>NC_053490.1:34270156-35470156 GCF_905171775.1 Rana temporaria
TCACTTTTCAGTGGAGTGACAGTGCCTGCAAGTGTGAAAAACCTTTTGGGTTCACACTGGTATGCTGTGGTTTATCCTGCATGTTACTCCTGGTTATAGCCGCAGAGCCAATGGCTCCCGCTGCTGCCGGAAGCCAATCAGGAGTGCAAGTCCTCAGAGAGAGCAGGCTCTCATGGACATCGCTGGATGCAAAAGGGGCTCATGTAAGTATTAGGGGGGCTGCTGCACACAGGCTTTTCACCTTCATACATAGAATGCATGAAGGTAAAACAAACTTACCTTTAACCCCTTCATCTCTATCATTCCCCAGTGTATGATCTGTATGCCCATCATTACCAAGCACAATGTTTTAACTGACATGTTTCTTCATTTCCCAAAAAATGTGGGAGCGACAAATGGATCACCTTGGGTTGTCTACTTTCCAAGAAGAGGCCATTTCCGGGGTGTTTGCACTGTCTAAGAATTTTTATTTTAACAATTTTTTTTTCTCACATTTTTAAAACCCCCAGGTGTTATTAAAGTGGAACTAAAGTCTAAATCAGGGGTGCCCAACCTTTTGAAGAGTGAGAGCCACTTAAGCGACATGGTAACCAGTCGCGGCCACAATGAGTGGGTGGATGAAAGATCACGGCTACTCTATAAGCCCTCTGATCCGCCCCGAATGCAAGGGGATGAATCCCCCTGTGTTTTTGTTTTTTTAGCGGATCGGATTGGAGGTAGGAGCACTGCTTTTACTCTCGATATGTTTTGCGTACAGGATGCTTCATCAAGAGCATAAAGGTCTAATAACGGACATACATAATATAAACATAAAAACATCAAAAGATGTCAGTTTATACATAAAACATATAAAAATCTTTTTATATTTGTAACCTTTTATTTGTGATTTTTATATGTTTTATGTATCACTGTATTATCCAGGCTGCTCTACACCGGCTATTCACAGGCGCGATCCCACTACTGATCAGTACGGGGGTTTTGACCTGCTCCGTTTCCGGCCTGGGCCGGTTCACCCCTCCTTAGTGCAACCTGGTGGCCCCTGGCTCCCCTAGGGCCACCATATTGATACCGAACTTAGCGTGGACACCCGATCGACATAGCACAGGGTAGACCAGAACTCCTGGACTCAAGCAATCCGACAGCCTCAGCCTCCCAGGCAGCTGGGATTACAGATGCACGCCACTGCATGTATAGACTGACATATTTTGATGTTTTTCTGTTTAGGTTATGTATGTCCGTTATTAGACCTTTATGCTCCTGATGAAGCGTCCTGTACGCGAAACATGTGGAGAGTAAAAGCAAGATCTACTATTATGCATATTGGATTCAGCTTCAAACACTAAGAGTTCTATACCTTTTTGACGTTATGTGCTTTTATGCCATGAATGTACCTGTATAAGTATAAATCTATCTCTAATTTTGTGTTAGATGTACCGATACCATATGCTGATACTGTTTCATGAAATTATGTACACAAGTTTCTATTTATGCATTTTTTACAAAATAAATATTTATAGATCTTTTACATTAACTACCTGTACCGCCAAAAGTCCAATTTATTAGTCCATTAACTTCCATTGTCAAATGTAGGGTCCGATTGGTTTGGGCCGACCGTGTGAAAGGGGCCTAAGACTGGTTTCACACTGATGCGCTGCGGTTTACCCACACTGTGGCTTTCCTGCGAATTATCTGCACCTTGTCATAGGCTCCGCCCCTGGCAAGAGCTGGAGATATACAGGAAGCATCGCCTAATGGAGACCTGCTCTGCAGCCGCTTGCTTCCTCTACCACCAGCTTCATTCACAACACTGATGCTATAAGATGGCAGTTCCCGTGATCTGGGCTTGCCAACCTGCCATCCCAGAGCAGGAGGTCACGGGCCACATCAGAGGGCTCCGCGGGCCCCCAGGCCACTGGTTTGGCCCCCCTGGTCTAAATAATAAAAAAAAAACACTAAAGAAAACAAACAGAGCAGGTAGGTTCCTCATTGCAGAATAGACATGCAATTTCTCTTCTGCAATAAAATAAGCCTACGTGCTTTACACAGTATACTGAGCTGTACAGTGTGTACATACCGACACAGTGCCTGTATGCCAGGATAACGCAAATGCTGTCCATGTTCAGGAATTGCATAATCCTGCGTCGGATAACCAACACAACCGAAGACCGGGAAGAAGTCAGGGAGAAAGTGCCGGACCAGACGAGGGACCTCGCTGGAGTAGCGGTCAGTATTGCAGACTTTAGTTCCTCTTTAATCACCACCAAAAAAAGTTTTGATTGGTCCCAAAAAAAAAGTTATACAATCAATTTGTGTACAGTGTTGTACAATAGAGTAATTGTCAATCAAAGTATCACAGCACTGGAAATGGAAGAATGGCCTGGAAATAAAGGGGAATTACAGGCTGGTACTCAAGTGGCTTAAATGGGTTGTAAAGGTTTGTTTTTTATATTCTAAAATATGTTCCTTTAACCACTTAAGCGCCGGACCATTTTGTTGCTAAATGCCCAGGCCAGGTTTTGCGATTCGGCACTGCGTCGCTTTAACAGACAATTGCGCGGTCGTGCGACGTGGCTCTCAAACAAAATTGGCGTCCTTTTTTTCCCCACAAATAGAGCTTTCTTTTGGTGGCATTTGATCACCTCTGCGGTTTTTATTTTTTGCGCTATAAACAAAAATAGAGCGACAATTTTGAAAAAAATTCAATATTTTTTACTTTTTGCTATAATAAATACCCCCCAAAAACATATATACATTTTTTCCCCCCTCAGTTTAGGCCGATACGTATTCTTCTACCTATTTTTGGTAAAAAAAAACGCAATAAGCGTTTATCGATTGGTTTGCGCAAAATTTATAGCGTTTAGAAAATAGGGGATAGTTTTATTGCATTTTTTATATATATTTTTTTTTTTTACTACTAATGGCGGCGATCAGCGATTTTTTTCGTGACTGCGACATTATGGCGGACACTTCGGACAATTTTGACACATTTTTGGGACCATTGTCATTTTCACAGCAAAAAATGCATTTAAATTGCATTGTTTATTGTGAAAATGACAGTTGCAGTTTGGGAGTTAACCACAGGGGGCGCTGTAGGAGTTAGGGTTCACCTAGTGTGTGTTTACAACTGTAGGGGGGTGTGGCTGTAGGTCTGACGTCATCGATCGAGTCTCCCTATAAAAAGGTATGACTCGATCGATGCAGCCGCCACAGTGAAGCACGGGGAAGCCGTGTTTACACACGGCTCTCCCCGTTCTTCAGCTCCGGGGGGCGATCGGACCCCCGGCCCACGTCTAGGCAGGGACGTACAGGTACGCCAATGTGCCTGTCCGTGCCATTCTGCCGAAGTATATCTACATGCGGCGGTTCGGGAAGTGGTTAAGCTTGTGCATTGTTGGTTCACGTACCTTTTCCTTCCATTTCCCTTCTAAATGTATTTTTTTTCTTTGTCTGAATTTCTCACTTCCTGTTCCTCCTCAGTAAGCTTGCCCCCATCACCCGAGCCGTTTTGGCTGGGGGTTAGTCAGCGTGCTCACCCCCCTCCCTTGGAACTACATCCCTGCCGAACGTTCACAGCATCTCCCCGCAGGGATGTAGTCCCAAGGGAGGGGGGTGAGCACGCTGACTAACCCCCAGCCAGAACGGCTCATGTGATGGGGGCAAGCTTACAGGAAGTGAGAAATTCAGACAAAAAACATTTAGAAGGGAAATGGAAGGAAAAGGTAAGTGAACCAACAATGCACTAGCTTAAAGGAACCAATTTAGAAAATAAAAAACAAACCTTTACAACCCCTTTAACATAATGCCAAATGTAAACGTGCTTTCAGAAGTTGTATTAAGAGTAAAAGGAGCCGCCTCCGAATCTCCTTTGCATTTGTCTATTCCAAACATTACACACATAAAAAAAAAAAGAAAAATGTGGGGTGGAAATTCCTCACCTGTACTCGCTCCTTTCATCTGGTTTTAACACAGGCCACTCTTTCTTCAAGTACTGGCTGGCTAATTTCTGTATAGTCTGGAAAACAAACAACTATTCATGTAAAACACGTCATGTACATGATAAGATCACACAAATCATGTGCTATTTCGTCAATCTGCTTAAAAAGTCAGTTTATCAAACAACTTAAACAATAAACGTTTTACTTGAAGTCTCCACATCATTTTATTACATTTTAGTACATTTTGTAAATAAGTAATTTTTCTCCCTTACCGATGAGGCTGCACTGATGGGCATCGATTAGGTGGCACGAATATGCCGCACTTATGGGCATTGATAGGTGGCACTGATAAGCAGCACTGATGGGCACAGATAGGTGGCACTGGTGGACATTACCAATGGCCACTGATTGCTGGCACTTGTGGGCACTGCCTGCTGGCAGTGGTGTGCACTCATTGCTGGAAGCTGTGGGCACTCAATTGTAATCAGGGCACTGATGATCAGTGCCCTGATTACATACCTAGCTGTCCCCTGCGAGGAGATGTCGCTTATTGGCTTTCCTCTCCCCACACTCTGTCAGATTACCGGCATCTCTGTGTTTACATGTGATCACATGGTTAAAGCGGGAGTTCACCCAAAAATCAACTTTCTGCAGTTAGATCCAGCATACTGCTGACATCTGCAGTATGCTGGTCCTTTTTTTTTTTTTTTGGTACTTATCGTTTTAGCAGTATTTCTTCTATGGCTCCGAGCGGGGAATCCTGTGGGGAATGGGCGTTCCCGAAGCCAAGCAAGTGATGGACGGCCTTCGATAGCGCGTCACGGCTTCTGAAAACAGCCGAGGTGACACTTGGCTGTTTACGGCGCCTGCGCCTGCCGTGTAGAGCTGACTGCGCAGGCGCCGTAAATTGCAGAGTGTCAATCGTGTGGATTTTCGGAAGCCGTGACGCGCTATCAAAGGCTGTCAATCAACTTGCTTGTCTTCGGGAACGCCTATACCAGGAAGTAATCCCCGCTCGGAGCCATAGAAGAAATACTGCTAAAACGATAAGTACCAAAATAAAATAAAAAAGACCAGCATACTGCAGATGTCAGCAGTATGCTGGATCTAACTGCAGAAAGTTGATTTTTGGGTGAACTCCCGCTTTAAAGAGCCGTAACTCTTTACAGAGATAGAGGTCGCACCGTGTCCTAGCAACACCCGGGGGCGCGCAAGAGCGGTCATTCTGGGAAGCAGTCATATGACATCCTTCCAGAACGAGAGCCGCCCAGCCATACTTTGACGGCAAGTGGTTAAACAAGTTCTGACAAACTGTTAAAGGGGTTGTAAAGCTCCGTGTTTTTTCACCTTAATGCAGTGGTCTCCAAACTGCGGCCCGAGGGCCCTTTCCTTGCCTTTATCCGGCCCTTGGACACCAAAAATGGGGCACCATTTTCTCCACTGATGCCAATGAAGGGGCACAATTCCTTAACCTTTTATCAACAATTGGCACTATTCCACCTCCTAATACATGGGACTATTCCTCAGACTAACACCAACAACGGAGCACCATTCCTCCCACTGACACCAATGACGGGGCACTATTCCTTCCTTTGATACCAACAATTGGCACTATTCCTCCCACTAATACCAACGATGTGGCGTTGTATACTCCCTTTGACGCCAAAACATTTTCTACTCACATTGGCCACATTCTGGCCCCCAGAGAGCCTGACAGACAGTAAACTGGCCCTTTGTTTAGAAAGTTTGGAGACCCCTGCCTTAATGCATCCTATGCAATCTCGGCCCCCCCCCCCCAGCCCCTCCGTTTTACTTACCTGAGCTCCGAAACTCAGTGGGCTCGTTCCCGCGATGGTTTCCCCCAGCTTGAGACGGCTCGTCATTGGAGATTGATAGCAACGCAGCCATTGGCTCCCGCTACTGTCAATCAATGACGCGACGTTGGGGCGCAGGGCCGAGTGATACAGTCACCCGCTAAAAGCTGCTGGCTGTATCACGGGAGCGCACCCGCAAGCTAAACCTCTTAGGAGAGCGCTTCCCAAGAAGGGGGTTAGCTCTTGAGGGGAGGAGCCGAGACCGCCGCTGAGGGACCCCAGACTACCAGGATTGGGGCCACTCTGTGCAAAACTAACTGCAGAGTGGAGGAAAGTATGATATGTTTGTCATTTAAAAAAAAAAAAAAAAAAAATATATATATATATATATATATATATATATATATATATATATATATATATATATATATATATACACACACCTTTACAACCCCTTTAAGGCCTGGTTCACACCTACCGTATTTGCCGGCGTACAAGACGACCATTTGGATGCAAAAAAATGCATCCAAAGTCGGGGGTCGTCTTATACGCCGGATCTGTCTCCGTCAGGATGCGGAAATCCATGTTTCAGGCTGCGGGCATCCATGATTTAAAAGCCGCGACTCCTCCTCAGACTGTTCCGTGATAGACGGAACACAAATTTTTCCAGCAGGGCCTCTGTTCAGTGTTCCGCCTATCACGGATGTCCTCTCGTCCGAGGATGAAACATGGATGTCCGCAGCAAAAAAATAAGGTAGGGAGATCGTCTTGGCCGGCACAGTGGAGGCATGTAATGGACAGTGGAGGCATGGAATGGCACAGTGGAGGCATAAAATGGCACAGTGGGGGCATGGAATGGCACAGTGGGGGCATGGAATGGCACAGTGGGGGCATGGAATGGCACAGTGGAGGCATGGAATGGCACAGTGGAGGCATGGAATGGCACAGTGGAGGCATGGAATGGCACAGTGGAGGCATGGAATGGCACAATGGAGGCATGGAATGGCACAGTGGAGGCATGGAATGGCACAGTGGAGGCATGGAATGGCACAGTGGAGGCATGGAATGGCACAGTGGAGGCATGGAATGGCACAGTGGAGGCATGGAATGGCACAATGGAGGCATGGAATGGCACAATGGAGGCATGGAATGGCACAATGGAGGCATGGAATGGCACAGTGGAGGCATGGAATGGCACAGTGGAGGCATGGAATGGCACAGTGGGGCATGTAATGGCACAGTGGGGCATGTAATGGCACAGTGGGGCATGTAATGGCACGGCACAGTGGGGCATGTAATGGCACGGCACAGTGGGGCATGTAATGGCACGGCACAGTGGGGCATGTAATGGCACGGCACAGTGGGGCATGTAATGGCACGGCACAGTGGGGCATGTAATGGCACGGCACAGTGGGGCATGTAATGGGACGGCACAGTGGGGCATGTAATGGGACGGCACAGTGGGGCATGTAATGGGACGGCACAGTGGGGCATGTAATGGGACGGCACAGTGGGGCATGTAATGGGACGGCACAGTGGGGCATGTAATGGGACGGCACAGTGGGGCATGTAATGGGACGGCACAGTGGGGCATGTAATGGGACGGCACAGTGGGGCATGTAATGGGACGGCACAGTGGGGCATGGAATGGCACGGCACAGTGGGGCATGGAATGGCACGGCACAGTGGGGCATGGAATGGCACAGTGGGGCATGGAATGGCACGGCACAGTGGGGCATGGAATGGCACGGCACAGTGGGGCATGGAATGGCACGGCACAGTGGGGCATGGAATGGCACGGCACAGTGGGGCATGTAATGGCACGGCACAGTGGGGCATGTAATGGCACGGCACAGTGGGGCATATAATGGCACGGCACAGTGGGGCATGTAATGGGACGGCACAGTGGGGCATGTAATGGGACGGCACAGTGGGGCATGTAATGGGACGGCACAGTGGGGCATGTAATGGGACGGCACAGTGGGGCATGTAATGGCACGGCACAGTGGGGCATGTAATGGGACGGCACAGTGGGGCATGTAATGGGACGGCACAGTGGGGCATGTAATGGGACGGCACAGTGGGGCATGTAATGGGACGGCACAGTGGGGCATGTAATGGGACGGCACAGTGGGGCATGTAATGGGACGGCACAGTGGGGCATGTAATGGGACGGCACAGTGGGGCATGTAATGGGACGGCACAGTGGGGCATGTAATGGCACGGCACAGTGGGGCATGGAATGGCACGGCACAGTGGGGCATGGAATGGCACGGCACAGTGGGGCATGGAATGGCACAGTGGGGCATGGAATGGCACAGTGAGATTTGAAAAATGCCTGTTTCTGTCGGCGGTTGTTCTGGCTACCCCTCAGCTTCCAGACAGACTAGTAGGAAGGGGGTAGTATTATACGGCGAGTATATCCCAAAACCAACATTTTTCCTGGAAAATTAGGGGGTCGTCTTATACGCCGGCAAATACGGTATTTTTAGTGCATTTTCAGTTTTGCAGAAACACACTACAGTCCATGTAACATGGTTTCCTATGGATGTAGTTCACATCTGTGCATTTTATGGAAAGGACCAGGGAATCTTTTCTGGTTTTTAGTTCCAAAAACTTTAATGGATCAAAAACGTGTATTGAAAAACACAAAATGCACCTGCAATATGCAACCTGCATGGGTGTGAATCTGGCCTTACTTCACATACTCCATGTACAGCATTCCCAGAATTTCTACTATGCATAAAAATAGGTTGGAATGCATTAAGGACAGGGCTATCTGATTTATTATGTTCTGAGCTTAAAAAAATAAAATAAAAAAGTATTTCAGTCAAGTGAAAGGGAAAACATAGCATGTGGATATTTCATATTTACTACCTTCAAGCAGCCGATTGCGAGTGCAAAATCTAGTTTGAGAAGGCTGGTTTATTACTATGCTGTGAACAGCCTGTGCACAATTGAATAAACACACACAGCTACATGAGATGTAGAGGTTGGCTACACTCCTAGTAGAAACAGCAGGTAAATCAAAATAATAAACAAATGTTTTATATGCTTCAGTATTAAAAAAAAAACAAATGAAAATAATAATAAACCAACGTTTTATACCCTTCAGTATTATTAAAAAAAAAAACTCATTACAATTGAAGATTTCGGGGCATGACACAACATAACGAGGAAATTCTATATAAAGTTTGCTGTGGCTACCGCTCAGATTAAGAGAAGGTCATAAAAATAGCTGCCAAAGAAGTAAAAAGAAAAGACAAATGAGGGAAAAGGACGATGTTAGCGGTCACAGTACTGGAAAAAACAGCTAAGTTTGTGATTTATTGGGACGTGTTCAATGGGGAAGAGGTCTGATTATGTGAAGAGGAGATTTCCTATCTTATTGGGGGAAAGCACTGACAGGCCTGTGTGAGAAACTTCGATAATTTCACTTTGCATTAGTGTGACGTTGGATTGGTCAACTTTTTCTGGCCAATCACCATTCCAAAAACCTGCATTAAAAAGACATGTACTGTGTACAGTAAACTGAATTGCAGGAAGATGCAGTACAAGCCTTCGGTCACACTAGTGCTGCTGCAGCACACTGGGCCAGATTCTCGTAGAATCCGCGGCGGCGTAGCGCAAGCCATTTACACCACGCCGCCGCAATTTACTGGAGCAAGTGCCGTATTCTCAAAGCACTTGCTCGGTAATTTGCGGCGGCGTAGTGTAAATGGCCCGGCGTAAGGCCGCGTAATTCAAAGGGGGCGGCTTGCATTTAAATTAAGGGCGCCCCCGCGCCGATCGAACTGCGCATGCGCTGGCCGTAAATATAGCCCAGTGCGCATGCTCCAGCTCACGATGGAAAACGTCAATGAAGCCGACGTGAGCGTCATTTACGTAAAGCCCTATTCGCGAACGACTTAGTAAAACGACGGAAAAAGAGGACGCTGTCCCGACAACATACTTAACATGGCATGCGACGGACCTTCGTAAACTTACCCCTCATATAGCAGGGGTAAGTTTACGCTTACGGAAACGACGTAAACGACGACGAGGCGGTCGCAAAAACGTTCGGGAATCGGCGTATCAGGCTCATTTGCATAGACAATTGAAAAATCGTCGTAAACGCCATCTAGCGGCCAGCGTGGAATTACATCCAAGATCCGACGGTGTAAGTGACTTACGCCAGTCGGATCTACGCCGTATCTATGCGTAAATGATTCTAAGAATCACTCGCATAGATACCCGGGCTCAGAAACAGAGATACGACGGTGTATCTGGAGATACACCGTCGTATCTCTTTTGAGAATCTGGCCCAATGTGTTTTTGTACTGCGACTTCACACGTTTTTCATGCTTAATGCGTTTTTTTTGTAGGAGACTGGATTTTATACACAAAATGCTGCCAAAAACTCACTAAAATCACATGTAAATGTTTGTGCGTTTCCATTGTACTCGTATGAACAGAGGGCTAAAGACACAAAATTATCACAACTCTGTATTAGAGCTGCACAATTACCCGTATATACTCGAGTATAAGCCGACCCAAATATAAGCCGAGGCATCTAATTTTACCACAAAAAAATGGGTGTCCATCTGCATGCCTCACTGTGTCCATGTGCCCATGCCTCACTGTGTCCATGCCTCACTGTGTCCATGTATCCATCCCTCACTGTGCCCATGCCTCACCGTGCCAATGATTGACTGACGTTTAACATGGGAGTCTATGGAATAGGTGCCCGGCTTTGAAAAATCGGTGCTCCCCAGCCGTAGGTCCCCCAGACAACCAACTTTGCACACTTGTAGAGGAGAAATGGGGTCCAGGGGACCTACGGTCGGCCGGTACCGGGTCCCCAAAGTCTGGGAGATCAGGTGCAAAAAGGTGATTCGAATATAAGCCGAGGGGGGCATTTTCAGCACAAAAAAATTGGCTGAAAAACTCGGGCTTTTACGTAATCATTAGGAATTGAGATCACAATTTTTTCCCCCCCTCGCAATCTTAAAGCATTTTCCCGATTCTTTCTATGCAGAGAGTTTTCTGCTCAAGCCAACAGCTGTCAAAAAAACAAAAAAAACAGGCAGCCTGCCAAGTATCACAACATTCCTCAGTCACTAAGCTAACTATAAACATTGTAACGTTTTGTTCTTTAGATCAAAGGAATGAACGTCGGTCTGTAAACCATTTAACCACCTCAATACCAGGCACTTTCGCCCCCTTCCTTCCCAAACCAATTTTCAGTGCTCTTGAACTTTCAATGACAATTGCGCGGTCATGCTACACAGTACCCAAGTGAAATTGTTCACACAAATAGAGCCTGTAGTCCAAGGGAGGGGGCGAGCACGACACTCCACACCAGGGAGAAAGCCTTGCATTACTGTGTGGAGTTACAGACAGAAGAACAGGAAGTGAGGATTTCTCAGAAGAAATAAGGACATTTAAAAGCAAAATGGAAGGATGAGGTAAGTCAAGGAGGACTGCACTAAGGTAAAGGAAGCTATTAAGGGGAAAAAAAATTGTACCTTTGCAACACCTTTAAGTTGCATGGATCGGAACAGATGCCACTGAAATCAATTTATGTGTCAAGTGCCGGTTTACGCTGATGCAAATCTGTTGCGAATTTGATGCGTTACAAAAAGCCTAGACTCGCATTTCATCCAAAAAACACATTGGCCCGGATTCACAAAGCACTTACACCGACTTATCTCGAGATACGCCGCGTAAGTGCACAGATGCGCCGTCGTATCTATGCGCCTGACTTTGAAAGCAAGATACGCCTGAAATTAGGCTTCATCCGACCGACGTACGTTTCCTACGCCATCGTATCGTGGGCTCATATTTACGCTGGCCGCAAGGGGCGCTCCCATGGATTTACGCTTCGAATATGTAAATGACTGAAATACGCCGATTCACAAACGTACTTGCGCCTGTCGCAGTAATATACGCGGTTTACGCAAGTCGTACGTCCGGCGTAAAGTTATGCCTCATAAAGCAGGTGTAAGTCAGCAGCATCAATGCACCAGGGAACACAGCCGTCGTATTTTATGTTGTTTACGTAGTGCGTGAATAGGGCTGGGCGTAGGTTACGTTCACGTCGTAGGCAGTGATTCAACGTATCTTAGGCATTCGTTCCGACGTGATTCTGAGCATGCGCATTGGGAAGCATCCACGGGACGGCGCATGCGCCGTTCGTTCGGCCCATCATTTGCATGGGTTCACGGTTCATTTAAATGCATGACGCCCACTTCCACCTAATTTGAATTAGGCCGGCTTACACCTACGAATTTACGTTACGCCGGCGCAACGTTGGGAGAATTTTTTCTTTGTGAATACTGTGCTCGCCGCACTGCGCAGCGTCGGCGTAGCGTATATTCGATACGCTACGCCCGCATAAAGATGCGCCGAGGTATGGGAATCTGGGCCAGTGTGTTCAATGACGGTTGTGTACACATCTATGCATTGCGATTGCTATTCAAATGCGATGCGGCAACAAAAAGGGTCCTGTGCAAGTTTACTGCGTTGCGCTGCCCTTCCTATTGCCCACAGCTTCATGGGACATCATATCACAGGTTCCAGAAGGCTGCAGGACCATTCACACAGAGCAAGGCGGCTTTTGCATGCACAGTGTGAAGCTGCAAGGAGTCACAGCCAGCTTCCCACACTTAAGATGCCGGCGCCAGGGACCCAAAGACCGGTGAAGAACCAACCCAGATGAGGATGGCGCTGGATGCCTGGACAGGTTAGTGCCCTTTTATTAACAGTCAGCCGCTACAGTATTTGTAGCTGCTTACCTTTATTTTATTTATTTTTTGTTCTTAAGGTGAAGATCCTCTTTAATGAAAGCAGTGTAGGCACCTGAAATTTACCTGGTATCAGCCTCTTGCAGTCTCTGAAGATCAACATTCAAGAGGAACAGGCGAAATAGGGAGGCAATCAGTTCATGCGCTGACAAGGAGCATGCTCATAGGAGGAAAAAGCATAGTGATAAAGATGAGCTCATCACTGCGCTGCTTCTCCTTCACTGTCCAGTCCTAGGCTGGGGGCGGGACTGTGACAGCCTAGGCTCAGAGGATGTGGGTCGAATGCTGCTGGCCGTCACTCAACCCAGAACAGTGAGGACATCTAGTGGCAGAAAAGTATTGTGGGGGACAACTCTGCATTGAAGGTATTGCAGAAAAGGCTGTTTTTATTTTTTAAAGTCATCTTTTAATAAACATGTACAGCTGTGGGGAATGTCTAGTTTTATTGTCTCTCGGATCCGACATTCATGAAATTTAGCATTTGGGGGGGGTCTCTGAAGGCAAGAGACACTTCTTTATCTATACAACTTTATATGACATTTATGAGCCTGGGCTGTATTCAGGAAGGCTCAGAGAGCGATGTAATAATGGGGGTCCTGCGCCGCAACAAACACAACAGAATTCCGAAAATACTCCTCCCTGTAAACTACCATGTAACACAATGGCCCCACAATGGATCAGTGCGTTTGTTCAGCCCCCTCTAAATGCATTTACTTCTGCCAGGAAAAAAAAGTGGTTTACCACTCCAACATGGGGCGCCAATTCTGACACTTCTCACATACATGTAGAAACCCGAAAATTACTTACAACCCCAAAGCATTATACATTTTCTGAAAGCAACAGGCATGGAGAATAAAATGGTGGTGTTTGCAAATTTATAGGATACATATTTGTGCAGTGGTTTATATATTCTTTATTTATTAAAAACAATTGTTCCATAAATTACAAAAATAAAAAGATAAAAGCCAAACTAAATCATGCAGACACAGGCATATTCTAAAGGACATCAAATTTGTCAGACAGTCATGACCTTTATCCAACTGTAATGCCGCGTACACACGGACATTTTTTTATGACGAGAAAAATACAATTTTTTAAAAGTGGTCATTAAAAATGATTGTGTATAAGGTATTTTACAGATGGTATTATACGCCAGCCACGATAGCCCGCTTTGTCCCTTCTTACTCCCCTTATTGTTATCGGGTTGCTCAATGGAAGGTACAATGGCCCATATTTGGTGGACATGTCCTAAGGTATGCAGACTATGGGCCAGATTCTGGTAGAAGTGCGGCGGCGTAACGTATCAGATACGTTACACCGCCGCAAGTTTTCATCGCAAGTGCCTGATTCACAAAGCACTTGCGATGAAAACTACGCCGGCGGCCTCCGGCGCAAGGTGGGCCAATTCAAATGGGCGTGTGCCATTTAAATTAGGCGCGCTTCCGCGCCAGACCTACTGCGCATGCTCCGTTTCTTAACTCCCGCCGTGCTTTGCACGCCGCGACGTCATTTTTTCGAACGGCGATGCGCGTAGCGTAATTCCGTATTCCCGGACGGCTTACGCAAACGACGTTATTTTTTAAATTTCGACGCGGGAACGACGGCCATACTTTAGACAGCAATACGTTTGCTGACTAAAGTTAGGGCACCAAAAACGACGACTAACTTTGCGACGGGAAACTAGACTAGCGGCGACGTAGCGAACGCGGAAATCCGTCGTGGATCCGCCGTAACTCCTAATTTGCATACCCGACGCTGGTTTACGACGCGAACTCCCCCCCAGCGGCGGCCGCGGTACTGCATCCTAAGATCCGACAGTGTAAAACAATTACACCTGTCGGATCTTATGGATATCTATGCGTAACTGATTCTATGAATCAGTCGCATAGATAGAAACAGAGATACAACGGCGTATCAGGAGATACGCCGTCGTATCTCTTTGGTGAATCTGGCCCTATGGGTTAGAGTCTATTCCCTTCTACGCAATATGTTCCATTCCAACCTAAGGAGAGACCCATATGAAGCCCTTTTATGTAAACCCATCCTTGAACTTCTCCGCCCGGAACGCCAATTAGCCCAACGCCTCTTTAATGCTACTAAGTTGACCATTGCGAGAGCTTGGAAAACCCGCGTACTTAGCTTCAAGGCAGTTAAAAAAATCGCATGAACGATATTATTATTAACGAAAAATTGGAGTCCTTCACCTCTGATACCCACAGTAAATTTCTTAGGGTTTGGCAACCATGGATATCGAATCACCAACCCTCCAGGTTTGATAGTCTCAATCTAGGTGTCTCTGGATGCCCCCCCTCTTTTTTTTTTCCTGACTCCCCCCCCCCCTTTTTTTCCCGATGCTTCTTTTACTTCGTCTCGCTCTTGTAGGTCTCCTTCCCCCCTACTCCCTGTAGTCTATCTACTTTGTTTCCTATTTCTGTGTACTCTTTTGTGAGACTCCTGATGTTTTGGAGTCGATTTAGTGATGATGGTTACAGTGATACAAGTTACCGTATTTATCGGCATATACCGCACACTTTTTTCCCCTTAAAATAAGGGGAAAATCGTGGGCTGCGCAATATACCCGCTCTGTGTTTGAACGCTGCCGACATATACCGACCGCAGTACACTCGGCCAGGCTCGGCTCTGCTCGCGGTCACGCCCTGTGCCGCCTCCTAGCCTTTATGCGAGAGGAACCGAGCGTGGCCGAGCGTGCCCGAGTGTACTGCGCTCGGTATATGTCGGCGGCGGCCAAGCACAGCGCGGGAAGCAGGGATCGGCTCAGAAACAGCGCGGGAGAAGCAGGGAGGACACCACCGAGGCCGCAGATAAATGCCGGACCGGACAAGGCTGCCAGGCAAGACACCGACGAGGGGCATTGAAACTGTAAGTGTTTTCTTTTTTTCAGGAATTTCCCTTCCAGGTTGGGGGTGCGTGCTATACGAAGATAAATACGGTACCTAACTTTGAGAGACCAAATGGGGGATATATACTTAATAGCTGTTTTTTTTTGTGTTCTATATGATCACAGTACAGTAGAATTATGCATATTTGAACCCCCCCCCCCTTTTTTTTTTGTCTTTTCTGTTATTTTCTATTTGTGTCATTGAATGTTGTACAATGTATTTGGCATCCCGCTGCTGGGATTCCCTTTTCCATTTTCTGTTTGATGTAACCATCACATTGTTGCACTAACCTGTTGTGACTACTTTTCTATCAATAAAACTTTGTAAAAGAAAAATGATTGTGTGTAGGCTCCAGAGGCCATTACAAATTTAGAACATGCTCTATTTTTTCTTAACGTTTTTCACGTCGTCGTTTTTCACGTCGTGAAAAATGGTCGTGAGTAGGCTTTAATGACGGGGGAAAAAACGCGCATGCTCAGAAGCAAGTTATGAGAAGTGAAATTTGCATATTAAAGCCCAAAGGGTGGCGCCATCCGAATGGAACTTCCCCTTTATAGTGCCGTCGTACGTGTTGTACGTCGCCGCGCTTTTTTTCCCCCCACAATCGTGTGAATGCAAGGCAGGGTTGACAAGAATCACATTGAGAAAAACTTTGTTTTTTTCCCATGACATTAAAAACGGTCGTGTGTACGCGTACACGCGATCATTTTTCGTCATGAAAAAAAACGTTGTGTTTAAAAACGTCATTTAAAAATGATCATGTGTGGGCTGCACATCGTTTCAGTTTCTGAAAAACGACCAAAAAAAAATTCGAACATGCTGCATTTTTTAACGTTGTTTTAAAAAATGTCATTTTTCGGGTTGTAAAAAAATGATGGTGTGTGGGCTAAAACAACGTTTTAAAGCCGCGCATGCTCAGAAGCAAGTTATGAGACGGGAGCGCTCGTTCTGGTAAAACTACTGTTCATAA
The DNA here is from genome assembly GCF_905171775.1 of Rana temporaria. Classification (NCBI taxonomy): domain Eukaryota; kingdom Metazoa; phylum Chordata; class Amphibia; order Anura; family Ranidae; genus Rana; species Rana temporaria. The sequence goes on from NC_053490.1 coordinate 34,286,561, forward strand.
TGGAGTAAGCACATTCATCACGCTGTAACAGACAAAAAAAGCGCAAATCGTCTTTTACTAACACGGAATCAGCTAAAGCAGCCCAAAGGTTAGGGTGGGCATGGGAATATCAGAAGGCCACTTCAAAACAGCAATTCTATCTTTAATCTGAATACATCGCAATGTTGTGCTTCCCCTTGTGAACTTGTATTATTATGTTTTTAAACAAAAATCAAACGACATAATCAAATGTTTCCCATGTTGCCCAATAATTACCAGCGGAAGGTTTGCGCAGAGGAGAAATGACAAATGACAAATTCCAGACACAATTCCGATGCAGACATATGCAAATGTCTTGTTCTATCCCCCCTTGCGCTGCCCTCATTAATATTCATGAGGGTGAAACAACAAAAGGCTGGTTTACCCATCTGTAGGCAGTGGAATTCCGGGAGGGCTACGTCTGATGCCGACACACAACGGGAGGGGAGACACGGCTGCTGGCGGCCACATGGGCCCTTATTTACAAAAGATCTGTTATTGAAGCCGATAGCTGGATTGCACCAGAGCTGTGCTGAGTTTAGAAAACGCCTGTTCATCACTGAAAACTGCGGTCCGGTCATGGAAAAATACTTTTAACCACTTGCTTACTGGGCACATATACCCCCCTCCTGCCCAGGTGAAATTTCAGCTTCCGGCACTGCGTCGCTTTAACTGACAATTGCGCAGTCGTGCGACATGGCTCCCAAACAAAATTGACGTTCTTTTTCCCCACAAGTAGAGCTTTCTTTTGGTGGTATTTGATCACCTCTGCGTTTTTTTATTTTTTGCGCTATAAACAAAAAAAGACCAACAATTTTGAAAAAAAAAATCAATATTTTTTACTTGGTGCTATAATAAATAGCCCAATTAAAAAAAAAAAAAAAAATTCTCAGTCTAGGCCGATACGTATTCTTCTACATATTCTTGGTAAAAAATAAATAAAATAAAAAAATCGCAATAAGCGACTGGTTTGCGCAAAAATTTATAGCGCCTACAAAATAGGGGACAGAATTATTATTTTTTATTATTTTTTTTTTACTAGTAATGGCGGCGATCTGTGATTTTTATTGGGACTGCGACATTATGGCGGACATATCGGACACTTTTGACACATTTTTGGAACCATTCACATTCATACTGCGATCAGTGCTATAAATATGCACTAATTACTGTATAAATGTGACTGGCAGGGAAGGGGTTAACACTAGGGGGTGAGGAAAAGGTTAAATGGGTACCCAAATAGGGAACAATTTTCATGGAGGAAGAGAGAGGAGGAGGAAGGTATATTAATGGATTTACTTTAATTCCCCCCCCCCCCCTTTTTTTTTTTTTATGTTTTGTAGTTGTGGGTTTTTTTTTTTTTGTTCTTTTTGTTCTTGTTCTTTTTTTTTTTCTCTTCTCTGTTATGTACTTGTAGTGTACGTATGTATAAATGTAATGTTCATTGTCTTTGATGGAAGTTGGTTTTATATGCAAGTGATGCAATATACAGAAAAAAAAAAAAAAATGGGTACCCTGCATAGTGTTTCTAACTGTAGGGGAAGGGGACTGACTGGGGGAGGTAACCGATCTGTGTCCCTATGTACAAGGGACACAGCATCGGTCTCCTCTCTCCCTGACAGGACGTGGAGCTCTGTGTTTACACACACAGATCCACGTCCTTGTCTGTGTAACCGCCGATCGCGGGTGCCTGGCAGACATCGCGGCAGCCAGGCACGCGCATCGACATCTCAGTGATGCGGCGGCCACGCGCGCCCCCCAGTGGCTGGAGGCCGTATATAGACGGCCTCGCGGCAATTGGCATCCACACTGCGGCCGTACAAAGTCGTACGGCCGGCAGGAAGTGGTTAATGTGTATGTAAACAATAAATTTCTCTTATCTGCTCCCTTATGATCTGTTAAATATACCACTGAAAGCTTTTGGTTATATAAAAGTGCAAACATTGTGGCATACACATTGTAATCTGTATAAAACTGCTTAGAGTGCCGCTCCAAGTGCCAATGTAAAATCCCCCAATAGGTGCCAGCGTCCAGAAAGCTCATCCCATATGTGGAAGTACATAACAACAAAAGGTAGGAATGCCACACACCAGAACACAGCCCGAGTTATGGAGAAGCAAGATGTGGCTTCAGCCTGGCTCCTCCCAGGCCACGCCCCCGCCCCGCAAACACGCTTCGCCCCATGGGTCATACAGAGGTCTATTGCCTTGTACACACAACCGGTTTTCACAACGAGAAAACTGCCATTTTTTATATTAGTCGTGAAAACTGGTCGTGTGTATGCTCCCTAGCAGTTTTCTCGATGAAAAAACTGCCCGCAAAAAAATTGAAACCAGCTGTCTTTTTATCCCGTCGTGTTTCCCGGCAGTCTTTTTCTCATCACAAAAATCGGTCGTGTGTATGCTTCTCCGAGGGAAAAAAAAACACGCATGCTCAGAATCAGGTATGCAGCCCAAAAGCAGCCCAAAGGGTGGCGCCATGTGAAAGGAACTTCCCCTTTATAGTTCCCCTTGTTGACTTGAATGGCGCCTGCGGCACGGCCTTGTTGACTTGAATGGCGCCTGCGGCACGGCCTTGTTGACTTGAATGGCGCCTGCGGCACGGCCTTGTTGACTTGAATGGCGGCTGCGGCACGGCCTTGTTGACTTGAATGGCGGGTGCAGCGCGGCCTTGTTGACTTGAATGGCGGGTGCAGCGCGGCCTTGTTGACTTGAATGGCGGGTGCAGCGCGGCCTTGTTGACTTGAATGGCGGCTGCAGCGCGGCCGTGTTGACTTGTATGGCGGCTGCAGTGAGGCCTTCTTAATTTGAATGGCGCGGCCTTGGTGACTTGAATGGCGGCTGCGGCGCGGCCTTGGCGACTTGAATGGAGGCGGCGGTGCGGCCTTGGCGACTTGAATGGAGGCGGCGGCGCGGCCTTGTTGACTTGAATGGAGGCGGCGGCGCGGCCTTGTTGACTTGAATGGCGGCTGTGGCCTTGTTGACTTGAATGGCGGCTGCGGCGCGGCCTTGTTGACTTGTATGGGGGGTGCAGCGCGGCCTTGTTGACTTGTATGGCGGGTGCAGCGCGGCCTTGTTGACTTGTATGGCGGGTGCAGCGCGGCCTTGTTGACTTGTATGGCGGGTGCAGCGCGGCCTTGTTGACTTGTATGGCGGGTGCAGCGCGGCCTTGTTGACTTGAATGGCGGCTGCAGTGCGGCCATGTTGATTTGAATGGCCTGTCAACTCTGCATGTTGCAATCATTTTGCTCTGGCTGATGTTTAGCTTTTAGGTGGGTGGACAGGGGTGGAGGAGGTGGGGAGGCAGCGCAGGCCACCTGTTTGACCTCCCCCAGTCACCTACATGAAAGAGGCCTATATGTTACATAGCTCTCCGCAGCGTGATTCAAATCTGCTCAGGCATTGTTAAACACAACAGTAACAAGTTATATCACTAGTATAGTGTTACTTAAAGCGGTAGTTCACCCTGACCCACATGATGTTACCATCGAGACAGGCATTGTAGCGCGAGCTACAGTATGCCTGTCCCGATTTTTTTAACCCCGTACTCACCTCGTAGTCGTCCATCGTAGATTCCGGCTCCCGCGGGGAATGGGCGTGCCTATGGAGAGGGAGGATGATTGACGGCCGGCCCTGGCACGTCACTCTCCCCGAAGACAGCCGGAGTAGGTCTCGGCTCTTCACGGCGCGTGCGCACAGGCTATGCGCACGCGTCGTGAAGACCAAGCCTATTTCGGCTATTTCCGGAGAAGCGTGACGCGCCAGAGCCGGCCGTCAATCATCCTCCGTCTCCAGAGGCACGCCCATTCCCCGGTATCTTCGATGGACGACTACAAGGTGAGTATGGGGGGAAAAAATTCGGGACAGGCATACTGTAGCTCGCGCTACAGTGCCTGATTTAAAGGTAAAAGAAAAAAAAAAATTTTTTTTCCTGTCGATAGGGTGAACCCCCGCTTTAAGAAGGACCTTTGCCAAGAATCTATCCGATCCTTGTGGGTAGCGAAGGGAAGACTAAAGAATCTGAGCAGTTAGTGATTTTTTTGGGCAATGATTTTTTTCATGCTAAGAAAATAATAATTTTGGTTGCCACTTTAATGCCTCATGAATCTCTCTGGTTACATTTGCTTTTACTTGGCACTAGTGAAGACCATGCCTCTACAATGGCCCAAGTGTCACTTCCTATCTGTTGTGGTATCGGGCTGACTGCGGTCAGTGTTGTGGTTCATTGTGGAGAAGGAGATGGCAGACACAGTGCCGTGTTCATTTTATCGGCAGCCGGAGAGGACAGCGCAGCTTAATCACAGCTGATATCTGCCATGCCGCCAGAGTCAGCATATTTCAACAATGACGAGATGTGAGTGACCTGGATGGTCAAAGGCAACTGCTGGCAGCTGACTGATGTCATAAATAGGTCACAGATTACCACTGATTTCCTACACAGACACAAAAAATGAAGATAAAGCATTGGGGGATATAATCCTCCTTTCCCGATTGTAGACATTGAAATCTGTAGGATGCATCAGCCTCCATCTGTTGTGCCTACTACTTTCTACTCTTCTTTGCTCTTATATACACTCATCATTTCCTCGTCTTTTTCTGCTTCTTTCCTTTCTCTTTTTTATAGTATAAAGTTTGTCTTTGTGTCATGAAGTGGCAGTTGGCTTAGATTGTACAATACCCTTCTGACATTTACCTTATATTTGATTGTCTAGCACAGCCTCTCCCAACCTTCTTATCCTGGAGGAACCCTTGAAATATTTCCCAGGCCTTGGGGAACCTTTGCTAAAAAATTATACCTACAGAATGTTTTAAATCTAATAATAATGTCATACCTAGTATACATGTAACCAAGGGGAGATCATTTTTGACACCCTCTGTACAACATTAAAAGTCTTGAAACTAAATGAACAACCACCAAATAGACATATCCAGTAAAAATGGTGGGTGTCCCCTAAGAAGGTCAGTGTAGAAATATTCCCCTGCATTGGTGGCCAGTGTAGGTGCAGAAGGGCCCCCTTGCATTGGTGGCCAGTGTAGGTGCAGAAGGGCCCCTTTGTATTGGTGGCCAGTGTAGGTGCAGAAGGGCCCCCTTGCATTGGTGGCCAGTGTAGGTGCAGAAGGGCCCCCTTGCATTAGTGGCCAGTGTAGGTGCAGAAGGGCCCCCTTGCATTGGTGGCCAGTGTATGTGCAGAAGGGCCCCTTGCATTGGTGGCCAGTGTAGGTGCAGAAGGGCCCCCTTGCATTGGTGGCCAGTGTAGGTGCAGAAGGGCCCCCTTGCATTAGTGGCCAGTGTAGGTGCAGAAGGGCCCCTTTGTATTGGTGGCCAGTGTAGGTGCAGAAGGGCCCCTTTGTATTGGTGGCCAGTGTAGGTGCAGAAGGGCCCCCTTGTATTGGTGGCCAGTGTAGGTGCAGAAGGGCCCCCTTGTATTGGTGGCCAGTGTAGGTGCAGAAGGGCCCCCTTGCATTGGTGGCCAGTGTAGGTGCAGAAGGGCCCCTTTGTATTGATGGCCAGTGTAGGTGCAGAAGGGCCCCTTTGTATTGATGGCCTATGTAGGTATAGAAGAGCCTCCTTGAATTTATGGTCAGTGTAGGTATAGAAGAGACCGCTTACAATGGTAGGCAGGAGATCGATTTTCCATTGCTTACTGCTCAAGGAACCTCTAGAATTCTCAGAAGGAACCCTGGTTGAGAAAAGTTGGCCTAGCATCTAATCCTACTAGTTTATATTCTGGATGTAGGGAAATTTAAGCATGGCTTCAGTCAGGTTATCGGCCTGAAAGACGATCTTGTTTCAAGGAGTGTTAATAAACAGAAATGTGTGGATGGAAGGAGAGGTGCCAATTGTTTATGTTATTAGGCATGGGGAGCACTAGATTGTTCTGTACCCAGCCAACTTCTAATGGGTAAGGTATAAGAGTCCCTCCAGAAATTCACAAGCGTTTGGTTGTCTAGAGGTTACATAATGGGCAGATGACATCATCCTCTCCCTGACCCAACCTAGAATTTCCCTCCCGAACCTTCATGCAGAACTGGCCCGGAATGGGGCCCTGTCGGGCTATAAAATTAACGCGTCTAAATCAGAGGCCCTTCCAATTAATATTACTGGGTTTGGTATGTTTTAATGAGGGGTATGTCACATGTACATTGGCTTTGTTGCCTAGATGAGCAATAAGGTATACAAACTGTATATCCTTGAAAAAATAAGCAATCTAGTAGGGCTGCAACTAACGATTATTTTCATAATCGATTAGTTGGCCGATTATTGTTTAGATTAATCGCATAATAGTCTTAATAAAAAAAAAAAAATTACAAAACACGAATTGCTGCAAAAACACATTATATGCTTTCCTGCAGCTTCTCCATTGAAGTATATTGAACCACAAAAAAAAAAAATAGCACCGTTTTGCGTTAAAAAGTCCTTGCCCTTTCCAAATATGCAGCAGCTGAAAAAAAAACATGGATGTGAACGTGTCCCATAGGAAAACATGTAAATGAACTGTAGTGTGTTTCTGCAAAAAGCACCAAAAAACTGAGGTGTGAACCCAGGCCTGAGGTGTTTAGTAACATAAATCGGGTTAAAAAAAAAAAAATAAGTACAAAAAGAGCAAATAATCGCTACTGTAAGGGGTTCATTTTTTACTGTGGGACAGTGAAAGTAATATTTACAGTAGCGATTTTCTTTTTTGTACTATAAAGGGCTAATTTTAGTTTTTTTAACCCCATTATGTTACTGGCCGATTAATCGATTATGAAAATTGTAATCGAATAATTTCATAATCGATTAGCTGTCGATTAATCGATTAGTTGTTTCGGCCCTACAATCTAGTACTATAATGTACCATGTAAACACGATGGTGTAAATGTCTCCTACAACATGGACATTCCCTATATGATACTTTACTATGGCCCGATTTCTACTTACCGGTAATTTTTTGATATTATACTCTCTACTTGCTCTATATACGTTTTTAGATTAGTCGTAAAACTTTTAATTTATGTGTATAATATTGAACCATTCATACTATTTTGGAGCTGAAGGAGGTGTTGGACAGTGAATTTTAGCTTTAGGAAAGTCATGGACAGTGAATTTTAGCCGTCGAAGGTGGTGGGCAATAGATTATAGCTGAAAAGGGTGGTGGGCAGTGGATTTTAGCTCAATAAAGTTGTATACACTGGAATTTCAGCTGACAAAGGTGATGTACAATAGAATTTAGCGGAAGGCAGCGGTGGGCAGTGGATTTAAGCTGAATAGTTAGTCAGGTTGAAAAAAGACAAGTCCATCCAGTTCAACCATAAAAAAAGAAAAATATCGCACATACACCCAATTCTATACCCACAGTTGATCCAGAGGAAGGCAAAAAACCCCAGCAGAGCATGATCCAATTTGCTACAGCAGGGGAAAAAAATCCTTCCTGATCCCCCGAGAGGCAATCTGATTTACCCTGGATCAACTTTACCTATGTTAGTACTTGGTTATATTATATACATTTAGGAAAGTATCCAGGCCTTTCTTAAAGCAATCTACTGAGCTGGCCAGAACCACCTCTGGAGGGAGTCTGTTCCACGTTTTCACAGCTCTTACTGTGAAAAAACCTTTCCATATTTGGAGATTAAATCTTTTTTCCTCTAGACGTAAAGAGTGCCCCCTTGTCTATTGTGTTGACCGTAAAGTGAATAACTCAACACCAAGTTCACTGTATGGACCCCTTATATATTTGTACATGTTGATCATATCCCCCCTTATTCTCCTCTTCTCAAGAGTGAATAAATTCAGTTCCTCTAATCTTTCCTCATAGCTGAGCTCCTCCATGCCTCTTATCAGTTTGGTTGCCCTTCTCTGCACTTTCTCCAGTTCTCCGATATCCTTTTTGAGAACTGGAGCCCAAAACTGAACTGCATATTCCAGAGGAGGTCTTACTAATGATTTGTACAGGGGCAAAATTATATGTCTGTCTCTGGAGTCCATACCTCTCTTATACAAGAAAGGACTTTGCCCGCTTTGGAAACCGCAGCTGGGCATTGCATGTTATTATTAGGGGTGCAACGGATCACAGTTGATCTGTGATCCGAACGGGTCACCCCCTTCGGATCGGATCACACTGTGATCTGCGGATTGCCACGGCTCCGGAGCTAGGCCGAAGCCGTGGCCTTTCCTAATGTTACGGCGGCGGCTCCGGAGCTAGGCCGAAGCCGCAGCCTTTCCTAATGTTATGGCCGCGGCTTCGGCCTACCTCCGGAGCCGCGACCATAACGCTAGGAAAGGCAGCGGCTTCGGCCCTCCTCTGTTTACACCCACAGAGGAGGAGCCTGCACTCGGACACACCGCTCGGGGAGTGCCTGTCGGTACTAGCTGAGGGGGGGTCACTGTACTGAGGGGGGGGGTCACTGTACTGAGGAGGGGGGGTCACTGTACTGAGGAGGGGGGGTCACTGTACTGAGGAGGGGGGGTCACTGTACTGAGGGGGGATCACTGTACGGAGGGGGGGATCACTGTGAGGAGGGGGGATCACTGTGAGGAGGGGGGGATCACTGTGAGGAGGGGGGGATCACTATGAGGAGGGGGGGATCACTGTGAGGAGGGGGGGGGGTCACTGTGAGGAGGGGGGGTCACTGTGAGGAGGGGGGGTCACTGTACTGAGGAGGGGGTCACTGTACTGAGAGGAGGGGGGTGTCTGCACTGAGGGGATACTATAGTTGGTGGGGGGGGGGGGGGGGGGGACATGTGGATATTACAGTGGGGGAGATTTTTTTTTTTTTGCCGATCCGAAAAATGATCCGATCCGTGACTCCTGATGATCCGAGGAACGATCCGAACCGTGAGTTTTTTGATCCGTTGCACCCCTAGAACTGAGCTTATGATCTATCAAAACCCCCAGATCCTTCTCCACTATGCATCTCCCCAGTTGTACTCCCCCTAGTATGTAAGATGCGTGCATATTCTTAGCCCCCAAGTGCAGAACTTTACATTTATCAACATTAAGCCCAGGTTCACACTGGCCTGCGGGAGTGAAGCCGTGCGAGTTCAGCTGAACTCGCACGATTTCACTCCCGCTGGCAGTCCCGATTTCGGCTGCGATTTCAGAGGTTTCTGCACAGATGTCAATGTAAATCGCAGCGCCGCACCGATTAAGACAGTGCCATTGCCGACAAATGCCGCCGATTTGAGATGTCAAATTGCATCTCAAATCGTACCAGTGTGAACCAGGCCTTTACCTAATCTGCCATCTGAATAAGGTGGTGGGCAGTGGATTTTAGCTGAAGAAGTTGGTGGGCAGTAGATTTTAGCTGAAGAAGGCGGTGGGCAGTAGATTTTAGCTGAAGAAGGTGGTGGGCGGTAGATTTTAGCTGAAGAAGGTGGTGGGCAGTAGATTTTAGCTGAAGAAGGTGGTGGGCAGTGGATTTTAGCTGAAGAAGGTGGTGGGCAGTGGATTTTAGCTGAAGAAGGTGGTGGGCAGTGGATTTTAGCTGAAGAAGGTGGTGGGCAGTAGATTTTAGCTGAAGAAGGTGGTGGGCAGTAGATTTTAGCTGAAGAAGGTGGTGGGCAGTAGATTTTAGCTGAAGAAGGTGGTGGGCAGTAGATTTTAGCTGAAGAAGGTGGTGGGCAGTGGATTTTAGCTGAAGAAGGTGGTGGGCAGTGGATTTTAGCTCAATAAATTTGTTTACAGCTAATTTTAGCTGACGAAGGTGATGAACAATAGAGTTTAGCAGATGAAGGTGATGGGCAGTGGATTTTAGTTGAAGGAGGAGGTGGGCAGTGGATTCTAGCAGAAAAAGATGGTGGGCAGTGGATTTTAGCCGATGGTGGTGGTGAACAGTGGACTATATATTTATATATCATACTCAGACTCCTCTACGACATTTCATTTTCAACTGAAAGCCAACAGCTGTACGCAGGGGAGACAATGTTCAGCAGCATAGGATATGGAGCCTCTTAGGCTGCATTCACACTATAACGCGGCGTATTTTGCCGCGACAAATTGCGGCGTATTGTACCGCGATTTGCCGCGACAAAACGGGTCGTTTTAACCTTTTTTTTTTTACAACACATTGTTGTCTATGCCGAATGCCGAAAGCCGCCTGAAAAAAAGGGTCTGGGACTTGTTTTCAGGTGGCAGGCGTACGGCGTTTCGGCGTGAGATGTGAACCATCTCATAGACAACAATGTAAAATCGCCCCTCCAGCGGCACGAGCGTCGGGGCGTAAATACGCCATGGTGTGAATGCAGCCTTAGGCCTCTTTCACACGGGGCAGGTCAGTAATGATCCACCCCGTGCACCTCCGCTTGCTCAGCGGGGATCGCTCTGTTGATCCCCGCTGAGCCGGCGGATGACGGGCGGTCCCCGCACATTGTGCAGGGACCGCCCTGTCTTTTCTCCCCCCCCCCCCCCCCCCAGACGGATGGAAAAGTAGGTTTTTCATCCGTTACACTTTGGTGGATCGGAGCAGGTCGGATGTCAGCGGGCATGTCACCGCTGACATCCGCGGCTCCATAGAGGAGCACGGAGCGCCCGTACAGGTCCGCAAAAAAAAAAAACTGACAGGCGGACCTGTACGGACGCTCAATGTGAAAGAGCCCTAAGGCAGCCTTTCTCAACTAGGGCTTTGTGGAACCCTAAAGTTTCACCCAGAGTTTGTTAGGGTCTCTTGATCAATGAGCAACTTCTGCTTCTCAGATGAGTAACCACTGACAATAGTGTTCTTTTTAGCCAACTGTAAAGAAAAGGAGAGGTGGTTATTTCCTCAAAGACCACAATTGTAAGGAGCATTCTTGCCAGTGACCATTACACTAATAAACGGTGAGCTGTGGATATAGTCATTTTTACTAGGGGTCCCTCGGACTGAAAAGTTATTTTAAGGGTTCCTTCACGTTAAAAGATTAACATTCAACTGCATTGAAGTAAATTTTGCTAGTTTATTTTAATGCAGGTGGGAGTACAGATACTCATCAGGCCAGAACATAATAATCCTGGCTAAATAAATTTGTGCCAATGTGATCATCACTGGCTGCTTTCACCAATAACGCCACAATAATAATTCATAATGTATATACACCCCATTAAAAAAAAAAAACTATTAATTTCCCTTTAAGCCTTTGGACGTCACTTTGCACAACGTAATGGATTATTGAAGGGATTGGCAGAGGATAACCCCGACATGAAGACACAGAACGTCTCGCAGTCACAGGACAGGTGGCCGTTGCACCCGTCTGTGTCACCATCCAAATACCTCCCATCATGGCTTTAAATACGATTATGCTAATCACAGCTATTTCCTGCTCGGTTCCCAGGAAAACACGGGCAAGCCTCGGCTGGGGGGGTATAACTGTCTGGATGTGAGGAGAGGGGTAGATGCCAGACTCTGGGATTTTGTTGGTAAAGTTGCTTCTAGAGGAGGTGGAGGGGAAGCAAGGGGGACAGTGTACATTGCACTGAGCACAAACACCCACTCTGGGGTCACCGAGAGGCTTTGAAGGATTACAGGAAAGGAAAAGGATGGATATTTAAAGACAGAATCAAGGGCTGTGCCGAAATTAGGTCAACTCTGTACATTTTTTGGGCATACTGCATAGTTTCAAGGCCTGTTTACGTCTCTGCATGTTACTGCAGTGCATGTGCTTTTTTTTTTAAATGACAATTAAGGCTGGGTTCACACTGGAATACAGGGGTCCTGTGCGTCTTTGGCTCCGTTTCAGGTCAGAATTTAGGCAAGAATTCGGGCCTGACTTGCCCCTGAAACAGAGAACAAGGATGCACTGGACCCCTGATGTGAGCCAGCCGCATCCGTCTGCAGTGTGAACCCAGCCGAAAACATGAATTCATGTCTGTTTAGGTTAGGGTGACCACATTTCCAAACTACCATTCAGGGACACCCCCCCCCCCCTTCCCAAAAATCAGCTTGTGGTGTAACGAATCACAGCACAGTGATTGGACACAAGAGGCGGGATTTATGATTTCTCCAATCACAAGCAGGGGGCGGGGACTGTGCTCCTCCAGGCATTCCCGGCCAGGACAAGTACTGTCAGTGAGTAAAGCGGTAATGTGGCAGCTTTTTTTGGGGGCATTAGTTTGGATTGGGGGGTGGCTGTGTCAGTTTCATTCCGGGACACTGTATTGTCCTGGAATAAAGGTGCCCGGGACAGACCTGCAAAATGCGGGACTGTCCCGGGCAATCAGGGACACGTGGTCACCCTAGTTTAGGTCCTTTAGATCAGTGGTCATCAACCCTGTGTCCTCAGGGCCCACTAACAGGCCAGGTTTGCAAGATAACTGAAATACATCACAGGTGATATAATTTTCTGCACAGTGATTGATTGCAGTATTCTAGTCTGCATAAGGTAATACATAAAACCTGGCCTGTTAATGGGCCCTGAGGACAGGGTTGATAACCACTGCTTTAGATCACCATCATAAACAAAACATCCCGCACTATTTATCTGCAGTAATGTGTATATAGAGATCCACAGGGACGCACAGTAGTCGATAACATGCTTTTAACCTAATTTTCCTTGCCTTGATTGTAAGCTTTTCACACAGAGAAAATGCATTGCTACATGCCAAAAGCATATCAACATGCATTAAAAGTATCCAGGCCGGTATTAAACCCCTCCCCTACCATGCTGCATCCATATCTAGATTAGAGGTCGACCGATATATCGGCCGATATTTGGCCGTTTTGGAGAAATCGGCATCGGCCGATTTTTCTCCAAATTTGGCCGATATTTAACATGGCCACTAGCGGTGGCCGCGGCTCCGGAGCTAGGCCGAAGTGCCATCTGCCAATGCCACCTGCCAGTGCCAATACCACCTTCTATCCAGTGCCACTCTCCAGTGCCAATACCAGTGCCACCTTCTATCCAGTGCCAATACCACCTTCTATCCAGTGCCACTCTCCAGTGCCAATACCAGTGCCACCTTCTATCCAGTGCCAATTAGTGCCACCTTCTATCCAGTGCCAATACCAGTACCACCATCCAGTGCCACCTTCCATCCAGTGCCACCTTCCAGTGCCAACTAAAGCCATCAGTGCCACCTGCCAGTGCCAACTAAAGCCATCAGTGCCAGTGTTAACTATTGCCATCCAGTGCCAATTAGTGCCACCTGCCAGTCAGTGCCAACTGCCAGTGTCACCTGTTAGTGCCAGTGCCACTCGGTGCCATCTGCCAGTGCCAACCAGTGCCATCTGCCAATCAGTGCCACCTGCCAGTGTCAATTAGTGCCACCTGCCAATCAGTGCCATCTGCTAGTACCATCTTTCAGTGCCATCCAGTGCAACCTGCCAGTGCCAATAAGTGCCACCTGCCAATCAGTGCCTTCTGCTGGTGCCATCTTCCAGTGCCAATTAGTGGCATCCAGTGCCACAAAAAAAAAAAAAATCGGCCTAAAATATCAGCCGCATAAATCGGCATCATATATCGGCCATCGGCCGCCCCGATTTCTAAATATCGGCATCGGCCAGAGAAAAACCCATATCGGTCGACCTCTAATCTAGATCTCCCCCTTCAGGGCTCATTCACACCAGTTGATCTGAATAAATCAAAGCAAGGGCATATAGAAAACAAATCTTGTGTATGTATTGTTCTCCGAGTCCCCTGTGGAAATCACTTCCGCCCTAGCTTGCTTCCCCTTGCTGAAATCTCGCGCATGCGCGATTGTATGTTTACCCAGCCTCTTTCTTGACCCATGTTACAACGGCAACCAAGCGAGGAAGCTGAGAATGACTGCCAAGTCTTGCATGTCTGCAAAGCTGTGCCGCTGAGAGAGGAACTCTCAGACACAGCATAATGTTGAAATGGGAACGGCACACACAGAGTGTGCGGTGACTCAGTGGATGGGAAGCGCATGCGCTGGAGAAATAATCAAACATTGCAGGACGAAATACAAGAAGAAGAAAAAAGTAAGGAGACTTTAACAGGCAGGGGCCCCCTATTTGGCTTGAGCCCAGTCAAGCCCAATGGTAAGTCCTGCCCTGGCTGCCGTGCCTCCTGAAATGCAGGGAAAAGGTCCCTAAAGAATTTTATAAACTGCAGTCCACACGGGCACTATGCAGCGTGGTTTCGAATTTTCAGCGCATGCGGCGTGCCAGGGGTAATGGCACCTGCTCGCATTCAGCGCATTTTTCTGTGTGTGAGGTTGCGGCTGCGGAACCAGGTGGGAACCACCCGCATGGATTTCAACCTAGCCTATACAAGCATTTAACCCTTGCAAATCTTGCATTGCAAGCACAGCCCCACTGCAAGGAAGAATATTCAATTTTCCAGGGTTGGGCTTTAAAAGTGTCTCTTTAAGCACCCCACTTCCTCAGTAGGTTATACTTGCTTTGCTCCCTGCCACTCAGTTTACCAGTGGCAGCAATTTTATAAACCTGGCATTTTTGGGTACAGGAGCATGCAACTCACTCCCCATCCTTCCATGTGAAGGGGCCCAACACAGTCACATGGGAAGGGAGTCATCAGCTCTTGATAAGCTCCAACCTGCTTAGGCAATGTTTGGCCTTATTAACACAGGTGAACTAAATGGCATGAGAGCAAGTCAAATTCTTTCATATTTGAAGGTCAATGCCATTTCGATGTAAAGCAAAAACAAGTGAATCTGAACAAAAATGGTCCCTGATGACAAATCTCCAAGGACAGCATAAAAAAGAAAATGTTAGTTGCAAACTTGCTTTGTTTAGCTGGCTATGTAAACATATTTTTTAATGATGCGTTCTCCACCACACCAATCAAGAATATCCACTTGCCACCAAATCACATACATGCACATTATTGGCTTCAAGTGGTTATACCTCCCCTCTAGGGTTGTCCCGATACCGATACTAGTATCGGTATCGGGACCGATACCGAGTATTTGCGGGAGTACTCGTACTCCCGCAAATACCCCCGATACCAAAATAGAATACTTTGCTGCATATGGGGGGGGACATGGCTGGTATGGGGAGGACATTGCTGCATATGGGGGGGGGGCATGGCTGGTATGGGGAGGACATTGCTGCATATGGGGGGGGGGACATGGCTGGTATGGGGAGGACATGGCTGGTATGGGGAGGACATTGCTGCACATGGGGGGGGGGGGACATGGCTGGTATGGGGAGGACATTGCTGCATATGGGGGGGGACATGGCTGGTATGGGGAGGACATTGCTGCATATGGGGGGGGGACATGGCTGGTATGGGGAGGACATTGCTGCATATGGGGGGGGACATGGCTTGTATGGGGAGGACATTGCTGCATATGGGGGGGGGACATGGCTGGATATGGGGAGGACATGGCTGCATTTGTGGGGGGACATGGCTGCATATATGGGGGGGGACATGGCTGCATTTGTGGGGGGACATGGCTGCATATATGGGGGGGACATGGCTGCATTTGTGGGGGGACATGGCTGCATGTGGGGACACATTTAAAAAAAGTATCGGTATTCGGTATCGGCGACTACTTGAAAAGTAGTATCGGTACTTGTACTCAGTCCTAAAAAAGTGGTATCGGGACAACCCTACTCCCCTCCAATTGGTTGTGAGTGTCACCGGCGCAAAAGGAAATAAATAAATAAATAAATGTGAACTGTGATCTGCTGCAGTACTGTGTGCCCTTAGTGGGGGTCAATAGTGCTCTAAGAAGAAAAATGTTACTGCGCTGATCTAATTATCCAGAGGTATTAAATCTCTGGGAATATGGACATAAGTGAAATATCAGGGCCACAATGTACCCAATCTTAAGTGTGAATAACCTGAATACAAACAATAAAAAATATAAGAAATATATGAGTCATACAAATGTGACACAGTGATTTCAAACTTAAATCATATATCTAGATCAGTGTGTCAGCATACAATCCATATGCCACAGTGCTTCTATGAGAAAAATGGCTGTTGCTGCTATTGACCAACCAAATAGTGAAAACAATACGAAAGATATTACAAAAAAAAAATATATTATATATATATGTGTGTGTGTAAAAACCCAATATGCAGTATGCCAACTGCACCGTGAGTTGTCCAATAACCGATATTGGAACAAAATAAAATAAATATCAATAAAAGTGAAATAATTATCAAACAACCATACAAATGTGCAATGTGCTGGCTGCACTTAAAAATAGTCCAAATGGCAGGCAATCTTGCTCTTATACAATAGGTTCCAGCAAACACAAGGTTCAATGTTGGTAATGCTGTGTACAGGAAAGTGCCGCTATCTCTTCCACCCGACAAAGATGTGCCACCATCACCAATGGTTAAAATCAACACTCACCAGACCCCAGATATTATTAGGCTCCAAAGTGGTGTCTTTTCTTTGTCGGTCAGTGGGTGTTGCCTCCTTTTCCCTTTTACAAGGTGTCATCAATTCCTCAAAAACAAGGGGCTCATCATGGTGTAGTATATTAAAATATGTATTTATTTAAAAAAGGTAAAAAAATATAACACTTACAATATAAAGTGCCTCTGACCGGCACTGAGTGTCTTTGGCAGTGTCAACCGTTAAAAGCCGCTGACCAGCATTTAAGTGGCGTCCTAAGAGGTGTGCTTGCCCTGCTGTGCTCCGCATGTATTGCTACAAGGGGTCCGTGCGCGCTGGTGTGCTGCACCCTCAATGTGTGTGTCCAAACAGCCTCTACGCGTTTCGCTAGTTGCGTCGTCAGGAGAGCTGTGGACACTACTGTTTAGGCTGTATTTATACCCCTGTGGATTCCCTGAAATGCTGCAAGGTAGTCACATGAAACAGGAAGTCTTCCGGCCACCATCTTAGCTGGTGGTGCAGGAAGTTCCTGTTCCACCATTTTGGTTCCTGGATACCTGGCTGTTTGCCAGTCCTGGCCATTCACAGGAAACAGGAAGTCTTCCGGCCGCCATCTTAGCTGATGGTGCCAGAAGTTCCTGTTCCACCATTTTGGTTACTGGATACCTGGCTATTTGCCAGTCCTGGCTGTTGTTACTGGGTGTCAGCAATAAAAATATAAATATAAATATGCCCAGCAGCCAGGGTGGCTGTATGTGTGGGGCGCTATGTGCGCTGCTACCTCCGTTCGTTTGTGTACCTCCCCCCACCCCCGTGTGCGGGCGCTTGTCGCCCTGTGTGTTATTCCCTGTATTATCGCCGCAACCGGAAGTGCTTGTGCGGCCACCTTGCCTCCGTTACCGGAAGTGTCCGTTCCGCCATTTTGGTTACTGGCATCCTGTGTTAGTCTATGCCTATTTTAGGTAGTGGCTAATTCCCCACACAGGATGTAATATTGGTTATTTTAGCTACTGGCAATAGTCCCTGTGTAGCAGTCACCGTCTCTGGTTGACGCTGCCAGGAACACTTTACAAAAAACAACATTTTATCACCTATATTACTGTAAGTGGTCAAAAACTATGTTTACTAAAAGTTTTATTTACTAAAAATTAATCAAACACCATGAGGCCATAAAAAGCAGGAAACAAATACAGTTTTCATTTTTCTGCTGCTATATTTTAACTTTTCTATATAAATCCTTCTCAGTGTATATCATTACTGATATTTTAACCCTATATAATTAATACACATACTCGTTGGTTTCTGATACTTGATGGTAGGTGATTAGGGGTGCAACGGATCAAAAAACTCACGGATCGGATCGATCCTCGGATCAGGAGTCACGGATCGGATCATTTTCGGATCAGCAAAAAAAAAAAAAAAGGGTCCGTTTTTTCATTGGTCCAAAAAAAATTTTTTTATATATATATATATATATATATATATATATATATATATAATATTATATATATATATATATATATATATATATATATAATATTATATATATATATATATATATATATATATATATATATATATATTATATATATATAATAAAATATATTTTTTTTTTTGGACCAATTAAAAAAAGGAACTTTTTTTTTTTTTGCTGATCCGAAAAAAGAGCACAATAGCAATTCACAGGGGGTGGATTAAAGAGGAAGCAGGTGAGGCTGTTTGGGACTTAAAGTACAATCTTGATGTTTTTACAGCAAAAAAAAAAAAAAATATATATATATATATATATATAATTTTTTTTTTTTTTTTTTTTTTGCTGTAAAAACATCAAGATTGTACTTTAAGTCCCAAACAGCCTCACCTGCTTCCTCTTTAATCCACCCCCTGTGAATTGCTATTGTGCTCTTTTTTCCCCCCTTTCCCCCCCCTCCTCTCACACCAGTGCTTCACTGCTAACATTCCCATTCAGCTTGCTAGAGCCCAGTGCACAGCGTGACACGCCTCCCCGGGGAGGCGTGTCACGCTGGGCTCTGGCAAGCAGACTGGCCGCCGCTCCGGAGCTAGGCCGAAGCCGGGGACTTTCCTAGGCCTAGGCTCCGGAGCGCTCCGCGGATCGCGGGGTGTGCCGATCCGAACGGGGTGGCCCGTTCGGATCACGGATCGGTGACGATCCGTTACACCCCTATAGGTGATCCATCATCAAGTGGTCTAGTGCTGTTTCTTAAATGCTGTTTCTTAAAGGGGAACTGCTCTAATTGCATACATACTAGAAATATTGATGTTATCAACTTATTAATGGAATGCTTAGGGGGAATGAAGTGCGGAATACTTAAAACATCAAAAATCTTCCAAAAAACAATTTATATCTAATTCCACATTCATTCCCTTAGGCTTTAATGTGTCTAATCTAAAAATCCACTCAATTTCGTTCCTCGATACTTCCCTTCTTAAGTTTATGTTCCTCCAATTCTGTTCAATTTTATCTATGGCATAAAACTTCATTTTACTGGGGTCTCCGTTATGTTTATTTCTGAAGTGTAATGACACACTATGATGTATATACCCTTTTTTGATATTTCTAATGTGTTCTCCCATTCGCACCGAGAGTTTCCTTGTGGTTCTGCCCACGTATTGCAGCCCACACTCGCACTCTATTACGTACGTTACGTGTGTGCTGCTGCACGTGATCAGTTTACCCACTTTAAATTGTTCATTATTGGCATGAGATTGAAACTGGTCAACCTTTCTTGATCCTTTTGTGGTGCGACAAGGTTTGCATCTTCCGCACCTATAAAAACCCTTCTGGTCAAGGAAGGATATCATCTTTTTGGGTGGGTCCGGTACATTTTTAACCAAGGAATCTCGTATTCTCTTTGCTCTTCTGTACACAAATTTTGGTCTAGCTGGTAAAATTGTACTGAGTTGTGGGTCTCCCAAAATAATGGGCCAGTGTTTTCTAATGATGTCTTCAAACACTCTGTAGTCTGCATTGAAACCCGTTATGAAGGTGACATCATTCTTTTTAGGGGGTGCAATTACTCTCTTTTTTAGCATATCATCCCGGTTCAGAGATCCAACCTCCAATCTAGTTTGCTCCAACCTTCCTCTATCATAACCTTTATTAGCAAACCTATCAATTAAGATGTTTGTCTGTGTCTGATAGTCGGCCATAGAGTTACAATTTCGTTTTATTCTGATGAACTGGCCTTTGGGTATAGCCCGCTTCCACTGCGGATGGTGGCAGCTTCCGAATGGTATATAACCGTTACGGTCGGTTTCTTTAAAGTGTGTTTTCGTGTGCAGTTCACCTTCGACCTTGAATATTTCCAGGTCTAAGAACTGGGTCACATCAGGTTGTACGTTTACCGTGAATTTAATTTCATAGTGGTTGGCGTTGATATGCTCTATGAAATTACTTAATTGCTCGCGATTCCCTTTCCAAACGATTAGGATATCGTCGATGAATCTTTTGTATATTTGTATGTGTGGCCAGCATTTTCCGAATATTTCCTCGTTCTCCCACTTATTCAGGAAAATGTTGGCGACACTTGGGGCGTACTTATTCCCCATGCCAACCCCCTTTATTTGGCTATAGTACTTATGGTTGTGCCAGAAGAAATTGTTCTTCATGGCCATCCGCAGACCTTCAAGTATAAACCTTCTTTGTTTTAATTTGAGTTCCGAGTGTTTTTTTAGAGCCCATGCCACTGCTGCCAGTGCATCTGCTTGTTTTATATTCGTATATAGAGACTCCACATCTATGGTTATTAATAGTGTGGAGTTATCTACAGGTACCTGTTTCAGTGCGTTTATGACGTCTTTGCTATCTTTAATAAATGATTCACCTTTCGCTGCCAATGGCTGTAGGAATACATCTAAGTACTCTCCCAGTCTTGAATGAACGGAGTTTATGCCGCTTATTATTGGGCGGCCGGGAGGTTTCGATTTATTTTTATGTACTTTTGGTACCTGGTATTAAGTATTAACTTAAGTGGGGTGAATAATTTTGCACGCCCAATTTTTCAGTTTTTTATTTGTTAAAAAAGTTTGAAATATCCAATAAATTTCATTCCACTTCATGATTGTGTCCCACTTGTTGTTGATTCTTCAAAAAAAATTACAGTTTTATATCTTTATGTTTGAAGCCTGAAATGTGGCAAAAGGTCGCAAAGTTCAAGGGGGCCGAATACTTTCGCAAGGCACTGTAAATAGGTTGCGCATGTTCACACCACTTGTGTGAGGTATCACTGCAAACATTATAGCGAGAGCAATAATTCTAGCACTAGACCTCCTCTGTAACTCTAAACTGATAACCTGTTATAAAAAAATAAAAATAAAATGAAAGCGTCGCCTATGGAGATTTTTAAGTATCTTCGTTTGCTGCCATTCCACGAGCTTCCGCAAATTTTTAGCATGATGTGTACCTATTGTAGTATTGGGGGTGTTTAACTCAAGTGGTAAATGCGTTTTTCAGCGAGCAGCAGTCAGATGTTAGGTTTGAGGGCATGGCAGCCCATTTTTATTGAAAGGAAACAAAATAACAGTTCACACACAGGATTCCCACGCAGGGGTTCTTCTCCAGTAATGTTCATGTAACCAAAATGCCAAGCCTCCTGGCTCCTAGGCTTACTTAGCCTTGCAGTACCTGCTAAACCTGGCCCACTCCTGGCCTCAACAGGATTCTCCAGCCTACTGTCTCCCAGACTTCCGGACTTCCTTCAGCCCCCTTTAGACTCGCTAGCCACCTCAGGTCTACCAGCCTCCCAGTCCGTCAGGCACGAAGTCCCCCCTCACCAGGGATGTAGTCTCTCACAGGGCAGGCAGACAGACAGACAGCTCCCTACACACAGGTCTGTCTTGAACCAGCAGCCAGCTGCACACACTCCACCTTCCTCTCCACTCTGCTCTCACCAGTCCCTCATTATATTGGATGTGTGCACCTGGGCACACAACCTGCTGGCTATTCATAATACCTGGACACAGGGTTGGAGATCCCATCCCGCCCAAGTCTCTGCAGGATCTCCAAACTACACAGCCCCATTCGAACTTAGCTTTGAAACAGAGAAAACGGTTTTGGCAGCTTTCTCCGGGTTTTGCTATGCTGTGTAGTTCTGCAGTCCTGTGTCCGTTTTTTGCTCCCTTTTTATAGTGACAGGGACTCTCACTATTACACTATTTACTCTGTGTAACATTTTTTTACCTTCTACCAAAAAATTAGGTTATAGATTGTAAATTTTTGCATTAAAATACATTAAAGTGTATTTAAAAAAAAAATTGCATTTGTATGAAAAACCGCTGTACAAATCCCGTGTGACCTAAACAATTGCAACGACCACTATTGCAGGGCCTCTGATAAAAAAGAAATATATTGTTTGGACGTTTCAAGTAATTCTGCAGCAAAAAAGTGACGATTTTTACTAGGCCTGGTCTTCAAATGGATATCATTTTTTTTTTGTTTAAATCATTGTTCGTTCCCTCCGGCAGCCAACTTTAATCCTTCCATCAAGATTTAATAATGACCCAACAAAGCCCCAACTTAAATATTCCCAAATCCTCGCCTTGTCTCTCGGAAAGCAGTAACCGCAGATCACATTTGGGTTAAGTCTGATTAAAACCGCACAACCTTACTATACGAGCGAGCCGAGCATCATTAAAAGCCACTGTCTCTGTATACAAACTACACTGCAATTACTGTGATGGCCGGATACATTGGATGGGGGGGGGGGGGCGTTCATGGAACTGGCAGACTTTAAATTGGTCAATTTCTGTGTATACATAAGAGGGCAACTGTAGGGTATAAAATGACACAAAATGATCAGCCTGCACAAAATTTAGCTTAAATCTATCGGAGATCCAAACAGCCAAATGTGTATATGTATATTTTTATGTAATTAATATATATATATATATATATATATATATATATATATATATATATATATATATATATATATATATATATATATATATATATATATATATATATATATATATATATTAGAGGTCTTGCCTGCCCAATTTGTCGAATTCTATATATTTAGGGCCAGATTCTCGAAGATCGGCGTATCTTTGTTCCGGCGTAGCGTATCCTATTTACGCTACGCCTCCGCAACTTAGACGGGCAAGTGCTGTATTCTCAAAGCACTTGCTCCGTAAGTTGCGGCGGCGTAGCGTAAATAGGCGGGCGTAAGCCCGTCTAATTCAAATGTGGAACAGGGGGGCATGTGTTTTGTAAAATAACCATGACCCGATGTGATTGACGTTTTTCACGAACGGCGCATGCGCCGTCCGTGGACATATCCCAGTGTGCATTGCTCCAAATACGCCGCAAGGACGTATTGGTTTTGACGTGAACGTAAATTACGTCCAGCCCCATTCACGGACGACTTACACAAACGACGTAAAATATTCAAAATTCGACGCGGGAACGACGTCCATACTTAAAATTGGTACGCCGCATGTACGCCTCATATAGCAGGGGTAACTTTACGCCGGGAAAAGCCTAATGTAAACGGCGTATCTGTACTGCGTCGGCCGGGCGTACGTTCGTGAATTTGCGTATCTAGCTGATTTACATATTTATAGGTGTAAATCAGCGCACACGCCCCTAGCGGCCAGCGTAAATATGCAGTTACGATCCGACGGCGTAAGAGACTTACGCCGGTCGGATCTAATAGAAATCTATGCGTAACTGATTCTAAGAATGAGGCGCATAGATACGACGGCGTATCTGGAGATACGCCGTCGTATCTCCTTTGTGAATCTGGGCCTGTGTCCTGTAATCCACCCATATCAGAGACCGCAGCAAAGTCGGTGACCTAACTTTTCTCCACTATAGTTAAACAATACCGCTTTGGTCTCTGATGCAGCCATCAAATCTAAGAATTGGTCAGCTTTAATATAATGAATGGTTGCTATTGGGATTAAAACAAAACGTTACCCAAAAGGGAAGTTCCGCTTGTCTGCTCCCCCCCCCTCCCCCCTTTTAAAGAGGGGTTCCAACCACAATTAGCATTTTTTAAATGTATGTCCTTTCATCCTGCGTTTTTATAATATAAATCCGGTCACTTACTATTTTACAATCCGCCGCCACTCCGCATAGTTATTCAAAAAAGATAGTTTATAAAACTATGTCTACACCGTTGTCATTTTGCTTGTGGGCATTGTGAAGCCCACAAGCACTTACTTCCTGGAAGTCTTGGATGGGGAGTGATAATTGGGTAGCACACTGCATCCTGGGAAATGATGACACACATTTCCCAGGAGCATTAGAGGGAGATGATGTCAGAATCCTAGGTGATTCCAAAGGCAGATTTCGTGGGACCGCATAGCAACAGGCATTTCCAGATGAGTAAACATTTTTTTATAATGTCTAATGAGCACAATAATGAAAAAAAAATTGGGGGATGGAAACTCCACTTTAAGTTTTGGCATCTTTTTTTTGTTTTTTAAAAGGGGGGTATATGGTTTGGACAGTAACCAGCACCTCCTCTCCTTCCCCCGCAGCCTTCTGGAACACATCACAGGTCTCAGAAAGCTGCGGGACCATTCACAAAGCATAGCGCGGCTCACGCATGCTCAATGTGAAGCTGTAAGCAATCACAGCTGGGTTCCCAAAATATACATGGTGGGGCCTGGACCCCAAGAGTTGGCTTGGGTTAGGACAGCACTGGATCCCTGGACAGGTAAGTGTCATTAAAAGTCAACTGCTTTAATACCGCTTTAAAAGTGGAAGTAAACTCCCTTGGTTGATTTTTTATTGGTAAGCCTTGTGACTTCTATCAGTGTCAGCTTAAAGCGGAGCTCCACCCTAAAGTGGAACTTCCGCTCATCGGAACCCTCCGGGGTCACATTTGACACCTTCCTTGCAGATACCTGTTTAAGACAAGTATTCCCATCCCCGCCCGTTGTGTTCTGGGAAACACTCGGCTCCCAGAACACAGCGGGGACCAGTGAGGACGGCGATGCGCGACTTGCGAATGCGCCATAGGGAACCGGCCAGTGAAGCCGTAACGCTTCACTTCCCGATTCCCTCACCGAGGATGGTGGTGGGGGCATCAGATAGACGAGCCATTGCTCGTCTTCTGCTGCAGACAGCGCTGGACTCCAGGACAGGTAAGTGTCCTTATATAAAAAGTCAGCAGTGTTTACACACACAGATCCACACTCCTGCCGTGATTACCGACAATCGCGGGCACCCGGCGGCAATCACGGCCACCTGGCCACGGGCGCGCGCGCCCTAGATCGCCGGGAACACAGGACGTCATATGACGTCCACCCGGATTGGCGAGGGGTTCCTGCCGCCGTCATTTCCCAATGACGCGGTATGGAAGTGGTTAAAGGAGGAGGATCAGAGAAGACAGGATCAAGCAGCCTTTATAGACAATGCAGAGGATTAACCCCTTAGGTTCCAAGCATGCTTTACTGCATCATATACAGACTGATTTTACTGTTGTGGTTTTAGTAACACTTTAAGGATTACCTAAAGGGACAGTAAATATCTCCCAAGTGTGCACCGTTTAGGAGACATTCACTTACAATGTGCACTGGTGCATGCGCTATGAAGGAACAGCATATGCCTGTGCAGACCGGAGCCCGCCAACCCAGATGGAAGCCCTGTCAGCGGTGAGGGCTCCAGCTTAGGGTAAGTTTCACATAATGTGCTAGTATGCGATGCATACTAGCATATTATAGCTTTGCCTTGCAGGTTTTTAATTTTTAAAATAATAAATAATTAAAAAAAAAAAAACTTGGTGGTTTACTACCGCTTTAAAGGAAGATGATCTACAGACAGATTTTAGGCACTTTTACTAGCTTTATTTAGAAAACAAATCATTAATGCATAATTAATAAAAAAAAAAAAAAAAAATCTTGCATTCAGTCGTAGGCTTATGTGAAATTCTGCTGCTAGAGACAAATAGCCAGCAGCAGGATTGCTAAAAAGACTGTATCCACGTGTCCCTGTGGAATCACTTCTCTCTAGACAGATGCATTGAGACAATTCTCTGTCACAGGCCTGAAAGCTGCTGAATCTCGAATGATGGTGACGGCAGCGACAATGCGATGTTTCATATCAGCGACAGAGGGAGCAATTCTATTGGGATGAACAGGCAAACCCCATAGTGATGCAGGCGCTGACGATCCTGAGAAATCCCCAGAGGCAGGATCTCTGACAAGGGGAGTATAGCCCATCTGACATCAGCCTTATCAGCATGTTCAAGGGATACACTAAATCCGAATGGGTGCAGCAGACAAGGTCAACCTAGTGTAGAGAACTACCAAGTTTTTGATGGCTACTATAAACTAGTGCCTATTGCCCTGACTTAACACCTAAGTGAGGTGGATGTGTCCCTTGTGCTGATGTCTCTTCTGCTAGCTAAAATCCACCTATATTAATGCCCCTCATTCCCCAGCAGGCAATCCTCTGGTGGTGGGGGTTAATAGAACTGGGGAGCGGTCATTTGCATTCATCAAGAGTGCCCACCAATGTCTGCCCTTTCCACCCAGCTCTGCCATTCAAAGAAGCTGGAACTACAGCTCCTATGAATGAAATGGAATCTACAAATGGATGGGGATGAAAAGGGCAGCCATAGGTAGGCACTCTTGATGAGTCCAAATGACAGATCCCTAGTACTTTTAACCCCCGCTGCACTGGAAAATTATGGTGGGCATTAATACAGTAGAGAAGAATTTCAGCAAACAGAAAGGTCATTAGCACAAGGGACACATCCTACTTACTGTAAATAATGTCCCTTGTGCTTTATTTCTTTGACTGCACTTACTATAGGCTTTAAAGCAGGGGTCCCCAAACTCTCTAAACAAAGGGCCAGTTTACTGTCCTTGACTTTAGGGGGGGTCAGACGTTGGTGTCAGTGGGAGGATCAGTGGCCCCATTGTTAGGGTCAGCGGGAGGATTGGTGGCCCCCATCGTTGGTGCCAGCGAGAGGATTGGTGGCCCCCATCGTTGGTGCCAGCGGGAGGATTGGTGGCCCCCCATCGTTGGTGCCAGCGGGAGGATTGGTGGCCCCCCATCGTTGGTGCCAGCGGGAGGATTGGTGGCCCCCCATCGTTGGTGCCAGCGGGAGGATTGGTGGCCCCCCATCGTTGGTGCCAGCGGGAGGATTGGTGGCCCCCCATCGTTGGTGCCAGCGGGAGGATTGGTGGCCCCCCATCGTTGGTGCCAGCGGGAGGATTGGTGGCCCCCCCATCGTTGGTGCCAGCGGGAGGATTGGTGGCCCCCCCATCGTTGGTGCCAGCGGGAGGATTGGTGGCCCCCCCATCGTTGGTGCCAGCGGGAGGATTGGTGGCCCCCCCATCGTTGGTGCCAGCGGGAGGATTGGTGGCCCCCCATCGTTGGTGCCAGTGGGAGGATTGGTGCCCCACCGATAGTGCCAGTGGGAGGATCAATGCCCCACCATTGGTGCCAGCGGGAGGATCAGTGCTCCACCATTGGCACCAGCGGGAGGATCAGTGCCCCACCATTGGCTCCAGCGGGAGTATCAGTGCCCCACCATTGGCTCCAGCGGGAGGATCAGTGCCCCACTACTGGCTCCAGTGGGATGATCAGTGCCCCACCATTGGCTCCAGCAGGAGGATCAGTGCCCCACCATTGGCTCCAGCAGG
The DNA here is from genome assembly GCF_905171775.1 of Rana temporaria. NCBI lineage: Eukaryota > Metazoa > Chordata > Amphibia > Anura > Ranidae > Rana > Rana temporaria. The sequence continues at coordinate 34,313,430 of NC_053490.1, forward strand.
AGGATCAGGGCCACATCATTGGCGCCATCGAGAGGAGTGCCCAACCGTTGGCGCCAGTGGGAGGATTAGTGCCCCACTGTTGGTGTCAATGGAAGGACTAGTGCCCCATCGGTGTCAGTGGGAGGAAAAGTGTCTTGCATCAGCGAGAGGAACACTGCCCCAACAGGCCGGATGAAGGCAAGCAAAGGGCCACAGCTTGGAGAGCACTTTAAAGCAAAGGACAGCACTTATAAAATAGTCATGCCACTGTGTACATTTTTACCATGGATTAGACATATAAAATAATTATATTGGATAGATTTTACCACCATCAGCAAGTCAAGGCTTATGAAGGCTGGTGGGACAGTGGGACTATTGCTTGCTCTGACACATGAAGTAGTTGACTTTTAGTAGGGTGGAGAATTCCTTCAAAGATCATTACCGGACACCCTTTTACATAAAGGGTGTTGTTGCAAAAGAGTAAATCCACTCAAAATTGGTAATTTGGTCAGATGGAAGCTGGTGCAACATAAGGAGCATTATTCCACAGTCCAGAGAGGTGGCAGATTCAGGACCTCCAAGGAAGATCTCCCCTTTGGAGTTCCCCCGAATATCAAACATCCCCATAAATGGGCCACGTCTATTGATTTGAGGAATGTATGCTATATTACTACAATGCAGTATACAAGACAAAAAAATGGCACAATGCAATATACAAAGGTAAACAAAATCTAATGAATAATTAACAAGGATACGGAGGCAGGAAGTGCACTGAGCTTTCCGACGATCAGGCAAATCCTTCTCGAATCCCAGTGACCTTGTGTAAACCCGCACGCTGGCTTTATTGTAATATCAGAGGTTAAACAGGATGTCTGCCAGGAAGGAAGCCGTCTCTGCCAAGCTTCACGCAGGGCACTTCAGATCGAGGTGGAATTATGGGCTCTAACCATTGTGAAAAGAATTCATGTGTGTTTATCAATAGGGCCTTTACCTAAAGGCATCGTCCACCGCTTTGCAAAAATGAACAAAAAAAAAAAAAAAAGCTCATTTATGAAGCGTTTGCATTGGAGCTTGCAGAGTACTACAGCCACAATTGGTGAATTTGGGGGTGCAAGGCACAGGCTCCTGCAGACTATTCCTCCAGCCCAGGTCCACATGGACTTTCTATTATGGGTAGGGAGGAAATATATACACCGGACTACAAGTACAGTGAAGTAGACAAACTTAAAGCGGTTGTAAACCCCAAAAAAACGAATTGAAAAAATAAAAGCCTGCAAGACAAAGGCATAATGAGCTAGTATGACTAGCATACTAGCTCATTATGAATTACTTACCTTAGATCGAAGCCCCCGAAGCCGTCCTCGTCTCCCCCTCCGGCCGCAGACATCTCTCCGGAAGGTTACGCGAGGGAGCCGGCAAGGCCGGCATTAGCCATTGAGAAAACAGTCATTCTCAGTGCGTCTGCGCCGGACACAACGGTATATTCCTTTTGGCAAATATCTCCTAAACCGTGTAGGTTTGGGAGATATTGCAAACACCTACAGGAAAGCCTTAATCTAGGCTTATACCTGAAGGTGTAACTTCTCACAGAGGGTTTTACAACCACTTTAAGCTGGCCATACAATTTCCTTATTCAATTTCCTATAAATTTACCCTCAACTGTGTAGCGCAAGGGCCTGCTTGACTGCATACAAATGAAAAGTGTTTAGGTTTGAATTCATATTATATGGTTTTAGTAAATCTAAAGGAACCAGAAAATTGTATAATGTATGGCCAGCCTTAAAGGGACACTAAAGGCAGAAATAAAAAAATAAAAAAAATAACAAACATGTTATACTTACCTCCACTGTGCAGCTCGTTTTGCACAGAGTGGCCCCGTTCCTGGTCTTCTGGGGTCCCTCGGCGGCTGTCTCGGCTCCTCCTCGCAAAAGCTTTCCATCTTCATGCGAGCTCGCATGGTGGAAAGCTTTTGCGGGCGCGCTCCCGTGATACAGCGGCGGGCATAGTCACCGACTGAATCACTCGGCCCCGCCCCCGGCGCGGCATCGGATGTGATTGACAGCAGCGCCAGCCAATGGCTGCACTGCTATCAATCCGTCCAGCCTAGCCAATCAACGGCCAGGCTGAGAATGGAAGAAGATCACAAGGACGCGCGCAGGACTTTCGAGGGGTGAGGTAAGTAAAACGGGGGTTCGGGGGGGGCCGCATAGGATGCATTAAGGTGAAAAAACATTTACCTTTACAACCCCTTTAAGCTCCATTGAGATATAGGAGTTCCTCTTCAGCAGCAGTGGACAGATGGGACTTGTAGTCTTTCCATTCACATCTGTAAATGGATGATGGGGCTGTGCAGGGGCCAAGGTGGTCTCCTCCTGGCAAATAATGAGGGAGTGAGGGGCGGTACCAACCTGGTCTCTTCTAGTCTAATTATACAATTGCCCTTGGATGGACCAACTATTCAAAAGTAAGAGAGCTTACTTGACTGTATGCAAAAGCCTCTCTCAACCTTTTTGCCCCAGAGGATCCCTTGAAATGATTTTCAGATCTTGGTCCAACTAAAGCCAATGCATTGGTGGTCAGTGAGGGGAAAAAAAGTCCCTTACATTGGAGGCCAGTGGTAAGAATGCCCCATTTACAGTGGTGGTCGAAACGTCACCTTTACAGATAACAAAAAAGATCATTGGTATGATGAAGCTGGCTGTGCCAAGTGGTCTTGGACCTATAACTCAGGGTTTGACAAATTTGCTTGGAATCTAAGAGCCAGCTAAAAAAGTTAGGAGCCAGAAAACGTGCTCGCGCGCAGAAGCGCCCGCATATGTAAACGATATTCAAACCACACGTGAGGTATCGCCGCGATTGGTAGAGCGAGAGCAATAATTCTAGCCCTAGTCTTCCTCTGTAACTCAAAACATGCAACCTGTAGATTTTTTTTAAACGTCGCCTATGGAGATTTTAAAGGGTAAAAGTTTGTCGGCATTCCACGAGCAGACGCAATTTTGAAGCGTGACATGTTGGGTATCAATTTACTCGGCGTAACATTATCTTTCACAATATTAAAAAAAATTGGGATAACTTTACTGTTGTCTTATTTTTTAATAAAAAAAAGTGTAATTTTTTCCCAAAAAAGTGCGCTTGTAAGACCGCTGCGCAAATACGTCGTGACAGAAAGTATTGCAATGACCGCCATTTTATTCTCTAGGGTGTTAGAATAAAAAATATATATAATGTTTGGGGGTTCTAATTATAGGGAAGGAGATGGCAGTGAAAATAGTGAAAAATTACACACATTAGAATTGCTGTTTAACTTGTAATGCCAATGGCCACCACCAGATGGTGCCAGCTCACAGAAGGAAGGGCTTGGGACTTCACAAGGCCTCAAAGCCGCGGCCTCAATTACCGGCCGTCACGGGCCCGCCGCGCGATGGGAGCGCACGGAGACACAGGATCCTGTGCCTCCGTGCGCCCCCACTGCGCGATCGCGTCGACCGGTAATTGAGGCCGTGGCTTTGCAGCCTTGTAGGCCGGAAAGCCGCGGCCTCAATTACCGGCGGGCGTGGGCGCCAGGTCACAATTTCTTGTCGCAATTGCGACCTGGCGCACGGATATTGTCGACTCCTGCTAAAACTAGATAGACACCGTCAAATGGGAGGTTAATCAGCCACAGCTCAAGGAACTCCATAGCAACCTCTGAAGGAACCCTGGTGGAGAATGGCTGGTATACAAAGTTGGATTGTTTAGGTAGGGCTTTTACTACATTGTTCTTATAGATCTAAAGTAGGTTGGATAGAGATACAGTAAAACCTTGGTTTGAGAGTAACTTGGTTTGAGAGCGTTTTGCAAGACAAGTCAATTTTTTAATACATTTTGACTTGATATACAAGTAGCGTCATGTCACAACTGGGTATAAAAGAGAAGAGAGGCACCTCTAAGTGTAGCAATATGGTTACATTTAATGAAAGTACAACATTTAGCAACTTATTGCTACACTAAGAGGCGCCTTTCTTCTCTTTTATACCCTGTAGCTCCTGCTGGATTTTGCTTCTATTCCCCTTGTGGATGGACATTTTATGGTTACACAACTTGGTCACATTGCTAAAATCTTTTTATATGGACTATAAACTGAAGGATTTATGAATAAATGGTTGTGGAACGAATCATTTGAGTTTCCATTATTTCTTATGGGTAAATTTGCTTTAATATACAAGTGCTTTGTATTACAAGCGTGTTTCTGGAACGAATAATGCTCGCAATCCAAGGTTTTACTGTAATCACAAAGCCATGTGTGTGGTTAGGTGTTCATGGTCTGATGAAGTGAAGGGCAAAGCAAACAAGAAACAGAAAGGATGCCAGAGAACAAAAGCCCACATCGCTTTCTATTGTCACCTTCAACTACACACGACCGTTTTTCATGACAAGAAAAATTTATTTTAAATTGGTCATTAAAAACGGTTGTGTGTAGGCTCCAGAGCATTTTTCTCGACGAGAAAAATGGGCATTCAAAATTTAGAACCTGCTCTATTTTTTCTCAACGTTTTTCTCGTCGTGAAAAATGGTTATGTGTAGGCTTTAACGACAGGGGAAAAAACCGCGCATGCTCAGAAGCAAGTTATGAGAGGGGAAATTTGCATAATCAAGCCCAAAGGGTGGTGCCATTGGAATGGAACTTACCCTTTATAGTGCCGTGTTGTACGTCACCCCGCTTTGCTCGAGCATTTTTTATCACGATCGTGTGTGCGCAAGGCAGGCTTGAGAGGAATCACCTCGAGAAAAACATATTTTTTTTTCCATGACATGAAAAACGGTCGTGTGTACGCGGCATAACAATACAGTCCATCACACCTGACTATTCAGTCAACTTTAACCTCCTTAAAGATTACAGGTTTCCAATTTGCAATAGTAGAAAGCAAAAGGTGAATTGTAATTATTAAACATCTTGGCGAAAAAGTGCTTTGGGTAAAAAAATGTAATAAAAATGAATTGCCTTTTCCCTCTAACAGCAGCTTACCTCCTGCTTGCTATTTCATGATTTGCCTACAGAGGGCAGTGCTAGCCACCCAATGAAGCAATTATCATGAAAGCCAATGTTATGGATCTTCTCTCTCTTCATCTGCCTGTATCCTGGTAGCCAAAACGGTGTCTGAGGTTAGACAAAAACTGCAATCTGCACATGCTCATAAAAAAAGCCCTTCGTAATGCTGAACAATTGAACGCCTCTTATTTTCACTCCACACTGCTAATCACATTCAGCCTGTTTTATAACACCGAGATCTATGGAAATTCTCCAGTGCTGAACCTTTTTTCATATATATATATTTTTTTAATAGCATCTAATCTTCAACCACAACCTTAGATCTCCTTATGAGCGGAGATAAATCTATCTGCCCATCCCTCACAGCATCTGGATCCGCTGAAAATGGTCATACAGCTGTGGATGGACAGAAGCTGTGCGTTCATTGTCTGTCCTTCCTTCTTCCCTATATCACTATGAGAGCCCACCATTACTTACCGCCCAAGGTGGAGGGTCTCTCCTTCTCTAATCCTTGTTCAAACAATCATTTCTTTATATTATCAGCAGAGCAGGTTCATTCTCAAAAGAAAATATAAGCTTTCCCGATATATTAATACATTATTTCTATATTTTATTGATTGGAGTACAGAGTTACACCTTCCAATCTCTTATAGGGGCCCATTCATACCTTGTGTATTGGGCTTTTTCAATGCAGATATACTGCAATAATTATGGCATTGCATTTATTTTTACTCATTGTACATGTGAACTGAACCACACTGGTGACGGGATTATATATATATATATATATATATATATATATATATATATATATATATATATATATATATATATATATATATATATATATATATACACACACACACACACACATATACACACACATTTATATTGTCATTTGTGGCGCTGTGCGGTTGCAATCCATTTATCTTGTCCCGCTGCAGTACCAAAGTAATAAGCCCAAATTCTCTGCTTCCCAAAGGCTCAGTTTGCATTGCATTGTGTTATGACTTCCCACGCAGACACTTCTCCTATGCAACGGCTGTCTGCGGCCACCCCTTCTACGCAATGATGCTCTGCAACCGCCCCTCCCATGCAACGGCAGTCTGCGGCCGTCCCTCCCACGCAACGGCAGTCTGCGGCCGTCCCTCCCACGCAACGGCCGTCTGCGGCCGTCCCTCCGACGCAACGGCCGTCTGCGGCCGTCCCTCCGACGCAACGGCCGTCTGCGGCCGTCCCTCCGACGCAACGGCCGTCTGCGGCCGTCCCTCCGACGCAACGGCCGTCTGCGGCCGTCCCTCCGACGCAACGGCCGTCTGCGGCCGTCCCTCCCACGCAACGGCCGTCTGCGGCCGTCCCTCCCACGCAACGGCCGTCTGCGGCCGTCCCTCCCACGCAACGGCCGTCTGCGGCCGTCCCTCCCACGCAACGGCCGTCTGCGGCCGTCCCTCCCACGCAACGGCCGTCTGCGGCCGTCCCTCCCACGCAACGGCCGTCTGCGGCCGTCCCTCCCACGCAACGGCCGTCCCTCCCACGCAACGGCCGTCTGCGGCCGTCCCTCCTACGCAGCGGCCGTCCCTCCTACGCAACGGCCGTCTGCGGCCGTCCCTCCTACGCAACGGCCGTCTGCGGCCGTCCCTCCTACGCAACGGCCGTCTGCGGCCGTCCCTCCTACGCAACGGCCGTCTGCGGCCGTCCCTCCTACGCAACGGCCGTCTGCGGCCGTCCCTCCTACGCAACGGCCGTCTGCGGCCGTCCCTCCTACGCAACGGCTGTCTGCGGCCGTCCCTCCTACGCAACGGCTGTCTAAGGCAAAACCTCCTACGCAACGGCTGTCTAAGGCAAAACCTCCCACGTAACGCCGCTCTATGGCAAAACCTCCCACGTAACGCCGCTCTATGGCAAAACCTCCCACGCAAAGACAGCCTGCTGCCACCTCACACGCAGACACTCCTATGCAACGGCTGTCTGCGTCCAGCCCTCCTATGCAATGACGTTCTGCAACAACCCCTTCTATGCAATGGCGGTCTGCGGCAATCCCTCCCACGCAACCGCTGTCTGCAGCCACCCCTCCCACGCAACCGCTGTCTGCAGCCACCCCTCCTACGAAAGTGCTGTCTGCGACCGCCCCTTCTACGCAACGAAGGTCTGCGGTAAATCCTCCCACGCAACGGCGGTCTGTGACAAAACCTCCTATGCAACAACGGTCTATGGCAAAACCTCCCACGCAAAGACGGCCTGCCGCCAGCTCCCATGCAAAGACACCCCAAGAAGAAAACAGCCTGTTTTGGCTTCTCAATATTACCTTCTGTGACCGCTCTCATCAGATTAGGTGACCCGTCAAAATTTGTAACAGAAGTGACGTTTCTTCGTCGCTATCTTGCTACACCCCGCACTCCTCCATAGTAAGGATACACTGAGAAAGGGGTTAGCGGACATCTTGTTACACCCACCAGAGTTTTGAATTGTACACGTTTTTTTTTTTAACAGTAAACTGAGTTTATATAGTGAAATACAGTACTTGGAACTCTGTCTGATTGTTTACATTTTGAATTTTAAAAGCAGCGAACTTCTGTCAGATTGACAACCCTGTAAGATCAGCACGCTTGCCGCAGCTTTTAAAATTCAACATCAAAAACAGTAAGACGGAGTTGTAAATACTATATTTTACTACATAAACTCAGTTTACTGTGAAAAAAACGTGTATAATGCTAAACCCTGGTGGGTGTAACAAGATTTCCGCTTACCCCTTTCTCAGTGTATCTTTAGTATGGAGGAGTGCGGGGTGTAGCAAGATGTCGGCGACGAAACATCACTTCTGTTACAAATTCTGACGGGTCACCTAATCTGATGAGAGCGGTCACAGAAGGTAATATTGAGAGGCCAAAACGGGCTGTTTTCTTCTTGAGGTGTCTTTGCATGGGAGCTGGCAGCAGGCCGTCTTTGCGACTTTCTGCTGGGTCGCCTAATCTGGCGAAACACCAGCTTAGGTTTTATCCACCTTTACAACAAAAAAGTTTTTTAGGTAGATTCAGGTAGAATGGTGTAAACTTGCGGCGGCGTAGCTTAGCGTGTTTAGGCTACGCCGCCGTAAGTTCGCGAGGCAAGTACTTGATTCTCAAAGTACTTGCCTGCTAAGTTACGGCGGCGTAGCCTAAAGCGGGCGGGCGTAAGGGCGCCTAATTCAAATTTGTCTGAGGGGGCGTGTTTAATGGTAATATGGCTTGACCTGACGTGATTGACGTTCTTTCTAAACTGCGCATGCGCCGGGCGCCTACATTTTCCAGTGTGCATTGCGGCTAAGTACGCCGCACGGGCCTATTGATTTCGACGTGGACGTAAACTACGTAAATCCCGATTCACGGACGACTTACGCAAACAACGTAAAAATTTCGAATTTCGAAGCGGGAACGGCGGCCATACTTTAACATTACTATTCCATCTATTAGATGTAATATTTTTAGGCCTGATAATGCCTTACGGAAACGGCGTAAATGTACTGCGGCGGCCGGGCATACGTTCGTGAATCGGCGTATCTACTAATTTACATATTCTACGCCGACCGCAATGGAAGCGCCACCTAGCGGCCAGCCTCAATATTGCAACCTAAGATAGGACGGCGCAAGCCGTCGTATCTTAGATATGTTTAAGCGTATCTCTGTTTGAGAATACACTTAAACATAAGTCGGCGTAGATTCTGAGTTAGGTCGGCTTATCTACTGATAAGCCGGACTAACTTTTTCTGAATCTACCTATTTGTTTTTTTTACAAATACTTAGCTGTCAACCTAATATGCAAGCCTAACCATTCACATTTATTGCACATTAAAAATGAAAAACAATTAGCTGGAACATTTCTTGTACACAACAAGCCAACATAAATATATTGCCAATCAATATTTTGCCACTGATGTGCAATACGGCGTAAAATCTAAGCCAATCGGTTGATGCCCAAAATGCTGAGCCAGATAAAACCGATTTGCTATGCCGGGTGGAAGAAGAGGGGTCGTCGTTCTTGAATTCACCAGATAAAAAATATTGAGAATTACCGGGCATTTGACCTTCAATACACAGTATAATCTGCGGATCTCCCAAGGCCTCTGAACGCTGTACAGCCGCAAGCCGCTCGCTCTTGTTTAGTTCTAGGCCACCCGCCAAATGCTCTTTATTTAATTAAACAACAGTGTTTTTAATTTGTAGCTGGCTAATGATATTATCCCCCCGTCTAGCAATTCATACACAAGGAAAAACTCAATAGACTTAAAAGCTTCAGTTTACTTAATTCAAATATGCTGGACGCACGCAAGACCACATACGCAACAATTGCTCAAAGTCTTTAAGTTTAACTACAGAAGAATACAAAATTATTTATTGCAGTTCAACAGTTTTTAAATATGGGGTGGCTGCATTTGTGTTTTTTCTTTGTTTTTTTTACTAGTGTCCAATCCTCCTGCAGGTGGCAGTATAACCCACAATAGACTTCCTTTGCTCAGCATCCATTGAAGGCTTTTCACCTTTGGGTTTTATTGCTGCTTACAAGAGGATGGACCTTCGTAACAAATGATGATGATACAACTTCCTGTGTCCCTCAATGGATGAGAAATAGTGATAAATTAATACATTTTGCCTGATGTACTTTAACTACTTCAAGACCGCAATATATATATATATATATATATATATATATATATATATATATATATACATACATACATACACACACATACACACACACACACACACACATATAATATATATATATACACACACACACACACACACACACGTTATGGCTTTGAAGTGGTTTACCGGGGGTTATTGCTGAAGCTATCCACCGTAATTTTTTTTTTTTCAGCGACAGATGGCTCTAATGAAAGTGTTCTGAGCAGCTCATTAGCCGCTGGAACGCTTTCAGAAATGGCGGGAGGGGGGTTTCTCAGGCTCACTGTTTTCACCTGCTCCCCCGGGAAATGATCCAATGCTGTGGCCGGCTGACTAGATTGTCTTTGATCACCTACATGGCCTTGGAAGACCAGAGCAGCGTCATCACGCCACTTCCGTTTTTTTTTTTTACTTTAAAGCGGGAGTTCACCCAATGATGTTTTTTTTTTATCTTTTCCCCTTAGATTCCTGCTCGTTTTGTCTAGGGGAATCGGCTAGTTGTTTTAAAATATGAGCCGTACTTACCGTTTTCGAGATGCATCTTCTCCGTCGCTTCCGGGTATGGGTCTTCGGGAGCGGGCGTTCCTTCTTGATTGACAGTCTTCCGAGAGGCTTCCGACGGTCGCATCCATCGCGTCACTAGTAGCCGAAAGAAGCCGAACGTCGGTGCGGCTCTATACTGTGCCTGCGCACCGACGTTCGGATTCTTTCGGAAAATGCGACCGTCGGAAGCCTCTCGGAAGACTGTCAATCAAAATAGGAACGCCCAGTCCCGCAGCCCATACCCGGAAGCGACGGAGAGGATGCATCTCGAAAACGTTAAGTACGGCTCATATTTTGAAACAACTAGCCGATTCCCCAAGACAAAACGAGCATCCATCTAAGGGGAAAAAGTATCATGTACGGGTGAACCCCCGCTTTAACCACTTAAGGACCACCCACTGCATATATACTGCGGCAGGGCGGCCCTTTTGCACGAAACAACGTACCTGTACCCGTTACAACCACTTTTCCCTACAGGTAAGCCTAGATTAAAGGGGTTGTAACGGTACAATTTTTTTTCCTAAATAGCTTCCTTTACCTTAGTGCAGTCCTCCGTCACTTACCTCATCCTTCCATTTTGCTTTTAAATGTCCTTATTTCTTCTGAGAAATCCTCGCTTCCTGTTCTTCTGTCTGTAACTCCACACAGTAATGCAAGGCTTTCTCCCTGGTGTGGAGTGTCGTGCTTGCCCCCTCCCTTGGACTACAGGAGAGTCAGGATGCCCACTAACACACAGCTCCTTTATCTGCAACGTAGAGAGCGTCCTGACTCTCCTGTAGTCCAAGGGAGGGGGCGATCACAACACTCCACACCAGGGAGAAAGCCTCGCATTACTGTGTGGAGTTACAGACAGAAGAACAGGAAGTGAGGATTTCTCAGAAGAAATAAGGACATTTAAAAGCAAAATGGAAGGATGAGGTAAGTGAAGGAGGACTGCACTAAGGTAAAGGAAGCTATTTAGGGGGAAAAAAAAATGTACTTTTACAACCCCTTTAATCTAGGCTTACCTGTAGGTAAAAGTGGTTGTGACGGGTACAGGTACGTTGTTTCGCACAAAAGGGTGAAGGATGAGGCAAGTGAAGAAGGACTGCACTAAGGTAAAGGAAGCTATTTAGGATTTTTTTTTGTTACCTTTACAACCCCTTTAAGGCTTACCTGTAGGTGCTCAAAATGTTTCCTAAACCTCCACGGTTTAGGAGATATATGCAAAAAAGACAGGCACCGATGTTTACCGCGCAGGCGCACTGTAGAGACCTGTAGAAATGGCGAGCGTGCCGTGACTGGCGGCTGACGTCATCGCGGCTCCGGGAAATCACAGCGCTGGAGGGAAGAGGGTGAAAGATGGACGCTTCATGGAGGCGAGGAAATCAGGGACATCGCAGGCTTCGGTTTCAGGTAAGTGACACATAATATGCTACCATGCGAGTAGACCGTTATGCTTTACCTTTGCAGGGAAACAAAGAGAAAGTAAAACCCATCAGGGTTTACTTCCTCTTTAAGAGTTCCCTTCACTGGAACTAAGGGGCCAAGCCTGATGCCTGAAAACCCCCCCCCCCCCCCCCCACCAAATGATTTGGACCAGTGCACAAAGCAAGGTCCATAAAGACATTGATGAGCGAGTTTGTGGTGGAGGAAGTTAACTGGCCTGCACAGAGTCCTGACCTCAACCTCATAGAACACCTTTGGAATGAACTAGAGTGGAGACTGCAAGCCAGGCCTTCTCATCCAACATCAGTGCCTGACCCCACAAATGTGCTTCTGGAAGGCAAACTCAATATTAAACCCTACAGGCTAAGACTGGGATGTCATTAAAGTTCATGTAAAGGCAGGTGTCCCAATACTTTTGGTAATATAGTGTAGATTAACGCTCAATTGTGGTCTATGAGCCCTGTTGAGACATGGCACAAGAGATGCTATTGTAAACATATGACGGCTTCTGCATCAGCCCTTACCTGTGTATGTGGCATTTCTCCCTAGACGCCAAAGTGGTGCTTTTGGTAGGAGGCCTTTGTTGGAGTCTGAGGACATGCTTTAGAAGACAATCGTACACTTTGGGGGGGGGGGGACAATATATAAGTTTGCTAGAGACCATTGCCATTACAAACCAATGCTTCCACATTTGTGCTCCCTACAGCTCTGTGTGGTATGTCGGAGATATATTTCGGCAAGATCCAAACTATAGGATAAGAGGAAGAAAAACAGCAGCCGCTGTCAGGCGTTTAGGAGATTCAGCCGCCTCCTGAATGCCTGTTTATTTTTCTCCTGGCAAACGGTGGATTATTGGTGCTGATGCATCACAACCACAAGCCACACAGTGTGTGGCTCGCAGTTGCAGCGCAGCACCATTGACTTTATTGACCAAGTTTGGCAACCACCACCCCCCCCCCCCCCCCCATGTCAAGGGGTCTTAATGCAGAGGTCCACCCACCGCTGAAAATATTAAACGCCAGTAGCTGTCAGGTGAATGCCGCCGACCCTAGGCAGTAAGTGAGACAGGGCCCTGAGGCATTATGGCTTCACGCCGGCGGCTCCCTACTGCACATGCGCGAGGGACACGCTGTGCTCTCCTACTGGCCTGGCGGAAGGAGAAGGGAGCCGATCGGTGATGTCAACGACCGTGGCCAAGACTCCCGGGAAGTGGGGACAGGATACCTGTTAAAGACAGCTATCCGCTGCTCCCCAAGAACGGTGCCAAATGTGGCAATGGAGGGGGGAAGGAGACAAATGAGCGGATGGAAATCTGCTTTAAGGTCAAAAAGAAATAAACCAACAATGTAACTACTAGAAGGCAATCAAAGTGCTGGTTCACACCAGAGGTGTGCAGTTCGAATCACATGCGATGTCCGTGCAATGCGATTTTAGCCATACAGATAGTATGGCTGATATCGCATTGCATTCGGACCAAACTCGCATCGCATTCAGACCTTTTTATGGTCCGCACCCATGTGATCCGATTCATGTCCGAACTGTCAGTTTGCAGTGCGATATGCGAGCTGAAATGGAGGTGTGATTAACAACGTATTGACACTCCCGGCAGTTCGTATACGTGTGTGAACTGTTGTGCAAGCCGGGCACGATGCTGGAACTCGCAGTGGATTTCCGGCAACACACATGTGTTAACCGAGCCTTAAAGCTGAGGTTCACACAAAAAGTGAACCTCTGCTTTTTGGAACCCTCCCCCCCTTCTGGTGTCACATTTGGCACCTTTCAGGGGGGAGGGGGTGCAGATACCTGTCTGTGACAGGTATTTGCACTACTTCCGGGTTCTGACTCGAGCGGGGAATCGAGCCTTGTTACGTCACCCCCCCCCCCCCCTCCCCGCTGTCTTCTGGGAAACACTGTTCCCAGGAGAGAGCGGGGACCAGTGACGGGGCACCACGGGTGGGGGGTGACGTAACAAGGCTCGATTCCCCGCGCGAGTCAGAACCCGGAAGTGGTGCACATAACTGTCACAGACAGGTTTCTGCACCCCCTCCCCCCTGAAAGGTGCCAAATGTGACACCAGAGGGGGGGGGGGGGGGGTCCAAAAAGGCTTCACTTCCTGATTCCCTCATCGAGGATGGTGGCGGAAGCAGCCGAGGACCGAGCGATTGCTCAGCCTCGGCTGCTGACATCGCGGGCGCGCTGGACATTTAAGTGTCCATTTTTTAAAAAGTCAGCAGCTGCCGTGTTTGTAGCTGCTGGCTTTAAAAAAAAAAAAAAAAAAAAAACAATGGAACCTCAGCTTTAAGGATACTTTTTCTTTACTAGCTTCAGTAGGAAGCAAAAACACAGAGTACTATCCCAAAGGCCCCTTTCACACTGCCAGAGTCCACAAGCGGATCCGCCCGCTCAGTGGGGGATCTCCCTGCTGATGTCCACTGAGCAGGTGGATGACAGGTCCTAATGCAGAGTGGACACAGCCACAGCCCACTTTTCTCTATGGCCTGTCAGATGGAAATGGACCGACTGTTTCCATCCGGCTGTCTTCCGAACTGCCAAACCGATCCCCATCGGACTGTTTTTAATAGGGTTGTCCCGATACCACTTTTTTAAGACCGAGTACAAGTACCGATACTTTTTTTCAAGTACTCGCCGATACCGATACTTTTTTTTTTTTTTAATGTGATGTGACAGTGGCGTTTTTTTTTTTTTTACAGTGGCGTTTTTTTAGAGGGGGGGGGGGGGTAGTGGATTGTCAGTGTGTTTTTGAATTTTTTATTACAATTTACATTTTTTTTATTATTTTATTTATTTATTGGAATTTTTTTTTTTAATCAGCCCTGTTGGAGGGGCTTTGGTGAGATATCAGGGGTCTTAACAGACCTCTGACATCTCCCCTTTGAGACAGAGAAAGGGACTAGGGAAACAGATTCCCCTGTCCCTTTCTCAGCAGCCTCAGCTGCGCTGAAAATGAATGGAGGGAAGACAGCGTCTTCTCTTCATTCATAAACTGAAACATTGTAATCACAGTTTACGATGTTTCAGTTCTGTGAATGGACAGAGTCATTGCTGACTCTGTCCATTCGGAACAGTAAGGAGCCGGGTTTACCGGCTCCTACCGCCGCTCTCCATCCTGACATTTCCGGGGACGCACGGGGGAGAGAAGGAAACAGCGGGGGACGCACGGGGGAGAGAAGGAAACAGCGGGGGAAGCACGGGGGAGAGAAGGAAACAGCGGGGGAAGCACGGGGGAGAGAAGGAAACAGGGGGGGCACGGGGGAGAGAAGGAAACAGGGGGGCACGGGGGAGAGAAGGAAACAGGGGGGGGCACGGGGGAGAGAAGGAAACAGGGGGGGGCACGGGGGAGAGAAGGAAACATCGGGGGACACGGAGGAGAGAAGGAAACAGCGGGGGACACGGAGGAGAGAAGGAAACAGCGGGGGACATGGAGGAGAGAAGGAAACAGCGGGGGACACGGAGGAGAGAAGGAAACAGCGGGGGACACGGAGGAGAGAAGGAAACAGCGGCGGGGGACACGGAGGGAGAAGTAAAACACGGCGGGGGGGGGGCACAGAGGGAGAGAGACTGCAGAAAAAGGGAGGGGGGGCTGGAGGAGGACACAGGACAAGTATCGGGTGAAGCACCGGGAGCATTTGCCCGAGTCAAAGTTCTCGGGCAAATGCTTGGTATCGGTCCCGATACCGATACTAGTATCGGTATTGGTACAACCCTAGTTTTTAACAGACAAAATAGAATCGGGTGTCAACGGACACCCCCGCTTCATAGAGAGTAATGGATGGTCCAATCGGGTCCGCCTGAAAACCCAATCGGTCCGTCAGTGTGAAAGAGACCTAAGTGTCTCAGAGGCTGCACGATAAGTAATAAAGGGCCACATGCAGTTCCGGGGCCACGGCTTGGGAACCAGGAATCTAGGCTGTAAGTTTCGGATACAACACTTGAATGTGCTGGAACTGGAGAGAGTCCAGAGAAGGGAAACACAACGAATAAATGGACTGGATGACCTTAGTTATGAGGAAAGGTTACGAGCACTGAACTTGTTCTCTCTGGAGAAGAGACGCGTGAGTGGGGATATGATTTCAACAAACAAATACTGTACTGGTGACCCCACAATAGGGATAGAACTTTTCCATGTATGGGAATTTAATAAGACACGCGGCCATTCACTAAAATTAGAAGAAAAGCAGTTTAACCTTAAACTACGTAGAGTTTTCTTTACTGTAAGAGCGGTTAGGATGTGGAATTCCCTTCCACAAGCGGTGGTCTCAGCGGGGGAATCGATCATTTCAAAAAGCTATTAGATAAGCACCTCAACGACCGCAACATACAGAGATATACAATGTAATACTGACCTATAATCACACACATAGGTTGGACTTGCGTCTTTTTTTCAACCTCACCCACTATGTAACTTCATAGCACAAAAAAAATGGCCGTGTAACGTCCAGAAAATGCCACATTTCATGGTGCAGCTGACAGGACGGGTTATTTCCAAAGTCTAATATATTTTACCGCTATTCTTATGCCTTTGGAATGTCCCTGGAATTTGAAGCAGTTGGATATTATGTCAGTTCGCTGAAAAATCCCCCTTCTTCGCGTTAGTGATTCAAGCACATGTGAAATAAAGAAGTTCTAAAGAAAGAAAGAAAAGAGAAATAGAAATTCCATTTTGACCAGAGAAATGTAGGATTGGCAGAGGCAGGACGTTGCAACAGAACAGCGTTGTGAGCATCTGTCAGACATCTGTACCGGGGGCTGAAACAAGATCACATATTCAGATGAAAGCGATCACATGACTGATCGTATATGCCGAGTCTTTTCCCGTCACTGGTGTTGCCTCCCTCGGGCATACGAACGACTGACGGCATTTAAAGTCCAACTCCGGGCAGAAATGTTTTTCTCCCTTTCAGTGGAGTTGTGCCTGAACTGCAAGGGTTGATAGCTGTGTCCAGGGAAGAGGAGAAGCCGTTTTACTTGCCTGATCCTCCATTTCCCCACGATCCGGCTTTGGAGCGCATGCCTTGGCATCTTGACGTCCAAAGTAGGGCTACGCACCCTGCACTGGTCTTGAAAACATTGGGACCCTAGAGCAGTGATGGCGAATCTTGGCCCCCCGTATATTTTGGAACTACAGTTCCCATGATGCTCATACACTACTCTGCAGTGCAGTTGAGCATCATGGAAAATGTAGTTCCAAAACAGCTGGGGTGCCAAGGTTCGCCATCACTGCCGAAGAAGGTTCAAAAGCTGCAGGGAGCGGTCAAGCTGTAGGGAGGATCGGGTAAGTACCGTATTTATTGGCGTATACCGCGCACTTTTTTCTACTTAAAATCAGGGGGAAATTGTGGGTGCGCGATATACGCCGATACCCGCGCTGTGTTTGAACGCCGCCGCCGCCGACATATACCGAGCACAGTACACTCGGCCAGGCTCGGTTCGCGGTCACGCCCTGTGCCGCCTCCTAGCCTTTATGCGAGAGGAGCCGAGCGTGCCCGAGTGTACTGCGCTCGGTATATGTCGGCGGCGGCGTTCAAACACAGCGCGGGAAGCGGGGATCGGCTCAGAAACAGCGCGGGAGAAGCAGGGAGGACACCACCAAGGCCGCAGACGGACGACAAGGCCGCCGATGGACGCCGGGCAAGACACTGACGAGGGGCATTCAAACTGTAAGTATTTTATTGTGTCCCTGAAATTTCCCTTCAAGGTTGGGGGTGCGCGCTATACGGCGGTGCACACTTTTCCCCCGATAAATACGGAACATCTCCTTTTATTGTCTTCCTAGACAAACAAGCAGGGAAAAGGATTTATCTGCCCAGATGGAGTATAAGGCAGGCCATAGATCAGGGATCCTCAATCTACGGCCCTCCAGCTGTTGTAGAACTACACATCCCATAAGGCATTGTAACACACTGACATTTACATACATGACTAGGCATGATGAGAATTGTAGTTCCTGAACAACTGGAGGGCCGTAGTTTGAAGATCCATGCCATAGATGTTACGATTTTCTTTTTTTCCCCCACTAGAAGTTGAAGGAAAGTAAATCGCTCGATTCCCCCCATCAACATTGACTGTCTCCCGCGGTCCTCAAGTGGTTAAAGATGACATAAGGTGACTATATACTAAAGCAGCACAATTATTAATTAAAAAATCGTGATCT
Source organism: Rana temporaria (assembly GCF_905171775.1). Taxonomy (NCBI): domain Eukaryota; kingdom Metazoa; phylum Chordata; class Amphibia; order Anura; family Ranidae; genus Rana; species Rana temporaria. Next base: position 34,331,242 of record NC_053490.1, read on the forward strand.
CGATTCAACCCCCCTGACGATCTCCAATGCAGAGTTTGCTGATTCTTTTATATAACAAGTGGAGAGACTTAGCTGTCAAAAGAAAATATCTGGACAGTCTGCCAAGTTTTTAACAACATGAAACATTGTAACCAATGCTTCCTTCTTAGATCAAACTTCTGTGTGTAAATGCAGGAAGTTTAACCACTTAAAGTCTAAATCTTTTTCTCACACTTCTTTCTTCCGTTAAAATCAATATTTTTTGCAAGAAAATTACTTGGAACCCTCAAACATTATACAGTAAAACCTTGGTTTGCGAGCATAATTAGTTCCAGAAACATGCTTGTAATACAAAGCACTTGTATACCAAAGCATTTTTTTACAGGAAAATATAGAGAAAATATGGACGGTCGCACACCACAAAAAAAATTAAAAAAGGTAGCTTTTAAATGGTAAAAATAAAGCACTACAAAGCACAGCAAGCAGTGGGGTGTATAGCTGACGCGTTTCACACTGGGGTTTCAGTGCTTAGTCATAACTCTTGAAAAGATAGGCGGCTACCTCCCTGCCTAATGGTCTCAGAATGTGACCATCTACTATACCACAGTATGGTGGATGATTGAAAACCATTCACAGACATATTTACTAGCTACAGCAGCCTTTTCTTAACCAGGGTTCCGTGAAACACTAGGGCTCCTCAAAAGGTTGCTAGGGGTTCCTTGAACAACATCTACCTCTCAGATATGTTCCCACTGGCACCAATGATCTTTTTTAGCTATTTGTAATGAGAGAATGCTTCATAATGACCACAAACGTAAGGACCATTCTTTCCAGTGGCCATCACACTAATGTACAGTGAGCTGTCAATATGGTAACTATCAGCGGGGGTTCCCTAAGGCCAGAAACGTATTTCAAGGGCTCCTCCACGTTAAAAAGGGCTAGAAAGAGGTTACCAACATCTTGATTCTAGCGGTGAAAGCTCACCTGTTCCAGGTGAGGAAAGAGGAAAGCGCTTTAGCGGCCAAAGGAGGGAGGGAAACTTGCCTGGGGGGAGGGGAGGATGGTCATATCGATAGCAGGGAGCGGTCCAGACCTAAACGGTCATTAGTAATAAATAGTCCAAGGGTCCCACACCTTCAGAAACTTGGAATGGGTGTCCGAGAGCATAGACGTGAGCTTCTTGTGCACCATGGTTCCCATAAGGCCCTGTTTAACCTCGGGAAAATTATGGAACGGTTGGCGCCAGACCTTAGCTATGGTCTGCCGTGTTGCCAGGAAGACAAACTCCACCAGCCTTCTCTGGGCTTTAGTCAAAGACGGAATGGACTTATGCAACAAGGCTTCCCAGAATCGCATGCTACATGCTATCTTGACATTCAAAACTGATCTAATCAGAGAATACACCAGGGTCCAAAACTCTAAGGCCGCGTACACACGGTCGGTCCAAACCAATGAAAACGGACTGAAGGACCTTTTCATCGGTCCAAACCGATCGGGTGTGGGCTCCATCGGTCAATTATCCTTCGGTCAAAAATTTTAGAACTTGCTTTAAAATTGAACCGATGGACGCCTAACCGATAGGTCGAAACCGATGGTTAGTACGCAAAAGCATCGGTTAAAAACCCGCGCATTCTCAGAATCAAGTCGACGCATGCTTGGAAGCATTGAACTTCATTTTTCTCTGCACATCGTGTTTTACGTCACCGCGTTGGACTCGATCGTTTTTTTTAACTGATGGTGCGTAGGCACATCAGACCATCAGTCAGCTTCATCGGTTAACCAATGACAACGGTCCGATGGACTGATCGTGTGTACAGGGCCTTAGGCTTCTGGGCAGGACCACCAGATATGAAGGAGAGTGCCAGGCTCCCTGCAACCCCAAAAAACAGTAAGGGGATGCAGAGGGAACAAATTTGGCTACTCAAACCGGGGTCATGTACCAAGGAGAGAGTAGCTTATAGGCATTCTCCTGGGACAGCTGTAATTTCTTTAGCATTGGTCAGCTGGCTCCGAGGATTTGTCCAGCCATAAAATTCTCAGTTATCAGATTTTTGATTAGTTTTATCAAATTCAAAGGTTTCTTAAAATAAAAAGGCAGCAGGTCGCGTTATCTACCACATGAACACGTAGGAGGAATGTTGCAATAAAAGGATTTCCGCAAATGTAGAAAAGGAGTCACGCAACTCGGGGTTAAATCATCTTTTTAGACTTCGATTTCTCCCAGGAGTAAAACTATCAATGAGAAGAACGACCTCAGATCTTATCAAACAGTCCCTGGAACTTCACAGTCGGCTTAGCTCAGCAGACACACGTGCGGCCCTATAAATAGCTGGGACCTCTCCGCATTGCTCAACTTTTTCTTGGCATTTGGGCAAAGTTCTCAGGCTGTACGGTTATCAACGTCACTGAGAAAAGCTTAGAATCCGGCAGCATGGCCGTAACGGCAGCCAAGATTCGCTTCTTGGGAATCGAAAGTCTACAGTTCTGACTGAGAGCCTCACAAGTTGCAGAGTATGTCGAGGATACGTTCCTGATGTATGTTGTAAATGGGGCAACTCATAACTGCAAACAGGTAGTTCCTCCATTTTTAATCCAGCAATCCTCAACACTTCAATCCAATCTTTTATTTTGCAACAGCCAATAGGAAACGTGTCTTAATTCATTTAAGTTATCATACTGTGAAAACCTAAGAACGTGTGCAGTTAAACCACAGACAAATCAGTTGCTCCATGTATATGTCTTTTTTTTTTTAAAACTCGACATTACCAGTATCTCCTTACACAAAATCACCATTTTAAATGAGCTCTTTGAATGGCCAGAATCAGAAACTGTAACCACTCTATTTAAAACTAGTAGAAATCTTGGGCTGGAGTTCTACTTTAAAGGAGAAGTCCAGCCTGGGCTTTTTTAGCTGGGCTTCTCCTCTGGGTCACAGAAGTGCAATTTGTTTTGCACTCCAGTGACCCGTTTTCAGCGGAGAGCGGTCTGAAGTCCGCTCTCCGCTGACGTCACTGCCATCAGTCGGGGCAGCACGTCATCGCGACTTCCCAAGTCGGGATCCGCCACCTGCCCTGATTGATGGCAGTCTCAGCGAGCCGCTGAGGCAGCCTCTCCCCGCCCCTCCACGGCTCGGCGCTCCAATGAGCGTGGAGAAGCAGAGAGGAAAGAGTCAGCCTGGTTGAGAAACTCGGTTTAAGCCGATGGGACACCCATTTAGATGGGGCTGCTGATTCACCAGATCTGTAAAAATTACTGTCAGCAGTGTCTAGCACTCCTGCTTCTCATTCCAGCATCATGGTTTTGGCTGTGGCATTCTCCTTGTCTGTCTGCCCACCTGCAGGGCGATTAATGTGGCCAGTCTCTCGGTGGAGAGCAAATCTGATTTAAGCCAGCCAAGCCTGCAGTCTCATGCTTGTGATAAGATTGTGTAATGAGAAGACCGTGATGTCTATGTTCAACATTCACAAATATGAATGTAAATAAGTGAATCCATAAAATTAAAAAGTGGTACCAAATATTATAGTGGAGGCACTATAGACCTTATTAAAAAAGTCAATATCTATAAATATATAAGTCCACAAAAATATACGTGAAAATGAGAGTCCATATACATAAACGTGGAAAGAGTTGAAATCATCAATAAGAAATCGTAGTGACAAGACACCCACGGTGATTCTAATTGGAATGTGATGATAGTGATAACGCCCGCCACCAAGGGGAGGCTTACCGGATGCGGTGGACCCAAATGAGCTTATACCCAAAGAGTCAAATAGGCTTGTAAGCAGTACAGATGAGATGGTACAGGAACACACCAACGCAAACGGACAACAAACAGCGATAAGGTCTTCGCTTGGTATCAGGTGGAGGGGATAACCTCAGCTGGGAGATGGCTCATAAAGTTGGAAGAGCTTGCCCAAGTTATGTGGAGGAAAACGAAAGGCACATAGCGTGATACCGTAAAAACAGAAACGTTTATTATCGGTTAAAAACACTTACAGTTTAGTGGATAAAAAAGGACATCAATGTTTGTAAAGTGCATGGCAGCAGTAGGGACTCTACTGCTGCCATGCACTTTACAAACATTGATGTCCTTTTTCTCCTGACGACGCAATTAGCGAAACGCGTAGAGGCTGTTTGGACACGCACATAGAGGGTGCAGCACACCAGCGCGCCCGGACCCCTTGTAGCAATACATGCGGAGCACAGCGGGGCAAGCACACCTCTTAGGACGCCATTTAAATGCTGGTCAGCGGCTTTTAACGGTTGACACTGCCAAAGACACTCAGTGCCGGTCAGAGGCACTTTATATTGTAAGTGTTATTTTTTTACCTTTTTTAAATAAATACATATTGTAATATACTACACCATGATGAGCCCCTTGTTTTTGAGGAATTGATGACACCTTGTAAAAGGGAAAAGGAGGCAACACCCACTGACGGACAAAGAAAAGACACCACTTTGGAGCCTAATAATATCTGGGGTCTGGTGAGTGTTGATTTTAACCATTGGTGATGGTGGCACATCTTTGTCGGGAGGAAGAGATAGCGGCACTTTCCTCTACACAGTACTACCAACATTGAACCTTGTGTTTGCTGGAACCTATTGTATAAGAGCAAGATTGCCTGCCATTTGGACTATTTTTAAGTGCAGTCAGCACATTGCACATTTGTATGGTTGTTTGATAATAATTTCACTTTTTTGATATTTATTTTGTTCCAATATCGGTTATTGGACAACTCACGGTGCAGTTGGCATACTGCATATTGTAGTTTTATACACATATATACACAATATTTTTTGTAATATCTTTCGTATTGTTTTCACTATTTGGTTGGTCAGTAGCAGCAACAGCCATTTTTCTCATAGAAGCACTGTGGCATATGGATTGTATGCTGACACACTGATCTAGACATACGATTCAAGTTTGAAATCACTGTGTCACATTTGTATGACTCATATATTTCTTATATATTTTTTTATATATTGTTTGTATCCAGGTTATTCACATTTAAGATTGGGTACATTGTGGCCCTGATATTTCACTTATGTCCATACTCCCAGAGATTTAATACCTCTGGATAATTAGATCAGCGCAGTAACACTTTTCTTCCTCATGCACTATTGACCCCCACTAAAAGCACACAGTACTGCAGCAGATCACGGTTCACATTTATTTATTTATTTATTTATTTTCTTTTGCGCCGGTGACATTCACAACCAATTGTATTCTGAACCTTGCCTGTCACCCAACCGCGAGTACCCATTTACTGTTTTCTATGTTCGCACATGCCTTGGCATGGTAGCTGTAACAGAACGTCCCACACTCCGCTTGAGTGCTTCCGTTATATACCGCTTCCTATCAGTCTGGATATAGATATCAGATATTCCAGCTACTCTCAAGCACACAACGAGACGAGAATTGTTTGTCTGCTGAACATGGAGTGTTTAATAGAACCAATAATACAACCTTATATACAGTTTAAAGAGGAGGTAACCAGAACATAAATTAACATGAGCTAATTAACTAATCATTTACCCAGACTAGGCGACTCATAGATATGACCTTTCAGGGTAGACGTCCCGTCTCCTCGCTCACCTGCTATACAATACACATTATCATAAGTGTAAACACAGGACATCTTCACACGATAACAGGGTCAATTAGCACAGAGAACAGCAGATGGCTGGAGGGGATGGCATTAGCATCTCCTTACACTGTATGTCCCAACAGTATGAATCAGTCACTCTAATGGCATATACAGGGTCCCAGGCATACAGCTCACAAAGAGCACCGTTACCCCAAATGCCAGGGCCCATGATTGCAAGGCAAGAGGCTAGCATTCAGTCCCCTCCAAAAGCCTCCCACGTGAGTCTGTCACAGTAGTCAGGCACCATAGCATTGTGTAAAAGTCCTGGGTGCAACCAAGTTCAAGTAGGCCTGCTTCCCCTATGGGAAAGGGGGCTGCTATAAGTGAAAAACACAGAAGCAAGCTATCGTGTATGACCACCTGCAATAGGGGTAAGCGTGAATTCCAGCTGCCAATATTTGGGCCTAAAAGATCAATCCTAAGCATTGCATCTTGGTAGGTAGGGCAGGGTTTTACAAATTTGCTTGGAATCTAGGAGCCAGCTAAAAAAGTTAGGAGCCAGAAAACGCACCCCGTCCCGACGAGCTTGCGCGCAGAAGCGAACACATACGTGAGCAGCGCCCGCATATGTAAACGGTGTTCAAACCACACATGTGAGGTATCGCCGCGATTGGTAGAGCGAGAGCAATAATTCTAGCCATAGACCGCCTCTGTAACTCAAAACATGCAACCTGTAGATTTTTTTAAACGTCGCCTATGAAGATTTTAAAGGGTAAAAGTTTGTCGGCATTCCACGAGCGGACGCAATTTTGAAGCGTGACATGTTGGGTGTGAATTTACTCGGCGTAACATTATCTTTCATAATATTAAAAAAAATGGGGATAACTTTACTGTTGTCTTATTTTTTAATTAAAAAAAGTGACATTTTTCCCCAAAAAAGTGCGCTTGTAAGACCGCTGCGCAAATACGGCGTGACAGAAAGTATTGCAACGATCGCCATTTTATTCTCTAGGGTGTTAGGATAAAAAATATATATAATGTTTGGGGGTTCTAATTAGAGGGAAGAAGATGGCAGTGAAAATAGTGAAAAATTACATTAGAATTGCTGTTTAACTTATAATGCTTAAAGCGGAGTTCCAGCCACAATTTCACTTTTTAAATATAAATACCCCTGTAATACACAAGCTTAATGTATTCTAGTAAAGTTAGTCTGTAAACTAAGGTCCGTTTTGTTAGGTTGTTACAGCATTTAGACACTTTATAAAATAGAAATTGACTGGGGCCATCTTAAGTGTGGGCATCATGAAGCCAGACTGTATGACTTCCTGGATTTCAGCCTTGCAGATCTCGCACATGCTCAGTGCTGCACAAGCAGTGTCAGATCAGGTTTCAGCACCTGTGCTGTCCAAGTCACATGATTCTTTGAGACTGGGGAGTGCACAGACTCCTGGAAAGTTACACCCACTACATTCCCAGGAGTCTGTGCGGTGTAGGTTAGAAAGCTTAAGCACCTAGGTGCAGGAAGAGGGAAGATTAACTATTCTGCCTAGCAACAACACTTTGAAGGCATCTAAAAAAAAAAAAAATCGTAAAGGACTAATGACATTTTTTTAAAACTACTGATGTAAGGTTATATTTATGGGTGGAACTCCACTTTAACTTGTAATACCAACGGCCACCACCAGATGGCGCCAGCTCACATCTGGTGGTAATAACTTGTAATACCAACGGCTCACCACCAGATGGCGCCACCTTCCAAACCAAGTCGCCAGGACACTATTTCTAGTCGCCATGGCGACCTGGCGCCCGGGATATGTCGAGCCCTGAGGTAGGGGAGGATGTCACATGTGTCCCCCCCCCCCCCCCATACCTGGCGGGTCCAAGGGTTTTTCACACAGCATTTATTCACTGGGAGTGTGCAACAAAAGGTGGGTAAGGAGAGGGTGGGTTGTTTTCTTTGTTCAGTTGTGGAGTGTTTTTTAAAGTGGAGTTCCACCCATAAATATAACATTACATCAGTAGTTTTAAAAAAATGTCATTAGTCCTTTACGAAAAAAAATATTTTTTTTAGATGCCTTCAAAGTGTTGTTGCTAGGCAGAATAGTTAATCTTCCCACTTCCTGCATCTAGGTGCTTAAGCTTTCTAAGCTACACCGCACAGACTCCTGGGAATGTAGTGGGTGTAACTTTCCAGGAGTCTGTGCACTCCCCAGTCTCAAAGAATCATGCGACTTGGACAGTACAGGTGCTGAAACCTGATCTGACACTGCTTGTGCAGCACTGAGCATGTGCAAGATCTGCAAGGCTGAAATCCAGGAAGTCATACAGTCTGGCTTCATGATGCCCACACTTAAGATGGCTCCAGTCAATTTCTATTTTATAAAGTGTCTAAATGCTGTAACAACCTAACAAAACGGACCTTAGTTTACAGACTAACTTTACTAGAATACATTAAGCTTGTGTATTACAGGGGTATTTATATTTAAAAAGTGAAATTGTAGCCGGAACTCCGCTTTAAGGCTATTTTTCCCCAATTTCTGTAGTTTTACTAGAAACCTTCTTTTCGTTAAAAAAATGAAGCGTTCTTCCATCGTGGCTTTTAATTTTTCAAGATAGGGCAGCACGTACCATTTCCAAAGTACACAAACTACCGCCACGTCCATGATAGATTTGACTGGAAAAACAAGTGAAGTCACAGCTCCTGCCATAAAAATAACAAACTCTGCAAGAAAAAAGGGACAGCCAGGGATGCTATGGAGGCACATTCCAGCGCCCTACCTTCCATTTCCCCCTTACATATGTGTAAATATTTAAATGGCCTGTGGAATTTGCTCAGGACGCATGTTTACAGGTACTCAGGCAGGATATAATGGGCTCTGCTTGTCAAAGTTGTCCAGCTGCCAGAGAGGTATGAATGACGCCCTTCTGTGTCCAGTTCTGAACTCCGGGCCGCTCACCCTGAACTCCGACGCTTGGAAACATTCCTGTGGCCGGGCAGTGAGACTACATCATGAGTGACTCCATTTTGTCCCCGGCAGCACGCTCTTTCTGTTTTCATTGGGTGGAGTCAGGAAGCCGGGTCGCTGGCTTGGTACAAGAGAGCGAGTGTACCCACAAGACAAGCTCGCTACTGTCAGCTCTGGGATTTAAATGGCCATCAACGATTATATACGCTTCAGTTTAAATCCCCCGAAGAAAATGATTAGCATCTCCGACTCCGGAGATCCAAAGAGCTCTCGGAAAATGGTGCTTTTGTGTCACGGAAACAAAGTCACGGCGATGACGTCAAGTCTGAAAAAAACGACGTGAACAAGTGCATTATGGAAAGAAGAAAAAAAAAAAAATCTGTCGCTCTGACATTTTCTAACCATCTGCAGACCTCTGACTTTTCTCTGCTTTGATCGTACAATACTTCATACAACGCAAACACAGAGCTGACCTTCAAGGAAAATCGCTGTACGGCCTCGGGCACACTAGGCTCTTCATAACGCTTTGTCAGGGCAAAGCAGTGTTAAAAACGCTCCTAAAAGGCGCATTTCAAAAAACGCTTTTAGGCACGTCAAGCATTTGGAGATTTATTAATTTCATTGGCCAGAAGAGCCATTTATTCTGCCTATTAAAATGGATAACTCTCAAAGAACCAAAACCGTGCCTAGCGTTTAGATGCGTTTACATGCGTCAAAGGGGGTTTTCTGCCCAAAAACTCAACTCCTAAATGCGATTTTGGTTCATTCAGATTTTTGCCACTAAATGCCTATAAATGCCGTGGGGTGGATTCAGGTACGACTTGCGCCCTCTTACGGAGGCGCAGCGTACCGTTTTAACGCTGCGCCTCCGTAAATTACCTGCGCTACGCTTCATTCATGAAGCAGTAGCTACGTAATTTGCGCGGGCGCTCCTTAAAACTGCCCGGCGTAAGGACGCATAATTTAAATGATCCCGTAGGGGGCGTCGATCATCTAAATTAGGCGCGTTCCCGCGCCGAACGTAGTGCGCACGCTCCGTCGGGAAACTTTCCCGACGTGCATTGCGGCAAATGACGTCGCAAGGACGTCATTTGCTTCAACGTGAACGTAAATGGCGTCCAGCGCCATTCGCGATTCACTTACGCAAACAACGTAATTTTCAAACATCGCGACGCGGGAACGACGGGTATACTTAGCATTGGCTGCCCCTGCTAATAGCAGGAGCAGCCTTACGCGGAACCCGACGAACGTAAACGACGTAAACTGCGTACGTAGGGCGCGCGTACGGTTGTGAATCGGCGTTGGTATGCAATTTGCATACTCTACGCTGACCACTACGGGAACGCCACCTAGCGGCCATCGTAAGAATGCAGCCTACGATACGATGGCATAAGAGCCTTATGCCAGTCATATCTTAGGCTGGAGTCGGCGTAACAAGCTTTCTGAATACAGAAAAGTCGTTACGCCGGCGCAACTAAGCAATTGCGCTGCGTAACTATGGTTACGCAGACGCAATTGCTTACTGAATCCACCCCCGTATTTATCGGGGTATACCGTGCGCCGGCATATAACGCGCACCCCAAACTTAGAAGGGAAGTTTAGAAAAAAACTTACATTTTGGATGCTCAGCCTTGTCGGTGTTCGTCTGCTGTCGGCGTCCATCGGCTGCCTTGTCCGGCGTCCATCTACGGCCTTGCCAGTGTCCGTCTGCCGGGGGTTGCAGCGTTGTGTGTTTGAGTTTGGCGTCTCGGTCGAGCTGTGCAGAGCCGGATTTCCGGTGTGTTCGGCTCCTCTCGCGTGGCTGCGGGCGTGGCCGAGTGCGCAGTACACTCGGCTCGGTCTTTGTCGACGGCGCTCAGAGACAGCGGGGATCTGCGTTTAACACGCACCCACGATTTTCCCCTGATTTTAAGGGGAAAAAAGTGTGCGTTATACGCCGATGCATACGGTACCTACACTATACTGCCAAAAGTATTGGGACGCCTGCCTTTACATTATTATACAGGATTTATAAAGCGCCAGCGGGTTCCGCAGCGCTCAACAAAATAAAGGCAGACATTTCAGTTGCATTACAATTTGGTACAAGAGGAATCAGAGGGCCCTGCTCATTAGAGCTTACAATCTAAAAAATGTACTTTAACCACTTGGCGCCCGGAGGACGTCATATGACGTCCTGGGCTTCGTGGTGGTATATCTGACTGATGCCTGCAGCTACAGGCATCGGTGAGTCGGTGACAGGATCCGCCGGCCCCAGATGTTGATCATAGAGATTTCCGGCGGACCAGATAGTCGCCGGAGTCTCTATGATCGTCGGAGGCCGGGCGCAATGTTATGACCTCACGCCCGGCCTCTGCATTTAAAAAAAACGGCGCCGCTTCGGCTGTGATTTTTTTTTCCATTGTCTTCCCAGCCTAGTGGTGAGATGTGGGGTCTTATTGACCCCACATCTCACTGTAAAGAGGTCCTGTCATGTCATATTCCTATTACAAGGGATGTTCACATTCCTTGTAATAGGAATAAAAGTGATCAAAATATTTTTTTTTTAAAAGCATCAAAATAAAAAATAAAAAAGTAAAATTAACAATATTTATTTTTATTATTTTTGCCCCTGTCCCCGTGTGCTCGCACTCAGAAGCGAACACATACGCAAGTCCCGCCCACATATGAAAACGGTGTTCAAACCACACATGTGAGGTGTCGCCACGAACGTTAGAGCGAGAGCAATAATTCTAGCCCTAGACCTTCTCTGTAACAAAAAATGTAACCAGTAAAAAAAATGAAGTGTCGCCTATGGGGATTTTTAAGTGCAGAAGCGAACGCATACGTGAGTAGCGCCCGCATATGAAAGCGGTGTTTAAACCACACAAGTGAGGTATCGCTGGAGTGCCGAGGTAGCCTACCCCTGTTCTAATGCATATGATAAGAAGCAAAGTAAGCCATTTCAGTAGAGGGGAGTCTGTACAACTGTGCAAGACTGAAGGGAACGCTGGAGTCCAGCTTTAGATCCCAACTAGACACGGCTCAAAACTGTCCACAAAGTTCCTCTAAGAAACGTAAGCAGCTGTGATCCAGAAGGCACAAAGCAAAGGAAAAAAAAAAAACTCCTGGGAACCAAAAGCTTCATTGTGCATCAAAAGGGAGAGAAAATCCCTCCTGATCCCATAAAGATCCCTTCCCCGGATCAAACATATTCCACACATCCCCCAAGTCATTAGATGTCAGGGGTTGAAAGAACATCATCCATTCTTAAAGGGGATCTGCCGTGTTTTTATTTATTTTCTCCTCTACTTTTCATCACCTCTGCGCTCTTCTCAAACTCCACCAACCCAATTTATGTCCTTATTATTATTGTGAGACAATCCAAACCCGTCTGCCCCCCCCCCCCCCCCCCACTGATTATAAAGGACGCGCCGGGAGGGCTGATACCGAGACCACATGTGACGTGACAACATTGGCAAGCTGCAGGTGCTGCTCCTGAATATCAGAGGTGCTACTTCCGTGTGACAGGTGACAGTCGCCTCCCCGTTCTGTCATTTAATAACCAGCAGAGCCGTACGGCCCATTGTTCAAACACGGGCTGCGATCTTTGTGTACGTGACATCACTTTCCGCACATTCATTGACACTTGTCTAATGTCACTGCATAGACACTTTCCCAGCGGTGCCGGGTTACACACAAGAAAAACACAAAGAGAAAAAGACAACAGAGACCTAAAACAAAACAAAAAAAAATGTATACTCCGACTGCCAGAGCCATCAACACTTCAGAATATGTGAAAGTACAAACATTGGGATCTCCCAAATTATATATTATATATCTTTCTGTCATTGGTATTTTTTCATTTCTGTAAGTTTCCATTTCAGGCGCCATTCCCACCTGAGGGCTGAGTTTCTGTGCTTTTTAAATAATATTTGAACTTTGTCGATATTTTTATTAGCCAATAGAATACCATATTTTTCATCATTTGTTTCTACATTTTTCAGCTTTTATTATTTTTTATTATGTATTTTTTTTTAGGAGATAATTTGTTTATATTTAAATCGGTGTATAACACGCACTCCCCCCCCCCCCCGAAAATCAGATGCAAAGTTCATGTGCATGTAAAGGTGTCCCAATACTTTTGGTAATATAGTGTGTGTGTGCGCGTGTATGTATATATATATATATATATATATATATATATATATATATATATATATATATATATATATATATATATACACACACACAAATATATATACACACACACACACACAAACACATATAACAAATAATGGGGTAGACTCGGACCAGTTAGAGTTTTTTCTTCACTCGTCCATGTCCGTTGACCCCAAAAAACATAAATGGGAGTGTTCCCCCTTAAATGAGAATGTCCCCCCCCCCCCCCCCACCCAGGAGTTGCAGATTCACGGCCAAGAATGAGCCAGCAAATACACAGTGTAACTTCCAATAATAGGAGCGGATTCTGGCTGCGCCGTGCTGTTACTTTTGGCTGGACATCCACATTCCAGCATGAGAGGACGCAGCGTCCAATGCGCTTCTCTCTCTTTACGCCGGACACCGCGGGATCACGTGACTGATGGACACCTAAAGGTCACAGTGACAGGGACACCGAGTGACAGGGCTGCTGGGAGAGACAGAAATAGGAAATTAAAGTGGACCGCTGCAGCAGAAGTCACCCGTTGTGCAACACCTGGCTTCATTCGGCACCTTTCGTGAGAAACGTCTCCGATATGTTCTACCCTCCTGTCTTGTGCTGTAGGAGAGCCCAGCCGGTGAGAATGAATATACGGAGCACTTTAAACCCACTTATGTAGAGCATTAGAGAGTGCCACAAAGCTTCATTCAGTCCAGAAAGGATTTCATTATTCACAAGAAGTCATCAAAAAGCCATCACAGGCCTAAAGAGGAACTACACAGCATCTGAGCACTACAAACCTTGTACTCAGGCAAATGCTCCGATGCTTCACCTGATACCCAGCAGGAGGCCAGTACATCCGGCGTCTTCAGTGTAGCAGGGGGGGGCGGGCAGCCTCCCAGATGATCGGTGCAGCGGTGGAGGCAGTTACAAGCACCGATCTCCCTGGTATAGCTTTTCTGACAGCCGCTTCTTCTCCTCTCCCTCCCATGGCTGTCAGGGAGATTGGTGCTTGTAACTGCCCCCACCACCATCCCCGATTGGCCTGTGTCCTCCTTCGGCTCCCCCTCTGTCCTCGATCCGTCAGGATGGAGAGCGGAGTTAGGAGCCGGTAAATCTGTCATTTACTGGCTCCTTCCTTTTCCGAATGCACAGAGTCAGTGATCGCTGACTGTCCATTCATAACTGAAGATCGTAACCTGTGTTTACAATGCTTCAGGTTATGAATGGAGAGGAGCTTCTGTCTCCTCTTCAGTCATTTTCAGTGCAGCTGAGGCTGTAGAGAAAGGGACTGGGGAATCTGTGTCCTTGGTCCCTTTCCCTGTCTAAAAGGGGAGATGTCAGGGGTCTGTTTAGACACCTAAAATATCACCAACAGATTTTTTTTTTTAATAAGTAAATTTGTAATAATAAAAATATTTTTACACGACCACTACCCCCTCCCCCCTCCCAAAAATATAAAGCAATGTAAATATATATATTATATATATATATATATTATACACACACACACACACACATACACATACATATATATACACAGTACAGACCAAAAGTTTGGACACACCTTCTCATTCAAAGAGTTTTCTTTATTTTCATGACTATGAAAATTGTAGATTCACACTGAAGGCATCAAAACTATGAATGAACACATGTGGAATTATACAGAACAATGAAGTGTGATACAACTGAAAATATATTTCATATTCTAGGTTCTTCCTTTTGCAGCAGACACATCTCTAGAACTGGTAAGAGGAGACTGTGTGAATCAGGCCTTCATGGTAGAATATCTGCTAGGAAACCACTGCTAAAGAAAGGCAACAAGCAGAAGAGACTTGTTTGGGCTAAAGAACACAAGGAATGGACATTAGACCAGTCGAAATCTGTGCTTTGGTCTGATGAGTCCAAACTTGAGATCTTTGGTTCCAACCCCCGTGTCTTTGTGCGACGCAGAAAAGGTGAACGGATGGACTCTACATGCCTGGTTCCCACCGTGAAGCATGGAGGAGGAGGTGTGATGGTGTGGGGGTGCTTTGCTGGTGACACTGTTGGGGATTTATTCAAAATTGAAGGCATACTGAACCAGCATGGCTACCACAGCATCTTACAGCGGCATGCTATTCCATCCGGTTTGCGTTTAGTTGGACCATCATTTATTTTTCAACAGGACAATGACCCCAAACACACCTCCAGGCTGTGTAAGGGCTATTTGACCAAGAAGGAGAGTGATGGGGTGCTGCGCCAGGTGACTACCTCTTGAAGCTCATCAAGAGAATGCCAAGAGTGTGCCAAGCAGTAATCAAAGCAAAAGGTGGCTACTTTGAAGAACCTAGAATAGGAAATATATTTTCAGTTGTTTCACACTTTTTTGTTATGTATAATTCCACATGTGTTACTTCATAGTTTTGATGCCTTCAGTGTGAATCTACAATTTTCATAGTCATGAAAATAAAGAAAACTCTTTGAATGAGAAGGTGTGTCCAAACTTTTGGTCTGTACTGTATATTATATTTAAAAAAAGGTAAAAAAATAATAATTAAAAAAAGGGAAAAATAAATGAAAAAAAAATTGTAAAAAATATTGTAAAAATTTAATAAAAATAAAAAAACTACTGACACTTTATTGGTGAGTACTCGCACCGATGCCACTTTTTAAGATTGAGTACCGATACTTTTTTTTACCCTAATACAATCGATACCATATAATAATACCATCTGCTCAGTGGAGATCACAATGTACACATACAGGGTCCAGAAGGACAGTGCTCATTCTGGTACCACTAGGGGGCGCTCATTCACTGAGCGACAATCGCGGCAGACCCGCAGCGTGACTAGGTGTCATTCAAATGAATGGCATCTCAAAGGTGAGTCCCGCGATTTGTCATTCACATATTGGCACTTTCAAAATCGTGGGCAGGATTGTGGCAGGGAGGATACCGCCGGTGTTGTACACATGCTACAAAAGTAATGCTTTACTGCAATCCCACGGTAACCCTCAAAAACACACATTACCCATGGGGGACTTTGGAAAAGTAGCACCAAATGAAGGTAAATCAAAACGTCATTTCAAAAATTCTATTTTTATTCTCATATAGGATTAAAACCATAATACAATTCCAAAGAATATATCCTGATGCTACATAGTTGTACAATAACACATACATCGAAAGATGACTGATCGATATCCTATAACTCGACGCATTTCCTGAAACAAAGTTTACTTCTTCAGGCGTTGACTATAATTAATGGAGCATCCGTCAGTCACATAAAATGTATAAAAAATGTACCGTATTTATCGGCGTATACGGCGCACTTTTTTGCCCTGAAAATCAGGGCAAAATTGTGGGTGCGCGGTATACGCCGATACCCGCTTTACCGCGCCGAGTTTTGAATACTGCGCCGACATATACAGAGCGCAGTACACTCGGGTATAGTCGGGCAGTCTCGGCTCCTTCCGCGCTCACGTCCTGGACGTACAGGACGTCCGTGCGGGTAGCCGAGCATTGCCGACAATACACGAGTGTACTGCGCTCTGTATATGTCGGCGCAGTATTCAAACTCAGCGCGGGAAACGAGCGGAGAGGATGCCGCAGAAGGACGCCGGACCCGCCAAAGAGGACACCGGACCCGCCGCAGCAGGACACCCGAAGCCGCAAAAGGACACCCGAAGCCGCAGAAGGACGCCGGACCCGCCGAAGAGGACACCCGAAGCCGCAGACGGACGCAGGACCCGACGAGCCCGCCTATGGACGCCGCGCAAGACACCAAAACTGTAAGTACAAAAAAAACTTTTTTCCACAGGATTCGGGTCAACTTTAGGGGTGCGCGGTATACGCGGGAGCGCGTTATACCGCGATAAATACGGTATATACAATCCATCTCCAGAACACCGAAGTGATGTAAAAGCACCATGAGGAAAGTCTCGGCCGGGAGCTGTGGAAAGGGCAGGGGACCACCGGATAGGGCCAAACAGCATGGAATACGATTTCAGGGTGCCCCAAACTATTGGACAACTTTAAATGCAGCCTCTGAATCCTCATGGAAGTGCCAAAGAAAACAAAGGAGCGTCCGCCATCACCAGTAGCCAGATAGAAATGCTTCACTCCCGCAGAAAATGTTGTAAACCTTGGTGTACTTGGCAGGAACTACCACCTGGCATCCCAGTCTTACCATAAAGATAGTACGTGCCCTTCCTGGACGACCTATCATAAGTGGTATAAATTCGGTCACTTCCTGTCTAGGGAAGTATTATAGTATATACTGTATACCATGGGTGCTCAACCTGTGGCCCTCCAGCTGTTGCTGAACTACAATTCCCATCGCGCCTCTGCCTTTGGGAGTCATGCTTGCAATTCTCAGCCTAGCAAATGGGATTTGTAGTTCAGCAACAGCTGTAGGGCCACAGGTTGAGCACCCATGCTGTATACAGAGCCATTTTGTCATGTTGCACCCAAAAATGTAAATGCATTTTATTGGGATTTTATGTGATAGACCAACATAAAGTGGCACATAATTGTGAAGTGAAAGTAAAATAAATGGTTTTCAATTTTTTTTACAAATAAATATGTGACAAGTGTGGGGTACATTTGTATGGAGCCCCCCTGAGCCAATACTTTGTAGAACCTCCTTCCACTGCAATTACAGCTGCAAGTCTTTTTGGGGATGTCTCTACCAGCTTTGCACACCTAGAGAGGGACATTTTTGCCCATTTTTCTTCTTTGCAAAATATCTCAAGCTCTGTCAGGTTGGATGGAGAGCGTCTGTGAACAGCAATTTTCAAGTCTTCTCACAGATTCTCAATGTGATTTAGGTCTGGACTTTGACTGGGCCATTCTAACACATGAATATGCTTTGATCTAAACCATTCCATTGTAGCTCTGGCTGATGTCATTTTTAACTTTCCTCTGATAGAAAAAGAATGGCTGAACATAATGATGAAACCGAACAGCAATGGTTGCTGAAGTTTCATGGATGCAATAGAATTGGCTGCAGGTCAACTCCATTCTTTTGAGCCATTTTTGCGATTAGTTTACTAAGCGTAATAGAAAGCTTTTCAAATTGGAGATCATTGCTGTGTATATGGCTAGAAGAATGGTAAGATTTAGGTTAGGCAGGACACATGGGGGAGGGTCACACTTTCCTTTCACTTGCCCTGCCCTCTAGGTGCGACAACCTCAGGGGCGGACTGACCATTTAAGCACCCAGGCACTGCCCGAGGGCCCCATGCCACTAGGGGGCCCCATCAGGGTTGCCAGCCTCAGTAAAACCAGGGACAGTATGTAAAAATCTGTGTTTTAAAAACAATCCCAAGATTATAGCTGCCCCGCCTCTCCAGTACCTTTTCAGTGTGTGTGTGTGTGTGTGTGTATACTGTGGCCCAGATTCTCAAAGGACTTACGACGGCGTAGCGCCATGAACGCCGTCGTAAGACCAAACGAGAGTCGTCGTATCTATGCGGCTGATTCTTAGAATCAGTTACGCATAAATTCAGCTAAGATACGAGCAGCGTAAGTCTCTTACACCGTCGTATCTTAGGGTGCATATTTACGCTGGCCGCTAGGTGGCGCTTCCATAGATTTCCGTGTTGAATATGCTAATGAGCTAGATACGCCGATTCACGAACGTACGTGCGCCCAGCGTATCAAGATAAGTTGTTTACGCAAGACATACGCCGGCGTAAAGTTACCCCTCATAAAGCAGGGGTAAGTCATGTTAGGTATGGACGTCGGAACAGCGTCGTGTTTTACGTCGTTTGCGTAAGTCGTCCGTGAATGGGGCTGGACGTAAGTTACGTTCACGTCGACTAGGCATTGAGCGGGCGTAATTTTATTTGAAAATTCGACGTGATACTGAGCATGCGCGCGCATGCGCCGTACGATAAAAGCGTCATTTACGTGGGGGTCACAAAACATTTACATACAGCACGCCCCCTACCAGCCTAGTTTGAATTAGGCGGGCTTACGCCGTATCAGATACACTACGCCGCCATAACTTAGAGCGGAAGATGTTTCTGAATACGGGACCTGCCGCTCTATGTTATGGCGGCGTAGTGTTATGGCGGCGTAGTGTATCTGAGATACGCTACGCCCGCCTAAATATGGGCCTATGTATGTATACTGTGTGGCCCCATAATCTATTGCCTGGGGGCCCCATAATCTCCTATTGCCCGGGGGCCCCATGAGTTGTCAGGCCGCCCCTGGACAACCTACAGACTGCCCCTCTGCAATCCTTCTCACTGCCCGTCGGGGTAATAAGAAGCCACATGAAAAGTTCCCTGCACAGAGCCACACATCTGTCAGGTGACGGCACTTTCATTTCTCGGATAGCAGAGATCTGTTCCTGGAAAGAAAACCTCCGATAGCGGTAGCAGGATATCCTCACACGAGGTGACAGACAGAACCTGATCTGTACCAGTCAGATGTTGTCTGTACACCACCGTCTCATGTACTGAGAAAAACCACCCACCTCACATGACCAAAACAATGTACACAATTCTCAGGTTCCAGATGTTGTTAGAATCACACTTACTACTGTGATCAGTGCAGCCACACGTTAAAGGGTCACTAAAGGAAAAAAATGTTTTTGCTGAAATGACTGTTTATTGGGTATAGAGACATAAAAGTTAACTGATTCCTTTTAAAAATGATTAAAAATTGAATTTATTCTATCATATAATGTGCCTCTAGTTTCACGTTCGGTTTTAAAGGTACATACATGAAGTTCCGGGTGAGAGGTGAGTCGGGAAGACTCACAGAACAAAAACAAACAAATCCAGGGCAGTGTTTTGTTTTTAAAATGAATCCGATTGGTTCTGAGGATTTTTAGACACACAGTAATGACAGCTTAGACCTACAGTGAAAAGCTCCCAGTACCATGGTTATAAGGAAACAGGCAACCAGGAAGTGTGGAGATCACAGCAGAATTACAGCTACTTCAAAGCAAAAACGAACAATGAGGACATGAAACCAGGACTGCAGTAAGGTAAAGGAAGCTATTTAGCTAAAAAATGTTTTTCCTTTAGTGACCCTTTAAGGTCCGATTGTTACAACCAGATTGGGAGGTCTACCAACAGCAACTACGCAGATGAGATCAGCGTTTCCTTGTCTGGCTATATGTGGTCATGTGGGGGACATAATTCTTGCCACCCACACCAATTTGGCACAATTCCTCCCACTGATACCAATGATGGGCACTCTTGTATCCACTAACCTCAATGGTGAGGCATTATTCCTCCGACAGAAACACCCCCAAGAGGGGCATAATTCCTACCGATGATGGGGCACTATTCCTCCCACTGACAATGATGGGGGCACTATTCCTTCTACTGACACCAATGATGGGGGCACTATTCCTCCCACTGACAATGATGGGGGCACTATTCCTTCTACTGACACCAATGATGGGGGCACTATTCCTCCCACTGACAATGATGGGGGCACTATTCCTCCCACTGACAATGATGGGGCACTATTCCTTCCACTTACACCAATGGAAAAGGGGGCATCATCAGTGCCCACTACATGGGATTGTGGCTATCACAATATTTAATTATATAAAAAAAAAAAAAAAAAATTGGGTTATAGTTTAATTAAAAAAAAAGAAAAATGGAGTCAGTGAGCACAATTTTGTGTGAGGTAGGAAAACAGGATTTAGGCGGGATTTGCACATGTTTTTGAGCGGGAAGGACGTGTGAGTTCAGGCGGGAAAAACATGTGTACTGATGATTCATACACGTGAGGTAGAGGGGTATATAAAGCCCACAGGTGTGAGGGTCAGGGCACACATTTTTTTTACCTTTTCAGGTTAAGAGCTCCCCATCCCCCCCACCCTTGTCGCTGCACCTTTTATGTGGTCTGTCACCCTTGAATCAAGGGGGGACTTGGTTGATATTTTATTTATGGCAATCAGTTCAAGAAAAAGGGGGAAGGGGAATAACATATAGGCACTCACATTTGCCCACATCCGAAGTAGTAATTCAAGAGAAAAGGTTGTACTACACTAGGTAGTGACTAGAGGTCGACCGATATGGGTTTTTCTCTGGCCGATACCGATGCCGATATTTCAAAATTGGGGCGGCCGATGGCCGATATTTGCGGCCGATATTTTAGGCCGATTTTTTTTTTTTATCTCAGAAAATCTAGGTTGGGGAGGAGGTTATTGTTTAGGGTGGAGAGGTGGAGTGCAGCCCATCAGTGTCCATCAGTGCCCACCAATGCAGCTCACCAGTGTAGCCTATCAGTGTCCATCAGTGCCACCTCATTAGTGTCCACCAGTTCAGCCTGTCAGTGCACCCCTCATCAGTGCCTACCAGTTCAGCCCATTAGTGCCCACCAGTGCAGCCCATCAGTGCCACCTCATAATTATTAAAAAAGAAAAAAAATACAATCTTAGTCATTTTAAGGAGGGGGGTACAGAGAGGTGGTTGTGGAGGAGGGGGGTACAGAGAGGTGGTTGTGGATGAGGGGGGTACAGAGATGGCTGTAAAGCTACCTCTCTGTACCCACTCCTCTACAGCCACCTCTCTGTACCCCACTCCTCTACAGCCACCTCTCTCTGTACCCGCCTCCTCCACAGCCATGTGTTGTGGAGAAGGGTGGATGGTGCCGGGCGTGGGTGGGGATGCGTTGTGGAGAGGGGTGGGTGGTGCTGGGCATGGGTGGGGATGCATTGTGGAGAGGGGTGGGTGGGGATGCATTGTGGAGTGGGATGGATGGTGCTGGGCATGGGTGGGGATGCATTGTGGTGATGCGTTGTGGAGAGGGGTGGATGGGAATGCGTTGTGGAGAGGGATGGATGGTGCTGGGCATGGGTGGGGATGTGTTGTGGAAAGGGATGGATGGTGCAGGGGATGCGTTGGAGTGGGGTGGGGATGAAGAGGATTGTGTTGCATTGTGAAGATGGATGAGGTTGACTCTGTGTGGGGATGAGAGTTACATTGTGAGAAGGATCTCCACAATGTATCCAATTTCCACCCAAATTCATCCTCATCCATTTTCTCAATGCCAGCCTCAGCCAGGTTTCCCTTTTAAAAGGAGTTTTAATAAATTCTGCAGGGGGGGCACAGTAGCACATAATTTGGGCAACTTACCCTCCATACATGCTGGTATCGTAATCCAATTCTATCTGCATGCACCTAATAGGCTAGGTGCATGCTGATGAGCTGATCAGCCAATCATTGTTTAGAACTTGGTGTAATGCCAGCAGGCTCCGCCTCAGCAGGGAAGATAGACATTCCTGCTGGGGGGAGTTACATTAGTCAGGCGGCAGTTGTAAGCCAATGATTATTTGTTTCTCCCTGTCCCTAATACAGCAAGCCGAGGGAGGGGGCGGGGCACGGCTGGCGGCGCGATGCCAGTAAAATCTATGTCCCTTCTGTGGTGGCCGTGCAGATGGAGGAATCGGATACATGGGAGTGGGGTCAGTACTGCAGGGCAGGCGGCCATGCGGGCGGGACACTTCAGCCGCTAATTGGCCGATTCTTTCACAAAAATCGGCCGATGCCGATTTCACAAAAACGGCCAAATATCGGCCGATATATCGGCCGACCGATATATCGGTCTACCTCTAGTAGTGACATGGCGGACTTTCAAAGGCAATCACAGGGACATTTTTCATTATAAAAAATATAGATTTAATTTACAAAAATACAAATAAATTTCAATAAAATATGTTGAGAAGAGTACATAAATACATATTCATGAGCAATATTTTCGTCTCGCCGACGCGTTTCGCTTAACGGCTTCTTCAGGGCGAGTTTTGAGATTTTGTGAGAATAACGTATTGCTACTTGCATATGTCAATTGAGTTGATGGCCATCCACATACATCAAGGACCATTGGAATCACAGGTGAAGAAATACCGTGTGATATGTTGGTAAGCCCAATGGGAGGAGAAAAGAAAATCTCCTAGTGATGACAGGAGACCGCAGCGATTATAGATTGCGGGTTCTGAAAGTAAAAACAGAAGAGCGAACCGGGACCAGTAAGGCAAAAGGCAGGTGGAGGGAGCCTGGAGAAAAAATATAAATCCAGACACAAAACAGCCACACTGCACTGTCCAATAGAGGGCAGACCGAAGGGTGCCTTACAGCCGTGGAGGTTTCGTATGTCCCGGGGTGCGGAGCACAGGCTGCTACCCCCCCGGGACATACGAAACCTCCACGGCTGTAAGGCACCCTTCGGTCTGCCCTCTATTGGACAGTGCAGTGTGGCTGTTTTGTGTCTGGATTTATATTTTTTCTCCAGGCTCCCTCCACCTGCCTTTTGCCTTACTGGTCCCGGTTCGCTCTTCTGTTTTTACTTTCAGAACCCGCAATCTATAATCGCTGCGGTCTCCTGTCATCACTAGGAGATTTTATTTTCTCCTCCCATTGGGCTTACCAACATATCACACGGTATTTCTTCACCTGTGATTCCAATGGTCCTTGATGTATGTGGATGGCCATCAACTCAATTGACATATGCAAGTAGCAATACGTTATTGTCACAAAATCTCAAAACTCGTCCTGAAGAAGCCGTAAGGCGAAACGCGTCGGCGAGACGAAAATATTGCTTATGAATATGTATTTATGTACTCTTCTCAACATATTTTATTGAAATTTATTTGTATTTTTGTAAATTAAATCTATATTTTTTATAATGAAAAATGTCCCTGTGATTGCCTTTGAAAGTCCGCCATGTCACTACCTAGTGTAGTACAACCTTTTCTCTTGAATTTATGGCAATCACTCGAGTCTTATGACTGAGTGAGAATTTTTGAAAGATTTGAAAAGATATTTGAAATTAAATATTTATTTATTGATATTTTAATAAAGATAATTATTTAAATATATTTAATGTTTGTATTATAAATTATACCAATAAAGGTGCCGTGGCCAATTTATGATGGTCTTGGTTTGGTCTATTATTTATTATGTATTATTTTAATAACCTTGTATAGCCTACATTCCAATGATGGGGGCACTATTCCTCCCACTGACAATGATGAGGCACTATTCCTCCCACTGACACCAATGATGGGGGCACTATTCCTCCCACTGACACCAATGATGGGGGCACCATTCCTTTCACTGACACCAATGATGGGGGCACCATTCCTTTCACTGACACCAATGATGGGGGCACCATTCTTTTTACTGAAACTAACGATAGGGCACTATTCCTTCCATTGTTCACTCCCACTGACACTGGGACATTGTCTACTCCCATTGCCCAAAGTCCCACCCCCCTTAAGGCTGAAGGACAGTAAACTGGACCCTTGTTTAGAAAGTCTCGAGGAACCCTACTAAAAGAAAATCATCGGGGGTCATGGAGAAAATTGAAATTTACATTGGAAACCAGAACGCCACCCTTAGAGCCAAATAAAATGATCATTGTTGTCATCTCAGATTCCTTCTGTATTGAATTGTATTGTAATTGTACTGTCTGCCCTCATGCACACTGAACGTAAAAAAAACGTTATAAAAAAC
Source organism: Rana temporaria (assembly GCF_905171775.1). Lineage (NCBI taxonomy): Eukaryota > Metazoa > Chordata > Amphibia > Anura > Ranidae > Rana > Rana temporaria. Next base: position 34,355,379 of record NC_053490.1, read on the forward strand.
GTCAGTAGCTTTGCAGTGAGTTTTTTAAAAAAAACAATTTTTATGTTAGTGGTTTTTAACGTTTTTTTTAAAGAGTTTTTTTTCCCCAATGGATCAAAAAACGTAAAAACAGATGGTGAGCAACGTTTTTGAGCTATATCGACAATTATCAGTGTTCAATAGTTTTTATGTGAAGCTTTCTCCCTGGTGTGGAGAAAGTCTCTTGAGGGGGCGAGCAGGAGAGTCAGGACGCCCACTAACACACAGCTCCTTTCTCTATCTGCAAAGTAGAGAGTGTCCTGACTCTCCTGCTCGCCCCTCCCCCCTCAAGAGGCTTCTCCACACCAGGGAGAAAGCCTCGCATTACTGTGTGGAGTTACAGACAGAAGAACAGGAAGTGAGGATTTCTCAGAAGAAATAAGGACATTTAAAAGCAAAATGGAAGGATGAGGTAAGTGAAGGAGGACTGCACTAAAGTAAAGGAAGCTATTTAGGGAAAAAAAAATTGTACCTTTACAACCCCTTTAAATATTTTCCTGTATAATCTGTGTACGGGTCTACCGGAGGATGGGAGGGCTTCTACTTGAACAAGGCAAATGGCCCAGCATCTGATTCCACAGGCTCGTTAAATGTTGTAGGCCCAAAGTCCCTCATTTACTAAAGGCCAAGCTGGTTGCAGAGACCACCTACTGTAGCTACACAGAGCTTCCCCAGTGCCTAAATGCACAACTGGTACTCCTAGAAGAATGTCATTCCTACCTATAAAAGAGGAGTCATTACATTACAGATAACTTATGATCGACTCGGGAAAGTCAGGTAGAGGTCAATCCAAGTCTGACAGTTGCTGCTGTTCATCTCAGCACTCACTTTTATAGCAGATCATTTATGGGCACTTGGCAAGGGTAAAAACTGCCCGCAATGCACGGATAAAACTGCTGCAATGTGAACAATGGCTATGAGTGGCCATGGCCAAACAGTCCATAACCTTATAATAAAGGCCAAAGTAGGGAATGATCAGTGAAAAGGCTGCTGATGCTCCGATTCCAGAACATGCTCTGGTGTTGGCTTTGCCCTTCTTGCTGGCACCTTCTGCAACCATTACTTTTAAAGCGGAGTTCCACCTAAAAATGGACCTTCCGCTTAACCCACTCCTCGCCCCCTTACATGCCACATTTGGCATGTAATTTTTTTGGGGGGGAGGAGGGGACTTCCTGTCCCACTTCATCCTTCCGCCGAGGGGCTGGTAAGGCGATTAGCTTAATCGCCTTATTGCAGCCCCTCCCTGTAGGCGAGCGCCTGTCCAATCGGACGGCGCCGTGCCGCTCGCGCATGCGCAGTGGGTGCCCGGCCGTGAAGTTGAAAGCTGTCACTGCCGGGTGCCCACACTAGGAATGAAGACGCCGGAGAGGGGGGGAGAGGAGCGGAGCCCCGGCCGGCTCATTGCTGGAGCCGTGGAGCAGGCAAGTGTCTGTTTATTAAAAGCCAGCAGCTACACTTTTTGTAGCTGCTGACTTTTAATAAACTTAAAAAAAGGCTGGAACACCCCTTTAATGAAGGGTCCCTCAAGTGAAGAGGTGCTTGGTGACACCCCAGAGCTGTTTCGGCTAACATTGATGATCTCTCTGCCTGCATCTCATACTAGAGCTGCACAATTAATCGTAAAAAAAATTGTGATCTCGATTCAACCCCCCCTGACAATCTCCAATGCAGAGTTTGCCGATCCTTTCATATAACAAGTGGAAAGACTTATCAGCTGTCGAACTAAAATATCCTGGCAGTCTGCCAAGTTTTTAACAGGAAACATTGTAACTACTGCTTCCTTCTTAGATCAAAGGGATACACTTCTGTGTGGGCAGTCTGCCAAGTTTGTAACAACATGAAACATTGTAACCAAGGCCCCTTTCACACCTGCGGACCGTATGTCCGCTTTTTCATCCATCCGTTTTCGGATGAAAAAGGGACATACATTGGTCCCTATGAGATCCCGTCCGCCTCCGCAATGATCCGATTCTGCAGACGGAAGAAAACCATATTTTTCCTTCCATCTGCGGATCCCCCATAGGGGAGAGCGGAGAAAAGACACAGTGTGCGGGGACCGCCCTGTCATCCGACGGCTCTGCGGGGATCAACGGAGCGATCCCCGCTGAGCATACGGGGGCGGATCATTACTGATCCGCCCCGTGTAAAAGGGGCCTAAGGCTTCCTTCTTAGAGCAAACTTATGTGTGTAAATGCAGGAAGTTTAACCACTTAAAGTCCAAGGGCCAGATTCAGAAAGATCAGCGGATCCTTCTGCTGGCGTAACGTATGTCATTTACGTTATGCCGCCGCAAGTTTTTCAGGCAAGTGCTTTATTCACAAAGCACTTGCCTGTAAAGTTGAGGCGGCGTAGCGTAAATCACCCGGTGGAATTCAAATTCGGCGGGTAGGGGGCGTGTATCATTTTAATCAAGCGTGTCCCCGCGCCGAACGAACTGCGCATGCGCCGGCCGCGACTGAATCCCAGTGCGCATGCTCCAAATGACGTCGGCAAATCGTCATGCTTTCGACGTGAACGTAAATTACGTCCAGCCGTATTCGCAAACGACTTACGCAAACGACGTAAAAAAAAAAAATTTTGTCACGGGAACGACGGCCATACTTAACATTGGCTGCGCCTCATAGACCCAGGGAAAAAGCCTAATGTAAACTACGTAAAAAAAATGTGCCGGGCGGACGTACGTTTGTGAATCGGCGTATCTACCTAATTTGCATATTCTATGCTGAAATCGACGGAAGCGCCACCTAGTGGCCAGCGTAAATATGCAGCCTAAGATACAACGGTGTAAGAGACTTACACCTGTCGGATCTTAGGGATATCTATGCGTAACTGATTCTCTGAATCAGGCGCATAGATACGACCGAGCGCACTCAGAGATACGACGGCGTATCAGGAGATACGCCGTCGTATCTCTTTCTGAATCTGGCCCCAAATCTTTTTCTGACACTTGTTTCCTAAATTAAAATCAATATTTTTTGCTAGAAAATTGCTTGGAGCCCCCAAACATTATATATATTTTAGCAGAGACCCTAGGGAATAAAATGGCAGTTGCTGCAATATTTTATGCATTTTCCCAGCGGTCTTTCAAATGCAATTTTTGGGGAAAAAATACACTTCAATTAATAAAATAAAAAACACAGTAGTTATCCCAATTTTTTTTTGTTTTAATGTGAAAGATGATGTTACGCCGCGAGAATCGTGATCTATCTTCTAAGCAAAAAAATTGTGATTCTCATTTTAGCCAGAATTGTGCAGCTCTATCTCATACCCGTTGGTCATGTCAGGTCATACAACTGAGGGGCACATGAAAGCATTTATTACACAGCTCCAAGGTATGCAATAGGACAGTTGGCAGCAGTAGTTACAGGCCAGGCCTTGAAGGAACCCAGCCATGGTTTTGACTGCTCTTACCCATTCTAGCAGGATACAAAAACAAACTCCTTGGACTATTATTTATGGAAAAGGCCTATGTAACAGGGTCGATTCCTTCCTATTCCTATCCAAACTGTGCAGCCACCTTTGACGGAGTTGCACAGTTCACTGTGGTAAGTCAACATTCTTCAAGGTCCAGCAGATGCCTCCTCTTCCATCGTTCATATGTTGGACATCTGTCCGCCTAGGACCCTCAAAATTATAAGTTAACTGAGCCAAAATGAAGAAGTAATTAAAGGGTTTGTAAAGGATTTTTTTTTTATCTTAATAGCTTCCTTTACCTTAATGCAGTGCTGTTTTCATGTCCTCATTGTTCGTTTTTGCTCTCAAGTTGCTGTAATTCTTCTCTGATCTCCACACTTCCTGGTTGTCTGTTTCCCCGATAACCACAGTGCTGGGAGCTTTCTCTCTGTGGTCACTAATCAAGGAGGTGTGATTACTGTGTGTCTAAAACCCCTCAACACCAATCAGTTTCGTTTTCCAAACCATCACTGCCCTGTATTGGCTCTGTACATCACAGAAGCAGGAAACATGCAAAAACGAAACTAGAAACTGCAGGTACATTATATGATTGATTTTTATCTATTTTTAATCATTTTTAAAAGGAATCAGTTAACTAATATGGCCTGGATTCACAAAGCACTTGCGCCGACGTATCTCGAGATACGCCGCGTAAGTGCAAATATGCGCCGTCGTATCTATGCACCGGACTCAGAAACTAAGATACGCCTGAAAATAGGCTTCATCCGACCGACGTAACTTGCCTACGCCGGCGTAGAGTGTGCGCATATTTACGCTGGACGTATTTGGAGCTCCCATTGATTTTCTATTCACATATGCAAATGAGGGAGATACGCCGATTCACAAACGTCCGTCCGTCGCAGTGTGAGTAAAGTCATACGTCCGGCGTAAAGTTATGCCCCATAAAGGAGGTGTAACTCAGCAGCATCCATGCTAAGGGCTGCACCAGGGAACACAAGCCGACGTATTTTACATAGTTTACGTAGGACGTGAATATGACTAGGCATAGGTTACGTTCACGCCGTAGGCAGTGATCCGACGTATCGTAGGCAGTTGTTCCGACGTGATTGTGAGCATGCGCACTGAGATGCGCCCACGGGACGGCGCATGCGCAGTTGGCGATTCGTATCTGTCTGGCGCTCGGCCCATCATTTGCCTCATTAGCATGGCTCACACCCACTTCCACTTACGCCGACTTACGCCTTGGAAACCCAGCGCAGTTTTGGGAGGAAGTGCTTTGTGAATTCCATGCTTGCCTCTCTGCGCTGCGTCGGCGTAGCGTAAAGGAAACACGCTACGGCGGCATAAATGTGCGCCAGTGTCTGTGAATCCGGGCCTAAGTCTCTATACCCTGTAAACAGTCATTTCAGCAAAAAAAAAAATGTTTCCATTACAACTCCTTTGAGCCTCATTAAATAAATACGGATATTAGTTGCCCCCGCATAAAATAATCGCTGTAAGCCGGTTTAAAATGCTTACTTTAGGAGTCTAAGACCACCCATGGACTCTACCTGACCTGTGACCATACCTCCCACTTCCAGTGCCAGTTAGTTACGTCGATGATGTTTCATCAATCTCTGCTGCTTTGCTCCCTTAGCATTTTATCTGCTTGTGTAACCACTCCTTATATTAAACTTCCGTTGATGTGCAAGGGGACGATGGTAAAAGAATGATGACAGTTGAATGTACATAGAGATATTACTAAAAGCAAGCATTTATTACTCCAAATAGCACCCACAGGGCAGCGAAAGCGGCGAGATACGCTGTCCTGTGTACACAATGCAGGATATATTGAAGATTACTTCTCTTATGACGCAACAGGATGAAAAAAATTAATCTCCGTCTCAAATATTTATATCGCAAGAAGACTTGGAGAGGACAAACAGAACGGAAAAGCATTCTGGAGAAATAGCTCCAGCAAAATGCGACCGGAAATTTTACTGAAATGGCCACCAGGAAAACATTATTAACCAAAATCCTCATCAAGGTTTATATTCTCTGCACATAGCTTCATTACATCTCCCAAAATGATTCAGCTCTATGCAACCTCCCTCTCCTACTCCAAAAAGTGTGAGGATAAGGAATGGATGCAGTAGGATCAGGAAGAGGATGGTGCAAGAGCCTGGGAACAACTGACCTATTCCCTTTAACCACTTAAGCCCCGGACCTTTAGGCAGCTAAAGGCCCAGGCCAGGTTTTGCGATTCGGCAATGCGTCACTTTAAAAAAGACAATTGCGCGGTTGTGCGACGTGGCTCCCAAACAAAATTGACGTCCTTTTTTTCCCACAAATAGAGCTTTCTTTTGGTGTTATTTGATCGCCTCTGCGGTTTTTATTTTTTGCGCTATAAACAAAAATAGAGCGACAATTTTGAAAAAAATTCAATATTTTTTACTTTTTCCCCCAAAAATATATAAAAAAACATTTTTTTTCTCAGTTTAGACCGATATGTATTCTTCTACCTATTGTTGGTAAAAAAGATCGCAATAATCGTTTATCGGTTGGTTTGCGCAAAATGTATAGCGTTTACAAAATAGGGGATAGTTTTATTGCATTTTTATAATTTTTTTTTTTTTTTTACTACTAATGGCGGCGATCAGCGATTTTTTTCGTGACTGCGATATTATGGCGGACACTTCGGACAATTTTGACAAATTTTTGGGACCATTGTCATTTTCACAGCAAAAAATGCATTTAAATTGCATTCTTTATTGTGAAAATGACAGTTGCAGTTTGGGAGTTAACCACAGGGGGCGCTGAAGGGGTTATGTTTCACCTAGTGTGTGTTTACAACTGTAGGGGGGTGTGGCTGTAGGACTGACGTCATCGATTGTGTCTCCCCTATAAAAGGGATCACACATTCGATGCAGCCGCCACAGTGAAGCATGGGGAAGCAGTGTTTACATACGGCTCTCCCCGTTCTTCAGCTCCGGGGAGCGATTGCGGGCGGGGTGGCTAGAAACGAATAGCCGCCCCCTCATCCCGGATCGCTCCCAGACGATTACCGACCGCCGCATGTACCGGGGGGGGGGGGGGGTCCCGAACGGACCCCTGACCCACATCTAGGCAAGGACGTATAGGCACGTCCATCTGTCTGTACGTGCCATTCTGTGGACGTATATGTACATGCGTCGGTCGTTAAGTGGTTAACACCATGTTCCAGGTTACATTCATAATTAGGCCATAATATTATAAGACAAGGTCACAATGGAAGAAACACAAAATAACTGTCACTTTCCCTCGGTCTGGGGCTCCATGTAAGATCTCACCTCATGGAGTTTCAATGATCATGAGAACGGTGAGGAATCAGCCCAGAACTACACGGGAGAATCTTGTCAATGATCTCAAGGCAGCTGGGACCATCGTCACCAAGAAAACAATTGGTAACACTACGTCGTGTAGGGCTGAAATCCTGCAGAGCCCACAAGGCTCCCCTGCTCAAGAAAGCACATGTACAGCCCGTCTAAAGTTTGCTAATGAACATCTGAATGATTCAGAGGAGAACTGGGTGAAAGTGTTCTGCTCAGATGAGACCAAAATCAAGCTCTTTGGCATCAACTCAACTCGTGGTGTTTGGAGGAAAAGGAGGAATGCTGGCTATGACCCCAAGAACTAAACCCCCCCACCCCCCCCATCAAACATGGAGGTGGAAACATTATGTTTTGGGGTGTTTTTCTGCTAAGGGGACGGGACAACTTCACCACATCAAAGGGACAACGGATGGGCCATGTACTGTCAAATCTTGGGTGGGACCTCCTTCCCTCAGCCAGGGCATTGAAAATAGGTCGTGGATGGGTCTTCCAGCATGACAATGACCCAAAACACACAGCCAAGGCAACAAAAGAGTTGCTCAAGAAGAAGCACATTAAGGCAGGGCTCGACAAAATCCGGGCGCCCGGTCGCAATTGCGACAAGAAATTGTGACCTGGCGCCCGCCGGTAATTGAGGCCGCGGCTATACGGCGCCTGCGCAGTCAGCTCTACAAGGCGGGCGCAGGCGCCGTAAAGCGCTGACTCGCAGCTCGGCTATTTACGGAAATCTGGTGACGCGCCTTGTGTGACAGGGGAACCGTTTCACCAGATGTCAATCATGCCTGCAGCTACAGGCATCGTTTAGATATCCATCTCTTCAGCCAGCGATCCTGTGCACCATAAGAATGATCATAACTGCAGTTCCGCCGCTTTAAACTGAGGGAAAAAATTGTTTTTTTATATATTTTTGGGGGATATTTATTATGGTAAAAAATATTCATTTTTTTCAAAATTGTCGCTCTACTTTTGTTTACAGCGCAAAAAATAAAAAACGCAGAGGTGATCAAATACCACCAAAAGAAAGCTCTATTTGTGGGGGAAAAAGGACGCCAATTTTGTTTGGGAACAACGTCGCACGACCGCGCAATTTTCAGTTAAAGCGACGCAGTGCCGAATCGCAAAAAGTTCTCTGGTCTTTGACCAGCAATATGGTCCGGGGGGTTAAGTGGTTAATGTAAGAATGATTTTGAAATGACAGCGTGACTTTAGAAATAGCTGCTGGGGATCATAGGATGCTTCACATCCTCATACAATCCAGCATTCCATAGAAAACACAGACGCTGGCTTTGTTGTGATTTGGATTGCTTTTCTATCATTCATTTCAACATATGTCACAAATCTGTTGACAGGCAAACGCAATTAGCACATACTTTATGAAAGCAAACAAACAGTTACAATCTGTTGAATCGTAACTTCTGTCTAACAGCTATTTAGGAAAACGACGGGGGCCATAAATTCGTTTTTGAGAGAAAAAAAAAACAACCTCATAAATCTACGCTTGTTGTGTCATATGTTTCATGAAGATCTTTCGTGTTCACCAACGAATGTTACAGACGGTGCAAAAATAATACAGAAAAAGCTACCTTAGCCTCGTCCCCCGACCCCCTACACAAGACTCTCAATTTGCATTGCCAGGTACATAAAAAAACTAATATGGAGGCAGAAAGGGGGAGGGGCCAAACTCAAATTTGACATACGAGATCAAGATTTGCACATAGCTTTCCCAACTGGAAGTTTTTTGATCTCCTTAACCACTTAGGGACCGCCTCCTGCACATATACGTCGGCAGAATGGCACAGCTGGGCACAAGCACGTACAGGTACGTCCTCTTTAAATGCCCAGCAGTGGGTCGCGGGCGCGTGCCGGTCCGAAGCTCCGTGACCGCGGGACCCAATCGCCGCTGGACTCCCACGATCGGTCACCGGAGCTGAAGAACGGGGAGAGGTATGTGTAAACACAGCTTCTCCGTTCCTCACTGTGGCGCCGTCATTGATCGTGTGTTCCCTTTTATAGGGAAACACAATCCATGACGTCACACCTACAGCCACAACCCCCTACAGTTAGAAACACAGATGAGGTCACGCTTAACCCCTTCAGCACCCCCTTGTGGTTAACTCCCAAACTGCAATTGTCATGTTCACAGTAAACAATGCATTTTTTGCTGTGAAAATGACAATGGTCCCAAAAATGTGTCAAAATTGTCCGAAGTGTCCGCCATAATGTCGCAGTCACGAAAAAAAAAATCGCTGATCGCCGCCATTAGTAGTAAAAAAAAAAAAAAAAATTAATAAAAATGCAATAAAACTATCCCCTATTTTGTAAACGCTATACATTTTGCGCAAACCAATCGATAAACGCTTATTGCGATTTTTTTTTTACTAAAAATAGGTAGTAGAATACGTATCGGCCTAAACTGAGGAAAAAAATGTTTTCTTTATATATTTTTGGGGGATATTTATAAAAAGCAAAAAGTAAAAAATATTGAATTTTTTTCCAAAATTGTCGCTCTATTTTTGTTTATAGCGCAAAAAATAAAAACCACAGAGGTGATCAAATACCACCAAAAGAAAGCTCTATTTGTGGGGAAAAAAGGACGCCAATTTTGTTTGGGAGCCACGTCGCACGACCGCGCAATTGTCAGTTAAAGCGACGCAGTGCCGAATCGCAAAAACTGGCCAGGTCCTTTAGCTGCCTAAAGGTCCGGGTCTTAAGTGGTTAAAGCTGAACTGATTGGTTCCTTGTGCTGTTTCTCCCTCTCCAACTCTGAGTCCTGCTGTACAGCGATTACAAGAGGCTGATACCAGGTCACATACAAACACTTGCACTTCTTGCATTCATTAAAAAAAATACATTAAAAGAAATGTGCGAGATTATTTTTTATATATTTTTTTTTACAGATTCATACTTCCCTAGGTGCTGCATTTGTCCCCTGCCAGGCCTACTTCCGTACACACGATCGGATATTCCGACGGCACACATTTGTTGTCGGAAAATTTTAAAGCATGCTAACCAACATTTGTGGTTGGAAAATCCGACAACAATTGTCCGATTAGCATACAAACGGTCGGATTTTCCGACAACAGCCTGTCATCACACAATTCCTGTCGGAAAATCCGATCGTGTGTATGAGGCTTTACACTGAGAACCGAGCGATCAAACACAGTCGATTGCTCGGTTTTCAGAGCTCTCTGAGCAGAGAGCAGGTGTCAAAATAGGGGAAAGATTTATGGCATTTATTTTATTTTTTTTATTTTTAACTAGTAATGGCGGTGAGCACTGATTTTTAGTGGGACTGCGGCATTGCGGCGGACAGATTGCACACTTTTGACACTTTTTTGGGACCAGCGATATTATTACAGTGATCAGAGCTAAAAAATAGCCACTGATCACTGTAAAAATGTCACTGGCAGAAAAATGGTTAACACTAGGGGGTGATCAAAAAGTTAAATGTGTTCCCTAGGGAGGTGTTTCTAACTGTGGGGAGGAGTGAACTGACTGGGAGTAGAGAGAGATCGCTGTTCCTGATCACTAGGAACAGACAATCCCGCTGACCTCTCCTGTCAGAATGGGGATCTGCTTTGTTTACATTGGCAAATCCCCATTCTGCCTCTCTGAGGAGCGATTGCAGGTGGCCAGCGGACATCGTGGTCTCCGGACCCGTGCATCGGCTTCCCCGCTGTGCGGCGGGCGCCCAGTGACTTGTGCACAAAACGACGTACGGGTTGTATATATGCGTTGGGCGGTCCTTAAGTGGTTAATGGGACTGCTGGTGATGCGGCAGTGACACAACAAGGTGAGGGAAGTGGCGGCAGCAGGTTAATGGATGCCCGCTAACAGACGCTGCCATGATGAATCTGAAATGACAGGTGCTCTTTAAATGTAAGGACTTATTCTTGCTGGTATTTAGAATCTTTAATATTTTCAAACAAAATGAAGGTTTCCTATTTAGAATAATAAGCTGTCAGGTTAGTAAAACATATCAGAACTGATTAAATCATACAGTTTGTAGTGTACATAGATTTGCAAAACAATGGGATAAAGCAATATTCCCGAACTTTGTTTTATATCATGGTTACTGTGAAATTGTGTGAAGGCATCAATGCAGTGCATGTTATCTCAGCTTGCAGAGCTTGGATTCATTGAATGAGTTACCAAAAATTTAAATATTGCAGAATATACAGCCTCATGCTACATAATTAAGCTCCATTTCATGCTAAATAAACTAAATTATTAATGTATCTTAACCACTTGCCGCCCGCCAATGACACATTGACGTCGGCAAAGTGGTTGTAAAATCCTGAGTGGATGTCATATGACGTCCTCAGGATTGAGCCGCTGCGCCCCCCCGGAGGCGCGCATCGCGGCGATCGTTGTTGCAGGGTGTCAGTCTGACACCCCGCAACACCGATCAAGGTAAAGAGTCTCTCACGGAGACTCTTTACCACGTGATCAGCCGTGTCCAATCACGGCTGATCACGATGTAAACAGGAAAAGCCGGTAATCTGCTTTTCCTCACTCGCGTCTGTTAGACGCGAGTAGAGGAGAGACGATCGGCTGCTCCTGTGACAGGGAGGGGTTTGTGCTGATCGATCATCAGCACAGCCCCCCCGAGGATGCCCACTGGACCACCAGGGATGCCCACTGGACCACCAGGGATTAAAAAAATAAAAATAAAAGGTATGCCACCCTAGACCACCAGGGATGAGGACACAAAAAATGGATGCCAATCAGTGCCCGCAATGGGCATCACTGATTGGCAGGTATTGTTTGGCACTGATTGGCATCCATTAGTAAAACACATACAATAGTGCCCATCTATGCCCATCCGTGCCGCCTATCAGTGCCCATCTGTGCCACCCATCCGTGCCGCCTATCCAAGCCCATCCATGCCGCCTATCCGTGCTGCCTATCAGTGCCCATCAGTGCCGCATATTAGTGCCCATCAATGCCACCTCATCTGTGCCCATCAGTGCTGCCTTATCAGTGCCCGTCAGTGCAGTACCATCAGTGCCCATCAGTGAAGGAGAAAACGTACTTATTTACAATGTTTTATAATAGAAACAAAAAAAAAACATTTTTTTTTCTAAGTTTTCGGTAATTTTTTATTTTTTTTTGCAGAAAATAAATATCCCAGAGGTGATCAAATACCAGCAAAAGAAAGCTCTATTTGTGGGTACAAAATGATAAAAATTTAGTTTGGGTACAGTGTAGCACAGGGGTTGACAAATTTGTTCGGAATCTAGGAGCCAGCTTAAAAAGTTAGGAGCCAGAAAACGCACCCCGTCCCGACGAGCTTGCGCGCAGAAGCGAACACATACGTGAGCAGCGCCTGCATATGTAAACGGTGTTCAAACACAATTTTGAAGCGTGACATGTTGGGTATGAATTTACTCGGCGTAACATTATCTTTCACAATATTAAAAAAAAATGGGGATAACTTTACTGTTGTCTTATTTTTTAATAAAAAAAAGTGTAATTTTTTCCCAAAAAAGTGCGCTTGTAAGACCGCTGCGCAAATACGGCGTGACAGAAAGTATTGCAACGATCGCCATTTTATTCTCTAGGGTGTTAGGATAAAAAATATATATAATGTTTGGGGGTTCTAATTAGAGGGAAGAAGATGGCAGTGAAAATAGTGAAAAATGACATTAGAATTGCTGTTTAACTTGTAATGCTTAACTTGTAATACCAACGGCCACCACCAGATGGCGCCAGCTCACATCTGGTGGTAATAACTTGTAATACCAACAGCTCACCACCAGATGGCACCAGCTCACAAAAAAAAAAAAAAAAAAAATTCTCTTTGCCCACCTTCAAAGCCAAGTCGCCAGGACACTATTTCTAGTCGCCATGGCGACCTGGCGCCCGGGATTTGTCGATCCCTGGTGTAGCATGACCACGCAATTGTCATTCAAAGTGCAACAGCGCTGAAAGCTAAAAATTGGTCTGGGCGGGAGGGTGTATAAGTGCCCTGTATGGAAGTGGTTAAATAGAAAACTATCTTTAGATACATTTTTACTCCAAAAGCATTTTATGAAGGCAAACAATAAAAAATAAAATAAAAAAAATAATAAATAAATAAACGATTTGAATGGAAAAAAAAAAAACTTTTTTATTTTATTTTATTAAATCATCGATTTCTAACCACCCTAGCCAACACATTCACCAACAACCAACTCAGAATCCATCCCATATCAGCACTGAGGCTGCACAGTAAAAGTGAAATCTTTGTACAGAGGCACAGATGCAATGGCCTTTTCTAAACAGCCAAGACTGGCACGTGAAGCTGGCGTTTATTTCCTTATTTCCTGGCCTGCGACACTGACACTTTTCTCATGAAGCAATCAGCGGAGCGGCACAATCGCCACTCAGATGCCGAACAAAGAGCCAATCTCACAGCGCTCATAGGTATTCATTGCAGCATCCAGGAAGCACTATCCCCCTGCAGTGTACATCAACAAGGCTCCCCTTTATAAAAGGCTCGTGGAGCAGGCGAGGAACGCCAGCCAACGCTGATGAATGCGGCCAGGGCTCAAACAAACAGCTGCTGCTTAACGTGGCACAGAGACAAGGGCGCCGAATACAGAGAGGCCCAGACACATACAGGGCTCCGGGCTCACACTCTATAACTTTCTCAGGACTTTATACCAGTGAAGAGGAAAAAAAAAAAAAAAAGGAAAGGAGGTATGAAAATGGTAAAAAGAAAAAAAAAGTTGAAAAAGAGAATAAAAAAAAAAAACATAAAATAGAAAAAAGAAACTTAACAGAAAAAAAATGACAACAGAAAAACACAAAAGGAAAGTGAGGGATAAAAGGACAACAAAAGACAGAAAGGGTCAGAGCAAAATGGGGAAGGCAATCATTAATAGGAAGCGAGACATGGAATGGGACGAGCAAGAAAAGGAGACAAAAGGGTAAAACCGTAAGAAGAGTACAGAAAACTATAAAAGAAAAAACAAATGCTTAAAGAGAAAACAAAGTCCAATTAAAGTGTAAACCCAATTCATGAAACTTGAGCTGGGCACATATATCTGCAGTATTTTATTATCTCTCTTCAAAGAGCTATGTCCTGTAGCTCTCTCCTGACCCATTCCTCTTATCAGACTGATAACTTTTGACAAATTCTCGGACACACCAGATAAAAGCAGCCTGAAATTTCTGTCTGGGAGGTTACTAAAATAGATTAACAGGGAGCTGGCCCTGTTACAAAACACCTCAGAGAGTCTCTGCCTATGATGAGAGGGGGTGTGTGCCTTTCCTCCAATCAGCAATGTTCGCTATCTTGGCTGAATGCCCAGACATCACACTCTGTTAACCAGGAAGAGAAAATTTCCTAACACGATCTGAACTTTCTAAACAGTATATAAATGTGAAGACAGCAGAAAATGTAAAACTTTTGTAGGGAGATTTGGTTCATCCCTGTGTATCATCTGAGGCTGTTCACTTCACTGGGTGTATGGAGGGTTTACATCCACTTCAGCGATGCTGAACCCTGCACTCTGTACGCAGCGCGATGCCGGACCCTGCACTCTGTACGCAGCGCGATGCCGAACCCTGCACTCTGTACGCAGCGCGATGCCGAACCCTGCACTCTGTACGCAGCGCGATGCCGGACCCTGCACTCTGTACGCAGCGCGATGCCGGACCCTGCACTCTGTACGCAGCGCGATGCCGGACCCTGCACTCTGTACGCAGCGCGATGCCGGACCCTGCACTCTGTACGCAGCGCGATGCCGGACCCTGCACTCTGTACGCAGCGCGATGCCGGACCCTGCACTCTGTACGCAGCGCGATGCCGGACCCTGCACTCTGTACGCAGCGCGATGCCGGACCCTGCACTCTGTACGCAGCGCGATGCCGGACCCTGCACTCTGTACGCAGCGCGATGCCGGACCCTGCACTCTGTACGCAGCGCGATGCCGGACCCTGCACTCTGTACGCAGCGCGATGCCGGACCCTGCACTCTGTACGCAGCGCGATGCCGGACCCTGCACTCTGTACGCAGCGCGATGCCGGACCCTGCACTCTGTACGCAGCGCGATGCCGGACCCTGCACTCTGTACGCAGCGCGATGCCGGACCCTGCACTCTGTACGCAGCGCGATGCCGGACCCTGCACTCTGTACGCAGCGCGATGCCAAACCCTGCACTCTGTACGCAGCGCGATGCCAAACCCTGCACTGTGCACGCAGCGCGATGCCGGACCCTGCACTGTGCACGCAGCGCAATGCTGGACCCTGCACTGTGCACGCAGCGCAATGCTGGACCCTGCACTGTGCACGCAGCGCAATGCTGGACCCTGCACTGTGCACGCAGCGCGATGCTGAACCCTGCACTGTGCACGCAGCGCGATGCTGAACCCTGCACTCTGTACGCAGCGCGATGCCGAACCCTGCACTCTGTACGCAGCGCGATGCCGGACCCTGCACTCTGTACGCAGCGCGATGCCGGACCCTGCACTGTGCACGCAGCGCAATGCCGGACCCTGCACTGTGCACGCAGCGCAATGCCGGACCCTGCACTGTGCACGCAGCGCAATGCTGGACTCTGCACTCTGTACATGCCCGATACAACAAGCGCTTTCAGGGCAACCTGATGTAGCCCACGTTGAAATTGAGCTTGACATCTTTGCTCTAAGCAATAATAATAAAAATTTGAATATACCAAATAATCATTTGTCAGTGAAGAAAAAAGGTATACATACACTAAACCATGGTGACATCTTACATTTACACGATAATATTTCATAAGCACACAAAATATTCCAATGACCAGTTAATTAGGTACACCATGTCAGGTGTGAACATAGATAGTCGGTCGGAACTGACGTCACATGGATGGGTCATTCCATACAAAAAGTGCAAAAAAAGACATTCTGAAATCCAGACTTGAGACTGTGAGGAAAGTAGGGTAAAAGATTTCCATTACAGGGTTTTGGCGGGCTAACCAGGGCCACTGTGTCATAAAAACACCGCTCCTCCCAGGTCAATATCAGAATAGCAGTAAAAGCGATAATAATAGTGCAACAAAACATTCTTTGTAAGAAGCATTCCTGGAAGTGAACTCGGCAGCCTGCACCTTGATCTCATTGTGAACAAACGTACAACAGCAGGTTAGTTGGCTGGATATGGACAAGTAGAAGCTTTTATGCGACATCCACCACGTTATGATGTTTGTAGGGTCCGTGCTTTCTTTGTAGGGTACTCCATGGATCCATCCTGCTGTCCCGTAGAACAATAAATGTGTAAGGTCTTCCAAGCAAAACACAAAAAAAAATTAAAAAAAAAATACTCCAAAAGTCTTTGTTGAGGACCAAGTAAGCCGTCCTGTATCCAAGCACCTTCAAAAAAGAAATCCCACCAGGACAGTGCGCCAAACCAAGAGCCTCTTTGTTTCCAGAGAATACCGACCCCACTTCAAATGGTAAATCCCATAACGATGACGCAAAATGTGCCACTTGCAAATAACGTTGCACCATCCAAAATGCAGCGACCACAGAATTCCACCACTTTAGCAATAGAATTAAATCTGTATTCACCATCTTTGGAAACCAGTAAAGTCCGAATGTGATCGGTTTGAGGCCAGAGTTGAAGTTAAAGCCAAATAGAGCCTTGTACAGGTTGTACCCAACTAACTGGTCACGGAGTTTACATTCGGTACAAGCAACCTCAGCACTCCAAATGGTAATCAGCAATGCAAAACATGGAACCTGTTCGGACAGTTAAGTATCTGAGCTTACCTGAGCATATTCTCTTTCCACTGCAGCCTTCTTCTGACTGAAAGTCCTATGGAAAACAGAAGAGAACACTTAGCAAGTTTACATTAAAACTCCTACTAAAATACATTTTACATTGCCCTCTGTCCATGTCCTGCGCAGCCAAATATCGGAGAAAGACTCCCTTTATTTTCTTGATGAAAACTGAACTAGGGCCGAAACAGCTAATCGATTAATTCAGGGTTTGACAAATTTGCTTGGAATCTAGGAGCCAGCTAAAAAAGTTAGGAGCCAGAAAACGCGCCCCGTCCCGACGAGCTTGCGCGCAGAAGCGAACACATACGTGAGCAGCGCCCGCATATGTAAACGGTGTTTAAACCACACATGTGAGGTATCGCCGCGATTGGTAGAGCGAGAGCAATAATTCTAGCCCTAGACCTCCTCTGTAAACGTCGCCTATGAAGATTTTAAAGGGTAAAAGTTTGTCGGCATTCCACGAGCGGACGCAATTTTGAAGCGTGTTGGGTGTGAATTTACTCGGCGTAACATTACCTTTCATAATATTTAAAAAAATGGGGATAACTTTACTGTTGTCTTATTTTTTAATTTAAAAAAGTGTAATTTTTTTCCCAAAAAAGTGCGCTTGTAAGACCGCTGCGCAAATACGGCATGACAGAAAGTATTGCAACGATCGCCATTTTCTTCTCTAGGGTGTTAGGATAAAAAATATATATAATGTTTGGGGGTTCTAATTAGAGGGAAGAAGATGGCAGTGAAAAATTTTGAAAAATGACATTAGAATTGCTGTTTAACTTGTAATGCTTAACTTGTAATACCAACGGCCACCACCAGATGGCGCCAGCTCACACATCTGGTGGTAATAACTTGTAATACCAACGGCCACCACCAGATGGCGCCAGCTCACACATCTGGTGGTAATAACTTGTAATACCAACGGCTCACCACCAGCTCACAAAAAAAAAGCCAAGTCGCCAGGACCCAATTTCTAGTCGCCATGGCGACCTGGCGCCCGGGATTTGTCGAGCCCTGGATTAATTGACAACTAATTGATTATGAAAATAGTTGCCAACTATTTTCATAATCGATTAATCGGCCAGTTGATTAGTTGGCCTGCATATAGAATACATTATTTGTTTACATATCAGGAAATACAGTGCAGCACACATACAGCTCAGTACACCATCCATACATGTCACTAAGTGCCTGAGAATTTGTGAATGTGAAAGTGCGAGGAGCAATGCCTCATGGGACATGTAGTCCTGGGCAGGAAGTGAGTGGTTCTAAAGGCAGAAGTTTTTTACCTTGCTATAGCGGGCGCTCTATACTATAACTTTGCAGCTCGCTATTGAGACACTCTGAAGGCAGGAGGAGCCAGAAGCATCAGTGAGGGACCCCAGAAGTGGAGGATCAGGGCTGCTCTGTGCAAAACCATTACACAGAGCAGGTAAGTATAACGAGTTTGTTTAAAAAAATAAAAATCACTTTAAAGACTGCAGGGAAGATCAGCATCTGAACCCAGAGAAAGTGGAGGTAATAGAAGGCATTACAATTACTGTAGTTGGTTATTTTTTTTTGACCACTGCATATGGATATTTTAGAATAAATTGCCTTTTTTTATTTTATTTACATATTAACTAAATTGTACACCACACTTTTTTTAAGATTAACCAATTAGTCGATTAATTGAAACAATAACCGGCCAACTAATCGATTATGAAAATAATCGTTGGTTGCAGCCCTAAACTGAAGCCAACCTTTCTCTCTTGAAAAAAATGTTAGTAAAAGTAAATAAAGAGCAATAGATTGGGTGGCATTTATGCGGTTGTATAGTCATTTTTGGAACTTTTACCTACAGGTAAGCCTATTATAAGGCTTCCCTGTAGGTAAAAAATATATCTCCTAAACCTGTACGATTTAGGAGATATTCCCCTTGCAATGAGCCGCTGACTGCGGCACATGCGCACAGGGGACTCTCGGCTTAAGGCCCGGCAGACGCCGGACCTTGCCGCAAAGAAGTCTCCCGCGCGCATTTCAAACAGAGATGAGCTCTACCTTTCAGCCTATATGGCCATACCTTTTCTGCTCAATAGCTGGGTTCCAGTACGCCCATTCAAGCCATCTAAGAAAAAAAAAGGGGCGGGCTCAGGAACGCACAATCGCATTCTCAGTGGGGGATCTCTCCACTGGTCCTCACTGAGCAGACGGATGACAGGTAAGTGCCCTCTCAGCATAGCCAGCCCTGCAGTTCTCTATGGGATGGCCGGATGGAAACAAACCGCCTGTCCATCCAACCGACTATCATCCGATCCGCCAGTCGGATGGGGAATGGATCCCCCATGCATCTATTTTTGGTGGACAGGATCGGATGCCGGTGGGTGTTGGCAGACACATGTCCGATGACATCTGCTGCGTCATAGAGAACAATGGCTGGTCCGAACAGGTCCACCTGAAATACTGACAGGGAGACCTGATTGGATCGTCCATGTGAAACCAGCCCTAGATCTCTTATTTAAGCACAATCAACTTTTAAAGGACAAGTTTACCTTTGGGAACATGTTACATGTTTCAATTGTTTTTCAACCCCTTTAATTTTATTGGATTGCAATGTTTTTGTAACAATTGATTAAGGCTTTTAGGCTACTTTCACACTGCGGCTGCGTTGGCGGTAAACAGCCACTCGTTTTAGGGGTGCTTTTTGGCCACTAGCGGTAGACTTTTAACTAAGAAGGGGTTCAAAGCGCTTGCGTTCCGGCACTTCTACAACTGGTAGTTCATTAGGAAATTCAAGCCAAGAGCTGCAAAGAGCTCTGTTTTATGAATGACGCGGCCGTGTGGACGGAGCCTTGCATGGCCACGCTGATTTCAGAAGGGACAGCTGGTACGGGGCAACTTTTCACCGTACTACTGTCACAGGGATGGGGGATTAAGACCGGACCATTATGCAGGTAAAGGACCTGGGCAGTTTTTGCGATTCGGCACTGCATCGCTTTAACTGACAATTGCGCGGTCATGCGATGTGGCTCCGAAACAAAATTGGCGTCCTTTTTTCCCCACAAATAGAGCTTTCTTTTGGTGGTATTTGATCACCTCTGCAGTTTTTATTTTTATAGCATTTACAAAATAGGGGATCGTTTTATGGCATCTTTTTTTTACTACTAATGGCGGCGATCAGCGATTTTTTTCATGACTGCAACATTATGGGGACACATCGGACAATTTTGAGACCATTGTCATTGTCACAGCGAAAAGTGCTATAAAAATGCACTGATTACTGTGAAAATGACAATTGCAGTTTAGGAGTTAACCACTAGGGGCGTTGTAGGGGTTAAGTGTGACCTCACGTGTGTTTCTAACTGTAGAGGGTGGGGCTGGACGTGTGACGTCAGTGATCGTCGTTCCCTTTATTAGGGAACAGATGATCACTGACATTGCCACAGTGAAGAATGGAGAAGGTGTGTTTACACTCACCTCTCCCCGTTCTTCTGCTCCTGTGACTGCGGGACACCGGCGGCGATCGGGTCCGTGGATCCAACGGGATCGGTCACGGAGCTTCGGACCGTGTCGCGTGCGACCCACAACTGGGCTCTTAAAGGGGACGTATATATACGTGCCTGTGCCCAGCCGTGCCATTCTGTCGACGTATATCGGCGTTAGGTGGTCCTTAAGTGGTTAAGAGCCTTCAGAAAAGGGCACTTACAGGATTGTCAATATAATGGTCCCTTCTCCGCTCATTTCTTCCATGAGCCCCTTAGTCACGTCATGACAAAGGGATTGGAAAAGGGAACCACTGAGCACCATGGAGGGAAAGGAACCCAACACTCCTGGACAGTTTTTTAAAGGGGTTGTAAAGGCAGAAGTTTTTTTTTTTATCTTATTGCATTTTATACATCAAGATAAAAAGCATTCTGTGTGCAGCAGCCTCCCCCCTCTAATACTTACCTGAGCACACTCTCAATTGTCTTGACCGTCCAGGACTCTCCTTCCTGATTGGCTGAGACACAGCAGCGGCGCTATTGGCGCCGCTGCTGTAAAACTCAGTTAGCCAATCAGGGGAGAGAGGGGGTGGGGCCTAGGTGTGACTCCGTGTCTGAATGGATACAGAGAGCTGTGGCTCTGTTTCGGGTACCTCCATAGCAAGCTGCTTGCTGTGAGAGCACTCAACAGGAGGGAGGGGCCAGGAGCTCCAGCCAGGGACCCGAGAAGAGAAGGATCTGGGCTGCTCTGTGCAAACTTTAATGGTCTTTAGGCAGACAGTTCTCTTCATCACAGCAATGTTTGGCAATAAGCCGGAGAATCAGTTACAATCTGCTTTTCAGGAGTACCTTTAGGTCCCTTTTACACGGACGGATAGAATGGTGCTTTTAGCTGCGGATTTTCTAGTTTTCTACCGCAGCTAAAAGCACACAATGCTTTCCTATGGCCCAATTCACACACAACGTTTAGCAGTGATTTTGTTGAATGCGGTTTGGTGCGAATAGAAAAAATAGAATTGAATGCGTCCAGGTGCGATTTAGCGTAGCTACATGCACTTAACCGCAGGTAATCGCAGTCTTGTGTCAACTGCGGATAGCAGCGTAAGAAAAAAAACAGGAAGCACATCATGATAAAAAATAAATAGGGTGGCTCAACGCGATTGGCACTGCACTGACAAGCCACTCACCTCTGCAGCTAGGGGTTCGGATCCCGGTCTCGCCTACATGTGAATTGAGTTTGGTGGTCTCAGCCCGGCTCCCGGTGGGTGTGCTATGCGAGGTAAGTCTGCGCTTAGTACGCCCACCCCGCTCCCACAAAAACCACCACACTTACACACGCACTCGAAATTGGGTTAACACGCACGCACTTTGACCACGCGGACTCTAAAAAGAGAGGCGAAGGACTAACGGGGGTGGTTGAGCGGGCTACATCCTCTCACTCCCTTATAGAGAGGCCTTCTGCCCCGTTGGGCTTCAAAGCGGAGCAGGTAGGGCGTGCTGTGTGGGAGGACCCCCTCACACACCCGCCATTGCCACCCGGGGCATGGAGAAAGGTGGCAGAATGCCTCTGGGGGAGGCCTGCCTACTCCCAACTCCTGCAGTCCGGCTCCTCTCTCGAGTACACACACAAAATACGCTTAAAAAAATAATAATAATAAAAAATAAATAAAAAGGGTTGCTATGGAAATTACTACCGCAGCTAAACGCGGCCGCATGCAACCGCACGTAATCGCAATGTACAAATGCAGCTAATCGCAGTGCCCAGAGCCTTGAATTTCACTGAAAAAGTACATGCTTTTAATTGCGGCAAAACTGCCGTCCGTCTGAAAGGCGCCTTACTAGTTCAGACCTTGTACCTCTTGTTTCTTCTCCCTCTATCTTCCAAAAACGTTTTGTAAGCGAGGTCTTCAGAACTGGACACACTCTTTTAAATGTGGCCTAAGTGCAGAATTATGACCTTCTACGTCCCAGCGGTCATCCCTCTCTTGATGCGCCCCGGAATTCTATTTGCTTTCCTCGCTATTTGCTTAACCATAGAACTCTGGTCAGTGGGTTAGGGATGAGGAGCCTGTACTCCACTGAACTTGTAAGGGGTCCAAAGGACACAATTCCTAGTTCTCTACATGCTGGGAGGACTGCGACGATCCACTCAGCAGGCAAAATTCAGCCTCTCCAAATCTCCAGCAGAGTGAATTTTCAGAATTTTGGTCATTCCTTGAGGAAATAGGCAGGATATTAAAAGCGAAGCGTGCCAGGACTGCAGCAGCCAGCGAGAAAGTACAAGAACTCATATGTGGCACAGCGTGAAGTTCAACAAGGGAAGCATAAAAAAAGTGAGGGAAATAATGAACATGCTCATTATGCTGATGGTGGAATTCATCAGGAGGGGCATTATTCTGTTTTTCTGTTATTTAGTCAGGTAACGAAATCCAGTGTAGGTCACCCCTCAACAACAACGGCACACGGATGTGTCCCAACACGCCCTGCACACACTAATCTGTCATGGAATCCAACACTTCCTATAGAATATGAGATGCCGCTACAGCAATACGGAGACCCTGTCACATGACCGCTCATACACCTGCGGGGTCACCCGGGCACCATAACATGCAGGAAATTCCTGTGGAAAATAGATATTTCCTCACACAAAAACAAAGAAAACCAATCCATCATCCATACAGAACTATGGCAGATTTCAAAGCGGACTTGTTTTTGAAGGTACATGGCCACTGAGCCATCACCCTAGCCCTGGCTTTAAATACTTTAAATTTCACTGGAGTGCAATAATCAAAGGGCCCCCATACAACCTACCTGACAGCCCTCTCTCCCACCTGGTTGTGGCGTGCGAGTGCGGGGTTAGAGCAGGCGGTGAGACAGCATATTACCTATCTAAATGCCGACTGCTCTTCAGAGAGCATAGCACGTATTAAGTCCTTATTTTATTTTATTTTTTATATTTTTTTAGAATTTTAATTTTTACTTTATTTTTTATTTCTTTGGTGAAAAAGCGGGAGTCTGGGGGGGAGTGGCTTGCGCATGGACGAGTGAGGGAGTAAGCTGGTGAACTCCCGTCCTCCACAGCTCCAGGAGTAAGACCGATGCGGGATTAAATCAGCGGCGGCATCAAGGGCATCAAGGGGGTCTGCATAATCGCCTCCCAGTGCTGCATGTACTGACCTTTCGGCAGAGTGAGACGGAGGAGCGCCTGTGGGATCTGGAGGTTCGGAGCTTGCAGGTAGTCTGCTGCAGCTGACCAGCGGTGCCCGCGGCGTCTTTGTGGAGATTCCGAGGGAGAGGAGAGCGGGCTGTTGGGCTGTTGCTTCCGGGTTGGTGGAGTGTGGAGTGGCGGCGTGCAGAGCGGGACTCTGAGTCTCGCAGGTGGACTGTCAGTATACACCCCCCGGATAGCTACCAATAGCCACCGCTGCTAGCATTAGCAGTACTGCCTGCCCTGTTGCTTGAGACGCCCATGTGAGGAGACGAGAGGTCAGGAGAGCAGGCTTAGTGGCTCTCAGGTCGGAGGAATGAGATTGGGACACAGTCACGTTTAATGAGAGACTATCTGCCCGCTTATAGCAGGTGCCCATCTACCCAATAACTTTAAATATAAACATTCATAAATATTTAATAGTCACCAGCATCAGATATCTGCGGATACGTGTCAATACCTACTGTGGTGGCGGTAAGGGAGAGTTGGGCACCTGGACTACTGGGGCAACCGATGCAGGAGTAGAGTGTCACAGTAAGGGGAATACAAGGGATGCACCCCTGCAAACAGCGTGAGAGCCGGACATCACGGAACGCGGCACTATCAGCACAGTCACAGACACAGACATCAACCCACCCATCCAGACCCGTAGAGCAGCAAGAGATCCAACGGTATTTCTCTCCTATACAAGGGGGGGGGCCGCCTCTCTGCAGGTAAGAGTGGGGTGCTGGACGGTAAGGGGCAGACAGCTGGAGGCCTGAAGAGGACTGCTCCCCAATACCAAATGTCTGTTAGATCAGACGTAGAGGTTCTACAGGCTCCACCGCTGGGTCCACACCCCTCTGCGGTCATGGCGGAGGGAACCGTATCCCCCCCCATACGGGAGGCTGGAGGGCTGAAAAGTGAGATAGATGTATTGAAAACTCTAATTCAAGCTCTCCCCACTAAGGCCGATATTACTGAACTGATTACTAAGGTGGAAGATGCACATGCCAGGGACTTTGAACAGGTCAGAGTTGAAATACAGGAGCTGGAGGCCCGTACTTCAGTGGGGGAGAGCGGGTTGAAGGCTCTGGAAACACGTGTGGGAATGTTAGAGAGCGAGAGGAATATGCAGAGGGATGTGTCGATCTCCCTGCAATTGCAACTGGAAGAACTCCAGGACAGGAGCCGCCGTAATAATGTTCGAGTCCGGGGGGTCCCAGAATCCGCTGACCGGGAGGACTTACATGAGATTATTAAGTCTATCTTGCAGAACTTGATGAAAGAACCCACTGTAGTAAACTATGAGATGGACAGAGTGCATAGGGCCTTAGGTCCTAAATCAAAGGACAATAGCCGTCCCCGGGACGTGATATGCCGCCTACACTATTTTTCCCACAGGGAGGTGATTTTACGGAAGGCTTGGGAGGTCGGATCGATTGACTTTCAAGGGGCCCCTGTGAAGATTCTACCTGATTTATCCAATGCTACCCTTCACAGAAGGGCGCTGCTTCGCCCGGTCTTGGACCGAGTGAAAGCCTGGGGAGGGTCGTATAGATGGAGGTTCCCTATATCAGTGCTTATTAAAAAAGGACAATCATCTTTTTGGTTGCGCTCAAGAGGCGACCTCCCATGTCTTTTTTCATTTTTGGAAACGGAACCATTTGCAGTCCCCGATTGGCTACAGTTGAACCCCAGAATAGTGGACCTTAAGGGATCCTGAGTTCCGAGGGGGAGGGGGGGTGGGGTGTAATTGGGTCACCTTTTGATCCCGCTGGTACCCCCTCCCCTCTCTCTCTCGAGTTTCTCTTGGTTCTTTTTGCGCTTTTCCTTGGGACTTCTCCCCTTGGGGGGGGGGGGGGTGGGGGTGGGGGGGGGGGTGGGGAGGGAAGTGGAGAGATCATAGGCAAACATGGTTCTATTTGGGATCAAAGAAACGGCAGAATCTGGTAAAGTTTAATACGGAACTGTCATTTAGATAATTGATATATAGATATGTCAAAACCTTTTTTTTTTTTTTTTTTTTTTTTTTTTTTTGGGTTTTTTTTTTTTACATATTTTGGGTGTGTTTTTTTTTTTTTTTTTATGAGGCACCGGGGATGAAGTAAATAGGGTTGGGGACGTAGCTGAAGCCATGTCACTTAATGGGGGAGGGGGGGGGGGGAATTGGAACGGTAAAGGGATAAGAGGGATACCACTCAATATAACACATATAAGGGGATGAAGGGGAGGGGGGGTTAGGGACGGGGCTTACATGCTCTGCCTCCTCCTTTTTTTTTTTTTTCCAATGTTGATAAAGTGACATGGGGGTGAAGGATGGGTTGGGGGGGGGGAGTGCATAATATAATGTACAGTAGGGGAAGGGGAGGGCACTAAGGACATAGGTCTCAAAGATATCTGGATCTGCCTGTTGGTATGCTTGAAGATTGTTCGGGGTTATAGGGGGGTTGGGAGGGAGGGAGGATAGGAGGGGAGGTTTAAGGAAGGGTATGAGGGTAATGTCATATTATGTTACAAAATGGTATATTTCATGGCTCCATTTTAAGACGTATATGCCTTGACGGTAGGGGAAAGTATTCCCCTTGCATCTTTTTATTTTTCACTGGCTAGAGGTGTCTTATTTTCCTCCTGCTCTCTGTGGTACCCCAAATCACACTAAGGAATTAGTGGTTGGGGTAGGATTTAGGGATGGGTTAAGGGGGGGGGTTCCCCCCTTTCCCTTTTTTTTTTTTTTTTAAGAGGCACCGGGGATGAAGTAAATAGGGTTGGGGACGTAGTTGAAGTCACGTCACTTAATAGGGGAGAGGGGGGGGAGGGAATTGGAACTGTAAAGGGATAAGAGGGTTATCACTCAAAATAGCACATATAAGGAGATGAATGGGAGGGGGGGCGGGGCCTATATGCTCTAGGGGAGGGGGGGGAGGGAATTGGAATGGTAAAGGGATAAGAGGGCTATCACTCAATATAGCACATATAAGGGGATGAATGGGAGGGGGGCGGGGCTTATATGCTCTGCCTCCTTTTTTTTTTTTTACACTAATTTATTCCAGTTTAATTTTGTAACCTGGTCATAAAGAACAGCACATGAAGGTCACGGGGAGATCAGGGAGGGGGGGGGTGGGAGGTTGCTAGGGAAAGATGGGGGGAGAGAAGGAGGGAGATGGGACAGATGCGGAGCGGTTAGTGTGTACCTTCCCAGGACTCCCCGGGACTCTCCCTCCTCACCAACTGATTGGCAAATAATACAGATATACCAAGAGGGAGCACAGGGAAGCTTGGTTGGAAATGACTGGTTTGAAAATACTAATGAGATAGATAAGTATTGATCTTTATTCATTAAGTATCGCTTCAACACCGAAGGAAGAATCTAAAAGAATAGGCAGAATTCGTCCAAGGGGATTCTAGTTCAGAGGTTAAGACACAAGGCCAAACACAAGGCGTAAAAGTCGAATTTAGGGGAACTTAGGGGAAGGGGGGATTTGAGGTAATTGGGGAGGGGGCGGGCACTATAAAGGGTCACCAAAATTTTTTTTTTTTTTTTTTTTTGTCAGATTTTATAAAGTAAAGTTGGTGGATGCCAGAGGTGGTTGTTATGCCGCTGCATTTTTCTTTCTTTTTTTTTCTTCCCTCTCCCTCCTGCTCCTCTCTCCTCAGGGAGGAAGGCTATAATTTCTGGGGGGATTAATCTCCCAATATCAGAAGAAGTGGATGGAAGGAGCTGGGTAGGGGGGCGAGGAGGATCCCTCACTGGGGTCCGCGCAAGTAATCTTCCCCTGTTAGGCCAACACTCATAGGGTCTAGGGGTTGAGAGTGTCTAAAGCTTTGGCTTTGTGGTACACCTGAGGGGGGGAGGGAGGTATAAGATCTCCCGCCCGCCGCTCGGTGATATCAGTTTAGAAGAGGGGTTTTTTTTTTTTTTTTTTTTTTTTTGTTTTTTTTTTCCTCTTCTCTTTTTCTTCTTATTTCTATTTTTTTATTTTGGGAGGTTGGGAGGGGGGTGGTATTTAAATTTTTTTTTTTTTCCTCTCTTTTTTTCTTTCTTTTTTCTTCTCTTTCTGTGTCTCCCCGCGGCCCCCATGGTTGTGCTTTGATCTGACCTGGTGGGTCCTGAGGGATCCTTTGGGGGCTCGTTTCTGGTTTCAGAGATGGACCCACTGGTAGTGATTTCAATTAATGCTAAGGGCCTAAACATACCCGAAAAAAGGAGGATCTTGGTTCAGGACCTGAAGAAAAGAGGTTGTAATATCGCTTTGGTACAAGAGACCCATTTTAAGACAGGGGGGCCATCCTTCCTTGCAAGTAGACCCTTCCCGGTGGCATACCACGCGCCGAACCCAGAGGCTAGAAAGGGGGGAGTGTCTATTCTAATCTCAAACAATACCCCATGGACACTGACAGAGTCTTTGGTTGACCCGGGAGGTCAATATCTGGCCCTGAAAGGGACCATAGGTGGTACGATAATAACCCTTGCCACTTTTTACTCCCCTAATACATCTCAAGACCGCTTCCTGAGAAGATTTTTAGACAAACTGGCAGACTTTCAGGAAGGACAGTTGATAATGGGAGGAGACCTGAACATGCCATTGTATCCAGAGTTAGATACTTCTTCTGGTGGTTCATCAGTTACGGGGGGAACCCGTAAGAGAGTCCTACAGATGTTGCAACAGGCAAGGCTGATAGATATATGGCGATTGATGCACCCAGGGGAACGAGATTACTCCTTCTATTCTATCCCACATAAAAGGTATTCGCGTATAGACTATTATTTCATTCCACACAACCAACTGCACTCTGTAAAGGAGGTTGTAATTGGAGAAATCACATGGACAGACCATGCCCCAATTATTTTAAAATATGCGTTAGGGGATTCACGTCCAGTGGGTGCCGGGTCATGGAGATTGAATGAAAGTTTGTTGCAGGAGGAGGTTGTACTAGAAGAGGTGCGGAAGGAACTGAAGTGGTACTTTGAGGCAAATGTGACCCCCAACTGCGACTTGGGAGTGGTGTGGGAGGCCCATAAGGCGGTGATAAGGGGGATACTAATGAAGCATGGGGCGAGGATAAAAAGAGAGAGGGAGACAAAGATAACAACTCTTATGACATAAATTGTAAACCTGGAGACAAAACACAAACAGAACCCTAACCCTGTGTTGGAACGGGATCTACGGGGAGCGCGCAGACAAATCACAGAACTACTTTTAAAACGGGCCAAATGGGCAATACAAAATGGTAGAAGACAGAATTACGAATTTGGTAATAAAAGTGGGAAACAACTGGCCAGGGCTCTAAAGGAACAACAGACTAAAACCTATATCCCGATGATACAGGGCACAGAGGGGGAGAAAATTGTGCTGCCTAGAGAGATAGCAGGGAGATTTGGGGATTTTTATGGCTCCCTATATAATTTGCAAACAAGCTCTCAAGACCAGGTGAAAATGGGTGACTATATAGCAACCTCAGGTACCCCCAGCTTAACATCAGAAATGAGCCAGGAAATGGAAAAACCTATCACAATAGAAGAATTACAGGAGGTAGTGAAAAAGGGGAAGGGAGGGAAAGCACCTGGGCCAGACGGCTATAACATTCATTATTACAGAGTTTTTATGCCCGAACTGGGTTTATTTATGGTGAGACTGTTCAATGGTTTAGGGGACTCTGGTTCCTTCCATAACGAATCGCTAAAAGCAGTGATAGCTGTGATCCCTAAGGAAGGAAAGGATCCTTCCCAATGTGGGAGTTATAGACCAATTTCTTTACTGAATGAAGACATGAAGCTCTTTGCCAAGATTTTGGCAGGGCGGATACAGCAGAAGATATCAGGACTTGTCCATAAAGATCAGGTGGGATTCGTGCAGACGCGGGAAGCCCGAGACAACACGGTCAAGACCCTGAATTTGATCCACCTGGTGGGTACCACCCGAACCCCTTGTGTCTTTTTAGGAACAGATGCAGAGAAAGCATTTGACCGGATTAACTGGCAATTTATGTTTGCGGTACTAAGACACATGGGGTTCGGGAGGAAGATGCAGCGATGGATCGCAAGTAATTATACACAACCAACGGCCCAGGTTAGAGTGAATGGAACACTATCACCTCCCTTTAAACTCTCAAACGGGACAAGGCAGGGTTGCCCCCTATCACCGTTATTGTTCGCCCTGACTGTTGAACCGCTGCTGAGTCGGATTCGACTGAACCCTGATATTAAGGGGGTGTCTTTGAAAGGTACAGAATACAAAATTTCAGCTTATGCTGACGACATGATGTTTAGTGTGACCAGCCCGATGGAATCCCTTCCTAACCTGGAACAAGAGCTAAGTGTGTATGGAGAGCTGTCAAATTTCAAGATCAACTACGATAAATCAGAGGCGATGGGAGTGGCGATCCCGGAGAGAGAATTAAGGATATTGAAATCAAAATTTAGATTTAAATGGTCCGATACCTCTCTTACGTACTTGGGGACCTCTATTCCGGCGGACTTAACACAAGTTTTTAAACTTAATTTTTTGACCTTGCTGTTCAAAACACGGGCCCTCCTGGATGGTTGGCGGAGGGGATTCCATTCATGGCTTGGAAGATCTAGCATCATTAAAATGAGCATACTACCTAAATTTCTGTACCTTTTTCAGACCCTCCCGATTGAAATACCCAGATCTTTTTTTAGGCAAGCACAGTCCCTTATTAGTGGGTTTATATGGGCAAACAAACGTCCAAGAATTAAGGCCCGTATAATCGCACTGGCCAAACGGGATGGAGGAATAGCTGCACCAGACATTTATCGCTATTATCAAGCGGCATTATTGTGCCGACTTATTGATTGGAGTCGGCATGCTGGAGAAAAGTCATGGCCGGGGCTGGAGCAGGATCAATGCGACAGTAACTTGCAGCGGGCGGCTTGGTGCTACCGGGGGCTTCCATCAGATACCAAGAGCCATCCGTTGATAGGCCCCACCCTGCGGGTAGCACATAGGCTGTTCGTGAGGGGGGTACTGTCCACGGAGGACTCACCACTTTATCCAATTTTGGGAAACCCGCAGTTTG
Organism: Rana temporaria; assembly: GCF_905171775.1. Classification (NCBI taxonomy): domain Eukaryota; kingdom Metazoa; phylum Chordata; class Amphibia; order Anura; family Ranidae; genus Rana; species Rana temporaria. The sequence goes on from NC_053490.1 coordinate 34,385,597, forward strand.
AACCAGGGTTAATGAACGGACCCTTTAGTAAACTGATGGAGCAAGGGTGGTTCCAAGCATCGCACTTTTTGAGGGAAGGTGGATGGATTACCAGGCAGGAGTTGGAAGGGGAAGTCTTTCCCTACCAGTTGGATTTCTGGAGATCTCTCCAATTGCGTCATTTTCTGGACTCTCTAAAACCGGCAGCTAGATATGGTCGAAGAATGACACGGTTTGAGAGATACTGTAGTGGGGGAGGGATCTTACGACACTCCCTATCAAGAATTGGTGAATTATTAAATACCCCAACAGAGGATGATCAAATGCCCTTCTTTAATAGGTGGGAACGGGATTTGGGAAAACCCTTCACAGAAGATCAAAAGACTAAGATAGTAAGAAATATCTTTGAAACATCCATGTGTATAAAGACACAAGAGATGAACTATAAAATACTATCTCAGTGGTATCGGACCCCGGAGATACTGAATAAATGTTTCCCAGAAACAACAGACAGGTGCTGGAGATGTGGTAAGAAAGGAGGAACCCTAATGCATATCTTTTGGGCCTGTCCCAAGATTCTAAGCTATTGGAGAAAGGTCAGGGAAATAACCCAAAGATTTTGTAGGGAACAATTACCAGAGGAGTGGTCTTTTTTTATATTACAAAATGTGGAGATATCAGTGAGGCAATACAGGAAATCAGTCGTGTGCCATCTATTGAACGCGGCCCGGGCTTGCATCCCAGGATTGTGGAAGCGGGCACGGGCTCCATCCGTAAAGATGTGGCTTACTAGAGTGGAAGACCTGAATAGAATGGAGGACCTAGTATGGACTTCAAGGCAGAAGCGGAAGATATATCTAGAAACATGGGAGGAATGGAATATATTTAGATATTCGGAGGAGGGAAAGGCCCTGATGGATGCGGATTGAGAAGGGGTGGCCGCTGTGGGGTCAGGGGGGGAGACAAACTTTCTTCTTTGCTTTTTTTTTTTTTTTTTTTTTGGGGGGGACAGATTACGGAAGGGGGGTATAAGGGAGGTAAAGTAAAGCGAAACAGAGAGAGACAGTTTAACTGCCCTGATTCTGGCGGGACATGGGGATCCCGCTAGGAAAGGGACAAATAGTATTATTGCAAAGAAGGTGTTATCAGATCAAAGAGCGGCCCTCGAATAACAGATAGAGGGGAAGGGAATTAGGATAAGATAAGAATACCTAAAATGTATGGCGATTGTTTTCTTCCTTGTGTATTCATGGGAATGATATGTTGGGGAAATGTTTCTTTGAGTTCTATTTTTCTTGTTTTGATGAATTTTATGTTGATATCCCTGACTGATGTAAATGAGAGGGTCAAACCAGAGGAATGCCTCTCGGGTCTTTGTGAATTTCTGTTTTTTGCTGTTTAAAATCAAATAAAAGGATGATTGAAAAGAAAAAGCGGGAGTCTAAACAGGCCCCAGAAGTCTCACATTTGAGACAGAGAACGGGACTGAGGACCCAGATTTATCAGTTCCTTTTAGGGATCGACCAATATCGTTTTTTCTGTGCCGATACAATACCGATATTTTGGCCACCTCTCAGGCCGAAAGCCAATATTGTGTGCCGATATTAAGAAGAAAAAAAAAATTACACTTTATTTTTTATATATCACCGTTATTGCCGTCACAAGGAATGTAAACATCCCTTCTGAAAGTAATAGGCAGTGACAGGTACTCTTTATGGAGGGAACGAGGGAGCTGCGGTGGCTCAACGCAATTGGCACTGCGCTGACAAGCCATTCACCTCTGCAGCTAGGGGTTCGGATCCCGGTCTCAGCTACATGTGAATTGAGTTTGGTGGTCTCAGCCCGGCTCCCGGTGGGTGTGCTATGCGAGGTAAGCCTGCGCTTAGTACGCCCACCCCCCTCCCACAAAAACCACCACACTTACACGCACTCGAAATTGGGTTAACATGCACGCACTTTGACCACGCGGTCTCTAAAAAGAGAGGCGAAGGACTAACGGGGCTGGTTGAGCGGACTAGATCCTCTCACTCCCTTAGAGGGAGTCCCTCTGCCCCGTTGGGCTTCAAAGCGGAGCAGGTAGGGCGGGCTGTGTGGGAGGACCCCCTCACACACCCACCATTGCCACCCGGGGCATGGAGAAAGGTGGCAGATTGCCTCTGGGGGAGGCCTGCCTACTCCCAACTCCTGCAGTCCGGCTCCTCTCTCGAGTACACGCACAAAATACACTTAAAATAGTAAAAAAAAACGAACGAGGGGTCTATAAGACCCCAAAACCCCTCCACTTAAAAGTTTTCAGAAGGTCAAGATCAGCGTTTTTTAATACTTTATATTTTTTAAAACTGGCGCCTTTTAGATGCCAGTAATCCAGGAAGTGATGTCATGACATCACTTCCTGGTTACTAGATCCGAGACCCGAACGAAGCATCGGCTTTGTTCGGGTCTTCGGCCAGCGGACGGACGTGCCACCTGGTTGCTCGGGCCTCCTGGTGGGAAGGGAGAGCCCGGGTGAGAGGCAGGAAGGCGTCCACTCCCATTGCTTGTAATAACAGCCGAGCGGCGGCTGATCTGCATCGGTTGTTATTGCAATAAGGTCGATCATCCGCTCTAAAGAACAGTATTGGGACAATGCCTGTAGCTGCATTCATCACCCCAGTAAAACCCCTTGAAGCAATATCGGTAATATCGGGTACGTTTGTGCCCGATACTTCAAAAAAAGAATATCGGCCGCCGATAACCAGCTTCACCGATAAACGGTTGATCCCTAGTCCCTGTTACTGCAGCCTCAGCTGCACTAGAGATAAATAAATAGGAAGCATTCTGAGCCTTACTGTTCATTCAAACTGAACACAGTTTACTAAGCTTCAGTCATGAATGGGCACAGGAGCGATTGGTACAGATTACTGACTGAGTTTATTCAGGAAAGGTAGGGGCCAGTAAATATGACATATTTACCAGCCTCCCAGCCTGAAACTATTACCCAGTTGGTAGGTGAGGAGGGAAGGCTTTAGCGATGTGGAGGGCGCCTACGTGGTGGTGGTGGGGAAGGGGGGTTGCGCAGATACTGGAACAGATCCACCTACAGCGCAGCCAGAGTGTGAAAAAGGCAGCACTACAGGGGTACAGGGGGTGGCACTACAAAGCTGGCAGCACTACAGGGGGTGGCACTACAAAGCTGGCAGCACTACAGGGGGTGGCACGACAAAGCTGGCAGCACTACAGGGGAAGGCACAATAGCATCAGTGGCAGCAATAAGGTGGTACAGTTGGCCCTCCTGCTCGGCAGGTGACCGGGCCTCACATTTGAACTGATGGGACCAGGGCTCAGGACAGGAGGGACAGCTATACTGCCTTATCAATGGCCCTGAACATGAGCATATGGGGTTTCCCAACACCTTATTAGTAGGGATGAGCTTGGGTATCTTTGGATCCTATTCTGCACCCCCCTAAGCTATCTTACCAGGAAACGGTCACTGCACAGAGCCAACGGTAATTGGCAGGGGCATTCCTTGTCACACAGCTGCTTTTATACACGCCCCTTGTATATGTGCAGCCTGCAGGGAATGCCTCAGCCAATTACCATTGGCCCCCGAAGAGTGACAGCTTCCTAATGAGATGGCTCATCTGAGTTCAGACTAGGATCCTAACACGCCTGAGCTCATCCCTAATCAGCTACATGACTGTTCCAGGACGGCGAGTTACTATCCAGTAAAGCATGCATATGGAAATCCCTGGAGTTTTGGGGAGTCTGTATTAACCCCTTGAACCCCCCCAGGTCCCAATCACCTACTGCAGTTAAGAACTTTTCCCTTTCCTTCTTTTCATATGCGAACAATCAAGCAGATTCCTGCAGGTGTACATGCACCCATGAAAAACAAGGTTCCGAGTTTCTGATCATTGTCATATGATGAAATAACGTTAAAGCGAGAATTTGGTCTCTTGTGTTCAAGGGGTTCTACAGGCCAGGGCTTAGCAGTTTTCCTACATTTTAAGGGAAAGGGGACATTCTTTTGAGGGAAGTGGGACAATAAGGAGCACATTCTGGACAGAGAAGACAACTGGTTTACAAGCGATGAGAAAGAGGCCATCAACGTCAAATGGAACAACCATCCCTGAAGAGAAGTGGGGCCTTCAACACCATCTGTCGCCACATATTATGCCATTTAACATCTCCACCCAGCCATTTTGACAACAATTCACACCTTTAGCCATGTAAATCAAATGTTTAGCACCATGCAGCCTTCCTGACACCAAGGGTGGGATTATGTAACTAGTTCAACAACTTTCACATTTTTAAATTTCCTGTTTTTGGACATTCCACATCTGACTCGACATGTTTCACGGCGACTAAATCAGCGTGTTGGCACTACTTTTGTGGATATACCGCTGGGCAGGGCTTTTTTTCTCAGACAATAGGTGCAGGAACTCCCCTTTTCTGAGTCACGTGTTTTCTCCGACCCCTACCCACCTCCGAGCAACATCCCTTGGTTCCATCCCCACCTCCCAGTAACGTCCCTTTTAGACAATACAGAACCAAGTATCATTTTGTTGTGCTATTAATTAGTTAGTAATTTGTATGGAATTTGGTTTTCCCTTCAGCCAGCAACAATAGATCCCCCTAACAATGTACCACCCACAACTAAATCCCCCCCCCCCAGCAACTATAGACTCCCGGTGGCATCAACAGATCTCCGCACAGCCGGCATTAATAGACTCTCTGGCAGCCATCAACAATAGACCCCTCCCCCAACAGTAGATCTCCATCAGCAACAACAAACCCCCCAGCAACAATAGGTCCCCCACCAGCAACACTAAACCTCCTCAGCAACAATAGACCCCCTGCAAAAATAGATCCCCTCCAGCTAGAATCGATCCACCAGCAGTGAGCATTAATACCCTGCAGCACACCCCAGCACCCCTTAACATTACATACAGTCAGTCCAGGAGGTGCCGGAACTGCGTTCCCCCGCGTTCCCGCTGAAAAAAAGCCCTGCCGCTGGGGAATTTTCCTGACACTCACTGGAACTGAAGAAATGGCTTGGATAAGCTACAAAACGTAATATCACAGAAAAGTTAAATGTAACCAACTACTACTAGCGATACCATGACCGAGGACTTTCATAAGCTTAAAGGGTCACTAAAGGAAAAAACATTTTTTGCTGAAATGACTGTTTATTGGGTATAGACACATAAAAGTTAACTGATTCCTTTTAAAAATGAATAAAAATTGAATTTAATCTATCATAAAATGTGCCTCTAGTTTCACTTTTGTTTTTAAGGTACATACATGAAGTTCCGGGTGAGAGGTGAGTCGGGAAGACTCACAGAACAAAAACAAACAAATCCAGGGCAGTGTTTTGTTTTTAAAATGAATCTGATTGGTTCTGTTAAGTTTTAGACACACAGTAATGACAGCTTAGACCTACAGTGAAAAGCTCCCAGTACTGTACTCCCAACCAGGAAGTGTGGAGATCACAGCAGAATTACAGCAACTTCAAAGCAAAAACGAACAATAAGGACATGAAACCAGGACTGCAGTAAAGTAAAGGAAGCTATTTAGCTAAAAAAAAAAAAATTCCTTTAGTGATCCTTTAATTGACATAAGCAGGCCTTGCATTTTCATCCATGGTCCACTTGAAATCAGCAATGGAAGAATGTCATTTCGATCCTGATGCAAATGGGAGCTTAGTTGTAAATAAAACTGAATAAAAAAAAATATATATAAAAAAGATGATCTTTGTGCAATAAAAACCTCAGGGGTAAAGGCTCAGATACGGCTTCTTCTACAGGGAATGAGAGAGACGGCCACAAATGGATCAAATTCCTGCTGAACTGGCCAAGATTCAAACCATGTATGGGCAGGCTGAATGTACCCAAGTTGATCGATTGGATTTTACATGCAATTACTACTAGAGGCTGGTAAAGCAGCTAGCAATAATCACTGTATTCTCCCGGTGGGGGGCTTCCCCTCAACCACCACCCCCCCACACTTCTGGGAGAACACAATGGGTCTGTGGGAGGCATTCCCCCATCAACACTAAGACTACTTTCATACTGAAGTACTGGGTGCGTCGGCGCTAAAGTGCTGCTTTTTTTAGCAGCACTTTGCTTGTTTTTGCCACGATTTTCGGCCACTAGCGTTGCGGTTTTAACCCCCACTAGTGGCCGAAGAAGGGTTAAACCCGCAGGCGGGTTTAACCCTTTTTCGGCCACTAGTGGGGGTTAAAACCGCAACGCTAGTGGCCGAAAATTGCGGCAAAAACAACAGTTTTGGAGGCGCTGTCCAATTGATTTCAATGGGCAGGGTTGCTGTATATTCACCGCTCTTACAGCGCCTCAAAGATGCAGCTGGCAGTACTTTTTTTACCGTCCTGCCAGCGCAACGCTCCAGCGTGAAAGCCCTCAGGCTTTCACACTGGATATAAAGGAACGGCTCTTTCAGGGTGCTTTGCAGGCCCTTTTTTTAGCACAATAGTGCCTGCAAAGACGCTTAACAGCCCGATTGTTGATGGGGGAATCAAGCAATTTTCTTTCCCCTCTATGGCCGGCCCAAGCTCTCGTGCTGAAGGCCTTGAAATAGCCAATGGCAAAACGACAGATGCATGTTTATGATTCAGCCGGCAAGGTGTACACATCCCATGACCCCATTCTGCTGCTCGTCCCTTCATTTCACCCGACCCACATCCAGCTATAAGAGAGGGCTGAGAATCACCAGCCGTGCTCCGACTGAACCAAGTCCCAGATTACTGTACAAATAAGACGGTAAAATCCTGCAGACGATTAGGCCGCCTGCCAGATGTCTCCTGCGGGCCAAACACATCTGCTGATCGCGCCGCTGTATTTCCGAGCAGAAAACCATTAAGGCAAGCTGCAATTATCTCATTTTACACGAGATAAAGGTTATGAGCAGGGCGGCGGTACGGATTATTACACAAAGTGGAAAGGCGTACAATGAAGAAAAGAATAATGCGAATTATGTAGGACTGCTGCAAAACAAAGGGCGCTGATAGGCGGGAGATAGCGTTTTTAAGAAACGGGAGACTTCGAACATCCGTTTATCTAAGAAGATCATGGAATAGCTGCTGGGATAGTTACATAGTTAGTCAGGTTGAAAAAAGACACAAGTCCCATCAGTTCAACCATAAAAAAATAAAATAAAATAAAATCGTACAATCCCATATACCCAATTCTATACCCATAGTTGATCCAGGGGAAGGCAAAAAAATCTATATTAATCCATATAAAAATAAAAGGAATTTTTTTTGCACATTGTCACTCTACAGGCATAGAGCAGACCATTCCCTTCAATGGACTGCCATATGCGCAACCAAGTTCTTCATGCACTGTGTCTCGTATGTTTAACCACTTGCCTACCGGGCACTTTTACCCCCTTCCTGCCCAGACCAAATTTCAGCTTTCAAGTGCTCTCGCATTTTGAATGACAATTGCGCGGTCATGCAACACTGTATCCAATATATACAATTTTTATCAGTTTTTTCTGCACAAACAGAGCTTTCCCTTTGGTGGTATTTACCGTATTTATCGGCGTATATCGCGCACTTTTTTATCCCCTTAAAATCAGGGGAAAATCGTGGGTGCGCGATATACGCCGATCCCCACTTCCCGCGCCGTGTTTGAACGCCGTCGCCGACATATACCGAGCGCAGAACACTCGGCCAGGCTCAGCTCCCCTCGCGGTCACGCCCTGTGCCGCCTCCTAGCCTTTATGCGAGAGGAGGCGAGCGTGGCCAAGCGTGTCCGAGTGTACTGCGCTCGGTATATGTCAGCGACGGCGTTCAAACACATCGCGGGAAGCGGGTATCGACTCAAAAACAGCGCAGGAGAAGCGGGGGGACAACACCAAGACCGCAGACGGACTGGACAAGGCCGCCGATGGACGCCGGGCAAGACACCGACGAGGGGCATTCAAACTAAGTATTTTCTTTATTTCCTGAAATTTCCCTTCCAGGTTGGGGGTGCGCGCTATATGAAGATAAATACGGTAACCTCTTGCCGCCCGCGCTATAGCTGAAAGACTAATACAGCATGGGCCTAAATTGCCAGGGGGGTGTCCACCGCACACTCTGTGATCAGCAAGTCCATGAGACTTGGCTGATCACAGATCAGAGTAGGAGGCCAATCCCAGCCCCTTACCACATGATCAGCTGTCAGGCCAATGACAGCTGATCACGTGATGTAAACAGAAGCAGGTAATCGGCTTTTTGTTCCCTCATGTTGACAGCGTGATGAGAACTAAAAACAGCCTATTAATACCCATCAGTGCCACCTATCAGTGCCACCTACCAATGCAGCCTCATCAGTGCCTCCTGATCAGTGCCCATCAGAGCAGCCTCATCAGCGCACACCAATGAAGGAGAAAAATTACCCGTTTGCAAGATTTTATAACAAACTATGAAAACGGTCTTTTTTTTGTTTGTTTAGCAAAAATAAAAAACCCAGTAGAGACTAGATACCACCAAAACAAAGATCTATATGTGTGGGGAAAAAAAAAAAATTATACAAATTTAATATGGGTACAGTGTAGCATATTCAATTGTTATTTTTTTTCCCACACATATAGATCTCTGTTTTGGTGGCGCAATTGTCATTCAAAATATGACCGTGCTGAAAGCTGAAAATTGGCCTGGGCAGGAAGGGGGTTTAGGTGCCCAGTAAGCAAGTTATAAAGAATAAAAAAGAGAGGAAAACATTGAAAAATATAGCAACATATGACGAAACAGATGATATTTTTCTCTTATTGGCCAATTAAAAAAAAAAAAACGCTTCAAAAACCCTGTACACAAATGTTTAAAAGCGCGCATACGCTCCAGAAAAAGTCTGGAAAAATAAATATCTAAAAAAACGCGACGCTCAGATGTGAATGAAGCCTCTGGCCCAGATTCACAAAGACTTACGACAGCGTATCTCCAGATACGCCGTCGTAAGTCCAAATGGCCACCGTCGTATCTATGCGCCTGATTCATAGAATCAGTTACGCATAGATTTGGCCAAGATACGTGCGGCGTAAGTCTCCTACGCCGTCGTATCTTGGGGTGCATATTTACGCTGGGCGCTAGGTGGCGCTTCCGTTGATTTCCGCGTCAAATATGTAAATGAGTAAGATACGCCGATTCACGAACGTACGTATGCCCGTCGCAATTAGTTACGCCGTTTACGTAAGACATACGCCGGCGTAAAGATAAAAGCTGCTCTCTAGGTGGCGCAGCCCATGCAAAGTATGGACGTCGGAACAAACGTATCTTTTTACGTTGTTTGCGTAAGTCGTACACGAATAGGGCTGTGCGGAAGTTACGTTCACGTCGTAGGCAGTGTTCGACGTATATCTTAGGCATTCTATCCGACGCATTCGCACTGGGATACGTCCACGGACGGCGCATGCGCCGTTCGTTCAAAACGTCATTTACGCGGGGTCATGCTTTTATTGCATAAAACACGCCCACCTCTTCACAATTTGAATTAGGCGCGTATACGCCGGCACATTTACGCTACGCCGCCGTAACTTAGGACGCAAGTGCTTTGTGAATACACCACTTGCCTCTCTAAGTTGCGGCGGGGTAGCGTAAATACGATACGCTACGCCCGCCCACACTTAGTCCGCTCTACGTGAATCTAGGCCTTATTGTCTTACTCAGATCAGACCCTGTCACATATCCTCACCTTGTGACCCGTTACAAAGCAATGCTGCAGTCTGATCACTAGGGGAGAGGAGACTAAGGAAATTCTTCCTCCTGCCTGCAGCAAACTGATGATATCATCTCAGCCTAGATAAAGTCGCTGGGCTGGAGCTCAGGGATAGCTTTTGATACTGGTGTGTATAGGGACATGCAAGGAACTTATTCAGGCAGGTACAGAAAAGATCCACTTGTGGTTCATCCATCAGTCACAGTCTGCATGCCAACGCAGCAAAACATCGCAAATCATCGTGACATTTCGCGGTGTGACCCATACCTGCACATGGGAGACTAGAAAGCAGGGAGTTTTATGTCAACAAATGGAATAATACCAAGTATGAACACACACAGCTGGATAGGGGGTGTGCCCCCTGGCCCACGGCGAACTTTAAATAATGCCGTCCTCTACACAAAGCTATGAAACCACAAGAACTGGAACGTGTCCGACGATAAAGCACAAAAAAAAACACTCCTATTTACAGACTGTCACATGTGTTTACACACTGTGGACATGCAGATAACACGGGTCCCATGGAAATCTTAGCAGTGACACGTAAGAGAGAAGGGCAAGTCAGCGGTCTGTGGCTTTTGTGGGACTACAAGTTCCAGCTGTGGAATGATAAATAGGTGCAGCTGATGGCCTCACATTACCGAGTCCAATATACGCCCTGTAATAATAAGCGGAATTCAGCAGAGGAATAGCGTCACCCAAGTAATAGAAATTCCTGCCTGGTGTCACACCTCTCCCTGTACCTAGAATCATCCAGATTACGAGCGGTTAATCATTTCTGCACAGAAATTCCAGTTTATACAATTTATGGCGGGCACTAAACACGGCTATACTTCTGTTCTACCCAACCTGACTTACACATATCAGCACATTCAAGGAAACTCAATGCTCTCCAACCAACCAACCCAAATCAGAGCGATTCCTTTTCACGCCAACATGAACAGACAGAAAACAAGAACAAAAAATTTCACATCAGCAGACATTTGAGAAGTAAAAATTAAGTTCTTACAGTAGACAGAATGGCAGAGTCACCGACAGTTCCTCAGTCATGTTGGGGGGGGACACACAGACTAGAGACGTCCCGGGGGAGGTGAATAAGATTTACAGACTACAGTTGTCCCAGGGGGGCACAGACTAAAGACATCCCAGGGCGGTAGGTGGGGTGACAGACTAAATACGTCCCGGGGGGGGGGGGATACAGAATAAAGACATCCGGGGGAAAACGTTCTGAGGGGAAGGGCACAGACTAAAAGACTGGGGGGAGCGCCCAACGTAGATGTCCCAGTGAGCGCCCAACGTAGATGTCTCAGGGGGCACCAAACGTAGTACACTTCCCAGGGAGCGCCCAACGTAGTACACTTCCCAGGGAGCGCCCAACGTAGTACACTTCCCAGGGAGCGCCCAACGTAGTACACTTCCCAGGGAGCGCCCAACGTAGTACACTTCCCAGGGAGCGCCCAACGTAGTACACTTCCCAGGGAGCGCCCAACGTAGTACACTTCCCAGGGAGCGCCCAACGTAGTACACTTCCCAGGGAGCGCCCAACGTAGTACACTTCCCAGGGAGCGCCCAACGTAGTACACTTCCCAGGGAGCGCCCAACGTAGTACACTTCCCAGGGAGCGCCCAACGTAGTACACTTCCCAGGGAGCGCCCAACGTAGTACACTTCCCAGGGAGCGCCCAACGTAGTACACTTCCCAGGGAGCGCCCAACGTAGTACACTTCCCAGGGAGCGCCCAACGTAGTACACTTCCCAGGGAGCGCCCAACGTAGTACACTTCCCAGGGAGCGCCCAACGTAGTACACTTCCCAGGGAGCGCCCAACGTAGTACACTTCCCAGGGAGCGCCCAACGTAGTACACTTCCCAGGGAGCGCCCAACGTAGTACACTTCCCAGGGAGCGCCCAACGTAGTACACTTCCCAGGGAGCGCCCAACGTAGTACACTTCCCAGGGAGCGCCCAACGTAGTACACTTCCCAGGGAGCGCCCAACGTAGTACACTTCCCAGGGAGCGCCCAACGTAGTACACTTCCCAGGGAGCGCCCAACGTAGTACACTTCCCAGGGAGCGCCCAACGTAGTACACTTCCCAGGGAGCGCCCAACGTAGTACACTTCCCAGGGAGCGCCCAACGTAGTACACTTCCCAGGGAGCGCCCAACGTAGTAGACGTCCCAGGGAGCGCCCAACGTAGTAGACGTCCCAGGGAGCGCCCAACGTAGTAGACGTCCCAGGGAGCGCCCAACGTAGTAGACGTCCCAGGGAGCGCCCAACGTAGTAGACGTCCCAGGGAGCGCCCAACGTAGTAGACGTCCCAGGGAGCGCCCAACGTAGTAGACGTCCCAGGGAGCGCCCAACGTAGTAGACGTCCCAGGGAGCGCCCAACGTAGTAGACGTCCCAGGGAGCGCCCAACGTAGTAGACGTCCCAGGGAGCGCCCAACGTAGTAGACGTCCCAGGGAGCGCCCAACGTAGTAGACGTCCCAGGGAGCGCCCAACGTAGTAGACGTCCCAGGGAGCGCCCAACGTAGTAGACGTCCCAGGGAGCGCCCAACGTAGTAGACGTCCCAGGGAGCGCCCAACGTAGTAGACGTCCCAGGGAGCGCCCAACGTAGTAGACGTCCCAGGGAGCGCCCAACGTAGTAGACGTCCCAGGGAGCGCCCAACGTAGTAGACGTCCCAGGGAGCGCCCAACGTAGTAGACGTCCCAGGGAGCGCCCAACGTAGTAGACGTCCCAGGGAGCGCCCAACGTAGTAGACGTCCCAGGGAGCGCCCAACGTAGTAGACGTCCCAGGGAGCGCCCAACGTAGTAGACGTCCCAGGGAGCGCCCAACGTAGTAGACGTCCCAGGGAGCGCCCAACGTAGTAGACGTCCCAGGGAGCGCCCAACGTAGTAGACGTCCCAGGGAGCGCCCAACGTAGACGTCCCAGGGAGCGCCCAACGTAGACGTCCCAGGGAGCGCACAGCGTAGACGTCCCAGGGAGCGCCCAACGTAGACGTCCCAGGGAGCGCCCAACGTAGACATCCCAGGGAGCGCCCAATGTAGACGTCCTAGGGAATGTAGACTGAACACATCCCGGGGGAAGCAGACTAAAGGGGTCCCGGGGGAAGCAGACTAAAGGGGTCCCGGGGGAAGCAGACTAAAGGGGTCCCGGGGGAAGCAGACTAAAGGGGTCCCGGGGGAAGCAGACTAAAGGGGTCCCGGGGGAAGCAGACTAAAGGGGTCCCGGGAGTATAGAGCATTAGAATTAAGCTAAAAAAGTGATACCAAGAGACCAAGCAAAAACTTGAGCCAAAAATGCATGCAAATAGTTTAGCAGAGTAGAATTGAGTTGCACAACTACACAAGCAAGGTTTAATACTAATGTACTGTAAGTAAAACTGACATATAGGGCCCCCCATCTCCCCTATGGCCTATATTTATTCCAACAACAAGAAGCCACACAGGAGATCAAATGTTCCACACCAAGGGTCCAATAAATTAGAAGGTTAATGAATGAATATCCCTTTTAAAATAGAGACCTTTAAGATGACTGGTATCTAAAACAAACATCCAAAGTGCTTCATGTTTCAATAACATTCTTTAAGGCTTGCATGTGCGTTCCGCACCATGCAACGCGTTGCGTGCAGTCATAGTGGAGGGTTGTGAGACGCATTGTTACAACACATCACACAGTTTCAGGTGTATCCTCCCCCCCCCCCCCCCATATGTACAGTCCGAAAAAAAAAAGGTTTGGAAATGTTCAGTAGCGGAGTATCGGGAATGCTACAGACATGGAGATGCTCGGAAAGTGAAGGTGCATAATTAACTATAAAACAATATAAACTCCCTCTTGGTCCTCTCTATGACCCGAGTGTCAAAAATACTCCCCTTCCAACACAGAGGTAAAAGCAACTGTCAGCGCGGCAATTGGACTTTCACAGAAACACGACCACTGGAGACCTCTTGTTCTACTTGGTACATGCGCTTCGTTGGTCCTCATCAATCAGTAAATTGATGCGAGAAACGGGAACCAATTACAGTCTAGGGGGCCGCGACGCTCATGCACAAAAGTCACGAGGGGGGCCCTTTCTATAGAAATCCGATCACATAAAAAGCCCGGCGGTGTACAGAATCTTCTGCATCAGAAGGTGTATTATTTCCGACTCCATAATCATACAGGGGGGCCACAAGGGAGCAGATTTATTTGTATAGTGAAAGTGGTTGTTAACCGTTCCATAAACCCAGTGACGTGACTGGCCTCAGGTGAGATGAAACAAATTCTCCTGCATAAGTTGTATTTGTCTGTCTGCAGTCTTCTCTAAATCCGTTTAAAGTGCTGAACATATAAAACTAGTCTGAGCGGTCAAAAAAAAAAAGGGGGCGGAGAGCTGAAGTTACACTCTGCAGAACTCGGTGAGGGGATCTCTTAGAGCTGATTGGAGGGAAGGGACACACCCACTTCACACAGCACACAGGAACAGAGCTGAGGCTGTCAATCAGCTGGTCCCTCCCCTGTCACCTTTTTACTCTTGGTGTCAGGAAAACCTGTCAGAGTTGATTCTTACCGATAGCAGAAGAATGAAGCAACAGACAGGAATGACACTTAGGGCCAGATTCTCCTAGACTGGCGTAAAACAGCGGCGGCGTAACGTATCTCATTTACGTTACGCGGCCGCAAGTTTTACGGGCAAGTGCTTGATTCACAAAGCACTTGCCTGTAAAGTTGCGGCGGCGTAGCGTAAATTCTCCGGCGCAAGCCCGCCTAAATCAAATGATCCAGGTAGGGGGTGTGGATCATTTAAATTAGGCGCGTTCACGCGCCGATCGTACTGCGCATGCACGTCCCTAAAATTTCCCAACGTGCATTGTGATAAATGACGTTGCATGGACGTCATTGGTTTCGACGTTAACGTAAATGGCGTCCAACGCCATTCACGGACGACTTACGCAAACGACGTACTTTTTTAAATTTCGACGCGGGAACGACGGCCATACTTAACGTTGGTTGCCCCTCATATAGCAGGGGCAACTTTACGCGTCGCAAAAGCTACGGAAACGTCGTAAATTCTCTGCGTCGACCGCGCGTACGTTCTAGAATCTCGCGTAAATACCTAATTTGCATACACACACACACACACACACACACACACACACACACACACACATATATATATATCACACACTCACTCACACATACATACTAGTTCCTCTAAGGCTGCATTCACACCTGAGCGTGAGCATTTACAGAAGATTTTGTGGCATTTTCTTCAGACGTATCCAGGCTTGAACGATTTTGTTTTAGCCAATGGAAAAAGGCTTGAAAAACGCCAGTTTTCAGGCATTCTTCATCTGCCACACTGGCTGTGACCCCAGCACAGTAGATAGAAAAAAAAGGGAGGGGGGCTCCAATAGTGTAGGTCAAAAAACAATGGGTTTATTTAAAACCAACATACAAAAAGATAAAAGTGATCACATAAATAAAGCAATGTGGGGGAGCGATGAGCCTTGCCCAACAAGTTTCGTCCTCAGGGACATCTACAGGGGCATCAGATGGATGCACTACACTATCCCTTTTTTTCTATATACCGTGCTGGGGTCACAGTCAGTGTGGCGATTCGATCCAGCCACCTACCCTTCCAGTCTGGTTGGGGCACCAAGAGGAAGTTTCAATTGGACATTCCGGTCTTATTTCATCATCCGAGAAGCAGTTTGGTTGGAGTGCCACGAGGTCAATTTGGAGTTTCCCACTGGAGATTCCGGGTTTCACTGTCTGGGCTATACACCGTTCCGGCCATCCATGCTTATGAGATCTGCTGTCGCTGACATACAGGTCCGACAATTGCTTGTTAGTAGGAGTATTTACTCCTATTGCTTTAGAGAAGACCTTCTTTTGGCTTCGGATATCTTGTATATCGGCCTCTTTCCTTTCTTGGGCTTGAGGAGCACTACTTCATTGTTGTGGACTTATCATCCATTCCTCTTTCCAGGATTTTGTGTTGGGATTAGATTGGTTTCAATCCTCGCATTTCGTCTGACTTTTATATTCATTTTTTTACCAAATGATCATGGACAAGTTGGACTTTTTATTTGGGGTTCATTTGAACTAACATCCGAACGGAAGAGAATCACCTGGCCTTCAGGAAAAAACTCAAGACCCACCTATTCTGAAGGCTAAAAATAAGGAAATGGATACCAAGCGCCTTGAGGCGATTCAGTTCGCATTTGTAGCGCTATACGAGTTATTCACTCACTCATATGAATGGTTTCCCTCCTTTTTTGTGTGAATTTTCACATCACATAAAGCTTAGCGCTACATTCCATCCATCAAGCTACAAAACACTCGGTGTTAAATTTCAACGTATTTTTCTGTATCAAAATAGAAAAAAAATTTAGGTAAATCCTTATTTTCTTTTATATTAATCAAAGTATTATCCTTCATTATGGTCCAGGTTCCTTGCCCTCCGAAACAACCTTGGGGAACTTATAGCCAGATTTACAAAGAGTTACGCCAGCGTATCAGTAGATACGCCAGTGTATCAGTAGATACGCCGACGTAACTTGGAATCTAAGCCGTCGTAAGTTTAAGTGTATGCTCAAACTGAGATACACTTAAACCTAGCTAAGATACGTTGTATCTTAGGGTGCAATTTTTCCGCTGGCCGCTAGGTGGCGCTTCCGTTGAGTTCGGCGTAGAATATGTAAATGACTAGATACGCCGATTCACGAACGTACGTGCGCCCGTCGCAGTAAACATACGCCGTTTACGTAAGGCGTTTTCCGGCGTAAAGTTATTCCAACAAATAGTTGGCCTAGCCAATGTTAAATATGGCCGTCGTTCCCGCGTTTTTACGTTGTTTGCGTAAGTCGTCCGTGAATGGGGCTGGACGTAATTTACGTTCACGTCGAAAGCAATACGTCCTTGCGGCGTACTTTGGAGCAATGCACACTGGGATATGTACACGGACGGCGCATGCGCCGTTCGTAAAAAACGTCAATCACGTCGGGTCACCAATCATTTCCATAAAACACGCCCCCCCCATCCTCATTTGAATTAGGCGCACTTACGCCGGCCCCATTTACGTTACGCCGCCGTAAGTTAGGAGGCAAGTGCTTTGTGAATACAGTACTTGCCTCTCTGACTTAAGGCGGCGTAGCGTAAATACGATACTCTACGCCGCCTTAAAGATGCGGCGCCCTACCTGAATCTGGCTATTAGTTTTTCATTTCTGCCTGTTATACAAGATAGGGTCCCGAAAGATCTACGAAGAACGAAAGTAAAGAGGACGGACGGACAATATATGCTGAGCAATTTAGGTTTCAACACAAGGTGATGAGTCAGCAAACCAGATGAACTGAATATTGTGATAGGAAGTGTGCAGACTGACCTCGGCCTAGGCCTGGATGCGAGGGCAACACATGAAAAGGAAAATAAGTGTTTTATGAGGATGGAGATGCTGATGCCAGCAAAAATTGTAAAAATAAGAGAGAAAACAGCCAAAGAAAAAGGTCTACATGAGCAGCATATGCAGAAAGTGGTTAGCATGCTTGCCCTGCAGCCGACCACCGCCTCTAATATGGCATACGCTCACCGATCCCCAATCTCCCGAAGCTGCAAGGCAAACACCTTGAGTATGCTCCAGTGTTGAATGGTGCAGGATCTTACCGTGGAACGTCCCTCTCCCAATTAACATTGATCATTATTTTGTTTTACATTTCTTCTTCAGGTACTTCCTGGTTTCTTGCCTAGGCAAATCATATGGAGAAGGAAGGAAGGAAGGAAGGAAGGAAGGAAGGAAGGAAGGAAGGAAGGAAGGAAGGAAGGAAGGAAGGAAGGAAGGAAGGAAGGAAGGAAGGAAGGAAGGAAGAAAGAAAGAAAGAAAGAAAGAAAGAAAGAAAGAAAGAAAGAGAACGTTTTCTCAGCTAAGCACATTCTCCTGAATGCAGGCTTGAGTTACAATGAGGGAAAAAAGTATTTGCTCCCCTGCTGATTTTGTACGTTTACCCACTGACAAATAAACGATCAGTCTATAGGTTTCATTGTAGGTTTCTTTTTACAGTGAGAGACAGAATAACAAAAAATATCCAGAAAAACACATTTCAAAAAAGTTATAAATTGATTTTCATTTTGAGTGAAATAAAGTACCGTATTTATCAGGGTATACCGCGCACTTTTTTGCCCTGAACATCAGGGCAAAATCGTGGGTGCGCGATATACGCCGATCCCCGCGCCGAGTTTGAACCACTGCGCCGGCATATACCGAGCGCAGTACACTCGGGTATAGTCAGGCAGGCTCGGCTCCTCTCGCGGTCACGTCCTGGACGTACAGGACGCACAGGACGTGACCGCGAGAGGAGCCAAGCCTGCCAGACTATACTGCGCTCGGTATATGCTGGCGCAGTGGTTCAAACTCGGCGCGGGGATCGAGCAGCGAAGGACACCATGATGGCCGCAGAAGGACGCCGGACCCGACAAAGAGGACACCACCGAAGCCGCAGACGGACCCGACGAGGCCTCCGATGGACGCCGCGCAAGACACCAAAACTGTAAATACTAAAATGTTTTTTTTTTACAGGAATGCGGGTCCACATTAGGGGTGCGCGCTATACGCCGGAGCACGCAATACCCCGATAAATACGGTATTTGATTCCCTATGAATCAGCAAGATTTCTGTCTCCCAGGTGTCTTCTATACAGGTAATGAGCAGAGATTAGGAGCACTCTCTTTAAGGGAGTGCTCCTACACTTAGCTTGTTACCTGTTTAAAAAAAAAACTTTCCACAGAAGCAATGAATCAGATTCCAATCTCTCCACCATGGCCAAGACCAAAGAGCTGTCCAAGGATGTCGGGGACAAGATTGTAGACCTTCACAAGGCTGGAATGGGCTACAAGACCATCGCCAAGTAGCTTGGTGAGACGGTGACAACAGTTGGTGCGATTCATCACAAATGGAAAAAACACAAAATAGCTGTCACTCTCCCTCGGTCTGGGGCTCCATGGAAGATCTCACCTCATGGAGTTTCAATGATCATGAGAACGGTGAGGAATCAGCCCAGAACTACACAGGAGAATCTTGTCAATGATCTCAAGGCAGCTGGGACCACAGTCACCAAGAAAACAATTGGCAACACACTACGCCGCAAAGGACTGAAATCCTGCAGATCCCACAAGGTCCCCCGGCTCAAGAAAGCACATGTACAGCCCGTCTGAAGTTTGCTAATGAATATCTGAATGATTCAGAGAAGAACTGGGCGAAAGTATTGTGGTCAGAAGAGACCAAAATCAAGCTCTTTGGCATCAACTCAACTCGCTGTGTTTGGAGGAGGAATGCTGACCATGACCCCAAGAACACCCCCCCCCCCCCCATCAAACAGGGAGGTGGAAATATTATGTTTTTAGGGTGTTTTTCTGCTAAGGGGACAGGACAACTACATTGCATCAAAAGTGATGATGGATGGTGCCGTGTACCATCAAATCTTGGGTGAGAACCTCCTTCTCTCAGCCAGGGAATTAAAAATTGGCCATGGATGGGTATTCCAGCATGACAGTGACCCAAAACACACAGCCAAGGCAACAAAGGAGTGGCTCAATAAGAAGCCCATTAAGGTCCTGGAGCGGCCTAGCCTATCTCCAGACCCTAATCCCATAGAAAATATGTGGAGGAAGCTGAAGGTTCGAGTTACCAAACATCAGCATCAAAACCTTAATGACTTGGAGAAGATCTGTAAAGAGGAGTGGGGACAAAATCCCTCCTGAGATGTGTGCAAACCTGGTGGCCAACTACAAGAAACGTCTGATCTCTGTGATTGCCAACAAGGGTTTTGCCACCAAGTACCAAGTCATGTTTTGTAAAGGGGTCAAATATTATTTCACTCATTAAAACGCAAATTAATTTATGACTTTTTTGAAATGTGTTTTTCTGGATATTTTTGGTGTTATTCTGTCTCTCACTGTTTATATAGATTGATCATTTCTTTGTCAGTGGACAAACGAACGTAGGAATCAGCAGAGGATCAAATCATTTTTCTTCTCACTGTATTTAAAGCGGTGGTTCACCCTCCTTAAAGAGGAGTTCCACCCAAATTTGGAACTTCCTCTTATCCCACTCCTCTCCCCCTTACATGCCACATTTGGCATGTAATTTTTTTAGGGGGGGAGTGGGGGCTTCAGCACGAGTGGGACTTCCTGTCCCACTTCCTCCTTCCTGTAGGCAACTAAGCTTAGTCGCCTTCAGGAAGTGGCTGCTGTAGGCGATCGCCTAGGACACGTCACAGGTCCTAGGCGATCTCCTGGCCAATTACAGGGCGCGGCGCCGGGCCGCGCCGCTCGCGCATGCGCAGTGGGTGCCCGGCCGTGAAGCCGAAAGCTGTCACGGCCGGGTGCCCACACTGAAGATGAAGACGCCGGCCGGGGAGGGGGGGAGAGGAGCGGAGCCCCGGCCGGCGCGTCGCTGGAGCGCTGGAGCAGGTAAGTGCCTGTTTATTAAAAGCCAGCAGCAACACTTTTGGTTGCTGCTGACTTTTAATAAACATACAAATGGCTGGAACTCCCCTTTAACAACAGTATAGCATTAAATTCGGCATAGTAGCGCGAGCTACAGTATGCCTGTCTGTATTTTTATATCCCCGTACTCACTGTGCTATTGTACATTGAAGATTCCGACTCCCGCGGGGAATGGGCGTTCCTATGAAGAGGGAGGATGATTGACGGCCGGCTCTGGCACGTCACGCTCCCCGAAGACAGCCGGAGTAGGTCTCGGCTCTTCACGGCGCCTGCGCACAGGCTATGAAGAGCCAAGCCTATTTCGGCTATTTCCGGAGAAGCGTGACGTGCCAGGGCCGGCCGTCAATCACCTTCCCTCTCCATAGGAACGCCCGTTCCCCGGAATCTTCAATGTACAATAGCACAGTGAGTACGGGGATAAAAAAAATACAGATAGGCATACTGTAGCTCGCGCTACTATGCCGAATTTAATGCTAGAGGAAAATTTTTTTTTTTTTTTTTTTATATAGGGTGAACCCCCGCTTTAAAAGAAAGATATTGTGCAGTGTGTATTGAATAGATTAATTCGTTTTTCGGCATGAAAAAAAAAAACGAAGTTTTTAAAAACCGTCATTTAAAATCATCGTGTGTGGGCTTCACATCGTTTTTCGGCTTTTTTAAAATGACGTTTTTTCAGTTGTAAAAAATGATCGTGTGTGGGCTAAAACGACGTTTTAAACCCGCGCATGCCCAGAAGCGAGTTATGAGACGGGAGCGCTCGTTGTAGTAAAACTACCGTTCGTAATGGACCAACAAGCACATTCATCACGCTGTAACAGACAAAAAAGCGCGAATCGTCTTTTACTAACAAGGAATCTGCTAAAAGCAGCCCAAAGGCGAATAGAACTTCCCCATTATAGTGCTGTTGTACGTCACCACGCTTTGTTCATCATTTTTTTAAAACGATGGTGTGTGGGCAACGTCGTTTTTAATGATGAAGTTGGAAAAACATAGTTTTTTGGACATGCTGAAAAATGTCATTTTTTTTCCATGCCGAAAAAAGACCGTGTGTACGCGGCATTAGGCTATTCACAGCATAGCATTAAAATCAACAGTTTTCAGTTCCATCCTCTACCGTGCCACGTGTAGGCTGCATATGTTAAACATATTATTTACTATATATAACATCTCCTTGATTATAATAAATAAAACAAACAATAAAACTCCATTCCCTGTAAGGAACGTCAATTACAACCTTTAACAAGATTAGACAAGCTTTACTTCCTCCTGTGATGGAGATAAAAGTGCAGCTGTATGTTTCGGGACACCAGGGACAGCGTGCTTTTTCTTTCCAGAACATACCATTCATTACAGACGTGTTTAATAAACAGTCATGTCTCGCTCTGTGTTATATAGAGGTCTAAAGAATGTAAACAAGACAGGGGAAGGAGTATGAGATTTCCATCATCACCTCCGCCGCCGCTGCTCATCACAATCCACGACTCTTCATTGTCTGACAACTCTGCATTACACGGAATATGCCCCCAAGACTTGTCACATGCTACGATCATTCAAAGACCCCTTTCGCGGCGACATGCCAGCTAAAGTGTGACGGATGGAAACCGTATTTTCTATCCGTCTGGTGGATCGGATCAGATGAAAATGGATTCTACGGTCTGTCTTCATCCGATTGCCCATAGGGGAGAGGGGCACTCTGACAGGTCGGTCCCTGCCAGGGGCGGACTGACAACTCATGGGGCCCCCGGGCAATAGAAGATTATGGGGCCCCTGGGCTTACAGATGGCCACCACGCCAGGAGGCAGTGCAGAGATGGGGCAGCTAAAATCTCGAGATTTTCACATCAAAAGCATGTTGGTTTCGGACATATCAGGGACAGATGTAAAAAAAAACATAGATTTTTATATACTGTCCCTGGTTTTACTGAGCCTGGCAACCCTGATGGGGCCCCCTAGTGGCATGGGGCCCTCGGGCAGTGCCCGAGTGACTCAATGGTCAGTCCGCCCCTGGTCCCTGCACAGTGTACAGAGACCGACCTGTCACCTGCCTGCTCAGCGGGGATTGACGGAGCGATCCTCTCTTCCATGTAAAAGGGCCCTAACAGTTCTCATTTCTGAAATCTATAGACACAATACCCAATAAAAAGTACAAATTGATGGACTTCTATATGCAAAAAAAAAGCAACGAAAAAAGTCCTCACACATTACAGTGTGCTCATCAGTGGTGGTCCATCTATAGAGGGCGCACGGGCGCCGCCTCCCCTATCCATGCGTCCGGCCCCCTGATCTACATATCATTGGTGCCGGTGACTTGTCGTTGAGGTTCCCCTATCGAGATGGTTCCTGTGAGGCAGGGGTGCCCAACCTTTTGAAGAGCGAGGGCCACTTAAGCAACTTGGTAACCAGTCGCGGGCCACAATGAGCAGAGCGGACGGATGACAGGTCACGACAACTCTATAGGCCCTCCGATCTGCTCAGATGGAAGGGGATGAATTCCCTTCTGTTTTTCTGATTGGAGGTAGGCGGGCGTAAACTGACACCTGTCGCTCTATAGAGGTGAATTGAGGGTCCCATTTGGTCGGGCTGATGGTGTGAAAAGGGCCTCAGGCCCCGTACACACGACCGAGGAACTCGACGTGCCAAACACATCGAGTTCCTCGTCGAGTTCAGTGTGGAAGCCGCCGAGGAACTCGGCGGGCCGACTTTTCCCATTGACTAACGAGAAAATAGAGAACATGTTCTCTTTTCGGCCCGACGAGTTCCTCGTCGGCTTCCTCGCTGAAAAGTGTACACACGACCGAGTTTCTCGGCAGAATACGGCTCCGACCGAGTTTCTGGCTGAATTCTGCCGAGGAACTCGGTCGTGTGTACGGGGCCTAAGACTGCTTTCACACTGATGTGCTGCGGTTTACCCACACAATGGGTGCAGTGTAAGGAACCTGTGTCTATCCTGCGGGTTAGCTGAACTTTGCCATAGACTCCGCCTGTGGCAAAAGCCGGCGCTGTAGAGGAAGCATCGGCTTATGGGGCCTCTGCTCCGCAGCCGCTTTCTTCCTCTACCACCAGCTTCATTCACAACACTGATGCTGTGGTATGGCGGGTTGGGCAACCTGCAATCTGGGCTTGCCAACCCGCCATTCCAGAGCAGGAGGTTGTGGGCCACATCAGAGGGCTCCGCGGGCCACATGTGGCCCCCGGGCCACTGGTTGGCCACCCCTGCTGTAAGGACTGCGCAGGCGCAATCCTTGCCGACGGAAATCTCCGAACCTCGGCCGGCATCCAGGCTCATTCCTTAACATCCCCGTGGATTGGAGGATGTTAAAAAAAGAGGCAGGACGTGAGGCTGACTGGCCACTTTCCTCAAATTCCACGTCGCCCTGGATGCCGGCCGAGGTTCGGAGATTTCCGTCGGCAAGGATTGCGCCTGCGCAGTCCTTACAGGAACCATATCGTCAGATCACCAGACCATGGATTTCCATGCAGTGGGGTGTTTTTTTAAACCAGAGGCTCCAAAAAGCTTTAAAAAAGGGTCGGATCAGAGCGCAGAGCATTGCGACGCTACAGTTCTCACCCAGTTGTGTGACGATATACAGTTTTTTTCCGCTATTATCACACTAAAGTTCCTTCCCGCCAATCTCTGAGACCCGTTTTCTGATTGGCCAAAGCGTCAGGCGATCCTATTGGATGCCATAGCGCATTGGCCGAAGAGGAGACACACTGCAGAGGAATCTGGGGGAGCGGACACTGGCACCGCCGCGGCCACTGCCTGCAAACCAGGAGAGGACACCACAGGCACGCCACAAAAGCGGGTAAGTGCCAGACCACCCGGGAGGGAGGGGATTGTTTGTTTGCCGCCCCCCAAAAGAAGAACCCACCAGCTGCCACTCATATCGATTCCAGATTCCAATAAAGTGGACTTGGCACCAGAAATATTTTTGGATGCTAATGAGGACCTCACTGTAAATCACCTACTTGACTCCCATGACGTATTTCTGCTGTGCCGTCTATAAATGGCATTTAAGAAAAAAAGACTTGAAGTGGATGAAACCCCACAAAAAATGTTTTTAATTAAGGCATGCACCTTGTACAGCATAGGATTTAATGTCACCTGTGCCCAGTTTTGCCAATCCAGCTCTGAGAAATCCTCTTATCTTTTTTCAGTGAGATAAAAACTGACACACAGAGAGATAGTAGTCAGTTCTTCCCCCTTGCTGTGAGTGACAGGTGATTTCCTTATCTCATGCACAAGCCTGAGAGAGACAGACATTCTGTGTACTTCCCATCCCCTCCTCCTTTCTTCTCCAGGATTGGCTGCTCCATACCTCAGCATGAATGGGCATGCTAAAGTCATGTGGTGACCTTTCTGAGTTTTGACTGGATGTTAGAGATCATAGCAGAAGTTCAGAGTAAGTAATACGCAGGAGAAAATCCATGTTGACAAGAGGAGTACAGAGGTGGGCGGGGTTGTCTACCAACATGACGACTCCACCCACGAGCTAGCTGGGGATAAAAGCGCCCGCTTGTGCCCGAAAAGTGCTGCTATAACAGCAGTAAAGCGCCGTTAAACTAGTGTCGCATTCCAGCCAACGCCCGCACCAGTGTGAAAGGGGTCTAAAAGAAAGCATGCAGCTACTGACAGTCATACACAAGCTGTGGTGGCATCAAAAATTATACATTGTTGCATTCGGCGGGCAGTACCACTGCCAAATGTGGGCCACAAGTAAGTAGGGCCGCACTGCAACCATGGCCAAACCCTTGCAGAGTCTCAATTACATAAAAATCCCACATTTGATTGAAAAAATAAAAAAATAATAGGGTTGTCCCGATACCGATACCGAGTATTTGCAGGAGTACTTGTATTCCTGCAAATACCCCCGATGCCTAAATAGAATACTTGCCCACCCACCGCCACCGCCTCAACGAATGCCGCCGCCGACCCCATCGCATACCGCAACAACGCCGCCGCCGCATGGTTAAACAGCGTGCGGAGAATATCACAGCTTTCATTTGAATAGCTGTAGTGTTTCCCGCTGCGCCGCGTATAGACACTCCCCCTTGCTCGGGATTGGACGGATCTGTCCAATCCCGAGCAAGGGGGAGTGTCTATATGCGGCGCAGCGGGAACACTACAGCTATTCAAATGAAAGCTGTGATGTTCCCCGCACGCTGTTTAACCATGCGGCGGCGGCGGCATCTAGGTATGAGGGGACATGGCTGCATATAGGGGGGACATGGCTGGATTTATGGGGGACATGGCTGGATTTATGGGGGACATGGCTGCATATGTGGGGGGACATGGCTGCATATGTGGGGGGACATGGCTGCATTTGGGGACACATTTAAAAATAAGTATCGGTATTCGGTATCGGCGAGTACTTGAAAAAAAGTATCGGTACTTGTACTCGGTCCTAAAAAATTGGTATCGGGACAACCCTAAAAAATACTTCCGGAAGCAGAAGTATTACCTCCGGAATGCCTAAAATCCTCTGTCCTACCATCCTCGGAAGAGCGATCCACCGCAAATCACTTTCAGAGGGGTGATAAGTGGTGCTGTCCATGTGAACAAGCCCTTAAAGGGCCACACCAGTCGTTTTTTTTTAATCTAAGCTGCAGGCAGCCAGTCGCCTATCATTTTCTAATAGTCAGTCACCTCAGTCTACATATTTCTCCCATGATCTATTGCCTCTAAAGAAGCATGAGAGCTTTCTATACGGCGAGGTGACAGGAAGAGCCTCAGGGAAGAAGAAACAATATGGATTCCTATAACAGAGACTGAGCCTCACATTCTACAGCAGAACATGACAGCGGCAGACTCGGGATCTCACGCTGCATGTTGGGCCAGCAGTAAATACTTGGCATTCCAGCACAGGATCGTGTGCGCGGCCTCTCGTGTTTGCTGCACATCCGCTTCCAGCGTCAGGGTGCCAAGTCAACATCCACATTGAAGGAGTGAGGACTGAGGGACCGCACAGCTGTGCTTCCTCTGCCTGAGAACCTAGGGGACGTCAACGTAAAGTTTCATGAAGCAACTTTGTTGCGATTTTTTTAACGCATATTTAATTTGCAGTTCCTGCTACATTGGCCTTCTGTTTATTTGCAACCCTTAGCCACTTAAGACCCAGACCAATATGCAGGTAAAGGACCCGGCCAGGTTTTGCGATTCGGCACTGCGTCGCTTTAACTGAGAATTGCGCGGTCGTGCGACGTGGCTCCCAAACGAAATTGGCGTCCATTTTTCCCACAAATAGAGCTTTCGTTTGGTGGTATTTGATCACATCTGCGTTTTTTTGCGCTATAAACAAAAATAGAGCGACAATTTTGAAAAAAAAAAACAATATTTTTTACTTTTTGCTATAATAAATACCCCCAAAATAAGATATAAAAAAAAAAATTTTTCTCAGTTTAGGCCGATACGTATTCTTCTACATATTTTTGGTAAAAAAATAAAAATAAAAATCGCAATAAGCGTTTAATGATTGGTTTGCGCAAAATGTATAGTGTTTACAAAATAGGGGATAGTTTTATGGCATTTTTATTAATATTTTTTTTTTTACTACCAATAGCGGCGTTCAGCGATTTTTTTTCGTGACTGCGACATTATGGCGGACACATCGGACAATTTTGACACATTTTTGGGATCATTGTCATTTTCACAGCAAAAAATGCTATAAAAATGCATTGTTTACTGTGAAAATGACAGTGCAGTTTAGGAGTTAACCACTAGGGGGCGCTGTAGGGGTTCTGTGTGACCTCATATGTGTTTCTAACTGTAGGGGGGCGGGGCTGGACATGTGACGTCACTGATCGCCTTTCCCTATATCAGGGAACAGATCGGTGACATTACCACTGTGAAGAACGGGGAAGGTGTGTTTACACACACCTCTCCCCCTTCTTCAGCTCCTGTGACCGATTGCAAGACACTGGCGGCGATCGGGTCCGTGGGTCCCGTGGCCGCGGAGCTTCGGACCGGGCACAAGCGACCCACGGCTGGGCACTTAAAGAGGACGTACAGGTACGTGCCTGTGCCCAGCTGTGCCATTCTGTCGACGTAAATGTGCAGGAGGCGGTCCATAAGCGGTTAAGGGTGCTTTCACACCGAGGCGTCGGCGGTAGAGCATCAATATTTTTAGTGGTGCTTTATTGTCGTTTTTGCTGAGGTTTTCGGCCAATAGTGGGGTGCTTTTAATCCCCGCTAGCGGCCGAAAAAAGGGTTAAAATTGTCTGCAAAGTGCCACTGCAGCAGCGCTGCACATTCATTTCAATAGGCAGGAGCAGGGCTGTGGAGTCGGAGTCGGAGTCGAGGAGTCGGAGTCGGGGGAAATTTTGGGTACCTGGAGTTGGAGTCGGCAAACAATGCACCAACTCCGACTCCGACTAAATTTAGATTGGAATTAAAAAAAAAATTCCAACAGGAGTTTTATAAAGCACTAAAAGAAGTTGAAAAGTATGATCGCTCATCAAAACTTACTGTTGAAGAAGCCATCCTTGTTTATCCAGAGATCATTAGTGATGTGGCCAGAATAGTTACTGCAATGCCACCCACCCAAGTCAGTGTCGAAAGATTATTTTCAGCCCTAAAAATAATAAAGTCTGACCTAAGAGCCTCTATGAAAGAGGATCTGGCAGAGGCAATTCTCTTCCTTAGAACTCTACATTGAATTGATTTGCATTTGCTAAGCCTATAACTACATTTCAAGATTAATATAAACCATTTCTAGGTTTTACAGATTTTGTTTTTGGTTCATTATAGATAAGCTTTGTTTTTGTTCTAAAACAACCAAATAATGTGGTTTGTATTTTTGAACTGGTAAAGATCCTGTTCCTGATGTTTATGCCTGCTGCTACTATCCAGCCACTTGATTTGATTAATATTTTTTTTTTATAAAACTTTGTTTTCATTGTGTTTGTCTTTTGCTTAAACTGTGCAATACAGTAGACTGTTGGCTTCCCAGCCAGTAGTCCTGTGGTAGGTTGCGTTTCTTTCCCTCAAGGAATGTATAAAATACATTCTCATATTAATACAGAGGAGTCGGAGTCGAGGAGTCGGAGTCGGAAGTACATAAAACTGAGGAGTCGGAGTCGGAACATTTATCTACCGACTCCACAGCCCTGGGCAGGAGCCTGGGGAGGAGCGGTGTATACATTGCCCCTTCACTGCTCCAAAGATGCTGCTTGCAGGACGTTTTTTAACGTCCTGCCAGCGCATCGCCTCAGTGCTATTCTTAGCCCAAAAGCGCCTGCAAAACTCCTCAGTGTGAAAGGGGTCCAAGTAGTTGTAAACCGCAGACATGAAATATGAACAAAGCATATCCCTCTATAGTGTGTACTTGTCTCAATCCAGAGCACTAAGTGTAATTTCTGTTTGCTGCTTCGTTCCTCTGCCATCAGCATCAATCACTACAGACAAGTTTTCCCGACACCAAGAGAAAAATGGTGACAGCAAAGGGATATCCAGCAGATTGAGAACCTCAGCCCTGTTCATGTGAGCTGTGCGAAGGTGCGAAAGAGAGCCGTGTGAAGGGGATGGTGCGCAGTCATGTTGGAACAGGAAGGGGTCATCCCCAAACTGTTCCCACAAAGTTGGGAGCATGAAATTGTCCAAAATGTCTTGTTATGCCGACGCCTTAAGAGCCGGTTCACACACAGCCGGCAGGACTTTGGGGGCGACTCGGCAAGGCGATCTCAAGGCGACTTGAGAGGCAACTTGCAAAATTACTTCTGTATTGAAGTCAAGGCAAGTCGCCCCCGAAGTCGTACAGGAACCTTTTTCTAAGTCGGAGCGACTTGCGTCGCTGCTATTAGAACGGTTTCATTGACTACTGCGGACCGCGACTTGTCAGGCGGCTGAGTCGCCTGACAGGTCGCCCCTGTGTGAACCGCCACTTAGCGTTCCCTTCACTGGAACCAAGGGGCCAAGCCCAACCACTGAAAAACAACCCCACACCATAATCCCCCCTCCACCAAATGATTTGGATCAGTGCACAAAGCAAGGTCCATAAAGACATGGATGAGTGAGTTTGACATGAAGGAACGTGACTGACCGGCACAAAGTCCTGACCTTATTTCAATAGAACATCTTTGGGATGAATTAGAGCGGAGATTGCATGCCAGGTCTTCTCATCCAACATCAGTGCCTCACAAATGCACTTCTGGAAGAATGGTCAAACATTCCCATAGACACACTCCTAAACCTTGTGGACAGCCTTCCCAGAAGAGTTGAAGCTTTTATAGCTGCAAAGGGTGCAGGGCCGGCCCTACCATGGGACCCGATGGTACCATTGTACCAGGCAGCACTTTCAGGGGGGCAGCAAATTTCCTGCCTGCACGCCATCCCATTCCGCCAGCTCCACTCTCCGCTCCACTGTGGGGCTAATTGCCACCCGACCGCTCCTCCCGTTCCGCTCCTCCCGCTCCACTGTGGGGTTAATTGCATGAATAGAGCCATAACAGGCCCTTTTTATACATGTATAGAGCCATGATAGGTCCACTTTAGTTATCATGATATAAAATAATGGATGTGGGGGCATATTGGTGGGCGTAATTTTATTTTTGGGGGGGGGGGGTTGCATTTCATTCTTGGTACCAGGCAGCACAATGTCTTGGGCCGGCACTGAAAGGGTGGGCCAACTCAATATTGAACCCTACGGACTAAGACTGGGATGTCATTAAAGTTCATGTGTGTGTAAAGGTGTCCCAATACTTTTGGTAATATAGAGTGTGTGTGATTGGGACCTTAGATTGTAAGCTCCTTGAGGGCAGGGACTGATGTGAATGTAATAAAACAACATAAAAAAATGTAATATAATAATGTAACGCACTTTGTAAATTGACAGCGCTATACAACTACCTGTAATAAATAATAAATACATATGATGCGTAGTTCTAGTGTATGAACGCGGCAGGGGATGCCAGACAAGTGAATAAACAATTACACAGCTGTCAGCACCCATGATAGACAAGCCGTAATAAATCCCCCGTCACCCCCGACCTCTGAAATCTTTCCAATTAAAGAGCCCATCTTAGGCGCACGCTCCCCCGCGATTGTGGTCATCCTGGAAAATCGATCATGTGAAATGTCATCTGTACCCTCCTCCATGGCACGGCCTGGTCACATCCCGATCTCTGGCCTTGTGAAAGTTGGGATTAGGTTTTTTGTTTTTTTGTTTTCCCTTTTATAAAAAAAAAAAAAAAAAAAAACCTTTTCAGTGCTGACCCCCCCCCCCCCCCCCACACACACACACACTGACTTCATACCCACAAAGCCCAGATACACATAGAGGACTGACAGAGAATGAGCTGGAGCTGGACAGGAAAATAGAACAGTAAAAACGCTGAAAGACAGAAAAAAAATGCTTTCAAGGCATTATGATTGTCATTACAGCAAATTCAATTACCGGATATACTCGAGTATAAGCCAACTTTTTCACAACATTGTGTCATGCAACTGTTTTGTGATGTCCTGTCAAACAGCGGCCGTCCACTGTAACAAAGCCCCGCCTCCTCCTCGTCCGTGATAGACTGAACACTGATAGAATGCTGGGGAACTGAATCAGTGTTCTGTCTGAGACCGTAAACAAGGTGAGGCTGCAAATGGGAACAGATGGGCACAGTGAAGCTGCAGGTGGGCACAGTGAGGCTGCAGGTGGGCACAGTGAGGCTGCAGGTGGGCACAGTGAGGCTGGAGGTGGGCACAGTGAGGCTGGAGGTGGGCACAGTGAGGCTGGAGGTGGGCACAGTGAGGCACAGAGAGGCTGCAGGTGGGCACAGAGAGGCTGCAGGTGGGCATTGTGTTCGTCTCCCGCTGTGTCATGCAACTGTTTTGTGATGTTCTGTCAAACAGCGGCCGTCCACTGTAACAAAACCCCGCCTCCTCCTCGTCCGTGATAGACTGAACACTAATAGAATGCTGGGAAACTGAATCAGTGTTCTGTCTGAGACCGTAAACAAGGTTAGGCTGCAAATGGGAACAGATGGGCACAGTGAGGCTGCAGATGGGCACAGTGAGTCTGCAGATGGGCACAGTGAGTCTGCAGATGGGCACAGTGAGGCACAGAGAGGCTGCAGGTGGGCACAGAGAGGCTGCAGGTGGGCATTGTGTTCTTCTCCCGCTGTGTCATGCAACTGTTCTGCGATGTTCTGTAAAAACAGCGGCCGTCCACTGTAACAAAGCCCCGCCTCCTTCTCGTCCGTGATAGATGGAACACTAATAGAATGCTGGGAAACTGAAGCAGTGTTCTGTCCGAGACCGTAAACAAGCTGAGGCTGCAAACGGGCACAGTGAGGCTGCAGGTGGGCACAGTGAGGCTGCAGGTGGGCACAGTGAGGCTGCAGGTGGGCACAGTGAGGCTGCAGGTGGGCACAGTGAGGCTGCAGGTGGGCACAGTGAGGCTGCAGGTGGGCGCAGTGAGGCTGCAGGTGGGCACAGAGAGGCTGCAGGTGGGCACAGAGAGGCTGCAGGTGGGCATTGTGTTCCCTAGGCTTGTACTCGAGTTAATACCTTTTCCCATTTTTTTTACAGTAAAATTAGGTGCCTCGGCTTATATTCGGGTCGGCTTATACTCGAGTATATACGGTACTCTTCTGCAAACACAAACCCCCCCCGTTACTAAAATATTTTCTCTAGGCGTCAAACCTCACCCCACTGATACATTAACATTATTATTTTAATACACGATTTCCATAGCGCCAACAGTTTTTGCAGCGCTTTACAATGTATAGTGGGGACAGCACAATTACAGTACAGTTCAATACAGAAGGTACAGGAGGGCCCTGCTTGTAGAAGGGAGGTACAAAAGGTAACAGCTGCGGACAATGATTTGATGGGGGTACATGCCGGAGCTAACCCTTAAACATATATCAAGACAAAATTTTATAAAAAAATACAAAAAACACAAAGAAAAGGGGCCAATTTAGACCTAGTAAGTTGCATTAACGTGCATTTTTTGGACATAAAAGTCGCATGACAAGTCGTTCCCCATGTTTTCCAGAAAGGAGCTGTGTGTTAGTGGGCGTCCTGACACTCCTGCTCCCCCCTTCCCCCCTTAAGAGGCTTTCTCCACACCAGGGAGAAAGCCTTGCATTACGGTGTGTAGTTACAGACAGAAGAACAGGAAGTGAGGATTTCTCAGAAGAAATAAGGACATTTAGGGCCCTTTCACACGGGTGGACAAACGGTCCGTTTTTTACAAGTCCGTAAACGGACTTGTAATGCTTCCCTATGGGATTGCAGACGTTAGCGGACTGAGCATCCGCTAACGTCCGCAAACATCCGCCTCCGCAAACATCCGCTTTTTCAGATGGAAGAAAACCCTATTTTTCTTCCTTCTGGCAGAACGGATCGGATGAATACGGACATACGGTCCATATTCATCCGATTCCCCATAGGGGAGAGCGGAGGAAAGACAGGGCGGTCTCTGCACAGTGTGCGGGGACCGCCCTGTCCGCCGACAGCTCAGCGGGATTTACAGCTGCTCCCCGCTGAGCAGACGGACACACACAGGGCGGATCAATACGGATCCGCTCCGTGTGAAAGGGCCCTAAAACGCAAAATGGAAGGATGAGGTAAGTGAAGGAGGACTGCATCAAGGTAAAGGAAGCTATTTAGGAAAAAATGTTTTACCTTTACAACCCCTTTAATGAATTATATTTTATTTCCTTTCGAAGTATCAAATTACACAATTTGAATATTGCGTTTATCCTTTTCTGATCATGTTTTATTGTGAATTCAATATCATCCATCTTTGTATCGTTATGTTATTATTGCACAATAAGAAGTTAGTAAACAAAAAAAAAACAAAAAAACATGTATGTGTGCTGCAGCACTTAAAACAAGCCAAACAAAAACTTACAATTATGGCCGCTGTTCCAAACACAAGGCTGCGGCGGCCTAATGTAAGCACATAGACCCCTCCCAGCGCGTTTCGTGTCCACGCACATTATCAAGGTATACGCCTCCAACTGACGTCAGTGACTAATCCCTTAAACAGCCAGCACTAACGGCGGAAATTGGACAAAAATGTTAACTGAAAATTTTCAAGCGACCAAATGAAGGGCCGCATAACCGGAAATACCAATATCGCCATTTTGAAATAGGTCTGATGCATTACTAAACAGAGGCTGGGTAAAAAACTCGAAAATTACAACCCAAAGTCCGGAAATAGCAGCACTGTCATATTAATGGAGAACACAAGTTTCGGGCAAAGAATGTGGACGAAATGGATGATATAAAAGAATCCATCCGAAGTGGCTAAGTTTGCCTGCTCAGTTTTATTTTTTGTTACCTTAAAGTGGAGTTCCACCCATTTTTTTATGTTTGTCTGTGCTGCATGCCCTAATCTCATAGTGTTCAGAATGGACAATTTTTATTTGTTTTGTTGCTTGTAAATACCTTTATTTTGTAGTCCTTCATTACTTCCTCCTCCTTATTAGCCTAGGCTATTAAGTCACAAGGCTATTCGCAAGGGTTTCTGGGATAGGCATCATGTATCCCAGTAGTCCTTGCAAATAGCCTATTTGCATAGAGAAAGGGCGGCAACTTCCTCTGACACTCCCGTTGCTATGGAAACCTGACTGAAACATATTACATCGCTTGTGCAGCACTGAGCATGTGCGAGATCTGCAAGGCTGAAATCCAGGAAGTCATACAGTCTGGCTTCATGATACCCACACTTAAGATGGCCACAGTCTATTTCTAGATTATAAACTAACTAAATGCTCTAACAACCTAACAAAACGGACCTTAGTTTACAGACTAACTTTACTAGACTACATTAAGCTTGTGTATTACAGGGGTATTTATATTTAAAAAGTGATTGTGGGTGGAACTCCCCTTTAAGGCCCCTTTCACACTGGGGCGGGAGGTGCGGTGTCGGTAAAAGCGCCGCTAATTTTAGCGGCGCTTTACCGTCGGAATTGCGGAAGTATTCGGCCGCTAGCAGTGCGTTTTTACCCCCTGCTAGAAGCCGAAAAAGAGTTAATGCCGCCCGCAATGTGCCTCTGCAGAGGCGCATTGCCGGTGGGAAAAGCCGCGGTCTCCCATTGATTTCAATGGGAAGGAGCAGTGGAGGAGCGGTAAACACTCTGCTTCTTCACCGCTTCAAAGATACGGCTAGCAGACTTTTGGAGCGGTCCTGCTAGCGCAGCACTTCAGTGAGAAAGCCGCTGTTTCAGATCAGTTTGCAGGCGCTATTTTTAGGCCTTAGAGCCCTTTCACACTGAGGGAGTATTGCAGGCGCTATAGAGTTAAAAAAAGCGCCTGCAATCCGCCCTCAAACAGTTGCTCCATTGTCTCCAGTGTGAAAGCCCTCAGGACGGAAAAAAAAAGTCTTTGGAGCGGTGCGTTTACCGCTCCTCCCCATTGATTTGAACGGGACAGCGCGGCTATACCACCCGCAATGCGCTGCTTCAGCAGCGCATTGCGGGCGGTTTTAACCCTTTCTCGACCGCTATCGGGGGTTAAAAGCGCTCCGCTGGGGGCCGAAATGCGCCGCAAATCCGCCCATAGCGTCGGTGGTAAAAAGAGAGGCATTTTACCGCCGACGCTATGGGCGGCTCAGTGTGAAAGGGGTCTTCGTTCCACTTTAAATGGTTGCATCTAGGTGATCCTAAAGCGATACTCTGCTTATAATTATTCTGAGAGTCTTCTTTAATAAGAAGGAGGAATGTTACTTTAACAGCAGCTTCAGGAGGTTTGCCTGTTCCGTGTACGCATTGCAGGAAAGACAGGAGGAAATACCACTGACAGTTTCTGGAGCTTGCTTAAAACTAACTGTTCTTCCAAAATAAAGCAGAGGGAAAAGGGGGGGGGGGGGGCAGCAATTCACTGCTGGAAACGGCCCTTACCTCATATCTTCCAGAAGATCGCATTCCGCCTGGTGCTTGGCTTGCAGCTTTGTCATCTGTTCGGCCTGAATGTTCTTCAGCTCTTGTGTAACTTTCACCTGAAACAAATGGGAGAATGCAGATTATTAAAAACGTGTCCCCATGGCTTTCACTCCTCATCGAGACACAGGAGCTGACACTCTTCTCCTTCAGAGAGACAACAAAAGCATGCACCATACAAATACTGGCTGTGACACTAACCAAGGGAAGAAACAGCTCAACACCAAGGAAGAGATCAAGAAAAAGGACACTACAGAATGTAAGAAATATTAATATAACTGATGACGCATGATAAACCTAATTACATCCGGGTCGTATGACTACCACTAGACTAAGAGATATATATGCATTACAAGTCACATGACTATTACTAAACTGATAATAATATTATTAATAATAATAATACATGTCGTATGACCACTACTAGATAGATTAAGAAACACTTCAATACAGGTCATATGACTAGGACTTAACCAATCTAGACATAATTTAATATAGATCCTATTACTACCACTAGATTGGTATCGGAACATTTTAAAACTCAGCAAACGTGTGTGTGGGAACAGTATAGAACGTATTGGAGTCTGCACAGCATTGCAACTGCCATTAGTGTGTCGCAGACAGAATGCAGTCTCCTGCATTGCTTGCATCCCAGCCCCAGGTCCATATAGGAGGTGCAAAGCTTCTGTTTTGGGGTTCGAGGAAGTAAACACTGAACCACATTTGCGCTGATGTTATTGCACCGAGCCTGGGCCCCAGAGTCGAACCACCGAGCCTGGGCCCAGAGTCGAGCCACCGAGCCTGGGCCCAGAGTCGAGCCACCGAGCTTGGGCCCCAGAGTCGAGCCAACGAGCCTGGGCCCAGAGTCGAGCCAACGAGCCTGGGCCCCAGAGTCGAGCCAACGAGCCTGGGCCCCAGAGTCGAGCCAACGAGCCTGGGCCCCAGAGTCGAGCCAACGAGCCTGGGCCCCAGAGTCGAGCCAACGAGCCTGGGCCCAGAGTCGAGCCAACGAGCCTGGGCCCCAGAGTCGAGCCAACGAGCCTGGGCCCAGAGTCGAGCCAACGAGCCTGGGCCCCAGAGTCGAGCCAACGAGCCTGGGCCCCAGAGTCGAGCCAACGAGCCTGGGCCCAGAGTCGAGCCAACGAGCCTGGGCCCCAGAGTCGAGCCAACGAGCCTGGGCCCCAGAGTCGAGCCAACGAGCCTGGGCCCCAGAGTCGAGCCAACGAGCCTGGGCCCCAGAGTCGAGCCAACGAGCCTGGGCCCCAGAGTCGAGCCAACGAGCCTGGGCCCCAGAGTCGAGCCAACGAGCCTGGGCCCCAGAGTCGAGCCAACGAGCCTGGGCCCCAGAGTCGAGCCACCGAGCCTGGGCCCCAGAGTCGAGCCACCGAGCCTGGGCCCCAGAGTCGAGCCACCGAGCCTGGGCCCCAGAGTCGAGCCACCGAGCCTGGGCCCCAGAGTCGAGCCACCGAGCCTGGGCCCCAGAGTCGAGCCACCGAGCCTGGGCCCCAGAGTCGAGCCACCGAGCCTGGGCCCCAGAGTCGAGCCACCGAGCCTGGGCCCCAGAGTCGAGCCACCGAGCCTGGGCCCCAGAGTCGAGCCACCGAGCCTGGGCCCCAGAGTCGAGCCACCGAGCCTGGGCCCCAGAGTCGAGCCACCGAGCCTGGGCCCCAGAGTCGAGCCACCGAGCCTGGGCCCCAGAGTCGAGCCACCGAGCCTGGGCCCCAGAGTCGAGCCACCGAGCCTGGGCCCCAGAGTCGAGCCACCGAGCCTGGGCCCCAGAGTCGAGCCACCGAGCCTGGGCCCCAGAGTCGAGCCAAAGAGCCAAGCGCAATCAAGCCACAAAGCGATCTGACAACTGGGCTAATAAGCACTCACAATTGGTGGTGCACTGTAATGAAAATTCTGGTGCCGAAACCGAAATTGACAGTTTAAAAAATATATATATATTTTTTTAGAAATTGTATTATATTCGACTTTTTAATAAATATCATGAATTTAAATGAATATGAATTTATTGTCGGCACCTTTCAAAGCAGTGTTAAAAATTCCTGCTTGTTACATTTTTGGGGCATGGTTGGTCATTTAAAAAATAAATAAAATAAAAAAAACGGACCAAAAATGCACCTCCCCATTGCAAAGGAATTGATAATGCAGCCGGAGCATGAAAAAAAAAAAATCACCCGTGTTGCGTTTTTGAGTCACACGACCTATGAAAACACAACATAAGCAGCTAAAATCACAGTAAAATCGCGGTAAAATCACAGGATGTTTTCGGCAGCCATTATCGGCACCATGTGAAAACCCCATTTCCAGCTGATAATTTTCGGCGGCCGGAAAATTTTTGGTGCATCACAACTCATAATGAAGGTGTTGTCAGAATAACAAAACAAGAACGTTAAAAAAAATGTCATTATTACTCCAGTTTTTTTTTTATATATAGTTTTACTTTTTATCAGCAGTCCAAATTGTCATTTATCAGACCTGAGCTCAGGCAGGAGAGAGGACAGCCTCTGTGGGGGGCCTTACAACCTGACAATATTTAATACTAAAGTCTGCAGACATGTAATGCACAGAAAAAGATTTCAGTGCCGAGATAAGCAAGGAAGAGACAGAAAGATTCCTAACGGAGGGCCAGATTCTGGTAGTTTCTGCGGCAGCGTCGCGTAAGCTATTTACACTACGCCGCCCCAACTTACAGGAGCAAGTGCTGTATTCCCCAAACACTTGCTCCGTAGTTTGCGGCGGCGTAGTGTAATTGGCCCGGCGTATCCCCGCGTAATTCCAAGGGGCGGCTTGTATTTAAATTAAGCGCGCCCCCGTGCCGATCGAACTGCGCATGCGCCGGGCTTAAAATAGCCCAGTGCGCATGCTCCAGTTCTCGACGGAAAACGTCAATGACGCTGACGTGTGCGTCATTGACGTAAGGTCGTATTCAAGAACGACTTAGGAAAACGACGTACCCGACGGGAAAAGACGACGCGGACCCGACGCCATACTTAACATGGCGGACTGGCGTAAGGTTACCCCTCATATAGCAGGGGTAACCTTACTCTTACGCAAACGACATAAGCGACGGCTACGCGATGCAAATTCGTTCGGGAATCGGCGTATCAGGCTCATTTGCATAAACAAATGAGACCTGAACGTAAACGCCACCTAGCGGCCGGCATTGCATTACATCTAAGATCCGACGGTGTAAGTGCCTTACACCTGTCGGATCTTGGCCGTATCTATGCGAAAATGATTCTAAGAATCACTCGCATAGATACCCCGGGCTCAGAAACAGAGATACGACGGTGTTTCCCGAGTTACACCGTCGTAACTCTTCTGAGAATCTGGCCCAGAATGGTTAAAAAAGCGATTATGTACGGCTGATTATTAGGCAACCGTAGTACAAATGACTGTAATCAGCTTTAATCCTTAATAAAGCAGAGACACTGCAAAGTATAGGTACAATGAATTCTACATTTTCTCCGACTTCAATTCAGTGCGTGTTTGTTACCGAGTCTGTGGCACTAAAGCATAGAAACCATAGACAGCCAATCAACTAGCATTTTCAGATGGAGGCAGTTCCTGCAGTCCTCAAATGTGTTTTAAACACTGTTTATTTTGCATGTAGCCAGAAAAGTGCAGGAAGGTGGATCTGCCATTTAAATCTTGCTCTGGCGCACACTCTCTGCCCTTGAGCCAAATGTTTGAGCACCTGGGAAATGTGCCAAAATACTTTAAAAAAGGTAAAAGGCGAGTGTGATTCAGAAGTGCAACAAGCGAAGGCGCTCTAATCCCTCTTATCTCTGGGATCAAGCGGAGAGCCGATGTTTTGCAAGACTTCACAGCAAAAAAAGGAGAATGTCGTCAACGTACCTCACCCCGGCTGATGTCATTGCATGCAGGAGGATCAAAGAACGACGACCACTGCAGTGCTAATAACACACACAGGGAGGGATGTGAACGAATGAGACACTTCAATCGCCCAGGATCATTTGATGGATCTCTATAAGGAGAAGGGTTTAAAGAGAACCTGTCTAATACATAGGCTGCTCCTGCCATTCCACTGAAGACAATACTGGTTAGTGCTGGTCGTCTGGCTCAAACAAACAATGCCACCAAAGAATTCTGTAACCAGTCAAATATGAACTCTAGATTTAATCGTTTAGGATCAGCATAACAGATAGGAGGATAGACCTTCCAGAGATAGAAGGATAGATAGACCTTCCAGACATAGGACGATAGACCTTCCAGACATAGGACGATAGACCTTCCAGACATAGGACGATAGACCTTCCAGACATAGGACGATAGACCTTCCAGACATAGGACGATAGACCTTCCAGACATAGGACGATAGACCTTCCAGAGATAGGAGGATAGATAGACCTTCCAGAGATAGGAGGATAGATAGACCTTCCAGAGATAGGAGGATAGATAGACCTTCCAGAGATAGGACGATAGACCTTCCAGAGATAGGACGATAGACCTTCCAGAGATAGGACGATAGACCTTCCAGACATAGGACGATAGACCTTCCAGACATAGGACGATAGACCTTCCAGACATAGGACGATAGACCTTCCAGACATAGGACGATAGACCTTCCAAACATAGGATAGATAGACCTTCCAGAGATAGGAGGATAGATAGACCTTCCAGAGATAGGAGGATAGATAGACCTTCCAGACATAGGACGATAGACCTTCCAGAGATAAGACGATAGACCTTCCAGAGATAAGACAATAGACCTTCCAGAGATAGAAGGATAGACCTTCCAGACATAGGACGATAGACCTTCCAGACATAGGAGGATAGACCTTCCAGACATAGGAGGATAGACCTTCCAGACATAGGAGGATAGACCTTCCAGACATAGGAGGATAGACCTTCCAGACATAGGAGGATAGACCTTCCAGACATAGGAGGATAGACCTTCCAGACATAGGAGGATAGACCTTCCAGACATAGGAGGATAGACCTTCCAGACATAGGAGGATAGACCTTCCAGACATAGGAGGATAGACCTTCCAGACATAGGAGGATAGACCTTCCAGACATAGGAGGATAGACCTTCCAGACATAGGAGGATAGACCTTCCAGACATAGGAGGATAGACCTTCCAGACATAGGAGGATAGACCTTCCAGACATAGGAGGATAGACCTTCCAGACATAGGACGATAGACCTTCCAGACATAGGACGATAGACCTTCCAGACATAGGACGATAGACCTTCCAGACATAGGACGATAGACCTTCCAGACATAGGACGATAGACCTTCCAGACATAGGACGATAGACCTTCCAGACATAGGACGATAGACCTTCCAGACATAGGACGATAGACCTTCCAGACATAGGACGATAGACCTTCCAGACATAGGACGATAGACCTTCCAGACATAGGACGATAGACCTTCCAGACATAGGACGATAGACCTTCCAGACATAGGACGATAGACCTTCCAGACATAGGACGATAGACCTTCCAGACATAGGACGATAGACCTTCCAGACATAGGACGATAGACCTTCCAGACATAGGACGATAGACCTTCCAGACATAGGACGATAGACCTTCCAGACATAGGACGATAGACCTTCCAGACATAGGACGATAGACCTTCCAGACATAGGACGATAGACCTTCCAGACATAGGACGATAGACCTTCCAGACATAGGACGATAGACCTTCCAGACATAGGACGATAGACCTTCCAGACATAGGACGGTAGACCTTCCAGAGATAGGAGGATAGACCTTCCAGAGATAGGAGGATAGACCTTCCAGAGATAGGAGGATAGACCTTCCAGAGATAGGAGGATAGACCTTCCAGAGATAGGACGAGAGACCTTCCAGACATAGGACGAGAGACCTTCCAGACATAGGACGATAGACCTTCCAGACATAGGAGGATAGACCTTCCAGACATAGGAGGATAGACCTTCCAGAGATAGGAGGATAGACCTTCCAGAGATAGGAGGATAGACCTTCCAGAGATAGGAGGATAGACCTTCCAGAGATAGGAGGATAGACCTTCCAGAGATAGGAGGATAAACCTTCCAGAGATAGGAGGATAGACCTTCCAGAGGTAGGAGGATAGACCTTCCAGAGGTAGGAGGATAGACCTTCCAGAGGTAGGAGGATAGACCTTCCAGAGATAGGAGGATAGACCTTCTAGAACACAGGTGTCAAATACAAGTCTCGCGGGCCGAATTTGGCCCTCCAGGCCATTTCATGTGGCCCTCGCACCTCTCCTGCAGCTGCAGGAGAGCTCCAGCCCTTCTCAGGTCCTCCTCCAGATCCTTACTTTCTGCTTTCAAGCAATGCATCCAGCTTCTTCCCAGCATCGCTGCACTGTGATGTAAGGGAGAGTGGGGGACTCAACTTCTGATGGTGACATCTAATGTAAAGGGGAGGGGATGTGCTGGACATCTAATCTTACAGATACAACCGGCCCTTTTGAGGGCAATCCTAATGCTGATGCTGCCCACCATGAAACTGAGTTTGACACCCCTGTTCTAGAAGGTTGGCAATTTTCTTTAATGACAGATTGGTCGGTCTACCCAAACAAAATATATGAAATTCGTGATATTCCCTCTGCATGCTGTCACTACTGACCTCTCATTCTGGAAATGCTAGCTGCCTGGCTGCCATGTTAATTAGACTTCAATATTTTTTTACTCTCTGGCCATAATAAGCATGCGATCAGTGAAGTAAAAACGTTGTGGACTATGCCTTTAATGAGCAAACAGCATCTTTTGCAATGATCGGCGTTTGTGCGGCTCCCTGCAAATCTTCTCCAACCTCCTGCTGACGTCACCCAGGTACAAAGGCCATGGACACGCCACCGTCTTACGTACTCAGAAGATACGGAGGCAGCACATGGTATTAAATAATGTATTAAAGGGAACCTGTACGGCAAAAATAAAATAAAAATTGGGCACCATTTCTGAATAGCTGGTCAAAATGCTAACTGCCTGGCTGTCCAGCTATCATTACAAGCTTCTGACCTGGAAAAAGCACACAGTGAAGGTTATAGTGGTTGTACACCCTTAAGGCTGGCTTCACACCTATGCGAATTGGATGTGGGTTTCTTCGCATCCAATTCGCATGATAGGAGATTGTGACCTCTCTATGGAGCCGGTTCACATCTCCATTGCGGCTGTGGAGCGGCTTGCACAGGAACGCAGGTAAATGTTACAAACATCATGTAAAGTTCCAGAAGATCCGCTCTATATTATCCTTAGCCACAGAAGTTACATGTAAGCAGCACATAGCTGCGGGTGATGTTCAGGAGCTTTCAGAGACACGTGGGATTTATGTAATAGAGTATCCGTGAGTCACAGATCCCCCCCCCCCCCCCCCCGCATACACACACACGGTGCTGACTGTGCAGACTGCAGTGAGGAGGGGCGCGCACTGTGCACGCTGTCAGTGTCACACGCTGAACCAGACCTGCAGGTAGGGGCGGCACAATGACAGAGCCGGGAAAGTCACAGCTAAAAATATACAAATTGCCATGGCTACAAAGTGTCCACGCCTCTGTCCCTGGAAATGTCTTCAAAAGACAACACAATTCAAAAAAATAAAATAAATTGTTCCCCAAAAAAGTGCGCTTCTAAGACCGCTGCGCAAATACGGTGTGACAGAAAGTATTGCAATGACCGCTATTTTATTCTCTAGGGTGGTAGAATAAAAAATATATATAATGTTTGGGGGTTCTAATTAGAGGGAAGGAGATGGCAGTGAAAACACTGGGGAAGATTAGAATTGGTGGTTTACTTGTCTGTCATGCCAACGGCCACCACAAGATGGCGCCAGATCACAGAAGGAAGCTTAGGCCTGCAGAAGGCCGCAAAGCCGCGGCCTCAATTACACGGCGGGGGAAGGTGGGGCGCACGGAGACACAGGATGGGTGTCTCCATGCGCACCCACCTCCCCCGTCGTGCGATCGCATCGGGCCGGTGCTGGCTGGTAATTGAAGCCTTCTGCAGGCCTAAGCTTCCTTCCCCGGGAGCCAGGTCGCTAATTCCAGTCGCAATTGTGACCGGGCGCCCGGATTTTGTCGAACCCTGCTTTACAGGCATGAACTTTAATGACATCCCAGTCTTAGTCCGTAGGGTTCAATATTGAGTTGGCCCACCCTTTACAGCTATAACAGCTTCAACTCTTCTGGGAAGGCCGTCCACAAGGTTTAGGAGTGTGTCTATGGGAATGTTTGACCATTCTTCCAGAAGAGCATTTGTGAGGTCAGGCACTGATATTGGAGAAAAAGGCCTGGCTCACAGTCTCCGCTCTAATTCATCCCAAAGGTGTTCCATCGGGTTGAGGTCAGGACTCTGTGCAGGTCAGTCAAGTTCCTCCACCCCAAACTCGCTCATCCATGTCTTTATGGACCTTGCTTTGTGCACTGGTGCGCAGTCATGTTGGAACCGAATGGAGCCATCCCGAAACTGTTCTTACAAAGTTGGGAGCATGAAATTGTCCAAAATGTCTTGGTATGCTGACACCTTAGGAGTTCCCTTCACTGGAAATAGGGGGCC
The DNA here is from genome assembly GCF_905171775.1 of Rana temporaria. NCBI lineage: Eukaryota > Metazoa > Chordata > Amphibia > Anura > Ranidae > Rana > Rana temporaria. The sequence goes on from NC_053490.1 coordinate 34,429,172, forward strand.
AAGCCCAACCCCTGAAAAACAACCCCACACCATAATCCCCCCTCCACCAAATGATTTGGACCAGTGCACAAAGCAAGGTCCATAAAAGACACGGATGAGAGAATTTGGGGTGGAGAACTTGACTGGCCTGCACAGAATCCTGACCTCAACCCAATAGAACACCTTTGGGATGAATTAGAGCGGAGACTGCGAGCCAGGCCTTCTCGTCCAACATCAGTGCCTGACCTCACAATTGAGCGTCTGGAAGAATGGTCAAATATTCCCATAGACACACTCCTAAACCTTGTGGACGGCCTTCCCAGAAGAGGTGAAGCTGTTATAGCTGTAAAGGGAGGGCCAACTCAATACTGAACCCTACAGACTAAAGACTGGGTGCCATTAAAGTTCATGTGTGTGTAAAGGCAGGTGTCCCAATACTTTTGGAAATATAGGGTACCTTCGTAGGAGATCCAGTTTCACCGTTCAAGCAGCCTGCTTTGGCATGCCTTGTGTTTGAAAATAACCTTTCTCTCCCTAGGGATCCCGGGATGGATCAGAGGGGTCCGAATGCTCAACGCCGCCACGTGGTGGTGATAGATTGTTGGTTTGCAATCGCTCTTCACAAAATCACACGTTGCTCCATGTAGGCCACCTAACCCAAAGCTAAACGACGCAACGAAAAGTTGTGCCGCAACATACCCTCGAAATGATCCCATCATATCACTGGTAAAAGGAAAATCATTATCGGAACATTGTAGCTCAGCCGCCTGTTTTTACCACCGCCCATCTGAAAAAGCCCTAAAACTATAGATTTCCGTGGGCACAAGTGTAATGAAAAAAAAAAAAAGAAGAAGGAAAAGAACCTTCAGCGATTTTCCAGCAGGCTGGCCCCCAGTAGAAGATTCCACCTACCTTACGGGTCTCCAGCCAGAACATATCTAATGAGACACGCAGAGAACAACAGCCTGCCAATCCTCTCACACACACTGCCGATCTCCTAGCAGACCATCGCAATGAAGAACACACAAGCAGCAAAGACATATGTTCCCAATGCTTGGAAGTGCAGAAGTCTTCTATAAGAAATCCGCACAATAGAAGCCATTGTACAAAAGATGAACAACAAATAAAAAAAAATCCAAAATATAATATTCTCTTTCATGAATAGGAGAAGTTCCTTAAAAAAGAAACTGATGAGTTCTACTTCTTGTGAATCCCCATTCCCCCGAATGAAAGGACGAGATGTCATCTCTGACGGGCCGTATAATAGTCACTTTCCAGAGATGAAATCATTTTCTTATTTCTACATTTACATGCCGGCGCATTTTACACTCACCGGACACTATATTGGCTACGCCTGTTCAATCGCTCGGTAACACAATCTGCTAATCAGCCAATCACATGGCAGCAACTCAAATACATTTTATTTTGGTGCAGCGTCGCAGGACCGCGGAATTGTCAGTAAAAGTAACGCAGTGCAGTATCGCAAAAAATGGCCTGGTCAGGAAAAGGGGGGTAAATCTATCGGAGGTCAAGTGGTTACTGAAACATCACAAACTTTAAAAAATAAATAAATAAATATGCATATTCGAATACATGGACCCTTGTTTACAACTTTATGTTACAGGTAAGCCTATATTAACCACTAGCCGACCAGCCGCCGCAGTTATACGCATTGCAGCCATTAGGGGCGCGTGCCACCTGGTGGGCACCCGCGATCGCTCGTTACAGAGCGTGAACCGGGAGCACACAGCTCCCGGTCCTGTCAGGGGGAGAAATGCCTGACCAATGTATGAACAGCGATCTGTCATTTCCCCTAGTTAGGCCCACCCCCCCCCTTCAGTTAGAACACACTATAGGGAACATAATTAACCCCTTTTCTCGCCCCCTAGTGTTAACCCCTTCACTGCCAGTGGCATTTTTACAGTAACCAATGCATTTTTATAGCACTGATCGCTATAAAAATGTCAATGGTCCCAAAAATGTGTCAAAAGTGGCCGCAATAAGGTCGCAGTACCGATAAAAATCCCAGATCGCCGCCATTACTAGTATAAAAAAAATAAAAATTAAAAGAACCAAAAAAAAATAAAACATTTTTACTTACCAGAACTGCCGGTTGCTACGCGGATCTTCCTAATCTGCCTCTACCTAGTCCGCGGCAGGTCCTCTTCCTCGTCTTCTGGGGAATGGGGCGCGCTGCCTTCTGAGAACTGTGTGTATCCCAGAAAGCAGCCGCCCATTCACAAAAGAGCCGCAAGACTCGCACATGCGCAGTAGGAAAACGGGCAGTGAAGCCCCAAGGTTCCACTGTCTGTTTCCCTCAGTAAGAATGGCGGCACTGGGAGCTGCCAGGATCGTGGGATCGGCCATTGGGGGGGCCGACATCGCGGGCGCCTAGGACAGGTAAGTGTCCTTATTAAAAGTCAGCAGTTACAGTGTTTGAAGCTTTAGGGGTAACCTGTAGCTAACAAGGATATCTCCTAACTCTGCACGGTTTAGGAGAAATCCCTGTATTTGCATGTGCCGACGTCATGCGGCACATGCGCACTTAAGCCAACTGAAGCAATGGCATCATGTTCAGTTGTACTGTGCCGTTCCTGCGCGCATGTGCCAAAGTGACGTCAGTGCGGCTCTGGCCAATCACAGCGTCGGAAAATTGTGCAAGATAAAAAAGTTGCAATGACCGCCATTTTATTCCCTAGGGTGTCTGCTAAAAAAAAAAAAACACATACATAATGTTTGGGGGTTCTGAGTAATTTTCTAGCAAAAAAATTATGATTTTTAAATGTAGGAGAGAAGTGCCAGAATAGGCCTGGTATGGAAGTGGTTAAAGGGTCACTAAAGGGATTTTTTTTTTTTTTTTTTAGCTAAATAGCTTCCTTTACCTTACTGCAGTCCTGGTTTCATGTCCTCATTGTTTGTTTTTGCTCTGATGTTGCTGTAATTCTTCTCTGTTCTGGACACTTCCTGGTTGTCTGTTTCCTGATCACCACAGTACTGGGAGATTCTAGTTTCGTTTTCCAAACCAATACTGCTCTATGGGTCTGTCTAGCACAGAGGCATCAAATAACATGCAAAAACTAAGCTAGATGCATAAACGAAACTGAAACTATGAGGTACATTATATGATTGATTTTTATCTATTTTTAATCGTTTTTAAAAGGAATCAGTTAACTATTATGTCTCTATACCCTGTAAACAGTAATTTCAGCTAAAGAAAAAAAAATTCCTTTAGTGACCCTTTAAGGAACATATAGGTATATTTCGTTATACTTTAAGGATTCCTTAAAGTATAACTAAAGCTAAAACTTTTTTTCAGTTTTGAGTGGAGAGGGATTAGAACCTCTGTGAGGTTTTTATTTCTGCCGGTGCCCCCGTCAGGGACATTTACCCTCTCCATTTGTCCTTTTTACCATTATCATTGAAAGCAAAAGTAAAAGAAAAACCCAAATCTTTAAGTTGTCCTCAGAAAAGTAATAGTGGGGAAATGTTCCAATGGGGACACTAGTTCTCCTGACCCAAGTTGTGGGGATTTCCTCTCACTTCCTGTTTTGGCTATGGGACAGGAAGTGAGGGGAAATCTCTGCAATGGAACGCAGATGGCGAAAACAAATCTGATAGGTGTAACTAGCTCTATCCAAAAAAAAAAAAAAAAATTATCGAACAGATATAACAAAACACCTTCAATGGTACAATATTTACCAGATCCAAAGAAGGAAAAACAAGTTCATGATTATAGCTTACTGTACATACACTTTAAGGGGGGTGTTGGAAGTGAGTCACGCTATTACTCAAGGATGTTATTTGTCCACTCTGAGCAAATTAAGACCTACTGAGGATAAAACTCGTCACTGACAATGCACAAAACAAGAAGGATCACTGCGCCTGACAGGAAGAAGAACAGATACCGAGAATTACACCCGGCATACAGAACAAGGGAAGTGGTACTGTGTAGAGCCCATTACATACAGAAGAAGAACAGATACCGAGAATTACACCCGGCATACAGAACAAGGGAAGTGGTACTGTGCAGAGCCCATTACATACAGAAGAAGAACAGATACCGAGAATTACACCCGGCATACAGGACAAGGGAAGTGGTACTGTGCAGGGCCCATTACATACAGAAGAACAGATACTGAGAATTACACCCGGCATACAGAACAAGGGAAGTGGTACTGTGCAGAGCCCATTACATACAGAAGAACAGATACCGAGAATTACACCCGGCATACAGGACAAGGGAAGTGGTACTGTGCAGAGCCCATTACATACAGAAGAACAGATACTGAGAATTACACCCGGCATACAGAAACAAGGGAAGTGGTACTGTGCAGGGCCCATTACATACAGAAGAAGAACAGATACCGAGAATTACACCCGGCATACAGGACAAGGGAAGTGGTACTGTGCAGAGCCCATTACATACAGAAGAACAGATACCGAGAATTACACCCGGCATACAGGACAAGGGAAGTGGTACTGTGCAGAGCCCATTACATACAGAAGAAGAACAGATACCGAGAATTACACCCGGCATACAGAACAAGGGAAGTGGTACTGTGCAGGGCCCATTACATACAGAATAAGAACAGATACCGAGAATTACACCCGGCATACAGAACAAGGGAAGTGGTACTGTGCAGAGCCCATTACATACAGAAGAAGAACAGATACCAAGAATTACACCCGGCATACAGAAACAAGGGAAGTGGTACTGTGCAGAGCCCATTACATACAGAAGAACAGATACCGAGAATTACACCCGGCATACAGGACAAGGGAAGTGGTACTGTGCAGAGCCCATTACATACAGGAGAAGAACAGATACCGAGAATTACACCCGGCATACAGGACAAATGAAGTGGTACTGTGCAGAGCCCATTACATACAGGAGAAGAACAGATACCGAGAATTACACCCGGCATACAGAACAATGGAAGTGGTACTGTGCAGAGCCCATAACATACAGAAGAACAGATACCGAGAATTACACCCGGCATACAGGACAAGGGAAGTGGTACTGTGCAGAGCCCAATACATACAGAAGAAGAACAGATACCAAGAATTACACCCGGCATACAGGACAAGGGAAGTGGTACTGTGCAGAGCCCATTACATACAGAAGAACAGATACCGAGAATTACACCCGGCATACAGAACAATGGAAGTGGTACTGTGCAGAGCCCATTACATACAGAAGAACAGATACCGAGAATTACACCCGGCATACAGGACAAGGGAAGTGGTACTGTGCAGAGCCCATTACATACAGAAGAAGAACAGATACCGAGAATTACACCCGGCATACAGAAACAAGGGAAGTGGTACTGTGCAGAGCCCAATACATACAGAAGAAGAACAGATACCGAGAATTACACCCGGCATACAGGACAAGGGAAGTGGTACTGTGCCGAGCCCATTACATACAGAAGAACAGATACTGAGAATTACACCCGGCATACAGAACAAGGGAAGTGGTACTGTGCAGGGCCCATTACATACAGAAGAACAGATACCGAGAATTACACCCGGCATACAGAACAAGGGAAGTGGTACTGTGCAGGGCCCATTACATACAGAAGAACAGATACTGAGAATTACACCCGGCATACAGAACAAGGAAAGTGGTACTGTGCAGGGCCCATTACATACAGAAGAACAGATACTGAGAATTACACCCGGCATACAGAACAAGGGAAGTGGTACTGTGCAGGGCCCATTACATACAGAAGAACAGATACTGAGAATTACACCCGGCATACAGAACAAGGAAAGTGGTACTGTGCAGGGCCCATTACATACAGAAGAACAGATACCGAGAATTACACCCGGCATACAGAACAAGGGAAGTGGTACTGTGCAGGGCCCATTACATACAGAAGAACAGATACTGAGAATTACACCCGGCATACAGAACAAGGAAAGTGGTACTGTGCAGGGCCCATTACATACAGAAGAACAGATACTGAGAATTACACCCGGCATACAGAACAAGGAAAGTGGTACTGTGCAGGGCCCATTACATACAGAAGAACAGATACTGAGAATTACACCCGGCATACAGAACAAGGGAAGTGGTACTGTGCAGGGCCCATTACATACAGAAGAACAGATACTGAGAATTACACCCGGCATACAGAACAAGGAAAGTGGTACTGTGCAGGGCCCATTACATACAGAAGAACAGATACTGAGAATTACACCCGGCATACAGAACAAGGGAAGTGGTACTGTGCGGGGCCCATTACATACAGAATAAGAACAGACACTGAGAATTACACCCGGCATACAGAACAAGGGAAGTGGTACTGTGCCGAGCCCATTACATACAGAACAAGAACAGATACCGAGAATTACACCCGGCATACAGAACAAGGGAAGTGGTACTGTGCCGAGCCCATTACATACAGAAGAAGAACAGAAGCATACAGGACAAGAAAAAATAAATGAGAATGAGATCCATGGAGTGGTACTGTGAAGTCAAATAAACAAATACAGTACTTTGAAAAAGTATTCATACCCCTTTAAATTCTCCACATTTTGTCATGTTACAACCAAAAAAAGTATTTTTTGGGGATTTAATGTGATAAACCAACACAAAGTGGCCCATAATTGTAAAGTGGAAGGAAAACGATAATGCCGCGTACAGACGATCGTTTTATGCGATGTAAAAAACTACGTTTTTAAAAACGTAAATTTAATTGACAGTGTGTGGGTGAAAACGTCGTTTTATGTCTTCTGAAAAACGACCAAAAAAAATTGAAGCATGCTTCAATTTTATGTGCCGTTTTTCAAAACGTCGTTTTTTACTTCACAGAAATTGACTGTGTGTAGCAAAAAACAACGTTTAAAACGACGTTTTTACACCCGCGTGGCGTGGATTTGTATTCAGCCCCCTGATGCCCCTCTGATGCCCCCAACTAAAATCTAGTGGAACCAATTGCCTTCAGAAGTCTCCTAATTAGTAAATAGAGTCCACCTGTGTGTAATATAATCTCAGTATAAATACAGCTGTGTTATGGCCCGTACACACAATCCAAAAAACGTACGAAAACGGTCATCCGAGGAAGAATCGTACGATGTTTGGATCGTGTGTACACTACTTTCGAAAGCCGATCACGACAGTTCATCCAATATTATTCCATCAGACAAGCGGAAAAATTTCCCTCGTACGATACCAGATCGTACAATTTTCGTTTAGTCAGTATAGTTGTAGTCCAAAAATACATTACATTACAACACATGACATCACTTCCGATTATTTTTTTTTCTGTCGTACGGGAATTTTCGTGACTTTAGTAACCAAATTTAGTATTCCAATTCCACTTGCGACTATTAAGCGAAAATAGTCATACGATCTGTCGTACAATATTCGGATCGTGTGTATGGGCCATTAGTGAACAAACGGCATCATGAAGGCCAAGGAACACACCAAACAAGTCAGAGATAAAAGTTGTGGAGAAGTATATAGCAGGGTACGATTATAAAAAAAAAAAAAAAAACATCCCAAGCTTTGAATATATCAAGGAGCTCTGTTCTTTCCATTTTTGGATGATGGATTGAGTATGGCACAACTGGCCGTCCACCTAAACTGACAGGCCGGGCAAGGAGAGCATTCATCAGAGAAGCAGCCAAGAGGCCCATGGTAACTCTGGAGGAGCTGCAGAGATCCACAGCTCAGGTGGGAGAATCTGTCCACAGGACAACTATTAGTCGTGCTCTCCACAAATCTTCCCTTTATGGAGGAGTGACAAGAAGAAAGTCATTGTTGAAAGAAAGCTATAAAAAGTTCCATTTGCAGTTTGCGAGAAATTGGTGGATTCGGCAAACATGTGGAAGAAGATGCTCTGGTCAGATGAGACCAAAATTGAACTTTTTAGCCTAAAAGCAAAACACTAAGGCCTAGTACACACGAGAGGATTTATCCGCGGATACGGTCCACCGAACCGTATCCGCGGATAAATCCTCTCGAGGATTTCCACGGATTTGGATCCGATGGAGTGTACTCACCATCGGATCGAAATCCGCGCCGAAATCCCCTCGCGATGACCTGTCGCGCCGTCGCCGCGATGATGACGCGGCGACGTGCGCGACGCTGTCATAAAAGGAATTCCACGCATGCGTTGAATCATTACGACGCATGCGGGGGATCCCTTCGGACGGATCGATCCAGTGAGTCTGTACAGACCACCGGATCGATCCGCGGGAGCCAATTCAAGCGGATAGATTTGTAGACATGTCTACAAATTTTTATCTGCTGGAATTGGGAAATTTACGCGGATAAAAGATACGCAGGAATGTACACACCATAGAATCTATCCGCTGAAACAGATCCGCTGAGATTTTTCAGCGGATGGATTCTATCGTGTGTACGGGGCCTATGTGTGGCAGGAAAACAAACACTGCACATCACCCTAAACACACCATCCCCACCGTGAAACATGGTGGTGGCAGCATCATGTTGTGGGGATGCTTTTCTTTAGCGGGGACAGGGAAGCTGGTCAGAGTTGATGGGAAGATGGATGGAGCCAAATACAGGGCAATCTTAGAAGAAAACCTGTTAGAGTCTACAAAAGACTTGAGACTGGGGCGGAGGTTCGACTTCCAGCAGGACAACGACCCTAAACATACAGCCAGAGCTACAATGGAATGGTTTAGATCAAAACATATTCATGTGTTAGAATGACCCAGTCAAAGTCCAGACCTAAATCACATTGAGAATCTGTGGCAAGACTTGAAAATCGCTGCTCACAGACACTCTCCATCCAATCTGACAGAGCTTGAGATATTTTGCAAATGCAACATGTCCCTCTCTAGATGTGCAAAGCTGGTAGAGACATCCCCAAAAAGACTTGCAGCTGTAATTGCAGAGAAAGGAGGTTCTACAAAGTATTGACTCCGGGGGGCTGAATGTAAATGTACCCCACACTTTTCACATATTTTTTTGGAAAAAAATTTAAAAATCCATTTTCCACTTCACAATTATGTGCCACTTTGTGTTGGTCCATCACATAAAATCCCCAAAAAATACATTTACATTTTTGGCTGCAACATGACAAAATGTAGAAAATTTCAAGGCGCTGTAAAAATGGACAGAAACCCCCAGATTACATTGAGCACATGGGGTATTGGCAGCGAGCCTTTACACACACACACACACACACACACACAGAATACAGTACTGAGAATGGAATCCACATACAGAAGAAAGGAAGTGGTCTGTTTCTATATACAGGAATAGAGGCAGATACCAGGAAATAGAACGGGGAATAGTGTTAAATATTTCATCACATACTTAACATGAGACCAGGTGTTCAGGGGGCACAAGACCTGTACGCTTCCCCTGAATATGAAACAAGGGCAGCGCAGCCAACAGCCCACCGCTGAGCGCCCAGGACAAGCCCACGGCCCACCGCTGGGCGCCCAGGACAAGCCCACGGCCCACCGCTGGGCGCCCAGGACAAGCCCACGACCCACCGCTGGGCGCCCGGGACAAGCCCACGGCCCACCGCTGGGCGCCCGGGACAAGCCCACGGCCCACCGCTGGGCGCCCGGGACAAGCCCACGGCCCACCGCTGGGCGCCCGGGACAAGCCCACGGCCCACCGCTGAGCACCGGGGACAAGCCCACGGCCCACCGCTGGGCGCCCAGGACAAGCCCACGGCCCACCGCTGGGCGCCCAGGACAAGCCCACGGCCCACCGCTGAGCACCGGGGACAAGCCCACGGCCCACCGCCCGGGACAAGCCATCGGCCCACCGCTGACCGCCCAGGACAAGCCAACGGCCCACCGCTGACCCTCCAACGGCTGCCTCTGGCCATCCAGGCGAAGCCGGCAACCCCCCTGCTGACCATCCAGAATGAGTGACCTGCCCCCTCTGACCATGCAGAATAACAAACCAGCCCGAACTGACTATACAGTACAGAATCCCCCATCCAGAAGAAGAAAAGCCCCTCCAATAACCATCCAGAAAGAGTACCCCCATGCACAAGCAATCCAGAACCACCCCCAATACTGAACCAATGACCGCCCGGGACAAGCCAACGGCCCACCGCTGACCGCCCGGGACAAGCCAATGCCCCACCGCTGACCGCCCGGGACAAGCCAACGCCCCACCGCTGACCCCCCAACGGCTGCCTCTGGCCATCCAGGCGAAGCCGGCAACCCCCCTGCTGATCATCCAGAATGAGTGACCTGCCCCCTCTGACCATGCAGAATAACAAACCAGCCCGAACTGACTATACAGTACAGAATCCCCCATCCAGAAGAAGAAAAGCCCCTCCAATAACCATCCAGAATGAGTACCCCCATGCACAAGCAATCCAGAACCCCCCCAATACTGAACTTCTGCCGAAAATAAAAAAAAGCAGCAGACCTGCAAACTGCAATCTCTTCCATATGACACAAGCTACCTCCAAGTCCTATCCCTGATCTCATCACTATTTATAGGAATATAAACCTTTATCACTGCACCTATCTATACAAACACACCTCCTCCTCCTCCCAGATCTCACAAACTGCACTTCAGTCACGACTGCCGATACAGAACGCAGGATGGGGCCCCGCACACTACACCGGTACCAGCTACTTAACCCCTGAGCTACCAGGAGCCCTGCAATGTCATCTGCAGAAATGAGATCAGTGTTAACCGTTATGCCGCGCACAGACGGTCACACAAATGTTGTCGGAAATTGCGAACGTCAAGAACGCGGTGACGTACAACACGGACGACGAGCTGAGAAAAATTAAGTTCAATAGGCAGTGCGGCTCTTCTGCTTGATTCTGAGCATGCGTGGAATTTTCTGCGTCTGAATTGTGTACGCACGCTCGGAATTTCCGACAACAAGTTTTGTTGTCGGAAAATTTGAGAACCAGCTCTCAAACATTTGTTGTCGGAAATTCCGACAGCAAATGTCCGATGGCGCATACACACAGTCGATTTTTCCGACAACAAGCTCACATCGAACATTTGTTGTCGGAAATTCCGGCCGTGTGTACGCGGCATAACCCAGAAGCAGTTATAATTATCATTGCACCTCCCACACCTTTAGTACAACCCCAGCTCAACACCAATATCTGAAATACAATATATCACATCAAGGAGATAAATCAAACACATCAGACTGTGCCAGGAATACAAGGTATAAAAAGACATCTGATCGCTCCAATGTGACGATCACATGATACAATTCCCTGTTACCATACGAGCACTGAGATCTGCCAGATACAGCACCGTATAGACCAACTTCCATACTGCTGTTTCGGGGGGTTGCTATCAGTACACCATTGTCCATCCCATATCATATTCTTCCTGAAGGCTTTTGGTTCCCTTTAGACCAGGGTTCGACAAGATCCAGGCGTCCAGTCGCAATTGCGACTAGAATTAGCGCCCTGGCGCCCGGGGAAGCTTAGGCCTGCAAAAGGCCGCAAAGCCGCAGCCTCAATTACCGGCCGGGGCGCACGGAGACACAGGATACCCCATCCTGTGTCTCCGTGCGCCCCCGCGGCGGGCCGCGCCGACCGGTAATTGAGGCTGACCGGCTTTGCGGCCTTCTGTAGGCCTAAGCTTCCTTCTGTGATCTGGTGCCATCTTGTGGTGCCTGTTGGCATGACATGTAAACCGGCAATCCAGTAATTCTAATGGAGCTTCCCCAGTGTTTTCACTGCCATCCCCTTCCCTCTAATTAGAGCCCCCAAACATTATATATATTTTTTATTCTAACACCCTAGAGAATAAAATGGCGGTCGTCACACCGTATTTGCGCAGCGGTCTTACAAGCACACTTTTTTGGGGAAAAAATACATTATTTTTAATAAAAAAAATAAGACAACAGTGAAGTTGGCCCAATTTTTTTTATACTGTGAAAGATAATGTTATGCCGAGTAAATTGACACCCAACATGTCACGCTTCAAAATTAAGTCCGCTCGTGGAATGGCGACAAACTTTTACCCTTCAAAATCTCCATAGGTGACGTTTAAAAAAATTTTTTTTACAGGTTGCACGTTTTGAGTTACAGAGGAGGTCTAGGGCTAGAATTATTGCTCTCGCACTACCGATCGCGGCAATACCTCACATGTGTGGTTTGAATACCGTTTACACATGCAGGCGCTACTCACGTAAGCGAGGAGAGGACCCGGCGCATCACGAGAAGAGGGCCCGGCATATCACGAGAAGAGGGCCCGGCGTATCACGAGATGGACAGCCGCAGAGGTGATGGGGAAGAGGGCCCGGCGTATCACGAGAAGAAGGCCCGGCGTATCACGAGAAGAAGGCCCGGCGTATCACGAGAAGAAGGCCCAGCGTATCACGAGAAGAAGGCCCAGCGTATCACGAGAAGAAGGCCCGGCGTATCACGAGAAGAAGGCCCGGCGTATCACGAGAAGAGGGCCCGGCGTATCACGGGAAGAGGGCCCGGCGTATCACGGGAAGAGGGCCCGGCGTATCACGGGAAGAGGGCCCGGCGTATCACGAGAAGAAGGCCCGGCGTATCACGAGAAGAAGGCCCGGCGTATCACGAGAAGAAGGCCCGGCGTATCACGAGAAGAGGGCCCGGCGTATCACGGGAAGAGGGCCCGGCGTATCACGGGAAGAGGGCCCGGCGTATCACGGGAAGAGGGCCCGGCGTATCACGAGAAGAGGGCCCGGCGTATCACGAGAAGAAGGCCCGGCGTATCACGAGAAGAAGGCCCGGCGTATCACGGGAAGAAGGCCCGGCGTATCACGGGAAGAAGGCCCGGCGTATCACGGGAAGAAGGCCCGGCGTATCACGGGAAGAAGGCCCGGCGTATCACGAGATGGACAGCCGCAGAGGTGATGGGGAAGAAGGATCCGTCATCCATAGCAACAAGACTTCACCACAGCTGGAGGGCCGAGGTTGCCGACCCTGCGAGGAAAACGGACAAGTTGCTCCAGAGCACAGCTCCGTCCTCTACACCACCTCATCCCTCAGAGCTGAGATGTCAGGTAGTGGAGGAGGAACGCTCTGCAGACAGATGCAATGTACACACTATATCAGAAATAACACTCTATACAGAGGAGGGGAACACAAAGCCAGGAACATAATCATTGTACAATGAGAAACGCTCTGCAGCATGGAGACAACCAGAATAATACTCAACATGACATTATGAATCGGAGCAATCATCTGCAGATCATAGGGCATGATACTATGTATGAGAGGAGGAGGAGGAATGACCTGCAGATGACACATAACATGGTACCATAGCTGGGATGGGGAGGAATGCTCTGCAGATACATGACAATGTACCAAGGCTGTGATGGGGAGGAATGCATAATGTTCTGCAGTCAGCGATGGGGAGAAATGCTCTGCAGTCGTATAAGGTGGTACCATTGCTGGGATGAATAGGAATGCTCTGCACACAGGGAGAAATGCTCTGCAGTCAGTGAGGAAGAGGAGGAATGCAGAATGTTCTGCAGTCAGTGATGGGAAGAAATGCTCTGCAGTTGTATAAGGTGGTACCAGTGCTGGGATGAATAGGAACGCTCTGCAGTCAGGGAAGAGGAACGTTCTGCACACAGGGGGTGATGGGAGGAATGTTCTGCAGTCAGTGAGAAGGAATGCTCTGCAGTCAGTAATGAGGAGGAATGGTCTGCAGTCAGTGTGGAATGATGAGGTGTAATGTTCTGCAGACAATGATGAGGAGGAATGCTCAGCAGTCAGGGGTGATGATGATGGGTGTAATGCTCTGCAGTGTGATGATGGTAGGTGTAATGCTCTGCATTCAGTGATAATGGGAGGTGTAATGTTCTGCAGTGTGATGAGAGGTGTAATGCTCTGCAGTGTGATGATGGGAGGTGTAATGCTCCCAGTGTGATGATGGGAGGTGTAATGCTCTGCAGTGTGATGATGAGAGGTGTAATGCTCTGCAGTGTGATGATGAGAGGTGTAATGCTCTGCAGTGTGATGATGAGAGGTGTAATGCTCTGCAGTGTGATGATGGGAGGTGTGATGAGGTGTAATGCTCTGCAGTGTGATGATGATAGGAGGTGTAATGCTCTGCAGTGTGTGTGATGGGAGGTGTAATGCTCTGCAGTGTGATGAGGTGTAATGCTCTGCAGTGTGTGATGGGAGGTGTAATGCTCTGCAGTGTGATGATGATGATGATAGGTGTAATGCTCTGCAGTGTGATGATGAGAGGTGTAATGCTCTGCAGTGTGATGATGATAGGAGGTGTAATGCTCTGCAGTGTGTGATGATGGGAGGTGTAATGCTCTGCAGTGTGTTGATGATGGGAGGTCTAATGCTCTGCAGTGTGATGATGATGGGAGGTGTAATGCTCTGCAGTGTGATGATGATAGGAGGTGTAATGCTCTGCAGTGTGATGATAGGAGGTGTAATGCTCTGCAGTGTGATGATGATGGGAGGTGTAATGCTCTGCAGTGTGATGATGATGGGAGGTGTAATGCTCTGCAGTGTGATGATGATAGGAGGTGTAATGCTCTGCAGTGTGATGATGATGGGAGGTGTAATGCTCTGCAGTGTGATGATGATAGGAGGTGTAATGCTCTGCAGTGTGTGATGATGGGAGGTGTAATGCTCTGCAGTGTGTGATGATGGGAGGTGTAATGCTCTGCAGTGTGATGATGATGGGAGGTGTAATGCTCTGCAGTGTGATGATGATAGGAGGTGTAATGCTCTGCAGTGTGATGATGGGAGGTGTAATGCTCTGCAGTGTGATGATGATAGGAGGTGTAATGCTCTGCAGTGTGATGATGATGGGAGGTGTAATGCTCTGCAGTGTGATGATGATGGGAGGTGTAATGCTCTGCAGTGTGATGATGGGAGGTGTAATGCTCTGCAGTGATGATGAGAGGTGTAATGCTCTGCAGTGTGATGATGGGGGGAATGCTCTGCAGTGTGATGATGAGAGGTGTAATGCTCTGCAGTGTGATGATGATGGGAGGTGTAATGCTCTGCAGTGTGATGATGATGAGAGGTGTAATGCTCTGCAGTGTGATGATGATAGGAGGTGTAATGCTCTGCAGTGTGATGATAGGAGGTGTAATGCTCTGCAGTGTGTGATGATGGGAGGTGTAATGCTCTGCAGTGTGATGATGGGAGGTGTAATGCTCTGCAGTGTGATGAGGTGTAATGCTCTGCAGTGTGATGATGGGAGGTGTAATGCTCTGCAGTGTGATGATGATGGGAGGTGTAATGCTCTGCAGTGTGATGATGGGGGGAATGCTCTGCAGTGTGATGATGGGAGGTGTAATGCTCTGCAGTGTGATGATGGGAGGTGTAATGCTCTGCAGTGTGATGATGGGAGGTGTAATGCTCTGCAGTGTGATGAGGTGTAATGCTCTGCAGTGTGATGATGGGAGGTGTAATGCTCTGCAGTGTGATGATGATGGGAGGTGTAATGCTCTGCAGTGTGATGATGATGGGAGGTGTAATGCTCTGCAGTGTGATGATGATGGGAGGTGTAATGCTCTGCAGTGTGATGATGATGGGAGGTGTAATGCTCTGCAGTGTGATGATGATGGGAGGTGTAATGCTCTGCAGTGTGATGATGATGGGAGGTGTAATGCTCTGCAGTGTGATGATGGGGGGGTGTAATGCTCTGCAGTGTGATGAGGTGTAATGCTCTGCAGTGTGATGATGATGTGAGGTGTAATGCTCTGCAGTGTGATGATGATGGGAGGTGTAATGCTCTGCAGTGTGATGATGAGAGGTGTAATGCTCTGCAGTGTGATGATGAGAGGTGTAATGCTCTGCAGTGTGATGATAGGAGGTGTAATGCTCTGCAGTGTGATGATGATAGGAGGTGTAATGCTCTGCAGTGTGATGAGAGGTGTAATGCTCTGCAGTGTGATGATAGGGGGTGTAATGCTCTGCAGTGTGATGATGATAGGAGGTGTAATGCTCTGCAGTGTGTGATGATGGGAGGTGTAATGCTCTGCAGTGTGATGAGGTGTAATGCTCTGCAGTGTGATGATGGGAGGTGTAATGCTCTGCAGTGTGTGATGATGAGAGGTGTAATGCTCTGCAGTGTGATGATAGGAGGTGTAATGCTCTGCAGTGTGATGATAGGAGGTGTAATGCTCTGCAGTGTGATGATGATAGGAGGTGTAATGCTCTGCAGTGTGATGATGAGAGGTGTAATGCTCTGCAGTGTGATGATGAGAGGTGTAATGCTCTGCAGTGTGATGATGAGAGGTGTAATGCTCTGCAGTGTGATGATGATGAGAGGTGTAATGCTCTGCAGTGTGATGATAGGAGGTGTAATGCTCTGCAGTGTGATGATGATAGGAGGTGTAATGCTCTGCAGTGTGTGATGATGATAGGAGGTGTAATGCTCTGCAGTGTGATGATGATAGGAGGTGTAATGCTCTGCAGTGTGATGATGAGAGGTGTAATGCTCTGCAGTGTGATGATGATAGGAGGTGTAATGCTCTGCAGTGTGATGATAGGAGGTGTAATGCTCTGCAGTGTGTGATGATGGGAGGTGTAATGCTCTGCAGTGTGATGATAGGAGGTGTAATGCTCTGCAGTGTGATGATAGGAGGTGTAATGCTCTGCAGTGTGATGATGATAGGAGGTGTAATGCTCTGCAGTGTGATGATGATAGGAGGTGTAATGCTCTGCAGTGTGTGTGATGTCCCCAGAACAATGCTGCTCCCCTCCCCCGTGTCTCCTCACCTTCCTCGGAGGGGGTTGCATGGTGCCGGTGTCGGGGTCCCGGGGGGCTCGGTGTCAGTGCCGGCCTCCGGGGGGCTCCATGAAGGGCCACAGACACACTGGAGAGCGCCGGGCACACAGCACAGGACGGGGGGGGAGGGGCGGCGTGTAATAGGAGCGGGGGAGGGGCGACCACTGCACGGAGACAGGAGGCGGCTCTGCCGAGACTGCAGTACTGCCGATCTCACAGGGGTGAGCGCCACCTGCCGGCCAGAGACTGGTTACTACATCATTGCCGAAACTCGGGAACCGAGCGCCATCGTCCGGACAGAAACATTATCAATCACCAAGAGCCGAACGCCACTTACGTGACAGATAGATTGGTATGCAGCGCTTCTTCTGAACCCTAGAAGGCAGGCGCCACCTGGCGGGCACAAGAGGGTATTGCAGCGCTGATCATACTTGGTTACTGCTTACTACAGCACTGCTGATCTTCTGAGACTGAGCACCACCTGCCGGGCAGACTCTACTACTGCAGCCCGCTGCCTTGACTATGTTGGAGGGGAGGGGGGGATTCCTCCATTCTCTATATACAGTATCCCACAAAAGTGAGTACACCCCTCACATTTTTGTAAATCTTTTATTATATCTTTTTATGTGACAACACTGAAGAAATGACACTTTGCTACAATGTTGTGTAGTGAGTGTACAGCTTGTTTAACCACTTCCATACCAGGCACTTACGCACCTTCCTGCTCAGGCCAATTTTCAGCTTTCAGCGCTGTCGCATTTTGAATGACAATTGCGCGGTCATGCTACACTGTCCCCAAACTATTTCTTTATCATTTTGTTCCCACAAATAGAGCTTTCTTTTGGTGGTATTTGATCACCTCTGCGATTTTTATTTTTTGCGCAACAACTAAAAAAAGACCTAAAATTTTGAAAAAAATTAAGTTTTTATTTTTTTCTGTTATTTTTTTGTGAATAAGTAAGTTTTCTCCTTCAATTACGGGCACTGATATGGGCACCGGTGAGGCGGCACTGATGGACACTGATAGGCGGCACTGGTATGCGGCACTGATGGGCACTCATAGGCGGCACTGGGCACTCATAGGCTACACTGGGCACTCATGGGTGGCACTGATGGGTACTTATGGGTGGCACAGATGGGCACTGGACATGGGTGGGCACTGGGCACTGAGAGGTGGGACTGATAGACACTGAGGGGTGGCACTGATGGACACTGAGGGGTGGCACTGAGGGCATTGCTGGGCATCACTTGTTTATCCAGTGCCCATGTTTCCAGTCAGTGCCTATTTGTGGGCACTGATTGGCATCTTTCTCATTTTTTTTTTTTTTTTACTGCCCCCTTCCCTGGTGGTCCAGTGTGGCGATCCGAGGGGGGGCTGCGCTGATAAACAATCAGCGCGAACCCCCCCTGTCAGGAGAGCCGCCGATCGGCTCTCCTCTACTCGCATCTGTCAGACGCGAGTGAGGAAGAGCCATCAACGGCTCTTCCTGTTTACATCGTGATCAGCCGTGATTGGACACGTCTGATCACGTGGTAAAGGGCCTCCGCCGGAGGCTCTTTACCGAGATCGGAGATGCAGGGTGTCAGACTGACACCCCGAACCACCGATCGCCCATGGGGGCGCGCGCCGGCATGAAATCCTGCAGGACGTCAACAGACGTCCAGTCAGGATTTCACAACCACTCCCCGGATGTCAATTGTCTATTGACCGGGCGGGAAGTGGTTAATATCTAAAGCGTTGGCAACAAAAGTGAGTACACCCCTAAGTGAAAATGTCCAAATTGGGCCCAATAAGCCATTTTCCCTCCCCGGTGTCATGTGACTCGTTTTTGGACAGCGCGGTTCAGAGCGTTTTTTTTTCCGCGCATCTTGTTACACAACAAAATGCTAATTTTTACGGCCAATAAGAATGAACGGCCCCCAAACGCGTGTCACAAATTTTCCAGCAATTTTAGCACAGTTCAGAATTGTGCGATTCTGCTGCCAATTCAGATACGCTAATATTTGTCCCAAGCGCGTGCATTTTTACGCATTTCGTTTTTGACAGCCCATTCATTTTCGTTTGGGCTGCCAATTGCACAGGCACACACAAAAAGTATGGCAGGTGTGGCTTTTACACATTACACCCAACCAAACCGCATTTTATTACGGTGGGAGACCACGGGGGTCAGAAAGACGTTTGTGAGATGCTTTTGGGGTGCCATTAACAATTAAAGGAACCCGCGCGCCTCTAACAAGGGCAACGCCTTTCCATGCGGTGCCTGAAATGCACGTGAAAAGGTGTCTTTCTTGCTTCGCACTCTCCTGTCCTCCCCTAAATCCTTTCACTGCCATTAACATATGTTATGGACTCCACTATCCCACGTGTGGGCCCAGGACCCATGTGGTGGTAGTCCTCAGGTAGAGAGGAGGTGGACCTGGGAAAGTTCATTTGCTGACCTACCCTAGCTTGTAAGAATCAGGAAACAACAAGGATTATGGCACTTCCAGGTTCAGCTGTCACTTTCACGACTGCTGTGATCAGAGAAGAAGGTAAAGGAGTGGGATCGGTGCTGTCCCATTAACCGCTTGTCGACCAGCCGCCATCATTATACTGCGCCAGGTCAGATCATTCCCGCGAATCGCCGTAGGTGTACGTTGGTCCCTTTACCAGCTATAGCAGGCGGCGCGTGCGCGCCCACTGCACGGTGGGGGAGCTGATTAGAGGTCGACCGATATATCGGCAGGCCGATATATCGGCCGATATTTGGCCTTTTTGGAGAAATGGGCATCGGCCAACTTTTATCCAAATTAGGCCGATATTTTACATGGCCGCTAGCGGTGCCACGGATCCGGAGCTAGCCCGAAGCCGCGGCCTTTCCTGATGCTGTGACTGCGGCGGCAATCTGTGGATTGCCGCCATGGTCACAGCATCAGGAAAGACCACGGCTTCGGTCTAGCTCCGGAGCCGTGGCCATCTTGGTACACCCAGCGCGGCGGCCCTCCTCTCTGTTTTTGCCCACAGAGGAGGAGGGGCCCGCGCTCGTGGGACACATACTGCTCTCTGGTGTCTGTAGCAGGGGGGGGTGTCTATACTGGAGGGGGTCTGTACTGAGGGGGGTGACACCATTTTTTTTTGCACCAGTGCCACCTGCCAGTGCCAATTAGTGCCACGTGCCATCCAGTGCCATCTGCCAGTGGCAATACCAGTGCCACCATCCAGTGCCAATTAGTGCCACCTTCCATCCAGTGCCATCTGCCAATGCCATCTGCCAGTGGCAATACCAGTGCCACCATCCAGTGCCAATTAATGTCACCTACCATCCAGTGCCACCTGCCAGTGCGATCCAGTGCCACCTACCAGTGCCAACTAAAGCCATCAGTGCCACCTGCCAATGCCAACCAGTGCTAACCATTGCCACCCAGTGCCACCTGCCAGTGCCAATTAGTGCTACCTGCCAGTCAGTGCCAACCAGTGCCACTTGCCAGTGTCACCTGTTAGTGACCCCTGCCAGTGCCACGTGCCATCTGCCAGTGCCATCTGCCAATCAGTGCCACCTGCCAGTGTCAATTAGTGCCACCTGCCAGTGCCAATAAGTGCCACCTGCTAATCAGTGCCATCTGCTAGTACCATCTTTCAGTGCCATCCAGTGCAACCTGTCAGTGCCAATAAGTGCCTTCTGCTAGTGCCATCTTCCAGTGCAAATTAGTGCCATCCAGTGCCACGAGCCAGTGGCACCAAAAAAAAAAAATCGCCCTAAAATATCGGCCGCAAAAATCGGCATCATATATCGGCCATCGGCCACCCAGATTTCTAAATATCGGCATCGGCTAGAGAAAAAAACATATCAGTCGACCTCTAGAGCTGATGCACGTGGCCGGTGGCTGCAATGTCCGCCAGCCACCCACGATTGCTCCACAGAGAGATAGAACAGGGATCTGCAATGTAAACAAACAGATTCCCGTTCTGACAGGGAAGTACAGAGTGATCGTCTGTTCCTAGTGATTAGGAACAGCGATCTCTCTCTACTCCCAGTCAGTCCCATCCCCCCACAGTTAGAAACACCTCCCAGGGAACATATTTAGCCCCTTGATCACCCCCTAGTGTTAACCCCTTCCCTGCCAGTGACATTTACACAGCTGATCACCTCTATTACTAGTAAAGAAAAAAAAATGCCATAAATCTATACCCTATTTTGTAGACGCTATAACTTTTGCGCAAATCAATCAATATACACTTATTGCGTTTTTTTTTGTTTTTTTTTTACCAAGAATATATAGAAGAATACGTATCGGCTGAAACTGGTGAAGAAATTTGTTTACAATTTTTTTGGTATATTAATTCTAGCAAAAATTCAAAAATATCGTTGTTTTTTTTCAAAATTGTTGGTCTTTTTTTGTTTATAGTGCAAAAAAAAAAAAAAGTGAACAAATACCACCAAAGAAAGATTTTTTGGTGGGAAAAAAAGGACGTCAATTTTGTTTGGGTACAGCAACGCACGACGGCGCAATTGTCAGTTATAGCAACGCAGTGCTGTATGGCAAAAAATGGCCTGGTCATTAAGGGGGTAAATCCTTTGCGGGGCTGAAATGGTTAAAGAGAACCTGTCACTATTAATGCCAATGCTATGACAAAGTGGCTATTGGTCCCCCTACATCATGGGTGCTCAACCTATGGCCCAGCTGTTGCAGAACTACAAGTCCCATTAAGGCATTGCATGGCTGACATTTACAAGCATGACTCCAAAAGGCCACAGGTTGAGCTACCATGTCCTACATTATAGCAATAAAGTTAAGTGAACAAAAGAAAAGTGTAAAAAAATTAAAAAGTTAGTTCACCTTTACAAACAACACTGCCCATGCAGCTAAGTCTGTAGATAAAAACAAAGGGCCAGATTCAGAGAGATTCGCCTATCTTTAGGCGGGCGTAGCGTATCTCAGATACACTACGCCGCCGTAAGTTTGAGCAGCAAGTTGTGTATTCACATAGAACTTGCGCTGAAACTTATACGGCGGCGCAGTGTTGGGCCTAGTACACATGAGAGGATTTATCCGCGGATACGGTCCACCGGACCGTATCCGCGGATAAATCCTCTCGAGGATTTCCACGGATTTGGATCCGATGGAGTGTACTCACCATCGGATCGAAATCCGCGCCGAAATCCCCTCGCGATGACGTGTCGCGCCGTCGCCGCGATGATGACGCGGCGACGTGCGCGGCGCTGTCATAAAAGGAATTCCACGCATGCGTCGAATCATTACGACGCATGCGGGGGATCCCTTCGGACGGATCGATCCGGTGAGTCTGTACAGACCACCGGATCAATCCGCGGGAGCCAATTCAAGCGGATAGATTTGTAGACATGTCTACAAATTTTTATCTGCTGGAATTGGGAAATTTCCGCGGATAAATATCCGCAGGAATGTACACACCATAGAATCTATCCGCTGAAACCGATCCGCTGAGATTTTTCAGCGGATGGATTCTATCGTGTGTACGGGGCCTAACTGGGCCGGCGTAAGCACCCCTAATTGAAAATAGGCTGGTTGGGGGCGTGTACTGCGTGCATGCGCCGTCCGTGGACGTATCCCAGTGCGCATGCTCCAAATGACGTCGGCAAATCGTCATGCTTTCGACGTGAACGTAAATTACGTCCAGCCCTATTCGCGAACGACTTACGCAAACGACGTAAAAATGCAAAACTCGACACGGGAACGACTTAACATTGGTATGCCGCACTTACGCCACCATATAGCAGGGGTAACTATACGCCAGAAAAAGCCTAAAGTAAACGGCGTAAATGTACTGCGTACGTTCGTGAATTCGCGTATCTAGCTAATTTGCATACTCAACGCGGAATTCGAATTCGACGGAAGCGCCACCTAGCGGCCAGCGTAAATATGCAGTTACGATACGACGGTGTAACACAGTTACGCCAGTCGGATCTACGGGGAAACTATGCGTAACTGATTCTAAGAATCAGGCGCATAGATACGACCTCGCAACTCAGAGATACGCCGTCGTATCTCGTTTGAGAATCTGGCCCAAACTGCGCAGCTCTGAATAAAAGTTAAATATTGGCCTTGCTATAGGTGAAGGAAATTGACATTCTTCTTGAAGCCTGACTGGAATACTCCCATGAAGTTGCTAAGTGGTGTTCTCCGCTGCTTACCGGAGCCGTCGGTAGCGGCGGAGACGCTCGGGCCCTTTCCCCTCTGAGGAATGGAGTCGAGTGAGGGAAGGATGGCTCCCACTCGACTCTTACCATTGGATAATGGAAGCGACGTCAAACTTCACTTCCACCCAATGGTATTAAAGGGGAAAAAAAATTATTGAAAAAAATAAAACACACTTTTTTTAATAAAATGTTATTGCTTCTAAGTGTAAATATGAGATCTGAGGTCTTTTTAACCCCAGAGCTCACATTAACCACTTCCATACTGGGCACTTAAACACCTTCCTGCCCAAACCAATTTTCAGCTTTCAGCGCTGTCGCTGTGTAAATGACAATTGGGCGGTTGTGCTATACTGTACACCAGGGGTCTCCAAACTTTACGAACAAAGGGCCACTTTATTGCCCTTCAGACTTTAGGAGGGCCGGATTGGGGCCAGCAAGGGAAGAAAAAGTCACGGGCCCAGCATCAGTGAAAACAGGGTTGGTGGTCAATAGGAAGAGGAGTATTCCCCCTATTAGTAGGAGTAGTATCCCATCATTGGTATCGGTGGATAATATAGTGCCCCATTGTCGGTGTCAATGGGAGGATTAGTGCCACATGTTAGTGGGAGGAATTGTGCCCCAAGGGCCGGATAAAGGTTCGCAAAGGGCCACATCTGGCCCTCGGGCCGCAGTTTGGAGACCTCTGCTGTACACCAACAAAAAAATTATAATTTTGTTCCCCCGGGGGCGCGCAGCGGCTTGATATCCTGCTAATGTCATATGACGTCCAGTCAGGATATCGCAACCACTTTGCCTCCGTAATTTTGCTATATGGCGGGCAAAAAGTGGTTAAAGAGGTCCTGTCATGCTTTACATGTTTACATTCTTTGTAATAGGAATAAAAGTGACCCGATTATTATTTTTTATTTAAAAAGACAGTTTAAAAAAAAAAAAGGAAAATAAATAAGAAAAAAAAAGTAAAGCGCCCCGTCCAGCCGAGCTGTCGCGCAGAAGCGAACGTATGCGTAAGTCGGGCCCCCATATGAAAACGGTGTTCAAACCACACATGTGAGGTATCGCCGCGATCGTTAGAGCGAGAGCAATAATTCTCGCCCAAGAACTCCTCTGTAACTAAAAACTGGTAACCTGTAGAAATTTGTAAACGTCGCCTATGGAGATTCTTAAAGGTCAAAGTTTGTCGCCATTCCACGAGCGGGCGCAATTTTGAAGCGTAACATGTTGGGTATCAATTTACTTAGCGTAACATAAAAAAAGTACTGTTGTCCAATTTTTTTATTCAAAAAAAGTTTATTTTTCCCAAAAAATTGTAAGACCGCTGCGCAAATACGGTGTGATAAAAGGATTGCAAAGACTCCCATTTTATTCTCTAGGGTGTCTGAAAAAAATATACCGTATTTATCGGCATATAACACGCACAGGCGTATAACACGCACCCTAACTTTAAAAGGGAAGTTTCAGGAAAAAAACTTCCACAGCCCCCTGCGTATAACACGCAGGCACAGTTTACCCTCTATTTTCAGGGTAAAAAAAGTGAGTGTTTATACGCCAATAAATACAGTATATAATGTTTGGGGGTTTTTTAGCAAAAAAATAATGATTTTAACTAGGCCCGGTCCTTCACTGACCCAAATATACATCAGCGTAGCTCCTGTATCCTTTTTTTTAGCCGACTTTACTGTGTTTTTGGACAGCAGGATTGTTTGTTACGTGCCAAAATGCTGATTTTCTTAGTGCATTTGGGGTGCTATTAAAAATAAATGGCACCTAAATGCGCATTGCGTATTTTATAGCATTTTACATTGTTTCAGGAACATGTTTTACAGCATTTTACTGTGTTTTTCGGATTCCGATACACAAAGGTGTGAACAAGGCCATAAACACCCAGCAACACTAATAAGACAGCCAGTTTCCTGTTATCAATGTAAACAATAATCCTTCCTGGCTCCAGATAACACCTCAAGGCCTAGTGTAGTAGTTGAGGGGCAGCAAAGTCAGTTGAGTCATGTTTTTACTACCACCTCCTGAAAAGGATATACACATCACAGCCAAGATGCTTTGCACCGTGGTGTGGAAAACATGATTCAAGTGAATGGGGGCGCACCACAAACGCCCCACAACCATATGCAATGCACACAGTGGCCTCATGCTGCTGTGTTTTTTTTATGGGCTAAAACAAGCCCTGAGGAGGCGACATGACACCTTCTCACTACCTGTCAAAGCCCTCTGAACAGTGATCCACCATGGAGGGATAACGCCAATGTAAAGCTGAACTTAATTAATTAACTGGAGCGCAGATATTACATTCTCATTTTCTAAGTTGTGTGGAAAAAAAATAAAAGAAACTGACTGGTTGCCATGGGCAACGACACTCGCTGAGGTAGAACTTAGCTTTTACATTCTCATTTTCTAAGCTGTGTGGGAAAAAACATGAAAGAAACTGACTGGTTGCCATGGGCAACGACACTCGCTGAGGTAGAAGTTACTTTTATTTATTCACTTCATTGACTTGTTGTGATGTTATCAGCGGTCTTCCACATTATTTTCTGTCTCTGGCTGTAGAAGTGTGGAGACTGTGAGGGGTCTATGGTGCTTCCCTCAGACAATGGCGCTGAGGTCATGGTTACTGGCACATGACTTTGGCGCCATGATACCGGACTAACAGTGGGCAGATTTGTAAGCGATGACAGGGAATGATGTTTGTTTTCTCAGTAACACTTCTGGTGCGACAGGTCCTAGGCCTTGTTCACACAGACGTAGTGCAGCATATTCCCGTGTGAGGGGCGTGTTTACCCAAATGGGGACGCACAGGCGTTCCATGTATCCCCATGCAGGCGTTTAGTCAAATTAAGCGATTCGTCAGAATTTGTAACAAAAATTACATTCCGTTGCCTCCATCTTGCTACACCCCGCACTTGTCCACAGTAAGGATACAGTAATGCCGCATACACACGATCAGTCCATCCGATGAGAACGGACCGATGGACCGTTTTCATCGGTTAACCGATGAAGCTGACTGATGAAGTTCAATGCTTCCGAGCATGCGTCGACTTGATTCTGAGCATGCGTGGATTTTTAACCGATGGTTGTGCCTACTAACGATTGGTTTTGACCTATCGGTTAGAAATCCATCGGTTAAAATTTAAAGCAAGTTGTCTTTTTTTTAACCGAAGGTTAAATAACCTATGGGGCCCCCACACGATCGATTTTGACCGATGAAAACGGTCCATCAGACCGTTGTCCTCTGTTTAACCTATCGTGTGTACGAGGCCTAAGAAGGGGGCAAGCGGACATCTTGGTACACAAACCAGAGTTTTGCATTTTACACCTATTTTTTTATTTATTTTTTATGTCATTTTTACGTGTGTGGGCTCCAGAGCATTTTTCACGATGTAAAAAATGGGCATTAAAAATTTAGAACATGCTCTAATTTTTCACGACGTTTTTAACGTTGTCGTTTTTAACGTCATAAAAAATGGTTGTGTGTAGGCTTTAACGACGTGAAAAAACGCGCATGCTCAGAAGACGGGAGCGCTCGTTCTGGTAAAACTAGCATTCGTAATGGAGCAAGCACATTCATCACGCTGTAACGGACTGAAAAGCGTGAATCGTCTTTTACTAACACAAAATCAGCAAAAGCAGCCCCAAGGGTGGTGCCATCCGAATGGAACTTCCCCTTTATATTGCCGTCGTACGTGTTGTACGTCACCGCGCTTTGCTAGAGCATTTTTTTTTTCACGATCGCAAGGCTGTTTTAACGATCATGTTGAAAAAAACTTTGGGCCAGATCCACAAAAGGGATACGCAGGTGTATCTGCTGATACGCCGTTGTATCCCTGTTTCTATCTATGCGGCTGATTCATAGAATCAGTTACGCATAGATATTCCTAAGATCCGGCAGGTGTAATAGTTTTACACTGTCGGATCTTAGGATGCAGTACCGCGGCCGCCGCTGGGAGCATTTCTCGTCGAAATTCCACGTCGGGTATGCAAATTAGCACTTACGGAGATCCACGAAACTTTGTCCCTTCGTTATTTCTCCGTAAGTGTTAGTTTGCCGTCGCAAAATTAGGGCTGCTTTTACAAAGTGTAAACTTAGTACACCATGTAAAAGTATACCCTTCTATCCCGCGTCGCTGTCAATTTTTTTTTAAAAACATTTTTTTTCCCGTCGCAACTCTTTTTTTTTCTTTGACACCCGTCGCGATTCTCAAAACTCGGCGCAACGTAAATCCGAGCAAAGCACGTCGGGAAAAGAGCGTCGGGAGCATGCGCAGTACGTCCGGCGCGGGAGCGCGCCTAATTTAAATGGGACTCGCCCCATTAGATTGGGCCTGCCTTGCGCCGGACAGATTTAAGTTACACCGCTGCAAATTTCTAGGTAAGTGCTTTGTGGATCGGGCACTTAGGTAGAAATTTTGTGGCGGTGTAACTTAAATCGGAACATTTAAGTTGCGCTCGCTGGCTGTGGATCTGGCCCTTTGTTTTTTTCTAGACCATTAAAAATTTAATTTTTTACAACCTGAAAAACGATTGTGTGTACACGGCATCAGAGTTCTACTGTTTACTGTTAAAAATAAGTGTGAAATGCAAGACGGCGGTGGGTGTAACAAGATGTCCGCTTGCCGCCGTCTCACTGTATCCTAAAGCCTCATATACACGATCGGATTTTCATCGGACAAAACAATTTTTGTCCAAAGGGTGTTGGCCATGAACTTGTTCTACATACAGACGGCAGAACTTTTTCAGCCAACATTCACGAAACAACGTGTTTTTTCTGCTCTTTAGCGCCATTCGGGGCAATGCACCCACACCCCGCACAGTTCTGCATGCTGCATCTTTGGTGCGCTTTCAGAAAACATACAAAAAATGCGCAAGCTCATAGAAGTCTATGGGAAACTGAGGGTAACCCACGTGAAAACATCGCTGCACCCACGCTGCGGCCAAACAGTGACTGTGTGAAAAACCGCCCTAAGACCCCTATCACACCGAGGAGTTTTTCAGGTGGTACAGCGCTAAAAATAGCGCTGCTATACCTCCTGAAAAACTCCTTCACTGCATACTCAATGTGAATGCCCGAGGGCTTGCACACTGAGGCGATGCGCTGGCGTGAGAGAAAAAAATCTCCTGTCAGAAGCATCTTTGGAGCGGTGAGAGGAGCGGCATGTATACCACTCCTTCCCATTTAAAACAATGGGAAACCGCGGCAATACCGCCCACAATGCGCCTCTGCAGAGGTGCATTGCGGGCGGTATTAACCCTTTATCGGCCGCTAGCGGGGGTTAATACCGCACCGCTAGCGGCCAATTCCCGCGGCAATCCCGGCGGGATAGCGCCGCTATTTTTAGCGGCGCTGAACCGCCACCGCGGCTCCCGCTCCAATGTGAAAAGAGCCTTAGGCCCGGTTCACACTTGTTAAAATCATATGTGATTGTGCAGCAGTGTGATTTGAGCCCATTCCTTTTGTATAGCTCAAATTGCACCACATCAGAACCAAAATCACGCAGGACCATTTTTTTTTTTTGCCACACCAGAATCGGATTGCATTCCATAATTTTTGGTTCCCTCGCCTAAAAATATATAAAATTACATTTTGTAGCAAATGAAAACCTTTCTAAACTGAGAACCAAATACCAGGGTTTCCTGCGCATTCACGGGGTCAACATTTGGTGCGTTAGACCTACAAAAAGAATGAATGGCACCTTGCTACCAATTAGAACATTTTGTTCCAAATTATTTTTTTAACTAATTAAGACAAAGTTGTTCATTCGGAAATATCCAAATTAACGAAAACTCGTTTAACAAATTTTTCAAAATATTCTAAAATTCGGAAATCCGAAAATCTGAAATAATAGCTAACTAATAATAACTTAACTTTTACTAACTATTAAATTATAGGTATTGGAATTTCCTTTCAAATTTAGCTGTTAGTGAACTTAACGAATACAAATTTATCCGAAGTTATGAATTATCCAAGATAACAAATGCTGTATATAAATGAATGGAACGTAAGAAAATTAATAATAAATAAAAATAATAATAATAAAACCTTTTTATTATTATTTATTTTTAATTTGTTCCGTTCCATTTGTTTAGATGTGGTATTCGTTGTTAGTTAGTTATTCTTTAGAATTTTGGGGATTTTCTTACTTGTTTACGAATTTACGAATTAAAAAAAGAAACAAAAACAAAAACATTTTTTTTTCTCATTTTGTATAAAGTAATCGAAGGTCAGTTTTTTTTTTTGCCATCCCTGTCCCATTGAGGAGATTTCCCTTCAGGTCAGATTGTCCACTGCAATATCGCAGTCCCGCTTTAAATTGCTGATCGCTGCCATTACCAGTACTAGCATAAAATAAAATAAATATATAAAAATGCCAGTGTATATATAGAATAGTTTGTAGCCACTATGGCCTAGATTCAGCATTGATTTACACCGGCGTATCTATAGATACGCAGCGTAAATTCAAATCTACGCCGGCGTATCTTCTTTCTGTATTCAGAAAGCAAGATACGCCGACATTAGCCTAAGATACGACTGGCATAAGTCTCTTACGGCGTCGTATCTTAGGGTGCATTCTCACGCTGGCCGCTAGGTGGCGCTCCGTCGTTTTCGGCGTAGATTATGCAAATTACCTAGTTGCGCCGATTCACAAACGTACGTGCGCCCGGCGGTAGTTTTTTTTACGTCGTTTACATTAGGCTTTTTCGGCGTAAGGTTGCTCCTGCTATTATGAGGCGTACGCAATGTTAAGTATGGACGTCGTTCCCGCGTCGAATTTTGAATTTTTTACATTGTTTGCGTAAGTCGTTCGCGAATAGGGCTGGACGTAATTTACGTTCACGGCGAAACCAATGATGTCCTTGCGGCGTACTTTGGAGCAATGCACACTGGAAAATTCCACGGACGGCGCATGCGCCGTTCGGGAAAAACGTCAATCACGTTGGGTCACCACCCATTTACATAAAACACGCCCCCTCATACTCATTTGAATTAGGCACGCTTACGCCGGCCCCATTTACGCTACGCCGCCGCAACTTACGGAGCAAGTGCTTTGTGAATACTGCACTTGCCCGTGTAAGTTGCAGCGGCGTAGCGTAAATAACATACGCTACGCCCGCACAAACTTACGGCGGGCTACTTGAATCTAGCCCTATAACTTTTGCACACACCAATCAATATGGGATATTTTTTTTTTTTTTCAAAAATATGTAGCAGAATACATTTTGGCCTAAATTAATGAAGACATTTGGGGGCAGATTCAGATAGAGATATGACGGCGTATCTCCTGATACACCGTCGTATCTCTGAGTTCCGTCGGTCGGATCTATGCGCCTGATTCATAGAATCGGGTTCCGCATAGATCTCCCTAAGATCCGACAGGTGTAAGTGACTTACACCGTCGGATCTTAGGCTGCAATCTCACGCTGGCCGCTAGGTGGCGCTTCCATTTGTATACGCGAGGAATATGCAAATGAGGAGTTACGCCGTTTCAGAAACTAACGACCACCCGGTGCTTTTTTTTAACGTCGTTTGCG
This sequence comes from Rana temporaria, assembly GCF_905171775.1. Lineage (NCBI taxonomy): Eukaryota > Metazoa > Chordata > Amphibia > Anura > Ranidae > Rana > Rana temporaria. The sequence goes on from NC_053490.1 coordinate 34,459,517, forward strand.
TTCGGCTTTTTCCGGCGTATAGTTACCCCTGCTATATGTGGCGTATCCTATGTTAAGTATGGCCGTCGTTCCCGGGTCGAATTTTGAATTTTTTATGTCGTTTGTGTAACCCGTTCGCGATTACGGATGGACGCAATTTACGTTCACGTCGAAGCTGGGAAATTTAGCGGACGGCGAATGCGCAGTTCGTTCGGCGCGGGGACGCGCCTGATTTAAATTTTACACGCCCCCTAGCCGCGGAATTTGAATTCCGCTGGGGGATTTACGATACGCCGCCGCAACTTTAGAGGCAAGTGCTTTCTGAATAAAGCATTTGCCTCAAAAACTTGCGGCAGCGGATCATAAATCAGATAGGTTACGCGGATCTAAAGATCCGCTAACCTATCTGAATCTAGCCCTTTTTTTATTGGATTGTTTTGTTTTATAGCAGAAAAAAACATTGTTTTTTTTATCTTTGCAAAATTGTCTGTCTTTTTTTGTTTTGGGTACAGCGTTGCATGACCATGCAATTGTCACTAAAATTATGAAGTGCTGTATGGCAAACAATGGCCTGGTCATTAAGGGGTGTAAATCTTCCGGAGATCAAGTGGTTAAAGTGTAGCTTTTATAAAAATAAATAAATATTTTTATTTTATTTTTTATTTTTTAGACAGAGTGGGGAAAGGTCAGAATTTCTCTATTTGGCTTACACAGTAACTTCTAGATCTAGATTCAGTAGACGGTGTCAGAAGTTTTTATTTCTTAATTACTTTTTACAACATAATTTTTTTTATTTATTTTTAGCAGCCCTGTTGGGGAGCTTTGGTAACATAAACCAACATCTCATGTCTCACTTTTTAGACAGAGAAAGGGACTGTGGACAAAGATTCCCCAGTACCTTTCTCTGCAGGCTCAGCTGCACTGGACAGTGAACGAATGGGAAGTGCTCTGTGCTGAGTGGCTTCCTGTTCAGTCACAAACTGAAGCACAACAAACATACCGTATTTTCCGGCGTATAAGACGACTTTTTGGATGCAAAAAAATGCATCCAAAGTCGGGGGTCGTCTTATACGCTGGTGACAGTCTCCGTGCTGCGAGCGTCCATGATTTAAAAGCCGCTCCTTCTTCTCAGCGTGTCCTGTGATAGGCGGAACACAAATCTTCCCAGCAGCGCCTCTGTTCTGTGTTCCTCCTATCACAGATGCCTTCTCATCCTCGAACGAGAGAACGTCCGTGATAGGCCGAACACAGAACAGAGGCGCTGCTGGGAAAAAATTTGTGTTCCGCCTATCACAGGACACGCTGAGAAAAAGGCGCAGCTTTCAAATCATGGACGCTCGCAGCACAGAGACTGTCACCGGTCTGGAAACAAATCAGCAAAACGTGAGTGATGGCACTGTTGGCACAGTGGGGGCAAGTGATGGCACAGTGGGGGCAAGTGATGGCACAGTGTAGGCAAGTGATGGCACAGTGTAGGCAAGTGATGACACAGTGTAGGCAAGTGATGGCACAGTGTAGGCAAGTGATGGCACAGTGTAGGCAAGTGATGGCACAGTGGGGGCAAGTGATGGCACAGTGGGGGCAAGTGATGGCACAGTGGGGGCAAGTGATGGCACAGTGGGGGCAAGTGATGGCACAGTGGGGGCAAGTGATGGCACAGTGGGGGAAAGTGATGGCACAGTGGGGGCATGTAATGTAATGGCATAGTGAGGCATGCAATGTAATGGCACAGTGAGATTTGAAAAAAGCCTGTTTCTGTCAGCGGTTTCGGCTACCCCTTAGCTTCCAGAAAGACTAGTAGGAAGGGGGTAGTCTTATCTTATAAAAACCAACATTTTTCCTGGTCGTCTTATACGCCAGCAAATATGGTAGTTTACTATGCTTCAGTTAAGAATGAACACAGGAGCGATCAGTACAGATCACCAGGGCCGCTGATAGGGGCAGGACCACCAGCCCTCCTGTAGGGGGCCCCGGAACACAGAGGGGCCCAGACAGCAGGAGGGTTGGTGAAGAACAATGCCCTCCGTGTCTCTTACCCAGGTTTCTCCCCCCCCCGCCGACTTTTACCTGCTGGGTGAGAGACATGGAGGGATAATGAACCTGGCCAGTCGCCGCTGAGCTCCTTCCCCTGTCCCGAGAGGGGGTTGTGCTAGAAGGAGGGATTTGTGGAAATGTGTACTAGGAGAGGGACTGAAGAAAGAAGATTTGTGCTGGGAGGGGAGCTGCAGGTGATTTTTTACTAGGAGTCGATAAGGGAATTTGGGGCTAATAGGAGGGATTGGGGCAATTGTGTAGGCAGGGGAGATTTGTACTAGGTGGGGGAATTGGGGTGGCATTTGTGATTTTAATGTATTTTTTTGTTAAAATATTGTATAGAATACCGTCAAGTATGTGTGGGAGGGGGGGGGGGGTCCATCAGGTAGGCTATACGGGGGCCCCATAATTCCTAACGGCGGCCCTGCAGATCACTTACTGGCCCGGATTCACAAAGGATTTACGACGGCGTATCTCCAGATACGCCGCCGTAAGTCCGAATGTGAGGCGTCGCATCTATGCGCCTGATTCAAAGAATCAGATACGCCAGAATTTGTCCAAGATACGACTGACGTAAGTCTCTTACGCCGTCGTATCTTAGGTGCATATTTACGCTGGCTGCTAGGGGCGCTTCCGTTGATTTACGCGTCGAATATGCAAATGAGCAAGATACGCTGATTTAGAAACGTACTTGCGCCCGTCGGATTTAGCTACGCCGTTTACGTAAGGCGTATGTCCGGCGTAAGTTTACCCCTCATAAAGCAGGGGTAAGTCATGTTAAGGTATGGACGTCGGAAACAGCGTCGTATTTTACGTCGTTTGCGTAAGTCGTACACGAATGGGGCTGGGCGTAGGTTACGTTCACGTCGACAAAACATTGAGCCGACGTATCTTAGGGAGTATTTGCGACGTGACTCTGAGCATGCGCGCGCATGCACCGTTCGTTTGGCCCCTCATTTACATGAGGTCACGGCTCATTGTAATACAACACGCCCACTGCCTTGATAATTTGAATTTGGTGGGCTTACGCCGGCCCATTTACACTACGCCGCCGTAACTTAGAGCGCAAGTTCTTTCTGAATACGGTACTCACCTCTCTAAGTTACGGCGGCGTAGCACGTATGAGATGCGCTACGCCCGCCGAAAATTACGCCGATCTTTCTGAATCTGCCCCACTGTGTTTACTCAAAAAAGGAAGGGGGTGTTTAATTAAATATTTACTGGCCCCTTCCCCCCGCTCTCCATCCAGAAACATGCCCCACAGCAGCCAGTGAGAGAGGAGAGAAGCTGTCAGCACTGCATGGGGGAGATAGGGGGCACCAGGAAGCAGGGTAAATCGGCACCGCACAAGGTAATTAGATTGTGCCCAGGCACACCTGGCACACCCTGTGCGCATGCCTATAAACATAGGGGCAGATCCACAAAGAAAGTACGCCGGCGTATCTATAGATACGCCGGCGTAATTTCAAAATTCCCGCGTCGTATCTTTGTTTTGGATCCTCAAAACAAGATACGACGGCATCTGGGTTAGATCTGACAGGCGTACGTCTTCGGATCTTAGATGCAATTTTTCGGCGTCCGCTAGGTGGCGTTCCCGTCGTAAAATCCGCGTTGAGTATGCAAATTAGCTATTTCCGATGATCCACGAACGTAGGAGCGGCCGTCGCATTTTTTTACGTCGTTTCCGTTCGGCTTTTTCCGGCGTATAGTTAAAGCTGCTATCTGGTGGCGTACTCAATGTTAAACATGGCCGTCGTTCCCTCGTATAATTTTGAAAATTTTATGTCGTTTGCGTAAGTCGTCCGTGAATGGGGCTGGACGCCATTTGGAGCAATGCACCCTGGGAGTTTTGACGGACGGGGCATGCGCAGTTCGTTCGGCGCGGGGACGCGCTTCATTTAAATGAAACACGCCCCCTACTCGCCGCATTTGAATACCGCGCCCTTACGCCGCGAGAGATACACTACGCCGCCGTAACTTACGGAGCGAATTCTTTCAGGATTCAAAGAATAGCAAAGTAAGTTACAGCGGCGTAGCGTATCTCACATACGCTGCGCCCACGCAGATGTATGTGGATCTGCCCCACAGTGTCAGTGTTTGTGCATGCCTCTATTTTTTTCTAGCGTCATAACAATCCCATTTATTTGTTTTACCCCCAACTACACCACTAGTGATAATTGAAAGCATTATTACCTCCCATGTGTCCATAACCTGGAGGGGTTCATCCTGCAGCTCCACATTCATCTCTTCCACTTTTCTCTCAAACTGTCCCTTTCTGCGGTCTATTGTGGATATCTGAAAAAGAAATAGAATTTTAGTATGTACACTCACCGGCCACTTTATTAGGTACACCTTCTCAATTGCTTGGTAACACAAATTGCTTATCAGCCAATCACATAGCAGCAATTTAATGCATTTAGGCATCTAGATGTGGTGAAGACCGAGCATCAGAATGGGGAAGAAAGGGGATTTATAGCTGGATTCATAAAGAGCGCTGCATCTTTAAGGCGGCGTAGCGTATCATATTTACGCTACGCCGCCGTAAGTTAGATAGGCAAGTACTGTATTCACAAAGTACTTGCCTCCTAACTTACGGCGGCGTATCGTAAATGTGGCCGGCGTAAGCGCGCCTAATTCAAATGAGGATGGGGGGCGTGTTTTCTGTTAATTACTCGTGACCCGACGTGATTGACGTTTTTTGACGCATGCGCCGTCCGTGGACATATCCCAGTGTGCATTGCTCCAAAGTACGCCGCAAGGACGTATTGGTTTCGCCGTGAACGTACATTACGTCCAGCCCCATTCACGGACGACTTACGCAAACGGTGTAAAATTTTCAAATTTTGACGCGAGAACGACGGCCATACTTAACATTGACTACGCCTCCTAGGGGGCAGCTTTATCTTTACGCGGCGTATCTCTTACGGAAACTGCGTATATTTACTGCAACGGGCGCACGTACGTTCGTGAATCGGCATATCTAGTCATTTACATATTCTACGCCAAACTCAACGGAAGCGCCACCTAGCGGCCAGCCTAAAAATTACACTTTAAGATACGACGGCGTAGGAGACTTACGCCGCTCGTATCTTAGCCTAATTTAAGCGTATCTGGTTTCCAGAATACGCTTAAATTAACGCCGGCGTAGATTCAGAGTTACGTCGGTGTATCTACTGATACGCCGGCGTACATCTTTCTGAATCCAGCTATTAAAGTGATTGTAAAGTCTCATTTTTGATTCTATAAAAATAATTAACATGTTTTACTTACCTGCTCTGTGCAGTGGATTTGACCTGAGTAGCCCAGATCCTCCACTTATGCCCCGTACACACGATCGGATTTTCTGTCGGAAAAACCTTGGATGGTTTTCTCCGACGGAATTCTGCTCAAGCTTGGCTTGCATACACACGGTCACACAAAAGTTCTGAACTTTTGACTGTCAAGAACGCCGTGACGTACAACACTACGACGAGCCGAGAAAATCAAGTTCAATGCTTCCGAGCATGCGTCAGAATTTTGCGCGTCGGAATTGCTACAGACAATCTGATTTTCCGGATTTTTTTCAGTCTGAAGATTTGAGAACCAGCTCTCATGCCGGGTACACACCATCACTTTATGTGATGAAAAAAAATGACGTTTTTAAAAACGTCACTTTAAATGACCGTGTGTGGGGGAAAACGCCGTTTTATGTCTTGTGAAAAACGACAAAAAAAAATTGTGTCGTTTTTCAAAACGTTGTTTTTTACTTCACAGAAATTGACCGTGTGTAGCAAAAAACGACGTTTAAAACAACGTTTTTACACCCGCGCATGCCCAGAAGCTACTTATGAAGCGAGCTTGAATGGAAAAACGTGGTGGAACGTAACCTCGCTTTGCTAGAGCATTGTGAGAAAACGATGGTGTGCAGGCAACTTCGTCTTTGAAAATTGAAGTTTCAAAAACGTCATTTTTTACTTCACAGAAAATGTCGTTTTTTTTCATCACATAAAGTGATGGTGTGTATGCGGCATTAGGCTGGATTCACACTTGTGCGGTGCGAATTTCAGCTCTCTTATCTCTGCAGAGAGATAAGAGAACTGTTCAACAGATCATCTCAGTTTTAGCTGCGAATTTGGAGACCTGGGAGAGGGGAGGGGGAGGGGGGAAGTGTATTGAGGTGAATGAGAGAATTCCTGAAGAGAAATTAACACATCTGAGAATCAGATGCGTGCCCATAGAAGATAATGGGCCTGAATTGGCACCTGAGCCAATGCGAATGCATCGCACATATGTGAACCAGCCTCATTGAAATCAATGTATTTTATAATGTTATGCAAATTGGATGCGGTTTAAGCCGCAACCAATTCGCAATCGGTGTGATCCCGGCCTCAATCTTTTGTGGGCAGAAATTCTGACAGCAAAAATCCGAGCATACACACGGTCGGAATTTCCGTTCAAAAGCTCACATCAGACTTTTGCTGTTGGAGTTTCCGATTGTGTGTACACGGCATTAGGTTCTCCTGGCCCCTCCTTCTCATTGAGTGCCCCCACAACAGGCAGCTTGCTATGGGGGCACCCAAGACGAGATTCAACTTTGTGTGTCCATTCAGATGCAGAGCTGTGGTTCGACCCCGCCCCTTCTATCTCTTTGTTGGCTAACTGACTTTGATTGACAGCAGCGGGAGCCAGTGACAACGCTGCTGTGTCTCAGCCAATCAGAAGGAAGAGTCCCGGATGGCCGAGACACTCGTGGACATCGCTGGACAGAGATGGGCTCAGGTAAGTATTAGAGGGGCTGGGCTGGGCTGTTTCACACAGAAGGCTTTTTATCTTAATGCAGAGAAAGCATTAAGATAAAAAACCTATTTCCTTTACAACCACTTTAACCACTTAAGCCCCGGACCATTTTGTTGCTAAAAGACCAGGCCCCTTTTTGCGATTCCGTACTGCGTCGCTTTAACTGAGAATTGCGCGGCCGTGCGACGTGGCTCCCAAACAAAATTAACATCTTTTTATTCCCCACAAATAGAGCTTTCTTTTGGTGGTATTTAATCACCTCTGCGTTTTTTAAATTTTTTGTGCTATAAACAAAAATAGAGCGTACATTTTGAAGAAAATGCAATATTTTTTACTTTTTGCTATAATAAATATCCCCAAAAATATATATATAAAAAAAAAATTTCCTCAGTTAAGTCCGATACATATTCTTCTACATATTTTTGGTAAAAAAAATTTGCAATAAGCGTTTATTGATTGGTTTGCGCAAAAGTTATAGCGTCTACAAAATAGGGGATAGTTTTATGGCATTTTTATCAATATTTTTTTTTATTAGTAATGGCGGCGATCAGCGAATTTTATTGTGACTGCGACATTATGGCGGACACATCGGACACTTTTGACACATTTTTGGGGCCATTGTCATTTTTACACACGATCAGTGCTATAAAAAAGCACTGCTTACTGTAAAAATTACACTGGCAGTGAAGGGGTGTCGTTAAGTTTCCAAAAATGTATATTTAGACACATTTTTCGTTATTCGGAGATTCGGATATGTCTGAATACCCGAATTACAATATAAACATATTTTACCGAATGCTCCGAATAACGTAAATGAAATCCGTCCGAATTTTGGAAATTCGGACTTAAATTCGAATTTAATTTTACATTGAACTCCAGTCGAATTCTAACTTCACATAATGCTGAAATCAAAGACTGTGGGGTAGATCCACGTACCTGGGCGCATTAATACGCTGGGCGCAGCGTATATAAGATACACTACGCCGCCACAACTTTTTTTTTCGAATCCACAAAGAATTTGCGCCGTAAGTTACGGCGGCGTAGTGTATCTCTGGCGGCGTAAGGGCGCGGAATTCAAATGTGATGGGGGCATGTTTTATGTAAATACGTCGTGACCCGACGTAAACAACGTTTTTTTTTAACGGCGCATGCGCCGTTCGTGGGGGTATCCCAGTGCGCATGCTTGAAATTAAACCGGAACAAGCCAATGCTTACGACGGTGACGTCATTCTATGCAAATCCCTATTCGCGAACGACTTACGCAAACAACGTAAAAAATTCTAATTTTGACGCCGGAACGACGGCCATACTTAACATTGAGTACACCTCATAAGAGCAGGGGTAACTATACGCCGGAAAAAGCCGAACGCAAACGACGTAAAAAAATGCGCCGGCCGGACGTATGTTCGTGGATCGCCGTATCTAGCTAATTTGCATACTTGACGCGGAATTCGACAGAAACGCCACCTAGCGGCCGCCGAAAAATTGCATCTAAGATCCGACGGCGTACTAAGACGTACGCCTGTCGGATCGATCCCAGATGCCGTCGTATCTTGTTTTGTGGATACAAAACAAAGATACGCCGGCGTAATCCTTTTGTGGATCTGCCCCTCTGTGTGTTATTAGAGTACCATTTCAAAATAATGCAGTTTTTGTTAAGCCAAAGGTGATTTAAAGGGTCATTGTAATCATTTGATGAAGATTTTACTTTTGTTTGTTCACTTTGCTGCATTCAAATGAAAAACAATACAACACTTTAGTTTCGACCGATTCGAAATTGGATCGATTTGAACGTTTTGAATCCCAAAAAATCGGTAAATTCAAAGAAAATTCTAAAAATACGAATTGCGAATACGAATTGAATGAATCAACCGAATGTAACTAAACGAAACAACTAGATTAATCAAAACGAAACAAAACTATTTTTTTTTTGTTTTTTTGGTCTAATCTCTCAGGTTTACAGAGAATGGTCCGAATAAGAGAAAATATCAAGTGAGCGGCAGTTGTGTGGATGAAAATGCCTTGTTGAGTTCAGAGGTCAGAGGAGATTGGGCAGACTGGTTCCAGATGATAGAAAGGCAACAGTAACTCAAATGACCACTCGTTACATCCAAGGTATGCAGAATACCATATCTAAATTCACAACAGATCCAACCTAGACGCAGATGGGCTACAGCAGCAGAAGACCACACCGGGTGCCACTCCTGTCAGCTAAGAACGAACAGGAAGCTGAGGCTACAATTCGCACAGGCTCACCAAAATCGGACAATAGAAGATTGGAAAAACATTGTCTGGTCTGATGAGTGTTGATTTCAGCTGCAACATTCAGATGGTCGGGTCAGAATTTGGCATAAACATGAAAGCACAGATCCGTCCTGCCTTGTATCAACGGTTCCGGCTGGTGGTGGTGTAATGTGTGGGGGATATTTTTTTTGGCAAACATGTAGTATCATTTGAGAGTTGTTTAACTGCTACAGGCCCAGGCCATAGTAAAAAGATGGCCTCAAGGTGGCTCTATAAATCCGGGAGGCCGTCTTTTTACGGCCTCGGGTCCTCTGGCCACTGGGGGGCGCGCGATGCCGGATCCCGTGCCTGGCGGCCACGATGTCCGCCATGTACCCGCGATCAGCAGTTTTAGATTGCGGGTACACAGAGCTCCACGTCCTGTCAGGGAGAGAGGAGACCGATGCTGTGTCCCTTGTACATAGGGACACAGCATCTGTCACCTCCCCCAGTCAGTCCCCTCCCCCCACAGTAAGAACGCTAGGACGTCATTGGTTTCGACGTTAACGTAAATGGCGTCCAGCGCCATTCACGGACGACTTACGCAAACTACGTTAAATTTCAAATTTCGACGCGGGAAAGACGGCCATACTTAACATTGGCTAGACCACCTAGGGGGCAGCTTTATCTTTACGCCGCATATCTCTTAGGCAAACAGCGTAAATTTACTGCGACGGGCAACCGTACGTTCGTGAATCGGCGTAATGACTCATTTGCATATTCTACGCCGACCGCAATGGAATCGCCACCTAGCGGCCGGCCTAGAATTACAGCCTAAGATCCGACGGTGTAAGTCACTTACACCTGTCGGATGTTAGGGAGATCTATTCGGAACCTGATTCTATGAATCGGGCGCATAGATACGACCGGCCGGATTCAGAGATACGACGGCGTATCAGGAGATACACCGTCGTATCTTCTTTATGAATCTGCCCCTTAGTGCATAAAATAAGATAAACATGCTGCGCTAATAAAACATAATAAAATAACCACCTACCACATGATCAAAAATAAAAAATATTAAGAAAAAGGAAATAAGATAAAAAGTCCAAAGAATGGTGTGATAATGACACCATATGGCGTCACACAGGTAACAGCTCAGGATCTGGGCTTTGATGGGAAGTGTCGGTTGTCTCACCTCTGCTCAGTCGGGGGGATCCAGCGGGAGCAGAATTTCCTGCTAAGTCGCATCTTCCAGCCTCTCCCTGAGATACGTACTATTACTTGTGTAGGGGAATATGGAGGTCCCGGAGTGTGCTGCCTCAGGTGACCCGCTATCTGACTTGTGAGCAAATAAGAACTATGTGCAGCTTATCAGGGCCTGTGAATGTGAGACAAGGTGAGTGTTCCACTCCCACACAATGTCGTCTGTCCTTCCCGACTGAATACTGTGATTTGTGTAGCATTTAAATGGGTTGTAATGACTGGCCTCAGGTGATACGCAGAGAAGAAGCAAATCCTCCTACATAAGTTGTACCTGTTTATCTGCGGTCTCTACATCTGTTCAAAGTGCTGAATTTACAGCTTTTCTGAAAGTTCAGGAAAAAGGGGGTGTAGAGCTGTAAGAGGAACTGCAGTCTGCTCACATAATTTGTAAAAAAAAAAACATCTTTGCCATTCTGAAGCTTCCCTCCAACCACTTTGCATAATATTTTATATATACTGTGATTCTGTACTTGCCAAATATGCTGCAGAAATCTCCCTCCACTGAGTCTGGCTGCAACCATTTTAACTGTGGGCAGCTTAAGTTGCTGCCTGTTCGCTTCCTGGATACACACAGAGGCACACCTCCTGCTCTGCAGCTCTCATTGGCCCTCGTATGACCCATCCCCCCTCCCTTCCTGGAAAACTTTCAGGAGAGTGAGAGAGAGAGAGAGAGCTGTGCATGATGTCATAAGCCTAGGGATATTACCAGACAAGAAACGGGAAGTGGGCTGTATAAGGTATTTACTGGCAGAAACATTTTTTTTACTATCCAAAGTTAAAACAACAAGAGCAGAAGATTTAATAGATGGAAAGATGAAAAAAAACACTGGGGTAGATTCAGGTACCGCTGCGCACTTCTTACGGAGGCGCAGCGTACCGTTTTTACCCTGCGCCTACGCAAATTATCTGCGCTACGCTTCATTGCGCTACGCTCCTTAAAACTGCCCGGCGTAAGGGTGCGTAATTTAAATGATCCAGTAGGGGGCGTGGATCATTTAAATTAGGCGCGTTCCCGCGCCGAACGTAGTGCGCATGCTCCGTCGGGAAACTTTCCCGACGTGCATTGCGGCAAATGACGTCGCAAGGACGTCATTTGCTTCAAAGTGAACGTAAATGGCGTCCAGCGCAATTCACGATTCACTTACGCAAACGATGTTAAATTTTAAATTCGCGACGCGGGAACGACGGGTATACGTAGCATGGCTGCCCCTGCTAATAGCAGGAGCAGCCTTACGCGGAAACGACGTAAACTGCGTACGCAGGGCGCGCGTACGGTTGTGAATCGGCGTTAGTATGCAATTTGCATACTCTACGCTGACCACTACGGGAACGCCACCTAGCGGCCATCGTAATAATGCAGCCTGCGATACGACGGCATAAGAGCCTTATGCCAGTCATATCTTAGGCTGCAATCGGCGTATCAAGCTTTCTAAATCAGGTGCACTCGATACGCCGGCGCAACTAAGCAATTGCGCTGCGTAACTATGGTTACGCAGACGCAATTGCTTTCTGAATCTACCCCAGTGAAGTTAAGCTCAGTAGGGAGAGTTCTGAGAGCTGATTGGAGGGAAGAGCCCCCCCCCCCCTCCTCCACACAGCACACAGGAACAGAGCTGAGGCTGTCAATCGGCTGGAGGTCCCTCCCCAGTCACCATTTTTCTCTTGGTGTCAGGAAAACTTTTAAGAAGTGATTCATGCTGATTGAAGAGGAAAAAGGCAGCAGACAGAAATGACATTTAGTTCTCTTAATTGAAATAAGTACACACTATAGAGGGATATGCTGTGTTCAAATTTCATATCTGAGGTTTACAACCACTTTAAACCCCAACGCTGGGTATATGAAAAGTTACCCCCTGTGCAGGGGGCTTCGCCCTCTCGGCAAGGGTTAAAGTGTTAATAAACTCACAACAGTAAAATCAGTGGGGCAGATCCACAGAGATCTGCACGGGCGCAGCGTATTGGGAGATACGCTACGCCGCTGTAACTTACATTTTTGAACTTCGAATCCTCAAAGAATTCGCGCCGTAACTTACGGCGGCGTAGTGTATCTCAAGCGGCGTAACGGCGCGGAATTCAAATCGGCGATTAGGGGGTGTGTTTCATTTAAATGAAGCGCGTCCCCGCGCCGAATGAACTGCGCATGCTCCGTTTCTAAATTTCCTGCCGTGGATTGCGCGAAATGACGTCGCAAGGACGTCATTTTTTTAACTTAGACGTGACTTACGTACATTCCGATTCACGGACGATTACGCAAAAAAAAAAAAAAAAATTTCGACGCGGGAACGACGGCCATACTTAACATGGCAAATCTAACTATACGCGACGAAATAGCAGCTTTAACTATACGCCGGAAAAAGCCGACTACAGATGACGTAAAAAAAAATGCGAGGCCCGCGCGTACGTTCGTGGATCGTCGGAAATAGCTAATTTGCATACCCGACGCGGAAAACGACGTGAACGCCACCCAGCGGACGCCGAAGAATTGCATCTTAGATCCGAAGGCGTACGAAGACGTACGCCTGTCGGATCTAACCCAGAAGCCGTCGTATCTTGTTTTGAGGATTCAAAACAACGTTACGACGCGGGAAATTTGAAAGTACGCCGGTGTACTTGCTCTGTGGATCTACCCCAGTCTGTATATGTATTAACCACTTAAGACCCGGACCATTATGCAGCTAAAGGACCTTGCCCCTTTTTGCGATTCGGCACTGCGTCGCTTTAACTGACAATTGCGCGGTCGTGCGATGTGGCTCCCAAACAAAATTGGCGTCCTTTTTTCCCCACAAATAGAGCTTTCTTTTGGTGGTATTTGATCACCTCTGCAGTTTTTATTTTTTGCGCTATAAACAAAAATAGAGCGACAATTTTGAAAAAAATGTAATATTTTTTACTTTTTGCTGTAATAAATATCCCCCAAAAATATATAAAAAAACATTTTTTTTCCTCAGTTAGGCCGATACGTATTCTTCTACTTATTTTTGGTAAAAAAAATCACAATAAGCGTTTATCGATTGGTTTGCGCAAAATTTATAGCGTTTACAAAATAGGGGATAGTTTTATGGCATTTTTATTAATAATTTTTTTTTACTGCTAATGGCGGCGATCAGCGATTTTTTTTTTTGTGACTGCGACATTATGGGGGACACTTCGGACAATTTTGACACATTTTTGAGACCATTGTCATTTTCACAGCGAAAAGTGCTATAAAAATGCAGTGATGTCCGCCGGGCACCCGCGATTGCCGGCAATCACGGCAGGAGTGTGAATCTGTGTGTGTAAACACACAGATCCACACTCCTGTCAGAGGTGAGGAGTGGACACCGATGTGTGTTCCCAGTACAGAGGACCACCGATCGGTCTCCTCCCCTTGTGAGTCCCCTCCCCCCTACAGTAAGAATCACTCCCAAGGAACATATTAACCCCTTCAGCGCCCCCTTGTGTTAACCCCTTCCCTGCCAGTCACATTTACACAGTAATCAGTGCAGTTTTATAGCACTAATCGCTGTATAAATGTCAAAAGTGTCCGATATGTCCGCCGCAATGTCACGGTCACAATATAAATAAATAAAGAAAAATGGCATAAATCTATCCCCTATTTTTCCAAAAATATGTAGAAGAATACGTATCGGTCTAAACCGAGGAAATTTTTTTTTAATTTTTTTAAAAATTGTGATATTTATTAAATCAAAAAGTAAAAAATATTGTGTGTTTTTTTTTTTTTTAAATTGTCGCTCTTCTTTTATTTATAGCGCAAAAAAAACGCAGAGATGATCAAATACCACCAAACGAAAGCTCTATTTGTGGGAGAAAAAAGCCGAGAAGATTTAATTTGGGTACAGTGTTGTATGACAGCGCAATTGTCATTCAAAGTGCAACAGCGCTGAAAAATGAAAATTGGTCTGGGCAGGAAGGGGGTGAAAATGCCCTGTATGGAAGTGGTTAAATATAAAAAAAAAAAAAAAGGGGTGCAAATGATCTTGTGGTGTTATGACAAAAATATAAAAACATAAAAGGAGTGAATTATGCACTCACAATAGAATGGAGAAAAAAGTGTTACATCCTTCATGTCACTGTGGGTGCATATTTGACTCTTTTTAAGTCTTCATATATTTTGACACACAAAGCGCCCAATTTATCTTGTTTGTTTGCTAATTCGACTCAACTATTTCTGGAGCAGCTGAACATCAGCTATATTGTAAATTATGTGATTTTATATCACCGAAATCCTTACTGAAAACAGAAACTAAAAAAGAAAGGGAGGAACAGTGGCCCAGATTCAGTAAGCAATTGCGCCTGCGTAACCATCGTTACGCAGTGCAATTGCTGACTTGCGCCGGCGTAACGAGTTCTCCTGATTCAGAGAACTCGTTACGCCGACTGCAGCCTAAAATCTGCGTGGCATAAGGCTCTTATGCCACGCACATTTTAGGCTGCATTCTTGCGTTGACCGCTAGGGGGCGCTCCCATTGTGGTCAGCGTATAGTATGCAAATTGCATACTTACGCCGATTCACAATGTTGCGCGGGCTCTGCGTACGCAAGTTACGGAGTTTCCGTACGGCGTCTTTAGCGTAAGGCTGCCCCTTCTAATAGTAGGGGCAGCCAATGCTAAAGTATACCCTCCGTTCCCGCGTCGTGAAATTTGAATTTCACGCCATTTGCGTAAGTGATACGTGAATGGCGCTGGACGCCATTCGCGTTCACTTTGAAGCAAATGACGTCCTTGCGACGTCATTTGCCGCAATGCACGTCGGGAAAGTTTCCCGACGGCGCATGCGCTTTACGATCGGCGCGGGAACGCGCCTAATTTAAATGATTCCCGCCCCCGGCGGGATCATTTACATTGCGCGCGCTTACGCCGGGCAATTTTGCTGGCGCGCCCTCGCAATTTACGGAGCTACTGCTCCGTGAATCGAGGGCAGCGCAAAATATTTGCGGGGGCGCAGGGCAAAATCGTTGCCCTGCGCCTCCGCAAATAGATCGCAGATCTCTTTGAATCCGGGCCACTGATAACAAATTGAGTATGTTCGCCCTCTAGTGGCTATGGAAGAAAAAGCAGATGAAAATGTCAAAGTCAGATCAAAAATAAATACTGTAAAACCTTGGTTTGAGAGTAACTTGGTTTAAGAGCGTTTTGCAAGACAAGCTAAATGTTTTAATGAATTTTGCCTTGATATACAAGCGATGTCTTGATATAAGAGTAGCGTCATGTCACAACTGAGTGTAAAAGAGAAGAGAGGAGCCTCTAAGTGTAGCAATATGGTTACATTTAATGAAGGTACAACATATAGCAACTTATTGCTACACTTAGAGGGGCCTCTCTTCTCTTTTATACCCTGTAAAAAAAAAATGCTTTGATATACAAGTGCTTTGTATTACAAGCATGTTTCTGGAATGAATTATGCTCACAAACCAAGGTTTTACTTTATGTAAAAATGATAAGACTCATAAGATCTGACCACTGAAAATAAAGCATAATCTCTTTAAGTTCTAGATGCTCCTTTGCCTGTATTTTTTATAGGGGTAGAGAAGTACAGCATGTTCCTGTACCGGTGTCTGCAGCACTCCTATAAGGATCTATGCCATAAAATCCCCATAAATCTAGGAGTGGTTCAGCAAGGTGGCGATAAAGATGCTATGCCATGCTTTGCACCTGTTCTGCTGATTGCTATTTGTTTTTTACGCTTTATTGAAATTGGCCTTGCGGATTGTCTGACCTCATATTAACCTACCCTACACCTTTCCATCTGTCTGTCTGTCCACCTGTTTGTCCTTACAGGGGCGTTTAAAAAAAATCAACGGGCCTGTGTGCAAGATCATACGTTGGAAAAAAAAATGCGCTTAGTTCACCACAGCGAAGAGTGGGCATGGTTTTCATTGCGTCAATGGCATTGCTAGGATTGTGAAAGACCTGGGGCACATTTGGCCACAGCAAGTTAGAGTAATGAGCAGTGGGGGCTGGTGCTAAATATTTCAGAGGGGAAGGTGGCGACGGCAAACCCCCTCCCCCCCCTATCTCACATGATACCACAGTGCCCAGGACAGCTGCCCCTCCTGGACACCCCTATTCCCGGCCCTGGGCTGAGACGTGGGATTTACAAGAGGAATTGCAACAACTATTATGGGGTCACCAGTTAGGGACTGTCCCGCAATTGACATGTCTGTCCCTCGTCCCGGGCACCTTCATTCCGGGACAATACAGTGTCCCGGAATGAAATAGAGGACACAGTCACCCCCTACTAACTAGTAACTAAATTTCCGGAACTGGTTGCTAGGGCCAGCGTTGCCTGGTGTCTTGCAACCAGTGACAATTTACTCTCAGACAGTGAGGCCGGGAGCGAGGCCTGCGCCAATGGAGCACTGCTATCCCCACCCACCTCGGTACCTCCTCCTTCTCCGACACCTAGCGGCAAGCAGCAGGGACTGGTGTGATCTTCACTCTCCAGATAGCGACTCCACTCTTTTCCTGTAATGCACGTGGCTCATGCAGAGGGAGTTACAGCAGTACTGCACCCGGCGGCAGGCTATGGGTGGCAAGCGGCATTGCATCTGATGGCAAGTGGTACATTCAGCTGACAAATAACCCCCCGCCAAATTCCCCATCAATCCAGAGACTACATTTCCCCCGTTCCCCCCTCAACCTTTTTTGGGCTAGGTGAGGGGGGGGGGGCGGGGTGTCCCTGAATGGCAGTTTGGAAATGTGGTCAACCTATCACCAGTACAGATACCGTACTGGTGACCCCAAAATAGGGATAAAACTCTTCCGCGAAAGGAAATTAAAATAGACACAAGGCCATTCACTAAAATTAGAAGAGAAGCAGTTTAACCTTAAAGGAGAAGTCCAGCCTGAGCTTTTTAGGCTGGGCTTCTCCTCTGGGTCACAGAAGTGCAATTCGTTTTGCACTCCTGTGACCCGTTTTCAGCGGAGAGCGGTCTGAAGTCCGCTCTCCGCTGACGTCACTGCCATCAGTTGAGGCAGCACGTCATCACGACTTCCAAGTCGGGATCCGCCAGCTGCCCTGATTGATGGCAGTCTCAGTGAGCCGCTGAGACAGCCTCTCTCCGCCCCTCCACGGCAATGAGTGCTGAGAAGTAGAGCAGAAGCCATGCTGGCTAATGCCATGTACACACGATCGGATATCTGATGGAATCTAATCCGATGGATTTTTTCGTCGGATATCCGATGAAGCTGACTTTCATCAGTCTTGCCTACACACCATCGGTCAAAAATTCGACCGTGTCCAAACGCGGTGACGTAAAACACTA
Organism: Rana temporaria; assembly: GCF_905171775.1. Classification (NCBI taxonomy): domain Eukaryota; kingdom Metazoa; phylum Chordata; class Amphibia; order Anura; family Ranidae; genus Rana; species Rana temporaria. The sequence continues at coordinate 34,477,060 of NC_053490.1, forward strand.
CGACATGCTGAGAAAAATGAAGTTCAATGCTTCCTAGGATGCGTCGACTTGATTCTGAGCATGCATGGATTTTTGACCGATGGGCTTCCACACAGACGATTGTTTTTTTTCTATCATTTTTTTATCCATAGGAAAAATATAAAACATGTTTTATTTTTTATTTTTTACCGATGGAAAACAAACCGATGGGGCCCACACACGATCGGTTCGTCCAATGAAAATGGTCCATCGGTCCGTTTTTCATCAGACAAACCGATCGTGTGTACAGGGCTTAACAGTCAGTATGGCTCTGCTCGGAGAGGAGTGAGAACCGAGCCATCGTCAGTGTTCGGTGGCACGGTTCTCAGTGCAGAGACGCCGGGGGACAGCCGCAGCATCAGCCTGATGCTCCATCCACCGAGGTAAGTATGAATAGCAAAAAAAAAAAAAAACCCATACTTCTCTTTTAAACTGCGTAATATGCCCCTAAACTCTGATTGATATCACTTATTAGGAATGGAATAATGACTTCTATGTTGCTCTGTTTATATTGAATGTATACCAGACCTATGTGTTCTGTTCAGGATTGAGCGCTGTTTGCTCCACATGTGTATTTGTATGTTTATTTGTTGTTGATTATGTTTGTTTTTCCCTGTTGTATGTGAAAAAATAAAATAAAAAATAAAATAAAAATGTACCCTTTAAAAAAAAAAACTTAAAGGGGTTAAAACTGCTTTGCGGTGCCTGCAGCTGCCGCTGCCGAGTCTCTCACTTTCTTCCTCTCATCACAAAGGCCGGACTGGCCCAGCCCGGTAGGCTGCCTGTCTTGAGGCAGCTTTGAGCTGTAGCTGAAGGGCTCCCAGTCGAGGCAATGCCATGGTGAGTGCCATGCACAGTGGGGCTTCATTCATATACAAAAGTGGGGCTACATTAATATACAAAGTGGGGCTGCATTAATATACAAAGTGGGGCTGCATTAATATATAAAGTGGGGCTGCATTCACATACAAAGTGGGGCTGCATTCATATACAAAGTGGGGCTGCATTCATATACAAAAGTGGGGCTGCATTTATATACACAAGTGGGACTGCATTCATAGACAAAAGTGGGACTGCATTCATAGACAAAGTGGGACTGCATTAATATACAAAAGTGGGGCTGCATTAATATACAAAAGTGGGGCTGCATTAATACACAAAAGTGGGACTGCATTCATAGACAAAAGTGGGACTGAATTTATATACAAAAGTGGGGCTGCATTATTATACAAAAGTGGGGCTGCATTCATATACAAAAGTGTGGCTGCATTTATATACAAAAGTGGGACTGCATTTATATACAAAAGTGGGGCTGCATTCATATACAAAAGTAAGGCTTCATTTATATACAAAAGTGGGACTGCATTTATATACAAAAGTTGGACTGCATTAATATATACAGTGGGGCTGCATTCATATGTACAGTGAGGCTGCAATGATGGGCACTGATGAGGCTGCATTGATCTCTTGTACCATGTCTTCAGTCTCTGACCATCTCTTGTACCATGACCATCCCTTGTACCACGTCTGCAGTCTCTGACCATCCCTTGTACCATGTCTGCAGTCTCTGACCATCTCTTGTACCATGTCTGCAGTCTCTGACCATCCCTTGTACCATGTCTGCAGTCTCTGACCATCTCTTGTACCATGTCTGCAGTATCTGACCATCCCTTGTACCATGTCTGCAGTCTCTGACCATCTCTTGTACCATGTCTGCAGTCTCTGATCATCTCTTGAACCATGTCTGAAGTCTTTGACCATCTCTTGTACCATGTCTACAGTCTCTGACCATCTCTTGTACCATGTCTGCAGTCTCTGACCATCCCTTGTACTATGTCTGCAGTCTCTGACCATCCCTTGTACCACGTCTGCAGTCTCTGACCATCTCCTCTATCATGTCTGCAGTCTCTGACCATCTCTTGTACCATGTCTGCAGTCTCTGATCATCTCTTGAACCATGTCTGAAGTCTTTGACCATCTCTTGTACCATGTCTACAGTCTCTGACCATCTCTTGTACCATGTCTGCAGTCTCTGACCATCCCTTGTACTATGTCTGCAGTCTCTGACCATCCCTTGTACCACGTCTGCAGTCTCTGACCATCTCCTCTATCATGTCTGCAGTCTCTGATCATCTCTTGTACCACGTCTGCAGTCTCTGACCATCTCTTGTACCACGTCTGCAGTCTCTGACCATCTCTTGTACCATGTCTGCAGTCCCTGACAATCGTCTACAAACTATGGGATAGATTTATGGCATTTATATTTAAATATTTTTTACTAGTAATGGCGGCGATCATTGATTTGTTAGCGGTACTGCAACATTGCAGCGGACACATCGGACACCTAATTGAGTTCTGTAAGCAACACCTTATTTACTGGCAGTGCCCCTCCCGAGACTAGACTCTGGATCCGCCCTTGGACAGATAAAAGAGTTTTCCTATGTTCATACAAACTTTTGGGTAGATTTACAAAGAGTTAGGCCGGCTTATCAGTAGATAAGCCGACCTAACTCTGAATCTACGCCGGCGTTTGTTTAAGTGTATTCTCTAACAGAGATACACTTAAACAAAGCTAAGATAGGCCGGCTTGTGCCGTTCTATCTTAGCTTGCAATGTTTCTGTTGGCCACTAGATGGCGCTTCCATTGCGGCCGGCGTAGATTATGTAAATGAGGGAATACGCCGATTCACGAACGTACGCCAGGCCTACGCCGTCGATTAACGTCGTTTCCGTAAGGCCTTAGGCGGCCTAAAGTTATTCCACCTATGAAGTGGAATAACAATGTTAAAGTATGGCCGCCGTTCCTGCCGCGAGGTTCGAATTTTTTACGTCGTTTGCGTAAGTCGTCCGCGAATCGGGATTTACGTCGTTTACGTCCGTGTCGAAATCAATAGGCCCGTACGGCCTACTTACCCGCAATGCGCACTGGGAAATGTAGTCACCCGGCGCATGCGCAGTGTCCAAAAACGTCAAAAAACTTTAGGGTCAAGCCTCATTTCCATACAACACGCCCCCCTCCAAGTCATTTGAATTAGGCGCCCTTATGCCCGCTCGTTTTAGGCTACACCGCCGTAGATTAGCAGGTAAGTAGATTGTGAATCACTACTAGCCTAACTAATTTACGGCGGTGTAGCCTAAAAAGGCTAGGCTAGGCCGCCCTAAAGTTAGGCCAATGTGTGTGAATCTACCTATTTGTATCTAGCTGGAGTTCAGGTTTAGAGCGTATTTCCACTTTTGCAGTCAAATTTGAGAAACCTCCACTATATATTTGTTATACACGTTGACGTACCATCGTACACAGTAATATATATATATATATTTTAACTATTTCGTTATTTGTTTGAGGCAGGTTTAAATATAAGACTCTATAGGCAGCGTAGAATTGTTTAGAACAACCTGCAATGTGCAACTTAGGCCCCGTACAGACGACTGAACATGTCTGCTGAAAAAGGTCCGCGGACCAGTTTCAGCAGACATGTTCGGTCATCTGTACAGCCGAGCGGACAGGGTTCCAGCGAACATTTGCCCGCCGGGCCTTTTTCGAGCGGGCAAATATTTCTAAACATGTTTAGAAACATGTCCGCTGGAATCCTGTCCGTCGGACATGTTCGGTCGTCTGTACAGACCTACCGTACATGTCCGAGCGCCCGCCATCCCTCGCATGCGTCGAATGACTTTGACGCATGCATGGAAGCATTGAACTGGCAGGGCCGCGCACGTCGCCGCGTCATCGTCACGGCGACGGCGCGGCCTCGTCGCCACGTATCGAGTACGCACGGATTTCTGTATGATGGTGAGTACAGCCATCGTACAGAAATCTCCGGGCAGACATGTACGCTGAAAATGGTCCGGGTTTCATCGTACATGTTTGCTCGTCTGTACGGGGCCTAAGGGGCAGATGTATGCAAGTGCAGTATGTAGTCTCCACTGTAGGTGTCGCTCGATCACAGTGATAATGCAGTAGGAGGAGGAAGCTTGTGAAGGACTTGGTTCCTCAATGATTTCTTCAGTCACAGGAGGACAGCTATCCAATTGGATTCTGATGCTCCATGTGACTTCGGTGGCCATCTTTGGGTGATGGCAGAGCCTATTTAAGGCCCTGGCTCACTGCTTTGGCACGCATTGTGCAAGTGTTTTTTTTTTTTTTTCAGAGAAAGTTTTATTGCAGATAAGCAAAAAACACAAACAAAAACAGTGTGGGCTAGATTCAGCAAAGAATTACGCTGGTGTATCCATAGATACACCGCGTAAATTCAAAGCTGCGCCGGCGTATCTACTTTCTGTATTCAGAAAGCTAGATACGCCGACATTAGCCTAACATCCGACTGGCGTAATTCTATTAAGCCGTCGTATCTTAAGGTGCATTCTCACGCTGGCCGCTAGGTGGCGCTTCCGTTGTTTTCGGCGTAGAATATGCAAATGACCTAGTTACGTCGATTCACAAACGTACGTGCACCCAGGGTTCGTTTTTTACGTCGTTTGTGTAAGGCTTTTTCGGCGTAACGTTGTGCCTGCTTCTATGAGGCGCACTCAATGTTAAGTATGGACGTCGTTCCCGCTTCGATTTTTTTATTTTTTACGTCGTTTGCGTAAGTCGTTCACGAATAGGGCTGGACGTAATTTACGTTCAAGTCGAAACCAATGACGTCCTTGCGACGTCATTTGGAGCAATGCACACTGGGATATGTACACGGACGACGCATGCGCCGTTCGTACAAAATGTCAATCACGTCAGGTCAACACACATTAATATAAAACACGCCCCCCCTTACACATTTGAATTTTGCGCGCTTACGCCGGCCCCATTTACGATACGCCGCCGCAACTTACGGAGCAAGTGCTTTGTGAATACTGCACTTGCTCCTGTAAGTTGCGGCGGCGTAGCATAAATACGATACGCTGCGCCGCCGTAAGATCAGGCGCAGATACCTGAATCTAGCCCTGTGTCGTAATATAGTATTAAACATTATATAATCAATTTCATCACAGTGATAGCAGTGTTTCATGGATTTTATGGAATCAGTACTGCAGAACCTCAGTCATACAGTGTTGCAGTCAAAGTGACCATATAAGGAATGAACCAAACAGTTCAGCCTTGGGGTTCTATGAGATCCCTGAGTTATTTAATACCAGTGGGTGTATTCAGCCAGCAGGGCATTGTAGAAGTCTCCTCATAAGGAGCTCTCTAGGGCTCAGTCCCGGAGTAGTAAAGCGATGGAACCCATAATCTGTCAAACTTGCCTGGCCTACCCCTATGCTGGTATATGTATTGTTTAAGAAGTAGAGTATTCCCCATATGATGCACCAGGCGGCTGGTGGCTTTTTGCTTGGGGGGGGCGACAAACAACAGAAACCCCTCTCCAGCGGCAACTCAAAACCCCCACCCCCGCTGACCATTGGTTGGTCTACCGGCACTTACCCCATCTAGGCGGTGGGCATTGGCGGGCATTCGAGGAGCAGCAGCGGGGATCGGGCATTTAAGGAGCGGCAGCAGGAATCGGGCATCCAGGCATCGACAGGGACCAGGCGGCTCTTCTTCCTCGCTTCCTCTGTGCATCTCCTCCCCTCCTCCTAGGCGTCCAATAGGATCGCCTGTCCTTTCAGCCAATGGGGTTGACGGGTATCAGACCCGCTTCCAGATTGGCCGGGAGGAGGATCAGCATTGCACCAGCGACTTTTCATTTGCTGTTGCAACACACCTGAGTGGGCTCTGTACGTGTCCTCTGCGTACCGAGCCCACCCTATTTTGAAGCCTTTTAGAGCCTCTGGCTCTAATCAGGTGCTTAAAAAAATGGCCGCTGTAATTCATGAACCCAGTGCCCTGAAAGGGGCCGTACCATCAATAGGGGGCGGCCGTGTCTGCCATGGATAGATTCATGCTATGCATGAATCTAACCATTACCATATATGGGTTGGCGAGGAGAGAGGGGGCAGTGCCCAGGTGCCCCTAATAGACCTGTGATGCACTGATGACTGATTTCCACCTCATAAGAATAACTTTCCTAGCCTGGAATAGAGCCTCAGAGAAGGCTATTTTCGTCTGGAATCACCTCCTCCAAAACACCTAGCAGGCAACAAATTGGATCTAGAGGAACCCTTCATAGGTATTGGAACCCCATTCCAATACCTATGAAGCATTGGGCCATGCCAAAGGAGATGAATGAGATGCCCACGCGCCTGTCTAAATTTACCACGGGTCAGGGGGCCTACCCATTCTGTGGAGTTTTTTGTGAGTACTGTGTACTCTAAGCATAATATACAGTAGCAATATATGTAGTGACAGAAAGCTTCCGCCCACTTGTTACCCAACAGGGAACCTAGGTCCTCCTCCAACTGAGGCATTACCCTTATGGGTGAGCCTTAAAGGAGTTGTAAAGGAAAACATTTTTTTTGCTGAAATGACTGTTTACAGGGTATAGAGACATAATAGTTAACTGATTCCTTTTAAAAATTATTAAAAATAGATAAAAATCAATCATAAAATGTACCTGTAGTTTCAGTTTTGTTTATGCATGCTTTTTCACGCTTCTGTGAAGTACAGAGACACAGATCAAATACAGGGCAGTGATGGTTTGTAAAACGAAAGTGATTGGTGCTGAGGGGTTTAAGGCACACAGTAATCACACCTCCTTGATTAGTGCCACAGAGAGAAAGCTCTTATGACTTTTTTCATCAGGAAACAGACTGTTCAGAACAGAGAAGGATTACAGCAACATCATAGCAAAAACGAACAATAAGGACATGAAAACAGGACTGCAGTAAGGTAAAGAAAGTTATTTAGCTAAAAAAAAAAAAAAATCCTTTAGTGACCCTTTAACCACTTCCCGACCGCCGCATGTAAATGTACGTCCACAGAATGGCACGTACAGGCAAATGGGCGTACATGTACGTCCTTGCCTTCTAGCGGGTGTGGGGTCAGATCGGGACCCCCCCGCTACATGCGGCGGTCGGATTCCCGCGGGGCGCGATCCGGGACGACGGCGCGGCTATTCGTTTATAGCCGCTCCGTCGCGATCGCTCCCCGGAGCTGAAGAACGGGGAGAGCCGTGTGTAAACACGGCTTCCCCGTTCTTCACTGTGGCGGCTGCATCGATCGTGTCATCCCTTTTATAGGGAGACTCGATCGATGACGTCAGTCCTACAGCCACACCCTCCTACAGTTGTAAACACACACTAGGTGAACCCTAACTTCTACAGCGCCCCCTGTGGTTAACTCCCAAACTGCAACTGTCATTTTCACAATAAACAATGCAATTTAAATGCATTTTTTGCTGTGAAAATGACAATGGTCCCAAAAATGTGTCAAAATTGTCTGAAGTGTCCGCCATAATGTCGCAGTCACAAAAAAAATCGCTGATCGCTGCCAATAGTAGTAAAAAAATAATAATTAATAAAAATGCAAAAAAACTATCCCCTATTTTGTAAACGCTATAAATTTTGCGCAAACCAATCGATAAACACTTATTGCGATTTTTTTTACTAAAAATAGGTAGAAGAATACGTATCGGCCTAAACTGAGGAAAAAAATGTTTTTATATATGTTTTTGGGGGATATTTATTATAGCAAAAAGTAAAAAATATTGCATTTTTTTCAAAATTGTCGCTCTATTTTTTTTTATAGCGCAAAAAATAAAAACCGCAGAGGTGATCAAATACCACCAAAAGAAAGCTCTATTTGTGGGGAAAAAAGGACGCCAATTTTGTTAGGGAGCCACGTCGCACGACCACGCAATTGTCTGTTAAAGCGACGCAGTGCCGAATCGCAAAACCTGGCCTGGGCATTTAGCTGCCTAAAGGTCTGGGGCTTAAGTGGTTAAGAAACTCTGTTAAAACCTTTGGTCTCAGTGGCAGTATGGAGCAGATGAAAAATGGGGGTGGGAGATTGTACCCATTCTGCAGCTCCCCCTTGGGCCCTAACTGCATGCTGCAATTGTAGGTAATAAAATAACGTATTGGAGGGCAATGCAAACCTGCATTGTAGATTTAGGAAAGATAATAGTCTCCAACCTTGGAAAATGTGCGACAAGTGGGTTACTCACCAAGTACGCCATCTAGGCCCCTGCTGGAGTTTGGCCAGTTCGTCATACGTTTTGTTGGACCAGATCAGGCTATATATATATAGTAAACCCCATCACATGCTGTAGTTGCTTAGACTTATTCTACACTTTTTGAAGAAGTGCACATGTGGTCATTTGCTTATTTAGTCTCTGGAACAGTTGAGCCTCCAAAGCCTCCGGAATGGATTCCGCTTTAGCACCTATGAGCATGAGATGGGCAGAGGATCCATATTGTGCGAGTGGTTAGTGTAGGGACAGGTTCCCTGTCTGTCAGGAACAGTGCAGAGCAGCAGGAAGAGGTTTCAGAGGAGTAGGGAAAGTGCAGGGACTACACTATCACCTCTCAGGTAGCCGCCCGTTTGGGTGTGGACTCGCCAGGCCACATTCCGCTCCTAGTGGCAGCCAATTTTGGAGTCATCAGATCTTCAGACCGCTGTTTCACCGCTGTTACAGGTTGCAAGTGGCTCTGGTCAAGTGTGCTTTCCTGCTGAACCTGTTCGTACTGTGCTCAACTCTTCGGCTTCGTACACACGACCGTTTTCCTCGACAGAATTCATCAAGAAACTTGGTGGCAGAGCTTTTTTGCCGAGGAAAACGGTCGCGTGTATGTTTTTCGTCGAGAAAACTGGCGTGGATCTCGACAAGCAAAAAAGAGAACAAGTTATCTTTTTCCTCGTCTGGGAGTCTCAATTTCCTCGTCGTGTTTCTCGTCGGGCTGGTTTACGACGAGAAACATGTTCGTGTGTATGCTTAGAAACCCGCACATGCTCAGAATAAAGTATGAGACGGGAGCGCACCTTCAGTAAGAGACGCATTCGTAATAGAGATAGCACATTCGTCACGCTGTAACAGACTGAAAAACGTGAATCGTCTCTTACCAAACTTTTACTTAACGCGCAGTAACACAAAATATGCAAAAGCAGCCCCAAGGGTTGTGCCAGTGGAATTGAACTTCCCCTTTATAGTGCCGTCGTAAGTGTTGAACGTCACCGCGTTTGAGAACGATGAGATTTTGTCTTGACAGTGTGTACGCAAAGAAAGCTTGTCAAGATTCTCGACAAGCCTGACAAGGAACTCGTCGAGGAAAACAATGTTTCTTTTACGACGAGTTTCTCGGTCATGTGTACGAGGCCATCTACAATATATTCCTTCAGCCTAGCTTGGACTCTGTGGGCCAGATTCAGGTACATCGGCGCATTTTTGAGTCGGCGTAGCACATCTCATATGCGCTACGCCGACGTAACATTGAGAGGCAAGCTGAGTATTCACAAAGCACTTGCTCCCATATTTACGCCAGCGTAACGTAAATAGGCAGGCGTAAGCCCGCCTAATTCAAAGTAGGCAGGCAGTGGGCTGTTGTATTAAATGAGTCGTGACCCCATGTAAATGCATGGCTGTACGAACGGCGCTTGCTCGCACATGCTCAGAATCACGTTGCATATACTCCCTAAGATACGACGGCTCAATGCTTTTGACGTGCTTGTCCAAAGACATGCTGGTAGGTAAATTGGATCCTGTCCAAATCGGCCCAGTATATATATGTATATCTGTGTGTATGACTGTGTGTCCCAAGCGTGTCACGATCCTACGGGGTAAAATGACCGCACCAGCCAAGCAGACACTGGTTGGAAAAAGCGCCCAGAGGCGATTCAGTTCGCATGAGTAGCGCTATACAAGTCATTCATTCATTCAACGTAACCTACGCCCAGCCCCATTCACGTACGGCTTACGCAAACGACGTAAAATCCGACAGCAGTTCCGACGTCCATACCCTAGACGACTTAGACCAGCTATTTGGTGGTTTATCTTTACGCCGGACGTACGCCTTACGTAAACGGCGTAGCTTACTGCGACGGGCGCAAGTATGTTCGTGAATCGGCGTATCTAGGTCATTTGCATATTCGAAGCGTAAATCAATGGAAGCGCCCCTAGCGGCCAGCGTAAATATGCACCCAAGATACGACGGCGTAGGAGACTTACGTCGGTCGTATCTTGCCACAATTCAGGCGTATCTGATTTAGAAAATCAGCGCATAGATACGACGGCGTATCAGTAGATACGTTGGCGTAAGTCTTTCTGAATCTGGCCCTGTGTGTTTACTGCCCACCACACCACACTGTACCGAGTCCACATGTAGGGGCAATGTTTCCTAAAACTGCATTACTATACAATGTACTACCCAAGCCTTGAGATTTTTAACCCTTTTTTTATGACAGACAATGTACATATCTGTTTAACTTTACTAAGTTGCGCTAGTTAAATGAAATTTAAATTGGAAATAAAAAGTCCACACGTGACATGTACTGATGTTCCTGGTGAGTATCACCACTATCTACCACCTTGGGTTGTGATTCTGTGCAGCAACACCACCACCAAAGGCTGAAAGTCTCGCTTAGCAACTCACATGGACCTCTCACTACAAGAAGCCAAAAGTGCTTGTGGTTCCATACCCAGCCTTTATCATTTTGGAGGATCTTCCAGCATTGACATACCAATCTTCTTGCTGCAGTGGAACAGCTGGATCTGTGTTTCCGCTCATGTGTACTGCTGGGTTCTGTGTTCACCTTAGATTGGTAAACGAGCCTTTCAGCCTCTGGTGGCTGACTCCGCCTGTCTTTCGCCCTACTGACTCCCTATCTTCCGTCCTGCTGACCCCTTTACCCTGCTCTACTGACCTCCTTCTTCTGTCCTGCTGACCCCTGTACCCCGCCCTACTGACCCTCTATCCTCTCTTCTCTGCCCTGTTGACCCCCGTACACTGCCCTGCAGACCCTTCTCCTCTGCCATTCCTGTCCACCACACTGCTTAAGCTCCTCCCACTGTTAAGATAAGGTGACCAGATTTTTTAAATGAAATCTGGGGACATATTTTTAGTTTACTAGTAATGGCAGCAATCAGCTACTCGCTGCCCGACGCCGCCGCAGCCCGCCTCACAGCCTGTCAAGTCTTACTCTCTGGGCCCCGGCTACTACTAGGTGGGGAGCGGAGGAAGATCACTCCACCAGGGAAGGCAAGGAGATAGGCAGGAGGCTGGCCAGGATTTGAGCCAAGGCAGAAGAACATGCGAGCGGAGCTGAATGGGCATGCACCAGAAACTGAAAAAATATTCCCTCCGCTCTGTCCAGCACATGATCATCAGTTAGGGGCATACATAATGTAAAAAAATACACTAAATACACAATAAGCTAGTAGGAGCTTTTTATTCTGCACTGTCTTTGAAATTGCACAAGCCCCTGTTCAAATCCAATCCGGGGACAAAACCGGGGACAGACTTGGTCCGGGGACAGTGTCCCCAGAAACTGGGGATGTCTGGTCACCCTATGTTAAGAGTTTGGCCACACCCACATTTTTCTGCGGAACGCTAAGCGCGCCGCAAATGATTTCCTCCCTTTAGGTGCCCATAATTACAAAGTTCAAAAGTTGGGAGGTATGGAATATGTAACCCACAAATCACGAACAAGAACTATATATGCATTTCACCTACATTAAGACCCTGGAACCCGCCTCGTGCCAGCCTTTTCCAGAAATGTCCCAGAGGTCGCTGCCACTAATGATGCAGAAAATCTGTAATATGGAACCCTTTTCTGTGAATTATGGAGCTCAGGGATTATCTCAGACAAGATTTGGACAGGAGATCGATCTGACAGCATTAGAATTGTAAAGTCTGGCAGCTAAATGAAGCGGTCTAATGGAGCTGATTATAGCTATTAGCTGCCTTGTGTTGCTCGGGGGCCCGTCTGCCTAAGATCCTTTAGAATTGAACTTGTCCTATAAAGCTTGTCCTGTATGACCTTGTTTTATGATCCCTTCTAATATATAAGGGGACATGACACTAATTGCTGTCCTGTCACTAATTTGGGCTCCACGACAAGTCTTAATATTGGCAGACAAGAGACTGGCCAAGACCTCTATATAATAAGCAATAAGGCAATAAGCTGTCCTCTGCATGAAACGACAGAGCGTAATTGGTGAGTACAAACTATTGATTTCTTACTATTTTTCTGAGATAAAATAAATGACACATAATGGGCCAGATTCACATAGAGATACGACGGTGTATCTCCTGATACACCGTCGTATCTCAGAGTTGCGTCGGTCGTATCTATGTGACTGATTCATAGAATCAGTTACGCATAGATATGCCTAAGATCCGACAGGTGTAACTGTGTTACACCGTCGGATCTTAACTGCAATTTTAAAATGGCCGCTGGGGGCGTTCTTGCTGATTTACGGCGAGAATATGTAAATCAGCGAGATACGCCAATTCACGAACGTATGCGGGCCCGACGCAGTCACTTTACGCCGTTTATGTAAGGGTTTTCCCGGCGTATAGTTACCCCCTGCTTCTATGAGGCGCAGCCAATGTTAAGTATGGCCGTCGTTCCCGCGACGAAATTTGAATTTTTTACGTCGTTTTCCTAAGTCGTTCGTGAATAGGGATTTGCGGAAATGACGCTCACGTCGGCTTCATTGACGTTTTCCGACGTGAGTTGGAGCATGCGCACTGGGCTATTTTTACGGCCGGCGCATGCGCAGTTCGATCGGCGCAGGGGCGCGCTTAATTTAAATACATGCCGCCCCCTTTGAATTACGCGGCCTTACGCCGGGCCATTTACACTACGGAGCAAGTGCTTTGAGAATACGGCACTTGCTCCAGTAAGTTGCAGCGGCGTAGTGTAAATGGCTTATGCTACGCCGCCGTGGATTCTATGTGAATCTGGCCCAATAGGTGTATTTTTTCAAACAGTTTGAGTAGACTGAGTTTTAATTATCTGCAGATGAACGTTAAAGGGGTTGTGAACCCTCGTGTTTTTTCACCTTAAGGCATTGTATGCTTTAAGGTGAAAAAACACCTTGCAGTGTCCGGCCCTCCCGAGCAGTGGCGTCTCCAGCTTTCATATTTAGGGGAGGCACATGGGGGGACAGGAACAAAAGTAGGGTGGCCAACTATAAAATGCAATCATATATATATATATATATATATATATATATATATATATATATATATATATATATCCTGGGGCCCTTTATTACGATCCCGCAACGAGACAGGAGAAATCAGTCTGTTTTTTCACTGTCACTGAGATAATGGGAGGCTTGCCTGCCCTCCCCAGTGCTGGTGGAGTCCTTCCTGAAGTTGCTCTCCTCCCTGCCAATGAGGATGCAGGGGGAGGGAGCAGATAGAGCGGCCGTGGCAATGCAAGCGGCTCTCTGTGTCAGTGAGCAGAGGGAGGGGGAGAAATCCCCTGCAGCAGCTGTCAGGAATGCTCTGCCTCTCAGGAGAGCCTGTGTCCACTCGGTGGAGACCCGAGCAACATGCGGGACACCAGCTACATGTAGAAACACTACTGAAAATGATTTATCCTCTGTTCTGCCACAACTCTTTAAACTGCTCGGTTCCCACCAACACATCTGGTAATGACATCATATGGCGGCCTCCTGTGATCGCGCCCGCCATGCGCCCGCAGCAGGGCGTGGACGGCACGCTCTGTGATCACACAGCCAGGAGGAGACTGATGATCACAGATTGAGGTAAAGAGCCAATCAGCGGCTCTTTACTACGTGACCATGGATGTAAATAGAAGCCGGTTATCGCCACTCCTTTCCTCACGCTAACAATGTAAGGAGAAGGGAAGAGCGTTGATAACTGGCTTTTCTAAAAGGGACATGTACACTGATAATCAGGGCACTGTTATCAGTGTCCTGATTATCAGTGTAGTCCCATCTGTGCCCACCAGTGCTGCAAATGTGTGCCCACCAGTGCTGACAATCTGTGCCCATCAGCGCTGCCAATCAGTGCCCACGAGTGCCTCCTCATCAGTGTCACCTATGAGTGCCCATCAGTGCCACCTATCAGTGCCCATTAGTGCGGTCTATCAGTGCAGCTTCATCAGTGCCAACCAGTGCTGCCTCATCAATGCCCATCAGTGCCGCCTATTAATGCCCATCAATGCCACCTCATCAGTGCCCATTAGTGCAGCCTCTCAGTGACCATCAGTGCAACCTCATGAGCACACATCAGTAAAGGAGAAAAATTACCTGTTTGCAAAATGTTATAATTAACTATAAAAAAGTTTGTATTTGTTTATTTAGAAAAAAAATCCCCAGTGGTGATTAAAATCCACCAAAAGAAAGCTCTGTTTGTGTGGAAAAAATTATAACATTTTCATTTGGGTACAGCATTGCATGACCACGCAATTGTCATTCACAGTGCAAAAGCTGAAAATTGACCTGCATCGCATACTAGCACATTATGACAGACTTACCTGAAAATGCCCTCCAACGGCGCAATGTCACCGCTGAAGGCACTTCCATCTTAACCGGTCTTTCTTCCAGGGTTGCAGGCTTCAGCGATATGAATAGCCGAGCTGGCAAAGACGTCACTCCTGTGCATATGAGCGGGAATCACTGTTTACAGCATGGCTCTGAAGGCACAGCACGGGTATGCATACTCATGCCATTCCTTCAGAGCTCATGCACCGGTGGCATCACTGTCTGCATCTAAAGTAAATATCTCCTAATATCTCCTATCTCCTAAAATGCACTGGACTGGCACCATCACCAAAAGAAAATTCTTTTAGGTAGATTCAGAAAAAGTTAGGCTGGCTTATCAGTAGATAAGCCGACCTAACTCAGAATCTACGCCGACTTATGTTTAAGTGTATTCTCAAACAGAGATACGCTATAACATATCTAAGATACGACGGCTTGCGCCGTCCTATCTTAGGTTGCAATATTGAGGCTGGCCGCTAGGTGGCGCTTCCATTGCGGTCGGCGTAGAATATGTAAATTAGTAGATACGCCTATTCACGAACGTACGCCCGGCTGCCGCAGTACATTTACGCCGTTTCCGTAAGGCATTATCAGGCCTAAAGTTATTGCATCTATTATAGTAATGTTAAAGTATGGCCGCCGTTCCCACTTCGAGATTCTAAATTTTTACGTCGTTTGCGTAAGTCGTCCACGAATAGCGATTTACGTAGTTTACGTCCACGTCAAAATTAATAGGCCCGTGCGGCGTACTTAACCGCAATGCACACTGGGAAATGTAGGCGCCCGGCGCATGCGCAGTTAAATTTTTTTTTCAAAAACGTAAGGTCAAGCCCCATTGACATAAAACACGCCCCCTTACACACATTTGAATTAGGCGCCCTTACGCCCGCCCGCTTTAGGCTACGCCGCCGTAACTTAGCAGGCAAGTACATTGTGAATCATGTACTTGCCTAGCTAACTTACGACGGCCTAGCCTAAACACGCTAAGCTACGCCGCCGCAAGTTTAGGCAAATCTACCTGAATCTACCTATTTGTTTGGCCCTGAAAAACAATACATGACAAGTATGACATTACGATATAGGTAATGACTAAATTATGAAATGCAAAATCATTTTCAATTCCTTAAAGTAGTTTTTTTTTTTTTTTACATTTTGGATAGAGCAAGTAATGCCGCTTACACACGATCGTTTTTCGGCATAAAAAAAAACAACGTTTTTAAAAACGTAATTTAAAATGATCGTGTGTGGGCTTCACATCGTTTTTCAGCTTCTGAAAAACGACAAAAAAAAAATTCGAACATGCAGAATTTTTTAATGTCGTTTTATAAAATGTCGTTTTTCGGGTTGTAAAAAATGATCGCGTGTGGGATAAAAAGACGTTTTAAACCCGCGCATGCCCAGAAGCAAGTTATGAGACGGGAGCGCTCGTTCTGGTAAAACTACCATTCATAATGGAGTAAGCACATTCATCACGTTGTAACAGACAAAAAAGCGCAAATCGTCTTTTACTAACAAGGAATCAGCTAAAAGCAGCCCAAAGGCGAATAGAACTTCCCCTATAGAGTGCCGTCGTACGTGTTGTACGTCACCGCGCTTTGTTCATCATTTTTCAAAAACGATGGTGTGTGGGCAACATCGTTTTTAATGATGAAGTTGGAAAAACGTTGTTTTTTGGAAATGCTGAAAAATGTAATTTTTTTTCATGCTGAAAAACGACCGTGTGTACGCAGCATAAGGGTTATAACCCCTGTCAGATTTTTTTTCACCATCTGTATCCCATTTATGAGATTTCCCCTCACTTTCTGTCCCATAGCCAAGCAGGAAGTGGGAGGAAATCCTTGCAAATTAGGGGAATCCATGGGGGACACCTTAGACACCAGAACTAGTGTCCTCATTGGAAGATTTCCCCTTTATTATTTTTCCGTGGACGACCCCACATTTGGGATTTTCTTTATTTTCACTCTCAATGATAATGGTAAACAGGACACATAGAGAGGGTGAATCTCTTTAATGGGGGGCACAGACAGCAATAAAAACTGACAGCTGTGCTAATCCCTCTCCACTCTACTCAAAAAATAAATAAAGTAAATGAGTGGATGACATGTAGCTCCTGTAGGCCTGAAGCTAGTGGGTTTCATACAACTTACAAATGGCGGTCTACATTTGTTCTTACCAAGGACAGGAAAAAATCAACAACATCTCCACTTTGCGGATGCATCTTAAGACTGTGCGCAATCCTCCTAATGGCCAGCAGGGGTCAGCAAACCAATCCTGTGATGGGAGAGAAAAGCATTACTTTCAGATAAATATAGATTAAAGCCAAACTCCAGGCAGACATGACAGACACATTTTAAAGCAGCTCAGAATAAGTTAAAACAATATTAATATATATTTTTTTGTTTTTAACAGCTTGCCGACTGACTCACGCACTTATACGTCGGCAGAATGGCAGGCAATATATACGTTGCTCTGAATTTGTTGCCTAGCGGGCACGTGGCCCCTGGCGGCATGCGCACCCGCCGCGGTCTCTGTGACTGTGCCCACGGGACCAGCGGACTCAATGTTTGCCGGTGTCCCACGATCAGGTCACAGAACAGCAAAACGGGGGATGCCTTTGTAAACAAGGCATCTCCCTGTTCTGCCTAGCGACACAACACTGATCGTCTGCTCCCTCTGATTGGGAGCAGCGATCACTGACATGTCACAATAAGCCACGCCCCACACAGTTAGAATCACTCCCTAGGACACACTTAACCCCTTCCCCTACTGGTTAACCCCTTCCCTGACAGTCACATTTATACAGTAATCAGTGCATTTTTATATCACTGATCACTGTATAAATGTGAATGGCCCCAAAATAGCGTCAAAAGTGTCCGATGTGTCCGCCATAATGTTGCAGTCACACAAAAAAATCGCAGATCACCGATGTAACGGTCACCACCGTTTACGACCTTCCATCAACCCACGACAGCTTATCAGACACACAGACAAACCAGCCGGCATGATCCATATCGATTTCACAGAAACTGAGACTGACCGCTCTATTCTCTGCTTCAAAATGTATGAATACTTTTAATGGTTAGCTCTCAAGTTTATATACAGTTTTCAAGGCATGTTTCAGTGATCACAGGAACAATCAAACTCTCCACCCACACATCACACCCTGGGGGGGCTTCAATACACCTTCAGATGGCTAATTGCTAAACATTCCAGACATTTTGGTGCCGGTCTATAATTAACATGACCTAATCACTGCACCTGAGAAGTCACATTCCTTCACTAACAGAATTCAAACAAAACACCATCACACAATGATTTACCCTCAATCCACATCTTTAGACAGACGTTCTGTCTCCGCATACAGCTTGACAAGTTCCATTCCACACACAAAACAGTATTTAGCATACATAATGAGAGATCCTGGACCAGATTCAATTAGCATGTCAACAGTCTACACAGAGAAATGAGTCACTATTGACTGGTTGGGTCAAAATTAACCAAAAACTTGCAATATCTCAAGATCCTGTAATATGAGCTATCAGTAATGTCCCCTGTCCTGTAATTTCTGATATAATTTCTCCGTCACCCTATGGCCCTATTGGACATAAGGTGACCCTAGACATAAGACTCCTTGGTGACGCCAGTACAGGAGTACCCCTCATCCTTCCAAAGTCTCTGTTTGTCACGGGTCATTCCGTTACAACCGACATAACTAGTAAAAAAAAAATATATATAATAAAAATGCCATAAAACTATCCCCTATTTTGTAGACACTATAACATTTGCGCAAACCAATCAATATATGCTTATTGCGATTTTTTTTACCAAAAATATGTCGAAGAATATGTATCGGCCTAAAGTGTGGGAAAAAAAAGCTTGGGGTCTCTATTGGTAGCATAAATCCCTCAGTGTGTTTCAATATTGCATAGAAGATGTCTCAAACAACGTAGCAATTCAGGATGCACCACATAAAAAAAAAGTAAGGAACTGGCATAGCTCAAAACCCTTAAAAATGTAATATCCCCCCTGACGTCACCGCGGTGTGCGCCAGACCCGGAAGATACAGGCTGCTGAATCAAAGAGCCGGCCGGCTCGATTGTATTTTATATGCCTTATCTCACTTCTTCGATGTAAGTGTGCATTTTTATGTTACATATAACATTTTTAAGGAGCTGCCTTGCTTACTGGTGCTGATGCATTGTAGTGTTGAAAGCTGTTGACGGTTTCTCTATTCTATACTTACATAAAATAATAAAAATATATATTTTTTTTAATTGAGAGAATGAGTCTCTCTAACGGGGACACAGACAGCAATAACAACCTAACAGAAGTTCTAGTCCTTCTTTACTCTATCCAAAACATGAGAAAATCTTTGGCTTTAGATACACTTTAAATGTTAGACTTTTATGCCTCGTTTCCACTGAGCGGATCAGTTCCGGTGGCTTAGAATGGAACGGGTTAGAATGGTCCGGTCTATTCTGCTGAGCATTTCCACTGCAAATCGGACCATCCGGGACCATGCAAGGTTTAGAAAAAAGCCTAGCACGTCCACCAATCAGTGAGATGTATTTGTAGGTCCGCCCTAATGGAACCGTTCCATTCTCTATGGCCCCACATCTGAAGCAGGACCCGGAATGGTCCGGTACGGTTCGCTTTTATGGCACGCTTTCATAATGGAAACACCCAAAAAAGCGTACCGAACCGATCCGCTCAGTGGAAACGAGGCATTATATTACCAGCCCTCATGTTTCTGTGATGTGTGTATCACCTAATGATGTTTCCTGACCTATTATTTATGCAAACTTTCTTCTGGTTGTCTTCACCTATTTTTCTGTTATTATGAACTGCATGTATTCTAGATATCTCCTTTCTATTTTTCCTGAAAGCTTGTTTGCCTTTTCCTCTTCTTCTACGTTACATACTAAAATCCTAAAGCTTGAGTATGAGCTAATTTGTATAGTTATGTTGGTCCAGCCCACAAGTTGATGCCATACCTGTGGAATCTCCATGGCAGCTGGAAAGTGGTGCCTACCACAGTGATCGCCACTAGCTTCCAGGTCCCATGCCATGTGGCTACCTTGCTGCTTAGTGAATACAATATTGGGCTCACTCAGCAGGGGTGCCATTTAGGGAACACTTTGCATGCTTTGCAAAGCATTCTCTGATTAATCTAGGTGGAGGGGCAGGGAGGTGCTGTCTATCAGGCATGGAAATATAACCACTTTGTGGGGGGTAGAGTGGAAGCAACTGATATAAAATCATCCCATCCCCTCTGTAACATAACAATAAGTGTCCCTGGGCCTGTGTTATATAAAAAAAGGCAGATCTCTACCTATATCAGAGCGGTTTCTGGCTATTATGTGAGTCCTCGGCTCTCTCCTCTGCCCGGCTGACAGCTCCAGCGGGCGGGGTCGAGCACTCCCACTGATGTCAGCTGGGGAGGAAGGAGGAATAGAGGAGAGAGAGAGAGAGCAGAGGAGTCACGTGATCGCTGGGAGCCGCTGTGATATAGGTACAGATCAGCATATTTTTTATACAACACAGGCACAGGGACACTAAGGCCTCATGCACACTGGATGTTTTTACAGCTGCTGTTTTTGACTTTGGACATTTTTAGTAGGTTTTAAGTGGAGTTTTTCAACTCTGAAAACAGCTTAAAAACGCCAAAAAAAAGGTTGAAAAACGCAGCTATTCAGTGTTTATCAGTGCTTTTGAGCCATAAGCTTTTATGGGAGCATATTTTTGCTAAAAAACGCTAATGCAAAAAACACTGAAAAACTCACTCTACAGCTACAGTTTTCAACAGCTAACCTTACTGGCTTTTTTATAACATCCAGTGTGCATGAGGCCTTATTGTTATATTACAGAGGAGATGGGATGATTTTATATTAGATATGAGAGCAGCAGGAGCGGAGGGAGCGGGCACTGACACAAGTAGACAGGCAGGGAGGAGGGGATGGGGGGAGGAGGATGGGGAGAGGACAGAAGAGGTCAGAGCATGGCTGCGGATGACGAAGGCACGTAAACTGACCACAGTGTCAGGGCTAAGCAGCCATGATAAACTGTGGTCAGTTTACAGGGGGGTAGAGAAGAACCAGGCAGGATCAGCCAGTTTGTAGGTGATACAAGGGGCAAATTACACAGCACAAGCACTGTGCTGTATAACATGCTTTGAGGGAACAGGATCAGTTAATTTTTTTTTGGGGGGGGGGGGTTAACAAATGCTTTAACAGAGATTCAGTGCGATACCCAACTCACAGCTCTGCATTGTTCTCCATGTAGCTGTTATACTAAACCACCACTGTACTGGGCAAGTAAACGTTGGGAATAAGCGTCAAAAGCCATGCAACCTAATCTGTCACTGGATCAGACGGGTAAAAAAAGGATATTTTTTTTTATCTTTTTTTTTTTTATATGAATCGTTTTATCTATTTTATCTTTGCGAGTACAGCTTGGATTTAATACATTAGGTGATTTTTAAAGGAGGAGGGGTCCTGGACAGAATAATGGTATTTTCATTTAACTGCAGGGTCTGCATAGGTCTGCTTTAACTACCTAACTTGGAGATCCAACTGGGAGTTGTTCAGCATTGAACTTGTGTTTTGCAGCAAATACCTTGCATTAGCTATATGTGGAGTGATTTCACCTATATTGATTCCAGAAATGTTTAATTTCACCCACTGAGCTGCAAAATGTGACTGAAATACAGATATACCGGTATTTTTTTGTTTCTTTACTTAGATCGGCCACCAGGGTTCCATAGGTTGCTACAGGTTCATGACCTCTCATCTGATGGTGCCACTGCCAACGTAGTTTCGGGTCATACACCAATTGGCAGAGCCAGCAGCATCTTGACCACTACTGTAAGGGAGGCATTCTTCCCACTGACCATCAATGAAAGGGACATTTCCCCAATGACTCCCTGTAACGGAATGGCCCGTGGCACAAATTTATTTTAGCGGGGTTTCCCTAAGACCTGAAAAAGATTTTAATGCCCCGTACACACGATCGGAAATTCCGCCTGCAAAAGTCCGATGTGAGCTTATGAACGGAAATTCCAACCGTGTGTATGCTCTTTACTTTACTTTTGCTGTCAGAATTTCCGCCAGCAAAAGATTGAGAGCTGGTTCTCAAATTTTCAGACGGAAAAAATTCCTATCGGAAAATCCGATCGTCTGCAGCAATTCTGACGCGCAAAATGTCCAAAGCCTGCTCGGAAACAATTCTATGCATGCTCGGAAGCATTAAACTTAATTTTCTCGGCTCGTCATAGTGTTGTACGTCACCGTTTTCTTGACGGACGAAAGTTCAGAGAACTTTTGTGTGATCGTGTGTATGCAAGCCAAGCTTGAGCGGAATTCCGTCAGAAAAAACATCCAAGGTTTTTCCGACAGAAAATCCGATCGTGTGTACGGGGCATTAGGGTGCTTCTGGGGTAAAGGGGTTGAGAAAGGCTGATTTAAAAGGGTATTTTTTCAGAAGGTGTTTTGGGATTTTTACCAAAATGTTGGGTAAATGAAAACTCTCAGTTCTGCTCATCCCTATCCTGCAATAACATAACATCTACTGCCATATCTCTGTGTACGGGTCCCAAGAAAATGGGCACTGCATTGGCAAATCTCAGCTTAGCATATTAGACAAATTGTCTATTCTCTGCAATAGCCTACATAACAATGTATACATTTCATTCACATGTACTGTGTATGCACTTAGTGAGATCTCACACCTGCTGGCTGTCGAACTCTGTCAGCAGAGCGAATCTCATTACAGGAAATATCACTGTCTATATACATAAGCTGATATATACACAACAACTTTTCCAGACCAGTGCTAAATGACACGAGCATAATGCGCACACCATGTTATCTTCCTATAGAGACACTGTGTAACTGGATATGAATGCAGATAGTCTTGAGTCACACTGACTATGCAAAACTGGAGGTGCAAAGCACTTCTAATAATTTATTTGATCTTATTTTTTTTTCAGACGTATAACTTAAAGACACACAGCTTTATTTATTGAAGTTGTTTGTAGTCTAGGTTCACATCTGTGCATTTGTTGTTTCATTTGAACAAGCTGCCGAACCTGAGGAAAATGCATAAAAAAGTTCCTTGACCCTTTTCTGAAACCACAACCATACAGAAACTACATGAAGCTTTGGCATAATGTTTTCCAATGCATGGGGTGCCATTAAGAATTAATGGCAGACATGTGGGTCGGCTTCAGACTACTGTGGGGAGCACCTCCCTGATTGCTACCAGAATACTACAGTTGCAGTGGGTTGACACTTTGTCTCCGGCCTGGGATCCCTCTGGTTGTTTGCCTGTGTTACCAGAGATTCCCGGGACTTCACTGACAGATGCTGTTAATGAGGATAAGTGCAAGTAACTGTTTTTGTTCTGAACTGTTTTACAGTAGTGATTCTCAGCTAGACTCTCTGTAGCTGTAGAGCAGTGATGACAAACCTTGGCACCCCAGATGTTTTGGAACTACTTTTGCGATTATGCTCTTTCACTCTGTGGTGTAGTTGAGCATCATGGTAAATGTAGTTCCAAAACATCTGGGGTGCCAAGGTTCGCCATTACTGCTATATAATCTTATATAGATGTAGCACCCTCTAGGTAGGTAGGTGCTAGAGTGAGGATTTTTAGTTAGGATTAGGTAAATTTAGGCAGGCCTGGCTGACAGCTAGGCCTGTTTGTTTTGATCTGGTCTGGGCTGGGAGTGGCTCAGGGTAGCAGCTGGTGACTCACAGGCAGCATCACTAAGACCTCCTTCTTTTTTCTGGAAGTTTCTAGAAAGAGAGGAGGAGAGGAGAGGTGGAGCTGCCTGGGGTATTCTAAGGAGTCCTGGCCAATCCCTAACCTGGATTGGCAGGGGACAGGCCTCCTTAAATACCCAGGGTCAGCCCAGCTGGGGGGGAGTTGGAGTTGTTCAGAGCTTTGGAGATGGAATGCTAACATGTCAGGGCCTTTGAGGGAGGGGGTGACCTTGGGCCTAGGCTCGGGTGCATATAGGGCCCTTCAAGAAATCGTGGAAGTGTCCTGGACAGGAGGCACAGTAGAAGAAAGAGAGGACAGCAGGAGAGCATTGCCAGGCAAGTCTCCAGAGAGTGGAACAAGTGGTCACAGTCAGGAGTACTGGGAAGTGGGAAACAGATGGGGGAAAACTGATAGGGTTTTGATCCTCCCTTATTCCTAATACACATGGGCCAAATGTTGGAAAACATCGGCTGGTTCAATAATAACCGGCCAACATTCAGCCCGTATGTATGTCAGCCAGTCCAACAGACCGTTGGACGAGCATGCTGGAAAACCAGCAGCCGACTGGCTCCCAATCAGCGCTTTCAGCAAAAGTGCTAATTGGAGTGTTCTGGTGGGCGGGGGGGCCTGCCTCCTGGCAGAACACAACAGCTCAGCAGAGGAGATGTTAGTATAGCGGCTATGACCGTAGCTGTCCGTTTTTTTTCCGTTCAACACAGCATGTGTACCAGGTTTTGCCTTTAGTTCTACTTTAATCCATCTCCCTTTACTACTTGGAATTCTGCTTAGATCTCTGGGTCTTCCTCCTAAAATATGTGAAAGGAACTTCCCAGGATGTTCTGTGAAGCCAGTGTTACATCACCAGTGCCTCACTCAACCAGGAAGTGCAAAAACTGTAATTGTAAGTAAAGCAAAATTTTTTTTAACTACCGTATTTATCGCGGTATAACGCGCTCTGGCGTATACCGCGCACCCCCAAAGTGGCCCCCAATCCTGTGGGAAAAAAAGATTTTTTGTTATTTTGTACTTACAGTTTTGATGTCTTGCGCGGCGTCCATCTGCGGCCTCGTCAGGTGTCCTCTTCGGCGGGTCGGGCGTCCATCTTCGGCGGGTCGGGCGTCCATCTTCGGCGGGTCCGGTGTCCATCTTCGGCGGGTCCGGTGTCCATCTTCGGCGGGTCCGGTGTCCATCTTCGGCGGGTCCGGTGTCCATCTTCGGCGGGTCCGGTGTCCATCTTCGGCGGGTCCGGCGTCCTTCGGCGGCGTCCTCCCGCTCGTTTCCCGCCACGACTTTGAATACTGCGCCCGCATATAGCGAGCGCAGTACACTCGTGAATCTTCGTCCAGGCTCGGGCGCCTCTCGCACTGACGTCCTGTACGCTCAGGACGTCAGGACGTCAGTACGAGAGGCGCCGAGACTGGCCGAAGATTCACGAGTGTACTGCGCTCGCTATATGCAGGCGCAGTATTCAAACTCATGGCGGGAAATCGGGTATCGGCGTATACTGCGCACCCACGATTTTGCCCTGATTTTCAGGGCAAAATAGTGCGCGGTATACGCCGATAAATACGGTAATTAATGTAAAAATGATTTGATTTCAGCATGCAAACTCGTGTAGAAATGTGGGGGAAACAACTGCGCTAGCTAACAAACATGAAAATAAATGAAAGCAAAAAACAACGGTATAGCAGCCAGCACACAAACAAACAAAGTCAATGGCAAATGGGGAACAAGAAGTGCAGCGCTAAAAAATATATGAAGATGCTGTCATAAGCATATGACATGCAAAGGTGTAATCCAAAAAAGGACAATGCAAAAAATGTGAGGTGATGAAAAAGGAAAACTGAGACATCACATAGTATACAGATAATACTAAATGGAGTCCATCAATGCGTTTCCAAACAGGTTAGTGCAAATACTGAACAGGTGCAGTGGACAATGTGAGTAGTTCATAGGTATGGTTCCCAATGAATGGATCAAAACACTTCACACATGATGCCAGTTCAAAATGAGTAAACACAATGGCTTGTCTGCAGTAATCTTCAGAATATCAGGTGAGGCTGGGTTCACACTATACTACATGACTTTCCTCCTACTTTGCGCTGCTACATTGGTCCTACATTGGTCCTACATTGGTCCTACATCCATCCTACTCTCATGAACAGGATACTACTTTGATCTGACTTTGTGATAGTCTGACTTGTTCTTTGACCAATCAAAACAATCCCAGAGTGAGATAAATTCCTTTTACTGCTACTGTAATCACATGTCGGATGTCAAAAGTCGGATGGTAAGGACAAGGCTCCTACTTTGGTCCGACTTCAATGATATTCAATGGGCTGAAGTAGGATCAATGTAGGACCAAAGTAGTACAGGGAGCATTTTCAAAGTCGGACCGACTTTTGTAGGACCAGTTAAGACGGCTCTCATAGGGAAACATTGATTTTCACACGTCATGCTACATGAGCTCCCAATGTAGGACCGTTGTAGGACAAGTGTGAACCCAGCCTTTAAGGAAATAGGTACTCTTACAAGCTGTGATGGACTTACTTGTTAATACTAACAGCAAGTCAGACAAGGCGTGGTGGTCTCAGCGGACCCTGGGCTCTCTGCGGATGGTTCTGTAGAGGTGGTCACTCCGGTTAGGATGATGAAACCAATGTGATCAGATGTCTCCCCTCCGGAACAGGACCCCAAGTGGATAAGACCGATGGTGAAATGGCCAGGCTCAAGAATAAGCTCAGCAGGTATGAGTGTATGGAAACAAAAAAGAAATGCTCCCAATATTGCAGATCAAAAATAAACCTGTGAAGGCTTTATTGGGTTACATGCTGAGTACCCCATACTGTAAGTCCATCACAGCTGGTAAGAGTACCTGTTTCCTTTACCTGATATTCTGAAGATTACTACAGACAAGCCATTGTGTTTGCTCATTTTGAACTGGCATCATGTGTGAAGTGTTTTGATCCATTCATTGGGAACCATACCTATGAACTACTCACATTGTCCACTGCACCTGTTCAGTATTTGCACTCACCTGTTTGGAAACGCATTGATGGACTCCATTTAGTATTATCTGTATACTATGTGATGTCTCAGTTTTCCTTTTTCATCACCTCACATTTTTTGCATTGTCCTTTTTTGGATTACACCTTTGCATGTCCTATGCTTATGACAGCATCTTCATATATTTTTTATCGCTGCACTTCTTGTTCCCCATTAGCATGCAAACTGTATGCTGATGTGATTTTTAGTTAAATGGGGGAAAGGCCTGCTTCATATCAAAGTAAAATCAACCTCACCCAGGAATTTGGCCCAGGGTGGGGGGGTTGCCAAGGGTAAGGCTGAATGACACTTGCAATAGCACATATCACGTTCAATGTAAATAAAAGAAAGTGGTACTGTATACAAATATACTTTTATTGCAGACCTTTGTAACAGAAGAAATAGCAAGTGAAGGTTTACAAATTCACACAGCACGTCATCTATTATAATATAAACCTGCCTCCAGCAGGGTCCGCGGTTAACAGACTCTCCGATCATAGGAGACGGTGATATACGCTTTTATTATTTATTTGCAAGTACGCACATTATAAGTGGGGATTTTATCTGTGAGGGGTTTGCATTACATTTTATTAAACGGAATTGAGTGTATCATCCTCTGGGAAGCTGTACAACGCCCATTTTGATTATCCATCTGGTGAGTATGTACCCCAAAGGGGGATCGTCTTTCCCACGTGGTGAAGGTTTGAATTGATGGTGGATGGTGCTTGCTGACAATTCTTCATCCTTTATCACCTACGGACTTTCCTATCAGTGTGCTACACTTTATCAATGGATTTATTCCTATTTCAGTATGTGGAGTTGGTCTGAACTTTAAAAACTATTATTCAGTCACATTTAACTACCAACACCAGCGCCGTTTATGATAACATTGCTTGGACATTATTCATATGTTGACAAGTGTGCTTTTATCATATTGGTTTTATAATATAAACCTGTTTACTGTGTATAGTAATCCTCATTAATAAATTACTCCTCTCTTTCTCTCTCTTCACCTTCAAATAGAGAGAGTGAAATTCTTACTCAGAGAAGGTGACTCAACCAAAATCCTATCCACCATATAAACAGTTATTCATAGATAAACCTAAGATTCTCTCATCTTGCCGCAATGCATGGTTGACTGATTTCCCACAATTAGACGCTGACGACTGGGATGACCTGTGAGGACCTACTTTTTATGGATTGGTGTCAACACAATATCATCTCATACAATATGAATTTCTCCATAGAATTTTTTTTACCTCTGCTAAATTGGTGAGAATTTTTCCCACACAATAATCAAACTGCTGGAGATGCGCCTCTCCTAGAGTGGATTCCATGCATATATTTTGGCATCGTATGGCCATTCAACAATTCTGGTTGGAGGTTGTACAATGTGTAAGGTTGCCGGTCGGTCATTGACATCTGTTTATTGGGCCAGATCAACCCGCTAGCACCTACAATGTTGATCCGTACACTACTTACTTTACTTTTTTTTATGCACGCAAAATAATTATTCTTTCATGGGAAAAACCTGTGGTCCCCTCCGTAATGGCATGGACGGTGTTGATAAATAAAGTATTACCTTTGTATAAGAAAAAATAGAGCAGGTTTAAATTTTTTTGCGGGCAGTTTTCTCGTCAGGAAAACTGCTGTGGAGCATACATCCGACCATACTAAAAAATGGCAGTTTTCTCGACGGGAAAACTGGTCATGTGTACGAGGCATAACCTCAGATTTTGTTACATCATACAGTATGTCAGGTAGGGTGCAGAGCAGGGCCGATCCTAGGCAGGGTGCACAGGGTGCATTGCACCCAGGCGCCTGCAGAGGTGGGGCGCTGAAGTGCCAGAGCTTTCCCCTTCCTCCTTCTCTCCTTGTTCGTGTCCTTCCGGAAACTAGTGTTCTGAGCATAGGTATGTGTCCGTCCAGAACTGATGTGTGAGCATAGGGCAGCCCGTCGAGCCTGACATTGCTCGGGGGAGGGGCCGCTCCTCTTCCTGACATGAGAGTTCTAGTTTCTAGAGGCTGCTGAGTGCTGATGTGCAGGAATGAATTCCTTACACTGGGAGTCTTGGATCCCGCACTGTCTCCACCAACTCCAGTTGGAATGCCTCCAACTCACATCTCTATCTCAGGCTGCACAGAGAGAGAATCGAGGTGAGTCACAGTGTTCAGTGTGCTGGGGGATGGCATCCCCAGCATCCCTTTACACGTGCTCTGGGCTGCCCCTGCTCTAGATGTTTTATGGCATGATAGATTGCATAGGATACACAGCCCCTGCCCATTCCTGCGCCTAGTCCATCTACAGATGTGATGTATAATGAGATATAAAGGGGAGGAGTTAGTAAAATGACAACGACCATGTGGGGGCGCCAGAAATATTTCTGCACCCAGGCGCCTGTGACCCTAGGATCGGCCCTGGTGCAGGGGGCATTAAAAGTACCCCTGTCATAGGGGAAGTACAGGAGCCCCAATTGCTGACTTCCTTTTGCAAAGATTCAGAACAAGCAAACTGTAAATGATTGTCATGAAAGTGTCAAAATTCCTTATCTCCATATATGTACCAGGTTGGAAATGAAGCCAAAGCCAGAAAATTAACATTTTCAAAGAGAGGTCCGAATGGCAATCTACATTATTCTTTTATGACAGGTGTACTTTATGGCTAACTACTTAGGAAAAGGTAAAAAGTCAGAGCAATTTACTAAGGTGTGGATGTGACACACTTTACTTTACCTGCACAACTTCAGCCCTGTATACACGACCCAGAAACTCGTCAGGAAAAAAACGTAATTTTTCCTGACGAGATTCTTGGCAAGAATCTCTTTCCGGCTGAGTCTACACACACTTCATTCAAAAGAACCGCTGTTCTTTTGAATGGCACAAATGCGGTGACGTCATCGACTATGACGAGCATGCGCTCGTCACATTCAATTCCGCCGCCGCCATCTTGCTACACCCTACCTATGCCTTGGAAGCTACCGCGCATGCGTCAAAGTCATTTCAAGCATGCGCGGGTTTCCACGGCGACAGGTAAGTATACAGACGTTCGGGTTTCATGGCCGTCTTTTTCTCTGCGCGAAAACCGCTCGTGTGTATGCTTTTCCAAAGGGAAAAAAACGCGCATGCACAGAATCAAGTATGAGACGGGAGCGCTTGTTCTGGAAAAACTAGCGTTCGTAATGGAGATAGCACATTCGTCACACTGTAACGGACTAAAAAGCGCGAATCGTCTCTCACCAAACTTTTACTAACACGAGGATCAGCAAAAGCAGCTCAAAGGGTGGCGCCATTTGAATGGAACGTCCCCTTTATAGTGACTTCGTACATCTTGGACGTCACCGTGCTTTGGTCAAGTCAAGTGTTTTTCTGACTGAACCTGTGTATGCAAGGCAGGCTTGAGAGGAATTACGCTGGGAAAAACGTTGGGTTTTGGCATGTCAGCAAAACTGGCCATGTGTACAGGGCATTAGGGTCTCCAGTGAAGGACAGACCACCCCCCCAACCCCCCCTTACATAACCTTGGATGGCTGAACTGATAACTTTCAGAGAAAGGGAGCAAATGCTTCCAGTGCTGCTATCAGTTGACAGTAATAGATTGCGTTGATAACACATGGTCAGCACAGGGGAGGTCTGGGGAACTGAAGGGTAAACACAACCACTTGCCCTTTCATGGTAGAAACTGGTTTATTTGGGTCTTGCAAAGTGTACCAGTGTGCCACAATGATTGGTGGGCAATAGGCATTGTGAAAGGAGGGTGTTCCTAAGGATATGGTTTATTGTGACACTCTTTATCACACCTTTCAGCATTGGGCTCAGCCATTTTCAACAAGGGTTCTGTGGACCCTGAAGCCTCGTACACACGACCGAGGAACTCGACGGGCGAAACACATTGTTTTGCTCGCCAAGTTCCTTGTTAGGCTGTCGAGAAACTTGACAAGCCAATTTTCTCCATTCCCGTCAAGGAAATAGAGAACTTGCTCTCTTTTTGGCTCGTCGAGGTTCTCGACAGTTTCCTCGACGACAATGTACACACGACCGGTTTCCTCGGCAAAAAAATATCTCCCAGCAAGTTTCTTGCTGGTTTTTGCCGAGAAACTCGGTCGTGTGTACGAGGCCTAAGGCTCCTCCAAAGTTTGGTAGGGGTTTCTTGAGCTTTGGCCTATTTTCCTTCCATCCTAAGATGCCTGTATAATGCTGTCTCCAATGCTACTCGGTAAAAGCCATCAACATCAGCTTTTTAACCACTTAAGACCCGGACCAATATGCAGATAAAGGACCTGGCCCCTTTTTGCGATTCGGCACTGCATCAATTTAACTGACAATTGCGCTGTCGTGCGACGTGGCTCCCAAACAAAATTGACGTCCTTTTTTTCCCCACAAATAGAGCTTTCTTTTGGTGGTATTTGATCACCTCTGCGGTATTTATTTTTTGCGCTATAAACAAAAATAGAGCGTACTTTTTGCTACAATAAATATCCCCAAAAAAGATATAAAAAAAAGTTTTTTTTCCTCAGTTTAGGCCGATACGTATTCTTCTACCTATTTTTGGAAAAAAAAAATCGCAATAAGCGTTTATCGATTGGTTTGCGCAAAATTTATAGCGTTTACAAAATAGGGGATAGTTTTAAAGCATTTTTATTAATAATTTTTTTTTACTACTAATGGCGGCGATCAGCAATTTTTTTCGTGACTGCAAAATTATGGCAGACATATCGGACAATTTTGACACATTTTTGGGACCATTGTCATTTTCACAGCGAAAAGTGCTATAAAAATTCACTGATTACTGTAAAAATGACAATTGCAGTTTACGAGTTAACCACTAGGGGGAGCTGAAGGGGTTAAGTGTGACCTCATATGTGTTTCTAACTGTAGGGGGGAGGGGCTGGATGTGTGACGTCAGTGATCGTCTTTCCCTATATCAGGGAATAGACGATCACTGACATTGCCACAGTGAAGAACGGGGAAGGTGTGTTTACACACACCTCTTCCCGTTCTTCAGCTCCGGTGACCGATTGTGGGACACAGGCGGCGATTGGATCCCGCGGGCGCGGTCACGGAGCTTTGGACCGGGTCGCCTGCGGCGCGCTCGTGACCCCACGGCTGGGCCTTAAAGAGACACGTGCCCAGCCGTGCCATTCTGCCAACGTATATCGGCGTGAAGGGGTCCTTAAGTGGTTAAGCTGTCTATAAAAGTGGCATTCTGACCACCACTATAAGAAGGCATTCTTCCTCCTGACCATCATTGTAATGGGTCTTGTTGCCACTGACCCCCAACAAATAATATGAGCAGGGGTTCTCTGAGGTAAAGTAATTTTTGGGGGGGGGGGGGGTTCCACATAGACCGGCCTCCTCACTGAAGGCTCTCACCGCTGTCAGTCTGCAATCATGACTGGGAAGACTACCCTGCAGTAGAGCGATCTGAAAGGCTTGAACCACTCGTGTAGCGCAGCGTGGAAGGTACGACATCAATGGCGGTGAGGAGAATGGCCTATGTGGACAGCTTTACCCCGGATGCCTACATACTTAGATGTGACTGTTTTAATCATCGACCATGTGAGTTTCTAAATGTTGTACCTTCATTAAATGTAACCATATTGCTACACTTAGAGGAGCTTCTCTTTGATTTTATACTCAGTTGTGACATGACGTTACTCTTATATCAAGACATTGCTTGTATATGAAGTCAAATAGCCAGATTCAGAGAGACTTAGGCTGGCATATCAGTAGATACGCCAGCCTAAGTCTGAATGTGCGCCCACGCTAATTCAAGCGTATTCTGGTAACCAGATACGCTTAAATTAGGCTCAGATACGAGCGGCCTAAGTGTCTTACACCCTCGTATCCTAAAGTGTAATTTTTAGGCTGACCGCTAGGTGGCGCTTCCATTGCGGTCGGCGTAGAATATATAAATCACTACTTACGCCTATTCACGAACGTACGCCCCGGCCTCCGCAGTACAGATACGCCGTTTACGTAACGCATTATCAGGCCTATAGTTATTCCATAAAATAGCTGGAATAGTAATGTTAAGTATGGGCGTTGTTCCCGCGTCGAAATTTGAAAATTTTACGTCGTTTGCGTAAGTCATCCGTGAATAGGGATTTACGTCAATTACGTCCACGTCGAAATCAATAGGACCGTGCGGCGTACTTAGCCGCAATGCACACTGGTATATGTAGGCAGACGGCGCATGCGCCGTTCCAAAAAAATGTCAATCAAGTCAGGTCAACCCAAATTAGCATAAAACACGCCCCCTCAGCCTATTTTGAATTAGGCGCGCTTACGCCCGCCGCATTTACGCTACGCCGTAAATGTACTTTGTGAATCAGGTACTTGCCTCGCTAACTTACGGCGGCGTAGTGTAAATGCAATGGCCACGCCGCCGCAAAGTTAGGACGCCCTACCTGAATCCAGCTAAAAATGTATTAAAAAAAATTGCTTGTCTTGCAAAATGCTCTCAAACCAAGTTACTCTCAAACCAAGGTTTTACTGTATTGGGATGAGGGTTCACCTACCCTGCTAGCAGCAATGTTCTGGTTTACCCATGTTAGGGTGCCCACGTGTCCCAGATTGCCCGGGACAGTCCCGCAATTAGCAGGTCTGTCCTGGGTCCCAGGCACCTTCATTCCGGGACAATAGAGTGTCCCGGAATGGAATTGACAGAGTGAGCAAACCCTGCAGTAGCGCTGGCGCTCGCTCTGTCTCCGCTCCACCTGAGACTCTGGTCACTTGTTGCTAGGGCCGCCTGGCATCTAACAACCAGTGACTTCATCACAGCCCGACTCTCCCCAGCATGCAAAGCGGAGGAGGAGTTTGTTAACTTTCCTCCTCCGCGCCTAACGCTCTCCAGACTCTGCCATGCTGGATGAGGCTGTCTGTCAGGACTCTGCAGGGGAAGCCCCACAGACAATAATCCAGCGGCTCAGACACGCTGGATTACTGTCTGCCGAGGAGAGGATGTGACAACTCCAGTGGAGAGCAGGGGCGGGGCTGTGTCTCTGACAGGATGGACACGGCTGCCTGGGCTTTGCATTGAGGACCAGGGCCTCATAGGCTTGCCCTTCCTCCTCTGTGACTGCTGTCCCTGGACTGGAAGTGGCAGGGAGTGCAGCGATGCAGTGCAGGAGGACACTGCAATCACTTCCTTGGCTAAGTTGGCTGGCAGCTCACACTGTGCCTGTGTAGGAATCGGGAGTGACTGATGGAACAGCACAAGAGGGAGATCTCCTGTCACAGCTTCTTCTGCTTGAGCCCTTCATCCAGATTACAATGCTGTATGAAGTTCCCCAGGTGAGTGTCTCTGCTATACACTGTACACATCTGATATACAAGGTCCAGAGGATTGCACATTTAAGCCATACAGTACACTTGTATTAGATTGCTTTGTGAGTGTAGCCATGTGCCAAGTGTTGTTACTTGTTATCCATAGCAGCCAATCAAACTGTATTTTACATTGTCATCAGCTACATCTGATGGGCTTCTGTCCTTGTGCATATAATCATTGCTTATTACTGTATATTCTGCATTGCTGTTTATTAAATGAGGCCTTTCGGTGTTTGTAACTTTGCCAGGTTATGTAACTCAATGCATTCTAAATGCCTACAATTCTTGTAAAATGCTTGCTGCTTAGCAGAATGAGGGGAGCAGCTGTGTAAAGTAACCAGTCAGCTTCTAGCCTCAGCTTGTTTGGTTAAGCTTTGGAAATGAAAGCTAGAAGCTGATTGGTTGCCATGCACAGCTGCTCCAGTCTTAGTAAACTCCCTTTAATGTATGTAATCAGTGGCGGTGCGTCCATAAAGAGCGCACAGGCGCCACCCCCTCTCTCCTGCCATCCCTCTATCACCAATAGATAGATTCATGCATTGCATGAATCTAGCTATTGTCACCACTGCCACCCCCTATTCAGGCGCCTGGCCCCTTTTCGGGCACCGGGAGCCAGAATTACAGTGGCAGGGTATTTTTTTGAAGCACCTGATTAGAGCCATAGGCTTTAATAGGCATAAAAAAAGTGACATGCGAGCGCCATGCGCCTGCGTTTGATGGGCACAGTGGCTGACGTTTGATGGGCACAGTGGCTGACGTTTGATGGGCACAGTGGCTGACGTTTGGGCACAGTGGCTGCAGTTTGATGGGCACAGTGGCTGCAGTTTGATGGGCACAGTGGCTGACGTTTGATAGGCACAGTGGCTGCAGTTTGATGGGCACAGTGGCTGACGTTTGATGGGCACAGTGGCGGCAATTGATGCTTTTTTTTTTAGTTTTCTGAAGGGGGAAGTCTGTACTGAGGGAGGGGAGTCTATATTTGGTGGGGGGGGGTCTTTACTGAGGGGGTATATACTTTAGTGGAGGGGGGTCCGTACTGAGGGAGGGGGGTCTATAGTTAGTAGAGGGGGGTCCGTACCGAGGGAGGGGGGTCCGTGCTGAGGGAAGGGGGTCTATAGTTAGTAGAGGGGGGTCGGTACTGAGGGAGGGGGGTCTATAGTTAGTAGAGGGGGGTCCATACTGAGGGAGGGGGTCTATACTGAGGGAAGGGGGTCTATAGTTAGTAGAGGGGGGTCCGTACTGAGGGAGGGGGGTCTATACTGAGGGAAGGGGGGTCTATAGTTAGTAGAGGGGGGTCCATACTGAGGGAGGGGGTCTATACTGAGGGAAGGGGGTCTATAGTTAGTAGAGGGGGTCTGCACTGATGGAAAGGGGTCTATAGTTAGTAGAGGGGGGTCCGTACTGAGGGAGGGGGTCTATAGTTTGTAGAAGGGGCCGCCATACTGAGGGAGTCTATTATTACAATGTAATAATAAAAATACACTCCAAGCATTGTATTGGGACGATATAAGTGCCAAAAACACCAATTCCAACCCGACAAATCGCTCGCCATCAAAATCCCGTCAACCCCGAAACTACATTCAACACCCCCCCCGATCCCTGACAAAATTGTCCCTGAATTGCAGTTTGGAAATGTGGTCACCCTAACCCATGTTCTTTTCAGTCTGGGCATTCTATTTATTATTTTATGTGGAAGCAAAAAGGTTACTTTAGGCTAACTGCTTTCACCTTTATTATATATATATATATATATATATATATATATATATATATATATATATATATATATATATATATATATATATATCTAAGAAACAATAAATAAGGTTTTACATCCATTTAAAACGAGTAACTGGGTATGCGCTTCATCAGGGTGTGTCTAACATTAAGAAGAAGCGATTGGTATTTAGGCCTAAAATATGCAACTACCTTGAATACTATTAGCATTTAATTCTAACAAGCCACGATGAGAACACACGTGTCTTACACAAGCCGGGAGTAAGTGAAGTAATTTCATGGATATTTGGAGAACTTCCAGGCTTATTAGCTCCTATAAAATTGATTGTCCCCAAACCAGTTCTATGACATTCTTCAAAGGATACGACGGCAAGTGAGTCAAATTTTCCATTCCTACAAGTACAAACCTGACCTATCCCTACAGTTTCTCCGCGTCTTTGTCAATTCGGAGATCAATAAATTATTTGTAAGTCTCCTGGGGCCAGATTCAGGTAGAATTGCGGCGGCGTAACGTATCGTAGATACGTTACACCGCCGCAAGTTTTCATCGCAAGTGCCTGATTCACAGAGCACTTGCAATGAAAACCTACGCTGGCACCATCCGGCGTGAGCCCGCGTAATTTTAATGGGCGTTAGCCATTTAAATTAGGCGCGCTCCCGCGCCGGACCTACTGCGCATGCTCCGTTTCGAAATTCCCGCCGTGCTTTGCGCGCAGTGACGTAATTTTTTCGAACGGCGACGCGCGTAGCGTAATTCCGTATTCCCGGACAGCTTACGCAAACGACGTTAATTTTTAAATTTCGACGCGGGAACGACGGCCATACTTTATACAGCAATACGATTGCTGTGTAAAGTTAGGGCAGGTCAAATAACGACTAAAATTGCGACGGGAAACTTGACTACCGACTACGTAGCGAACGCGAAAATCGGTCGTGGATCGCCGTAACTCCTAATTTGCATACCCAACGCTGGTTTACGATGCAAACTCCCCCCAGCGGCGGCCGCGGTACTGCATCCTAAGATCCGCCAGTGTAAAACAATTACACCTGTCGGATCTTAGGGATATCTATGCGTAACTGATTCTATGAATCAGTCGCATAGATACTCTGAGAGATACGACGGCGTATCTGAGATACTCCGTCGTATCTCGACTGTGAATCTGGCTCCTGGTTCTTTTCTTTATGTTTTCATACAGATTCCGTCTGGTTTAACAGACTGGGATTGCCTCTCCTTTATATTCCTGCTTCGAATTTCCATGGATGAATTCAGAAGAGCGGAGGTAGACCAAAATTTGGCCAAAGTGTAAATTCTTCATTTTTGCCTTTTGAGGTGCCTAAAGCAAATCTAATCCAAAATGTTTTGTCCCATTTTGTTTAGAGTGGTGGATAGGTAAAACACCTGGCAAATTTTGGAGCCATAAGTAGGAGAGTTTCAGCAACAAATGTCCTGCTTCAATCTAGAAAGTAGTGGATAGGACCAGAGGCGTTCCTAGGGGGGTGCGGTCCGCCCTGGGTGACACCCGCTAGAGAGGTGACACCATCCCGATTTAAAAAAAGGGGTCTGCACTGAGGGGGTGTCTGCACTGAAGAGGGGTCTGTGTAACATGCAGGGGTCCAGAAGTGCAGGTGGCTGTGTAATGTAAAAGGGGTGCAGTGATGCAGGGTGATGTGTAATGTAAAGGGTGCAGAGGGCTGTGTAGTGTAAAAGGGTCCAGAGGTGCAGAGGGCTGTGTAGTGTAAAAGGGTGCAGAGGTGCAGGCGGCTGTGTAATGTAAAAGGGGTGCAGTGATGCAGGGTGCTGTGCAATGTAAAAGGGTCCAGAGATGCAGGGTGCTATGAGATGTAAAGGGGTCCAGTGATGCAGGGTGCTGTGTAATGTAAAGGGGTCCAGTGATGCAGGGTGCTGTGTAATGTAAAGGGGTCCAGTGATGCAGGGTGCTGTGTAATGTAAAGGGGTCCAGAGGTGCAGGGTGCTGTGTAATGTAAAGGGGTCCAGAGGTGCAGGGGGCTATGTGATGTAAAAGGGTCCAGTGGTGCAGGGGCTGTGTAATGTAAAGGGGCCCAGAGGTGCAGGGTGCTGTGTAATGTAAAAGGGTCCAGAGGTGAAGGGGGCTGTGAGATGTAAAGGGGTCCAGTGATGCAGGGTGCTGTCTAATTTTAAAGGGGTCCAGTGATGCAGGGTACTGTGTAATTTTAAAGGGGTCCAGTGATGCAGGGGGCTGTGTAATGTAAAGAGGTCCAGAGGTGCAGGGTGCTGTGTAATGTAAAGGGGTCCAGTGATGCAGGGTGCTGTGTAATGTAAAGGGGTCCAGTGATGCAGGGTGCTGTGTAATGTAAAGGGGTCCAGTGATGCAGGGTGCTGTGCAATGTAAAGTGGTCCAGAGGTGCGGGGTGCTGTGCAATGTAAAGTGGTCCAGAGGTACAGTTGTGGAGAGGGGTACACAGTAGTAACAAAAAGATATTGAAGGATGCAGAGGTATGCAGGGGGCACAGTGGGGTGTTTTTACATTTTAACGTGGGGGGGGGGGTGCCAGATATTGGATCCGCCCCTGGTGCCAAATGCTCTAGGTACGCCCCTGGATAGGACTTTGTGAGGCTGGGTGATGACTGACAAGTTAAAGTCTTCTGAAACTGCGGTGGAACACCACACCTCCAGCAATATTTTTTTACCCCAGTTACATGAAAGTGGCAACTCTGCTCTGAATTCAGGAGCAGTGCAGCATTGTTGCCAACTGTCACGTTTGGGTATGCAGAGCCCAAGATGATGAGAGTGGCCTTTTGCACAGTACCTGAGCAGCACCCTTGGAAAATCAGACAGGGTCTGTAGGGGGATGGAAAGGTACAGACATTGGTACAGACATTGGTACAGGCATTGGAGACTGGAATTTGGAGTACAGCTGGTGGTTCCAGAGTCACATGCCGGGTCTTGTTGTAACAGTCGAGAAAGAAGGCACCGAATCATAGAAAGGATCAGAGCCAGGAATAAGCAGAGGCCAGGAATGAGCAGAGGCCAGGAATGAGCAGGCGGTAATTTGTAAACCGATGGACAGAATATTGGACAGAAGCCCAGGCTGAGGTTGGAATCAGAGCTAGGCACCGGACATAAGCTGTCAAGGTTAACCTGAAAGTAGGGCAGGTGGAAGCCAGGTCAATAGCAGGGTCAGCATAAGTATCAGGATCAGGAAAACAGGAGCAAGACTGAAGACCATTAACCACTTGCCTACTGGTAACTTTCGCCCCTTTCCTGACCTGGGCAATTTTCAGATTTCAGCGCTGTCACACTTTGAATGGCAATTGCGCGGTCATGCAACACTTTCCCCAAACAACATTTTTAGACATTTTTTCACACAAATAGACCTTTCTTTTGGAGGTATTTATTCACAACTGTTTTTTTTTTTTGTTACTGAATAAATGAATAAAGACTAGGTCACACTAAAGAGGAGGCACTGATGGGCACTGATTGGCAGAACTGGTGGGCACTGATTGGCAGCACTGTTGGGACTGCACTGATAATCAGTGTCCTTATTATCAATGTACATATCCTTTAACAGAAGCTGGTTATTGTCTCTCTTCTCCTCTCCTCAGGGTGTTAGCCTGAGTGCCGATAACCGGCTCCTGTTTACATCCGTGATCAGCTGTGATTGGACACAGTTGAGCATATGGTAAAGAGCCACTGCTTGTCTCTTTACCTCAATCTGTAATCAGCATTGTCCGCAGCACGCAGGCGCGCGTGGTAGGCATGAACACAGCAGGGCGCGGTCATATGCCGGCATCCCAGAACTAGCCATTTAGCTATGCCGCGTGGGCAGCAAGTGGTAGTAATCTTGTGCAGAGCTCAGGTTTAAATAGTCAGCTTAGCAGTAGTGGTCATGCCTGTCTGTGTGTGTGTGCTTGTGCACAGGCACATTAGCCTCACAGCTGGAACAATGTTATTTTGGACTTTACAGGCGACTAAGAAAACTGTAAGAGCAGATGCAGTTGTTTTCCAAAGGGAGGCCATAGTTCTTCTTTAGCCACTTGACCTCCGAAAGAGTCACCCCTCTTTATGACCAGGTCATTTTTTGCGATACGGCACTGCGTTATTTTAACTGACAATTAAGTGAACATGCAATATATTTTCTTCCCACAAATAGAGCTTTCTTTTGGTGGTATTTGATCACCACTGGGTTTCTTATTTTTTTGTGCTACAAAAAAAGAACGATAATTTTGATGAAAACAAAACAACAAAAAAAACTTTTTTTACTTTCTGCTATAAAAAATATCACATAATTTTTAAAAAAAAAAAAAATCGAATTTCTTCCTAAATTTAGGCCAATATTTTCCTACATATTTTTGGTAAAAAAAAAAATCCCAATAAGCGTATATTGATTGGTTTGCACAAAAGTTGTAGCGTCTACAAACTACTGGAATATTTATTTATTTACTTTATTATACTAGTAATGGCAGTGATCGGTGGCTTATGGCAGAACTGCAATATTGCAGAGGACAGTCTGACACTAACTGACACTTTGTGGGAACCTGTGACACGGATACAGTGATCAGCGCTAAGAAAAAATGCACTAATGACACTGACAGGGAAGGGGTTAACATCAGGGGACGATCAAAGGGTTAAATGTGTGCCTAACCAGTGTGTGTGTGTGCACTATGTGTCCTGCTTTTACTTTGGGAGGTGGTGGATTTTATTCCCTGCTATGCAAGGACACAAAATCCATCACTTTTGCCCTGTCGGAACAAAGCTCTGCCTTGTTTTCATAGGCAGAGCTCTGTTCTGTGTCTCTCCTCGTCGATCAGCGGGTGCCAGCGGACATCCATTGGCCGGCACCCACTGATCGGCTTGTGCTGTGTCAAATCACAGCACAGCTGCGCGACCGGTGCCGTGTGCACATGCGTCCCCTACCAGGAAGTGCAAGATCACATACTAGATATGTGATCTGGCACAGGAGAGCCGCTCTGCCGCTCTATAGCTACCGTAAGTTAGGCGGTCGGCAAGCGGTTAAAGTATATCTACGGACAACATATTCTATTCTTGCTTTGGATAGACTTGGAAAAGTCTATCTGTGTCCCATCAGTGAAATATCTCTTCCCTTCCTGTCACATACATACAACAGGAAGTGAGAGAACATAGGGCCAGATTCACGTAGAATCGCGGCGGCTTAACTTATCGTAGCTACGTTACACCGCCGCAAGTTTTCATCGCAAGTGCCTGATTCACAAAGCACTTGCGATGAAAACTACGCCGGCGGCCTCCGGCGCAAGGCGGGCCAATTCAAATGGGCGTGTGCCATTTAAATTAGGCGCGCTCCCGCGCCGGACCTACTGCGCATGCTCCGTTTCGCAATTCCCGTCGTGCTTTGCGCGCCGTGACGTCATTTTTCCGAACGGCGATGCGCGTAGCGTACTTCCGTATTCCCGGACGTGTTACGCAAACAACGTTAAATTTTAAATTTCGCCGCGGGAACGACGGCCAAACTTTAGACACCAATACGATTGCTGACTAAAGTTAGGGCACCCAAAACGACGACTAAATTTGCGACGGGAAACTAGACTAGCGGCGACGTAGCGAACGCGAAAATCCGTTGTGGTTCGCCGTAACTCCTAATTTGCATACCCGACGCTGGTTTACGACGCTAACTCCCCCCAGCGGCGGCCGCGGTACTGCATCCTAAGATCCGACAGTGTAAAACAATTACACCTGTCGGATCTTAGGGATATCTATGCGTAACTGATTCTATGAATCAGTCGCATAGATAGAAACACAGATACAACGGCGTATCAGGAGATACAACGGCGTATCTGCTCTGTGAATCTGGCCCTTAGACACTAATCTTTGAATACTTGTTCCATTGTAAGATTTTTCCTCTCTTTCTGTTTCAGTGAAAACTCAATACTTTCCCTGACCTCCAGTCCCCATGATGCTACTCTCTAGGAGAAATAGAAAATGAAACACAAAATGTGATGTCACCAAAAACAGTACTTTAGAACACAGAAAAACAAATACTCCTGCGCATGAGTGGATTGTCCAACAGTCAGTGTTCCATAGAAAAAGTGCCAAAAACGGTAACAATGGCCTTACTGCCCTTCATGGATGGGGAATATCCTGGTGGCAAGAGAGAGGGAAGAAAAGAAAAAGGCGCACCAGCCTAGTCTGTTACCGTTATAACAATTTAATGGAATAAAAATGTAATAAAAAACTACTAACAAAGAAAGCAGCATAGTAGGCTTATCAACAACGCTGTAGTGGATACCCTTCAAACCACACTCCAAATGGGGGGATGAAGGTGTGTCACTGCCGGCTGACGCGTTTCGAGGCCAAAGAACCTCTTCATCAGAGCCCAGCAGTCTTCTGGGCTCTGATGAAGAGGTTATTTGGCCTCGCGTCAGCCGGCAGTGACACACCTTCATCCCCCCATTTGGAGTGTGGTTCAAAGGGTATCCACCACAGCGTTCTTGATAAGCCTACTATGCTGCTTTCTTTGTTAGTAGTTTTTTATTCCATTTTTATTCCATTAAATTGTTATAACGGTAACAGACTAGGCTGGTGCGCCTTCTTCTTTTCTTCCCTCTCTCTTGCCACCAGGATATTCCCCATCCATGAAGGGCAGCAAGGCCTTTGTTACCGTTTTTGGCACATTTTCTATGCTGCTTTCTTTGTTACCGTGTTTCCCCAAAAATAAGCCTGGGTCTTATATTAATTATGCCAACAAAAGACACAGTAGGGCTTATTTTCGGGGTGATGTAATGTGATGTCTTCTCTCCCCCTCTCCCTCCCTGCCTGTCAGGAATCCTCAGTGTGAACTGAGTTAAAATGCTAGTAAAATCCTAAAATCCACTCTATTACAGTATTATATAATGTACAATGTGTGTGTTTCTGTAATATAATTGTGCCAAATACCTTTGTTATAGAGCCGCTCTGTGCTTCTGTTACCCGCCGGAGCTCTCTTCCCCCGCAATTATATTACAGAAACACACACATTGTACATTATATAATACTGTAATAGAGTGGATTATAGGATTTTACAAGCATTTTTAACTAGGGCTTATTTTCAGGGTAGGGCTTATATTGCAGCCCTCCTGGAAAATAACGCTAGGTCTTATTTTCAGGGTAGGTCTTATTTTTGGGGAAACAGGGTAGTAGTTTTTTATTCCATTAAATTGTTATAACGGTAACACACTAGGCTGGTGCGCCTTTTTCTTTTCTTCACTCTCACCAAAGAGTGACCTGGAACAATAAAGATGAGTGGATGGTCACTTTGAAAGATGATAGCAATATGAGAGTATAAGGTTGGTGTCCCAAAAGGGATGTATCCTAGCGCTGCTCCAAAGAACCAGGGAGACACCCTATTGAGTAGCTCAACTTTATCCCTCCCAATCGCCTCTATGGCCCCGTACACACGTCCGAGGAACTCGACGGGCATAACTCATCGTTTTGCTCGTTGAGTTCTGTGTGAAGCCGCCGAGGATCTCGGCGAGCCAACTTTCCTCTTCGAACAACGAGGAAATAGAGAACATGTTATCTATTTGGCTCGACGAGGAACTCGTCGGCTTCCTCGGCCGAAAGTGTGCACACGGCCGGGTTTCTCGGCAGAATTCAGCTCGGATCGAGTTTCTGGCTGAATTCTGCCGAGAAACTCGGACGTGTGTACGGGGCCTAAGTTTGTGCAACTGTGGTCATGTAGGTAACCTCTACCATACTCTTTTGTCTTGGAAGAGTCTCATAAGCCTCCGGAACCAAGTGGTTGGCCTTATCTCCTCCGTTACAGGTATCCTAATTGCTTCTAACTTGACCTTAGCCATTCTAAATTTCGAATTTAAAAACGTTCCACCTAATTTTTGCTTCATAGTTGCCCATATACTGTTGGCATCCAGAACCGTAATAACCAGACACTGGAAGAAAGACTTTTCCCCTAATCCGTCCGAAGGGGTTACTTCTATTATCCTTACTTATGAATATGAAAAAATCTTATTGTTGCTCGCTGGTATGATAGATAAGTTTGATCGTTCATGAAAACTGTGGTCCTCCTGGGTCAATACTTAATAATGTAGATATTGTCACTGTCATTGAATTTCTTTGAGTTTCGTACTATATTGCTTAAACCTCACGCATTTCATGATTTATCAAGACTGTTCCTGTGCCTGATGTAGTTTACATACTGTCCTATGTAATGTTATTTTGTACACTACCGTCTCACTTTGTATGTATGTATAACAATGGCGGCTGGCAACCCCCCCCCCCCCGGCCCATGGTGCGGGACTGATAAAGCTCCCCCATTGGGCAGCGAGCCCCTACCTGATCTAAGGCTGGGGCTGTGGTCTCCTCTCCTCCTTGGGTGCAAGCATCAGCTCCGGTGTCCGCTCCTCCCACGTCAGGCGATCCAATAGGGTCGCCTAAAGCCTCGTACACACGACCGAGGAACTCAACGGGTGAAACACATCGTTTTGCTCGTCGAGTTCCTTGTTAGGCTGTCGAGGAACTCGACAAGCCAATTTTCTCCATTCCCGTCAAGGAAATAGAGAACTTGCTCTCTTTTTGGCTCGTCGAGTTTCTCGACAGTTTCCTCTACGAAAATGTACACACGACCGGTTTCCTCGGCAAAAAAATATCTCCCAGCAAGTTTCTTGCTGGTTATTGCAGAGAAACTCTGTCGTGTGTAGGAGGCCTGACGCTTTGGCCAAATGGCAAACGGGTCTCACGGCCTGCCTCTTGATTGGCCGGGAGGAACGTTAGTCTGAAAAATAGCAAAAATGTATTTGCTATCGTCACACAATTGGGTGGGATCGGGGCTCAGAGAGTGCACCCTTTTTTGAAGCCTGTTAGAGCCTCTAGCTTCAAAAAACACATACCGCCCATCCCCGCCATTGGAATTTATGCACCCGGCATCCTGAAGGTGCCAGGCATGGGGGAAAGACAGCAAGGATAGGGGGGCTGCGCCCTTGCGCCCTCAATGCACAGGCCACCACTGAATTGTATAACCTAAAAAAAAACGTATTGAACAAAGAACCCGAAAGTGTATGGTGGATACACAAAAGAAAGAGAAATGGGGAGGCACTATTAAAGGGGTTGTAAAGGTTTGCCCTTTATTTTCTAAATACGTTCCTTTAAGCTAGTGCATTGTTGGTTCACTTAGACCTGGTTCACTCTGGGGCGACTCGTCAGGCGACACAGCCGCCTGACAAGTCGCGTCCCATTGTAGTCA
The DNA here is from genome assembly GCF_905171775.1 of Rana temporaria. Lineage (NCBI taxonomy): Eukaryota > Metazoa > Chordata > Amphibia > Anura > Ranidae > Rana > Rana temporaria. The sequence continues at coordinate 34,521,473 of NC_053490.1, forward strand.
ATGGAACCGTTCTAATAGGAGCGACGCAAGTCGCTCCGATATAGAAAAAGGTTCTTGTACGACTTCTGGGCCGACTCGGGGCGATTTGCATTGACTTCTATACAGAAGTCATTTTGCAAATCACCTTAGAAGTCGTCTTCAGGTCGCCTGGCCGAGTCGCCCCCGAAGTCGTGCCGCCCTAGTGTGAACCGGCTCTTACCCTTTCCTTCAATTTCTTTTCTAAACGTTTTTTTTCTTTGTTTAAATTTCTCACTTCCTGTTTGTCCTCAGTAAGCTTTCCACCATCATCTGAGCGGTGGAAAGTAATTTAGAACAGCTTACTGAACACCTTACTGAGGAGAAACAGGAAGTGAGAAATTCAGACAAAGAAAACAAAGAAAAAAAACATTTAGAAGGGAAATGGATGGAAAAGGTAAGTGAACCAACAATGCACTAGCTTTAAGGAACCTATTTAGAAAATAAAAAACTAACCTTTACAACCCCTTTAAGTGTGCTGTACCCCCCATTTCTCTTAATAGGAGAGGGTTTATCTTGCTAGCAGGAACACAGGCAGCAACAAATTGGCAGGGGTTCTAACCCTTTTCCACCTCTATCCAAAATTAAAACACATGCTCTGGATTTGGATCCACCATAAACCTGTTTTTATATACCTGCAATAGATCTTTAAAAATGATCTCGTTCATTGGTGAATCTAACAGAGGTTTCACTTTAAGTCCCAGCAATTGCAGTCTATTTCTTTTTACAATGACAGGTGAGCCCCATTCACTTACCTTTATAATGACAGTAAATCTGTAAACTAGTGGAAATTCTGTCCCTGGTTTCCTTGTAATGGCTTTGTAGGCTTCCTGCCACAGGCTGCATCAGAGGACAGATACTTGATGAAGTCAATCACAGTACTAGTGATATTAAGCAACAAAGTCCTTGTCCCCGGTGTGTGTACACTCACTACACATCCTCGTACAGACACGGGAAGGTGGAGCTCTGTGTCAGTGATTCAATTTAATTATAGGTGAATGATCAACTTCTATGTTTATGCAGAGCTGTTGGACACCGCACAACCTTGTCTGCAAAAGTTCACTGTCCTTCGGAGCTTGCTGGGATGGGAGGTAGGTCCCCTCTATCTATATTTCTCTTATTTATAGAAAAAGGAGATGGCATTTTTGCACAAAAATTACTTTAGTGAAGAGATTAAAAATACATGGTATTTATGGTAACAGTTTCTAGCTTGAACAGATAACTCCCTTCTTCAAAGACCAACTACCTCTCTTATTTATATATACTTTCTTAAAATGCTGGCAGCTGTTATAGGAAAAAGTCCCAGATTTTGCAGATTTGCCCTAGCCTGCATTCACACCTGAATGCGGCGTATTGTACCGCGACAAATTGCGGCGTTTTGTCCCGTGATTTGCAGCGACAAAACGCAGCGTTTTTTAGCCTACAATATGCCGGAGGGGTGATTTAACATTGTCGGCTATGCCGAACGCCGAAAGCCGCCTGAAAAAAGGGTCCGGGACTTGTTTTGAGCTTCAGGCGTACGGCGTTTCGGCGTTCGGCGTGGAGATGTGAACCATCTCCATAGCCGACAATGTTAAATCACCCCTCCAGCGTATTGCAGGCTGCAGTAGCGTGGGGCGTCAGGCGGCTGCATTCACATTGTAACGCCGCGTACGCAGCGTATTTTGCCGCGATTTGTTTACTTTTTTTTTTTACAAATGATTTCCATTGATGTCTATGCCCGAACGCCAATGCCGCCTGAAAAAAGGGTCCGGGACTTGTTTTCAGGCGGCAGGCGTACAGCGTTTCGGCGTTCGTCGTGAGATGTGAACCATCTCATAGACATCAATGGAAATTCGCCCCTCCAGCGTATCGAGCGTCGCGCTTCAGGCGTTTTGTCGCTTAGGTGTGAATGCAGCCTAAGAAAATGTCATCTTTTACAATATGCCCCAGCCATATGCCGCGTACACACGATCATTTTTCGGCTTGTAAAAAACGACGTTTTTAAAAAATGTCATATAAAATGATCGTGTGTGGGCTTCACAGCATTTTTCGGGTTCTGATAAACGACAAAAATAAATAAATTCGAACATGCTCTATTTTTTAACGACGTTTTAAACTATGTCGTTTTTCGGGTTGTAAAAAAATGATCGCGTGTGGGCTAAAACGACGTGAAAAACCAGCGCATGCTCAGATGCAAGTTATGAGACGGGAGCGCTCGTTCTGGTAAAACTACCGTTCGTAATGGAGTAAGCACATTCATCACGCTGTAACGGACAGAAAAGCGCGAATCGTCTTTTACTAACACAAAATCAGCAAAAGCAGCCCCAAGGGTGGCATCATCCGCATGGAACTTCCCCTTTATAGTGCCGTCGTACGTGTTGTACGTCACTGCGCTTTGCTAGAGCATTTTTTTTTTCACTAACGTGTGTAGGCAACATCGTTTTAATGATTAAGTTAAAAAAAAAAATGTTTTTTCTAGAGGCTGAAAAACGTAGTTTTTTACAAGCCGAAAAATGATCGTGTGTACGCGGCATTATTCATCACCAACCTCACCGCAGAAGAAAGTTTTTATTCTTGGCACCGATAAATGTTGATTGGGCTTTTGCAGTTAATATATCAATTCAACATTTGTTAAAGGGATGCATTTGAAAAGCCAAAGTTTTTTTTTCTCCAGATTACATAGTTACATAGTTACATAGTTACATAGTCAGTCAGGTTGAAAAAAGACACAAGTCCATCCAGTTCAACCACAAAAAAAAAACAAAAAAAAAAAACACAATGCAATCCCATACATCCAACTCCATACCCACAGTTCATCCAGAGGAAGGCAAAAAACCCCAGCAGAGCATGATCCAATTTGCTACAGCAGGGGGAAAAATTCCTTCCTGAAACCCCGAGAGGCAATCGGATTTTCCCTGGATTAACTTTACCTACAAATCTTAGTACTCAGTTATATTCTGTACATTTAGGAAAGTATCCACGCCTTTCTTAAAGTAATCTACTGAGCTGGCCAGAACCACGTCTGGAGGGAGTCTGTTCCACATTTTCACAGCTCTTACTGCGAAGAAACCTTTCCGTATTTGGAGACGAAATCTCTTTTCCTCTAGACATAAAGAGTGCCCCCTTGTCCTCAGTGATGACCGTAAAGTGAATAACAACACCAAGTTCACTGTATGGACCCCTTATATATTTGTACATGTTGATCATATCCCCCCTTATTCTCCTCTTCTCCAGAGTGAATAGATTTAGTTCTTCTAATCTTTCCTCATAGCTGAGCTCCTCCATGCCTCATATCAGTTTGGTTGCCCTTCTCTGCACTTTCTCCAGCTCCCCGATATCCTTTTTGAGAACTGGGGCCCAAAACTGAACTGCATATTCCAGATGAGGTCTTACTAATGATTTGTACAGGGGAAAAATGATATCTCTGTCTCTGGAGTCCATACCTCTCTTATACAAGAAAGGACTTTGCTCGCTTTGAAAACCGCAGCTTGGCATTGCATGCCATTATTGAGCTTATGATCTACTAAAACCCCCAGATCCTTCTCCACTACAGACCCCCCCAGTTGTACTCCCCCTAGTATGTATGATGCATGCATATTCTTAGCCCCCAAGTGCATAACTTTACATTTATCTACATTAAACCTCATCTGCCACTTAGTCGCCCAATTAGACAGAGCATTGGGGTCGGCTTGTAAATTGGCGACATCTTGTAAGGACGTTATTCCACTGCATAGCTTGGTGTCATCTGCAAAGACAGAAATGTTACTTTTGATCTCAGACCCAATATCATTTATAAATATATTAAAAAGTAAGGGTCCCAGCACTGAACCTTGGGGTACACAACTGATAACCTTGGACCATTCAGAGTAAGAATCATTAACCACGACTCTCTGAATTCTGTCTTTCAGACAGTTTCCTATCCATTTACAAATTGATATTTCCAATCCTGTAGACCTTACCTTACACATGAGCCGTGTGTGCGGAACTGTATCGAATGCTTTTGCAAAATCCAAATTTACCACGTCCCCAGCTACTCCTCTGTCCAAGGTTTTACTTACCTCTTCATAAAAGCAAATCAGGTTTGTCTGACAACTTCTGTCTTTCATGAATCCATGCTGTCTGCTGCTTAAATAGTTTATTTCCAGCAAGAACTCATCCATGTGGTCTTTTATTATTCGTTCCAGTATCTTCCCAACTATAGAAGTTAGACTAACAGGTCTATAGTTACTTGGTAAAGACTTTGTTCCCTTTTTAAATATGGGCACCACATTGGCTCTACGCCAATCCAGTGGTACTATTCCTGTCATTAAAGCGGGAGTTCACCCATAAAACAATTGTTCCCCTTAGATGGATGCTAGATGGATGCTCGTTTTGTCTAGGGGAATCGGCTAGTTGTTTTAAAATATGAGCTGTACTTACCGTTTTCGAGATGCATCTTCTCCGTCGCTTCCGGGTATGGATCTTCGGGAGCGGGCGTTCCTTCTTGATTGACAGTCTTCCGAGAGGCTTCCGACGGTCGCATCCATCGCGTCACTAGTAGCCGAAAGAAGCTGAACGTCGGTGCGGCTCTATACTGCGCCTGCGCACCGACGTTCGGCTTCTTTTTCGGAAAATCGTGACGCGATGGATGCGACCGTCGGAAGCCTCTCGGAAGACTGTCAATCAAAATAGGAACGCCCAGTCCCGCAGCCCATACCCGGAAGCGGCGGAGAAGATGCATCTCGTAAACGATAAGTACAGCTCATATTTTAAAACAACTAGCCGATTCCCCTAGACAAAACGAGCATCCATCTAAGGGGAAAAAGTGTTATGTGCGGGTGAACCCCCGCTTTAATGAGTCCCTAAATATTAGATACAGTGGCTTTGAAATTACAGAGCTCAATTCTTTTAGGATCCGTGGGTGGATGCCATCTGGTCCAGGTGCTTTATCCACCTTTATTCTGTCTAAATATTTCTGGACCATATCACTTTTGAGCCATTGTGGATTTGGGGCTTTGTCACTCCCACCCCCATTATGGACATGAGCTCCCCCATGCTCCATTGTATACACAGAGCTGAAGAAAGCATTTAATAAATTGGCCTTCTCTTTGTCCTCTTTGTATTTAAGTAATATTAATTTCACAAAATAATCCTTTTTTATATTTAAGTAAAATAAGATTGCGTTAATAATAATGAAATTTAAATAATAAAGTCGTTTGGAGACAGGCTACTTTATATCTTAATGACCCTGATACTGTGTCCCCTCAGGCCTCGTACACACGACCGGTTTCCTCGGCAGAATCCATCAAGAAATTTGGTGGGAGAGATTTTTTGCAGAGGAAACCGGTCGTGTGTACATTTTTCATCAAGGAAACTGTCGAAGAACTTAGAGCAAGTTCTCTATTTCCTCGACGGGAGTTCCTGGTCGGGCTGGTTTCCGACGAGAAACTCGAGCGTGTGTATGCTAATAAACCCGCGCTTGCTCAGAATAAAGTATGAGACAGGAGTAAAAGTAGCATTTGTAATGGAGATAACAAATTTTTCAAGCTGTAACAGACTGAAAAGTGCAAATCGTCCCTTAACAAACTTTTACTTAACACGCAAACACATGAGATTAGCAAAACCAGCCCCAAGAGTTGTGCAAGTGGAATCGAACTTCCCCTGCCGTTGTATGTGTTGTATGTCACCGCGTTTGAGAACGAGGAGATTTTGTCTTGACAGTGTGTACGCAAAGCAAGCTTGTCGAGTTCCTCGACAAGCCTAACAAGGAACTCGACGAGGAAAACGATGTGTTTCGCCCGACGAGTAACTCGGTCGTGTGTACGAGGCCTCACACTCCGCTATGGGGGAACCCTTCTTTATCACACCTAGGCTTCCTACTGGACCTGCAGATCTGGGCTAAGTAAGGGGTCCGGACATTGCGACACAATATGCCTGAGGGACGCCTTCTCTCATTTGTAGAGTTAAAGCGTCAATTTCGGCTTCCTCCCTGGATGTTCTTCAGATTTTGACAGCTTAGGCATGCTGTTAAAGTGCAATTTCCTGTCCCTGTGGTAGAAAAGAAAGATACGGCTGCACAGTATCAAAACGATCCAACATCAATTTATTTATACATAAGAGTCATAATGACTGCCACCAAGACAAGGACACAGAAGAGGTGACGTGTTTCACACTTGACTAGTGCTTCTTCAGGTTTTGAAGAAGCACTAGTCAAGTGTGAAACACGTCACCTATCCTGTGTCCTTGTCTTGGTCGCAGTCATTATGACTCTTATGTATCAATAAATTGATGTTGGATCATTTTGGTGGTGGGCAGCTGTATCTTTCTTCTCTATTACTTGGTGGTGAGCCGTGGCTTGTACCCAGCCCATCCTTACCTATCGGATTGATATCACCTGGAGAATTGTCATTCTTCTCTGGATTTCCCTGACCCTGTGGTGCTTGCTACTCACTCGGTAGAGAAACTTCACATAGCAAAAAATATAGACAGGACCCTTTCGTCTATTTACCTCCGACTTACATGTAAGGGTGCTGCTATGATGACAACAGTGTTTAGAGCAGCCTTTTTAAACCAGGGTGCCTTAAGGTTTCTTCAGGGGTTTCTTAGCAAAATGCCCAAAAATTGGATACATACTAGCCAGCCTGTGGATGAAGGCTGCCTTTTTAGTTACACTAATTCACAGGTTTTTATTGTGCACCATTACAACCATCTAGCTGCCGGTGTCCTAACAACCAATGGATCAGTTCATCAATCATCAGTTGATAAGGAGGAGACCAGCTGCTTGCATATCATCCTTGTTTGACTCTCCCCTGCCCCTCTTCATCAACATTGGGATCACATTAGCTGAGTGATGGAGAAACACTAGGGCCTCCTACACACGACCGAGAATCTCGTCGTAAATGAAACGTCGTTTTCCTCGACGAGTTTCTTGTCTGGCTTGTCGAGAATCTTGTCAAGCTTTCTTTGCGTACACACTGTCAAGACAAAATCTCGTCGTTCTCAAACGCGGTGACGTACAACACGTACGACGGCACTATAAAGGGGAAGTTTGGCGCCACCCTTGGGGCAGCTTTTGCTAATCTTGTGTTACTGCGTGTTAAGTAAAAGTTTGGTGAGAGACGATTCGCGCATTTCAGTCTGTTACAGCGTGACAAATGTGCTATCTCCATTACGAACGCTACTTTTATCGAAGGTGCGCTCCCGTCTCATACTTTATTCTGAGTCTCGAACGTGTTTCTCGTCGTAAACCGACGAGAAAAAAGAGAACATGTTCTTTTTTTTTTCTGGTCGAGATCCACGACAGTTTTCTCGACGAAACACATACACATGACCGTTTTCCTCGGCAAAAAAAGCTCTGCCAGCATTTTTCTTGATGGATTTTGTCGAGGAAAACGGTCGTGTGTACGAGGCCTAAGAGAAGAAGAGAAACAATGGCATATTAGTCAGTACCAGTTTGCAAAAGTATATTTGCTTTGAAAGAATAAATCACCTCTAACATTGGGTGTCCTACTTGGACTTGTGGGTGTTGCTGCATTGTGTACAACTACTAGAATAGCTTTTACATTTTAGAATGGGGTGTCTAGAGGCTGTCCATAATTTTTAAAGGGTGCCTTGAGATTATCCATAATTTTTAACGGGTGCCTTGACTGAAAAGGGGTTGAGAAACACCGTTTTATAGCTTGGGAGCCGGGACATACCAACCTTGACAGAAGAGGATTGGAGTGAGGGTCTTAAACAGTACATTCCGCTTTTTTTTTTGGCCAAAGACCTCTTTGTTCAATTCCAGTTTCTAAACAGAGTGTATTACACACCCCAAAGATTATCAGTTATCTATCCCAATGTAGACAATATTTGTCCCAAGTGTCCCAAGGGAACTTTATTCACATGGTATGGGCATGTCCGCACATACAGACCTATTGGCAGATGATGAAAGACCGCTGATCGCTCAGTTCACAGTCTTTAGTGAGAAGAGAGCACTGTCAGTCACCGGATCTCTGCTCTGTCCCTCCAGCGCTCACTGGAGCGCTGGGCTGTGGAGGGGGTGAGAGTGGCTGGCTCAGCCTCTTTACAGCTGGGATCTTTAAACAGCCTGGACAGGCAGTGGCTGTCACAGGAGTGCAGAACGAACTTTACTCCTGTGATCCATATGAAAAGTAGGGCCAAAACGCTTTGGTCATACTTCTCCTTCAATTTATACTGTACTCCTTTAATCCATAGGAGAAGTTTAGAAGACAATAAATCTACGCTGCTAAGACAACTTAGTAAAGTGCACAGAGAGGGATATGTAACACAATGGGGTTGGTTTACTAATGGCAAATATACAGTGCACTTTCCAGAGTTGGTCCAGTGTTGGTCCTTAGTAAATGAGGGGAAGCTCTGATGATTTCCATCATCCAAATCATGTGCAAGCAAAACATGTTCTTATTGTATTTTCCTTGCATATGATTTGGTGATTTTTGTAAAGTGAAGCTTCGCCTCATTTACTAAGCTCTGGAACAACTGCACTTACAGAGTTTACAGTACAGTCTATTGACCTTTATTAAATCAACCCCAATGATTACAATTTTTTTCTGCACAGTTTGACATTTAAAAAAAAAAAACATTTAATTATACCACACATGCCACATAAAAAGGAATGACAATCTTTTACACCTTGATCCTTAAAAATTGATGGAAAGTGATTTTAAAAATGGCCTACAATTGGATATTTGATAGGTACAACTGGAATATTAAAGCAATCTGATTATCGTACTGAATTGTATTACTTGGCCATACAGAATTTTGCATGAAGGAATATTTCCTAAACAGACTTACTGTACTGAGAAAATCTCACACGCACAAAATACACATGCAGTGGTGCCAGAGAAACATGGAAATATGCCTCCGGGTGCTGCAAATGTCATAAATATCACAACTAGACTCACATGCCTAATTGTCTTATGATGGAAAATAGACAACAAAAGAGAAAATTCAAACTCCATTTGCAGTTCATTTTTGGGCACCAGTTCACAAAAAGGATATCAGGGAACTGGAGAAAGTGCAGAGAAGGGCAACCAAACTGATAAGAGGCATGGAGGAGCTCAGCTATGAGGAAAGATATAGGAGAAGAGGAGATGAGGGGCGGATATGATTAACATGTATAAATATATAAGGGGTCCATTTAGTGAACTTGGTGTTGAGTTATTCACTTTAACTGCTTGCTGACCAGCCGCCGTCATTATACTGCCGCAGGTCGGCTCTCCTGCACCAACCGTCGTAGCTGTACGGCAGTCCGTGCATGGGAGATAGCGGGTGCGCGAGCCCGCTGCGTGCCGCGGGAGCATGACTCTATGTCTGTCGGTGACCTGCTATCGTGGTGTACAGAGGCAGAACGGGGAACTGCCTATGTAAACAAGGCGGATCCCCATTCTGCCAGATGACATGTCAGAGATCTTCTGTTCCCAGTGATCGGGAACAGCAATCTCTGTCATGTCCCTGGTAGCCCATCACCCCTACAGTTAGAACACACCCAGGGAACACATTTAACCCCTTGATCGTCCCATAGTGCTAACTGCCCTTCCCTGCTAGTGTCATCTATACATTGATCAGTGCATTTTTATAGCACTGATCAATGTAATAATGTCACTTGGGTTTAGATTTGTCCGCCGCAATGTCGCAGTCCCGCTAAAAATTGCAGTTCGCCGCCATTACCAGTAAAAAAATAAAAGTTCCTAAATCTATTCCAAAGTTTGTAGACACGATAACGCTTGCGTAAACCAATCAATACGCCTATTGCGATTTTTGTTTTTTACCAAATGTACAAGAATATGTATTGGCCTAAACTGATGAATACATTTGTTTTTTTATATATTTTTTTTTTGGTTGTGCATTATAGCAGAAAGTAAAAAAAAAACATTTTTTTTTCAAAGTTCTCACAATTTTTTTGTTTATAGCGCAAAAAATAAAAACCGCAGAGGTGATCAAATAACACTAAAATAAAGCTCTATTTGTGGGAAAAAAATGACGTAAATTTTGTTTGGGTACAATGTCGCACGACCGCGCAATTGTCAGTTAAAGCGAGGCAGTGCCATATCGTAAAAGATGCTGAAGTGGTTAAGATCATCACAGAGGACACGGGGGCACTCTTTACATCTAGAAGAAAAGAGATTTCATCTCCAAATACGGAAAGGTTTCTTCACAGTAAGAGCTGTGAAAATGTGGAATAGACTCCCTCCAGAGGTGGTTCTGGGCAGCTCAGTAGATTGCTTTAAAAAGGCCTGGATTATTTCCTAAATGTACATAATATAACTGAGTACTGATATTTATAGGTAAAGTTGATCCGGGGAAAATCCAATTGTCTATTGGAGGATCAGGAAGGAGTTTTTCCCCTGCTGGAGCATACTGGATGGTGCTTTGCTGGGGTTTTTTTTTTTTGCCTTTCTCTGGATCAACTGTAGGTACAGTATAGGACAGTGGCGGCTGGTGCTCCAAATTTTTGGGGGGGCGCAAACAAACAAACAAAAAAAAAAAAAACAATTGCAGCCTCACTGTGCCCATCATACACAGCTACTGTGCCCATCAATTGCAGTCACTGTGCCCATCAAAGGTTGTCACCACTGTGCCCATCAATTGTTGTCACCATTGTGCCCATGAATTGTTGTCACCACTGTGCCCATCAATTGTACTCGCCACTGTGCCCATCAATTGTACTCGCCACTGTGCCCATCAATTGTACTCGCCACTGTGCCCATCAATTGTACTCGCCACTGTGCCCTGTTAAATTCTGCCACTGTGCCGTGTAAAATGCCCCCTCCCCATTTCAGCCTGGCACTTACCTTTTTGGGGTCAGCCATCCTGCTTCCACCGTCCCTCAATGTCTTCTCCCGCCCTCGATGGGGCTTCAGCCAATCAGGTTACCAGAACCGGTAAACCTGATTGGCTGAGACGCCTGTCAGTCTTATACAAGGAGCGCATTCCTAGTGCGTTCCTTGTATAAGCTTCCGGGACCCGAGGGCTGTACTCGTTGGCTCTGATAGGCACTTCCGTACAGCCAACCAGCTGCCGTTATTCAGATGGCCGGACATGAGCGCCGACCATCTGAATAGAACAGCGGCAGCGGCGATAATAACATAGATTCATGCAATGCATGAATCTATGTTATTAGACTCAGTGGCGGTGAGAGCCAGAAGGGGCGGCGCTCCAGCGCCCTCTATGGACGAACCGCCACTGGTATAGGATTGTGTATATAGGATTGTAAAAATTGGTTGAACTAGATGAACTTTTTTTTTCCAGCCAGACTAATTATGTAACATTTGTACAATGGAAAATGGCAAAGGACCTCCAGCTCTGCAATGCTTTTTCGCTTCGAGTCCATGGCTCTAATCAGGTGCTTCAAAAATACACTCTCCGGTTGTAGCTTAGGCGCCCAGCACTCGAAAAGGGGCCGAACGCCTAAATTGGGGGTTGGGGCGGTGACCGTGGATAGATTCATGCATTGCATTGCATGAATCTATCCATTAGTCATAGAGGGGGTGGCTGGAGAATGGGGGTGGCGCCCATGTGCTCTTAATGGACTATACCTCCTAACATTTTGAGATGGAAATGAGGGACACTAGCAAATGTATGTAGGCATAAGACACGCCCCCTGCCACACCCCCTTAAGGGAGAAGTAATAAAAAAAAAGGTTAATTAAATCCACAAGGGTTTTTTTTGTTTTACCACTACTATTCCTTTATATTGGCTTTAAAATTTTAAAATGCAGCAATTTAGAATTTGAATGAAAAGTTTAGCACTGGGAAGCACTTTTTGAAATATAAAAGTGTATTTTATATACAACTATAAAGATCAGACCAAAATGAGGGGGAAAGAGAGACAGAGGGACATTTAAGAGCACTATTTAATATGTGCATAGCACACATATATATGTTTTTTGTGTTATTTTGCATTTTTTTCTGAGAAGAATATCTGTATATGAGCACTTGGTACACATTTATCCTCATGTATATATACTTGGTGTATTGTCAACGGAGGTGATATGTATTGGGGTTAACAATTACAAGTGTAGCGCTGACATTCTTGTATATTGATGTGTGTTTGCATACTTTAATACAACGTCTATGGACATTGCTATGTTTAAGTATTTGGAGCCATCTAGTGACCAAATACTGGTAATGCAGAGAGATGTTTTGTTTAGTATTTTGGTTGCCTTGGAGACGAGGAGAGACCCAAACACTGGTAATGCAGAGAGATGTTTTGTGGAGGATTTTGGGTTGCCTTGGAGACGAGGAGAGACAGGGGAAAACAATCCTGGTTGTTGGGGCAAGTGATCTGAGGGTGCCCGAGGGACAGTGGCCGGATTGCAGAGACCGAGAGACACTCATCCGAGCATCGGAGAACCGGATCCATCCAGCGGAGCTGAACAGAGCTGACGGAAAAGCAAGTTGCAGTCACAGGACCCTGAACAAAAGTTACTACCCGGAGCTCCGATCCAGTGGGTGAGCGGGTCACGACCCACAGTTTGCTAAGTTTACACGCAGTTAGACTCATATACAGGCCTCGCTGGGATTTATAGTTCCACAGAGGAGCAGAGAAACTGAAACTGAGAAGGCTTGAGGCCTATCTAATTTGACGTTTCAATCGATTTTAAAATAGTTGTTGCAGTTACACCAGGAGCATTTTCACTTCAATTTGACTCATCAAAACTGTGGATTACAAATCACTTTAGCTAGCGAAGAAAAGAAGTTCCAAGACCAAGTATTTTAAGTGAGATCTCACTCATAGCTAATAAAGTAGGGGGATCTCCCAGATATAAAATGTTTATGTATACTGTTTTCAAATAGCTTATGTTTAAATCAATTGTGCTGTCGTCTTACGTTGGGATGACAGCACAACTACTGTAATCACTTCTTTGCATATTTCACAGTAAAATATATCTCTGGTTAAGTATCCAGTTGTTGTGGCGTACTGTTTTTCTCACTCCAAGTGCAGTCAGTGGATCCTGGGGTTAGAATACAGGTATTTTGTATTGTCTTACATTGTATTGCATTGCATCACAGCTGTGCCAAGGGGATTGAGCCAAGTTAGTGGGGTTTATTGGTAGAGTGCAGGCCCAAATTAAACCAGCAGCTCCTTCGGGGGTCAGTGCTACACAAATACCGCCCAGAAGTCGGTGGATATAGATTAACCACCAGGGTAGCGCAATCCACATTCATTTTTATTTAGGACGGGACACCATTGGGTGTGGTGCCCCTTTTTTCTGATTGCAGCACACCCACTATTGTAGAATAATTTTGGTTTTCCATTTGCGCCAGCAACACTCTTATCACAGAGGGACATTGCTCGAAATCAGGGACAGCCCCTCGAAATCAGGGACAGCCCCTCGAAATCAGGGACAGTTGGGAGCAGGCCCGGACTGGGACAAAAAATAGGCCCGGGCATTTTAGACTGAGCAGCACGGTGGCGGTTAATGATGGGATGTGGGGTTCCAGCACCTCTGGACCCCTTTACATTACACAGCACCTTGCACCTCTGAGCCACTTTACATTACACAGCACCCTGCACCTTTGGGCACCTTTACATTACACAGCACCCTGCACCTCTGGACCCCTTTACATTACACAGCACCCTGCACTTCTGGACCCCTTTACATTACACAGCACCCTGCACCTCTGGACCCCTTTACATTACACAGCACCCTGCACTTCTGGACCCTTTGACATTACACAGCACCCTGTAGCTCTGGACCCCTTTACATTACATAGCACTGCACCTCTGGACCCCTTTACATTACACAGACCCCTACAGTTTGTTACACAGACACCCTCCTAACAGTTCTGGACCCCCTGCATGTTACACTGGGGGGAGACGTGACATGCTGCCCGTGGGCAGCCGCGGCCCACCGGGCATATGCCCGGTATGCCCTATGGCCAATCCGGACCTGGTTGGGAACTTTGCACCACCACTATTATAGACATTAGACAGCAGTTGTCCATGGATGCAGTTAGAAGTAAATTCCCTTAGTGCACAAAAGTTCAAAGTTTTGGATAGTGTGTGAAAGATTGGACCCTCTGTTAAATGTTATATTGCTGTCTGTATCACCATTGGGTAAATTCCCCTTTTTATTTTTCTTTGGTGACCATTGTCAGTGAGACAAAAAATAAAGAGAAACGCAAAATTTTAGATTCGTAAACATTAGGGTAAATCATCAACTGAGGACAAATGTCTGGGTGACAACTGCATAAGATGGAAATTCCCCTTACTTTTCTGGGATTTTTCTCTAATTTCCTGTTATATCTCCATTACACAGGATACAAAAATAACCTCCAAATGGGTTTTAACCCTTTCTTACCATATACAATAAAAAAAAAATCTAATAAAAAAAAAAAAAGCTTTGCATTTACTGTAGGTCTTACATTTTTTTGGGATACAGGCATTCTGCAAACCTATCCAATATCTCCTATTCAGTGCATTCATGTGACAAGTGTTGAGTAGACTACTTATATGCTATTGCTGTGGTTTGGCAGCGGCGCTTGGGCAGGCCAGGATAGTGACTCTATTCATATCCTAAAGTATAAACTTTACAACATACAACAAGCTCTTCTTTTACAAGAAGGATATTTTGGCACCATTCCCAGGGTTAGGAACATCTAAGCCCAGTTGAGACATCATCAACTATCAAAGTCACAGCAACAGTTAATGGCGCACTCTTCCTTCGCACCAAACCAGAGTCATAACTAGAAACCATGAAAGGCCCCCCTGAGCCCCGGCTGGGGCCCTTCCCTCTGGGGCCCAGTGGCGGAAAGCCAGGGCCCAGTTGCAAGTGTGATCTTTACGACCCTGGTAGTTCTACCACTGGTGTCAGTAGGTTTTTTAATTTTTGTTATTTTATTTTTAAATGATTTTTTTTTAAAAAATTGTTACGATTACATTCCTTTGTTTTTTTTACCATTTTTTTCATAAGCCCTGTTGGGGGGATTTGGTAAAATATCAGGGGTCTAAACAGACCTCTTGGAGACAGACAAAGGAGATTCAGGACACAGGAGTTGATTTACTAAATCAGGATAGTGCAAAATTTGGCGCAGCTCTGTATAGAAACCAATCAGCTTCAAGGTTTTATTGCCAAAGCTTAAAGGGGTTATAAAGGTTTGTTTTTTATTTTCTAAATAGGTTCCTTTAACCACTTAAGCCCCGGACCTTTAGGCAGCTAAATGCCCAGGCAAGGTTTTGCGATTTGGCACTGCGTCGCTTTAACAGACAATTGCGCGGTCGTGCGACGTGGCTCCCAAACAAAATTGACGTCCTTTTCCCCCACAAATAGAGCTTTCTTTTGGTGATATTTGATCACCTCTGCGGTTTTTATTTTTTGCGCTATAAACAAAAATAGAGCGACAATTTTGAAAAAAATGCAAAATTTTTTACTTTTTGCTGTAATAAATATCCCCCCAAAACATATATAAAATATTTTTTTTCCTCAGTTTAGGCCGATACGTATTCTTCTACCTATTTTTGGTAAAAAAAATCACAATAAGCATTTATCGATTGGTTTGCGCAAAATTTATAGCGTTTACAAAATAGGGGATAGTTTTTTTTTTTTTTTTTTTTACTACTAGTGGCGGCGATCAGCGATTTTTTTCGTGACTGCGACATTATGGCGGACACTTCGGACAATTTTGACACATTTTTGGGACCATTGTCATTTTTACAGCAAAAAATGCATTTAAATTGAATTGTTTATTGTGAAAATGACAGTTGCAGTTTGGGAGTTAACCACAGGGGGCGCTGTAGGAGTTAGGGTTCACCTAGTGTGTGTTTACAACTGGGGGGGGTGTGGCTGTAGGAGTGACGTCATCGATCGAGTCTCCCTATAAAAGGCATCACTCGATCGATGCAGCCGCCACAGTGAAGCACGGGGAAGCCGTGTTTACATACGGCTCTCCCCGTTCTTCAGCTCCGGGGAGCGATCGCGAGGGGGCAGCTGGAAACGAATAGCCGCGCCGTCGTCCCGGATCGCTCCCCACGGGAATCCGACCACCACATGTCACGGGGGGGGGGGGGTCCCGATCGGACCCCCGACCCGCGGAAAGGCAAGGACGTACCTGTACGCCCATTTGCCTGTACGTGCCATTCTGTGGACGTACATATACATGCGGCGGTCGGGAAGTGGTTAAAGGGGTTATAAAGGTTTGTTTTTTATTTTCTAAATAGGTTCCTTTAAGGCTAGGTTCACACCACGATTTTACCATCCGATAAACGGACCGTTAAATCGGATGGAATCGTATGTGACAAAATCGTATGTAATCGTATGTCAAAATTGTCACTAAAAAATCGGATCCTGATTTTAAATAATGTCTGGGAAAAAGAAGATTTTTGAAGTTATGGATATTCAGGGGAACCCCGCCGGCAATTTAAAACAAAAATGACGTGCGGTTCCCGGTAAATATCCATAACCAGACCCATTATCCAAGCACGTTGACCTGGCCGGCCGCAGAAAAGAGGGGGGGACAGAGTGCGGCCCCCCCTCTCTCCTGAACCGCACCAGGCCACATGCCCTCAACATGGGGAGGATGTCCCCATGTTGATGGGGACAAGGGTCTCATCCCCACAACCCTTGCCCGGTGGTTGTGGGGGTATGCGGGCGGGAGGTTTATCAGAATCTGGAAGACCCCTTTAACAAAGGGGACCCCCAGATCCTGACCCCCCCCCCTGTGTGAAATGGTAATGGGGTACACTGTACCTCTACCATTTCACGAAGGAAGTAAAAAGTATTGTAAAAAAACACACTGACACAAAAGAATAAAGTCCTTTATTAAAAAAATAAAAAAAAAACTCCAGCGCTGAAAAATCCACTCGTTCCCGGCTTCCAGCGTTGTCCTGATCCTGCGACGGGTGCGGGTGATCTCCCGCGATGAGAAGATCCAGCGTCGGGTGATCTCCGCTCCGGCGATGTGAAGATCTATTCATCCGGCGCAGCAGCATCCCGGACCTCCTCTCACCGCTGGGCACAGCCCAGCGAATGAGCGGCTGAAGCGGTGACATTTCTTATATAGAGGAGGCAGAGCCACCCGTCACGTGACCCTGCCCCCTCTGACGTACCTCTGCTACGTCACTGGGGAAGACCATGAAGAGGAAAGACCTTTCCTCTGCTTGGTCTTCCCCAGTGAAGTAGCAGAGGTACGTCAGAGGGGGCAGGGTCACGTGACGGGTGGCTCTGCCTCCTCTATATAAGAAATGTCACCGCTTCAGCCGCTCATTCGCTGGGCTGTGCCCAGCGGTGAGAGGAGGTCCGGGATGCTGCTGCGCCGGATGGATGGATCTTCACATCGCCGGAGCGGAGATCACCCGACGCTGGATCTTCTCATCGCGGGAGATCACCCGCACCCGTCGCAGGATCAGGACAACGCTGGAAGCCGGGAACGAGTGGATTTTTCAGCGCTGGAGTTTTTTTTTTTTTTTTTTAATAAAGGACTTTATTCTTTTGTGTCAGTGTGTTTTTTTACAATACTTTTTACTTCCTTCGTGAAATGGTAGAGGTACAGTGTACCCCATTACCATTTCACACAGGGGGGGGGTCAGGATCTGGGGGTCCCCTTTGTTAAAGGGGTCTTCCAGATTCTGATAAACCTCCCGCCCGCATACCCCCACAACCACCGGGCAAGGGTTGTGGGGATGAGACCCTTGTCCCCATCAACATGGGGACATCCTCCCCATGTTGAGGGCATGTGGCCTGGTGCGGTTCAGGAGAGAGGGGGGGCCGCACTCTGTCCCCCCCTCTTTTCTGCGGCCGGCCAGGTCAACGTGCTCGGATAATGGGTCTGGTTATGGATATTTAGGGGGAACCGCACGTCATTTTTGTTTTAAATTGACGGCGGGGTTCCCCTGAATATCCATACCAGACCTGAAGGGTCTGGTTATGGATATTTACCGGGAACCGCACGTCATTTTTGTTTTAAATTGCCGGCGGGGTTCCCCTGAATATCCATACCAGACCTAAAGGGTCTGGTTATTGAATTTGCGGGGACCTCCGTTCGGGTTCCCTCAACCCTAGTAATAAAAAATCGGGTACATTTATCGCACAGTCATCCGATTTAGTACGATTTACATTGACCACAATATAAAAAAAAAACGGACACGATTGTAATACGATTTCAAATCAGGACCAAAAATCGTGGGCAGACACGTTTTTTGATACGATTTTAAATCGTATTAAATCGTATGCGGATCAAATCGGATGCACTTGGGGACCTAAATTAATGAATGGCAGTGAATGGATCCGTTTTGCCATACAGATTTGTACGATTTTAAAGCTAAAATCGTGAGTAAAAAACGGATGACAAAATCGTGGTGTGAATGCACCCTAAGCTAGTGCATTGTTGGTTCACTTACCTATTCCTCCAATTTCCCTTCTAAATGTTTTCTTTTCTTTGTCTGAATTTCTCACTTCCTGTTTCTCCTCAGTAAGCTTTACACCATCATCCGAGCCGTTCTGGCTGGGGGTTAGTCAGCGTGCTCGCCACCTCCCTTGGGGCTACATCCCTGCGGGGAGACTCTGTGAACACAGCCAGAATAGCTCGGATCACAGCGTCTCCCCGCAGGTATGTAGTCCCAAGGCGAGCACGCTGACTAACCCCCAGCCAGAATGGCTCGGATGATGGGGGAGAGGCTTACTGAGGAGGAACAGGAAGTGAGAAATTCAGACAAAGAAAAAAAACATTTAGAAGGGAAATCAAAGGAAAAGGTAAGTGAACCAACAATGCACTAGCTTAAAGGAACCTATTTAGAAAATAAAAAACAAACCTTTACAACTCCTTTAATTGAACAAGCCGAAGGTAGAAGCTGATTGGCCACCATGCATAGCTGCACCATATTTTGCACTCTCAGGTTTTAGGCTGCATTCACACCTGAGTGTTTTGTCGCCTGAAGCGTGACGCTCCAAAACGCTAGAGGGGAAAAAATACATTATTCCCTATGGAGATGGTTCACATCTCCACTCCAATACGCCTGACGCCGAACGCCTGAAGCTCAAACAAGTTCCGGACCCTTTTTTGTCGCGCGAATCGGGCGGTTTGGGCATTTTTGAGCGTTTGTATTTCCCATAGAAAGTAATGGAAACGCTCGATTCAAGCGACTAGCGCGACAACGAGCGTTTGCTACGGGCGTTTTGTCGCTTTAATCAATAGAACATTTCACCCAGGCAGAAGATAAATAAAATCTACCAACATAGCAACAAGTGATTAAAAGAGGATAATTTATCCTATTGGCTAAAATAAAAAATTGTCGGACGACGCTGTATGCAAACGCGCAAATACGCATGAATACACGCGACAAAACGCCGAAAAAAAAAACGCCTGAAAAAACTACCAAACAAGATACGCTAAAGGTGTGAATGCAGCCTTAGTAAATCAACCCCACAGCCCTCCATCTCCATCTCTGCAGGCTCAGCTGCACAGAATGAATGGACAGGAATAGTTCTGTACAGAGCTTCCTGTTAATTTTTTTTTTCCAGAATAGTAGTTTATTCAAGAGATAAAACAGTATAACAGGATATGCAGTACATTCTATAAATTTTAGCAGTAGCAGAAAGCATACACAGTACTGTAATATAGACCGTATCGCAGTACGGTAAAATGAACGGTTATTACTTATTCTTAATGTTTCTAATAAACATAAATTGGAATGTGCCAAAAGCCAACTATGAAATAGGTAGTAACACCTCCAACAGGAAAGTCGCATTTGTACCTGAATCAGGGAAAGTCCATGGTATGATACAAACTGTTATCACTACATATGTAGAAAGGGCTAAAGTGCAATATAACAGCCTTTAGAACGACCAATAGGCTAGTCCCCCCTCTCAATCCACCCCCAGGGGGAGCAATACTGTGAACCAAGAGGGGGGAATATTTAATAAGTGCATAACTAAGGGGGGTAAGAAGACATTTGGTCAGTATAGATAGGTAAATTCGATAGACCAGTATAGAACATAGGAAATACAGAACTTATGGGTAACTCATATGATATGTAGTGATTATTACACACCAGGGAGGTGCAGGAGAAGGAGGGTATCACCTCTCCAGGTGTGTGACAAACTGAAAGGATGAACATATTCGAACCTCGCGATAGTACTTAGGAGTATGTGGTATAGGAAGGAGGGGGGGAGGATAATACCAAGGGGAAAGGAAGGGGAACCAGTAATGTAGAGAGTCCAGGATGAGGAAAGCTGTCATGTGGGATCAGTCATGGTGGTCAGAGGGAGCTGTTAGAAAGTCATTAGGAAGGGAGTCTTTGTAGTGTATCCAACCACCCCAGGTGAGTCTGAATCTGTCCGTTGTATCTCTGGCCTGATGGATTAGTCTTTCCATTAATTCGATCTTGTTAACTCTGACATGCCATTCCTGTATAGTGGGTGGAAGAGAGTCTTTCCAGTGTAACGGGATACACTGGGAAGCTGCGTTAATTAGATGCAGCAATAGGGATTTCCGGTAGGTCGACTGTGGCAAAGATGTATGATGTAGAAGGTATTGCTCAGGGGTGAAATCAGGAGTGAATGAAGTAATGTGGGTAATGAGTGAATGTACAGAATTCCAAAACAACTGGATTTTCGGACAGCTCCACCAAATATGAAAGAGTGTACCCTCTGCCTCATTGCATCTCCAGCAGGTAGAAGAGACTGTTGGATAAAATTTGTGTAGCTTGCTAGGGGTTCTGTACCAGCGTGAGTATATCTTATACCTATTTTCCTGAGCAGATACGTTAATCGAACCTTTGTGTATATGTGTCCAAATAGAGTTCCAGTCGTCCTCAGATATGGAAATCTGTAAGTCTCTTTCCCATTTGTCATGAATAGCGGACATAGAGGTGTCAGTGGGTGTAAGCATAGAATACAAAATTGAGATTAGATGTCGTTGTGGAGTAAAGGAGGCACAAAGAGTTTCAAAGGGAGTGAGATCTCTGCACCAAAAGGTTGGGGCAGGAGTGGTCTGAAGAAAGTGTCGGAGTTGGAAATATTTGAAGCGCGGTATTTGGAAGGCAGGGAATTGCGAGACCAAGACTGACTGGGGTAAGAGCGTTCTATTTTTGAAAAATTGGTGCGCCCGTAAGGAGGGCTCAGTATGTGCTGCTTGTGGGTCTGTAGTGTCAATACCTTCTGGGAAGCCCGGGTTATGTGTAAGTGGTGTCAGGGGACCTGGAAAAGGTGCCACACTCGGCTCTTTAAACACTGTTCTGAGACAAGCAAGGGTTGGGCCCATCGGGGTGTGAAGTACATTTCCTAGGGGTGAGTGGTCGATCTATCCAGGGGAGGTGGGAAATTCGGAAGCCCACAAAGGCTTCTTCCAGGTCTACCCAATCTTTATTCTGACCATGAATGTGCCAGTCCACTATTCGGGTAAGAAGACAGGCCCGGTGATACCTAGAGAGGTCTGGGATTCCTATGCCTCCCTTTGATTTAGGTAAAGACAATCTGTCTCAACTCAATCTGGCTGGACGACCACCCCACAGGAAGGTTCTACAGAGTGATTTGAAGGAAGTCAGGAATTTAGCGGGGAGTTTAATGGGGATGGCTTGTAGCAAGTACAAAAGTCTCGGCAGGACGTTCATTTTAAGAATAGCTGCACGTCCAAACCAGGAAAAAGTGCCCTTGGTCCAAATTTCTAAGTCTGCTTTTACAGATTGCATTGCTGGTGGGAAGTTGTGAGAGAATAAATTTGAAAGTTTTGTGGGGAGTTTAATCCCGAGGTAGGTTATATCGTTAGGATCCCATTTAAAGGGAATTTTTTTTTTGCATAGGTCTACAGTTTCAGTTGGTAAAGATACATTTAGTGCAACTGACTTGTTGAAATTGATTCGGAAATTGGAGAGTGTGTAGAATAGTTCAAAGTCCTTAAGAAGGTTGGGAAGAGTAACCAGAGGATTCGTTAGAAACAAAAGAATGTCATCTGCATAAGCAGCTATTTTATACTGACAGTGTTTGATGTCTACGCCCCGAATATCAGGATTATCCCTCAAACATCTCAATAGGGGTTCCAATGTTAGGATAAAGATCAAGGGGGATAGGGGGCAACCCTGTCTAGTTCCATTGCGCACCGAGAAGGCGTCCGACAGTCGACCGTTGACCTTAACACGGGCCGAGGGGACCGAATAGAGTGTTAAAATCATCTGCATGAAATGATTAGGGAAGCCCAGTTTGCGTAATGCTGCTTCCATATAGTCCCAGGCCAACCTGTCGAACGCCTTCTCGGCGTCAAGGGACAACAGAAATCCTTTGGTTTTAGATGTTGACAGCCAGTGATGAATATTTATCGCCTTTATGGTGTTGTCCCTGGCCTCCCTTCCAGGGACAAAACCAGCCTGATCCGTTGAGACCAGAGTCGGGAGATGGATTATTAATCTATTGGCTAAAAAACAGGTACCAATGTGCTATCCTTCCCCGGTTTCGGCACTAGGGCAATGTGAGCCTCCAAGAGGTCTCGACCAGTCGGGGGTGAAAAAGGTATGTCAGCGAATGCCTTAACTAAATGTGGGATCAGTATTGGGGCGAATGATTTGTAATATCCTGAGCTCAAGCCATCAGGACCAGGGCTTTTCCCTGATTTCATTTGTTTCAGTGCAGATAGTGCCTCCTCCACCGATATTGGTAAATCCAAACAGTTTAAATCGGGGACCTGGGCAGAAGGTAGACCATATTTAGAGAGGAAGTCATTAATAAGTTGGCTTCTATGGGCGGGAGTTCCTGATCCTGAAGGCGTGGGTAAATTGTATAATGATGAGAGAAAGGATGTAAATTGTTTCGCAATCAGATCAGTTCTATGCAAAATGTCACCTGTTGGGGTGGTAATAGAGTGTATTGTATTAATTTCCTTCTTTTTCTGTATTGCGTGGGCCAAAAGTTTACTTGATTTGTTTCCAAACTCATAGTATAACTTGTGTGTAAGGGCAAATTTATATGTTAAACGTGAGTGAAGCTCAGATTGGAGATCCCTTCTGGCTTCCATCAAAGCTACAAGGGAGTCTGCAGCCAGGGAGCGTTTATGGGCCCTTTCAAGGGTTCTGATTTTAACAAAGAGTTCCTCAAGCCTAGCAGCACACTGTTTGCGGCGTCTAGCCATGATAGATATAATCTTCCCTCTGAGGACGCATTTGTGTGCCGCCCAAATAGGAGCGGGAGTAGTCTCGGTAGACGTGTTGTCAGAGAAGAATTGTGTCAGCGTGTCTGATAACTCAGCTACATGACCTTGATCCAGGAGAATAGAATCATCCATTCGCCATGGGGGACGACCAGGGATCCGACCTTTCCAAGTGAGTGTCATAGTGATCGGGTGGTGATCTGATAATATCATGGGCTCGATTGATGCCTTTGTAAGACGAATAAGGTCCTCCTGGGTAACAAAAAAATAATCGATACGTGAATATCTATCGTGTAGGGGAGAGTAGTAGGTATAGTCTTTAGTAGTAGGGTGCATTGAACGCCAGGTGTCATGTAGGGTAAGCGAATCTAGTTGCGTTTTGACAGAGCGAAGTGTGCGATAGGTTAAGCAGGAAGAACCATTCGAGGCATCGAGGAGGGGGGTCAGCGGAATATTGAAGTCCCCGCCCATGATCAGCATCCCTGCTCGAAAAATGGTAAGGTGTTGGATAGTGTCGCGGAAGAAACTAACATGTTGTGAGTTAGGGGCGTAGATATTCGCGATTGTAATAGGAGAGTTGTGTAGTTTGCCTTTGATAAAAAGGAATCTTCCATTGGGATCGCTTTCAACATCTTCAATCTTTAGTGGGCAGTGTCTGGACAACAGTATGGATACCCCTCTAGCTTTTGAAGTGTCATTTGTAGCATGAAAAACAGTCGGGAAAAGACGGCTCTTGAGCACTGGAATACTATCCGTTCTAAAGTGGGTTTCCTGAATCAACACAATTTGGGGTTTCTCCTTGCGTAATGAAGAAAGTAATAAGGAGCGCTTTTCAGGTGTGTTCAAGCCTCTAATGTTTATGGAATATAGTTTAAGATTCAGAAAAGGCATGTCTTGGCCAACAGGTATTGGAGCTGGGGCAGGGAGGTCAGTCATTGTCACAGGGGGAAATGAAAGGGAGAATAGTAAAGGAATACAAGGTAGGAAGGATATGTGAGGTGGCGAGGATAAAATTTCTCTAGATCAAATTAGAGAGGGCTGTTAACAGCTTGAAAAAGCAAAAATCTGTCTGTAAACAAGGGGTATGATAACCCCTTAAATAAAATAAAAGGAGGATGCCAATAGGCAAAGGGTGCGGTGCACCTCAGGTGGAGATACCACGACCCGCGGGTACAGGGACAACCAGGTCCTACCGTATGGGGGTTGGTCTGACCAAGAGTGAGCAATAGAGCATATATAGATGTTACTAACAACTTAGACTTTAAACAGTAAAAGGTAAAAACCGTGAAATCAACCCAAACCACCCCAGAACAACCTACCCTTATTGTAGGCAAAATGCCAGCCATTATCAGGAGACAGGATACTGCTCAATACTCGAGGGTGAACCCCTTCTCCTAGATATATAAGAGGATACTAATATACTGGCCAAAAATGCCTTATCTAGTCTAAAATCTAAATAAAACAATATTATTATGTCCCCACACCTCCCGGTACATAAGGTAATCTAACCAGCACCGATACGTCAGGAATACCGGGACTCCCACTTCCTCCACCAACAGGGGAGCTAACTATAATCCAAATCACATGGGTAGTTAAACCTGTGGAGAAGACCCAGGGGCTGTGTTACTATAAATGTACATATAGCCCTAATGTGACTTTAAGACCTTATCAGCGTATATACGTTAAATGGAAACTTAAAACACTATTCAATTTCAAGGTGATAGTAACATTGTTAGGCACATGTTGAGGTGACAGAAACCGGTTCTGAGCATTGACTGACTGTGAATCCAGAACGGGTCTGTCAAGTATCAGATAATAACTCAGAGGTCCCTTACTGCCAGGAGACCCGATGCGGATCGTTGTTCAACTGTGATAGTGTCACATCTGGCAGAACATAAGTGGCCCCGGGTGCAATAGAGCCGTATGAGATTGGGATCCCAGGACAGGGCAAAAAGAGGGCGCAGCATAGCGTCTCGAGTCGGTAAATATAACGCTCATATCTTCAGAGAAGACTGTAGCAAACAGATGGCTGCTCTCAGACGTCGCCAGACGGGCTCTATAAGTAGGGCTGATTAGAATTAAAGGGGCATAGGCTCCACAACCGAACAACTACCCCGCATCGTACAGTACTGTGATGTAGGAGTAGGTGATGAATGGATAGTATCCTATAGTTAGTTCCATTCAGGGTCTCTCAATATTGGTATTTGTTTGAATGACCGACCTGTCAGAAAAGTTGGACCGGTTTTCCACTCCAATCTGTTGATGTATTCTCAACAAGAAGCACACTGAGAGAAGGGTGGACAGGTATAGTGTAGCATGCAGTTTGTAGGGTAGGCTTATTTATCCATACAGAGCAGCGGTCTCTGAAAGTGGTTGAAGTCTATGACCTGGGAATTTGTATCTTGACGAGAACACATCTACTGGGATTGAAACGTTATATAGAATGATAAATCGAGAGTCAGATCTCCAACGTGTAAGTTAGGAATTTGGAAAACAAAAAAACAAACTGCAGAGAAATAAAGATTGGGTATTTTCCTTGTTCCCTTTAGATAACTATAACATTCCTTAAATCTGGTTTAAAGAAACATGTAAAGTGATGCCGCAGATGGTGAACGTCGGCGGAGGAGACCAGTGGTCTGTGTCTCCATCTGCTCAACATTGTTGGCCACCTGTTCACCGATTGGCGATAAATTGCGTACCACTCAGGTACTGCTACCAAGGGGATTCCCAGCGTGTCACAAAAGCCTGGCAAATCTTCTGGGACCTTAAGCAGTGCGGTGCGGCCTTGATGTGCAGCGGAGAGACAAAATGGGAACTTCCACTTATAGCCTATGTTTCTCTCTTTTAACACATCTAGCAGAGGCCTAAGGTCCCTGCGATGTTTGAGTGTAATGCCGGATAGATCCTGGTATAATTGTAGAGGGGTGCCATCATGTGTCAAACGTTTGCCCCTTGCCTTTTTTATTATCTCCTCTTTCAATCTGAAATCAGCCAGGCAACACACAATGTCTCTAGGGGGATCTGATTCCCTGCCCTTAGGGCGCAGTGCACGGTGAATCCTGATAAAATCAATGCCCGTTTGAGGGGGTCTTTCCAGAATGGAATTGAATACAGTAGTCACGGAGTGCAAAATGAGGTCTCCCTCAACTGTTTCTGGCATACCTCTAACCCTCAGGTTCTGGCGGCGTCCTCTGTTGTCGAGGTCTTCTATGTGGTGATTAATGTCCCTTAGCTGGAGTGTGTGATCATCAACCTTCCTAGTGGAGCGCCTGAGGATTGTTTCTTGATCATCCAGAGTAGTTTCAGCTTGTGTGACCCTGTTTGTGAGGGAGCGAAACTCTAGGCGCAGTTCAGAAATGGCCGCTGCTAAGCTGTCCTTTATGTCTAAAGCGACGCTCCTAAGGTCCTCTATCGTGAGGGTCCGTTGTGGATTGGGGTCGTGTGTCTCCGTTAGTGCGGGTCCCCGAGGAGCGTCCGAGGGAGATATTGTAGGGCTTAAAATAATGTCTGAAGCTCCTACGTGCGACTGCTGCACTATGGCTGTGGAGATTCTCGAGCGGGAGGCCGCCATGTTGTCTCCCGGCGCGCGGAACCCTTCCTGTGTATTCCGTGATCCAGGGCCTGTATTTTCCCTGGGCGAACGTGACCGGGATGTGGAGGCCGGTCTAGAGGCTGTACCCATGCCGAGAAAAACGGAGAAAATTAGGCTGGGTGTTCCGTTTTTAGCTCGGTTTGTCCTGAGGTGGCAGGAGCTGTGAGCTTAGGCGTCCATTCTCCTCACGGTCCAGGCCACGCCCCCCGTGGCAGCTTCCTGTTAATTCACAAAACTAAAGCATAGTAAATACTAATACTGACTCACTGACTGTCCATTCAGAAAATGTTCTCCATCCTGACACATCCCCGGCAGCAGCTTGTGCGGGAAGGGAGAGCGGGAGCCAGCAGCACTGTGGGGGGGGGGCATGAGAGCACCCTGGGGGGGGCAGCAGGACCTGGACAGAAAGGGCAGTGGACAGGATGTGGAGAAACCAATCCCTTCCATTTACTTCCAGCATCTGTAGGAGAAGCAGGCTTTCAGCAGCTGCAGAGGGAAGATTTAGAGGATCGGTTTCTCTATATAACGCTCCTCCTATATGGGTGTAAAGGGGGCTGCGAGGGCCCCCTGGAGCATAGGGCCAGGTCACCCGTAGTTATGCCACTGCACCAAACCCATGATTTTATCCAAACTTCAGATCAGCTACAGCAAAGCAGTGGTATTGGGAGCAACAAAACGCAACGTTGTGCTGTATGTTAGCAATTGAGGCTGCAATAAAGGCATCAGCTACAAACATTTTAAAAATGAATAAGAACAAATGGTTTCATCACCTACTTCCTCTCTGTTGTAAAATGAATTTGTTACATTACAAAATCATTTTGGCAACAGTTTTTTGTCGTGCCAACAAGTTACATCCATAACGATTGCACAGGTATACTTAAATAATTAGGCAACCCGGAGATTTCTTTAATTCAAAAACATTAACCCATTGCTAATTCTATACTTATACAAATTACAATGTAACAAACATGATCTTAAAAAAAAAAAAAAAATTATATCCTTACCTCCATTAAAATAAATAAATAAAATAAACAAATGCTGTGTTGTGTGAGGTCTGGAGTCTGATGCCGCGTACACACGATCATTTTTCGGCATGAAAAAAATGTAGTTTTTAAAAAATGTCATTTAAAATGATTGTGTGTGGGCTTCACATAATTTTTTGGGTTCTGAAAAACGACAAAAAAAAAAAAATTCGAACATGCTGCATTTTTTAACGACGTTTTAAACGATGTCGTTTTTCGGGTTGTAAAAAATGATCGTGTGTGGGCTAAAACGACGTTAAAAACCCGGCCATGCTCAGAAGCAAGTTATGAGACGGGAGCGCTCGTTCTGGTAAAACTACCCTTCGTAATGGAGTAAGCACATTCATCGCGCTGTAACAGACAGAGAAGCGTGAATCGTCTTTTACTAACACGGAATCAGCTAAAGCAGCCCCAAGGGATGGCGTTATCCGCATGGAACTTCCCCTTTATAGTGCCGTCGTACGTCACCGCGTTTTGCTAGAGCATTTTTTTAAACGATGGTGCGCGGGCAACGTCATTTTAATGATCAAGTTGGAAAAACGTTGTTTTTTTTAAAATGACGAAAAACATATTTTTTTTTCATGCCGAAAAATTATAGTGTGTACGTGGCATAAGGCCTTGTCATGTGATTGAGGCGGCTGTGCCTAGGGGCATGGGAGAGACTCTGCCAGAGAGAGAGCCTGGAGGCATGAGGAAAAGGAGTTCTGAGGTGAAGTACCAGAGGTTACTTTTCATGAGCCGGGGACTGTGGAGAGTCTGGGAAAGCAATAAGAGGGACTCATCCAAGGAAATTCTGCACTGCATTGTGAGTTTTTTTTTTTTTTGCTATAGGAGTGCAGGCTTAATGCGGAGTTCCACCCAAAAATGCAACTTCCACTTTTCGGATTCCTCCCCCCCTCCGGTGTCACATTTGGCACCTTTCAGGGTGGAGGGGGAAGCAGATACCTGTCTAATACAGGTATTTGCTCCCACTTCTGGGCATAGCATGGCACAGTATCCGCGGCGATCGACGCAATGTCCGGCCCCTCCTCCTTCCCCTAGCTGTCTTCTGGGAGACACACAGGTCTCAGAAGACAGCAGGGACCAGTGGGATCGCGCAACGTGACTCGCTCATGCGCAGTAGGGAACCAGGAAGTGAAGCCACAAGGCTTCACTTCCTGATTCCCTTACCTAAGATGGCAGCGGCAGCACCCAAGAGCCGAGGGACAGATCGGCTTTGGGTGCCAACATTGCGGGCGCCCTGGATAGATAAGTGTCCTAATAGTAAAAGTCAGCAGCTGCAGTATTTGTAGCTGCTGACTTTTAATAAAAAAAATTCGGCGGAACCCTACTTTAAGGCCTTTGTTCTGTATTGCTGTCTTCCTGGCTGTTTTGTTTTCGGAGTCTGCTGATCTGTCTGTTTACTGTCCTAGGTTGTCCTGTGCCCTAACCCTCTCTAACTACGTTTTATTGTTGTGAGCGTCTTCTTGGGTCCCTCGGCTGCTCTGATGGCTCCTCCCCACAGCAGATAACCCTCTGGTACAAGGGCTCTCCCGGGGGGGGTTACCTTGTGGGTGCGCTCCCGAGTCATTCATTCGTCGTCCATAGCCGCCGAATGTATGACTCGGCCCCGCCCCTCGGCACCCACGTCATTGGATTTGATTGACAGCAGCGGGAGCCAATGGCTGCGCTGCTATTAATCTATCCAATTAAGAGCCGGGACTCCGTGGAAGAGGGACAGCATATTCCCACAGTGGGCTCAGGTAAGTAAAATAAGAAGTCTAGGGGGCCGATCACTGCAAGGTGTTTTTCCACTTTAATGCATAGGATGCATTAAGGTGAAAAACACGAGGGTTTACAACCCCTTAAAAGCGGGGGTTCACCCAAAAAAAATGTTTTAACATTACATTCAGCCGAGTTGTCCTAATGACAATCGGCTGTCTTTTTTTGTTTTTTTTCGTACATACCGTATTTCACCGCCACTTCCGGGTATGTCTTCTGCGGGACTGGGCGTTCCTATCTGATTGACAGGCTTCCGACCGTCGCATACTGCGCGTCACGATTTTCCGAAAGTAGCCGAACGTCGGTGCCCAGGCGCCGTATAGAGCCGCACCGACGTTCGGCTTCTTTCGGCTACTCATGACGCGATGGATGCGACCGTCGGAAGCCTGTCGGAAGACTGTCAATCAAAATAGGAACGCCCAGTCCCGAAGACCATACCCGTAAGCGGCGGAGAAGATCGCTCTCTAAAACGGTAAGTTATGCTTCGATTTAAAAAAAAATAGCCGATTCCTCTAGACAAAATGAGCATCAATCTAAGGTTAAAATTTTTTTTTAGGGTGAACTCCCGCTTTCAGTGAGTTATTCCTAATGCCCCGTACACACGGTCGCTTTATGTGATGTAAAAAAACAACGTTTTTAAAAATGTCATTTTAAATGACCGTGTGTGGGGGAAAACGTTTTTTTATGTCTTCTGAAAAACGAAAAAAAAAATTGAAGCATGCTTCAATTTTTTGTGTCGTTTTTCAACACGTCGTTCTTTGTGTCATAAAAAATGACCGTGTGTAGGCTAAAACGACTTTAAAAACTACGTTTTTAAACCCACGCATGCTCAGAAGCAAGTTAGGACGCGAGTTTGAATGGAACAGAGTGCCGTTGTACGTGCTGAACGTAACCGCGCTTTGCTACAGCTTTTGGAAAAAACGATGGTGTGTATGCTACATCGTTTTTGAAAATTAAGTTTGAAAAACTTCGTTTTTTTTTCATCACCTAAAACGTCGTTTTTTTCTATCACAAAAAACGACCGTCTGTACGCGGCATAAGAATTACAGGCCTACAATGTAAAATGCCAAATTTCCTTGCAAAATAATTGTACCGCTTTCAGCACCTAATATCTGAATAATTCATTCCGCCAGGGAGGTTAAGGTGAAGTTTCAGCCCTCCCGGATGCCGGGAGGGCTGACAGCTCATGGGGCCCCCGGGCAAAAGAAGATCATGGGGCCCCCTGTGTCCCCGCCCACGTTCAAGCTATATCCACACAAAGTCCCACCTACATATTGCACTGCCCACATTGCAAATAATTTCTCTACACAATGTTCAAAATAAATGTTTATTATAGGAATTTAATTCTTGCCACTGATCACCAATGTAAGGGACATTCTTCTCACTGATCACCAATGTAAATAACATTCTTCTCACTGATCACCAATGTAAGGAGCATTCTTCCCACTGATCACCAATGTAAGGAGCATTCTTCCCACTGATCACCAATGTAAGGAGCATTCTTCCCACTGATCACCAATGTAAGGGACATTCTTCCCACTGATCACCAATGTAAGGGACATTCTTCTCACTGATCACCAATGTAAGGGACATTCTTCCCACTGATCACCAATGTAAGGGACATTCTTCCCACTGATCACCAATGTAAGGGACATTCTTCTCACTGATCACCAATGTAAGGGACATTCTTCCCACTGATCACCAATGTAAGGAACATTCTTCCCACTGATCACCAATGTAAATAACATTCTTCTCACTGATCACCAATGTAAGGGACATTCTTCCCACTGATCACCAATGTAAGGGACATTCTTCCCACTGATCACCAATGTAAGGGACATTCTTCTCACTGATCACCAATGTAAGGGACATTCTTCCCACTGATCACCAATGTAAGGGACATTCTTCCCACTGATCACCAATGTAAGGAACATTCTTCCCACTGATCACCAATGTAAGGGACATTCTTCCCACTGATCACCAATGTAAGGAACATTCTTCCCACTGATCACCAATGTAAGGAACATTCTTCCCACTGATCACCAATGTAAGGGACATTCTTCCCACTGATCACCAATGTAAGGAGCATTCTTCCCACTGATCACCAATGTAAGGGACATTCTTCCCACTGATCACCAATGTAAGGGACATTCTTCCCACTGATCACCAATGTAAGGGACATTCTTCTCACTGATCACCAATGTAAGGGACATTCTTCTCACTGATCACCAATGTAAGGGACATTCTTCCCACTGATCACCAATGTAAGGGACATTCTTCCCACTGATCACCAATGTAAGGGACATTCTTCCCACTGATCACCAATGTAAGGGACATTCTTCCCACTGATCACCAATGTAAGGAACATTCTTCTCACTGATCACCAATGTAAGGAACATTCTTCCCACTGATCACCAATGTAAGGGACATTCTTCCCACTGATCACCAATGTAAGGAACATTCTTCCCACTGATCACCAATGTAAGGGACATTCTTCCCACTGATCACCAATGTAAGGGACATTCTTCCCACTGATCACCAATGTAAGGGACATTCTTCCCAATGATCACCAATGTAAGGAACATTCTTCTTACTGATCACCAATGTAAGGAACATTCTTCTCACTGATCATCAATGTAAGGGACATTCTTCTCACTGATCATCAATGTAAGGTGCATTCTTAGTGTACAGATGACAGTATCAGGCCGCTTTCACACTGGGGTGGCGGCAGCGGTAAAGCGCCGATATTTTTAGCGGCGCTTTACCGTAATTTTTGTGGAGATATTCGGCTGCTAGTGGGGCGCTTTTAACCCCCACTAGTGTCTGAAAAAGGGATAAAACAACCTGCAAAGTGCCGCTGCATTTCAATGGGCATAGATGCTGCTTGCAGGACATTTTTTAACGTCCTGCTAGCGCATCGCCTCAGTGTGAAAGTATCTGGCTTTCACATTTACACTGCAGGGGAGACATTTTTCAGGTGCTTTTCAGGCGCTATTTTTAGCCCAAAAGCGCATGAAAAACATCCGAGTGTGAAAGGGGACTTAGGGAAAAGCACTCAGTGTATACATTTCAAGGATTTTATGTAATTCATATATAGGGAATAACACTCACTTACGCCCAGGTTTACACTGACAGCAGGAATTAAATCATGCAAGTTCAGCTAAACTCGCACGATTTCATACCCGCACGTCAGTGCGAGTTTGGCGGGCGATTTCAGAGACATCTGAGCGGGTTGCTGCACAGATGTCGATGGAAATTGCACCCCAAAGTCAGCAAAAGTTGCAAAGAAACTACTTTTGGGAATCGGTGCAGGGCCACAAATGGGGCATCGCACTGATTCAGGTAGTGCCTTTACCATGCGATTTGACATGTCAAATCGCATGGCAAATTGCTCCTATGTAAACCAGAGCTAAGTGCTATTCCATATATATATATATATATATATATATATATATATATATATAAAACACTGATATCTATACACTGAGTGCTGTACCAGATATCAGTGTGCATTAGTGAATAGCACTTGATCTGGTAAATAGGCACAGCACAGGGCAAGAAGGAAGGAACCAGGAAGTGACACTCAGCATGGCTCTTAGAACAACACACAGACACAGTAACTGCACGGATTTCATTATCACACTGACCTCCTGCTGCTTCACAAGGCAGATCAGTGTGGATTGATGCCGTTTGAAATTCCAAGCTGACTCAGTCAGCTCTCCT
This sequence comes from Rana temporaria, assembly GCF_905171775.1. NCBI lineage: Eukaryota > Metazoa > Chordata > Amphibia > Anura > Ranidae > Rana > Rana temporaria. The sequence continues at coordinate 34,554,643 of NC_053490.1, forward strand.
CTATGTGAATTGTGCAGTGCTTTCTGCCTCAAAGGCTCCTTCACAGACTGTAACCCACGGCAGACTTATGGCCCCGCCCCCTCAGCTGGATTCCCCAGGAGAGAGCAGGGGGAGAGGTGGCTGGAGCGCCTGTCTCAGAATATCCCCGCACGGCTCAGGGCTCTGATGAGCCATCTATCCCAACCAACAAACACATCTGAGCTGCTCACACAGCCACAGCCAATGGTTCCATAGCACTGCTTCCTCGGGGGTACAGTTTTTTATTTTATTGTGCATAATAATCAGCGCTGCTGCGGGCACCTTCAGGGACAGACTGAGCCGGCCGGGCCCCCCTCCCCACGGGCCCTCGGGAACTGCCCGACTCACCGAATGGTCAGTCCGCCCCTGGACTCAGATGACTAAAATACAACTAAAACTAAAATGGCATTTTAGTCAAAAGACTGTTAGGTAGATTCAGGTAGAGAAGCCTATAGTTACGGTGGCGTAGCTTAGCGTGTTTAGGCTACGCCGCCTTAAGTTAGCTAGGCAAGTACATGATTCTCAATGTACTTGCCTGCTAATATACGGCGGCATAGCCTAAAGCGGGCGGGCGTAAGGGCGCCGAATTCAAATGTGTTGGAGGGGGGCGTGTTTTGCCTATTCTGATGGAACACCTGCAAGCAGTGATTCCTGTACTGCAGTGGCAGTGCGTCCATTAGGGTGCATGGGCGCTGCCTCCTATGTAAAGGCACCCCCTATATGACTAATGGATAGATTCATGCATTGCATGATTCTATCCATGGCTGACCGCTGTCACCCCCTATTTAGGCGTACGGCCCCGGTTATCAGCTTTTTTCCCCTCACGCTGTTTACTGGCTTCTGTTAGAGGGACATCGGCCCCCTTAGTGCCCACCAGTGCTGCTAATCAGTGCCCACCAGTACTCAGTGCCCATCAGTACTGCTAATCAGTGCCCACCGGTGCCATCAATCAGTGTCCATCAGTACTGCTAATCAGTGCCCACCAGTGCCATCTATGGGTGCCCATCAGTGCCTCATCATCAGTGTCACCTATCAGTGCCACCTCTCTGTGGCATAGTCATTTCAAGAAAAAAGCGCCCATCGGTGTCACCTATTAGTGTCCGTCAGTGCACCCTCATCAGTGCCCACCAGTGCCACCTATCAGTACATATCAGTGCTACCTCACCAGTGGCCATCAGTGCAGCTATCGGTGCCCATCAGTACAACCCATCGGTGCCCATCAGCGCACATCAGTGAAGAAGAAAAATTACCTGTTTGCAAAAGTTTAAAACAAATTTGGTCCTTTGGTTAGCAAAAATAAAAAACCCAGTGGTGATTAAATACCACCAAAAGAAATCTCTATTTGTGTGAAAAAATTATGAACATTTCATATGAGTACAGTGTTGCATGACCGCGCAATTGTCATCCAAAATGTGAGAACGCTGAAATCTGAAAATTGGCTTGGTCAGGGAGGGGGTAAAAGTGCCCAGTAAGCAAGTAGTTAAACTACAAGTTCAACTGGGCTTTAACCACTTATCTACCAGCCGCCGTCAATTGATGGCCAGTCACATTTATATAGTAATCCGTGCATATTTATAGCACTGTTCACTGTATAAATGTGAATGGTCCCAAAAATGTGTCAAAAGTGTCCGATGAGTCTGCCATAATGTCGCAGTCCCAATGAAAAAAATCACAGATCGCCGCCATTACTAGTAAAAAAATAATAATAAAAAATATTAATAATTATTATGTCCCCTATTTTGTAGGCGCTATGGGCCAGATTCACAAAAGAGATACGACGGCGTATCTCCTGATACACCGTCGTATCTCTGTTTTAGGGGCTTCCTAACTATGCGACTGATTCATAGAATCAGTTACGCATAGTTAGCCCTAAGATCCGACAGGTGTAATTGTTTTACACTGTCGGATCTTAGGATGCAGTACCGCGGCCGCCGCTGGGGGGAGTTTGCGTCATAGACCAGCGTCGGGTATGCAAATTAGGAGTTACGGCGATCCACAACGGATTTTCGCGTTCGCTACGTCGCCGCTAGTCTAGTTTCCCGTCGCAAAGTTAGTCGTCATTTTGGGTGCCTTAACTTTAGACAGCAAACGTATTGCTGTATAAAGTATGGCCGTCGTTCCCGCGTCGAAATTTAAAATTTCACGTCGTTTGCGTAACACGTCCGGGAATACAGAAGTACGCTACGCACGTCGCCGATCGCAAAAATGCCGTCAGTTCGCGCAAAGCACGGCGGGAATTTCGAAACGGAGCATGCGCAGTAGGTCCGGCGCGGGAGCGCGCCTAATTTAAATTGTACCTGCCTATTCAATTTGGACCGCCTTGCGCCAGACGTATTTACGATACACCGCCGCAAGTTTCCAGGTAAGTGCTTTGTGGATCGGGCACTAAAACTGAAAACTTGCGGTGGTGTAACGTAAACGGCTTACGTTACACGGGCGCAATTGTACCTGAATCTGGCCCTATAACTTTTGCGCAAACCAGTCACTATACGCTTATTGCGTTTTTTTTTTTTTACCAAAAATATGTAGAAGAATATGTATCGGCCTAAACTGAGAATTTTTTTTTTAAATGGGATATTTATTATAGAAAAAAGTTAAAAATATTGTTTTTTTTTCAAAATTGTCGCTCTTTTTTTGTTTATAGCACAAAAAATAAAAACCGCAGAGGCGATCAAATACCACCGAAAGAAAGCTCTACTTGTGGAGAAAAAAGGACGTCAATTTTGTTTGGGAGCCACGTCGCACGACCGCGCAATTGTCAGTTAAAGCGACGCAGTGCCGGAAGATGAAATTTCGCCTGGGCAGGAAGGGGGTATATGTGCCCAGGAAGCAGGTGGTTAATGGCAAAAAGATGTCTTTTAAATAATGGAAGTGAAAAGATAAAAGGTGCCCCATACAGACATCAATAAGACCGCACACTTTGTAGAAGTGAATCTTGCACATAAAAACCATCAATTGAAACTTTCACAACACTGCTGAGATATCTAATGCTGCAATGGAAAGAAATACAACAAAACTTGTATTCATTTCATGTTGTGTAATATATTTCAGAAGTAGCGGTTAAATTCATCATCAGAGGTTGTAAGCATGTATTGTTTTGCAACAGAGTATTGCAGTTGTTGGCAATTTTCCTGAACCTTGATATTTTGTTATCACAAACCTGCCCGGTTGGTAACTGTTCATTTGTAGCAAGTCATAACTTCTGTAAGCTATTCAGCATACCCGTTATCATCATCAACAACATCGTCATCTTTACTTCCATCTGTCTTATCCTCTACGACAGTGGTCCCCAACCTTTTTGGCCCCGGGGACCCACATTGTGGATGAAAATTGTACCAAGGACCACGTCTGGGTGATGATGCGATTTTTCGTGGCCAATTTGTCAAGAAATGGCTGGTGTTAGCATTTCAGTCTTCACAACACCATGGTTAACCACTTAAGGACCCCTTCACGCCGATATACGTTGGCAGAAGGGCATGGCTGGGCACAAGCATGTACCTGTATGTCCTCTTTAAGAGCCCAGCCGTGGGGTCGCACGTGACCCGGTCCAAAGCTCCGTGACTGCGCCCGCGGGACCCGCAAACCCGGGGATTAACGCCACTGGGCCGTGTATGCATCCACCTCCAGCAACTGTTCCCCCCTCCTGATCCATGTTGGATGTACCTGAGCAAACCCCATAGGTTTTGAGGGGTCTTTGCAAACAAGGACCCCCCCCCCCCGCACTGGGACCTCCGTTTGCTCCTGGGGGGGATTTATCGGAGGGGATCTACCCTGAGCCCATACACCACTGTCACGCCATCAAGGGACTTCTCTATCCGTACACTAACGATTGAGAACCTATACACCATACATCTCTCTGGCCCCTGATGATGGTCTTCTGCTTACCCATAAGACCAGAAACGCGTCGGGCATCCTCCACCGCCCCTTGGAGAGTGTTTTTAAATTATGTTGTATAATACACTATTTGTGTTGTAAAAAAAACCATTCCTTTCTTTTTCTTTTACACTTGGTGCACTTTCATCCCTGGTGCTGTCTATCTGCATACAATTTTGCTATTGCTGTTGTGTACATTTACCTTGACCATTAAGGTTCATTTGTCAACAAGCATCAACTGCATCTTGTTTGGTCTATCTATTAAACTTTTTTGTAATTTTGAGTTTGGCCTTAAAAGTCCTATTTTTGGGGGTATTTCTCTTTTTTTCTGTATTTTTAAAGCTAAAGCGCCTGAAAAATGACTCCATGTAAAAAGGGTCTAACAAACCATCTCCTGTACTATGTCTGCAGTCTCTCATCATCTCCTGTACCATGTCTGCAGTCTCTGATCGTCTCCTGTACCATGTCTGCAGTCTCTGATCGTCTCCTGTACCATGTCTGCAGTCTCTGATCGTCTCCTGTACTATGTCTGCAGTCTCTGACCATCTCCTGTACCATGTCTGCAGTCTCTGACCATCTCCTGTATCATGTCTGCAGTCTCTGATCGTCTCCTGTACCATGTCTGCAGTCTCTGATCGTCTCCTGTACTATGTCTGCAGTCTCTGACCATCTCCTGTACCATGTCTGCAGTCTCTGACCATCTCCTGTATCATGTCTGCAGTCTCTGACCATCTCCTGTACTATGTCTGCAGTCTCTGACCATCTCCTGTACCATGTCTGCAGTCTCTGACCATCTCCTGTACTATGTCTGCAGTCTCTGACCATCTCCTGTACCATGTCTGCAGTCTCTGACCATCTCCTGTACAATGTCTGCAGTCTCTGACCGTCTCCTGTATCATGTCTGCAGTCTCTGACCATCTCCTGTACTATGTCTGCAGTCTCTGACCATCTCCTGTACCATGTCTGCAGTCTCTGACCATCTCCTGTATCATGTCTGCAGTCTCTGACTGTCTCCTGTATTATGTCTGCAGTCTCTGACCATCTCCTGTACTATGTCTGCAGTCTCTGACCATCTCCTGTACCATGTCTGCAGTCTCTGACCATCTCCTGTATCATGTCTGCAGTCTCTGACCATCTCCTGTACTATGTCTGCAGTCTCTGACCATCTCCTGTACCATGTCTGCAGTCTCTGACCATCTCCTGTACTATGTCTGCAGTCTCTGACCATCTCCTGTACCATGTCTGCAGTCTCTGACCATCTCCTGTATCATGTCTGCAGTCTCTGACTGTCTCCTGTATTATGTCTGCAGTCTCTGACCATCTCCTGTACTATGTCTGCAGTCTCTGATCATCTCATGTACCATGTCTGCAGTCTCTGATCGTCTCCTGTACTATGTCTGCAGTCTCTGACCATCTCCTGTACCATGTCTGCAGTCTCTGACCATCTCCTGTATCATGTCTGCAGTCTCTGACCATCTCCTGTACTATGTCTGCAGTCTCTGACCATCTCCTGTACCATGTCTGCAGTCTCTGACCATCTCCTGTACTATGTCTGCAGTCTCTGACCATCTCCTGTATCATGTCTGCAGTCTCTGACCATCTCCTGTACTATGTCTGCAGTCTCTGACCATCTCCTGTACCATGTCTGCAGTCTCTGACCATCTCCTGTACTATGTCTGCAGTCTCTGACCATCTCCTGTACCATGTCTGCAGTCTCTGACCATCTCCTGTACCATGTCTGCAGTCTCTGACCGTCTCCTGTATCATGTCTGCAGTCTCTGACCATCTCCTGTACTATGTCTGCAGTCTCTGACCATCTCCTGTACCATGTCTGCAGTCTCTGACCATCTCCTGTATCATGTCTGCAGTCTCTGACTGTCTCCTGTATTATGTCTGCAGTCTCTGACCATCTCCTGTACTATGTCTGCAGTCTCTGATCATCTCATGTACCATGTCTGCAGTCTCTGATCGTCTCCTGTACTATGTCTGCAGTCTCTGATCGTCTCCTGTACTATGTCTGCAGTCTCTGACCATCTCCTGTACCATGTCTGCAGTCTCTGACCATCTCCTGTATCATGTCTGCAGTCTCTGACCATCTCCTGTACTATGTCTGCAGTCTCTGACCATCTCCTGTACCATGTCTGCAGTCTCTGACCATCTCCTGTACTATGTCTGCAGTCTCTGACCATCTCCTGTACCATGTCTGCAGTCTCTGACCATCTCCTGTACCATGTCTGCAGTCTCTGACCGTCTCCTGTATCATGTCTGCAGTCTCTGACCATCTCCTGTACTATGTCTGCAGTCTCTGACCATCTCCTGTACCATGTCTGCAGTCTCTGACCATCTCCTGTACCATGTCTGCAGTCTCTGACCATCTCCTGTACTATGTCTGCAGTCTCTGACCATCTCCTGTACCATGTCTGCAGTCTCTGACCATCTCCTGTACCATGTCTGCAGTCTCTGATCGTCTCCTGTACTATGTCTGCAGTCTCTGATCGTCTCCTGTACTATGTCTGCAGTCTCTGACCATCTCCTGTACCATGTCTGCAGTCTCTGACCATCTCCTGTATCATGTCTGCAGTCTCTGACCATCTCCTGTACTATGTCTGCAGTCTCTGACCATCTCCTGTACCATGTCTGCAGTCTCTGACCATCTCCTGTACTATGTCTGCAGTCTCTGACCATCTCCTGTACCATGTCTGCAGTCTCTGACCATCTCCTGTACCATGTCTGCAGTCTCTGACCGTCTCCTGTATCATGTCTGCAGTCTCTGACCATCTCCTGTACTATGTCTGCAGTCTCTGACCATCTCCTGTACCATGTCTGCAGTCTCTGACCGTCTCCTGTATCATGTCTGCAGTCTCTGACTGTCTCCTGTATTATGTCTGCAGTCTCTGACCATCTCCTGTACTATGTCTGCAGTCTCTGATCATCTCATGTACCATGTCTTCAGTCTCTGACCGTCTCCTGTACTATGTCTGCAGTCTCTGACCATCTCCTGTATCATGTCTGTAGTTTGTCTGGGGGCTCCTTCTAACAGACTCTCTAACAGAAGCCCTCTCTGTGTCCATCAGAGTGGCCGCCCTTCAGGTCCCAATAAAGTACTCAGCTTCTCTTCCTGTATTTAGTTTATTGTCAAGAGATCATGTAAGGATCCCAGGGTAATGAAGACTTTGTGGGGGAGCATCTCTGTTGTTGAGTAATTGCCACATATGTAAAGGGGATGAGTTGGTAAAATGACCACGCCCATGTGGGGGGCACCAGAAATATTTCTGCACCCAGGCGCCTGTGACCCTAGGATCGGCCCTATCAGCGGGTAGCTGTGAGTAAAGCTTGAGGGATCCAGCGGGTAGCTGTGAGTACGAGGAACCCAGCAGGTAGCGTGGATGAAGCTTGAAGAATACAGTGGGTAGCTGTGAGTAAAGCTTGAAGGAGTACAGCGGCTAGCTGTGAGTAAAGCTTGAAGGAGTACAGCGGGTAGCTGTGAGTAAAGCTTGAAGGAGTACAGCGGCTAGCTGTGAGTAAAGCTTGAAGAATACAGCGGGTAGCTGTGAGTAAAGCTTGAAGGAGTACAGCGGCAAGCTGTGAGTAAAGCTTGAAGAGAGGTGCTGCGGCTAGCTGTGAGTAAAGCTTGAGGGATCCAGCGGTTAGCTGTGAGTACGAGGAACCCAGCAGGTAGCGTGGATGAAGCTTGAAGAATACAGCGGCTAGCTGTGAGTAAAGCTTGAAGAATACAGCGGGTAGCTGTGAGTAAAGCTTGAAGAATACAGCGGGTAGCTGTGAGTAAAGCTTGAAGGAGTACAGCGGGTAGCTGTGAGTAAAGCTTGAAGGAGTACAGCGGGTAGCTGTGAGTAAAGCTTGAAGAATACAGCGGGTAGCTGTGAGTAAAGCTTGAAGAATACAGCGGGTAGCTGTGAGTAAAGCTTGAAGGAGTACAGCGGGTAGCTGTGAGTAAAGCTTGAAGGAGTACAGCGGGTAGCTGTGAGTAAAGCTTGAAGAATACAGCGGGTAGCTGTGAGTAAAGCTTGAAGAATACAGCGGGTAGCTGTGAGTAAAGCTTGAAGGAGTACAGCGGGTAGCTGTGAGTAAAGCTTGAAGGAGTACAGCGGGTAGCTGTGAGTAAAGCTTGAAGGAGAAAAGCGGGTAGCTGTGAGTAAAGCTCAAAGAGAGGTGCTGCAGCTAGCTGTGAGTAAAGCTTGAGGGATCCAGCGGGTAGCTGTGAGTACGAGGACCCAGCAGGTAGCCTGGGTGAAGCTTGAAGAATACAGCTGGTAGAGTTAAGCTTGAGAGATCCCGCAGTTAACTGAGAGTCCAAGAAGTCCAGTGGGATACTGCGAACGGAGCTTGTGGATCTACAGTGGGATACTGTGAGTGAAGTTGCTTCTATAGGAGACAGCAGTTACTACAAGATACAGATCGCTGCATTCAACTTAAAGGCCCTTTTCTGTATTTCTGTATGCCTAGTCCTATTTCTGTCCAAGGAGTCTGCCTATTTGCCATTGCATTTATTTAAAGCGGAGTTCCTCCCAAAAATGATACTTCCGCTGCACGGATCCCCCCCATCCGGTGTCACATTTGGCACCTTTCAGGAGGAGGGGGGAACAGATACCTGTCTAATATAGTGGAACCTTGGATTACAAGCTTAATCTGTTCCAGGAGAATGCTTGTAATCCAAAGCACTCGCATATCAAAGCGCGTTTCCCCATAGAAGTCAATGGAAACAAAGATAATTTGTTCCACATTGACTTCAATGGCATGCAATACCACATGTGGCCAGAGGTGGGGGGTGTCGGAGAGACTCAGGAATACTCAGAGACCGCTCAGATGCACTTGGAAACACTTGAACTGAGTATTTCTGAGTATTTACAAGCGGCTTGCGAAACCGCTCCGAACGGCTCCGAGCGTCACCGGCACCTCTGGCCAAACGCGGTACTGCACACCGCAGAGGCTTGAATCCTGTTCGTGTTGCGAGACAACACTCCCAAACTGAGTCAGGATTTAAAAATAAAAAATTGCTCATATTGCGAAATGCTTGTTAACCGCGTTCCTTGCAATCTGAGGTTCCACTGTACAGGGATTTGCTCCCACTTACGGCAAAAGATCGCCACAGTATCTGCAGCGATCTACAGCATGTCCAGCCCCTTCTCCCCTCCCCCCCACCCTGTCTTCTGGGAGACACACAGGTCCCAGAAGACAACAGGGACCACTCAGAATGCGCAGTGCGACTCGCGAATGCACATTAGGGAACCAGGATGTGAAACTGCAAGGCTTCACTTCCTGATTCCCTTACTTAAGATGCCGGTGCCTCCACCCGGAGCTGAGAGACTGGTCGGCTTTGGGTGAGGATATTGCGGGCTCCCTGGACACAGGCCCGTCGCTACAGGACAGGCAAAACAAACAATTGCTTGGGGCCCCCGAGCTGGCCTGGGGCCCCCAACTTCCCCTTCTCAGGCTGTAGCGTGGCCGAGCTCCTCTTCCTTCCTCCTGGAGTCCTGTCAGTCCGGCCGGGTACCGCGCATGGTACAGGAGATACAGTTTCCTGTTCCCGGCCGGACTGACAGGAAGTGCACACCGAGTGCTCACTTCCTTTCAGTCCATCCGGGAACACAGGAAACTGAATCTCCTGTACCGCACGGTACCCGGCCCAGCCCGGGCACTATCTGATTGGGAACTGGGGACCCATAATGATAGAACACCGGACTGACAGGATGAAGAGGAGCTACAGCGACAGCCTACAGGGAAGAAAGGGAGGTGAGAATAGAAAAACATAGGGACTAGGGAGGGGGGAGGAGTAAGAACATGGGTGTAAAAATTAGTGTCGCGCTAACATAGGCTTTGCGTGCGGGGGGGGGTGCTTGGGGGCCCCATTTTGCTTGGGGCCCCCAAATTCTTTCAAATGGCCCTGCCTGGACAGGTAAGTGTCCTTATTTTTTTCTCAAATAACATTTTATTACTGTTTGTATTTACGATACAGAATATAGAGGTACAAAATTTCAGTTATGAAAGCCATGATACACATCGGGCCAAATTCTCAAAAAAGCTGCCAAACTTAACTTTCAGCAGTTAAGTTACACAGGCGTTAAATTTCTACCTAAGTTCCCGATCCACAAAGCACTTACCTAGAAATTACACGCTGTGTAACCTAAGTGCCTCCGTCGCAAGGCGGTCGTCTGCTCGAGGGGGCGATTCCTATTCAAATGAGGCGCGCTCCAGCGCCGGACGTTCGGCGCATGCGTGTGACGTCATTTTTCCCGACGTGCATCGCGCGAACGTACTTTACGCCGGGCTTTGTGGATCGTGACGGGACAATAAATTTGCGTCGAAAAAAAAAAAAATACGCGCCGGAAAAAAAAAATCAAAATTAAAAAAAAAACGCGGCGATCGAAAAAAAGGTTTGTTTTTACAAGGTCTAAACAGTTTAGGCCTTGTAAAAGCATCCCTAATTTTACGTATGCAAAACGTAACTTACGTAGAAAACACAAAGCTAAAAAGCTTTGTGGATCTGCTTAAGTACTCATTTGCATACGCAAAGCGGCATTTCGACTCGAAATGCCCCCAGCGGCGGATGCGGTACTGCATCCTAGGATCCGACAGTGTAAGTCTATTACAGATGTCGGATCTTCTGACTATCTTTGGAAAAATCCTTCTGAGGATCGTTTCCAAAGATAGCCACAGGGATACGCAGGCTGAACAGCAGTTCCGCCTGCATATCTCCTTTGAAGATTTGGCCCATCATTTCTGTCTGACAATTATTCATGAACATTGAAACTATGTTTAATGACAGTAGTTATTCTTTATCTAGCCATATTATTTCGTCAGATATAGTGTCCTTATTTTAAAAGACAGCAGCTACAGTATTTGTAGCTGCTGACTTTTAATTTTTTTTTTTTCAGATGGAACTTTGCTTTAAGGGTGCCCTAACCCTCTCTCCCACTGTTCCTGTTAAGAGAAATAAAAACCTCTGATCATTTTTTGACTTGCGCCCAATTTTTCATCTTGCACAATAAGCACTATGGCCCGGATTCACATACATCGGCGCATATTTATGCCGCCGCAGCGTATCTCTTTTACGCTACGCCGGCGCAGCGCACAGAGGCAAGCACTGGATTCACAAAGCACTTGCTCCCACTCGCTGTTAAAGATACGCTGGGTTTCCTCGGCGTAAGCCAGCGTGGGTGGAAGTGGGCGTGAGCTATGCTAACGAGGCGTGACCCCATGCAAATGATGGGCCAAGCGTCATAGAAGTACTTAAAATTAACTACGCATGCGCCGTCCCGTGGACGCATCCCAGTGCGCATGCGCAGAATCACGTCGGAACTACTCCCTAAGATACGACGAATCACTGCCTACGACGTGAACGTAACCTACGCCCAGCCCTATTCACCTACTACGTAAACAACGTAAAATACAACGGCTCTGTTCCCTGGTCCATACCTTAGCATGAGTTGCGCCTCCTATATGGGGAATAACTTTACGCCGGACGTACGACTTACGTAAACCGCGTATATTATGCGCCGGGCGCAACTACGTTCGTGAATCGGCGTATCTCCCTCATTTGCATATGTGCATAGAAAATCAATGGGAGCGGCAAATGTGCCCAGCGTAAATATGCGCCCACGATACGACAGCGTAGGCAAGTTACGTCGGTCGTAGGAAGCCTATTTTTAGGCGTATCTCAGATTGTGGGCACGGCGCACAGATACGACGGCGCATAGTTAGACTTACGCGGCGTATCTCGATATACGTCGGCATAAGTGCTTTGTGAATCCGGGCCTATGCCTAGTAAGCTGCACCCTGAGGAGGAATGTCAGCTCTCCCTGACTCTGCGGGTCACCACCAGGCCTCTGGAGGTCAGCGAGACCGCTGCACAGGGTTGGATAGATTCGTTTTAGAATGTGGCTGAGAGTAGATTTGGCGTTAGAAAATTTTGGGCTGAACTTTAAGCTCTCTATCAAATTGCCATGTGCATGACCAGCATACAGATTGCAGCATAATGAAAAAAACTGTTCATAGACCTGTGTGGTAGGTTATCAGACGTTTATTTTAGCGTTTGACCTCAGCCATGTTAGTTTTTCCAGTGTTGAGATTGTCAGATCCAAAGATTTATAGTTGGATTATCAAACCCTTCAACTGGCAGACTGCCTGGAAGAGAACAATCATCATGCTCCACGCTGTACCATGGTGCTCCCACGACTGTCACACCAGCTCATATTTATTCTAGCACACACCTTCAAATATTAAAAGCACTTCAGGAATATCCAGCAATAAACATGTCAAGTGGAAATCCATATACCTTGATGCAGGGGCGGATCCAGAGTCTAGTCTCGGGAGGGGCACTGACAGAATTTTTTTTTGGGGGGGTAATTTATCAGGGAAATGACTGGTGTTAGCGCTTCAATCATCATTGTCACTTGCCACGTCACCTGCCACACGTTGCGGATTGTCACTTGTCACTTATTGCAGCTTGTCCCTTTCCACGTCACCTGCCACACGTTGCGGATTGTCACTTGTCACTTGCCACACATTGCAGCTTGTAACTTGCCTCGTCACCTGCCACACGTTGCGGATTGTCACTTGCCACACAATGCGGATTGTCACTTGCCACGTCACCTGCCACACGTTGCGGATTGTCACTTGCCACACGTTGCGGATTGTCACTTGCCTCGTCACCTGCCACACGTTGCGGATTGTCACTTGCCACACGTTGCGGATTGTCACTTGCCACGTCACCTGCCACACGTTGCGGATTGTCACTTGCCACGTCACCTGCCACATGTTGCGGATTGTCACTTGCCACACGTTGCGGATTGTCACTTGCCACTTCACCTGCCACGCGTTGCGGATTGTCACTTGCCACTTCACCTGCCACGCGTTGCGGATTGTCACTTGCCACATGTTGCGGATTGCCACTTGCTACACGTTGCAGATTGTCACTTGCCACACGTTGCAGATTGTCACCTGCCACACGTTGAAGATTGTCACTTTCCACACGTTGCGGATTGTCACTTGCCACGTCGCCTGCTACACGTTGCGGATTGTCACTTGCCACGTCGCCTGCCACACGTTGCGGATTGTCACTTGCTACACGTTGCAGATTGTCACTTGCTACACGTTGCGGATTGTCACTTGCTACACATTGCAGATTGTCACTTGCTACACGTTGCGGCTCATCACTTGCCACACGTTGCAGATTGTCACTTTCCACATTACCTGCCACACGTTGCAGATTGTCACTTTCCACATTACCTGCCACACGTTGCGGATTGTCACCTGCCACACGTTGCAGATTGTCACTTGCTACACGTTGCGGCTCATCACTTGCCACACGTTGCAGATTGTCACTTTCCACATCACCTGCCACACGTTGCGGATTGTCACTTGCCACATCGCCTGCCACACGTTGCGGATTGTCACTTGCTACACGTTGCAGATTGTCACTTGCTACACGTTGCGACTCATCACTTGCCACACGTTGCAGATTGTCACTTTCCACATTACCTGCCACACGTTGCAGATTGTCACTTTCCACATTACCTGCCACACGTTGCGGATTGTCACCTGCCACACGTTGTAGATTGTCACTTGCCACATCACCTGCCACATAAAGCAGAATGTCACCTGCCTGCCACCAGATGCAGATTGTCACTTGCCACGTCACCTGCCACAAGTTGCGGATTGTCACTTGCCACATGTTGCGGAATGTCACTTGTCTGCCACCAGATGCAGATTGTCACTTGCTACCTCACCTGCCACACCTTGCGGATTTTCACTTGCTAAGGTGGTGTTTTGCTTGTCAGAGTCAGGCAGCAGAGAGATGATGTAATCTCTCTCCTGCCTGCACAGTGAGGGCGGAAGTTACTGCAGGGATGCAGGGCGGGCGTGGGACGGTGAGAGATGATGTCATCTCTCTGCTCCCCCGGCCGCCGGCTTGTTGATTGGCCACCCGCCCGCTCACCCACAGAGCTGACCAGCTGACCGCCCACTCTCTGACTCTCACTCGCGGCAGAGCCTCCCACACAGACTCTCAGGCACAGCAAGTTCCGCAACTACCGCCCGCTCAGACTCTTAGGGGCCGTAAGTTCTGCAACTGCCACTAATTTCTCGGGGGTGGCAATTGCCCCGTTGCCCCCCCTCCTGCATCCGCCCCTGCCTTGATGTGCATTTTGATTTTGCATGTATGGCTTGGATGTTCAATAAATATACAAAGCATGTGTCTTTCATGGGCTCCAATTCCAACCAACCATCACACACAATGGGGGTTATTTACCAAAACTGGAGAGTTCAAAATCTGGTGCAGTTCTGCATAGTAATCAATCAGCTTCTATCTTTTATCCTCAAAGCTTAGCCACTTGCTGACCATATTTGTTAAATACATGGCGGCAAGCTGGTACTGCTGCGCCCGATCACGTACCTAGTATGTGATCCAGCATTTCCAGGTTGGGGCATGCATGCTCTCTGCCAGCAGGCCGCTCCCACTGTGATTATACAGAGTGGGAGCTGATCTGCGGGTACCATGGACTTGATGTTAGCCGGCACCCACTGATCATCTAGCACAGAAGCAGAACAGCGGTCTGCCTATGTAAACAAGGCAGATCGCCATTCCATCAGAAGGAAGGCATGGATCCTGTGTTTTTGCAAAGCAGGGGCAAAGATTCATGTCTTCCCCTAGTAAAAGCACCTCCCACACTGTAAAAAAACACTGGCTAGGCAATCAGTTAACCCTTTGATCGCCCCTGGTGTTAATCCCTTCCCAGCCAGTGTCATTAGTACAGTGACAGTGCATATTTTTAGTACTGATCACTGTATTAGTGTCACTGGTCTCCAAAAAGTGTCAGTTAGTGTCAGAATGTCTGCCGTAATATCACAGTCCCACTATAAGTCGCTGATCGCTGCCATTACTATTAAAAAATAAAAAAAAATATCCCATAGTTTGTAAACGCTATAACTTTTTGTGCAAACCAATCAATATATGCTTATTGGGATTTTTTTTGCCGAATATATGTAGCAGAATATATATTGGCCTAAATTGATGAAGACATTTTTTTTGTTTGTTTTATAGCAGAAAGTAAAACAATTTTTTTTTTCAAAAGCGCAAAAAATAAAAGCCACAGAGATGATCATATCCCACCAAAAGAAAGCTCTATTTGTTGGATAAAAAAGACATCAATTTTATTTGGGTACAGCGTCGCATGATCACGCAATTGTCAGTTAAAGTGACACAGTGCTGTATTGCAAAAAAATGGCCTGGTCAGGAAGGGGGTAAATCTCCTGGAGGACAAGTGGTTAAAGTGGTTGCTAACCCACTTTTACAACTCCACATACTCCTCTCTGTGTTCTAATGCTGTGTAAGCCTGTGTGTTTTATAAAAAAAAGAAAGAAATGCCTTCTTTACCTCATTACAGATCTCCTGGCGCTCACGTGACCTGCCAGCTCTCTAGCTCTCTTTCTCCCCATCTGATAGGTGCAGTGGGTGGGGCCGAGATTCCTCAGTGACGTCAGGAGGGATGAGAAGAGAGAGAGAGAGCTGGCCAGTCACGTGATCCCCGGGAGACGCTCTGAAATGAGGTAAAGAAGGCATTATATTTCATAAAACACACACAAGGGGGACACAGGACATAGAGAGGGTTATTTAGGACAAGAAAAGTAATTTGAGCAGCAGGAGGGGGCGGGCACTGGCGCGAGCAGGCAGGGAGGGGAGGGGGCGGGCACTGACGCGAGCAGGCAGGGAGGGGAGGGAGGAGAGGACAGAGAAGGAAACAGTAGGGCTGCAGATGAAGGAGGCATGTAAACCACGGTGTCAGGGCTCAGTAGCTATGATATACCGTGGTCAGTTTACAGGGGGGAGGGTATAGCCAGGCAGGATCAACCAGGCATTTTAGGTGTTACCTAAAAGGTGGGCCAAATGACAAAGCACAAGCACTGTGCTGTGTAACATGCTGTAAAGGAACAGAGGGCCAGATCCATCCACGAAGCGTGGCGCTTCTTTACGGCCGGCGTAGTGTATCTCAGATACACAACGCCGCCGTAACTTACAGCGTATTTCCCGTATTCTCAAAAAATTTGCGCCGTAAGATACGGCGGCGTAGTGTATCTGTGTTGGCGTAAGGGCGCGCAATTCAAATGGATGAGATGGGGTGTGTTTTATGCTAATACGTCTTGACCCAACGTAAATTACGTTTTTTCGGAATGGCGCATGCGCCGTCCGTGGGGCTATCCCAGTGCGCATGCTCGAAATTAACCCGCAACAAGCCAATGCTTACGACGTGAACGTCATTCTACGCAAAGCCCTATTCGCGAACGACTTACGCAAACGACGTAAAATTTTTAAAATTCGACGCGGGAACGACGGCCATACTTAACATTGAGTACGCCTCATATAGCAGGGGTAACTATACGCCGAAAAAAGCCTTACGGAAACAACGGAAACAATTGCGCCGGCCGGACGTACGTTCGTGGATCGCCGTATCTAGCTAATTTGCATACTCAACGCGGAAAACGACGGAAACGGCACCTAGCGGCCGGCGTAAATATGCACCTAAGATCCGACGGCGTACTAAGACGTACGCCAGTCGGATCTAGCCCAGCTTCAGGCGTATCTTGTTTTGTGGATACAAAACAAAGATACACCGGAGCAAACTAGCAGTTACGCGGCGTATCAATAGATACGCCACCGTAACTGCTTCGTGGATCTGGCCCAGAATCTTTATTTTGATTTTTTTGGATTGAAGAAGCTGAAGTTAGAAGCTGATTGGCACCAGATTCTGCCTCCGGCTGGGTTTACACTACTACACTACTTTCATCCTACTTTGCTCTGCTACATTGGTCCTACATTTATCTTACTTTCATGAACAGGATACTACTTTGGATTTCAATGATATTCAATGGGTTGAAGTAGGATCAATGTAGGACCAAAAGTAGTACAGGGAGCATTTTCAAAGTCGGACCGACTTGTGTAGGACCAGTTAGGACGGCTCTCATAGGGAAACATTGATTTTCACACGTCATGCTACATGAGGCTCCCAATGTAGGACCGTTTGTCGGACAAGTGTGAACCCAGCCTCCACCAGTTTTTGCAAATCTCCCCCAATGTATTCCCGTCCCACAGTAACAATAACTTGCAATTCTGCCCTTAATCTAAAGAGAACTGATTCGTAACCATTGATACAGCTTCTGGTGCTGCTCAGAAAGAAAACGACATAACCTAAAATCATATACAATTATTGGTGATGCTATTTTATTACATTATATATATATATAAGGGTTCAGGTTACAACTCTTGAATCTTTTTTTTTTTTTTTTTTTTTTCAACCATCGGGATTGTACTGGCTCCACAATTTTTTTTTTACCGCAGTCCCTGATCAGACAGGCTAGATCCAGCCCTGATCCGAAACAAAAAAGGTTTTGGCAATCAAACACTTTAATTGAATATTATGATGAGATTAGGGGTGTTGGTATGATAATTAAAGGTTGGCTTAAATTATACTCTACTGGTCACATGGTAGACGCTACGCCAAAATATCCCACTAAGAAGGGAAAACCATCCTATGCCTTTAATTAAAACATTTTGCATGATCTATCTATAGCTATCTATAAATAGAACGTCTGAATTATGTAGTTTTTATTATCAGCAGAGCTGGGCGTAGATGATTATCACGAGGACAGATGAACCGTGTGATAATACATGGCACAGACTGAGACATATGGATGACAATCTGGGTAGACCAGTTAGTAAAGAGAATATTACACAATCTGATCATAATTAAGGATTACTCATTGCAAAATTAAAGTATAATCTGGTAAAACCCCTTACTAATAGATTCAATATGGTCAGTTCATTCAAAACCGACGTATGCCTGTAAATTAAACTGTATCTAAACCTAAGACCTTTTTCAGGCTTTTTTCCCCTTTGATTTCACCTGGTGATCCTGCTGACAAAGCCCAGTCATTGTATTATACACCCATTGGCCATAACCTTACGGCCACCCACCTAATATTGAGTTGTTCCCACTTTTGCCGCCAAAACATATTTCATATTTTCTTTTGGCAACATCCCATGACAGCCATGTCCCTACACTTATGATGCCAAAAATACATGATCGCCATCTACCTACACTTATATTGCCAGCACTAGATGATCGCCATCTACCTACACTTCTATTGACAGTACTCCACGATTGCCATCTCCCTACACTTCTATTGCCAGCACTAGATGTTTGCCATCTCCCTACACTTCTATTGCCATCACTACATGACCGCCATCTCCCTACACTTTGTTTCCCAGCACTCCATGATCGCTATCTCCCTACACTTCTATTGCCAACCCTACATTCATCATTAAGGCGAACCCCAGCTTAAAGACGAGGCTTACACTGTGTGCAGTTGTGTAGCATACAGTGTTCCACTAGGGAAATAAGCAGAATACCGACCCACTTGCTACCGGAAGACCTGTCATCTGAGCTTGGTACTGCTGCTCGCTGTTTGGCTTCTGTACATATTCAACAGTTCACGGTTACCCGTAGTAACTACTCTCTGCTCCGACCCTCCTGCTGAGTTACCCCTTTGTGGTGGCTTTCCTCCTGTACCCTGTTTGTGTGACTCGGAAACCCTGTTCTTCCGATATGTCATGTACCACCATGCACCCCTTTGAATATCTTCAGACCAGGCTCATGCACAGTTAACAAAGCTTTACTCGAAGGCTGTGGCAATACAGTTCAAGAACATTCAAGTCCTTGGCTAGCTGTTTCTAAGCTGCCCAGGCATACCTTTGCAGGTAGAAGTCCAGTAGTGACAAAATCTTTCATCAGATAGGCTTTCTTAGGGTGATGGTGATCAAGGATTACTCCAGGTTAAGTCTTATTACTGAACCCTCTTCTCCTTCCCCATGCGTAAAAAAGAGAGGGGGTGGGTAGAATTGTTTCCCAAACCAGATGGCAATAGCTCACAATCCCATCAAAAGAAGCAGATAAAAACAAAATACATATATGGTAGAGGGAGACCCTCTTCCAAATGTTGGGATTTTTGATGTGAGATGTCAATTGTAGTACTAAGGTAAGTACACCAAACACAGAGGTTTACAAATTTATCAAATAAGTTTATTTATATAAAGAGTTCATAAAAACAAGTATAACATGAATTCGACCACAATAGTTACAAAAAGCAGAGGTAAAGTATAATATGCAGGTTGCCAACTAGTTTCACACTTTCGTGCTTCGTCAGGGCCTTGCAACTTAATCTTTTTGGATTTAGTGGTCTGTGTATGACATAAGAATATGCCGTTAGTACACAAATAATTAATACATTGTAATACATTATACATTTTAATAACAAAAAAGAACATAGTATCTGTGTGCTCACCAATTCTGTTAACGACTAAACCAAAAGACATGTCAAAACGCACTTCAAAGGATCCCGGCGGCACGGATGGCAGGGGCGATTCGGACAATGACCAGTGGAAGCCAGATCCACTTAGCCGTTAGATGTGCGGATATTAAGGTAATTGGAGACCCAGCACGAGCCAATAAAGTGTCTGCAAATTGTTAAAGTATATAAGGTAATATTCGGGTACCCTGTGCGCATCTGCAAACGTGATCCATTCACAGATATACACAGTTATACTGGATAAAAATACATACTACACTATAATAACTCAAAAGAGGAATAGTGGTAATGACAGTTGGCCAGGAAAGATTATACTGCTAAGATGTCACAGCACCGCATATGAGTAATGCCAAGAATCAACAGTATATATTTATAGCTACTTTGCTGCTTTAGGAAAAGGTATAAATAATCTGAATGTGACTGTGCTACAGGAATTATAGAGAGGTACCCCATAATGGAGTAGTGGATATATAGTCCCTCAGGTAAGGAGACTGCCCCACGTGTAATTGCACATGTAGCAGCAAGCCTCCATATGAGGTTATAATATCCCAGGGCAGTCTATGCTCAAGTACTTAAATAGTTATACTATGCCCATTTAACAAAGGGGTTTACCCAGAGGAGTACAGTATAAGAACATTATATTTATATACAAGGTTTATACGGGTAAAAGGAGAAGTCCTCGTAGCAAACAGACACTATCAGCATAAATTGCTTGGTAAGTGAACGCTATTTACCTTTGGCTCAGAAAGTGGAGGGATTAATTTCCAATGAAGCAGGAAAGAGGCTTCCAAGCTTGTGTAGACGTTTCCGAGTTCCCAACTGGCCATCTGAGGTTTGTATTGGGTCCTTGTACTCAAGACAGCGTCTGACATAGTAATGGTCAGCGCCATCTTAAGTACCTTACCTTTGCCGGAAGTGAAAGGTCACGAATGACCTCTGACTTCACTTCCGGCCCGTGTGTCCCAGACGGTGCGCGCGCAACGATTGCGTCCATGCGTGCTGACGCACGCATGGAACGCATGCCTGAGGCGCATCACGCCCCACGCACAGGGCAGGTACTGTAGGGCTCAGATGAGCCAGACATGCCTACATTGGTCGCGCGCACACCCTGGAATCAACAGGGGAAGGAGGTGTAACACAGAAGGACACACCTCCCTAGTGGGACACACGAATACCCACACAAACTTATAGCCCTAAACATCCCCAAGACATCTTAGCAGCTGGGAAATAATGGAGAGCGTTAGGCACAGTCATGGTAACAGAATGAAATAATGTATATACAGCAGTTTAGTACAATATTGTATCATAATACAACATAAAATGAATAAACTTAGATAATATGTATAGATGACATTCAGGTAATTGGCAATAATACTTAGTGCACTAAATCTCAGGCTAATATAACCAGTATACATAATCGTGCTGGTAAGACGGAGGAGATGGAGGGGGAGGGTGGGGAAGAGAGAAAGGGGGGGGGAGGAGAGAAAGGGGGGGAGGAGGAAAAAAAATATTTAAAATAAAAGGGGAGGACCAAAGTCGGGGGGAGGAGGGGAGGGGGGGAGG
Source organism: Rana temporaria (assembly GCF_905171775.1). NCBI lineage: Eukaryota > Metazoa > Chordata > Amphibia > Anura > Ranidae > Rana > Rana temporaria. The sequence goes on from NC_053490.1 coordinate 34,575,475, forward strand.
AAACAGGAGGGGATTTGTTCAAATAACCTAGAAATAGTATTGAGATTCAAATAAGGTATGTATGGAAATAAAAATAGATACAATTTGAACAATACATAAAGAACAAATCCCACATAAATGCATATGTTGATTCTAAAGAAAAGGTCTAAAGGATAGGGAAGTGTTGAGGCCCGGTGGGTAGGTGGCCCATTGGTCAAATATCCATCGGGCCTCACGTTGCAATATCTTCTTATCGAAGTCACCCCCCTCTCTGGAAAGGGGATGACCTCTAAGGCAAAGAATGATATGAACGATGGGTCATAGCTATGATTTAACCCCACGTGCTTACATATTGGGGTATACAGAAGACCAGCATCCAAATAGTAAAGATGGTCTTGAATTCTCTTGGCAAATGGCCATTTGGTTTTGCCGATGTAGAAAGCACCACATCGGCATGTGGCCAAATAGACGATACCAATGGTAGTACAGTCAGCAAATACCTTAGACTTAAGGAAGCCACCTCTGGGTAGAGGGCATCCATCACCCTCCTGGATCCATGGACACTGATCACAGTGGCCACATTGATAGGTTCCAAATCCCCCAGATGCTTCTGTCTCTAGTATGTCAGGAGAGAGATGACTATGTATTAGACCATCTTTAATTGACCTGGATTTCCTATAGACAATTTCCAGTCTCGCTGAGACATATTTGGAAATGATAGGATCCTCTGACAAAAAATGCCAATTGTTGTTAATCAGTTGGCGAAAAAATTTTGATGGGCACTGAAAGTTGTAATAATTTTGGTGGTGGAATTAGGTTCCTTCTTTTTGGGTTTAAATAGCAACATCTCTCGTGTATTTAATTTGGTCTTGGCATAGGCCCTCTTCAGTACTTTCTTACTGTACCCTCTTTGCAATAGACGTAGGTACAGGGCATGTGCTTCTTGTTCCAAATCCTCTTCCCTTGTACAATTGCGACGCAACCTAAGATATTGGCTGTATGGAATGCTTTGCACTAGGGGCCGCGGGTGGGAGCTAGAATAGTGCAGGATGGTGTTACCCGCTGTTTCCTTCCTATATAAATTACTGAATAGTGTACCATCATCATTGAGAAAAAGTCTAAGGTCAAGGAAGGGAATGCTTCTAGCATCAGACTGGATAGTGAATTTAAGATTGAAATCGTTAATAGATAAATACTGCATAAAATCAGACAGCAGAGCAGCTGACCTAGTCCAGATGACCAGCACATCATCGATATACCTCCGCCATAGGAGAATGTGGAGGAGGTATATCATGGCGGCATCATCCGAAAATATGTCTCTTTCCCAATCCCCCCCAGGTACAGGTTGGCATACGATGGGGCACAAGATGTCCCCATCGCAACCCCCTGTACCTGGAGGTAAGTGGAGCCATTGAAAATAAACATGTTATTCATCAAAATGTGCTCAAGTAGTCTAGTGACAGATTTACAGATTTTCCAGTTATTGTGATCCTGCTCTCTCAAGAAGCGGGATACCACCTCCGGCCATTTGTCATGGGGGATGCTGAAGTAGAGTGCTTCAATGTCTATCGCTGCCATGATAGCACCAACTGGCACCGTCATGCCTTTGATAACTTTCAGCAGCTCAAGGGTGTCTTTGAGGTATGAGGGTAGGCCCATAACATGAGGTCTTAGCTGTGTGTCCACATACTTACTGGCCATTTCAGTGTGACTACCAATGCCAGATATAATCGGATGGCCAGGGGGGTCTTTGATGTTTTTGTGCACTTTTGGCAGTGAGTAGAACGTTGGAATTTTCCTTTCCCATGCGGTCCCATTCGCTTGCTGAGCCCAGCCTTCCCCTAATTTATAGGCTGACCAGGGTGGAGAGCAGAACCCAAAAAGCCAGGGAAACTGGCAGACCCAGTTAACCCTTTCCCACCTGGGCAGCCCATACTCCCTTACTAGCAACAACCCACCATGTAGGCACCATGTAGGCACCTGCCTATAAGGAGATTATATCAGACCTTGTTGTAGACTGGTTGGTCAGTAGTAGTCCATGTTTTAAACAGTGTGAGGAATCAACCTATGTCCTTTGAAGGGTACCACACAAAAAGCACACCGCACTACACCAATCTATACCTTTTGACTTTCTGTTCAGGAATGTAGGCCTTAATTAAGTGGTTGGTGTCCATTGCCCTCAACACAGAACTGAATTACCTGTTCATTCTCTTTCTGATCACTCACATTTGGTGTTCACATCCTTCCCATTGCAATGGCCAAAAGAAGGTATTCACGCCACCATTTAAAATAGCCCATTAGTCCCTTGTTGCCACAATAAAGGGCATCTATTCATTGACAAACTTCTTATAGGACATCGGCTTGTCTCAAGGAATACCAAAACCCAGAATTTGTTTCTTTCGCTCTCTTTTTTTTTTTCCTACAAATGAAATCAATATTTCCTGATTTATGGTAATGGTTGTTAATCAGTTATTTATTGACAGACTTCAATGTGTAATAGTTTAGGAAGTATAAAGAAAAAACTTTCTGTTATTGTAAGACACATAAACTAAGAATAAATGTGTGTAATTTCCTGATATGTAGCAATGGTTGTTAAGAAAATATATTGACAGTTTTAGGAATGTTTACTTTACAAAACTCACTGTGCACCTTTATTGTACTTTAGCCTGCAGATCCGTTCCATCATTATTGATGTAAGTCCTGTGGAAGTGGCAACTACGTCTGTTCTCAAAGGTTGTGCCTGAAAACAAATACAAAGAATGGGAGGCAAGGAAAGAAGAAAGGATATTGGAGGTGATAGCCAATCCACAGACCTGTAAAGCCATACACAGGTTGGTTTAACGGGAGTTCATAATTTAATTGCTTTTAAACAGAACTAGAACTTTGAAATATATTTTTCAGTCAGTAAATAAACATGTAAAGCTTATCAGGTGGACTGTACACCAGGGAGCCTCTTAAGCCTCGTACACACGTCCGAGGAACTCGACGGGCGAAACACATTGTTTTGCTCGTCGAGTTCCTTGTGAAGCCGCCAAGGATCTCGGCGAGCCAAATTTTCCCATTGCCGTCAAGGAAATAGAGAACATGTTCTCTTTTTGGCTCGACGAGATCCTCGGCGGTTTCCTTGTTGAAAAGTGTACACACGACCGGTTTCCTCGGCAAAAAAAAAAACCAGCAAGCTTCTTGCTGGTTTTTGCCAAGAAACTTGACCGTGTGTACGAGGCCTTACTGTTATTACCTGCAGCCTTGAGGCTCTCCACCTTCATCAAACACCAAGAGCCATTCTATAGCTAGCCATGGACATTAAAGAACGATGGGACATGCATACATGATCTAATCAATTGAAGATGTCTTTGTATCCAACGTTACCATTCTTGTGTTCCAATTACCATTATAATGTTAAATGGAAAGCAGAGGAAAGTTGCAGACCACTGTAGAGCACCCCGCGTAGGAGCCGTGAGTGAAAAGGGATCCTCCACCCTGCATAGCCAAGCACCCACAGGCTCCCAGAGTCAGAGAACAGTCCAGTACTTTGTTTTTGTATTTTTATTGAGGGGATAAAACTTGGATGCGGAATAGGGGTATTATGGGATGCTCACTTGACTTCAAAAAACTTTGGGGACAATTCTTCTACATACAGTCTATATACACTTCTTTCTCTTCCTCCAGCACTTCACTTGTTTGCAAACACAGACTTAGCTGGTATACTTTAAGTAAATCTGGCAAAGCGCTTAGGCAGATCAAAGCTAAAGCCCTTTACAGGCAGGGCCCCTTTGGTTGTGTAGCAAAGTCTAGTGTTCAGCTTACATCCCTGTGGCTACTGATCCTTCTTCAGGCACTGCCAGCCCACCCGGCTGCAGCTGCCCCTTTCACTAGCCCTCCTGGCTACTTCCCACAGTCCTCCCAGACTGACACCACAGTCCTCTCAAACTGTACACTCACCAGCCCACCCAGCTGACTCTCCTAGAGAACTCCTGGACGTGCTGACCTCACACTTGCTCCTGTGCCTCCAGGAAAGATATCCTTTGTGTTGTAGAGGGTCCCTCCAGGCCCGTGGTCAACCCCCCCCCCCAGACTAGAGAGCACCCTCAAGGGCCACGACAGCCTCCTCAGCACTCCTTCATCTTCCACCTGACTGCCCCTTGCTGGCCTGACCCATGAGTATTTATGAGGTACCCACCCACTATCAGTCTATTTACTGGGGATTGTCTGGGTCCCTCCTCAATACACCAGGCCGCTCCTCTTAAACTCCACCCTCTACTTCAGGAAGCTTCTCCAAGGTTCCAGAGAGCAGGGGGAGCTCCAAGACATGCTGCCTACTGAGTCATCCAGCCTCCCAAGTGTTACTCAGCCCTGACTTAGATTCAACACAGGCTTGGCTGCCAGCCAAGCCAAGCGAAATGTACCTACTCTAACAACTTTGTACACTTAGCACACTAGCTAGACTCTAGAGGGTGCTATATCACCATAAATAATTTATTGCTGGTGTGTGTAAGATACCACCATGGCCAATACGAAAACAAATAATAATAAGTGAGGTTTTTTCCTCCCATTGAGTTTACTACCAACCAAGATGCAAAAATCTGAGCTGAATAATGATTGAAGTTGGAATTCCTGACCTTCAAACTTGTTCTAGGCCAGAGCCTCAGAAAGTACTGAAACCAATCATTTATCATGATAGCCAGTAAAAAAAGCATTTAAGAAGGAGAGGTCAGCAAAGGTGGTCTTCTACACAAACCTTAAAACAATTACCGTATTTATCGGGGTATTGCGCGCTCCGGGGTATAGCGCGCACCCCTAAAGTGGACCCGCATTCCTGTAAAAAAAAACATTTTAGTACTTACAGTTGTGGTGTCTTGCGCGGCGTCCATCGGCGGCCTCGTCGGGTCCGGCGTCCGTCTGCGGCTTCCGTGGTGTCCTCCTCGTCTGGTCCGGTGTCCTCCCCGCTCGATCCCCGCTTCCCGCGCTGAGTTTGAACCACTGCGCGGCATATACTGAGCGCAGTACACTCGGGTATAGTCAGGCAGGCTCGGCTCCTCTCGCGGTCACGTCCTGTGCGTCCTGTACGTCTAGGACGTGGCCGTGAGAGGAGCCGAGCCTGCCCGACTATACCCGAGTGTACTGCGCTCGGTATATGCCGGCGCAGTGGTTCAAACTCGGCGCGGGAAGTGGGTATCGGCGTATTTTGCCCTGATTTTTAGGGCAAAAAGTGCGCGGTATACGCCGATAAATACGGTATATGCTTAACGGTTTCCAGCACAAATAAATGTCTAGAATGGATACAGATCTTATGGCCATGATTTATGGACCTTATTTACTCCGCTTTTCTTCAAATTTGCCACATATTTAACCACTTGAGCTGCGGAAGGTTTTATCCCATTCATGACCAGTAGTAGTCAATGTTTTAAACAGTGGGAGTAATTAGCCTGTAATGACCCTTGTTCTTTGAAGGGTACCCCACAAAAGGCACAAAGCACTACACCAGTCAACTTTTGACTTTCTGCTCAGGGACGTAGGCCTTAATTAAGTGGTTAAAGCTATTTAGCACTGCACTATTTTAACTGGTAATTGCGCGGTCATGCAATGCCAAATTAAATTTATACTGTTTTTTTTTTACACAAATATAGCTTTTTTTTTGTGGTATTAGATCACCCTTGGGTTGTTTTTTTTATTGCATAAATGGAAAAATACTGGAAATTCTGAAAAAATAATAATGTATTCTCTGTTATAAAACGTATCCAATAAAAGAAAATGTCTTCATAAATTTAGGCCAAAATGTATTCTGCTACATGTCTATGGCCAAAAAAATCCCAATTAGTGTGTATTGAGTAGTTTGTGTGAAAGTTATAGGGCCGGATTCAGATAGGTTAGCGGATCTTTAGATCTATCTAAATTACGTTACGCCGCCGCAAGTTTTTTGAGGCAAGTGCTTTATTCAGAAAGCACTTGCCTGTAAAGTTGCGGCGGCGTAGCGTAAATCTCCCGGCCAAATTCAAATTCGGCGAGTAGGGGGCGTATAATATTTAAATCAGGCGCGTCCCCGCGCCGAATGAACTGCACATGCGCAGTCAGCAAAATTTCCCAGCGTGCATTGCTCCAAATGATGTTGCAAGTATTCGGTGTTAACGTAAATTAAGTCCGGCCATATTCCCCAACTGACTTACGCAAACAACGTACCTGTGCACTGCAAGCCAGCCTCGCTGATCTATATTGTGTGTTTGGCTTCCTGTGTGCTCTATGTCTGTTTCTGTTTACCAGCCATGGCTTGTTCTTGACTTTCTCTGTCTGCTTCATATTCCGACCTTTGGCATGTTCTTTGACTATCCCTGCCTGCTTGTTGCCCCAAGCTTTTGGCTTATCTCCTGACTATCCCTTGTTGTCCTGGTCTGCTGCTTCCTCTCTATCCTCCAGTAGCCTACCATTAGCGTGAGCTGAGAGACCCTGGGGGCAGCGACCTGGAGCCAGTTGCAACGAAGTCCATCCCCACCATCAGGGGCCCTGGTGAACACCTGCTGGCTCTTAGATTGCGCGCCCTGGGAAATCTAATGCTCTAGCTCCCAGTGTGTTCCTTGTTGGTGCTCCAGAGGACCTGCTTTCATGAACCACCCAGAGCTCCATTCGCAGCAGTCAGCCGTAGGGTCCACTACCTTAGCAGTGCACTCATGACCCCAATGGGGTGCATCTGTCACCTGGCTTCAGGTGACCTGACACATGTACAAGACATAGAGGACAAGAAGACATAAACAGCAACTAAAGTATATCTGAATCCAAGAACAAAAATATATTTTATTGCAGCTTAACAGATCAGTAACAGACTTCCTGTGAGGAAAGGTTTCACCTGTTGGTGGCGCTGTCAGTCCTGTGGATCGCAGTACTGGTGTCCACCAGTGGGTGTCTCCTAACAGTCCGGAGCTTTCATGAAAGGTTTCACCTGCTAGTGGCACTGTTAGATCCCTGGGCCGCAGTACAAATGTCCACCAGCGGGTGTCTCATGGCAGTATGGAGCAGACATCACCTCCTGCGATCAAGTGTCACCTGAGACTTATTGCAGGTGTGTGTATTAATACCCGGCAACCATTCACACACTTGCCCTGGTATCTTCCTTGTGCCCTGACCTGTACCTGCAAACCTGTGATTCTGTTCCTGTTATCCTGTTTATCCTGTGTACCTGTGAACCTGATCCTGATCCCATCCCTCCTGTTACCCTGTTGTCCTGCATCCCTGCCCTGCAGCCTGATCCCATCCATCTTCTCCCTGTCCTGTTCCTTGCCCCCATCTGCTGATCTCCTGTGTATGACCCTGGCATGGCTACGTTTATGATTCCGGTACTCCCCTTCTATTGTATATACTTATTTGTTATCTGTGGGTCACTGTCTGGTTGGTTGTTCACTGTTTAGGGTTGGAAGTGTTTGTATATTTATATCACTTATCTTTAATAAACGTAATTACTCACTTAATATATGTTTTGGGTTCCTCTGTCATAGTTCACACGGTTCTGGTCTCACCTGTTCATGACACTTCCTGTCCTAGGGTGACAACTCTCACTTAGGCCTGATTCACACCTATGCATTTTTAGTGCTTTTTGCATTTTGCTGATTTGCATTACAGGCCATTTAACATGGTTTCCTATGGAACTCGTTCTGTAGTGCAAATCTGCAAAATGCAAAAAGCACTAAAAATGCATAGGTGTGAATCAGGCCTTAGTGTACTTTATCTATGGAGGGACAATGTTGTCGCCTAGGGACATGATGTTTGCCAGGACTAAAGAACAATCATTTTCTCCAAAACACAAGGCAAAAGGTGTTTTGTAGTCTACAGGGATTGCTAGGCACAATGCTAATAGGTATCAGTCTAATCTTCTGGCAGAATCAAAGGGAATATTTTTGGCACTGTTTGAACAACTATAACAAAATGGTCTCAGTGGTATATTTAACAGAACAAATAGGAGTGAATAAGAGAACATCACAGCTGTGCCATGCCATCAAACGCAGTCACTGTGCCATGCCATCAAACGCAGCCACTGTGCCATCAATTGTCACCACTGTGCCATGCCATCAAACGCAGCCACTGTGCCATCAATTATCACCACTGTGCCATGCCATCAAATGCAGTCACTATGCCATCAATTCGCACCACTGTGCCATGCCATCAAACGCAGTCACTGTGCCATGCCATCAAACGCAGTCACTGTGCCATGCCATCAAACGCAGTCACTGTGCCATGCCATCAAACGCAGTCACTGTGCCATGCCATCAAATGCAACCACTGTGCCATGCCATCAAACACAGCCACTGTGCCATCAATTGTCACCACTGTGCCATGCCATCAAACGCAGCCACTGTGCCCCTCAATTTTTACCACTGTGCCAATTGTCGCCACTGTGCCAATTGTCGCCACTGTGCCCTTTAATTGTCGCCACTGTGCCCATTGTTGCCACTGTGCATGTAATATGCCGCCTTTCTATTCTACATCCATTTAAAGGGACACTGCAGTTTTTCTTTTTTATTAATATTCGTTCATGTCAAAACAATAAGTTTTAAAGAGTGGAGGATTGTTAGAAAACCTCTGTGGGTGCAAAATACACCACTTTTCTTATGCCTTTATTTAATAATAAACCTACAACATACTCCTCATTTTAATGTCCTGTAAGCTATACATCTCATCATTTTTTAGCAGGGGTTTCCTAAAGACAAGTTATTTTAAGGGGGCCAGATCCTCAAAAGGGATATGCCGGCGTAACTGCTGTTACGCCGTCGTATCCCTGTTTCTAACTATGGAACTGATCCACAGAATCAGTTTTCCATAGTTAGGCAGAAGATCCGGCATGTGTAAGGGACTTACACTGCCGGATCTTAGGATGCAGTACCGCATCCGCCGCTGGGGGCATTTCGTGTCGAAATGCCGCCTCGGGTATGCAAATTAGCACTTACGGAGATCCACAAAGCTTTTCAGCTTCGTTTTTTCTCCGTAAGTTTTAGTTTGCAAACGCAAAATTAGGGCTGCTTTTACAAAGTGTAAACTGTTTACACCTTGTAAAAACAGACCCTTCTGTCCAGCGACGCGTCAGTCTTATCCAAGGAACGCAGCCCCCGTACGTTCCGAGGATAAGAAATCCGGGAGCCGAGGGCTGTACTCGGAAAGCCTATCATAGCCGCTGGCTCTGATAGGCACTTCCGCACAGCCAACCAGCTACCGTTATTCAGATAGCCGGCGCCCTATGTCCGGCCATCTGAATAGACCAGTGGCAGCTGCCCACAATAACATACATTCATGCAATCCATGAATGTATGTTATTTGCGAGAGCCAGAGGGGGCGGCGCTGCAGAACAACATTTTTAAAGTCTTAGGCCTTGTACACACGGTCGGACCAAACCGATGTGACTGGTCCGACGGACCGTTTTCATCGGCTCACCGCTGAAGTGGCCCGACGGCCTGATGTGCGTACACACCATCGTTCCAAAAACCGATCGGGTCAGAACGCGGTGACGTCAAACACACGACGTGCTGAATAAAACGAAGTTCAATGCTTCCAAACATGCGTCGACTTGATTCTGAGCATGCGCGGGTTTTGAACCGATGCTTTCTGTACTAACCATCGGTTTGGACCAATCGGGCAGCGGTCCAGTTTTGAAGCATGTTTTAAAATTTTGGACGGAAGGAAAACAGACCGATGGGCTATACACGCGGTCGGTTTGGACCAATGAAACTGAACCTCGGTCCATTCTCATCGGTTTTGTCCGACCGTGTGTACGGAGCCTTAAAGGGTCCGTTTTTTTTCTTCTTTTTTTTTTTTTTATGACTACAGGAGGGGGGGAGCGGCGCCCGGGCGCCCCCTATGGACGGGCCACCACTGACATTGAGTTTGATTTACTAAAGCCTGAGGAGTGTAAAATCAACTTCTAACTTCAGCTTTTTCAATAAGCTTTGACAAAAATATAGAAGATGATTGGTTTCTATGCAGAGCTGCACCAGATTTGGAACTATCCAGTTTTATTAAATCAATCCCATTGTCAGATGTTCTAATTCTTTTCAACTTCTCTCTTTTGGCCTCATCGGGATATTTTGTATCACTTCCTGCCCTGCCAAGGGGAAATGTACTCAATAAGAACACAGATGTATCTTTTGCCTATTCTATCAAAGATGAAACAAAAAGTTTGTCTGCTTCTGGAACTTAAATTTCATTGGGATTTTTTGTGTAGTTTCTTAAAATGTTTCTCTTTTTTTGTTTCAGTCCTTTGGTTTACTTCATGGGTGACTCAGAGGAAAGGAATCTGACCTACAGATGTATATTTGAAGAAGACTTTAAGTACATCCTTTTGCCTGTGGCCTATTCTATTGTTTTTGCAGTTGGATTCGTCCTCAACATCATCGCCTTGTACATTTTCATCTTCCAAATTCGGCCATGGAAGGTGGTCACACTTTTTATGTTCAACTTGGCTCTGTCAGACCTTCTCTACGTCTTATCCCTTCCACTGCTGGCCTACTATTACTCCAAAGCCAATGATTGGCCTTTCTCCGAGCCGCTGTGCAAGATAGTCCGTTTCCTCTTCTACACCAGTCTGTACTGCAGTATCCTCTTCCTTCTCTGCATCAGTGTATACCGTTTTCTGGCAGTGTGTTACCCAATACGCTTTCTACAATGGGGTCATATTCGATACGCAAGGATTGCCTGTATTACCATTTGGGTGGTCATTGTTGGCATTCAGTCACCAATACTGTATTTTGTGTCCACCAGCCAAATGGATGACAGCAGGATCTGCCACGACACAGCAAATATTGAACTCTTTGACCAGTTTGTTATTTTCAATACAGTGACCTTGGTTTTGCTCTTTTGTGTCCCCTTCACGGCCCTCCTTCTTTGCAACAGTTACATGATTTACGTGCTTCTAATGCCAACTGTGCCTGCCACACAAGCATCGAAATCCAAGAGGAAGTCGGTTAAAATCATTATCACGGTCCTTGTGGTTTTCATCACCTGCTTTTTGCCATATCATGTCACCCGTACACTCTACTATTACTACCGTAAGGTGAACACTGCCCCCTGTCCTACTTTAGATGCTGTTAATGCAGCCTACAAATCCACACGACCTTTTGCCAGCCTCAATAGCTGCATCGACCCGGTCTTGTACTTTTTGGTTTGGAGGTTCCGCTTAGTCAGGAGGAACAGACAAAGGAATATGACAGAAAGAGAAAGTTGACTACGGCCTCATACACACGACCGAGAAACTCAACAGAATCCATCAAGAAACTTGGTGGGAGAGCTTTTTTGCCGAGGAAAACGGTCGTGTGTACGTTTTTCATTGAGGAAACTGTTGAGGAACTCGATGAGGAAAAAAAAAAACAAGTTCTCTTTTTCCTCGACGGGAGTCTCTATTTCCTCGTCGGGCTGGTTTTCGACGTGTGTATGCTAAGAAACCCGCGCATGCTCAGAATAAAGTATGAGACGGGAGTAAAAGTAGCATTTGTAATGGAGATAACACATTTTTCACGCTGTAACAGACTGAAAAGTGCAAATTGTCTCTTACCAAACTTTTACTTAACACGCAGTAACATGAGATTAGCAAAAGCAGCCCCCAGGGTTGTGCCAGTGGAATCGAACTTCCCCTGCCATTGTATGTGTTGTACATCACCGCGTTTGAGAACGAGGAGATTTTGCCTTGACCGTGTGTACGCAAAGCAAGCTTGTCGAGTTCCTCGACAAGCCTAACAAGGAACTTGTAGAGGAAAACGATGTGTCTTTTCTGACAAGTTCCTCGGTCGTGTGTACGAGGCCTTCAAGACTCTGTATCAATAGGTAATATTTTGGGTAAGCCAAAGTCAAGTTTTGATTTCTGTCATGTTTTTAACCAATAAGGCCCATACCTAAAACTGAACTCCTGGCAGATAAAATGATCATTACAGCCCATCTCTGTGCAAAATGAAACCCCATCACCATCACTTCTTCAAAGAATGGAAACAGGTCCAGTGCTTCAGTCTATGCCAGCCACTGACAAGTCTTAATGTGATATAATAATGCGCTAAAATCAACCCTTAATGCTGTACAGTAAAGATACAACGTGCAATGACTGTGATAACACTCCAGATAGCATACACCACAATATAATGAGTGCTGAAAAAAATGCTAAGTAGATGTACTCCAAGACAATAACGTGATGTGAATAAATGTGTGCCAATATGCAATTAAGGCAACAATAGGCAATTCACAGACCCATGATTAAGTCATGTGATGAGTGACGTAACGCATGGGGGAGGAGCCAAGTGACGCGATCGACGGAGACAGAACCGTATGAGGAGATCGCTACACTGAGCTGTATGAGAGGCTGCACATTTTTTCTGTCCAGGGATTCGTGAGTGTGATTACATCGCTGTAGTCCCCGTTCTCATTGGCTTTACTTATTGCGCTATGAGCATTCTTTTTTTTTTTGCCTTTTTTTTTTTTCATGAGCCGTCTTTCTGGATCAGCAAGTGTCAGTAATAGGCTGTGGTAGGAAGCGCTGTGGAGTAATGAGCGTACCCTAGGAGACCATTATCACTGACCTAGTCTAGATGCACGGACTGTGAATTGCCTATTGTTGCCTTAATTGCATAGTGGCACAGATTTATTCACATCACGTTATTGTCTTGGAGTACATCTACTCAGCATTTTTTTCACCACTCATTATATTGTAATGTATGCTATCTGGAGTGTTATCACATTCATTGCACGTTGGATATTTACTGTACAGCATTAAGGGTTGATTTTAGCGCATTATTACATCTTATATTTATTTATATTGGTTTAGTACACTACATATGTATGCAGCTATCATCATTTGGTTATCTTTGTTGTTTTTTCTTTTTGAATCACACCACACTAGCGCTGTAGTACTATTTCTATTATTTCACTGACAAGTCTTGTTGCCCCCTCTTGCTGTAATGTCATCACACAGTATTCTGAGAATTTCCACTGCTGGACAACCAATGCGCAGTTTCCACATCACCCAAGCAGCAACTTGGACACCCAAAGGTGGACTTTCCTTCTCTGAAGTCTAGCAAATAGAAGATATGATATCTCACGGGTCACATGATTGCAGTTTCAGAAGTATTTGGAGCTTTTAATGTATTTTTTTTTGTACAATTTAAATATAATCAAGCGATTAGCTAGAGGGAGTGGAGGCATTTATCAAGCTGGGAGAAGGCAGGTCAAACCGTGTGACCCATCAAAGTTATGTTTCCTGAGAATAATTTCAAGTATTGAGAGAAAGCCAAGCAAATAGCACTTTCAGAAGGAGATCGGCAATAGCAGGCCAGGTATTTCAAAACTTACATTGATGTAAGACCCTAGAAGCATTAATACACTAAACAAGTATACCTTAATAAACTAGAAGACCTAGATGAATGGCAGTCAACACAAATGTGGCCCTCAACATACCCAGAGGGCCACACAATAGCTTTGTTATGTCCTATTATTAATTATTGAGATGACATCAATAAGATATTAAAATCACAGTGTTATACCTACGATTTGGACAAACCTGTCATTAAACCTACATTTTGGAAAACCTGGAATGCTGCTTCTATGAAGTTCATTTTCAGTTTGCATGGACAAGAATGGTGACATTTTCACAGGTTTACAATTGTTAAAATACTGAATGACATTGTGCTCAATTACACAAGAGTAAAAGGTAATACGTGCAACACTCGCTATTCACCCAGCTCTTAACTATATACCAAAAATGTATAATTAAATCAATATATTTTAAAAAGTGACAAAATTACATTAATAAACCACCAAACATGTTAGTGATATAATATCAGTCCAAAAATATATAAATCCAGTCTTCAACAACAAATTACAAAGTCAAGTGCAGTCCTAATTTAAGTGACACTTCCTCCTCCTGTGTTCATACAAAAACAACTCTGTGCTTCATTCAAACTTCATACAAACAAAGCTCTGTGCTTCACAAAAACTTCATACAAACAAAGCTCTGTGCTTCATTCAAACAGAATCAAACTTCATACAAACAAAGCTCTGTGCTTCACATAAACTTCATACAAACAAAGCTCTGTGCTTCATTCAAACTTCATACAAACAAAGCTCTGTGCTTCACATAAACTCCATACAAACAAAGCTATGTGCTTTATTCAAACTTCATACAAACAAAGCTCTGTGCTTCACATAAACTTCATACAAACAAATCTCTGTGCTTCATTCAAATTTCATCAAAATATTTGTCCTTCATACAAACTTCATACAAACAAAGCTCTGTACTTCATACAAAAAAAGCTCCGTGCTTCATACAAAGCTCTGTGCTTAATACAAACAAATATCTGTGCTTCATACAAACAAAGCTCTGTGCTTCATACAAACTTTATCCAAACAAAGCTCTGTGCGCTTCCCAGTGGCAGCTGGAGCTTATTTTTTTTTGGGGGGGGCAAACAAACATCAAATGTAGCCTCTCTGTGCCCATCATATGCATCCACTGTGCCCATCAAATGCAGCCACTGTGCCCCATCAAATTCCGCCACTGTGCCCATCAATTGCATTGCAGCCTCACTGGGCCCATCAAATGCAGCCACAGTGCCCCATGATATGCAGCCACTGTGCCTACGATATGCAGCCACTTTGCCCATGACATGCAGCCACTGTGCCCATCATATGCAGCCACTGTGCCCCATGATATGCAACCACTGTGCTCATTATGTGCAGCTACTGTGCCCATCATATGCAGCCACAGTGCCCCATGATATGCAGCCACTGTGCCCATCATATGCAGCCACTGTGCCCATAATATGCAGCCACTGTGCCCATCATATGCAGCCACTGTGGCCCATCATATGGAGCCACTGTGCCCATCATATGCAGTCACTGTGCCCCAAACATTCCCATAGACACACTCCTAAACCTTGTGGACAGCCTTCCCAGAAGAGTTGAAGCTGTTACAGCTGCAAAGGGTGGGCCAACTCAATATTGAACCCTACAGACTAAGACTGGGATGACATTAAACTTCATGTGCGTGTAAAGGCAGGTGTCCCAATACTTTTGGTAATATAGTGTATAAACTATAGTTTTTGGACATTAAATGCAGCCACTGTGCCCATCAAATGTAGCCTCTCTGTGCCCATCGAATTGTGAGCCACGCGGTTAACGAGCGTTTCGCAATACTGGCACTGTATTTAAAAAAATCTGAACTCGGTTTGTGAGTGTTGTTTCGCAAAAACTAGCAGGATTTAGGCCAAAGCGGTGTGCAGTACTGCGTTTGGCCTGAAGTGGGGGGCGCCAGAGCCAAACGGCGCCAATCCCAGTCGATCGGCACCATTCGAAATGCTCAGGAAAGACACAGAAATACTCAGTTCCCGAGCCTGTCCAAAGTTTGCCAAGGTCAGCCGAGCTGTCCTCGGGCCTTTCTAGCTGTTTCCGAGGCTCTCCGGCACCCCCCACCTCTGGCCACCTGCGGTATTGCATGCCATTGAAGTCAATGCGGAACGTTTCCATTGACTTCAATGGGGAAACTTGCTTTGATATGCGAGTACTTTGGATTACGAGCATACTCCTCGAACGGATTATGCTTGTAATCGGAGGTTCCACTGTAGCTGGTTAGCTGCAATAAATAACATTTTTGTTTTTGAGTTATATACTGCTTTATGTTTGGAAAATGTTCTTAACCAGTTCCCTACCGAGCCATAATAATATGACGTCGGCAGGAACTGTCCGTCCTTCAGAGTGGACGTCATATGACGGACGTCCTGTGCATCGCAGGAGATCCACACACAGATCCACCTCCTGTCAGAGGTGAGGAGACCGATGTGTGTTCCCAGAACAGAGGAACACAGATCGGTCTCCTCCCCTTGTGAGTCCCCTCCCCCTACAGTTAGAAATCACTCCCAGGGAACATATTAACCCCTTCAGCGCCCCCCTAGTGTTGACCCCTCCCATGCCATTCACATTTATCAGTGCAGTTTTATAGCACTAATCTCTGTATAAAGGTGAATGGTCCCAAAAACGTGTCAAAAGTGTCCGATATGTCCTCCGCAATGTCACGGTCACAATAAAAATCGCAGATCGCCACCATTACTAGTAAAAAAAAATAATAAATAAAAATGCCATAAATCTATCCCCTATTTTGTAGACGCTATAACCTTTGCGCAAACCAATCAGTATACGCTAATTGCGATTTTTTTTATACCAAAAATATGTAGAAGAATACATATCGGTCTAAACTGAGGAAAAAATATATATATATTTTTTTAAAATGTTGATATTTATTAAATCAAAAAGTAAAAAATATGGTGTTTTTTCAAAATTGTTGCTCTTCTTTTGTTTATAGCGCAAAAAATGAAAACCGCAGAGATAATCAAATACCACCAAACGAAAGCTCTATTTGGGGGGAAAAAAACATAAAGATTTCATTTGGGTACAGTGTTGCATGACCGTGCAATTGTCATTCAAAGTGCAACAGTGCTGAAAGCTGAAAATTGGTCTGGGCAGGAAGGGGGTGAAAATGCCCTGTATGGAAGGGGTTAATGTTCTTAATGAAGACTGGACGGACGGTTTAAGTCAAGTAATTTTGTCAGGTTTTTTTTTTATATTTTATTCTAAGAAATATAATATTTGTGTAGTTAATCAGATATGGGGAAGGATAGGAATGTGGAAGGTATGCATTAGTGAGGATTAAAGGGAGAACTTTTTAGTTGCGGATAGAGTGGAGAAGGAGTAGACGCCCTGTAAGGTTTTTATTACTGTGTCCCCATTAGGGAGATTCACCCTCTGTATTTGTCCTGTTCATTGTTATCAGGCTCGTTATGCCTTGTAACTCATTTTCATTATTTATGGTCATTAATAAAAGTTTTTTGTTATGGCCAATAACATTGCATGTACTTATTTCCTATTTTTGTAAAGTGGCAAGAATACAGCACAGCTGTCCAAAGGGAATGCACAGTTTTCATATACAGTAAAACCTTGGATTGTGAGCATAATTCGTTCCAGAAACATGCTTGTAATCCAAAGCACTTGTATATCAAAGCATTTGTTTTACAGGGTATAAAAGAGAAGAGAGGCGCCTCTAAGTGTAGCAATAAGTTGCTAAATGTTGTACCTTCATTAAATGTAACCATATTGCTACACTTGGAGGCTCCACTCTTCTCTTTTATACTCAGTTGTGACATGACGCTACTCTTATATCAAGACATCGCTTGTATATCAAGGCAAAATTCATTAAAACATTTTGCTTGTCTTGCAAAACGTTCTCAAACCATGTTACTCTCAAACCAAGGTTTTACTTTATATATTTATGTGCATATCTTGCTTAGTTCAAAAAAAAAAAAGTTTTGGCAAAAATGAAAAAAAATTAAAAGTTCTAGTAAACATAAAATATGCAACTGAATATTTCAATATTTTCCATTTGGAGCCAGTAGGTGGCTCTCTGAGGGACGTGGGGAGGCCCCTACAGCAGTGGAGACATTTCTACACTATAGACATAGGACACCTTTTATTACAGGTAAGCTATGCCACTGGTCTCTGGAAAAATAAATAAATAAACACACTTCAGCTTTAAAGACTTACAGCACACTGTCAAACAAAATGATAAGAAATAATACATACAGGCCCAGATTCAGGTAGGGGCGCGCACTGATACGGCGGCGCAGCGTATCGTTTTTACGCAACGCCTCCGTAAATTACTGGAGCTACGCTGCATTCACGAAGCATTTGCTCCGTAATTTGCGGCAGCGTTTCGTAAAAGGGGCCGGCGTAAGCGTGCGTAATTTAAATGATCCCGTAGGGGGCGTGGATTATTTAAATTAGGCGCGTTCCCGCGCCGAACGTACTGCGGATGCTCCATCGGGAAAATTTCCCGACGTGCATTGCGGTAAATGAATTCGCAAGGACGTCTTTGGCTTCGACGTGAACGTAAATGGCGTCCAGCGCCATTCACGAACTAGTTACGCAAACTACGCAAATTTTGAAAATCGCGAAGCGGGAACCATGTCCATACTTACCATTGGCTGCGCCTCCTAATAACAGGAGCAGCCTTACGGTGAAAACGACGTACGCAAATGACGTAAAAAACGAGCGCCGGCCATGCATACATTTGTGAATCGGCGTAAGTATGCAATTTGCATACTCTACGCTGACAACTATGGGTGCGCCACCTAGCGGCCAGCGTCAGAATGCACCCTAAGATACGACGGCATAAGAGACTTATGCCAGTTGTATCTTAGGCTACAGTCAGCGTATCTAGCTTTCTGAATACAGAAAGTAGATACGCCGGCGCTACTTAGCAATTACGCTGCGTATCTATGGATACGCAGGCGTAATTGCTTTCTGAATTTACCCCACAGTACTTAGTAATAATGTTTAAAAAAAAGATAGCAATAGTGTAAATCTGTAAACAGGCCACAAGATGGCAGTGTCTACTTCCTGAATCTCCAAACACCATTACGCATAGTCAGTGCCAATGTCCTGGCTCTTCCAAAAAAATGCAATTTCTTTTTGTTCACATATCGTGTAAAATATATTAACAAAAGACAAAGACTAGACATAAAGAACAACTATAGGCATTAAAGCGGAGGTTCCACGAAAAAAAAAAAAATTAAAAGCCAGCAGATACAAATGCTGCAGCTGCTGACTTTAAATAAATGGACACTTACCCGTCCAGGGTGCCCGCAATGTCGGCAGCATTTGCTCGTCTCTCGGCTGCCCCCGCCACCATCTTCGGTGAGGGAATCAGGAAGTGAAGCATTGCGGCTTCACTGCCCGGTTCCCTACTGTGCATGCGCGAGTAGAGCGGCGCGTCCTCACTGGTCCCCGCTGTCTCCTGGGACCAGTGTGTTTCCCAGAAGACAGCGGGGGATGGCGCAAAGGGGTGTGACTCCCGCGGGAGTCTATTCCCGGAAGTGGGTGCCTGACTGCCTGTATTATACAGGTATCTGCACCCCCCTGAAAGGTGCCAAATGTGACACCGGAGGGGGTGTTTTCCGAAAAGCGGAGGTTCACTTTATGTGTGGAACTCCGCTTTAAGCAAATTCAAGCAGAGATCTGCCATTGTTTTCCAGGATACAATGCAAGAGAGATTTAGCCCAGGTTCACACTGAGCTGCGAAAGTGAATGCCGTGCGAATTCAGCTGAACTCATACGATTTCACTCCTGCACGGCCGTACTGATTTCGGCTGCGATTTCAAAGACATCTGTGTGGGTTTCTGCACAGATGTCAATGTAAATGGCAGCCCAATATCGCAAAAAAGTAGTACAGAAACGACTTTTTGAAATCGGTGCAGCACTGCAAATTCAGCGTCACACACCGATTAGGATGGTGCCATTGCCGGAGATTTTATATACACTATTTTACCAAAAGTATTGGGACGCCTGCCTTTACACACACATGAACTTTAACCACTTAAGCCCCGGACCTTTAGGCAGCTAAATGCCCAGGCCAGGTTTTGCGATTCGGCACTGCGTCGCTTTAACAGACAATTGCGCGGTCATGCGACGTGGCTCCCAAACAAAATTGGCTTCCTTTTTTCCCCACAAATAGAGCTTTCTTTTGGTGGTATTTGATCACCTCTGCGGTTTTTATTTTTTGCGCTATAAACAAAAATAGAGCGACAATTTTGAAAAAAATTCAATATTTTTTACTTTTTGCTATAATAAATATCCTCCCCGTTCTTCATCTCCGGGGAGCGATCGCGACGGAGCGGCTATAAACGAATAGCCGCGCCGTCGTCCCGGATCGCTCCCCGAGGTAAGCCTCCCGCCGCACGCAGCAGGGGGGGGGGGGGGTCCCGATCGGACCCCCCACCCGCTAGAAGGCAAGGACGTATATATACGCCCATCTTCCTGTATGTGCCATTCTGTGGACGTAAATAGGCGTGTGGCGGGCGTTAAGTGGTTAATGGCATCCCAGTCTTAGCCCGTAGGGTTCAATATTGATTTGGCCCACCCTTTGCAGCTATAACAGCTTCAACTCTTCTGGGAAGGCTGTCCACAAGGTTAAGGAGCGTGTCTATGGGAATGTTTGACCATTCCTCCAGAAGCGCATTTCACATTTCATCCCAAAAGGTGTTCTATCGAGTTCTCTCTGCAGCAAGCAACTAAGTCTCAGCATCAGCAGGCAGCCACCGCTCCGTTTGCACATAGTGTCAGATGCACAGCAAAGGCTTGTGTCTGTTTCCCGACTCCCGAATGATTGGAAGCAAGCAAACATTCATGGATGGGGAGTGGTAGGCTGCATTTGATGGGTGCTTGTAAGGCTGCATTGATGGGTGTTGGTAGGCTGCATTTGATGGGCGTTGGTGAGGCTGCATTGATGGGCGCTGGTGAGGCTGCATTGATGGGCGCTGGTGAGGCTGCATTGATGGGCACTAGTGAGGCTGCGTTCAATGGTGCTGGTGAGGCTGCATTCGATGGGCACTGGTGAGGCTGTATTTGATTGGCGCTGGTGAGGCTGCATTCGATGGGTGCTGGTAAAGGCTGCATTTGATGGGCGCTGGTGAGGCTGCATTTGATGGGTGCTGGTGAGGATGCATTTGATGGGCGCTGGTGAGGCTGCATTTGATGGGCGCTGGTGAGGATGCATTTGATGGGCGCTGGTGAGGCTGCATTTGATGGGCGCTGGTGAGGCTGCATTTGATGGGCGCTGGTGGGCTGCATTTAATGGGCACTTCATTAAAAAGGTGGGGTATACATGGGCAGGGCAAAGGGGGTGGAGTCAAGGGTGGGGCAAGGGGGTGGAAAAATCAGGTTTTGCCTAGGATGTAAAAAATCCTTGCACCAGCCCTGTGTGCATTACTTTTGGTAATATTGTGTGTGTATAGGGAGGGTGGACAGTAACAGCAGGGAAAAACATTATCTATGCACATAACCAGGTGTGTCCCCAAAGAAACCACCAGAATAAACAAACACATAATATGTATAACTACATATAACACAAACTTTGTTTTACAATAAATATTTAATATGTGTCAAAGGATTCCCAGAGTACTGTGGGTTAGCTAAAGGGATAGTAGAGAAGAGCTGTTTTCTGTGATTGCTTTTGTAGTTGGGGTGCAGCCAACTGGCACAACCAGAAGATTCTTCAGCCAGTGTAGAGTAAAACTTGGAGTCTTGTTATACAGAAACTGGATATATGAAAATAATTTTATATTACTTTAGTTTACAATCATTCGGCAGCTTTCTGTATGCAAATTTTTTTTTACCAATAATCTAAAGTGTCAGTCTGCTGCATCTAATGCCTCTTGAATGCTTTTGATTCATGTTTTTTGAAGGGTCACCAGTATCTTTAGGAAAAATGGCAGTGTATGGTGATACCAGGTATGGTGGTTTTCACATAGTTACATTTGGTCCATCTTGGACCAATGTAACTATGTACAGTTATGCTCAAAAGTTTGCATACCCTGGAAAAAATTGTGAAATTTTGGCATTAATATTGAAAATATGACTGATCATGCTACAAAACTGTCTTTTATTTAAAGATAGCAAATATAAGAAGCCATTTATTATCACATAGTTTTTTTAAATCATAAATAATGATAACATAAATCACCCAAATGGCCCTGATAAAAAGTTTACATACCCTGGAATGTTTGTCCTTGGTACAGACACAGAAGGTGGCACACACAGGGTAAAATGCCAATTAAAGGTTCATTTCACACATTTGTGGCTTTTTAAATCACAATTAGTGTCTGTGTATAAATAGTCAATGAGTTTGTTAGCTCTCACTTGGATGCACTAAGCAGGACAGACACTGACCCACGAGGAGGTAGAAAAGAACAGTTAAAAGACCTGCGTAACAAGGTAATGAAACTTTACAAAGATGGAAAAAGATATAAAAAGATATCCAAAGCCTTGAATATGCCAGTCAGTACTGTTCAATAATAAGAAGTGGAAAATGTGGGGATCTCTTAATACCAAGCCAAGGTCAGGTAGATCAAGAAAGATTTCGGCCACAAGAACTGCTCGGGATACAAAGAAAAACCCACAGGTAACCTCAGGAGAAATACGAGGCTGCTGTGGAAAAATATGGTGTGTGTTTTTTTTTTTAAGGAGCACAATATGATGATACGTGAACAAAAAAGAGCTGCATGGTCAAGTTGCCAGAAAAAAGCCTTTACTGTACAAGTTCCACAAAAAAGCCTGGCTACAATATGCCCAACAACACCTTGACATGCCTCATTGGCTTTTTTGTGGCATTGGGGAAGTAAAGGCTTCCTTCTGGCAGCTCAACCATTCAGCTCTTATTGGTTCAAGTATCGTTGAATTGTGCTCCTTAAAAATAACCACACCATCTTTTCGGAGAGCAGCCTGTATTTCTCCTGAGGTTACCTGTGGTTTTTTTTTTTGTATCCTGAGCAATTCTTCCGCCAGTTGTGGCTGCAATCTTCCTTGGTCTACCCGACCTTGGCTTGGTATCAAAAGAGCCAGGGCTCAAGTCCTGCGGGAACGCGTGGGAACGGAGTCCCTGCACTTTTTTCACAGCAGGAACGCAGTTCCCTTTGCAGGACTAGAGCAGCCGAGAGCAGCCGAGGCGCCCGAGCCAATCTTTCACTAAGCGGCGATGCCCAGCTCGAGTCACTGTCAGGGGCAGGCGAACCTTAGTAATCCTTTATGTTACTGGCCGCTTCCTGTATATGGATTCATCGGGTAGTGTGCGGGTATTCCGTCACTTCCTCGATGCCGCAATGTCTCCTGGGAGCTTTTGTCATTGTTCCCAGGAGACATTGCGGAGGTCTGCCGCGAGTTATTGCAAGATTTAGAAAGAACTTGCTTAAAGTTCTTTCTGAATCCCGCGATAACTCGCGGCAGACCTCCGCAATGTCTCCTGGGAACAATGACAAAAGCTCCCAGGAGACATTGCGGCATCGAGGAAGTGACGGAATACTCACACACTACCCGATGAATCCATATACAGGAAGCGGCCAGTAACATAAAGGATTACTAAGGTACAGTGGATCGAAAAACAAAACAAAACATGCAGTGTAGTAATTATGCATATGAGCGTATCATTTATTTTTTTTGGTGGGGGAGTGGATCTTGGGTGGGAGTTCCCACACTTTTTCCCCAGGACTTGACCCCTGAAAAGAGCCCCGAATTTTCCACTTCTTTTTAAGTGATTAAACAGTACTGACTGGCACATTCAAGGCTTTGGATATCTTTTTATATCTTTTTCCACCTTTGTAAAGTTTCATTACCTTGTTATGCAGGTCTTTTGACTGTTCTTTTCTACCTACTCATGGCTTAGTATCTAGCCTGCTTAGTGCAACCATGTGAGAGCTAACAAACTTATGATTATTTATACACAGACACTAATTGTGATTTAAAAAGTCACAAATGGGAAATTAACCTTTAATTGCCATTTTAACCTGTGTGTGCCACCTTCTGTGTCTGTACCAAGGACAAACATTCCAGGGTATGTAAACTTTTTATCAGGGCCATTTGGGTGATTTCTGATATCATTATAATTTAAATCCAAAAAATGATGTCATAATAAATGGCTTCATGTGATTGCTATTGTTAAGGAAAAACACAGTTTTTGGCATGATCAGTCATATTTCAATAAAAATGCCAAAAATTCACAATTTCTGCCAGGGTATGCAAAATTTTGAGCACGACTGTATATAAACCAAAATGGGAAAACACATATGTGAGAGTCAGGAGGCCGCACACCCCAGAAAAATTGCAAAATGGCATAGTTCCCCCAAGGGTTTTTGTTTTTAGTGCCATAATATATACATATATGAAAAAAAAAAAATGAGCTCTGGTTACAGACGTGTGTGAAGAATATTCCATCAATACTTGCGAATGATAAACAGTGAAGTACGTTGTATACATTACAGTGGCGGTTCGTCCATAGAGAGCGCTGGAGCACCGCCCCCTCTGGCTCTCGCCCGCCACTGAGTCTAATAACATACATTCATGCATTGCATAAATGTATGTTATTGTTGCCTGCTGCCGCTGGTCTATTCAGAGATGGCCGGAACTTGAGCGCCGGGCACCTGAATAACGGCAGCTGGTTGGCTGTGCGGAAGTGCCTATCAGAGCCAGCGGCTTTCCGAGTACAGCCCTCGGCTCCCGGATGTCTTATCCTCGGAACGCACGGGGGGGGGGGGGGGGGTGCGTCCCTTGGATAAGACTGACGGCCGTCTCAGCCAATCAGGTTCCCCGATTCTGGTTATCGGTAACCTGAATGGCTGGAGTGTCACCAAGGCGGGAGAAGACATCAAGAGACGTGGAAGGAGTAAGGTAAGTGCATTTTACAGGGCACAGCGGCGACAATGGGCACAGAGGCGACAAAGGGCACAGTGGCATCAATGGGCACAGTGGCGACAAAGGGCACAGTGGCATTAATGGGCACAGTGGTGACAAAGGGCACAGTGGTGACAATGGGCACAGTGGCAACAATTAAAGGGCACAGTGACATGCACAGTGGCAACAATGGGCCCAGTGGTGACAATTAAAGGGCACAGTGGGGACAATTGTCACAGTGGCGACAATTGGCACAGTGGCGACAATTGAGGGGCACAGTGGCTGCGTTTGATGGCATGGTACAGTGACTGCGTTTGATGGCATGACACAGTGACTGCGTTTGATGGCATGGCACAGTGACTGCATTTGATGGCATGGCACAGTGACTGCGTTTGATGGCATGGC
This sequence comes from Rana temporaria, assembly GCF_905171775.1. Taxonomy (NCBI): domain Eukaryota; kingdom Metazoa; phylum Chordata; class Amphibia; order Anura; family Ranidae; genus Rana; species Rana temporaria. The sequence goes on from NC_053490.1 coordinate 34,600,075, forward strand.
ACAGTGACTGCGTTTGATGGCATGGCACAGTGACTGCGTTTGATGGCATGGCACAGTGACTGTGTTTGATGGCATGGCACAGTGACTGCGTTTGATGGCATGGCACAGTGGTGTGAATTGATGGCATAGTGACTGCATTTGATGGCATGGCACAGTGGTGATAATTGATGGCACAGTGGTGATAATTGATGGCACAGTGGCTGTGTTTGATGGCACAGTGGTGACAATTGATGGCACAGTGGCTGCGTTTGATGGCATGGCACAGTGGTGACAATTGATGGCACAGTGGCTGCATTTGATGGGCACAGTGAGGCTGCATTTTTTTTCTTTTTTTTTTTATCGTTTGCGCCCCCCAAAAATTTTGAGCACCAGCCGCCACTGATACATTATATCAGAAAATTGACATCCACGTGAATACACCAACACATTTCGAACTCTGCAGTCGTGGTCTTCTTCAGGGGTAATCTTCTTGCATGGAGTAATCATGTTGTTTTTCAGCACTATTATGGCACCAGACCAGTTAGTCCCCCACCTGTATTGATCAGTTTATTAAAAAAATGTACCTCAACATATGTTAAGAGGATCTAAACTATATTGTAATATATTAATATTACATTAATGTAATATTACATTAGTGTTGAAAAACAACATGATTACTCCATACAATCTTCACTGATTTACTTATTGAAATACATCACAGGTGCTGCCCAATACCTTCCCTCTCTGGAGGTCCAAGTGTGTGGCTTCTTGCAAGCCCTTTGGAGTTGGATTTTACCTGGAGGAGTGGGGAATAGCACATGGAGATCCCTGGATTATTGTTTTTAATTTTAGAAAAAACTCTGGTTATGAGACACAGTTTTTAAATTTTACCTTTAAATGTATCATTAATATACATTAATAGCCAGATTCAGAAAGACTTACGACGGCGTATCAGTAGATACGCCGTCGTAAGTCCGAATCCGCGCTGTCGTATCTTTAAGCGTATTCTCAAACTGAGATACGCTTCTCTGTTGCTAAGATACGACCGGCGTCGTATCTTAGCTGCATATTTACGCTAGCCACTAGGGGCGTGTACGTTGATTTACGCCTAGAATATGTAATTGAGCAAGATACGCCGATTCACGAACGTCGCAGTAAGATACAACGTTTACGTAAGACATACGCCGGCGTAAAGATAAACCACCAAAAAGATGGCACAGCCCATGCAAGGTATGGACGATGGAACAGCCGTCGTATTTTACGTCGTTTGCGTAAGCGTACGTGAATGGGGCTGGGCGTAGGTTACGTTCACGTCGAAAGCATTGAGCCGACGTCATGACGTAGGGAGTATTTGCATCGTGATTCTGAGCATGCGCGCGCATGTGCCGTACAAACGGCCTTCATTTACATGGGGTCACGATTCATTACCATACAACACGCCCCCTACCTGCCTATTTTGAATTAGGCGGGGTTACGCCGGGCCATTTGCGCTACGCCAACGTAACTTAGGAGGCAAGTGCTTTGTGAATACAGTACTTGCCTCACTATGTTACATCGGCGTAGTGCAAATGGGATGCGCTACGCCGACCTAAAGAAGCGCCGCTCTACCTGAATCCGGCTAATAGATGTTAGTATAACATGAAGTGTCAGAATCATGAGTTTTTCTGATATATGTCACCAGAATATAAATCCCCTTGAAGAAGACCACGACTGCACGGGTCGAAACGCATTTGGGTATTTATGTGGATGTCAGTTTTGTGATATAATGTACATCACTGTTTATCATTCACAAGTATTGATGGAATATTCTTCACACACGTCTGTAACTAGAGCTCATATTTTTAAAATCAATCAGGAATATGTATCCCATTTTTGTACAATAAAAGATTTTATTATATTTTCATGTTTTCTGATTTATATATTTTGCTTAGGGAAACTATCCCATTTTGCTATGTAATAAACAAAAAAAAATTAAAAAAATTGCGCTAACCCAAACCAATATTAATAATGTGGCAATATTGAACCAGAAGGCTGCAGTAAACGGTGTAGACACACATAAAATATAAAAGAAGAAAAAACTGCACCAACACAAATCAACTAGCACTCATGCTAGATAAATGGTGACATAAATAAACATATAAATCAATCACGTGCAAAAATGTCCCAATAGGTAATAAATCTTGTTGGTGTCAACATCTGAAACGAACAGCACCATAGTGAACGTTATAACATCCGTGAGAACCGCCACCACATGGAAAGCCTCTTACCAGAATGACAAATATAAACAGCCTTAAAGAGGTATGGTCTCCGTCCGTGGGTTAAACACAGGATCCAGAAGCCCCAGGAATGATTCATCCAACGAGGGATCGCTACCTCCTTCCCGCAGTGATAATGACGCCTTAAAGGATCACTAAAGGAATTTTTTTTTTTTAGCTAAATAGCTTCCTTTACCTTACTGCAGTCCTGGTTTCATGTCCTCATTGCTCGTTTTTGCTTTGAAGTTGCTGTAATTCTGCTCTGATCTCCACACTTCCTGCTTGTCTGGCTCCTTATGAAAAATCTCATGGCAGCTTTTTACTGTGGTCCAAGACGTGTGTCTAAAACTCCTCAGAACCAATCAGATTCATTTTAAAAACAAAACCCAACGCCTGGATTTGTTTGTTTTTGTTCTGTGGGTCTCTTTACTTCACAGAAACATGAAACCAGTTTAAAAACGAAAGTGAAACTAGAGGCACATTATATGATTGAATTTAATCTATTTTTAATCATTTTTAAAAGGAATCAGTTAACTATTCTGGGCTAGATTCACATAGATTAGCGGATCTTTAGATCCGCGTAATCTATGTGATTTACGATCCGCCGGTGCAAGTTTAGCGAGGCTAGTGCAGTATTCACAAAGCACTTACCTCGAAAATTGCATCCGTCGATCGTAACTCCCCTGGCGGAATCAAATTCGCGGCCTAGGGGGAGTGTACAATTTAAATCAATCGCGTTCCCGCGCCGATTTAACTGCGCATGCGCCGCCGGCGAAATTTCCCAGTGTGCATGCTCCAAATGACGTCGCTAGGACGTCATTGTTTTCGGCGGCAACGTCAATTGCGGCCATCCGTATTCCAGACCGACTTACGCAAACGACGTAAAAATTTGAAACTCGGCGCGGGAACGACGGCCATACTTAACATTAGCTACCCCTCATATAGCAGGGGTAACTATCCGCCAGAAAAAGCCGAACGCAAATGACGTAAAAAAAAAGCGACGGGCGGGCGTTCGTTTCTGAATCGGCGGTTCTCCTAATTTGCATATCCGACACGTAAAAGACAGAGGCGACACCTAGCGGCCGGCGGGAGATTGCAGCCTAAGATCCGACGGTGTAAGTCACTTACACCAGTCGGATCTAAGGGAGATCTATGCAGAACTGATTCTTATGAATCAGTCGCATAGATCCGACCGGCTGGACTTTTGTGAATCTGTGCCCTATGTCTCTATACCCTGTAAACAGTCATTTCAGCAAAAAACATTTTTTCCTTTAGTGACCCTTTAAGTGTATAGGTTTCAGCTTCTGATAGTGGATGTGTGCTGTACGGCTCCCACAGAGCTGATTCCTCCAGGCATTCAGTGATGTAGACACGGTCCTCAGGGTGGTCATCAATGTTGCTCAGGATAAATAAAATGAAGTAGACATCCCATGGTGAAGTACATAGTGTACGATTTAATAAAGATAAAAAACGCTGCTTACAAAGTAAAAAATGAACAGTCCACAACAATCACTTCCTGGTGCTGTTCCCTAATGTGTCCGTCCCTTACATGTTACGCCACGTCACACGGCTTCATCAGAGGTTTTTGCTATGTGTATATATACTGTACCTGGCTGACCTCACATGAAGCTGGAAATCACTGAAGTAGACCCTGCTACTCCCGTGATCGCCACTTGCTTCCAGGTTCCCGGTCCGTGCTCAGAGGTTGGCCTGCTGCATTCTGAACACAAGAGGTCAGCCACTTGGCACTGGCACCATTCAGAGAATGCTTTGCATTTACTAAGTTAATGCAAAACATTTTCTGATAGGACAAGGTGGAGAGGCAGGGCGGTGATGTCACACTCTCTACCTCATACAATCAGAAAATGTTGAGAAGCAGTCACAGCCTGAAGAGGAGCAGTCTGCCTCCAATTCAGGGTCTGGGAACTTCAAAGACTGGTGGGATCCCCCTGAGAACTTCCCTGAAAAAAAAAAAAATGTGTGGGACAACAAATCCCAGGGGGAGGAGCTATTCAGCAGAAAGCAGAAAAAGCCCAAGCTGTGCTGGGCAGGGCCGCCATCGGGAATTTTGGGGCCCCTTAGGCCCCGTACACACGGTCGTTCCAAACCGATGAGAATGGTCCGACGGACCGTTTTCATCGGTTCACCGCTGTAGTGGCCTGATGGTCTGATGTGCGTACACACCATCGTTCCAAAAACCGATCGGGTCAGAACGCGGTGACGTCAAACACACGACGTGCTGAATAAAACGAAGTTCAATGCTTCCAAGCATGCGCCGACTTGATTCTGAGCATGCGCGGGTTTTGAACTGATGCTTTTCTGTACTAACCATCGGTTTGGACCGATCGGGCAGCGGTCCATCGGTTCGGTTTTGAAGCATGTTTTAAAATTTCGGACCGAAGGAAAACAGACCGATGGGCTATACACACGGTCGGTTTGGACCGATGAAACTGAACCTTGGTCCATTCTCATCGGTTTTGTCCGACCGTGTGTACAGGGCCTTACACAGCTTCATGCATGGGCCCCCTGGAGCAGAGAACCAGGGGGGGGGGGGGTTGTCGCGGAAATTAAGGTCAGGGGGCTTTGATTGCTGACAAGAAAAAAGGGGGATGCCATTTAGGGCCTTGAGGACCACTGGGCCCCTTAGAGGTCGAGGGGGGGGGGGGCTTTGGGTGCTGATGAAAAAAAAGAGAGGGATGCCATTCGGGGACCACTGGGCCCCTTAGGCCCCGTACACACGATAGAATCCATCCGCTGAAAAATCTCAGCGGATCGGTTTCAGCGGATAGATTCTATGGTGTGTACATTCCAGCGGATATTTATCCGCGGATATTTCCGAATTCCAGCAGATAAAAATTTGTAGACATGTCTACAAATCTATCCGCTGGAATCGGAACCAGCGGATCGATCCGGTGGTCTGTACAGACTCACCGGATCGATCCGTCCGAACCCATCCCTCGCATGCGTCGTAATGATTCGACGCATGCGTGGATATCCTTATATGACAGCGTCGCGCACGTCGCCGTGTCATCATCGCGGCGACGGCGCGACACGCCATCGCGATGGGATTTTGGCGCGGATTTCGATCCGATGGTGAGTACACTCCATCGGATCAAAATCCGTGGAAATCCTCGAGAGGATTTATCCGCGGATACGGTCCGTTGGACCGTATCCGCGGATAAATCCTCTCGTGTGTACTAGGCCTTAGAGGTCGGGGGAGGGGGGCTTTGGGTGCTGATGAAAAAAAAAATGAGAGGGATGTAAAAGAAAGGGGGATGCCATCCGGGCCCCATGAGCGTCCTGGGGGAGGACAGTGTCCCACAGCTGGCAAGAGGCTGTTTCCCCGTATCCTTGCCTGGGGTCCTACGGAAGTTGTGTTGTTCAGATAATGTTCTAATGGAACTACATGGCTCAGCATGCTGCCAGAGAGAACGCCTGCAGCCGGGATGTCTGCTGTTTCCTCTTGGGTCACTATTGCTGTGTTCAGATTCAGAACTGCCGCTATCACCCCCACAGACTGCCAAGAGTCAGCACTGCTTATTCCCATCTCCAATAACTCTGTCTGGTTTACACATAAGCCTGGCGCTCCAGAACAGACACAATGCCGATTCACACACAACCACAAAGCTTTTTAATTCATGTTTACACAGACAGCAGTATTGTCTATAATAGAGGTTGTTTAACTCTTTACTATTCTCTAAGTGCAGCGCTTTCATAATAGATGATTCGTATGTAGCGCTCATCACCGAAGGTGCCGCTAAAAATATGCACAGGTCTCCGTTGCTAGTACAATGCTTCCTGCCACACAAACAGTTCAATGCACACAAACAACACAGGCTCGGTCTAGGGGATAACTTTTTGTGAACTTTATTGCAGAACCTTGAGCAGGAGGGGATCTAGGGGTTCAGTATATTCCAAGACAATATCAGAAATCCCCAGAATGGCAAACTTCTCTAACAGCAGCCTTGACTGGAGGTATTCGAGAATTACCAATAACTATAGGTCTCTATAAGAGCAGACTCCATACAGTAACCCCTAACATTCACTTGCCTCTAAAAGCAGGCATACTGGAGAGCCCCAAAACCAGGTCTTACTCACAATGTCCTTGGAGCCTTCTGCCACCCATCTTCCACATGACACTTTTCATTGAGCGAGACAAAGATCTTTCTCCAGACCAGGCCCCGGATTCAGAAAGGACTTACGACGGCGTATCTCCAGCTCCGCCGTCGTAAGCCCGAATGTGTGCCGTTGTATCTCGGCGCCTGGTTCAAAGAATTAGATAAGCTGGAATTTGGCCAAGATCCAACCGACGTAAGTCTCTTACGCCGTCGTATCTTGGGTGCATATTTACGCTGGCCGCTAGGGGCGCTTTTAATAGATTTACACTTAGAATATGCAAATGAGCTAGATACGCCGATTCACGAACGTACTTGTGCCCACTGCCTTGATATACGTCGTTTGCGTAAGGTGTTTTGTAGGCGTAAAGTTACCCCTGCTATATGAGGCGCAGCCAATGTTAATTATGGACGTCGGAACAGCGTTGAATTTTACGTTGTTTGCGTAAGTCGTATGTGAATGGGGCTGGGCGTTAGTTACTTTCACGTCGAAAGCATTGAGTATTTGCGACGTGATTCTGAGCATGCGCACTGGGATACGTCCACGGACGGCGCATGCGCCGTTCGTTCGGCCCCTCATTTGCATGGGGTCACGGCTAATTTCAATACAACACGCCCACTGCCTTGTTCATTTGAATTACGTGGGCTTACGCCGGCCCATTTACGCTACGCCACCATAACTTAGGGCGCAAGTTCTTTCTGAATACAGTACTCGCCTCTCTAAGTTACGGCGGCGTAGCGTATATGAGATGCGCTACGCCCGCCTAAAGATACGCGATTCTTTCTGAATCCGGGCCCAGGAGTCCAGAACGATGTGCTCCTGCAAACATCTTTTAGAAATCTTCTCCAAGCTCTAGCCCAGACTACATCTCTTTTCTCACAGTAGCTGTCATCCAGCTGCCCCAAGAGAAAAAGGAACCCTCTGCCCAAGCCTCCCAAAACTTGTATCATATCCCCAGCCACCTTCCGGGCACCCTCTCCCCAGGGATTGGCCAGTGTCTGATAAATACTCATAAATCAGTGGCTGACCCTCCCATTCTATTTTTTGGAAGCCTCTCCCAGATGCAGACAGGAGCAATCAGCCACTGACCTTAGGAAATCCCGACCAGACCAAAAAAAATGATTAGCACTCTTGGCCAAGACCAAAAAAAATAAACAGATCACTACGGTACTCCTCTCTTGGCCCAAGTACAATTGGACCAAAATTACATTTTAGCCTAACCTTTGACAGGACGTGACACATATTAAACTGGTGTATAGCATTTTCAGATGTAGATATAGGGCAAAAGATGGCCTCTTTTGGGTTATGTGACAGCGAGGTACGTGGCATTTGCAGGGTTTGGTTACTGCTTATGGTGACTTTTTTCAATGTTTATATCTTGGAGGAACTCTTAACAAAAAGTTTGAGATCTTGTGGAACCCCTGAACTAATTTTAAGATCTACAGCTCACAAAACATTAGTGTAATCAGCGAGCTGTTGCTATAACAATTATTTTTAGAGATAACATTAAAGGGGTTGTAAAGGTACAATTTTTTTTCCCCTAAATAGCTTCCTTTACCTTAGTGCAGTCCTCCTTCACTTACCTCATCCTTCCATTTTGCTTTTAAATGTCCTTATTTTTTCTGAGAAATCCTCACTTCCTGTTCTTCTGTCTGTAACTCCACACAGTAATGCGAGGCTTTCTCCCTGGTGTGGAGTGTCATGCTTGCCCCCTGCTTTGGACTACAGGAGAGTCAGGACGCTCACTAACACACAGCTCTTTTCTCTATCTGCAATGTAGAGAGCGTCCTGACTCTCCTGTAGTCCAAGGGAGGGTGCGAGCACGACACTCTACACCGGGGAGAAAGCCTTGCATTGATTACTATAAAAATGCCACTGGCAGTGAAGGGGTTAAAACTAGGGGGCGGGGAAGGGGTTAAGTATGTTCCCTGGGTGTGTGTTAACAGTAGGGGGGGTGAACTGACATGGGGAAATGACTGTTCTTCTGTTCATACATATGTAGATCAGCATTTCTCTCCCTGACAGGACCGGGAGTCGGGGGTGAGCGCGGCCCGGACAGCGCGCACGCGCCCCTAGTGGCCTGCGCGAGAGCCGACGTTATTGTACGGGCTTTCGCGCAGGGGAGCCGACCTGCCGCCGTAAAATGACGGTGGCTGGTCGGCAACTGGTTAATTATGTCAGGAGCCAAGACTACAGGGGAAGAGTTGGGTACAAATGCACCCTGGCAGTCCTTAAAGCGGGGGTTCACCCTTAGAGGGCACTTTTCCCCCTTAGATTCCTGCTCGTTTTGTCTAGGGGAATCGGCTATTTATTTTAAAATATGTGCAGTACTTACCCGTTTACGAGATGCATCCCCTCCGTCGCTTCCGGGTATGGGCTTCGGGAATGGGCGTTCCTTCTTGATTGACAGGCTTCCGAGAGGCTTCCGACGGTCGCATCCATCGCGTCACGATTTTCCGAAAGAAGCCGAACGTCGGTGCGCAGGCGCAGTATAGAGCCGCACCGACGTTCGGCTTCTTTCGGCTACGAGTGACGCGATGGATGCGACCGTCGGAAGCCTCTCGGAAGACTGTTAATCAAGAAGGAACGCCCGCTCCCGAAGACCCATACCCGGAAGCGACGGAAGAAGATGCAGCTCGAAAACGGGTAAGTACTGCTCATATTTTAATACAAATAGCCGATTCCCCTAGACCGAACGAGCAGGAAGCTAAGGGGAGAATTTTTTTTTTTTTACAAATGGGTGAACTCCCGCTTTAATGTCAATGCGCATTGAAAATGCTTTGAGCTTTCATCATGCATTGAAACGCAATGGAACCCTGGGTACTTTTCATGGAACCGTAAAGCTCAGTGAAAACCTGGCTGTTGTTTGTTTATGATATTGTTGTTATTGTCTTAAGCCCTGTACACATGATCGGTTTGTCCGATGAAAACGGACCGATGGACTGTTTTCATCGGAAACACTGATCGTGTGTGGACCCCATCGGTTTGTTTTCCATTGGTGAAAAAAAAATAGAAAATGTTTAAATTTTTCCTATGGATAAAAAAACGATAGAAAAAAAAACGATCGTCTGTGTGGAAGTCCATCGGATGCTCAGAATCAAGTCGACGCATGCTCGGAAGCATTGAACTTAATTTTTTTTTCAGCACGTCGTGTTTTACGTCACTGCGTTTTGGCACGGTTGGATTTTTGACTGATGGTGTGTAGGCAAGACTGATGATAGCCAGCTTCATCGGATATCCGACGAAAAAATCCATCGGATTAGATTCCATCAGATATCCGATCGTGTGTATGGGGCTTTATGTTGACCGTAGGTGATCGGTTCATGTTCATGCAGGCAGCAGGCTAAACAAAATAAATAAATAAAAATGAACGTATTCCTCCATCCACACAAACAAGGTAGATGGAGGAATCTCCCCTAACAGGATGTTGTATTCTCACAGAGGGACTCTGCACTGACAGAATACACTGATCAGCATGTTGGGGGGTCTTCTCGCCCTGCACATGGGGGTACGTTTCTCTCATCAATGTCCAGGATGAGGTGGAGACTGCGGTCATGGGAAAAGCCAACATGAAGGCAATTATCCGACTTAGAGATAAGCCATCACATTGTGTGCAGTAAAAGTACAGAATTCATCTGCGAGTTCCATCCTGTGTCACTACACTGTAACTTGATGTATGTTGCATTAACAGGGACACCACTGAGCCTGTTCCCTCTCCACCAGTCCAGTGTACCTCTGTTACCTCACTCCCAGTAACAGAATATGGGCTCACCATGCACATAGCATGGACCTCATACATGCACTTCCCATACCTGTGTGACCATGTTATAGATCCCCGTAACATGGGTTCAGTTTGATTGATACTGGAAAACGACCGCTAGGGAGGGAGCCAGATTATTGACCTCCTTGCTACCGGAGGACCTGTCATGTTACCAGCACCTCATCCAATGACTGGTTGCCTTGTGTCTTGAACTAGTGCTTGGTTACTCATAGCAACTACACTGCTTCTTTGCATGCTGAGTGGACCTTCTGTAGAAGCTGAGCTTCATACCCCACGTGTGCTTTACAGACCCAGGTTCTTTTGATACATCAGACCCAACACTCACCCATTTGAATAACTACAGACCAGGCTCAGGTCAGTTGATGCAACTTTACTTAAAAGTCCTTCAACGATACAGTTCAATGTGAACAGATTCCATATCCTGACTCTAAAGCCCTGTACACACGATCAGTCCATCCGATGAGAACGGTCCGAAGGACTGTTCTCATCGGTTCACCGATGAAGCTGACTGATGTGCCTACACACCATAGGTTAAAGAAGCGTTCGGTTCAGAACGCGGTGACGTAAAACACAACGACGTGCTGAAAAAAACGAAGTTCAATGCTTCCAAGCATGCGTCGACTCGACTCCGAGCACGCGTGGACCTTTAACCGATGCTTTTGCATACTAACCATCGGCTTTGACCGATCGGTTAGGCGTCCATCAGTTCAATTTTAAAGCAAGTTCTAAATTTTTGGACCGAAGGATAACTGACCGATGGTGTGATACATTTGCCTATATGTCTCAGTCTAATTCTCCCTGCTTGCCATTGTGATTACCATCCGGTTATTGAAGTGCTAATGTCCCCTCACTATTTCTAAAGGTTAATTGATCTATTGTGTTGTGTGAAGGAGATCTGTGTTTAAGTGGCTTGTGTTAATTATGCTGATTGCTTCATTGTGGTAATTATCTCTCTATATGCGGTGCCGAACCGGCTAGATACTGATTAGTTCAAAGAAATATCTTTATTTCAAAGGAGCTGTATTGAAGACCCCCCACTGTGTAAGAGGGGGGCGGAGATTTGTCATTGTAACAGTTTTGGAAATGACATATAAGCTGTGTGTGTTATAACATTAAACTCTGTGTTGTTCCAGCAGTAAGCTTGGCATGTGTGGCTTTCTGGGCGACTCCAGGGATATTCCTTCTCGTGGAATATTGGGGTGGTTTTCGTTATGGGAAGAAGGGAACGTTGACGGGGATATCATACCAATACCGTCACAATTGGTTGGCAGCGGTGGGATTTTTCCCTTCTATTCCCCTTCACACCCGGATTCCAAGCAGACACTGGAAGAACTACTGGAAGTTCGTGGAAGGATTGCTAGCAACAAAACCAAGCGGGTCATCATAGCAGAATCAATGGAGATAGACCAGGAGGACGGGATTTCAGCAACGCCAGCAGTACAAGAGATGGAGACACCAGTGATTCAGGAGGAGGAATCGCCAGCCAACAAGCTAATGAGAGAGAAGCTAGTATGGTTCGGCCCGAACCCAACGGCAGATGTGGTGCTGAGAGTGATGGACCTGTTAGCGAAGGAGGCTAAAGAAATAAGAGACGCAGAGCTACAGAAGGATAAACAAATAAGGGACGCAGAACTACAGTTAAAACTGGCAGCAGTCCAACAAGCAGCCGCACCTTCTCGGAACAGTGAGTACAGCACAGCAGACACAAGGAAGATTCCGTTTAGCGCTTTTAAAGCTTTTGATGAAAAGGACTGTGAAATTGATAACTACCTGGCGGATTTTGAGCGACAATGTAACCTGCACCGAATAGCTAGAAGAGAGTGGGTTGCAATATTGTCAGGCAAACTGTCAGGCAAAGCTTCTGATGCTTTCCGGACCGTGCCAGATCAGGATATTCATAGCTACGCCAGGGTTAAAGAAGTGCTCCTGGCTCGTTATGCAGTAACCCCAGAGTCCCACTGACAGAAGTTCAGGGACTCACGCAAAACCACGAAAGACTCTTACTTGGAATGGGCATGCCAGTTGTCCCTGTCGGCCTCTAACTGGGTTAACAGCAGCCAGGCCACCACCGCAGAGGACATTTTGCAACTAATGCTCCTGGAGCAATTTTACAATCACATCCAGACGGACGTCAAGGATTGGGTGAGAGATCGCAGGCCCATGACTCTACCAGAGGCCGCAAAGTTGGCGGATGAATATGCGGATACTCGCAAGACAAACCAGGTCACACCACGGGTACAACCTCCACAACCAACGGCGCCCTCACACCCACCAGCCGCTAGATACCAACCGCCTAACAGACCGATGACATCTAGCCCTCGCTACCCACGCCAGGAGGACAACGAACAACGCTGCTTCCGGTGCAAACAGTTGGGTCACTTCAAGCAGAATTGCCCCATGAATGACAACACCAGGTCAAATTGGTCTCAACCTGGGTGCAGCCCATTGTGTAGACTCGGCTTGGGATCCCCAGGAGCTGGGTCAGGAAGAACCATTGGGCACCCCTTACGAAGCCCTCATGGTACAATCTGTTATTACGGACAACAGGGAACACCATTGTCAGCTGGTCATGGGCGACAGCCATGAGCCGGAGGGGCCTTGGAGGGAGCTGGGCAGAAAGAGGCACCGCCAGCTACCCTCCAAGAAGAAGAGGTCCTGGAAGTCATATAACCAGCGGACCTGGGAGGAGAAGAAGCGACTGGAGGAGATGGAATCGCAGCGGGCGCCCCAGATGCGGGCCGAGATGTTCGTCAAGGGCCCACCGGTGGCCCCTTACACCACCACCCAGTTCCTGATGATGAAGGACCACGTGGAAAGCCTGCAGGACATGAGCAAGCAGGATCTGATCCGTGAGTACATAGAGCTGGAGGAGTGCATAAGCCCGCATGGAGGAGGAGAACAAACCACCTGAGGTCACAGCGGGCTGACCCCCCAGGCTCCATGAACTGGAGATGGAGCTGGAGACTGCTCTAAGAGGAAGAAACCGGCGGCTGCTGAGGGAGCAGGGGGGTGGCTTGACCTTATGGGCTCTGAGTCCCTCCCCCCCCCCGACTCTGAGCACCAGTGCTAACCGCCATGTCAACAATATAACTTTTTCTTTTATTGAATCTCCTGTGACTGTCACTTCAGAGCCATAACCTGCGCACTCCCATAGCACCATAGCGGACACCTAGATGGCGGCGCACAGGACCCATTCGCCGTCTACACACTGACAGTCTGGGACTTTGCAGATCGCACAAAGATCCTTGGGGACTGACCGCGCGTGTGATCTGTCGACCCAGTGGCATACCTGAGCTGAAGCCAGTTGCCAAGGGAGGTCAGTCATGCCAAACGGAGTTAACCTCGGACTAAAAGCTCTAAACCCGTCACCCTACTGGACCAGGGAAGGTCCAACCGGGTGTTTTCCGAGCAGGGAGAAAAAGGGGGGCCATTGTGATACATTTGCCTATATGTCTCAGTCTAATTCTCCCTGCTTGCCATTGTGATTACCATCCGGTTATTGAAGTGCTAATGGTCCCTCCACTATTTCTAAAGGTTAATTGATCTATTGTGGTTGTGTGAAGGAGATCTGTGGTTTAAAGTGGCTTGTGTTTAAATTATGCTGATTGCTTCATTGTGGTAATTATCTCTCTATATGCGGTGCCGAACCGGCTAGATACTGATTAGTTCAAAGTAATATCTTTATTTCAAAGGAGCTGTATTGAAGACCCCCCCCTACTGTGTAAGAGGGGGGCGGAGATTTGTCATTGTAACAGATTTGGAAATGACATATAAGCTGTGTGTGTTTATAACATTAAACTCTGTGTTGTTCCAGCAGTAAAGCTTGGCATGTGTGGCTTTCTGGGCGACTCCAGGGATATCTTCTCGTGGAATATTGGTGGTGATTTTCGTTATGGGAAGAAGGGAACGCTGAACGGGGATATCATACAAATATCCGTCACAGATGGGGGCCCATACACGATCGGTATTGGACTGATGAAAAGGTCCTTTAGTCCGTTTTCATCGGTTTTGACCGACCGCGTGTACGCGGCCTTACTAAAAATGAATGGATGCCCAGGCAAAACCTCTCCAGGTAGTAGTCCATTCTGGCGTTTCCCATGCTTGGATGGTTTTCCAGATGCCTCTTCCAAAGGATTCACCGCATGTCGTACCCAAAAGTTGACGGAAGGCCATAACTTACCGCCCTTAACTGTATATTACGGGCGTCGGGGATCCATGCCTTGGCGCCAAGGCCTGGCCTCAGTGGCCTTGTGGAAATCCGGGCCTGCATGTTGCCTGAATAAACAACTCTTCTTGCAACCCCAGTGTGGTTTCAGAGTGCAGTATTGTCCAGTGGATTGCCAACACCAGGAACAGAGGTACTCAAACCATCAGCATATATATTAAACATATACAGTATCTCACGAAAATTAGTACACCCCTTACATTTTTGTAAATCTTTTATAATAGCTTTTCATGTGACAACACTGAAGAAATTACACGTTGTTACAATGTAAAGTAGTGAGTGTACAGCTTGTATAACAGTGTAAATTTGCTGTCCCCTCAAAATAACTCAACACACAGCCATTAATGTCTAAACGCTAGCAACAAAAGTGAGTACACACCTAAGTGAAAATGTCCAAATTGGGCCCAAAGTGTTAATATTTTGTGTGGCCACCATTATATTTTCAGCATTACCTAACCTCTTGGGCATGGAGGTTTCACCAGAGCTTCACAGGTTGCCACTGGAGTCCTCTTCCACTCCTCCATGATGACATCACAGAGCTGATGGATGTTAGAGACCTTGCGCTCCTCCACCTTCCGTTTGAGGATGACCCACAGATGCTCAATAGGGTTTAGGTCTGGAGACATGCTTGGCCAGTCCATCACACTTATCTTTGTACTGCTCACCTGGTTATCACCACACACGCTTCACACCATCTGAACCAAATACGTTTATCTTGGTCTCATCAGACCACAGTAATCCATGTCCTTTGCTTGTCTTCTGCAAACTGTTTGTGGTCTTTCTTGTGCATCATCTTTAGAAGAGGCTTCCATCTGGGATGACAGCCATGCAGACTAATTTGATGCAG
Organism: Rana temporaria; assembly: GCF_905171775.1. NCBI lineage: Eukaryota > Metazoa > Chordata > Amphibia > Anura > Ranidae > Rana > Rana temporaria. Next base: position 34,615,278 of record NC_053490.1, read on the forward strand.
TGTGTGGCGTATGGTCTGAGCACTGACAGACTGACCCCCCCCACCCCTTCAACCTCTGCAGCAATGCTGGCAGCACTCATACATCTATTTCCCAAAGACAACCTCTGCATATGACGCTGAATACATGCTTTTAACTTCTTTGGTCAACCATGGCGAGACCTGTTCTGAGTGGAACATGTCCTGTTAAACCGCTGTATGGTCTTGACCACCGTACTGTAGCTCAGTTTCAGGATCTTGGCAATCTTCTTATAGGCTAGGCCATCTTTATGTAGAGCAACAGGTTTTTTTTTCAGATCCTCAGAGAGTTCTTTGCCATGAGGTGCCATGTTAAACTTCCAGTCACCAGTATAAGAGAGTGAGAGCGATAACACCAAATCAAATACATATACAAGCTGTACACACGGTCGGTCCATCCGATGACAACGGTCCTTCGGACCGTTCTCATCTGTTAACCGATGAAGCTGACTGATGGTCTGATTTGCCTACACACCATCAGTTAAATAAACGATCGTGTCAGAACGAGGTGAAGTAAAACACAACGACGTGCAGAAAAAAACGAAGTTCAATGCTTCCAAGCATGCATCGACTTGATTCTGAGCATGTGTGGGTTTTTAACCGATGCTTTTGCATACTAACCATTGGTTTTGACCTATCGGTTATCAGTCCATCGGTTAAATTTTAAAGCAAGTTCTAAATTTTTTGACCGAAGGTTAACTGACCGATGGGGCCCACACACGATCGGTTTGGACCGATGAAAAGGTCCTTCAGTCTGTTTTCATCGGTTTTGACCGATCATGTGTACTCGGCCTCATATGCTGAGAATGGAGTTGGATGCCAGGATGATGAAGGTCCCATGGTGCATGCACAGGATTCATCATCAGTGGTCACCCAATGACCAGAAAAAGATAGCAGTATCAGTGGACGCAGCGATGAAGGAGCACATGGGCTTCATATTGCTGGGGAAGGAAACATTAGTGAGTAAGTATGCCATAATGTTTAAGTATGTTGTAAACACTTCCGCTTTAACTGCAACAATTGCCAACCTTCCTTTCGAAGTTCAGCTACCACTGGCTACTGTCTACACACAATAAAGTTATGTAAGCAACGTGCGTAAGATTTTGAGTTTATGGTCCTTCCAGGTTTGACAGATGGAAATTGGAAGAAGGAGAATTCTGTTAATTGTCCTCATATTGATTTACCTACTTCTGACCTTACAGTGACTGTCTACTTCAAACAAGAATATTTCGAACAGTACATTATTAAACACAGTAAACATGGTACTGTTATCATTGCTTCATTGGCTACTGACTTCTACAGCCATTAGGTGCGAAAGTAAATCCTATCCAGTCTGCAGGGCTTCCGTACTTTCGTAATTGGCGTGCCGTAATTACTCAATGCAAACAACTGGGCTTCCACCATGGATGGGCTCCATGAAGATTGATAATCTTTTTAGTTCAAGATTCTGGTAATAAAAATATAGCAGTAGACAGCAGGGTTTATCTCATCATGTACACTAATGCTCATAGTTTCGGCAACAGGCTTTGTGAGCTGACAGCTCTTACAGGTGATACTTGGAAAATTTGAATATTGTGCAAAAGTTCATTTATTTCACTAATGCAACTTAAAAGGTGAAACCAATACATGAGATAGACTCACTACATGCAAAGCAAGATAGTTCAAGCCGTGATTTGTCATAATTGTGATGATTATGGCTTACAGCTCATGAAAACCCCAAATCCACAATCTCAGAAAATTTGAATATTACATGCAATCAATAAAACAAGGATTGTACATAGAACAATATCGGACCTCTGAAAAGTAGAAGCATGCATATGTACTCAGTACTTGGTTTGGGCCCCCTTTTGCAGCAATTACTGCCTCAATGTGAAGTCAGCATCCCCATAGAGCTCATCTGTGGAAGGAAGCATGAAGTGCTCCAAAATCTCCTGGTAGATGGCTGCGGTGACCCTGGACTTCATGAAGCACAGTGGATCAACACCAGCAGATGATATGGCTCCCCAAATCAACACAGACTGTGGAAACTTCACACTGGACTTCAAGCATCTTGCAGTGTGTGCCTCTCCATTCTTCCTCCATACTCCGGCTCCAGGGGCATAACTAGAAAACACAGGGCCCCATAGCAAAATGTTGTATGGGGCCCCCCCTTATACCGCGCACCGGCGTATAGTGCGCACCCCAAACCTAGAGGAGAATCTTAAGAAAAAAGAAATACTGACAATACAGATACAGTTACTCACAGTTGCCCGGCGGCCTTGTTGGGTCCGGCGTCCATCTGCGGCATTTGTGGTGTCCTCTCGCTTCTTCCGCGCTGTTTTTGAACGCCGTACTGCACTTAGTATATGTCGGCGGTAGCGCTCAGAAAGTGAGCATCGGCGTATAACGCGCACCCCACGATTTTCCCAAGATTTTAAGGGGAAAAAAGTGCGTGTTATACGTGGATAAATACGGTAGGTGTTGTTTAGGGTGAACCTCCTCTTTAAAGCGGGAGTTCACCCATTTATTTATTTTTTTCTCTTTTCCCCTTAGCTTCCTGCTCGTTTTGTCTAGGGGAATCGGCTAGTTGTTTTAAAATATGAGCAGTACTTACCCGTTTTCGAGATGCATCTTCTCCGTCGCTTCCGGGGTATGGGTCTTCGGGAGCGGGCGTTCCTTCTTGATTGACAGTCTTCCGAGAGGCTTCCGACGGTCGCATCCATCGCGTCACTAGTAGCCGAAAGAAGCCGAATGTCGGTGCGGCTCTATACTGCGCCTGCGCACCGACGTTCGGCTTCTTTCGGAAAATCGTGACGCGATGGATGCGACCGTCGGAAGCCTCACGGAAGACTGTCAATCAAAATAGGAACGCCCAGTCCCGCAGCCCATACCCGGAAGCGACGGAGAGGATGCATCTCGTAAACCGTAAGTACTGCTCATATTTTAAAACAACTAGCCGATTCCCCTAGACAAAACGAGCATCCATCTAAGGGGAAAAAGTATATTGTAGGGGTGAACCTCCACTTTAAGAACATGTTATGGCATGATGGCAAGTGGGTCGGGTGATACAACATACATACACATGATGATTGATATACATGATACTGATTATCTTCTACATCAGACCCAGTAACTGCAACCAATGCCCAGATCATTAAATTAATGAAGCATATGCAGCTAATTGAAATGCAAAGAAGATTTGCAAAGTTTGGTCACCTACTAGTGAGCCTGGGTAGTAGGTGACCAAACTTTGCAAAGCTTCTTTGCTCTTTGAATTTCAATTAGCTGCTGCATATGCTTCATTCATTAATTTAATGAGCTGGGCATTGGTGGCAGTTACTGGGTAGTATATAAGGCAATTAGCACTCAGTCTCAGTTGTGAGTGACACTGACATTTGTACACGTAGGTAGGTACCTGGTCCTGGCTGGCCGCCTCAGTCACGAGTCAGTGGAGTCACCTGCTGCCAGCACATCCTTCAAACTAAAAACCTACTTTATTGCTCCATGCAGAGCTTTACCTGACCAACCTGTTCCTTAACCACTTGAGACCCGCGCTATAGACAAAAGATGTCCACAGCGCGGCTCTCAAGTGGCAAGTGGACGTCTTTGGACGTCTTTTAAAGTGCATTACCCACGCGCGCCACTGGGGGGCGTTTAGCGGGTAAACACTGTCCCGGGGATCGCTGAAGAGCCGATGCGTGTACCTGGCGGCCGCAATGTCCGCCGGGTACACGCGATCGGCGGTAACACAGCAGGGACGTGGAGCTCTGTGTGTAAACACAGAGCTCCACGTGCTGTCAGAGGAGAGGAGACCAATGCTGTGTCCCTTGTACATAGGGAGACAGCATCGGTCACCTCCCCCAGTCACCCCCCTCCCCCCACACAGTTAGAACACACCCAGGATACAAATTTAACCCCTTCCTCACCCCCTAGTGTTAACCCCTTCCCTGCCCAGTCACATTTATACAGTAATTAGTGCATTTTATAGCACTGATCGCTGTATAAATGTGAATGGTCCCAAATTTGTGTCAAAAGTGTCCGATATGTCCGCCGCAATATCGCAGTCCCAATAAAAATCGCAGATTGCCGCCATTACTAGTAAAAAAAAAAAAAAATTCTGTTCCCCATTTTGTAGGCGCTATAACTTTTGCACAAACCAGTCGCTTATTGCGATTTTTTTTTTTTACAAAAATACTTCGAAAAATACGTATCGGCCTTAACTGAGAATTTTTTTTTTTTTTTTAAATTGGTATATTTATTATAGCAACAAGTAAAAAAAATATATATTTTTTTTATATTGTCGCCCTATTTTTGTTTATAGCGCAAAAAATAAAAACCGCAGAAGTGATCAAATACCACCAAAATGAAGCTCTATTTGTGGGGGAAAAAGGACGTCAATTTTGTTTGGGCGGCACGTCGCACGACCGCGCAAATGTCAGTTAAAGCGACGCAGTGCCGGAAGCTGAAATTTCGCCTGGGCACAAAGGGGGTTTATGTGCCCAGTAAGCAAGTGGTTAATTGTCTCCCTGTTGAATCTCTTTTTGTCCCTGCTGAATGACCTACATCAGACAAGTGGATTTAAACTGTAATTTCTCATTTGATTCAAGCAATATGTCTTTGTTTTGTGGTCGACATGCATGTCATAAAAATGCATTGCATCCTATAGGAAGAATGTGCTTATACTATGGTTTTCCTTATTCTAATATAATTGGAGAAAAGGCATCAAAGAAAAGCCATAAAATGTGTGATGAGAAAGAAAGAAATTGATTAAATTGTATGTAAAATCTAACCAGGAACTGCTCTTATATGGTGCCTTATAATCTATTATGATACCCTGAATTTTTTTTTAAATATACAAAAGTTTTTCTTTATGCAAATAAATACCTGATAGTCATGCCAAAATCTGTTCCTTTCTGGTGCTTTTTGTGACTAAACACCCCCTTCCCCTTCTCCCATAAAACCTGAAATGTCTTACCTGACCTTGCCTGCAGTGTGTGTGTGCTGCTGCCGCCTGCCTGCAGTGCTGCCTGGCTTTGGGGTTCCCCGTTCCCGGATGGTTAGGAATTATGAAAGTCTCTCCTCCGACCGACTCCAGAAACTTCAGCGCGCAGAGGAGGATAAAGAATGAAGGCGCGCAGAGGAGGGTAGGCGGAGCAAGCTGTTCTGGCCGAGTGGCCGGTCACACTTTTCATCAAGCATGGGGGGTGCCTGTCACAATTGGCTCCTCCATGCTGACACAGGGAACTGCTGACATGTAGCTGATTTTGCTTGGATGGTTAAGGTTTAATCTGCATACCGCCACGGGGCTTGCGGGAGGCGGCCGTAGGAATCTTTATGAAGGGATTTATTTTTATTTTGGGCGTCCCCCCCCCTATAGTGCCAATGGCACTTCCCAGGTCTGAATGGCATAGATGACACTCGGCGGCGGCGGTGAGAAAAAAAAAAAAACACGGTCATTGCCTTGCGCTAGCTCACCGGGCCCCACTTGGCTGCGGGCCCCATAGCGCCCGCGTGGGTCGCTATGGTGGTAGTTCCGCCACTGTCCGGCTCCTTGGTTTCCAAATGAGATGCAAATTTTGCTCTCATCAGAAAAGAGGACTTTGGACCATTGACCAACAGACCAGGTGTGTTTTTCTTTAGCCCAGGTAAGACGCTTCTGACGTTGTGTGTTGTTTAGGAGGCTTGACAAGAGGAGTACGACATTTGATGCCCATGTCCAGGATCCGTCTATGTGTGGAGGCTCTTGATGCACTGACTCCAGCCACAGTCCACTCCTTGTGAGAGTCCAAACACTTTTGAATGGCGTTTTCCTGACAATCCTCTCCAGGCTGCGCTCATCTCTGCTGCTTGTGCACCTTTTTCTTTCACACTTTTCCCTTTCACATAACTTTCTATTAATGTGCTTTGATACAGCACTTTGGGAACATCCAACTTCTTTTGCAATTACCTTTTGAGGCTTTCCCTCTTCATGGAGGGTGTCAATGGTGGTTTTCTGTACAACTGTCAGGCCAGCAGTCTTTCCCATGATTGTGATTAATACTGAACCAGTCTGAGAGACCATTTAAAGTCTCAGGAACCCTTTGCAGGTGTTATGGCTTAATTATCTGATTAGAGTGGTGCACTTTGAGCCTAGAATATTGCACCTTTTTACAATATTCAAATTTTCTGCGATTTTTGATTTGGGATTTTCATGTGCTGTAAGCCATAATCATCACAATTATGACAAATAACGGCTTGAACTATCTTGCTTTGCATGTAATGAGTCTATCTCATATATTTGTGTAGCACTACCCCCGAAGGAGCTGCTGGTTTGTTTTGGGCGGCATGTTACCTTGTGTTTCTCCGGTGTCTAGGGGTGTTTGGTAAAAGTTGTAGTAACTAAGAGTCAGATTCACGTAGAGCGGCGTATGTTTAAGCGGGCCTAGCGCAGCTCATATGTGCTACCCCGACGTAACATAGAGAGGCAAGTACAGTATTCACAAAGCACTTGCTCCCTAAGTTACGTCGGCGTAGCGTAAATGGCCCGGCGTAAGCCCGCCTAATTCAAATTATGAAGGTAGTGGGCGTGTTGTATTAAAATTAGCCGTGACCCCATGTAAATGAATTTCCGTACGAACGGCGTATGCGCGCGTGCTCAGAATCACGTTAAATTTACGCCCTAAGATACGACGGCTCAATGGCAACGACGTGAACGTAACCTACGCCCAGCCCCATTCACGTACGACTTACGTAAACGATGTAAAATCAGTTCCGACGTCCATACCCTACACGACTTAGACCAGCTATTTGGTGGTTTATCTTTACTCCGGACGTACGCCTTACGTAAACGGCGTAGCTTACTGCGACGGGCGCAAGTACGTTTGTGAATCGGCGTATCTAGGTCATTTACATATTCAAAGCGTAAATCAACGGAAGCGCCCCTAGCGGCCAGCGTAAATATGCACCCAAGATACAACGGCGTAGGAGACTTACGTCGGTCGTATTAAGCCAGAATTCAGGCGTATCTTAGTACAAGAATACGGCGCATAGATACGACGGCGCATCCATGGACTTACGCGGCGTATCATTAGGTACGCCAGCGTAAGTTTACCTGAATCCGGCTAAGAATGTCCACAACAGGTGTCTATAGGTGTCAATAAAACTTTGGTGAAGAGTAGAGGTTTAGTAGAAATGAAAATAGCAGATCCAGATGTCAGTAAAAGGGAAACAGTCCTGCTCCCACATGTATTGTCTCTTTCACCACTCCAGCCTGAGTGGGTATAGCACACCTGGACAGGCCTCTCTCACCAGCCTGGCAGCCAGAATGTCATTCGAACCCCAGGAAAAGTCTCTGCCACAGACCCTCCTGATAGATGAACAGCGGAGACAATCCTCCTTAGCAGACTTGGCACCTGGATCTCCTTCAGGTAGTTTTGAATTAGGGTACCGACTGACAGGCGTTCAACACTCAGCCTCTCAGTGTCCGGTTCCCCTGGTCCCCGATGGATGGTCAGGCCCCTATCGGAACAACAGCCTCTCTTGGTACTCCTCAGGCAGACTCTCCACCGTACGGCCTCCTCCAACTGGATGGATGACCCAGGACCTCTTTAGGTGGGACCCAGTCGATTACTGAGTCCCCAAAGGGCAGATCAGTTGCTCCGGGCCAAGGATCCTTGAGTTGAACGCGCACCCTGGCGTGAAGTGGCTACCCTAAAGGTGGGCGCCACACGAGGAGAGACCCAGGAAGATGGCGTCTGCCTCATAAATACTCTCTCCCAGCTTGCACAGCGAGGCCAATCCCTCCTGATAGGCTGCTGGGCAGGAGCACCCAACCCTTGACTCCACTGCTGCCACCTGCCGACCTGGGGTGAGATCAGCACCCCAGAAACAACAGAATGGACCCACAGCACAGCCAAAGCTGAGACAGAGACCCAAATTTGAACAAATCAAACTGGTCAGAGTTAACTAACTCTCTGACCCCCCTCTAAATTCCACATAGCAGCGGTTATGAAAAGTAACCGTTCGCTACATTACTTTCACCTTTTAACTTGTATTAGTGAAATAAATGAACTTTTGCACGATATTCTAATTTTCGAATTTCACCTGTATGTACAGTCTGGAGAAAAGGACATGACCTCAAGCTAGAAGAAAAGTTAAACTTCGCTCCATGTGTGGCCTCCCCTGCTCAACAGAAGTCAATTATTTAATCAAATTCTGTCGAAGGACCATGTTGTAAATTTTTCAGATGATCAGAGCATCCTGAAACCCCGGAGAACTGATATGCCTCATTTATGCCATTAGGCTGTATTTTTTTTGCACAAGGCATTTGATAGCTTCAAGTAAAAAGCAATATTTAGACTGCATTTAATACCTGGGAGAAGACTGTCCTCTGCACACTGTGGCTTACGTAGTAAAGTTCTTTCTAAACTTTGTAAACTGTATTTATTCAGAGCCAGCCAATCAGCCAACAATCCCACCTCTCTATAACCAGCTTCTTTGTACTGTCTATTTATATTAGAAACGCACACTAACAGTGCAGGTGGCATTGGACAGGTATTTCTGTTGGGACTGCCATAACGGAAGTAATAAATCTGTTTTATTGTTCTTAATCCAATATTTATTTTATTTACTGAGCACAGTGGAATGCCTACTAACCCTAAAAGTAAAGTACAGGGAAGGAGGAGAGTGTTTGTAAGTGTTTTATCCACCTATATTTATTTTTTTCTATTGAGCTTTTTTTTACTATTTATTGGACTATGTTTAGGTTACTATTTTTCTGATTTGTGCTGACATCTAGTGGCAGTTTAGGGCCACTACAATGTGCATACTTATGTGTCCTATACTTCTGTTTAGTGCTAATTAGTTCAGACTTAGCTAGACCCTCCCTTTTCCTCCATGTTCCCCAAGACGGTGTTAATTTTTTCATAAAGAGACAGTGCTTAGGAAAGTCAATGTTGCATATATAGTTACATAGTTATCTTTTTTGAAAAAAAACAAAACACTCACAAATTGAAAACCTCCACATACACGATCCAAACCCACAGTTGATCCAGAGGAAGGCAAAAAAAAAACAACAATAAAGCATCAGGCCTTTTTTAAAACAATCTTCTGAGTTCTGAGTTGGCCAAAACCAGCTCTTGACAGAGTCTTCCACATTTTCACAGCTCGTACTGCTCAATTTTGGGGGGGGGGGGCACTATCAAATGCAGCCACTGTGTCAAATGCAGCCACTGTGTCAAATGCAGCCACTGTGCCCATCAAATGCATCTACTGTGCTCTCCAAACGCAGCCACTGTGCCCATCAAATGTTGCCACTGTGCCCATCAAATGCAGCCACTGTGCCCATCAAATGCAGCTACTGTGCTCTCCAAATGCAGCCACTGTGCCCATCAAATGTTGCCACTGTGCCCGTCAAATGCTGCCACTGTGCCCATCAAACGCTGCCACTGTGCCCATCAAATGCTGCCACTGTGCTATCCAAACGCAGCCACTGTGCCCATCAAACTTTGCCACTGTGCCCATCAAATGCCACTGTGCCCATCAAACGCTGCCACTGTGCCCATCATACGCTGCCACTGTGCCCCAAATGCTGCCACTGTCCCCCATTAAACGCTGCCACTGTGCCCCAAATTCTGCCACTGTGCCAATCAAATGCTGCCACTGTGCCCCAAATGCTGCCACTGTGCCCATTAAATGCTGCCACTGCGCCCCAAATGCTAGAGAAAGGGAGTTACCGCTCCAGGTGGGTATGATGAACACTCAGTGACTATTCAGGAGATCAAGGGTGGCGACAATGCACAAGGCGAATTGTAGATGATAAGAGATGGACAGCCGCACTCCAAAAAACCTTTAGGTTGTCTTTAATATAAAAAGATGAAAAAATGCACTACAAAAACCAGCAGAAAATGGTAATAGCAGCCAAATGCTGCCACTGTGCCATCCACCCACCCGCCGTCTGCCCGGCACTTACCCTGTCTCGGTGAGGCAGCGGGTGACGGCGGCGAGCGGTGTCCTCCATGCTCTTCTTCAATGTCTTCTCCCGCCCGCTCCTCCCGTCCTCTCTTATGATTGGATGCCTCAGGGCCAATCCTGGGCAGGTGCACGGGGTGCAGCGCACCCAGGCGCCACAGAGGTGGGGGCACTGAAGCGCCAGAATGCTCCCCTTCCGCCGCCTCCTCCTCTTGTCTATGTCCAGAGGCAGCTCTCTCTACTGGCAACTGACAGGAGCGAATCAGAGGAGGAGAGACTGTGCCGCCACCGCCGCTGTGTTTCCTGGCCAAGTCCATCCTCCCTCCCTCCTCCTGTCAGAGGAGGATAGCGAAGCAGCTGGAGACCATAGCGGCAGTCTCTGACCATCTCCTGTATTATATCTACAGTCTCTGAAGATCTTCTGTACTATGTCTGCAGTCTCTGACCATCTCTTGTATCATGAAAAAAAGATTTCTGCCACATGCCACCATCTCTTGTATCATGTCTGCATTCTCTGACCATGTGGAGGCGCCAGAAATATTTCTGCACCCGGGCGTCTGTGACCCTAGGATTGGCCCTGGGATGCCTAATAGGCATCCAATCACAGAGCCTGTCGTTAAAGCCAATCAAGTGACAGGAAACAGATCCGAGCAACTGATTGGCGGAGAGGCGGTTTAGTGTTAGGAAAGCGAATATTCATTCACTTTCCTAACACACAGTGAGCGCCTAGCATGGCGTTCGCTGTTCACCTTTTTTGACACCTATTAGAGCCTGTGGCTCTAATCAGCTGCTTCAAAAAAATACACTGCCGCTCTAATTTAGGCGCCTGAATAGGGGGCCGGGCGCCTGAATAGGGGGTGTCAGCAACAGCCATAAATAGATTCATGCAATGCATGAATCTATCTATTGGTGATAGAGGGGTGTGGCTGGAGAGAGGGGGTGGTGCCCGTGCGCCCTTATGGACGCACCGCCACTGATGAAATCTCTTTTCCTCCAGACATAAATAGTGCCCCCCTGTCCTCTACGATGACCTTAAAGTGAATAACTCAACACCAAATTCATTATATGGACCCCTTATATATTTAAACATGTTGATCATATCCCCCGTTAATCTCCTCTTCTCAAATAAATGCAGTTCCTCTAATCTTTCCTCATAGCTGAGCTCCTCCATCCCTCTTATCAGTTTGGTTGCTTTTCTCTGCACTTTCTCCAGTTCCTTCCTGGCCAGGCCGCATTCTGCCCCTCAAGACAGACACTGTCGGCACATTCGAGACCCGCTCTACTACACATCACTGTTTCATCCTTGAGCGCTCCAGATCAGGTGCCTTTCTGCTGGGCTTGCTGTGAATTTCCAATCTTTAAGGCGCCATTCACACTTGCATGACTTTAGAGCGCAACTTTGACACAAATTTGGATGGGTGCGACTTGGATGCGACTTTGGCTTTGACCAATGATAATGGACAACTATTGCACAACTGTTGCAAGTATAGCATTCAAATTTCATGCAACGTTTGAAGGATTACATTGCAGTCCTTGGCACTCAAGTTGCATGAAAGTCGGACCAAAGTAGTGCAGGAACCTTTTTTAAAGTTGCTGCCACTCTAAGTCACACATATTTCAACAGTTGTCATTGAAAAACATGGGGTGAGACTTGAAGAAGTGTAAATAGAGGCCAACTTTAACTGCTTGCCGACCAGCCACCATCGTTATGTGACGACAGGTTGGCTCCCCTGCGCGATTCGCCGCAGATGCACAGCTGCCGATTTAAGGGCTTTAGGGCGTGACGCCCGATTCGAGGCATAATAATGCCATAAATATATCCCCTATTTTGTAGACGCAAGGGCCCGGATTCACAAAGCACTTGCGCCGACGTATCTCGAGATACGTCACGTAAGTGCAAATATGCGCCGTCGTATTTGTGCGCCGTGCCCACAAAACTAAGATACGCCTAAAAACAGGCTTCATTCCACTGACATAACTTGCCTACGCCGGCGTAGAGTGGGCGGATATTTACGCTGGACGCATGTGGCGCTCCCATTGATTTTCTATTCACATATGCAAATGAGGGAGATGCGCCGATTCACGAACGTACGTGCAGCCGACGCAGTGCGCGTAAAGTCATACGTTCGACGTAAAGTTATGCCCCATAAAGGAGGTGTAATTCAGCAGCATCCATGCAAAGGGCTGCACCAGGGAACACAAGCCGACGTATATTACGTAGTTTACGTAGGACGTGGATATGACTAGGCGTAGGTTACAAGAATTACATTTACAGGCTGACATTTACTTTACATGCCACATAATGGAACCCGGACAGGAGTTATATTGTTCGGAATGTACCAGCAATGGTTGCTGTCAACATTTTATAAATGGTTCTGTCAGCACAAGTGTATTTTGCCGGGTATCGCTGGTTACCGACATTAAACAAACAATCGGTCTATTCTGTCCTTTATGTACTCAGAAACATTATCTTTTACAGCTGTTTCTTGCAGAGCCTTGGTTCCCATATCTGCGGGGCGGTTTGCAGTCCGATGCGTGTCTGTATACCCATTTAGGTGTGATTCGGGTTCAAATTTGTGTCTCAATTCACACCTGAAACTCACACAAAAACGCACCGCCCCCCGTAAATGTGTGAACTGGCGCAATTAAAATCCACTCACACTCACATGTTATGTGAATTGGATGTGCTTAAAAACGCATCCAATTCACTTATATGTAAGGATTGTGAAGGTTCGTCCACATCCCAGGAGTGTCAGAGCAGGGAAGAGCGCTGCCTGCTGGCGAAACCAAGGATAAGTCAAGTACAGTTCATAGTTACAAACATCTGAAAATAGTAGGCACACCTTGAAGAGTTCAGAGTTCAAGACAGAAGCTTTGCACGCCACCCACCAGGCACGTAAAAGTCTTACATGTAGTGTGACACCCTTCCTTCATTATGTTTTATACAATATACTGTAGGTCTTAGGGGAACAGTGAAGAAAATGTATTAGTAAAATAAGTTCCACCGTCCATCACTGATGTCAATAGGAGTAAAAATAAACCCAATTATGGTGTAAAACAAGCACAATCCTTACAGGGAGTGGACTAAAACCAGGGGTGAAGTCCTGGGGAAAAAAGTGTGGGAACTCCCACCCAAGATCCACTCCCCTACCAAAAAAAATGATACGCTCATATGCATAATTACTAAACCGCATGTGTTTTTAAGCAAGTTCTTTCTAAATCCTGCGATAACTCGCAGCAGACCTCCGCAATGTCTCCTGGGAACAATGACAAAATCTCCCAGGAGACATTGCGGCATCAATGAAGTGACGGAATACCCGCACACTACCCGATGAATCCATATACAGGAAGCGGCCAGGTTCCCCTGCCCCTGACAGTGACTCGAGCTGGGCATCGCCGCTTAGTGAAGGATTGGCTCGGCTGCTTTTGGCTGCTCTAGTCCTGCAAAGGGAACTGCGTTCCTGCTGTGAAAAAAGTGCAGGAACTCCGTTCCCACGTGTTCCCATAGGACTAGAGCCCTGAGTAAAACATTCCCCATTGTTGGTGTCAGTAGGATAAAACAAGCTCTATAGTTGATGCCAGTAAGATAAAATAAACCCCAAATAGTTGGGGTCAGTGGGAGCAAGAAATAGGGATTGATTTACTAAAACTGTGCAAGGTAGCCAATCAGCTTTTTAACTTCAGCTTGTTCAATTAAGGGGGAGTTCCAGCCTTTTAGGTTTATTAAAAGTCAGCAGCTACAAAAAGAGTAGCTGCTGACTTTTAATAAACAGACACTTACAGTACCTGCTCCACGGTCCAGAGACGCGGCCGTCTGGAGCTCCGCTCCCCCCCCCCCCCTTTGCCGGCGCCTCCATTCACTCTGTGGGCACCCGGCCGTGACAGCTTTTGGCTTCACGGCCAGGCACATATTGTGCATGCGCGAGTGGCGCTACGCACCCTGAGTGGACAGGCGATCTTCTGGGACCTGTCACGTGTCCCAGGAGATCACCTAGAGGGAGGGGCAGTCTAAGGGGAGAGGAGAAGTCGCCGAGGCGGTCCCTGGGTGGAAGGAGGAAGTGGGACAGGAAGTCCCACTCCTACCGAAGACCCCACTCCCCCCCCAAAAAAATTATATGCCAAATGTGGCATGTAAGGGGGTGAGGAGTGCTTAAAGCGGATGTTATACTTTTGGGTGGAACTCCGCTTTAAGCTTTGACAATAAAACCTGGAAGCTGATTGGTTTCTATGCAGAGCTGCACCAGATTTTGCACTCTCCAGTTTTAGTAAATCATCCCCACACTTATCTGAACATACAGTATACTAGTCTGTGGTTGCTCTAACTCCACAACCTGGAACTATCAAACATCCAGGCAGTGGCGGCCCGTCCATTAGGGGAGCTTAGGCGCTGCCCCTCTATCCACACCACCCCCTATATGCAATAAATAGATTCATGCTATGCTCTAATAGGCTTCAAAATAGGGTGGGCTCAGGTCGCAAAGAATGCATTCGGAGCCCACCCAGGTGTGTTGCAACAGCGAATGACTATTCGCTGTTGCAACACTGAACCTCCTCCCGGCCAATCGGAAAGCGTGTCTGATACCCATCACACAATTGGCTGAAAGTACAGGCGGACCTATTGGACACCTAGCGCCGGGAGGGGGAGAGAAGAGCTGAAGCTTCTCCAGGAGAGGACACCAGAACAGCTCCGAGCCCGCCACGCTCTCACCACTCAGATCCAAGGTAAGGACAGCAAGTGGTGGTGGGGGAGTGTGTTAGTGACGTGGGGGAGGGGGTAGTGCCACAGGGGGTGTTAGTGCTGCAGGGGAGGGTAGTGCCTCTCCACTGGTGGCCACTGCTGCTTACACATTTCACCCTTATTCAGGGCCTACTCGTAGGGATTTGTAGGCATAGGAGTGCCTAGACACACTCATACTGTGTTTCCCCAAAAATAAGACCTACCCCGAAAATAAGACCTACCCCAAAAATAAGACCTAGAGTTATTTTCCAGGAGGGCTGCAATATAAGTGTAGCGGCTGGTTACTAAGTACCAGTGCTATTTAAATTTAGAGGGAGATCAGAGTGTAGTTAAACTCTGATCTGGTTAAATTATTCAAATTGGGTCTCTGTCTCAGCTTGCCTGTGCTGGGGGCTCATTCTGTTGTACTGGGGTGTTCTTCCCACCCCAGTGCAGTAGATGGCAGCAGTGGAGTCAAGGTTTGGGTGCTCTTCCCCCAGCAGCCAATCAGGAGGGTTGAGCCTCGCTGTGCATGCTGGGGGAGGGTATTTATGGGGCAGACGCCATTAGTTCTGGGTTTTCTTCATCCAGTGTGGCACCCACCTTTAGGGTGACCACATCACGGCGCCCCGGTGTTATGGCCTACCTGGCCAGGGGGCGCGTGTGCCACGCGGTGTTCCTGGTTCCGGGACCATGCTGGTCACATTTGAGCGGCGACGGGGTCCCAGTGATCGACTGGGTTCCCACATTTGAGGATCCCAAGCGGTATAGCTGTTCGATGGGGAGTCCGTCTGAGGAGCGCCAAAGAGAGGCTGGCGATCCAAAAGGATTTCGACAAACCACCGGGGATCAAGGTAGCCGGACACTGAAGGATTGATCACCTGTCAGTCGGTACCTGGGCGACACTAAGAAGGAGATCCAGGCGTAATTCTACCAAGGAGGATCTCCTCCGTAACTACAATCAGAGAGGGCCTGTGGCAGAGGTGTCTCCCTGAAGTTCATTCAGGAGGGTCTGTGGCAGAGACTTTTCCTCAAAGGTTCGAGCGATACTCTGGCTGCCAGGTCAGTGAGAGAGGCCTGTCCAGGTACGCTATTCCCGCTCAAGCAGGAGTGGCGCAGAGAAGTGTTATACATGGGAGCAGGACTGTTTCCCTATTGCTACTGCTGAATTTGCTATTCTCCTTTCTTCCTTCAACTCTACTTTACTCACTACAAGTTTTATTGTTTTTTTACCCGGCTGGGTAATAAAGAGCACAGCAAAAGACACTTGTTGCGGACATTCCTTTACTACTGCTATATGCACCATTCATCCCTAGGAATTCGGAGGAGCCACAAGGTAAATGTGCCACCCAAAATAAACCAGCAGCTCCTCCGGGGGTAGTGCTACATAAGCCCTACCCCGAAAATAAGCCCTAGCTTAAAATGCTTGTAAAATCCTATAATCCACTCTAATTCTGGATTATATAGCATACAATGTGTGTGTTTCTGTACTATAATTGTGCCAAATACCTTTGGTACAGCCCACCCCCCCTCTGCAGTGCTCGGAGTGGGAAAGAGAGCTCTGGCGGGTCACAGAGTTACTGAGCGGCGCTATAAAGAAGGTATTTGGCACATTTATATTACAGAAACACATATTGTACATTATATACTACTGTAATAGAGTGGATTATAGGATTTTACAAGCATTTTAATTTGGTTCTACTGGGGATTCCTGACAGGCAGGGAGGGAGATGGGAAGAGAAGACCGCACATTACATGGTAAGACCTACCCTGAAAATAAGCCCTACTGTGTCTTTTGTTGCCAAAATTATTACGACCCAGGCTTATTTTCAGGGAAACACGGTAGGTATGTTTTTCAGAGTTCTGCTAACTGATATTTGTACACATACCTGGAATATAGCAAATCTCTTTTTGAGTTCACTCCCACTTTAACTGATGTAGATCCAGTAACTAACTTTCTGTAACTTTTCAGGAAAAAAAGTATATGACAATTGGATGTGTTTTTATTCATTTTAATAATTTTTGTCCTGCAGCAGTGGTTTAAAAGTAGCACACATAGTCCACTAAAGCCACATATGGGACTAATGGTGCTGTGGTTTGATAGTGACAGGCCTACAGTTAAATTATAGTAATAAGGCCCTGTAAAGAAACAGTTCTGCATGCAATATGGAGGCAAGAAAAGGACATTCCTGTAATACACGTGTAGGCAGGTGCAGTCTATTTTCTCTACTGTTGGTGCTCGACCACAGTGGCATTGTAGTTTGAGGGGAGGTCAAGAGGAAATGGGGTTCTTTATGGTTTCCTGGGTCACTTGGGAAGCTATACAATTAGATGCTGCCACCCCATGTGACTCTGGCAGCCATCTTGGTTAAAGCAGAGCCTATTTAGGATTCTGGATACCGGGCTTGGCATGCATTTTGCATTTGGGTAGTGTAGGGACAGGTCATCCATCTGGCAGGGACAGTGATTAGCGCCAGGAAGAGGTTCCAGACAAATAAAGAAAGGATACGCCTCACTATCCTTCCTAGAAACCTCCCCAATTTGGTACGGACAGGCCAGGCCACATTCTGCCCCTCAAGACAGACACTATCGGCACATCTAAGATCTGCTCTGCTACACACTGCTGATATATTCTGTAAGTGTTTCTGGTAGGGTGTCTTCCCGCTGGGTTTGTCGTGAATAATTGGATTCTACATTAATAGAAGTTCTGTACCCTGAAACTGGACTCTGAGGGGTAGATCCACAAAGAAAGTACTCCGGCGTCATTTCTAAATTCCCGCGTCGTATCTTTGTTTTGAATCCTCAAAACAAGATACGACGGCATCTGGGTTAGATCCGACAGGCGTACGTCTTCGGATCTTAGATGCAATTTTTCGATGTCCGCTAGGTGGCGTTTCCGTCGTAATCCCCGTTGAGTATGCAAATTGGCTATTTACGACGATCCACGAACGTACGAGCGGCCGTCGCATTTTTTTACGCCCTTTCCGTTCGGCTTTTTCCGGCGTATAGTTAAAGCTGCTATCTGGTGGCGTACTGAATGTTAAGTATGGCCGTCGTTCCCGCGTATAATTTTGAAAATGTTTACGTCGTTTGCGTAAGTCGTCCGTGAATGGGGCTGGACGCCATTTACGTGCACGTTGAAAACAATGACGTCCTTGCGACGTCATTTGGAGCAATGCACCCTGGGAGTTTTGACGGACGGGGCATGCGCAGTTCGTTCAGCGCGGGGACGCGCTTCATTTAAATGAAACATGCCCCTACCCGCCCAATTTGAATTCCGCGCCCTTAGGCCGCGAGAGATACACTACGCCGCCGTAACTTACGGCGCAAATTCGTTGAGGATTCAAACCAAGTCAAAGTAAGTTACAGCGGCGTACCGTATCTGACATCTGCGCCGGGCGCAGCGTATGTATGTGGATCTGTCCCTGAGTGTTTACTACCCAAAGGAGGGATAATGTGTATTTAACATATGATTCAAATGTATTTTAGTTTGTTCTTAGGTTACAATGTAATATAAAATGTACCTTGGCTAAAATTCACTCCAAGGTTAATATTTATCTATTTTTGACAATTGTTTCTTTCTGTATTTTTTCTTTCTCTCCATTGTTTTTGTTGCCTCTCTCTTTCCCAGGCTCGCTACCGACAGCCCGACCCCGCGATCGATGCCCTTTGTTTTGCTGGTCATATGTTGCTTCCCAGCAGGGGGAGAAAAGTAGAGCTCCTTGTGCTCTTCTAATGCCCCACTATGTGGCGATGTTTCACCATTTGGTGTGGGATGTCTCCCCCTGCTGGCGGCATTCGCAAATATTTCCGAGCGCCTGTGACCCACATCGCGCATGCGCGGTATTACTATGCGTGCACGGTGACGTCATGACGTTGCACGGCGGTGCCGGAAGTAGCGGCAGCGGCCGAGGATGTTCCTTTGCAAATGCCAAGGTAGTCACTGCGGCACTCCTCCCTAGGTGGTGGAGACACACCTGATTGATAAGGTAAGAGGCTAACTGCCTGTGGTATGAATACGACCCTGCAGCCAATTATTTACCGTATTTATCGGGGTATTGCGCACTCCGGTGTATAGAAATAAATAAAAATGTACTACTTACAGTTTTGGTGTCTTGCGCGGCATCCATCGGCAGCCTCGTCAGGTCCGGCGTCCGTCTGCGGCTTCAGTGGTGTCCTCCCGGCTTCTCCTACGCTGTCTCCCCGTCGAATTGCCGCTTCCCGCGCTCAGTTTGAATGCCTGCGCCGACATATACCGGATGCAGTACACTCGGCTACATTCGGCCAGGCTCGGCTTCGCTCGTGCTCACGCTCTGTGACGTTTATGCATGAGCACAAGCACGAGCACGAGCGTAACCATACATATTGACTTGGTAATTTTTCATAATTTTTCTTACAAAGTAGTCTATGTTTTCCTCTTTCCCCTGTCCTTACCCCCCTCCAATTATGGGGTTATGGCAGGTAGGATATCTGTAGAAGCATTTAATAATTTTTGTAAATCTTTTCCAGTTACAACAAAACTTCTGAAGAAGACCTATTATAGGTCGAAACGCGTTAGATATTGTTATACGCTTGTATATACACATGTCAAGCTGTTCGACAGTTGTTGTCTTTTGTCATCATTTATATGTAACGGAATTTTAACCACTTTTGTACCTTTGTAACTCTTATCTTAACTATTTGAATATCCCCCTTGTATGTGTCATTACACAATAAAATATTTCCTTCTTTTTACATACGTTGTCCACAATTCATTAATTGAGCTGCCCAAAAACCCCAACGGGGGAAATACCCTTGTCATTATAGTACAGTGCCTTGAAAAAGTATCCACACCCCTTGAAATTTTCCACAATTTGTCATGTTACAACCAAAAATGAAAATGTATTTTATTGGTGTTTTGTGTGATAGACCAACACAAAGTGGCACATAATTGTGAAGTGGAAGGAAAATTATAAATTATTTTCAATTTTTTTTTAAATGAATATCTAAAAAGTGTGGTGTGCATTTGTATTCAGCCCCCTTTACTCTGATATTCCTAACTAAAATCTAGTGGAACCAATTGCCTTCAGAAGCCACCTAATTAATAAATTGATTACACAGGTGTGTAATTGAATCTCAGTTTAAATACAGCTGTTCTGTGAAGCCCACAGAGGTTTGTTAGAGAACTTTAGTGAACAAATAGCATCATGAAGGCCAAAAAACACACCAGACAGGTCAGGGATAAAGTTGCGGAGAAGTTTATTAAAGCAGGGTCAAGTTATAAAAAAAATATTCCAAGCTTTGAACATCTCACAGAGCTCTGTTCAAACCATCATCCGAAAATGGAAAGAGTATGGCACAACTGCAAACCTACCAAGACATGGCCGTCTATCTAAAAGAACAGGGCGGGCAATGAGAAGCAGCCAAGAGGCCCATGGTAACTCTGGAGGAGCTGCAGAGATCCACAGCTCAGGTGGGAGAATCTGTCCACAGGAAAACTATTAGCCGTGCTCTCCACAAATCTGCCCTTTATGGAAGAGTGGCAAGAAGAAAGGTATTGTAGAAAGAAAGCCATAAGAAGTCCTGTTTGCAGTGTGTGATAAGCAATGTGGGGGACACAGCAAACACGTGGAAGAAGGTGCTCTGGTCATATGAGACCAAAATGGAACTTTTTGGCCTAAAATCAAAATGCTATTTGTGGTGTAAAACTAACACTGCACATCACCCTGTACACCACCCCCACCTTTACACCCTGCAATACTATGCCATACTCAGCCATACCCAGCCATACTCAGCCATACCCAAAGCCATAGCTTTGTGTTAAAAAAAAGCGCTTTAACCACTTCCCGCCCGCTGGCCGTCATGTGACGTCCTTGACTTTGTGCAGGGATATCTGAATGATGCCTGCAGCTACCGCAATCATTCAGATATCAGCGTTTTCAGCCAGCGATTCCCTACACCATAAGAATGATCATAGTGGCTGTTCTGTAGCTTGATCGTTCTTAGGGGAGGCGAGAGGGGACACCCCCCCTTCCGCTGCCCTTCGGTGCTTCTACCAACTCACCGCTACGATCGAAGCCATGATACATTTTTTTTTATTATTATTTCAGGCTTCCTAGCCTAGAGGTGAGATGTGGGGTCTTATTGACCCCATATCTCACTGTAAAGAGGTCCTGTCATGCCATATTCCTATTACAAGAGATGTTTACATTCACTTGTAATAGGAATAAAAGTGATCAAAAAAAAAAATTGGGGGGAAAAAAGTGTCAAACTAAAATAAATAAAGTAAAATAAACAGTATTTTTTTTTAAAGTGCCCCTGTCCCCGTGTGCTCGCATGCAGAAGCGAACGCATACGTAAGTCCCGCCCACATATGAAAACAGTGTTCAAACCACACATGTGAGGTATCGCTGCAAACGTTGGAGCAAGAGCAATAATTTTGGCCCTAGACCTCCTCTGTAACTCAAAACATGTAACCAGTAAAAAAAATTAAAGCGTCGCCTATGGGGATTTTTAAATAGCGAAGTTTGGCGCCATTCCACGAGCGTGTGCAATTTTGAAGGGTGACATGAAACGGGTTAGAAAAATTGCTGCGCAAATACAGTGTGAGATAAAAAGTTGCAACAACCGCCATTGTATTCTCTAGGGTCTTTGCTAAAAAAACATATATAATGTTTTGGGGTTCTATGCAATTTTCTAGCAAATAAATTATGATTTTTACATGTAGGAGAGAAATTTCAGAATTGGCCTGGGTGCTCCAGAACGCCTGAAGGTGCTTCCTGCATGTTGGGCCTCTGTATGTGGCCATGCTGTGTACAAGTCTCACACATGTGGTATTGCCATACTTGGGAGGAATAGCAGAATGTGTTTTGGTGTGTAATTTGCGGTATGCATGAATCTTTCTAAATACCTTGCAATGTCTTCTTTCCAAAAAGAGATCATTTGGGGGGTATTTGTACTTTTCTGGCATGTTATGGCCCGTACACACGATCCGAATATCGGACGAAAACGATCGTCCGATGAAGAATCGTACGATTTTCGGATCGTGTGTACACTACTTTCGAGAGCCGATCACGACCGTTCATCCGATATTTTTCGATCGGTCGTACGAGAATTTTCGTGACTTTAATAACCTATTTCACTTTACTTGCGACTATTAAGCGAAAAAAGTCGTACGATCCGTCGTACGATATTCGGATCGTGTGTACGGGCCATTAGGGTCTCAAGAAATGAGATAGGCCGTCAGTACTTCAGGTGTGATCAATTTTCAGAGATTGGCACCATAGCTTGTGCAAAAAGACCAAATAATATACACCAAGTTGCACTTCTTTTTACCAAAGATATGTAGCAGTATAAATTTTGGCCAAAATGTATTAAGAAAAAAATACTAATTTGCAAAATTTTAAAACAGAAGCGAAGAAAATTATATTTTTTTACAGAACAAAATAAGAACAATAATACGGTATGTACAGCGAAAAAAATAAAACAAACAGCATACTGTACATGTCGGAAGTATGCTGAATGATGGTATGGTGAACCTCCACTTTAACTTTCCCTACAGCTACCTTTGTGGTCACTGGTCCCAGCACCAACTCTTCAGGCCCTGCCAGCCCTCCTGGCTGCAGCTTGCCACTCTACACCAGTCCACCCGACGCATTCTTCACCAGCCTACATGGCTGACTCTTCACTAGCCCTCATGGCTGACTCATCACCAGCCCACCGGCTGACTCTCAGGAGATCTCTCAGGGAAGGATTGATGACTTAAGCACACCACTGTCTTCAAGGGAGACTGGCTACATGTGGCAGCCTCCCACCTTGTTAGTCCACATCAGTGTTAAGCTACTCACTCTGTCCTCTTCTGCTTCCCTGCCTCCAGGAAGACCTCCTCCTTTTTGTTTTTGCAGGATTCTTCCAGCACCCAAGCCCCAGCCCAAGGCAGAAACCACCCCCCCCCCCGCTAAGACTAGGGAGCATCCCTCAGGCCCACGACAACCTCCTCAACAATGCATCTCCCTCTTCCACCTGACTGCCCCTGCTGGCATGACCCATGACTATTTATGAGGTTGTCTCAGCCCCCTGCCAGCCCACCACTGGGGATTGACTGAGGCCTCATGTATATGCATTGCAGCTCTTCCTAATCCCCTCCCTCTAATTCTAGAAGATTCTCCAACTTTTGAGTCCCCTAGCCCTGAACTCCAATAAACCCTGACCTAATTAAAACTCACCAGCTTAAATGTGAGTCAATGCCCCATACACACGCTCTGGATTTCCGATGGGAAAAAGTCAGTCGGGAATCCCGACGGAAAAAAAGAGAGCTGGTTCTTTTTTTTTTTTGCCGGCGGGTTTGGCAGACGGCCGGGATTCCTGGCCAAAAGCTCTCCTCGCAGTTTTCCCGTCGGAAAATCCGATCGTATGTACGGGGCATCAGAGTATGGTTTGTCTACACTAACTTCTAGAGGGTGCTACATTTTATTTAAAAAATTAAATACGCTTTACTATCATTTTAACAATCAACTGAGCCAAGTGAAACATTATCTGCTGAACAGTTCAAGTATTCAGGCAGCCTTGGGTGCTGTGGCTGTCTAAATACAATAGCTGGCATTGCAGGTTGCTCCATCCACACTGTGTGTAGCATGAATGGAGAAATCTATTGATTTTATCTTGATCAGCCCATGGATCAAGAGAAATCTAAAGATATTTGGTTAGCGCAACCCTTAATAGGAGACGGGGTCCTTCTTCAATAATGTGTGTCCTAGAGCACTGAAATGTAGTATAGCTTTTTCCTACTTCTCTAATATTGACATTCCACTCCAAGTAGATGTTTATGTAACTCATAAACCACATCGCACTCTCGTTCCAAATATTTTCTATCACGCAAAAGGAGTTAATCATTATCATAAAACTATGCGCTGTGCTAATTTCGTAAGTCAGTAGTAAAAAAAAATCCCAAATTCTTTACCAAAAGCTATCCAAAAATCCAACTGCTGACCCAAAATAAAATATATTAGTATCAAATAAAAAAAAAAGGGAGTTGTGCTTTGATGATAAATAGCATATACACACTGAAAAAGTATATCATTAAAATCCCTATAGATGTCTTTATTGATGAACTCTTATGCCCTGTACACACGATCGGTTCGTCTCATGAAAACGGACCGATGGACCATTTTCATCGGACGAGCCGATCGTGTGTGGGCCCTATCGTTTTTTTTCCCATTGGTGAAAAAAAATAGAACCTGTTTTAAAAATTTCTGATGGTTAAAAAAACGATAGAAAAAACGATCGTCTGTGGGGAAATCCATTGGTCAAAAATCCACGCATGCTCAGAATCAAGTCAACGCATGCTCGGAAGCATTGAACTTGTTTCACGTCACCGCGTTGGACACTATTGGATTTTTAACTGATGGTGTGTAGGCAAGACTGATGAAAGTCAGCTTCATCGGATATCTGATGAAAAAATCCACTGGATTTTCATTGGATGAACCGATCGTGTGTACGTGGCATTAGGCCCCTTTCACATTGACGGACCGTTCGTCCGTTTATTACAAGTCCGTTTACGGACTTGTAATGCATCCCTATGGGATCGCGTCCGTTAGCGGATGGAGCATCCGCTAACGTCCGCAACCATCCGCGTCCGTCAGGATCCGGTTTTTCGAACGGAAGAAAACCCTATTTTTCTTCTGTCCGGCGGAACGGATCAGATGAAGACGGACAGACGGTCCGATTCCCCATAGGGGAGAGCGGAGGAGAGACAGGGTGGTCTCTGCACTGTGTGCGGGGACCGCCCTATCCGCCGACAGCTCAGCGGGGATTTCGGAGGATCCCCGCTGAGCTTTTGCGGACACACGGAGCGGACACAAAAACGGTCCGCTCCGTGTGAAAGGACCCTAAGGGAATTGGATCAGAGTGCATTACTGCATATTATGCCTCATACACACGTTCGGACTTTTGACCATGCAAAAGTCCGCCGTTGAGTCCGTTTGGAAGTCCGGCGGAAAGATAGAGAACAGGTTCTCTATCTAAGGTCCGTCAGACTTCTGACCAAAAAAGTCAGATGGAGGCTACACACGGCCGGACTTTCCGAGAAAAAAAGCCTGTTTGACGTCTTTGAGAACCCGGGTCTTGCCCCAGGGAACATGTATCAATGGAAAAAAAGTTTTAAAAACGGTCATTTTTTCTGGAGTTTTGTTTGGGGACAACATTGCATGACCGCGCAATTGTCAGTTAAAGCAATGCAGTGCCGTATTGCAAAAAATGGCCGGTCAGGAAGGGGGTAAATTCTTCCGGGCTGAAGTGGTTAATTTCGGGTATGATATAAGGTGTCCTAATGCTCTGGTCATATGATGGTGTACTCCTGTAACTGTTTTCATACTCTGGTTACTGTGAGGGACTGTTCCTGATGTGGAGCAATGTCCCTCTGTCCCTCATTCCTCCTCATTTATCCTTCATTTTGGTCTGATCTATATAGTTGTATATAAAATGCACTTTTAACCACTTACCCCCCGGACCATATTGCTGCCCAAAGACCAGAGTACTTTTTGCGATTCGGGACTGCGTCGCTTTAACAGACAATTGCGCGGTCGTGCGACGTGGCTCCCAAACAAAATTGGCGTCCTTTTTTTCCCACAAATAGAGCTTTCTTTTGGTGGTATTTGATCACCTCTGCGTTTTTTTTTTTTTGCGCTATAAACAAAAATAGAGCGACAATTTTGAAAAAAATGAATATTTTTTACTTTTTGCTGTAATAAATATCCCCCAAAAATATATAAAAAAACATTTTTTTTCCTCAGTTTAGGCCGATACGTATTCTTCTACATATTTTTCGTAAAAAAAATCGCAATAAGCGTTTATTGATTGGTTTGCGCAAAAGTTATAGCGTTTACAAAATAGGGGGTATTTTTATGGCATTTTTATTAATATTTTTTTTACTAGTAATGGCGGCGATCAGCGATTTTTTTTTCGGTATTGCGACATTATGGCGGACACTTCGGACATTTTTGACACATTTTTGGGACCATTGGCATTTTTATAGCGATCAGTGCTATAAAAATGCATTAGATTACTATAAAAATGCCACTGGCAGTGAAGGGGTTAACACTAGGGGGCGGGGAAGGGGTTAAGTATGCCTGGGTGTGTTCTTACTGTGGGGGGGGGGGGGGGTGGCCTCACTAGGGGAAACACTGATTTTCTGTTCATACATTGTATGAACAGAAAATCAGCATTTCCCCTGCTGACAGGAACGAGAGCTGTGTGTTTACACACACAGCTCCCGTTCCCCGCTCTGTACCGAGCGATCGCGTGTGCCCGGCGGCGATCGCGCCCGCCGGGCACACGCACGGGAGTCGGGGGCGAGCGGGGAGCGCGCGCGCGCGCCTCTGGCGGCGCGCACGCGCCCCCTAGTGGCGGCTATACGATAGGACGTATAGCTACGGGCTCTCGCCCAGGAGAGCCGACCTGCCGCCGTATAATGACGGTGCGCGGTCGGCTAGTAGTTAATCTATCAAAAAGTGATTTCCCAGTGCTAAACCTTTCATCTGATTTCTAAATTGCTGCATTTTTAAATTCCAAAAAGCCAATAAAAAGAAATAGTAGTAAAGCACCAATCTTGTTTTTTTGTACAATTCTCCTTTAAGGGGGCGGGGCAGGGGGTGTGTTCTATGCCTGCATACTTTTGCTGATAGGTGTCCCTCATTCCCATCTCAAAAAGTTAAGAGGTATGCACTGTTACTGTATAACGTCCTGATGGGCTTTAGATTCATCTTGTCCTTCAACTGTTCTAATATCTTGAATAACGACAGGTGGGTCCCAACTAAGGATGAGCTCCGGCGTGTTCGCAAAGCCCACGTGTAGAGCCCGTCAGGAAATCGGCACTGCACTGCGCTAATCACAGGCAGTGAGACATTTCCCGATCTCTGCAGCCACGCATCGGGACAATGTCTCACTGCCTGTGATTAGCGCAGTGCCGACTTCCTGGCGGGCTCTGCACGTGGGCTTTGCGAAACACGCCGGAACGCATCCTTAGTCCCAACCTGTGAAAGTTCTAAGGTTATGATGCACTAGAAAGATTCTGCCCTTCGATGGCCACAGAAACTTACAAAAATATAACAAGAATTCAATGGTGGATGCACAGTGCATGTAAAAGAGATTTGTTTAGTTGAAATAATCTTATCAGTGTGTGCTCATGTATTAAACACTGTAATTCTCTGTATAGTTTGTAATTATCTATATACATTGTTTAGCCTTTTAATCCTCTTATCTTGCTCTGTTGAAAACAAGGGATTCTTTGTAATAATGATTGGTAGATAGCAACCGTGTGACCTAGTCTGCCTAGGCTGAGCGCTGAGAAACAGCTTTTGTTTTTAAAGTAGGCTCTCTTTCTCATGCTTAAAGGGTTTGTAAAGGACATTTTTTATCTTAATAGCTTCCTTTACCTTTATGCAGTGCTGTTTTCATGTCCTCATTGTTAGTTTTTGCTCTCAAGTTGCTGTAATTCTTCTCTGATCTCCACACTTCCTGGTTGTCTGTTTCCTGATAACCACAGTACTGGGAGCTTTCTCTCTGTGGTCACTAATCAAGGAGGTGTGATTACTGTGTGTCTAAAACCCCTCAGCACCAATCAGTTTAGTTTTCCAAACCACTGCCCTGTATTGGCTCTGTACAGCAGAGAGGCAGGAAACAACATGCAAAAACGAAACTAGAAACTGCAGGTACATTATATGATTGATTTGTATCTATTTGTAATCGTTTTTAAAAGGAATCAGTTAACTATTATGTCTCTATACCCTGTACATCCCTGCCTAGACGTGGGTCGGGGATCCCATCGGGACCCCCCCGCTACATGCGGCGGTCGGATTCCCGCGGGGAGCGATCCGGGACGATGGCACGGCTATTCGTTTATAGCCGCTCCGTTGCGATCGCTCCCCGGAGCTGAAGAACGGGGAGAGCCGTATGTAAACACGGCTTCCCCGTGCTTCACTGTGGCGGCTGCATCGATCGAGTGATCCCTTTTATAGCGAGACTCGATCGATGACGTCAGTCCTACAGCCACACCCCCCTACAGTTGTAAACACACACTAGGTGAACCCTAACTCCTACAGCGCCCCCTGTGGTTAACTCCCAAACTGCAACTGTCATTTTCACAATAAACAATGCAATTTAAATGCATTTTTTGCTGTGAAAATGACAATGTCCCAAAAATGTGTCAAAATTGTCCGAAGTGTCCGCCATAATGTCGCAGTCACGAAAAAAAATCACTGATCGCCGCCATTAGTAGTAAAAAAAAATAAAAAAATAAAACTATCCCCTATTTTGTAAACGCTATAAATTTTGCGCAAACCAATCGATAAACGCTTATTGCGATTTTTTTTCTCCAAAAATAGGTAGAAGAATACGTATCGGCCTAAACTGAGGGAAAAAAAATTGAATTTTTTTCAAAATTGTCGCTCTATTTTTGTTTATAGCGCAAAAAATAAAAACCCCAGAGGTGATCAAATACCACCAAAAGAAAGCTCTATTTGTGGGGAAAAAAGGACGTCAATTTAGTTTGGGAGCCACGTCGCACGACCGCGCAATTGTCTGTTAAAGCGATGCAGTGCCGAATTGTAAAAACCCCTTGGGTCATTTAGCAGCATATTGGTCCGGTCCTTAAGTGGTTAAAATGATCGTGTGTGGGCTTCACATATTTTTTCGGGTTCTAAAAATTTTTTTTTCGAACATGCTGCATTTTTTAACGACGTTTTAAACTGTGTCGTTTTTCGGGTTGTAAAAAATGATCGTGTGTGAGCTAAAACAACGTTAAAAACCCGCGCATGCTCAGAAGCAAGTTATAAGACGGGAGCGCTCGTTCTGGTAAAACTACCGTTCGTAATGGAGTAAGCACATTCATCGCGCTGTAACAGACAAAAAAGCGCAAATCGTCTTTTACCAACACAGAATCAGCTAAAGCAGCCCCAAGGGTGGCGTCATCCGCATGGAACTTCCCCTTTATAGTGCCGTCGTACGTGTTGTACGTCACCGCGCTTTGCTAGAGCATTTTTTCAAAACGATCGTGTGTGGGCAAGGCCGTTTTAATGATGAAGTTGGAAAAAACTACGTTGGGCTGTATATTCTGCAGTATTAACATTTTTGGTAAATTCATTCAATGAATCCAAGCTCTGCAAGCTGAGATAACATGCACTGCATTGATGCATTCACACAATTTAACAGTAACCATGAGATAAATCAATGTTCAGGAATATTCCTTTATCCCATTGTTTTGCAAATCTATGTACACTACAAACTGTATGATTAAATCGGTTCTGATATCGCTGTTTTACTAACCTAACAGCTTATTATTCTAAATAGGAAACTTTCATTTTGTTTGCAAATAATAAAGGGTCCAACTACCAGCAAGAATAAGTCCTTACATTTAAGAGAGCACCTGTCATTTCAGATCCATCATGGCAGCTCCTGTTAGCGAGCATCCACTCACCTGCTGCCGCCACGTCCCTCACCTTGTTGCGTCACTGCCGCATCACCAGCCTCACATTAAAGTGAATGTGACTGTCGGTGAGTCAACAGCGGATCAGAGGAGGAGCTACTGTGGGACAGAGATGACAGTTGTCCTTTAAAAAGTATGATTTAACCACTTAAGGACCGCCTCCTGCACATATAAATGGGCAGAATGGCACGGCTGGGCACATGTACGTACAGGTACGTCCTGTACTAGTACTTAGCCGTGGGTCGCGGGCGCACGCCCCCGGTCCGAAGCTCCGTGACCGCGGACCCGATTGCCACTGGAGTCCCGCGATCGGTCCCCGGATCTGAAGATCGGGGAGAGCCGTATGTAAACACGGCTTCCCCGTTCTTCACTGTGGCGCTGCATCGATCGTGTCATCCCTTTTATAGGGGGACACAATCGATGACGTCACACCTATAGCCACACCCCCCTACAGCTGTAAACACACTTCAGGTCACACATAACCCCATCAGCGCCCCCTGTGGTTAACTCCCAAACTGTAACTGTCATTCTCACACTAAACAATGCATTTTAAATGCATTTTTTGCTGTGAAAATGACAATGGTCCCAAAAATGTGTCAAAATTGTCTGAAGTGTCCGCCATAATGTCGCAGTCACGAAAAAAAATCGCTGATCGCCGCCATTAGTAGTTAAAAAAAAGAAAATGTATAAAAATGCAATAAAACTATCCCCTATTTTGTAAACACTATACATTTTACAAACCAACCGGTAAATGCTTATTGGGATTTTTTTTTTTTACCAAAAATAGGTAGAATACGTATCGGCCTAAACTGAGGAAATTTTTTTTTTTTTTTTTATATTTTTGGAGGATATTTATTATAGCAAAAAGTAAAAAATATTGATTTTTTTTCAAAATTGTCGCTCTATTTTTGTTTATAGCGCAAAAAATAAAAACCGCAGAGGTGATCAAACACCACCAAAAGAAAGCTCTATTTGTGGGAAAAAAAGGACGCCAATTTTATTTGGGAGCCACGTCGCACGACCGCGCAATTGTCAGTTAAAGCGACGCAGTGCCGAATCGCAAAAAGGGGCCCGGTCCTTTACCTGCATTTTGGTCCGGGTCTTAAGTGGTTAAAGCACACAATTATATGACTATTTTTCCATAAAAATATGAAAGGCTGCGTTAATATTATTAGCACCTTTTTATCTTTACTATTCAGCAATGTTTTTAAGTTCCTTTTAAAAAGATTATAAAATGACTGAGTCAAATAGGTTGACATTTATTTTCTGTTGACATATATATCTATAGACATGGGTTTTGTTCTTATTTTGAGTTTTTCTCTATTTCGGAGGCACTGTTCCTTAAAGAACTTGTTCAAGTAGTTCACACCTTTGTCAAGGATCCATGTAAATTATGGCTCAGCTGTCTGACCTCATAATAGATTACTTACGGGTTTCGTACTACTGATTGATAATATATTATCTTAGATACCCAGTACTGCATGCTGCGATGGACTACATTTTTTTTTTATTGTACTGTTTCTGGGCCATATTCTCAGAAGAGTTACGACGGAGTATCTCAGGAAACTCCGTCGTATCTCTGTTTTTTGACCCGCGTATCTATGCGAGTGATTCCTAGAATCATTTTCGCATAGATACGCTGAAGATCCGACAGGTGTAAGTCACTTACACTGTCGGATCTTAAATGTAATTCGCCGCCGGCTGCTAGGTGGCGTTTACGTTCAGGTCTCATTTGTTTATGCAAATGAGCCTGATACGCCAATTCCCGAACGAAATCGCATCGCGTAACCGTCGCTTACGTCATTTGCGTAAGCATAAGGTTACCCCTGCTATATGAGGGGTAACCTTACGCCAGTCCGACGTATGCCATGTTAAGTATGGCGTCGGGTCCGCGTCGTCTTTTCCCGTCAGGTACATCGTTTTCAAAATCGTTCTTGAATACGACTTTACGTCAATGACGCACACGTCGGCGTCATTGACGTTTTCCGTCGAGAACTGGAGCATGCGCACTGGGCTATTTTTAGCCCGGCGCATGCGCAGTTAGATCGGCACGGGGGCGCGCTTAATTTAAATATAAGCCGCCCCCTTTGAATTACGCGGGGATACGCCGGGCCTTTTACACTACGCCGCCGAAAACTACGGAGCAAGTACTTGAGGAATACGGCACTTGCTCCAGTAAGTTGCGGCGGCGTAGTGTAAATAGCTTACGCGATGCCGCCGCAGATTCTTGGAGAGTCTGGCCCATTGTACTTACCTGTTTTCTTGAAAATTTTTATAAAAATTATTGAAAAGAAAAAGATTATAAAGTTATAGAATGGCATTTTGCCAGTGTTGGTTACTAAGAAAATACGGCTTTACGAGGAAGGAGAAAGAAAAACAGCCTCAGGGCACCTTTTCCAGGCGAGAGTGACACTACACCAATGCAAACATTATCCTTACAGATAATACTAGGTAGAGATCCAAAAAACACAATTGAAGGCAGCTATGCTCCCATTAAGAAAATGCTGTTAATTGGTTTTAAATGCAACTAGTGTAAATATTTAAACCCTAGTGCAATTCCCTGTACAGTTGGGAGAGGGAGGGGCAGAGCTCTGAGCCAATTAGGCTTTGTTACTGACAGTAGAAGAGTTATGTCTCTTCATTGTCCAATCACAGGCTGGGGGCTGGAAGGTGACCTAGCTATATTGTTTGACTGCAGTATAGAAAAGTCAGGTCGCCCACTAGACTGTCTCTTCATTGTCCAATCACAGGCTGGGGGCTGGAAGGTGACCTAGCTATATTGTTTGACTGCAGTATAGAAAAGTCAGGTCGCCCACTAGACTGTTCTGCCTGGCAGTATTTTGTATATGTCAGGGAGATAGACAGTTATTTTGTGTTTCTTCCATTTGTGAATAATCGCATCAACTATTGCCAGTCTCTCCAAGCTTCTTGGCGATGGTCTTGTAGCCCATTCCGGCCTTGTGTAGGTCTACAATCTTGTCCCCGACATCCTTGGACAGTTCCTTGGTCTTGGCCATGGTGGAGATTGAATTCTGGTTGATTGATTGCTTCTGTGGACAGGTGTCTTTTATACAGGTAACAATATGAGACTAGGAGCACTCCCTTTAACAGAGTGCTCCTAATATCAGCTCTTTACCTGTATAGAAGACACCTGGGAGCCAGAAATCTTGCTGATTGATAGGGGATCAAACACTTATTTCACTCATTAAAATGCAAATCAATTTTACATTTTTTTAAATTGCGTTTTTCTGGAAATTGTTGGTGTTATTCTGTCTCTCAGTGTTAAAATAAACCGACCATTAAAATGATAGACTGATCATTTCTTTGTCAGTGGGTAAACATATAAAATCAGCAGGGGATCAAATACTTTTTTCCCTCACTGTAAATTAAAGTTTTTGGTTAAAACTTGATGAAATGTGAAAAATTTCAAGGGGTATGAATACTTTTTCAAGGCACTGTAGTAGTGCTATTGATCTTGACAGAGAGATCAGGGGTAGAGGGACATGGGGGAGAAAATATTATGAGCTTGGTTTTGGATAGATTGAGTTTGAGGAAGTGGTGTGACATCCAGGCTGATATGTCTGTTAGTAAATAGTTAGTAGTGATACGTGAAGGAGTAATTTGAAATAGAGTAAGGACTAAAGGGACCCCAAGGGCCCTAAAAGACCAAAAAGGGGAAAGTAAGGGCAGAGGGACTATATCGGTACTTTATAAGGAAAAAGTAGAGAAAAAAGGTAATAGTGATAAAAGATATATATCAGTTTTATTTAGCATTTTATCAAAAAACAAAGGACATACAAAACCATAAAATACATCAAAAAAACAATGGGGTAGATTCAGGTATCCATAGATACGCAGCGTAATTGCTAATTTGCGCCGGCGTATCGACTTTTCTGTATTCAGAAAGCTCAATACGCCGACTGCAGCCTAAGATATGACTGGCATAAGGCTCTTATGCCGTCGTATCGTAGGCTGCATTCTTACGCTGGCCGCTAGGTGGCGTTCCCGTAGTGGTCAGCGTAGAGTATGCAAATTGCATACTCACGCCGATTCACAACCGTACGCGCGCCCGGCGTTCAAATTTTACGTCGTTTGCGTTCGTCGGTTTCTGCGTAAGGCTGCTCCTGCTATTAGCAGGCGCAGCCAATGCTAAGTATACCCGTCGTTCCCGCGTCGCGATTTTTGAAAATTACGTCGTTTGCGTAAATGAATCGTGAATGGCGCTGGACGCCATTTACGTTCACGTTAAAGAAAATGACGTCCATGCGACGTCATTTGCCGCAATGCACGTCGGGAAAGTTTCTCGACGGAGCATGCGCACTACGTTCGGTGCGGAAACGCGCCTAATTTAAATGATCCACGCCCCCTACGGGATCATTTAAATTACACGCGCTTACGCCGGCCAGTTTTACGGAGCGCCCCCGCAAATTACGGAGCTACTGCTTCGTGAATGTAGCGTAGCGCACGTAATTTACGAAGGCGTAGCTTAAAAACGGTACGCTGCGCCTCCGTAAGAGGGCGCAAATCTACCTGAATCTACCCCAATGTATAGCACGTTTTAAATCAACGTGAAGGAGTAAGCTGAGGGGTAGAGAGATCAATTTGGTCAGAGTAGAGATGGTATTGGAAGTAATGGGAGGCAATTACCTGAGCCAGTGAGGCGGTGTAAATGGAGAATAAGAGAGAATAAGAACAGAACCATGGGGGACCCTGACAGAGAAAGGGAGAGGAGGAAGTAGAATTGTAAGTAATGCCTTGTACACACGATCGGAATTTCCAATGAAAAAAGTCTGACGGAATTTTTTCATTGGATATTCTGACCGTGTGTGGGCCCCATCTGACTTTTTCCATCTGAGTTTAGAAATAGAGAAAATTAAGTCACCGCTCCAGGTCAGGGCCAGATTAAGAACATCATGGGCCTGGTGCTGAGGATTTTGGTGGGGCCTTTTAGGCTGCATTCACACCTCCGCGACAAGTAACGCCGCGTACGCGGCGTATTTTGCCGCGAATAGTGTAACTTTTTTTTACAAATCCTTCCTATTGCTTTGTATGGCCGAACGCCAATGCCGCCTGAAAAAAAGGGTCCGGGACTTTTTTTCATGCCGCAGGTGTACGGCGTCTATGAGATGTGAACCATCTCATAGACAGCAATGGGAATTCTCCCCTCCAGCGGCACGAGCGGCCGGCGTCGGGCGTTTTGTCGCGGAGGTGTGAATGGGGTGTAATAAATAATAAATAAATGCGTGGGAATGACATGAACGCAGCCCAGCCAAGGCAAGTGACCAAAGGCACAGAACCCAGAAGGAAGACCGGGTGAAGATGGAAGTGTCCAGGCCCCGCCTGATTCATCGCAGCACTGGAGGGCTCAGTCTGAAAATTGAAGTGTACACTAATGTGCTAATATGCTGTGCATACTTGTACGTTGTGGCATAACCTACCCCAGGGCCTCTAAAAAGTAGTAATGTCAGGAAAGTTTACTACCGCTTTATTATCACAGGATCCCAGGAGCCTCTCATGGGGCCCCCTACTGACCCGGTGGACGGTGGCCCTTGGGCAGTGCCTAAGTGCACAGTTGCCAACATTTAAAAAATATTTTCAGGGCCACTTTTTTATATAAGTGCTATATTTAGAGTAGCTGTGATCCCCGATGTTCCTCTATACATCATAGTAGTAATCACAAAATTAAATGAGTACTAATAATGGGGCAGAACAAATATGAGAACTGATATTTCCTTTAGTTGAACTAACAAAAGTGTGTCCATTCTAGAGCTGGTAACATTGAGGATATTCAGTATAATTTTAAAGAACTGTTTTTGTGGGTAAGCGACATAGGGGAGGAGTATGGACGGTATATAAGTGGGAAGTATGTGCAGGTGAGGGAGAGGAATGTGGACGGTCTAACAGTGGGCACTATGTACAGGAGAGGAGTACAAAGGGTACAGAAAAAAGCACTATGTACAGGAGATGAGTGTGAAGGGTATGACAATGGGCAGTATGTACAGGAAGAGTGAGGGGGTATGACAGAGGGTAGTACGTACCAGAGAGAAGTGTGGAGGGTATGATGGGGCAGTATGTACAGGAGAGGAGTGTGGAGGGTATGACAGTGGGCAGTATGTACAGGAGAGGAATGTAGACGGTATGATAGTGGGCTCTATGTATAGGAGAGGAGTGTGGAGGGTATGACAGTGGGCACTATGTATAGGAGAGGAGTGTGGAGGGTATGACAGTGAGCAGTATGTACAGGAGAGGAGTGTGGAGGGTGCGACAGTGGGCACTAAGTACAGGAGAGAAGTGTATGACAGCAGGCATATGATGGGGCAGTATGTACAGGAGAGGAGTGTGGAGGGTATGATGGGGCAGTATGTACAGGAGAGGAGTGTGGAGGGTATGACAGTGGGCAGTATGTACAGGAGAGGAATGTAGACGGTATGATAGTGGGCTCTATGTATAGGAGAGGAGTGTGGAGGGTATGACAGTGAACACTATGTATAGGAGAGGAGTGTGGAGGGTATGACAGTGGGCACTATGTATAGGAGAGGAGTGTGGAGGGTATGACAGTGAGCAGTATGTACAGGAGAGGAGTGTGGAGGGTGCGACAGTGGGCACTAAGTACAGGAGAGAAGTGTATGACAGCAGGCATATGATGGGGCAGTATGTACAGGAGAGGAGTGTGGAGGGTATGACAGTGGGCAGTATGTACAGGAGAGGAATGTAGACGGTATGATAGTGGGCTCTATGTATAGGAGAGGAGTGTGGAGGGTATGACAGTGAACACTATGTACAGGAAAGGAGTGTGTAGGGTATGACAGTGGGCGCTATGTATAGGAGAGGAGTGTGGAGGGTATGACAGTGGGCACTATGTACAGGAGAGGAGTGTGTAGGGTATGACAGTGGGTACTATGTATAGGAGAGAAGTGTGGAGAGTATGACAGTGGGCACTATGTACAGGAGAGGAGTGTGGAGAGTATGACAGTGGGCACTATGTACAGGAGAGAAGTGTGGAGAGTATGACAGTGGGCACTATGTACAGGAGTGGAAGGATATTTAGGGACTGAGTAGTGGTTAAGCGGGTCATACATGGATTGAAATTACGCCAATTATGCAGAGACCAGCCATAGTCAATCTATGTATGGGCTAGCTGGTTTTACACAAGTCAATCTATTAATCAACTTGAGTACAACCAGCCTGTTAGGTTTTTCCCAAAACAATCAGTGCTGCCAGCTATAGTTAGCAACACTGATCATTGTACGCACTGGCAGAACACAATAACACTGCAGGAGTGATTCCCCCATCCACAGGTCAGCAGGTGAGAGGGTGTGTGGGGACAGGCTGGGGAGAGATACTAGTCAGTGGCTGGGCAGGCACTGGTAGTATCAGAGCCAGATACACACAGGTTACATACGACACGATCGTTAGAGCGAGAACAATAATTCTAGTACTAGACCTCCTCTGTAACTCTAAACATGTAACCTAAAAAAATGTAAAGCATCGCTTAGGATACCAAAAAAAATTGTGCTAACTTAACTAACTAACTGTTTTTTTAATGAATGAAACATTTTTTTCCAAAAAAACATGTTTGAAAAATTGCTGCGCAAATACCGTGCTAGAGCTGCACAATTAATCATTAAAAAAATCATGATCTCGATTCAACCCCCCTGACGATCTCCAATGCAGAGTTTGCTGATTCTTTCATATAACAAGTGGAGAGACTTTCAGCTGTCAAAAGAAAATATCTGGGGAGTCTGTTAACAGGAAACATTGTAACTAACGCTTCCTTCTTAGATCAAAGGGATAAACTTCTGTGTGTAAAGAACAAATCTGGGCAGTCTGCGAAGTTTGTAAACAAAATGAAACATTGTAACTAACTAACATTGTAACTAAATTTAACCACTTAAAGTCCAACACTTGTTTCTTAAGTTAGAAAGCAATATTATTTGCTAGAAAATTACTTGGAACTGCCAAACATTATATATATTTTAGCAGAGACTCTAGGGAATACAATGGCTATTGCTGCAATATGTTATGTCACACTGCATTTTCCCACTTCAATGAATAATAAAAACCATAAAAACAAAACAGTGAAGTTAGCCCATTTTTTTTTTTTTTTTTTATGTGAAAGATGATGTTACGCCGCAACGTGAGAGAATCGTGATCTATCTTCTAAGCAAAAAAATTGCAATTCTCATTTTAGCCAGAATCGTGCAGCTCTGTACCATGCAACATAAAAAGTGCAAAGACCACCATAGAGTCATTTTCTAGCAAAAAACAAATGATGATTTTTACTAGGGTTGTCCAGATACCGATACCAGTATCGGTATCGGGACCGATACCGAGTATTTGCGCTAGTACTCGTACTCGCTCAAATACTCCCGATACCAAAATAGAATACTTTTTTTTTTTTTTTTTTTGTGACATCGAGCGGTGCATAGAGGCAGGGCCGGATTAACCGTGGGGCTGATTGAGCTGCAGCTCCAGGCCCCCATCATAATATAGGCCCAAACTTAATTCTCTCACCAGGGCCCGGCGGCCGGCCGACGACCGCTATATAATAAATCCACACGTCCAGGCAGCTGCAGCCTGCATTATGATATAGGCCCAATTGACGCAGTGAACAACATTTAATCACGGGCCGTGGGCCGCGAGTAGCGGCCGCGAGCCGCTGCTATGATTCACAGCAGAGCCGCGGCTATCCACAACAACACAGCCTCTTGTAGCGCGGGCGGTGCCAGTGCGCCGAGGCTGAGCGTGCTCCTCCCCTTCAGTACTGTACTGAACACAGACACTGACTGTAGGCAGAGCTTGACGTCCCCCGGCTGCGTGCGTGATGTCATCCAGAGGCCGTCCCTGGCGTCCTAGGAGTCTCCATTGCCTTGCGAAAGGACCGCACGATCGACAGGAAAAGTACAGTAAAAAGCAAGTAAGCCATGAGCGCTGGGGAAGTCACTGTCATACAGATGATAACGTTTAATTGTGCAGAAGAAGTGTGGGTACAGTACTGGCTGCAACGAACCTGAAGTGGTTAACTTTTTTTTTTTTTTGGGGGGGGGTGCTATATCAGTGCAGGGAGGCAGCTTAATAGTGCATCTCATCAGTGCCACATTTATGAGTGCCATCCAATCAATGCCAGTGCCACCTATCAGTGCCATCCATTTATGAGTGCCATCCAATCAATGCCAGTGCCACCTATCAGTGCCATTGGATGGCACTGATAGGTGGCACTGGCATTGATTGAATGGCACTCATAAATGGATGGCACTGATAGGTGGCACTGGCATTGATTGGGTGGCACTGATGAGATGCACTAATAAGCTGCCTCCCTGCACTGATGCACTAATGGGCACTGATCTGCACTGATAGGTGGCACTGGCTAGCTGCACTTTTGGGCACTGGCACCGATGAGCTGCACTGAAAGGTGGCACTGGCAGTGATCACTCCTTCAATGACATGTAGTTTTCCAGTACCGTATGCTAAAAAACAGCCCCACACCATGATGTACCAGTTCTTCATGATTCTAAAGAAAATATCCTTAGTCTGTATTGTGGTTTGAAAATGGTCACATGACATTTAAAAAAAGTATCGGTATTCGGTATCGGCGACTACTTGAAAAAAAGTATCGGTACTTGTACTCGGTCCTAAAAAAGTGGTATCGGGACAACCCTAATTTTTACATGTAGTAGAGAAGTGTCAGAATTGGCCTGGGTGGCAAGGGGTTAATTACCATGAGTAATATACAAATAATTATTATAAGCACTGTGATCCTATCAGTCTGCTGCAGTGTGTCAGCTTGTATTTATATTGGCCGCTCTGAATGTAGCTTCTGACAGGCTGTGCAAGCAGGCCCGTATCTCCGGAACCATAAATGATAGCCGTCCCATATTTTAACCAGTTGTGGGGTAGCTCTTCCATGCCTACCCCCAAATGTGGGGTTTCTGTGACCTCTGGTCATCGAGCTACAACCCCCCAAATTCGATCTTAGAAAAAAAAATCTTTAAAAAAAAAAAATAAAAAAAATTTTTTTTTTTTTTTTTTTTTTTTTGGGCAAATGGGCCTATCTTGAGAAAGGGGCCTGGAGCTGCAGCTCCATCAGCCCCATTGTTAATCCGGCCCTGCTCCAGGTGGGTGTATGGAACAATCTGTATCTTCTCAGAAAAGCCCAGGTGCCGGCAATGCACGAAGCAAAGTAGAAAAGAATGCTTGGAAAGTCGCACTCTGAAAAAACCTCTTGGTTGCCTTTAATTGGTAAAAAAAAATGAAAACACCACACATCACAGCAGAAAATTGGGGGGTGCGTTTTCCGATCGTCTGTGTGGAACTCCGATGAAGAAAAAAAAACATGCATGCTCAAAATCAAGTCGACACATTCTTGGAGGCATTGAACTTAATTTTTCTCGGCTCGTCATAGTGTTTTACGTCACCGCGTTTTGGACAGTCAGAATTTGGTCTGACAGTGTGTATGGAAGACAGCTTGTCCGGAATTCCGACGGAAAATCAATCATGTGTACAAGACATAATAGTAAAGGTACGGTAGGATAAGTAGGATGAGAACCAGTGAAAAGTACAGTCACTGAGCCCAAATACATGGAGTTTTAGGAGGAGGAGGGGTGGTCCACTGTGTATAAGGCAGCAGACAGGTCCAGGAGTAGGAGTACAGAATAGTGTCTATTGGATTTAGCTGTTAGGAGATCGGTTTCAAGTTTTAGGAGAGCAGTTTCTGTGGAGTGTTGAGGTTGGAATCCAGACTGAAGGGGATTAGGAAAGTTATTCTTGACAAGGTGGTTGCTCAGTCAGTTGTAGACCAGATGTTCGAGGAGTTTGGAGAAAATGGGGAGCAAGGAGATGGGGCATAGGTTGTTAAGATTGGGGGGGGGGAGTCTAGTGAGGGCTTTTGAAGGAATGGGGGTGACTATTGCATGTTTTAGAGGGTTGGGGAAGAGGACGGGCGAGATAGAGAGTGTAAGACAGAGCCAGAGGCGATGGAACAAGGTCCAGGGGGCAGGTGGTTAGGTGGACATTAGAAAAAAGTTTAGCAACCTCGTCTATATTGGTGGGGTTGAACGAAGGAAGCAATGATTGTATCTGTGGACATGGAGTGTTAAGTGGAGTAGCTATCTGTACAGCAGAGGACTCCTCCTCGTGATTTGTAGAAAATCTTATGTTTGAAGTGATTGGCGATCTCCTGGGCGGACAATGAGTTAGTGGGTGGAGGCAGTGGAGGATGAAGTAGAGAGTTAAAGGGGTTGTAAAGGTAAAAAAAAAATCCTTAAATAGCTTCCTTTGCCTTAGTGCAGTCCTCCTTCACTTACCTCATCCTTCCATTTTACTTTTAAATGTCCTTATTTCTTCTGAGAAATCCTCACTTCCTGTTCTTCTGTCTGTAACTCCACACAGTAATGCAAGGCTTTCTCCCTGGTGTGGAGAAAGCCTCTTGAGAGGGGAGGGGGCGAGCAGGAGTGTCAGGATGCCTACTAACACACAGCTCCTTTCTCTATCTGCAA
Source organism: Rana temporaria (assembly GCF_905171775.1). Taxonomy (NCBI): domain Eukaryota; kingdom Metazoa; phylum Chordata; class Amphibia; order Anura; family Ranidae; genus Rana; species Rana temporaria. The sequence goes on from NC_053490.1 coordinate 34,655,890, forward strand.
AGTAGAGAGCGTCCTGACACTCCTGCTCGCCCCCTCCCCCCTCAAGAGGCTTTCTCCACACCAGGGAGAAAGCCTTGCATTACTGTGTGTAGTTACAGACAGAAGAACAGGAAGTGAGGATTTCTCAGAAGAAATAAGGACATTTAAAAGCAAAATGGAAGGATGAGGTAAGTGAAGGAGGACTGCACTAAGGTAAAGGAAGCTATTTAGGGATTTTTTTTTTACCTTTACAACCCCTTTAAAGGTAGAGAAGAGTGGATGGGGACGGGATGATAACTTGTTAATGAGAGTACAATGAGTGAGCATTGTCATTCCATATCACTGGCGTCAGTGGCATAAAATAGGCTGTTATTGCTGGTATCCATGAGATAAAATAAAGCCCCATTGCTATTGACAGTGTGATAAAACAGTCAGTCAGTGGGATAAAATAAACTCCATTGTTGCTGTCAGTGGGATAAAATTAGCTCTGTATAATTTTTTCTGTGAGATTAAATAATCCCCATCGTTATTGACAATGGGATAATATAAGCCCCATATGTTATAGTCTCAGTGGGTTAAAAAAAAGCCCCATATCATTGGTGCCAATGGAATAAAATAAGTTCCATATCCTTGGTGCCAATGGAATAAAATAAGCCCCATATCCTTGGTGCCAATGGAATAAAATAAACTCCATATCATTGGTGTCAGTAGGAAGAAGAAAAAGCATTTGTTTTGAGTGAATACTTAAACAAATCACACACTTCTGTTGTGCCAGCCAACAGTTTTATTATCTGTGTATGCTTTGATTTCTATTTTATGCCATTGATATTTTTTGTGGATATGTTTGCTTTTATTTGTTTGTTCCCATGTCTTCGGGGTGGAATGATATTTGTATTGGTACATTGCCACGCTTGCCTTAATGTAGAAACCCTGTGTGTTTGGTAAGAAAGCTTTTTGTCGTTAGTTGCATAGGCTTTATATCATAAATAAATAGAAGATTAAAAAGGTTCTACTAAATGAAGAAGAAGGTGCGATGGGAATACATATTTATATATATTTTTTGAATCGTACTATCCCACATGTTGCCTGAAGTACATTTATTCCACTATTGGCTTGTCGACAAAACAGTGCTTTGGCTTAGGGTGCGACATGTATTGATGGACTGGGGTTATAGTAGATGTACATCCTAATTGAATGGCATTTTGTTTTCTAGAACAGTGTATCATAATCAATTGTTATTTACTTTTTACTTTCTTTCACCCTTTTTTGTATCTCAGTGCAGTTGACTTCTTACAGCCTCCTTTCAGCGACTTCTGCATGGCATTTCTTCTGGGCGGGTTTCCTAAAGGTGACAACAATGGACCATGTGTGTTGAAATATCGACTTGTCTCCAATGGAAGGCTATTCCACTTGGGTGTGTGCGCAGGTGCTTGTACATGTTTGTTTAATTATTTTTATTAATTTAATGTAGCGCTCACCCCCGAAGGAGCCGCTGGTTGATTTTGGGATATACTCTCTCTTGGCTCAACTCACCCCTATTAACTAGCTCGAACCCTCCCTTGACACATCAGAAACCTGGTGATTGAGATATTGTGACCTCTGTTGAACTGGGGTCACAATAGCAGTAATGCACAACAATAGGATTACCTGTTTTAAGGGTGGTTCCTCCAGGCAAGAAAATAGATTCTACACAGTGAGTATATTTAAATGAAAAGAATAAGTTTACTTTGTGAAAAACCTGAAAGGACAGACATAGGTTTTAATACTGGACACAATCAATAAACAAAGACTCACTATGATTCGCAAGGGCCCTTGCAGGAGTCAGTAATTAATTACAGTAAGGGAAACATAACTAGAGATGGTATCACTCACTTAAACTAGGGTAAACAGTCTATGCTCGCGAGCGCCCTCTAGCGGGCAGTCCTACAGAACAGTCAGTGATCACGATGCGGCCGGTTGGTGCACATAGGAAATTGTAATCCAAAGCGGCAGTTGATGAGGGAACTTAAACAACCAAATGTCTGGAACAGTGAACGTTGGTGAGCCGACAATCGTCAGTGTCAGTCACTTCCACAAACACTCGGACAGTTAACTGGGCCTATGTTTTGGGTTGAGGCCGAGAACTGGTCTCCGGCCTGTGAGGTGGTCCTAGGTGTCTGTGTGAACAGAGAGTCAGAAGTTGAGCAAGTGCTCTCTCACCCGACAGGCTGATCCGCCTGTATTCTCCTCAGGAGGCGCGCCAGCAAATCACCACTCCACAGTACAAAGATCCCAGACGAGGGTGCTCCACTGGTTCGACTGGCAGCTGGATTTCCTCTACGATATCCGGGTACACGGGCTGGATGCTGGAGTCTCGCTTCCTTCCAGGCGGCCGGTCTCTCAGTAGATTTAGCCCTAGGCTTCTAGCCTAACCGCACGGCTGTGCTCTGTCAGCAGCTCCGCAGAGGAGAGAAGTGCAGGTCCCGAGAGAGCGAAATCAGCCGCGCCTTTCTTTAAGTAACCTCCCCCATATGTCTGTGCGGAGGTGTCACGTGTTCAAAAACGCAGAGCATTGTGGGAAGTGTAGTCTGTTTCTCTAAAGAGTCAATGGAGTCCCTATCTCCTGCTACTTGCAATCCCACAATGCATAACTCCTTAAAGATAACTTGCATATTTACAATGGCGTGGATAAAGTTCCAGCGGGAATAGCCTGTCGTAAGGCTCTGATAGGATGACCCCGCTACATTAATATATATTTTTTATCATTTTTTTTCTTAAAATGTATTGCTATTACAAGGGGACTAACAAGACCACTATGTGAAATAATTGGGCAAGTGGCAGGTCCTCTTTATAGAGACATTGGACATTTATTAGACCACCAATCTTTCCCCTGTCTTCCACAGCAGTTTACCAAGCACATAAAATGCTAGATTAGCTGTCCCTGGCTACAGTATCTGGGTAATCACAACTCTGAACCTGGAAGTTGATGAAATCTTAGATGCTTCCAGGTTCATTCATTGCAAAAGAGATCAAAGAATGGGTTTTTGCGCTTAGATGCTTCCAGGTTCATGCATTGCAAAAACCCATTCTTTGATCTCTTCTGCAATGAATGAACCTGGAAGCATCTAAGATTTCATCCACTTCCAGGTTCAGAGTTGTGATTCAGTGATATTGCAGCATACCATCTGGTCCCACACAGCGATTTTTCATTTTTTATATATGTTTATTTCACAACATTCTATGTCACAGTATATAAATACCTTTTAAAAATGTTTATTTTCACTATATTGGTTATGACACATATGTGTTTTCACACATGGGGTTACTTTCTGTCTTATATATATGTTTTCTATTTCACATACGATAGTACCCCATGTGTGACACATCAAGGGTTTTAAAGTGTTCTTTTGACTTTTGATTAATGATCTCCTGCGGGTTGATTGGTGAAACGCCCCACTCACCTTCTTCCCCTCCTCTATTTAAACACAGTTTTTTGTCACTGCTCACTAGCTACGACTAAGCATCGAAAGATGTGAAACATGTCAGCCACCCTTTTGCTTTTGTCCACCTCTCCTTTTTGACTGCACTGTTTTTGGTTGTTTTGTGTTTTTGAATTTTTTTTGCTGAATAAAGACATTGTTTCAAGGAGTGCGGCAGTCCAGGAATTTTCTCTATCTAATGCACCTGTGCACAGCCAGCACCCTTTTTGTTTCAGTGGGACGGAAGCATAGCAGAGGGATCAGCAGTTTTCAGAGCGGTATTTTCTTTTACCCACACAGCGATTAGTCCACTCTCTGCTCTGAACCCAGGTGACTCTGGCGGTTGGCACCCCCTGAACTCAGCGCTCTGGACAACAATGTGCACTCTCCAGGCTCCCTCATGGCAAGAGTAAGCTGTGTCCTGTACAGCATGAGAAATGCAGCTCTTTCCCCTTCTTCTGGCAATCTCCTTTCTGGGAAATGCAGTTCAAAAGCTCTTGATCACAGTAGAGTCTCTCTACCTTGGACTACAGTTCCCACAATGCAGTGCTACCCGACTCAGTCCATTGAATTCTTCCTGCTCATAAGCCCCCTCCTCTTGCTGATATAGCTGTTAACTAGTTCAGCACCGTGGGGTAGCAGCTACAGGGAGCAGCTGTTTTACTAATTCCCCATTTTTAGCCAAACATCTGGCTACAGGAGGTTTCTGATCTCCTACTGCTCAGCATCCTAAAGCCATTTATAGCGGTCCCGGGGTTGACCCAGAGGGATGAAAAAGCCAATAGGAACACCACAGCAGGGGAGGGGGGTAGGCACTTCATTACATTACATTACTGTAAAAGTAGACAGGTGGCTCTACAGCAGGTGTGTCCAAACTGTGGCCTGTGAGCCACATGTGGCCATCAGAGCCCCCTGATGTGGCCTGCGACCTCAAACCAGAGAATTACATGCCAATGCTCTCGGATGGTGGGTCCGCAAGCCCAGATCATGATCAACAGGTTACCAACCCGCCACCCCAGAGCATCAGAGGGTGTGGAACTGGGGCCGGCAGTGGAGGAAGCAGGCAGCTGCAGAGGGAGCAGGACCCCTCACAAACTGATGCTTTCTCTGTACCCCCAGCTCCTGTCCCAGGTGGAATGATACCAACTGCACTTCCCCTGGGACCTTTCTAGAAGCCTGGAGAGCGATACCAGCAGAAGCTGGAAGAGGAAAAGGTCAGGGTATTAAATATCACATACACTGCATTTTTGCAATGGGCATATAAGCACTTAAAATGGGTTATTAGGCTGCTTTCAGGAGTTTTGGTGCACTTTCAGAAAGTGCGAAACACCCGCAAGATATAATAGAAGTCCATGGAAAAGCGCAGCTAAGCGCAGGAAATCCGCAGGTGCACCTGCGGATCAGTGTGAAAGCAGCCTTATAGGGGGCTCAGGACAGTAAGGATTCATTTATATTTGCATTTTGGGAGGTGGTAAGATCCCATTGTTCATTGTGGCTCACAACCAGTTACCAAATCACTTGAGTGGCCCCCAGCTCTTCAAAAGGCTGAGTAACCCTGCTCTACAGCAACAGCAGCTGTGAGCTGGTTTAAACCCCTGGACTACCAGAGCGTTTATAAACGGGTATGCTTCCCCCTACCTCTTACCAAATAGGGTTATGCTTTCCCCCAGTTGGGAGACAAGGAGAAAGCGCTGTCAAATAGACATGTGCACTGCCAGAAAATTTGTTCATTTTCGTTTTCGCTTCATTCGGGTTTTTTTCTACGTTTTTCGGGTCATTCGTTATGATCGCAATTTGGAAATTCGAATATTTGTAAATGAATAAATTCTAAAATTCGTAAATTTGTCAATTTGTCACTTCGAAAATTCGTAAATTTGAAAATCCGAAAATAAGAAAGAAAATCAGAGAATTCGAAAGAATAACTAGCTAACTAACTACGGTAACTAATAATAACTAACTATTAAATTATAGGTATTGCAATTCCTTTCAAATTTGGCTGTTAGTGAGCGTAACTAAAACAAATTTATCCAAAGTTACGAATTATCCAGAATAACGAATGCTGCATCTAAACAAATGGAACAAATTATTAAATAAATAATAATAATAATAAAAAGTTTTAATTATTATTATTGTTATTTATTATTATTAATTTGTTACATTCCATTCATTTAGATACGGCATTCGTTCTTTCGCATAATTCGTAACTTCGGATAAATTCGTATTTGTTACGTTCAATAACAGCCAAATTTGAAAGGAAATTTCAATACCTGCTCATGATGGCAGCCGCGTTTGTGAGTAACTTTAACCAATTCCTGACCTTTGTCCGTATCTGGGCAAATAAACTTTCTAATTTATGACTACTTAGAATACAATGATACTTATGTATACCCCTATGTTACCTATAGATAGATGGTTGGGCGCTTGCTCCTGATGAGTGATGGTTCACAAAACGCGTCGAGAATGCTGTGCGGCAACCCTATTATTGTTCTTTAACATTCAACATTACGTACTCTATTATTCTTGTCTTCATTGTTTTATGCTTAATTGCTGTATTGTTGCTAAAGCAACTGTTTCAATGTAATGCTTTGATCCTGTTTCAACTGCTGATAGATGTTTTAATAAAGTTTTTCTTAAAATGTGCATGCCATTTACCCTTGGTTTATGGATCAATGTATTCATACATCGGTCATGTTCACTGCACCAACTTTTGGACACACACCTCATTCAAAGTGCCAACCTTTTTTTTTTTTTGCTGCGCCACAGGGATGGAGAAGCGTGTCCATGCGCGCCTCATAAAAAATGCCCCAAACCTTTCCTTATAGTATTCCTGTCAGGGAACCAACCGTGGAAGAGCTGTCAGACGTGCTCTTCACGGACCAGCAAGCGCAGTGCGCAAACGGGCAACAACTCTGCAAATCCTGTATTCTTCACTGCGCATGCGTGTGCGCCAGTACGCACGCAATGCGGGCGGGACTCCTGGCGTCAGTGCCCTATTTAAAGACTTGCTGCAGCAGTTACCAACTGCTGCATGATCGTTAGCCTGTGTGTGTTCCTGAGCCCTTGTTCCTGTGTTCCTGTTTACCTGTTGACGACCCGGCTTGCCTGACCTGACTTCTCCAGTGTATGACCCCGGCTTGTCTTTCGGATTACCCTTATCCTGTTCCTGCCTGATTGTTCCAGTGTATGACCTCGGCTTGCCTTCTGACCTACTCCAACTACATCCTGCTTCCTGTGCATGACTTCCGGCTTGGCTCCTGACTCCGCCCCTGGGTTTCCCTGCGTACCTACCTCATCTGGTACTTCCGTGGTACCCCTGCCTAACTACGTATCCTGGTGGATAGCTGAGCTTCTACACCTTCTCAGCAAGTCGCAGCTGGCAACCCCTGCATCTCCGGGCACAGCACCCCCTGTCTCACCTCCAGGGGGCGTTCTGCACTCAGTCGCAAGGGAAGCCCTCTCAGCACTTCGGCCTCTGGTAAGGTACGTGACAGTATCATGCAGCCAGAAGTTTCAGAGGCCGACGGAGGTGCTTCCCCGCTTGGGACTTTGTGCCAGCAGGTCGCAGCCCTTACGCAAACAGTGACATGCCTACAGGACCGCTAGTCCCAGCTTGAAAGCGACCCTCCGAATCAAACGATGTTCCCTCCTCCGGAGCCCCGTGTACCCACTCCTGAACATTTCTCAGGTGACCGAAAGAAATTCCGAGCGTTCAAAGTCTCCTGCATCCTGTACCTGACCCTGCAGCCAAGAACTTTTGCCTTAGAAACTGTTAAAGTGGGGTTCGTTATCACTCTGCTGTCTGGGGGACCCCAATCCTGGGCCCATCAGTTATTGGAACGAAAAGACCCCGCCATCAACACTTTGGACTCCTTCTTTAAAGCTATGGCCACCTTATACGATGATCCTCTACGTCCGGCCACCGCGGAGGCAGCTCTCCATGCTCTACGACAAGGACAGCGCCCTGTAGAGGACTATACGGTGGACTTCCGTAACTGGGCTGCAGACACGGGATGGAACGAGGCCGCCCTCAGGCATCAATTCCGCCTGGGCTTGTCTGAACTTATTAAGGACGAACTGGCACGAGTAGAGGCTCCTGCCACCCTGGAGGGGCTCATTCAACTCGCCATTCAACTTGACAGGCGCCTGCGGGAGCGTCTGTCTGAACGTGCCTGCCGGCCCTCTCACTGTCAGTCTACGGCTCCAGACGCTCACGCGCCCTCTTCTTCGGCCACGTTCAATAGGAGGCCTATACAGGTTGGCATGGTTCGCCCTGCCCTGACCCCCAATGAAAGACTTCATCGCCGGCAGGCGAACCTTTGTTTTTACTGCGGAGAGGCCGGACATCTTCGTTCCAACTGTCCAATCCGACCCTGTAGATCTTCTCCCCGCAACCTGCTGCATCTCCGAATTCCGAACCCCTCCTCAACTCACCTGGTTCTCCATGTCGCATTACAGTTGGCAAGTGGGGAGGTCAGATTCCCAGCAATCATCGATTCCGGGGCTTGTAGTTGCTTTTTGGACATTTCCGTTGCTAAAGACTACCAAATTCCTCTGCGGAACAAGACACATAAACTTGAGATTCATTTAGCTGATGGATCTCCACCTTGTTCAGGGCCTGTTACCCAAGAGACTTACCCTATATTCACTTCAACTGATTCTGGTCATCAAGAGTTCCTCTGTCTTGATGTTATCTGTTCACCGATGTTTCCTGTGATCCTGGGACTCCCTTGGCTACGGGCACATAGCCCACAGATAGACTGGAGCAAAGGAAGTATCTCCTTCAAATCAAGTTACTGCCGCCAGCACTGCATGAGGCCCGAGCTTATAGTTCATCCCAGTTGTCTCACTGTCCAGCCAGTCTCCACTTCTAACCCAGATGTTCCGTCAGTCTATCATGATTTTCTAGATGTCTTTGACAAAAAGAAGGCCGATACGTTACCACCCCATCGTCCTTACGACTGCCCTATTGAGTTGTTGCCTGGTGCAGAAATCCCCTTTGGGCGAATATTCCCACTTTCAGAGACTGAGCTCGAGACCTTGCGTCAATATATTGACGAAAACCTAGAAAAGAAGTTCATCCGCCCATCTTCCTCTCCAGCCGGTGCCGGGATATTCTTCGTGGAGAAAAAAGATCACACCCTCAGGCCCTGTGTGGATTACCGGGAACTCAATAAAATCACCATCAAGAATCGCTACCCTCTACCTCTCATCCCCGAACTTTTTCAAAGATTCCGTACTGCACGAGTCTTTACGAAACTCGATCTTCGAGGTGCCTACAACCTTGTGCGCATCCGGGAAGGGGACGAATGGAAGACTGCCTTTAGAACCCGTTTTGGACACTTCGAATATCTCGTTATGCCTTTCGGCCTATGTAATGCCCCGGCGACGTTTCAACATTTCGTGAACAACATCTTTAGAGAGTTCCTAGATTACTTTGTTATTGTTTACTTAGATGACATTCTTATTTTTTCTGCTACCTTGGAATTACACAGAACCCATGTCCGGAAGGTACTAGCCACATTAAGGTTGCACGGGCTCTACGCAAAAGCGGAAAAGTGCGAATTTGAAAAATCTTCCATACAGTTCCTAGGTCTAATCATTTCCACGTCCGGAGTCTCCATGGATCCTCAGAAAGTGTCCGCTATTTTGGAATGGTCAGCCCCTACTGATAAGAAGGGCATCCAAAGGTTCATCGGGTTTGCAAACTTCTATAGGAGGTTTATTAAAGACTTTTCTGGCATCATTGCCCCCATTACCCAGCAGACCCGCCAGCATACCCGTTTTCAGTGGACCCAGGAGGCCCAGGAGGCTTTTAGTAAACTAAAGACTCTGTTCACCTCAGCTCCCATCTTACGACACCCGGATCCAACGCTACCTTATGTCCTCGAGGTCGACGCATCAGAAGTTGCCGTAGGGGCCGTCCTGTCTCAACGACAGGGCCCTAAAGCTTTGTTACACCCAATAGCCTTTTTCTCCCGAAAATTGAGCCAGCCGGAAAAGAACTATGACGTGGGGGACCGGGAGTTACTGGCAATAAAAACTGCTTTAGAGGAGTGGCGGTATCTCCTGGAAGGTGCTGCTCATCCCGTCATGGTATTCACAGACCATAAGAATCTCGAGTACCTCAGATCTGCCAAGAGATTAAGACCACGGCAAGCCAGATGGGCTTTATTCTTTTCAAGATTTAATTTTCATCTTACCTATCGCCCGGGGTCCAAGAATGGTAAAGCAGATGCCCTTTCACGCATGTTCCCAGAAACTCCAGAGACTGTCGTTCCTAGCACCATCCTGTCCCCCCAGAATTTTTTGTTGATTCAGCCCGACCTAAAGTCAGCTCTGAAACAAGCCTCTGCTCAATGTCCTGAATCCGAGAGTTCTGCATTCAGAAAACAAGAAGGGCTCCTGTGGCACGGAAATAAGATTTTTGTACCTGAGGGAGCCAGACTTCAGCTTCTCAAGACCCTTCATGAACACCAGCTTGCGGGTCATTTTGGGGTCCATAAGACTTCTGAGTTGATTCAGCGATCCTATTGGTGGCCGGACCTGAGGAAGGATTGCAAGGACTTTGTAAGTTCCTGTACAGTTTGTGCCAGAAGTAAAGGAAGCCGCACGCAAGCCTGGGGTCTGTTAAGACCGCTACCTGTCCCTGACCATCCATGGAAAGCGATATCTATGGATTTCATAGTGGAATTACCCCCCTCTGAAGGGTTTACCACGATCCTGGTGGTGGTCGACCGGCTAACGAAGATGGCCCATTTTTTGCCGTTATTAGGGACCCCCTCGGCCATGGACACGGCACATACATTTATCAAGGAGATTGTGAGATTGCATGGCCTGCCCAGTAGTATTGTATCCGACAGAGGGGTGCAATTTACCTCAAGATTTTGGAAGGCTCTCTGTAAAGCCTTGAACATCGAAATCTGCTTGTCATCCGCTTATCATCCACAAAGTAATGGCCAAACAGAGAGAACCAATCAAACACTAGAGCAATATCTCCGCTGTTTTTCCACCGCCTCTCAGGACAATTGGGTAGCCCTACTTCCATGTGCCGAATTTGCATACAATAATTCGGTACACTCCACCACTAACCAGTCTCCATTTTGGGCAAATTACGGCTTTCATCCGTCCTTTTTGCCCAATACCGTTCCTGAAGCAACGGTGCCTGCCGTACAAGACAGATTAACCTTTCTCCAAGACAATTTACAGATTCTTCAAGAAACTATGCAAAGATCCCAGGAGGACTATAAAAAATACTATGACAGAAAGAGGAAGGAGAGTCCGACTTTGGAAGTAGGAGACAAGGTTTGGCTCTCCACTTTGAACCTTAAACTGTCCTGCCCATCCCGGAAACTGGGTCCTAGGTTCATTGGTCCTTTCGAAATTAAGAAAAAAATTAATCCTGTGGCCTTCGAATTATCCCTGCCAAATACCTACAAGATTCATCCAGTCTTTCACGTCTCACTTCTCAAACCAACCATTACCGGTTCCTTTCCTGGAAGAGAAGATCCACCTCCGCCTCCAGTTACAGTGGGTGAGGACACAGAATTCGAAGTGGAAGCCATTTTGGATAGTCGAAAGAGAGGTAGACAAATTCAATATTTAGTAAAATGGAAGGGCTATTCTCTCGAGGAAAGCTCTTGGGAACCTGCAAAGGATGTTCATGCCCCTAAACTGTTGGCTGAATTCTTCAGGAAGTATCCAGAGAAGCAAGTACGTCTGGGCATCCGGAGGCTGTCCCTAAGGGGGGGGCACTGTCAGGGAACCAACCGTGGAAGAGCTGTCAGACGTGCTCTTCACGGACCAGCAAGCGCAGTGCGCATGCGCGCGCAAATGCGCGCAATGCGCATGCGCGCGCAAACGGGCAACAACTCTGCAAATCCTGTATTCTTCACTGCGCATGCGTGTGCGCCAGTACGCACGCAATGCGGGCGGGACTCCTGGCGTCAGTGCCCTATTTAAAGACTTGCTGCAGCAGTTACCAACTGCTGCATGATCGTTAGCCTGTGTGTGTTCCTGAGCCCTTGTTCCTGTGTTCCTGTTTACCTGTTGACGACCCGGCTTGCCTGACCTGACTTCTCCAGTGTATGACCCCGGCTTGTCTTTCGGATTACCCTTATCCTGTTCCTGCCTGATTGTTCCAGTGTATGACCTCGGCTTGCCTTCTGACCTACTCCAACTACATCCTGCTTCCTGTGCATGACTTCCGGCTTGGCTCCTGACTCCGCCCCTGGGTTTCCCTGCGTACCTACCTCATCTGGTACTTCCGTGGTACCCCTGCCTAACTACGTATCCTGGTGGATAGCTGAGCTTCTACACCTTCTCAGCAAGTCGCAGCTGGCAACCCCTGCATCTCCGGGCACAGCACCCCCTGTCTCACCTCCAGGGGGCGTTCTGCACTCAGTCGCAAGGGAAGCCCTCTCAGCACTTCGGCCTCTGGTAAGGTACGTGACAATTCCAATATCTATAATTTAATAGTTAGTAATAGTTAAGTTATTATTAGTTAATTATTATTTCATATTTTTGAAATTTTCTGGTTTTCGGATTTTCGAATTTCCAAATTTTCAAATTTGTGAATCTGTGAATTTCTGAATTTTCGAATTTCCAAATTTTTGGATTTCCAAATTTTCGAATTTCTAAATTTTCGAATTCGTGAATTTACGAATATTCGGAAAGATTTGTTAAACGGGTTTTCCTTAACTCGGATAATTCTGAAGTCTAAATTCGTTAAAAAAAATAATTGAGAATGAAATTAATTGCACATGTCTATTGTCAACCTATAACCGGACGTGCCTGAAAAAGAACTTCCATGGCAGGATCATTGGATATTTTTTAATGAAAGCTGCAGATTGTAAATATAACAAAATATTTTTTTTTAAAGGGGAACTATACTCACCTTCTTTCCAATGCTGCAGCGTCCCCAATCTTTCTGCTGGCTGCTGACATCTTTGGCTGGTCTGCTTCTGGGTACTGATCTCTGGTCATTTTCATTGGCTACCCCAAGATAATGGCACTCCCACACATGTGCATAAGTTCATTCATCCTGGCACTGCGCAGCTCAGTGTACAATAGCAATGTTAACATGGCAAAGATCAGTGCACAGCTGTGCATGCACAGCTCTGTGTACGGGACAGATAGGGTGGTAAGAAGCTTTAATTACAGAATAGACACAATATGCCTCTCCTGTATTAAAAATCCTGCCTGTTCGCCAATTTTTTTTTCTTCTAAGGCCATGTACACACCAGAGGATATCCGATGGAAACGGTCCGCCGGACCGTTCCCAGCGGATAAATCCTCTGGCGGATTTGGATCTGATGGCTGTACTCACCATCAGAACGAAATCCGCGCGGAATACATCCGCGGTGACGTGTCGCGCTGTTGCCGCGACGATGACGCGGCGACGTGCGCGACGCTGGAAGGCAACTACTTCCACGCATGCGTCGAATCATTACGACGCATGCGAGGGAGAGGAGCGGACTGATCCGATGAGTCTGTACAGACGACCGGATCAGTGCGCTGGACTGGATTCCAGCGGATAGATTTCTTAGCATGCTAAGAAATTTTTATCTGCTGGAAATCCGTCGGCTGGAGAAATCTCCGCCGAAAAATGTCCGCTCGGGCCTACACACGACCGGATTTGTCTGCTGGAACTGATCCGCGGATCAATCCCAGCGGATAGATCCGGTCGTGTGTACGAGGCCTAAAGTTCCACTTTAGATTATATTAACAAGTTAATACTTATATGAGATTGAGATTGTATATATATACTTTGAGGTGCCAAGTTTTCTGTGCCTACAGGCACCTAAGATGTAAATCAAGTCTATTTCCGCGTACACACGATCATTTTTCGGAGTTGTAACAAACAACGTTTTTCAGCCTCTAGAAAAAACAAAGTTTTTTTCAACTTCATCATTAAAACGACGTTGCCTACACGCGATAGTGAAAAAAAATGCTCTAGCAAAGCGTGGTGACGTACAACACGTACAACGGCACTATAAAGGGGAAGTTCCATTCGGATGGCGCCACCCTTTGGGCTGCTTTTGCTGATTTTGTGTTAGTAAAAGACGATTTGCGCTTTTTTGTCTGTTACAGCGTGATGAAGGTTCTCACTCCATTATGAACTGTAGTTTTACCAGAACGAGCGCTCCCGTCTCATAACTTGCTTCTGAGCATGCGCTGGTTTTTCACGTCGTTAAAACCCACACACAATCATTTTTTACAACCCGGAAAACTACATAGTTTAAAACGTCGAAAAAATAGAGCATGTTCGAATTTTTCTTTTGTCGTTTTTCAGAACCCGAAAAATGCTCTGAAGCCCACACACCATCATTTTGAATTACATTTTTAAAAAACATCATTTTTTACAACCCGAAAAATGATCGTGTGTACGCGGCATTAGATTACACTTAAAGAGACTCTGTTTTTGTCACACCCTTTGAGGGCAAAGTGACAAAGCCCCTTGGAAGCGCACCCCCTGGCAAAATTATGCTTACTAGTTTGGCTTCCACATAACTTTGCTTTTCCGTTACAGCCACCTCAAAAAAACCTTGCGCTCCTGGGTACAGAGGATCATGTAATCTCTTCTTAAAGCGGTCCTCCACCCTAAAGTGGAGTCCCGCTGATCGGAACCCTCCCCCCCTCCGGTGTCACATTTGACACCTTTCAGGGGGGAGGGGGGTGCAGACACCTGTCTAAAGACAGGTATTTGCACCCACTTCCGGCCACACGATACGGGCGAAAGACGGGCATTCCGTCACATCCCGTCTGTCGCCCGTTGTGTGCTGGGAACACTCGGCTCCCAGCACACAGCGTGTGAGCCAATCGGCGGGCGCAGCGCGACTCGCGCATGCGCCGTAGGGAACCGGGCAGTGAAGCCGCAGCGCTTCACTTCCTGGTTCCCTCAGCGTGGATGGCGGGGGGAGCAGCAGAGTGACGAGCGATCGCTCGTGCTCTGCTGCGATCGGCGCTGGACTCCAGGACAGGTAAGTGTCCTAATATTAAAAGTCAGCAGCTGCAGTATTTGTAGCTGCTGACTTTTAATATTTTGTTCCCATGGCACATCCGCTTTAAGCTCGTCTTTGGTGGATTTAACCACTTAAGGACCCTCCACTGTATATGTACGTCCTCTTTTTAAATATGGATATCTCAGTAACGGCAGCAGCTGCTGCCACAACTGAGATATCCATGTTTTCAGCGGGCAGCCGTGTAAACGATAACGGCGGTCTCCGCGGCGGATTCGCCGCTAGATCGCCGTTATCGGTGGCGGGAGAGGGGCCCCCCCCCTCCCGCCGCTTTTCCGCGCCCTCCGCCGCTTACCGGAGCCGTCGGTAGCGGCGAAGGAGATCCGATGCTGCCGCCTGGAGAGTGAGGACTTGAGTGAGGGCAAGATGGCCCCCACCTGTCCTCATAGCTCTGCTGGGCGGAAGTGACGTCAAAACGTCAGTCCCGCCCAGCCTCTTAAAGAGACAATTTTTTTTCTGTCATTTTTTTAAATGACAAATTTTCCTTTTTTTTTTTTTTTTTTGCATTTAAGCCTAAATATGAGATCTGAGGTCTTTTTGACCCCAGATCTCATATTTAAGAGGACCTGTCATGCTTTTTTCTATTACAAGGGATGTTTACATTCCTTGTAATAGGAATAAAAGTGATCATTTTTTTTTTTTTTATATTTTAGTGTAAAAAATAATAAAATCAATAAAATTAAATAAGAAAACAAAAACAAATTTTTTTTAAAGCGCCCCGTCCTGACGAGCTCGCGTGCAGAAGCGAACGCATACGCGAGTAGCGCCCGCATATGAAAACGGTGTTCAAATCACACAAGTGAGGTATCGCCGCGATCGTTAGAGCGAGAGCAATAATTATAGCCCTAGAGCTACTCTGTAGCTCAAAAAATGCAACTTATAGAATTTTTTAAACGTTGCCTATCTAGATTTTTAAGGGTAAAAGTTTGACGCCATGCCACGAGCGGGCGCAATTTTAAAGCGTGACATGTTGGGTATCATTTTACTCGGCGTAACATTATCTTTCACAATATATAAAAAAATTGGGCCAAATTTATTGTTGTCTTATTTTTTAATTCAAAAAAGTAAATTTTTTCCAAAAAAAGTGCGCTTGTAAGACTGCTGCGCAAATACGGTGTGACAAAAAGTATTGCGATGACCGCCATTTTATTCTCTAGGGTGTTAGAAAAAAAATATATATAATGTTTGGGGGTTTTAAGTAATTTTCTAGCAGAAAAAACTGTTTTAGTCTTGCAAACACCAAATCTGCAAAAAACACCTGAGGTCTTTAAGTGGTTAAAAACGACCCGTTCAGCAGGGTCCAGCCAAATTTTGATCAATCTATTGGCAAGCTAGTTGTACAGAATTCCATCTCTTGAATGATTTCTGTATAACCAGCCTATCGTTTTTTTTTTTTTTTGCTCCATTAGTGCTGCCGACTTTGGCCGTCAACACTGATCATCAACTCTGCAGGAGAGATTCCTCCATCACTATAATTCAGTAGCAAACTTATTAAGACCAGGCCCTTGTAAATTCTTCTAAAACCTTCTTGGCCCCATCTGTAAAAAAAAACTGTTTACACTCACACAATAAAAGTATAAGGACACAAAATATGTATTGAAATTCTGGAAAGGGTTGGATATCACTGTGGGGGAATAAAGGTTCTGGAGGTGGTTAGGGGACAGCAATAGACTTGTTGGCCCTGTAGGGGATGAGGTTTCTAGATGGAGCCAAGGGCAACTCTCAGGAGCCTGGGAGTTTTGCAGGAGCAATTTAGGGAAGTTGATGGCACTGTGAGGCCTCAGGGGCACTGTGGGACAATGTTGGGGGGCACTATAAGGGGCTTGGGCTCTGCAACAAGTTAGGGGAGGTTGAGGGGCACTGTGGGCCACTATTGGAGGGTTTGTGGAACTATGAGAGCTGGAAGGTAATGTGGGCGATTAGGGGATCTGCTTCAAGCAGGATGACGGTGGAGTGGGAGGAAGTAGCCCAGCAGTAGACCATTTTATTTTTTCATTTTTTTTATTGGATATGTTTTATAGCAGAAAGTAAAAAATCTTTTTTTTATTTTTTTAAATTGTCGGTCTTTTTTTCTTTATAGCGCAAAAAAAAATTAAATGCAAAGGTGATCAAATACCACCAAAAGAAAGCTCTATTTGTGGGAAAAAGGGACATCAATTTTATTGGGTCACAGTGCCGCATGACCGCGCAATTGTCAGTTAAAGTGACGCAGTACCGTAACTTTAAAAAAATGGCCTCGGCATGAATGAATGAATGAAAACTTATATAGCGCAACACATGCGAACTTAATCGCCTCTGGGCGCTTGTTGTTCCTGTCTCCTTTGGTATCAAAAGAGACGAGTCTTGATCTTTCTCCTGAACGCCAAGTGGTTCTCCTCCAACCGAATGCTGGTTGGTAAAGCGTTCCATAGTCTGGGACCCTGGACCGCGAATCTCCTTTCTCCTTTGGACTTGTAGTTGGCTTTCGGTATCTGGAGGAGATTTTGATTGATGGATCGCAGAACGCGATTGGGATTATGAGCTTTTATTTTTTCGCATAGATAATGGGGAGCATTCCCATAGATACATCTATGCGTTAGACAGAGTGCTTTAAAAGTGATTCTGTCTTTTACTGGTAACCAGTGAAGGGATCTCAGTGAAGGTGAGATTGATTCCCAGGGTTTTTTCCCAGTCACAAGTCTAGCGGCCGTATTTTGAACGACTTGTAGACGATCGATTTGGTACTTGGGGAGTCCGAGGTAAAGGGCATTTGCATAGTCCAGTCTAGAGTTCACAATAGCTCCCACCACGACCGCTATGTCTTCCTTGGGAATAAAAGGAGTAAGTCTGCGTAGTAGGCGCAGCAGATGGTGAGATCCGCTGACTACTGACCCTATTTGTGCGTCCATTGTCATGTAGGAGTCAAAGATGACCCCAAGACTTTTGACTTTGGCGCTAGGGGTGATGATTTTGCCCAGAATGGGTGGGGGGGTCCAAGTTGTTGCAGGTTGATTCATACGTTTGGCGTGAAACAGGAGAAGTTCTGTTTTCGCTCCGTTGAGTTTAAGATAACTCTTTGTCATCCAGTCCTCTATCAAAGAGAGGCATGTCTCTAGATTGAGGTGATGATCCTTTTTATTGCAAATGCGGAAATATAGTTGCGTGTCGTCTGCATATGAGTGGTAGAGCATTTTTTGACTGCTAATAATCTCAAAAAGAGGGCGAAGATAGATGTTGAATAACACCGGCGACAGGGGGGATCCTTGAGGGACTCCGCACGATAATGTGCGTTTCTCAGAAGTGAAAGGTCCTAACTTCACTATTTGCGATCGGTTTTCCAAAAAAGAGGAGAACCAAGATAAATCGCCTTCTGCGACTCTGGCTACTTCAGCTAGCCGAGTGAATAAAAGCTTGTGGTCTACTGTGTCGAAGGCTGCGCTCAGGTCCAACAGAACCAGAAGACAAGATTCTCCTTTGTCTGCGGCCTCGAGAGCGTCGTCCCATATTTTGAGCAGGGGAGTAAACCTTCTGGAGGTCAAGGGGTTAATGACTTGTGAGTGACAGGTACTCTTTGTGGTCAGGATGGAGCGGGTGAGTTTGGATCCTGTAGCTGATCACGCATTTTATTATAGCAAGATTTATATTTACCAGCTTTGTGTTTTAGTTACACAGACACCCGAGATTGTGATGTCACCACAAAGATGTCTCTAATCACAACACTGACTTTAATTAATTTATCTTTTTTTTTGCCGCCGTTGCTGTTTTTGGCAGGCGCTAAACATTCACACACAGAGGGAACGTTAACGTCTCAATATTTACACTGTGATAACAGGCCCGGTAATGATAAGTGACAATGCCCCACTTATATGCCAGAATAAAACAATATAATCCTTTATTTTCACTTTTCAGGAATAAAAGTGACTCTTGATAAGGATAAGAATACGTTCCCAAAGCAAAAATTCAACAAAAAATTCCTGTATATATAATAGAACAATTCTCAGCAGGAAAAAAAATCTACAGTATGTATAAACAGGGCTTTTTTTCAGCAGGAACGCGGGGGAACGCAGTTCCGGCACCTCCTGGACTGACTGTATGTAATCGCAAAGGGTAATGGGGTGTGCTGCAGGGTATTGATGCTCACTGCTGGGGATCTATTCTAGCTGGAGGGGATCTATTTTTGCAGGGGGGTCTATTGCTGCTGAGGAGGTCTGTTGTTGCTGGAGGTGGGTCTTATGTTGCTGGGGGGTCAGTTGTTGCTGAAGGATATCTACTGTTGGGGAGGGGTCTATTGTTGATAGCTGCCAGACAGTCTAATAATGCTGGCTGTGCAGAGATCTGTTGGTGCTGCCGGGAGTCTATTGTTGCTGGGGGGAAATGTTATTGTGGGTGGTACATTATTGTTAGGGGGATCTATTGTTGCTGGCTAAAGGGATTCTATTTTACTGCTTTTCTAGATATCATTACCAAATTCCATACAAATTACTTTGCACTACAAAATTATACTTGGTTCTGTATTGTCTAAAAGGGGCGGTACTGGGAGGTGGGTAGGGGATGGAACCAAGGGACAGTGCTCGAAGGTGGGTAGGGGCGGAGAAAAGGGGTGACCCGGAAAAGGGGAGTTCCTGCACCTCTTGTCTGAGAAAAAAAGCACTGTGTATGCATGAAAATATACCTTAGGCCTCATACACACTATTAGATTTTCTTACTCATAAATTAAAAGTAATACGTTCACAACAATAATGCCCTGGCATTGGTCTCTACCAATACCAAAGAAGCCCTCTCTGCACGGTCCTAGTGCCTCTGGCAGAAATTTTGTAACCCTCTAGTTATGGTGACCAGACATCCCCAGTTTCAGGGGACAGTCCCCTGATTGAGGACACTGCCCCTGGACCACGTCTGTCCCTGGTTTTATCCCCAGATTGTATTTAATAGGGGGCAGGGGCAATTTCAAAGACTATGGGCCAGATTCACGTACCGCGGCGTATCTATAGTCGGGCGTAGCGCATCTCATATCAAGGAGGTATATACCGCAGCCCTGAGGAACTATAAACTAGGGATACAAACTGCCAAAAAGCAGTTTTTCTCTGAAAAAATTGCTAATGCTAAAAATGCAGCAGCTGAACTCTTTAGAGTTGCGAAAAATCTAGCTAATCCAGCATGTAGACAGCCGGAAGAAGAAGCTTCACCAGAGTTTTGTAATATTTTATCAAATTATTTTAATGAAAAGATAGAAATTATTAGGAACAATATCAAAGTAGTAGATATTGAGGAATATTGTCCCATCTATGAAGGTACAAGATTCTCTAGTTTTGTGGACGTCTCTACTTTAGATATTCTGAATATCCTCAAGTCTCTTAGAGCCTCGTCCTCATCATTTGATCCTTGCATTGCGCAACTAGTGAAGGACGCCGCAGAGACATTGGCCCCCTTTATTGCCGACATTGTAAATACTTCCTTCTCCACTGGAACAGTGCCGGGTATCCTGAAGCGGGCGGTGATTATTCCCCTGCTGAAGAAAGCTAACCTGGCACGCTCCGTGTTGAGCAATAATCGTCCCATTTCAACTCTACCATTTCTGGCAAAAATCATGGAACGAGCCGCAGTGTGGCAAATTCAGCCCCATCTCGAGTCCAATTCCATTCTTGATGATTTTCAATCTGGATTCCGACCAGGAAGAGGTCCTGAAACCGCCTTGACCAAAGTCCAGGATGATCTACTCTGGGCCCTGGACAGAAATGAGGCTTCGGCCTTGGTATTGCTGGATCTGTCGGCAGCATTCGATACCATCGATCATTCTAGACTGCTTGATCGATTAGGGACTGTGGCAGGCATTGATGGTATAGCATTGGCATGGATGACCTCATTTCTGCTGGACAGGGTTCAGAGAGTAAGGCTGGGACTGCACTGCTCTTCTGATAGTCCCCTGTTCTGTGGAGTCCCTCAAGGGTCGGCGTTATCGCCGCTCCTGTTCAACATCTATCTGAGGCCTCTGCTATATATCATCCGCCGCCACAACCTATCTTTTCATGTCTACGCTGACGACACCCAGTTCTACATTCCTCTGCCCAGGGATGGGGGGGGCACAGATAACTCTGGCCACCTGCCTGGAGGAAATTCAAGCCTGGATGGGGGCCAATTATCTTATGCTCAATGGCTCCAAGACTGAGTGCATGGTTTTATGCAATCAGCCATGGTCGGGCGGTTTCCCTACCTGGCCGGACTCGTTTTCATCGGTCCCAGTGCCAGTCACCCAGGTCAGGGATTTGGGAATCATCTTGGACGAGAGATTGACGCTACGACCACAGGTAAACCAGGTGGTGAGTTCTTGTCACTTCCACTTGAAACTCCTGAGGTCGACTTTTCGCTTCATTGAAGAATCGCATAAGATCTCCATGGTCAATGCCATTATTGGAAGTCGATTAGATTATTGTAATGCTTTGTACCTGGGTTTACCTAATAACATCATGCACAAATTACAGCTTATTCAGAATGCCGCTGCGAGGCTACTCACGGGTGTTGGTCGTCGTGACCACATCACGCCATCGCTGAGAGCCCTGCATTGGCTACCCGTGAAGGAACGGGTTCTGTTTAAGACTGGATGCATGGTGCACAGGGCTACCCATGGCAAGGGGCCAGTGTACCTGCAGGAAAAATTCACCAAGTATGTGCCCAACCGTACCTTAAGGTCGGCTAATTTGGAAACTTTGGTGATTCCTAAATTTCGTAAGAAAAAATGCGGAGGGAGGACGAGTGCGGTCCAGGGAGCACAGTTTTGGAACTCCCTGCCTCTAAAATTAAGGCTTGAGAATGATCTTTTTAAGTTCAGGAAGCTTTTAAAAACTGAGCTTTTCAGTCTAGCCTATGGAATTACATAGGTTTTTATAGTTCTTTGATCTGCTACTATTTTAAATTTGATCTGTTCCGCTGCCTGTGTGTGTTTTTTTGGTTGTTGCTGTATTGTTGTTCTCGGCGCATCGAGGCCTACGGGTAACTGACTGCGTTTTGTACTTTTTTGTACTTTTAAGAATTTTAATAAATAAATAAATAAATAAATAAATACGCCAACGTAACTTAGTGAGGCAAGTGCTGTATTCACAAATCACTTGCTCCCTAAGTTACGGCGGCGTAGCGTAAATGGGCCGGCGTAAGCCCGCCTAATTCAAAGTAGGCTGGTAGGGGGCGTGTTGTATGGAAATGAATCGTGACCCCATGTAAATGAAGCGTCTAACGAACCGCGCATGCGCACGCACGCTCAGTATCACGTCGAATTTTCTCCCTAAGTTACGCCGGCTCAATGCCTGTGACGTGAACGTAACCTACGTACAGCCCCATTCACGTACGACTTACGTAAATGACGTAAAAAGATACGCTTGTGCCGACGTCCATACTTTGCATTACCTGCACCTCATATAGCAGGGGTAACGTTACGCCGGACGTAAGCCTTACGTAAACGGCGTAGCGGGCGCAAGTACGTTTGTGAATCTGAGTATCAAGCTCATTCTGGGACAATACAGTGTCCCGGAATGAAATAGAGGACACAGCCACCCCCTACTAACTAATAACTACATTTCCGAAACTGGTTCTGCCTGGTGTCTTGCAACCAGTGACAATTTACTCTCAAACAGTGAGACCGGGAGCGAGGCCTGCGCCTAGTGCAGCACTGCTGTCCCCACCCACCTCGGCACCTCCTCCGTCTCCGGCACCCAGCGGCAAGCAGCAGGGACTAGTGTGATCTTCACTCTCCAGAGAGTGACGCCACTCCTTTCCTTCTACGCATGCGGCTCATGAAAAGGGAGTGACATCAGCACTGCATCTGGTGGCAGGCTATGAGTGGCAAGCGGCACTGCATCTGGTGGCAAGTGGCACATTCACCTGACAAAACAGCCGCGGCCAAATTCCCCATCAACCCCGAGACTACATTTCCCCCCATACCCCTTCATCTTTTTTTTTGGGAAGGTGAAAGACGGGCTGTGTCAGGGAATGGCAGTTTGGAAATGTGGTCACCCTAGACAGCGCTGAAAGCTGGAAAATGGCTTGGGCAGGAAGGGGGTGTAAGTGCCTGGTAAGCAAGTGGTTAAAGGTGCAGAGACATAGCAGAAGCCAGGCCAGGGATTTAGAAATTACTAAAACCAAATATCAGCAAGACAGCTCAAACAAATACCAGTTTACAAGGTTCTGGTTTCCTTTAAATGTAAACTAGAGTAAGGTGACCAGATTTTTTAAATGAAATCTGGGGACATATTTTTTTTTACTAGTAATGGCGGCAATCAGCGACTCTCTGTCCGTCGCCGCCCACCTCTCAAGTCTTACTCTTCGGGCCGCCAGAGAAGGCAAGGAGATAGGCAGGTGGCTGGCCAGGATTTGAGCCAAGGCAGAAGAATATGCGAGCGGAGCTGAATGGGCATGCGCCCGAAACTGAAGAAATATTCCCTCCACTCCAGCACATGATCATCAGAAAGGGGCACAGATAATGGGAAATATACAACCCCCTATGCTAGTAGGCATGGCAGAGCGGGGGTGTGTAATTCTAATTTTTTTATTTTAATTCTGCACTGACTGGGCCAGATTCAGAAAGCTTGTATGCTGGCTTATCTATTGATACGCCGTGTAAGTTCAAAGATGCACCGTCGTATCTATGCCCTGTATTCAGGAACCTAGATACGCCTGAAATATGGCTTCAGCCGACCGACGTAAGTTGCCGTACGCCGTCGTATCTTGGGTGTATATTTACACTGGCCGCAAGGGGCGCTTCCGTAGATTTACGCGTCGAATATGTAAATGAGCTAGATACGCCAATTCACGAACGTACGTACGCCCATCGCAATTAGTTATGCCGGCGTAAAGATAAAGCTGTTCTCTAGGTGGCGCAGCCCATGCAAGGTATGGACGTCGGAACAAGCGTATCTTTTTACGTCGTTGAGGTAAGTCGTACGTGAATGGGGCTGTGCGTAGGTTACATTCACGTCACAGGCATTGAGCCGGCGTATCTTAGGGCGTAAATTCGACGTGATACTGAGCATGCGCCATTCGTTCGGCCATGGGGTCACGCTTAATTTAAATACAACACGCCCACGACCTGCCTACATTGAAATACGCGTGCTTACGCCGGCCCATTTACGCTACGCCGCCGTAACTTAGGACGCGTAGGCGGTGTAGCGTAAATAAGATACGCTACGCCCGCACAAAGTTACGCCACCCTACGTGAATCTGGGCCTATATATATATATTTTAGCAGAGACCCTAATAAATCGGTGGCCATTGCAATATTTTATGTCACACTCTATTTGCACAGCGGTCTTTCAAACTCAACAATTGGTCGACCAAAGAAGTTGAGTGCACATGCTCAGCATCATATCCAAAAGGTTGTCTTTGGGAAATAGAAGTATGAGTGCTGCCAGCATTGCTGCAGAGATTGAAGGGGTGGGGGGTCAGCCAGTCAGTGCTCAGACCATATGCTGCATGCTGCATCAAATTGGTCGCATGGCTCCTCCAAAGATGATGCACAAGAAAGCCTGCAAAAAGTTTGCTGAAGACAAGTAGACTAAGGACATGGATTACTGGAACCATGTCCTGTGGTCTGATGAGACCAAGATAAACTTATTTGGTTCAGATGGTGTCAAGCGTGTGTGGCGGCAACCAGGTGAGGAGTGCAAAGACAAGTGTGTCTTGCCTACAATCAAGCATGGTAGTGGGAGTGTCATGGTCTGGGGCTGTATGAGTGCTGCCGGCACTGGGGATCTACAGATCATTGAGGGAACCATGAATGCCAACATGTACTGAGACATACTGAAGCAGAGCATGATCCCCTCCCTTCGGAGACTGGGCTGCCGGGCAGTATTGCAACATGATAACACACCTCCAAGACGACCACTGGCTTTACAAAGAAGCTGAGGGTAGAACTGGCCAAGCATGTCTCCAGACCTAAACCCTATTAAGCATCTGTGGGGCATCCTCAAACAGAAAGGTGGAGGAGCGCAAGGTCTCTAAGGCCCCGTACACACGACCAAACATGTATGCTGAAACTGGTCCGCGGACCAATTTCAGCATACATGTTTGGTCGTGTGTAGGCGCGAGCGGGCAGATTTCCAGCAAACATTTGCCCGCCGGGCCTTTTCCCAGCAGACAAATATTCCTGGACATGTTTTAAAACCGTCCGCTGGAATCCTGCCCGCTCGGACATGTACGGTCGTCAGTACAGACCTACCGTACATGTCCGAGCGCCCGCCGTCCCTCGCATGCGTCGAATGAGTTCGACGCATGCGTGGAAGCATTTAAATGGCAGGCCCGCCCACGTCGCCGTGTCATCGCCGCGTCATCGCCGCTGCGACGACGCGGCCACGCCCCGCGTATTGTTTACGCGCGGACTTCTGTACGATGGTTAGTACAGCCATCGTACAGAAGCCCTCGGGCAGACATGTACGGTGAAAACGGTCCTACGGACCGGTTTCATCGTACATGTTTGCTCATTAGTACCCGGCCTTACATCCACCAGCTCTGTGATGTCATCATGGAGAAGTGGAAGAGGACTCCAGTGGCAACCTGTGAAGCTCTGGTAAACTCCATGCCCAAGACGGTTAAGGCAGTGCTGGAAAATAATGGTGGCCACACAAAATATTGACAATTTTGGCCTAATTTGGACATTTTCACTTAGTGGTGTACTCGCTTTTGTTGCCAGCGGTTTAGACATTAATGGCTGTGTGTTGAGTTATTTTGAGGGGACAGCAAACTTACACTGTTATACAAGCTGTACACTCACTACTTTACATTGTAGCAAAGTGTCATTTCTTTAGTGTTGTCACAGGAAAAGATTGTGAGGGGTGTACTCACTTTTGTGAGATATTGTATATATAAAAAAATTTTAGCTGGCGTTCTGCCCTAAGTGTGTCTGGCAAGTGTGACGGGCAGGTGCAGGGTACCAAACTGACAATTCTCATTCCATTCACTTATTACCGCATCTCTGCCAGCCCAGTTACGAATTGGGTATATTGCTTGCTTTTTATCTATGTATTTCTGTTGGCAGTACCATCATGAGATGATATTAAACATTGAGTCGTTTCTGGAAAATTCGGAATACAACTATAATACGATCTGTCATTTTGGCTTCAGAACTGTGCTAATCCAGTTGGATCTGTTGGACTGATAGTTTAGGGAGTGTGAGAACCTCTCCCATTAGACCTGACCTGCACAGTAAAGTACATTTGTCACCTTAATTGTTTACAGTTTGTTCCCTGACTGGCGTCCAGAACAACAGCTGCCGAGCGCAGGGCATGATGTCATCGGCGCTGCTAGCTGGGAACTTTCCATGTAAGCTGACCCTGAGATTCTTTATAATGCAGCAGCACCAGCCCAAATAACTGGAGGAATCAATAAAAACCTTCACACTGAAGTTATATAAAGAGTCTGGATTGGGCTCTTTTCAAAATCACTTAGGCCCCATGCACACGAGAAGCAAATGCAAACACATGTAAACTCAAGTTTTCAAAGGCAAAAAACAGCGTTTTGCCGGGTTTAGCGGGGTTTTACCGCGTTTGCGGCTATCAGCGTTCATAACAAAGACATTGTAGACCCTCCCAAAGCTTTGAAACGCAAAAACGTTTGCGTCTGAACCCAAAATTTTGCGTCTGAAAAAACGAGCCTAAACCCAACTGCTTTAAAACGCAAAAAAACGTGAATGTGTGCATGGACACATAGGATAACATTAAATGTGTTCAGGGGCAGTTGAAAAAAATGCCCAAATTCCTCTGAACTCGAGTTTACCAGCGTCTCGTGTGCATGGGGCCTTAGTGAACCCCCAGGAGAATACCATTGTAAGTGTTATTAATACCATTTTTAGTGCCTGTATAGCAGGGATCCTCAAACTACGGCCCTCCAGCTGTTGTAGAACTACACATCCCATGAGGCATTGTAACACACTGACATTCACAGACATGACTAGGTATGATGGGAATTGTAGTTCCTGAACAACAGGAGGGCCAAAGTTTGAAGACCCATGCTGTATAGCAATGTGGAAATTTTCCGAAATGAGGGGAATTCCCCAATAAGACATTTATAACCAGAATACATGTCATTTCCTCACTGGAAAATTACCTTTTTGTTTTATTGACAACTCTAACATTTTGGATTTCCCCTCACATTTTTTTCTTGGTGACAGTGGTCACCTATACAAATAGTACAGTACACAAAGGCTGAGGGGAAATGGGCGACTCTGCCGCTACCGATCCTGGCGCTGACAATTTGTTTTTATTCTCACAGACTGCATCCTTCACAGTGAGGTCCAGCCTATGTCTGGTAACACAGGCGAGTGGCTGGAGGGATATCAACTGGCAACACAGGCGAGTGGCTGGAGGAATCTCAGGACTTGTAACACAGGTGAGTGGGTGGAGGAATCTCGGGACTTGTTACACAGGTTAGTGGGTGGAGAAGTCTCAGGGCTGGTAACACAGGCAAGCGGCTGTAAGAATCTCATGATTGTAAAACAGGTGAGCGGGTGGAGAAGTCTCAGGGCTGGTAACACAAGTGAGCAGATGGAGAAGTCTAAAGACAGGTAACACAGATGAGCGGGTGGAGCAGTTTCGGGGCTGGTAACACAAGAGAGCAGCTAAGGGAATCTTATGATTGATAACACAGGTGAGTGGGTGGAGAAGTCTCCGTGCTGGTATCACAGGTGAGCGGGTGGAGAAGTCTCATGGCTGGTAACACAGGTGAGCAGTGGAGAAGTCTCAGGGCTGGTAACACAGGTGAGTGGGTGGAAGAGTCTTGGGACTAGTAACACTAACGAGCAGCTCAAGGAATCTCATGGTTGGTAACACAGGTGATCTGGTGGAGAAGTCTCAGGGCTGGTAACACAGGTGAGTGGGTGGAGGAGTCTCAGGGCTGGTAATACAGGTGAGTGGCTGTAAGAATCTTATGATTGTAACACATGTGAGCGGGTGGCGAAGTCTCAGGGCTGGTAACACAGGAGAGTGCCTGGAGGAATTTCATGATTGATAACACAGGTGAGTGGGTGTAGAAGTCTCCGTGCTGGTATCACATGTGAGCAGGTGGAGGAGTGTCGAGGCTGGCGACACAAGCAAGCGGCTGGAAGAATCTCATGATTGGTAACACAGGTGAGGGAGGGGAGAAGTCTCGGGGCTGGTAACACAGGTGAGTGGGTGGAGAAGTCTTGGGGCTGGTAACACAGCTCAAGGAATCTCATGGTTGGTAACACAGGTTAGCGGGTGGAGAAGTCTCAGGGCTGGTAACACAGGTGAGCAGGTGGAGGAGTTTCAGGGCTGGTAAGGCGAGGGGCTGGAAGAATCTCATAATTGGTAACGCAGGTGAGCGGGTGGAGAAGTCTCAGGGCTGGTAACACAGGTGAACAGGTGGAGGAGTCTTGGGGCTGGTAACACAGGTGAGTTCCGATGCATATTAAATAGAAGATGCATGCTCCTATTGGGTTCCTGCCATATACCTGGTTGCAGATTAAATGCCCAGCCACCTCGGTGGGAAGCCAGGAAACATATTCCCTGGGCATGTCCCTTGTGCTGTGGTTGAGTATGAATGCAGTGGTTTCACACTTGCCCCGCTATCAGAGCTAAAGCTCTCCAATAATTAGGGGACATGAGCTATACTGATGGGAGAGCTCTAGCCCTGACAGCAGGGGAGGGGGATAGTGGGGGGTGGACAGTTGGGTGCTGTGTAGGACCGCTGAAGCTAGACTTATGCTGGCCATACACTATACGAAAATTCGGCCGACATTCGGTCGTTAAGAAAGATCTTTCGTTTTTCGGGCAGTTAATGGGCACAAAATCGATAATCGTTTGGAAGTTTTTGAGCCAAAAAAACGAAGGACAAGTTTGGAAATTTTCTGCCGAACGAACGATAAATCGGAAGGCTAATGTGTTTCCCGTCCGAACTTTCTGCACTAGGTATATGTAAAAAAAAAACGAACCATTTTTTTTTTAATGTCCACTGAACAATTTATTGGTCATTACATGATGGCACTATCGTTTGCGCTCACGAACAAACTTTCGTTTTTCGAAAGTTCGTTCGGACGATTTTTAGTGGAGTGTATGGCCAGCATTACATACAGCACAATAGTCGGACACAGGAATTTGTAGAGCAGCAGATTATTTCAACCTCTGAAACAAGTAAATCTGCTCAGTCTAACTATTTCTACAACCCTCAATTACAGTGTTTATGTTTTATCTGGAGGACAACAAAAAAGCAGAAATACGGGTGCTTCAGGATAATGTCTTTGTGGAAAAGTATAGACTGGTCCTGAAGCAATAGGTCAAACAGACAAAAGAGTTGCGCTCCATACTCCGAAACGCGTTTTCTGGTTCCCAAATCATGCTACCGTGCACAGCATGGAGGCACCTATCTATTAACTGAAGCTGTCAGTTCCTCCAGGCCCAGGACACTTCACCCTGCTGGTTCTTATCAGCGACCCCTCCTTATTGTCTTGGTCTGCAGCCAAGATTTGAAGCGTGGACTGCATGGACTGCATGGACTAAACTCCCTTTTACTCCTTCCCAATTGGTAAATTAAAATGTGATAATTCTATAAATTAATTTTAGCAGTCTAGTCCAAGGTGCTAGGTTGTAGATGAAACTACTGTAAGGAACATCACTAGCTGTCCTGCTTGCCGTCACCTCACTGTGCCATATCTTGGATATAATTCAATGAGCTCCATCAGCCGGTGAAGACCATTGCTGGGCTGCATCCTGGACATTGATGTTGCTATCTGTTAAAGGGCCCTATCCTACTCCCATTCTATATAATAAATATATGTGCCCATGCTGATAGACTCGTACCCAAAAAGACTGAGTGCTGTAATCAAATCAAAAGGTACTTCAACAAGGTATTCGTTTAAGAGTGTGCACACTTATGCAATTATATCATTTTATTTTTTTATTTTTACTTCCAGTTTGTTTTTAAACTGAGTTGCACAGTTTATAGACCACATTAAAGGTGGAAAAAGTTCTGAAATGTTTTATCTTTGTCTCATTTTTTTACATCACAGAAACCTGACATTATAACAGGAGCGTGTAGACTTTTTATATCCACTGTATACCTGGGACTGGTGCCTAATCCTTCTCTCCGTATCTCCCTACCATTATTGCTTATATCTCTAAAAAATTCTCTTTATGCTACAGCCAAACGAGTTCCTGTCTTTAATCATTTAACCCCAGATACTCCATATCATGGCTTTATTGTTATTATTAATGACTGGGTTACCAGAGAATACCTGGCATCTTAAAGGAGTTGTAAATGAAAAAAAAAATTCACCTTAATGCAATCTATGCATTAAGGTGAAAAAACATCGAATAACGCCGACCCCCGAGCCCCTGTTATACTTATGTGACCCCTCGAAAGTCCCGCGCGGTCCCGAGATCCTCTTCGCCGCTCAGCCTGGCCGCTGGTTGGCTAGAGCGGTTGGGATTGAGAGCAGCGCAGCCATTGGCTGGCGCTGCTGTCAATCACATCCAGTGACGGGGCGCACCGAGGGGCGGGGCCGAGTGATACAGTGAGCGGCTATGGCCGCTCGCTGTATCACGGGAGCGCGCCCGCAATTAGTGACCACCATGCCAGCTCTCGCATGACTGTGGTCACTAATTGCGGGGAGGACCGAGACAGCCGCCGAGGGACCCCAGAAGACGTGGATCGGGCCTATTAGAAAAAGACCAGGGCAATAAGGAATAGCTCTGGCCAAATTGGTTTGTCCTATAAAATTCCAAACACAGGGTATTGTCAAACAAGTGACAAATATTTCTGGGGTATACACACACAACTGGAAGTGAAACATTTATTTTGATTGATATGGGGAGGTGGCCGATGAAGGACTCTCTGAGTATTTGTAACCGTTTATATACAGCCCAAATTTATTTAATTTTTTTCAGATAGAGTGGGGATTGATTAGAACCCCTGTCAGGTTTTACAGATTATTGCGATATGGCACTGTGTCGCTTTAACTGACAATTGGGTGGCCATGCAACACTGTACCCAAACAAAACTGAGGTCCTTTTTTTCCCTCAAATAGAGATTTCTTTTGGTGGTATTTGATCACCTCTGTGTTTTTTTGTCTTTTTTTTTGCCCTATAAACAAAGAGCGACAATTTTTTTTAATACATATTCACCAAAAAAATATGAAAAAAACAAATGTATTTATCAGTTTAGGCGAAATATATTCTTCTAAATATTTTTGGTAAATAAAATCCCAATAGGTGTATATTGATTGGTTTGCGCAAAAGTTATCGGGTCTACAAACTATGGGATAGATTTAGGGACTTTATATATTTTTATTGTTTTTACTAGTAATGGCGGCGATCTGCAATTTTTAGCAGGTCTGCGACATTGCGGCAGACAAATCTGACTCCAAATTACACTTTTTGGGGACCAGTGACATTATTACATTGATCAGTGCTATGAAAATGCACTGATCAATGTAAAAATTACATTGGCAGGAAAGGGGTTAACACTAGGGGTTAACTGTGTTACCTAGGTGTGTTCTAACTGCAGGGGGGGTGGGCTGCCTGGGACATGACAGAGATCGCTGTTCCCGATGGAACAGAAGATCTCTGTCATGTCGCCTGTCAGAATGGGGATTCGACTTGCAGGCACGCTCCCGCCCACAACTGCGTCTGCGCGAGCCAACGTACAGCTACGATGATTTACACAGGAGAGCCGGCTTGCCGCCATATAACGACGGTGACTGGTCGGCAAGCAGTTAAAGTAGAACTATAGGCAAAACTTTTTTTTTTCATTTCGGATAGAGTAAGGCAATGTTTCTCAACTCCAGTCCTCAAGAGGCGCATTGCGGGCGGTATTGCCGCGGTTTCCCATTGTTTTCAATGGGAAGGAGCGGTGAAGGACCGGTATACATGCCGCTCCTCTCACCGCTCCAAAAATGCTGCTGACAGGAGATTTTTTAGTCTCCCGCCAGCGCATCGCCTCAGTGTGAAAGCCCTCGGGCTTTCACATTGAGTCTGCAGTGAAGGAGTTTTTCAGGCGGGATAGCAGCGCTATTTTTAGCGCTGTACCGCCTGAAAAACTCCTCAATGTGAAAGGGGCCTAAGTGGGAGAAAATCCCTGCAAATTAAGGGAATTCCTTGAGGACCCCCAGGTCACCAGAACTAGTGTCCCATTGGAAGATTTCCCCCCTATTACTTTTCTGGGGACAACCCAAAATTTGGGATTTTCTTTTACTTTTACATTCAATGATAATGGTAAACGGGACAAAAAAAAAGTTCTAATCCCTCTCCACTCTATCCAAAACTGAAAAAAAAAGTTTTGACTTTAGTTATACTTTAACCACTTAAGACCCGGACCAATATGCAGGTAAAGGCCCAGGCCCCTTTTTGCGATTCGACACTGCGTCGCTTTAACTGACAATTGCGTGGTCGTGCGACGTGGCTCCCAAACAAAATTGGCGTCCTTTTTTTTCCACAAATAGAGCTTTCTTTTGGTGGTACTTGATCAAAAAAAAAAAATGCAACATTTTTAACTTTTTTGCTATAATAAATATCCCCCAAAAACATATAAAACATTTTTTTCCCTCAGTTTAGGCCGATACGTATTCTTCTACCTATTTTTGGTAAAAAAAATCGCAATAAGCGTTTATCGATTGGTTTGCGCAAAATTTATAGCATTTACAAAATAGGGGATAGTTTTATTGCATTTGTATTAATTATAATTTTTTTACTACTAATGGCGGCGATCAGCGATTTTTTTCATAACTGCGACATTATGGCGGACACTTCGGACAATTTTGACACATTTAAAAATGCATTGTTTACAGTGAAAATGACAATTGCAGTTTGGGAGTTAACCACAAGTGGGCGCTGAAGGGGTTAAGTGTGACCTCATTTGTGTTTCTAACTGTAGGGGGTGTAGCTGTAGGTGTGACGTCATTGATTGTGTTTCCCTATAAAAGGGAACACACGATCAATGACGGCGCCACTCACATTGATGACGAGACTATATCTAAGAATATGCAAACCTTCCTGCGGATAGTACTGTTCTATGCTAAGAAGTCTATAACCTTCCACTGGAAGTCTCCATCCTTACCTACCATTACCTTTTGGCTCACCACCATCAATCGTGCTATACCGCTGTATAAGATGACATATGAGGCCAGAGGGTGTCCAAAAAAATTCTTGAAGGTCTGGGGCTCTTGGGTTGATTCCGAGAGCACCATACCTCCTGCTCCTTGAACTTTGACTGATACCTCTGCCCGTTGAATAGATCTAAGTGAGTAAATTAACGATTCTGTTGTTTTTCTCCCACATTTCTCTGTGTGTTTTTATGAAAATGCTCAATGTGTACCAGCTACCAAAGTTTTGTAAAATGATGTACCGGGCGATGTTCGCCTAGGATGTGTGTTTGTTGTATTGTCTGTTTTGTATGTACAAAAATTTCAAAATAAAAATTTACCTTTAAAAAAAAAAATGACGGCGCCACAGTGAAGAACGGGGAAGCTCTGTTTACACACAGCTCTCACCGTTCTTCAGCTCCGGGGACCGATCGCGGGACTCCAGCGGCGATCGCGTCCGCGGGTCCCGCGGTCACGGCTGGGCACTTAAAGAGGACGTACCTGTTCGTGCTTGTGCCCAACCGTGCCATTCTGCCGACGTATATGTGCAGGAGGCGGTCCTTAAGTGGTTAATGAAAGGGAATTAACCCCCATCCTTACTAAGCCTGTAAGCCTACTCAACAAACAGCCACTGACCCTGTCAACTCTTCAGTAAGCCTGCGTTCACATTGGAGTGATTTGACATGCCAAATTGCCGGCAATGGCACTGTCCGAATTGGTGTGGTGCCACATTTGCATACCAAAAGTAGTTTCTGCGCAACTTTTGGCGACTTCAGGGTGCGATTTCCATAGACATCTGTGCAGCAACCTGTGTATATGTCTCTGCAATCACCTTTGAAGTCGAGACAGACATTCAGGAATTAAATTGTGCTTGTTCAGCTGAACTGTCATTGTGAACCTGGGCTAAAAGATTGCTTACAAATCTCAAGGTCATGATATATCTTATTTTTTTGGGCATACAGTAAGACAGAAATTAAGTGTAAGATTGGGCCAAGGAGCTGAAGGAATTTATTTTAGTACATGCTGCATTCCAGCATTCCAGATTCACAATGTCCTTATTTATTGTGAACTAGCTGAATACCCGGCGTTGCCCGGTCTTCCTATCTTAACCTTTTGGGGAGGAAAATCATAGTAATATAAATATACCCATCTTTTATATAAGGGTGTAGGTAAGGGTTCATTTAACTGTCATATATTTTTATTTGGCATATAAGTAATATGTGTACCAGGTATTATTGAAATATCTCCAGGCGTACAGAAGTTATGTGGGAACATACATTTCCCATTGATTTGCATGGGACTTTAAACAAAAACCCCGACCCTCACCAATCGGGGTAGTTAAGGGATAAATTAACCATCCTATAGTTTAAGTGGACATATAAGTAACATGTGACCAAGTGTTATCGAAATATGTACAGCCGTTTGGAAGTTATGAAGTAACATGTATTTCCCATAGAGTTGAATGGGACTTTAAAAGAAAACCCCGACCATGGCAAATGGGGGTGGGTAAGGGTTAAACCACCTATCCTATGTTTGTTGCTGACATATAAGTAACATGTGTGCCAAGTTTCATGTTAATATCTTTAGCCGTTTGGACGTGATGCTGGAACATACATACACACACACGTTGAGTTTTATATATATAGATTTTGAGAGTTCTAATATTATACATGTGTTTTTATATTTTTTGGGGGATCTATAATAATAAATGCTACAGTATATGATTTTTGGTGAACACATTTTTTTAAAACCACCAGTTTGGGTGAGAATTTTGCAAATAGACTATAGGCTAAATTTACAAAGCTTTCACACAACACAATAAGGATCTTTATTTTAATTTTTTTAAGGATCTTTATTTTTAGCCATGTGACAGTCATTTTCCAAACCTCATTGCCTCTCAAGCTTATGAAAGAAAAAAAGTCAGTAATTTCATTACAGATTTCTCTGGCCATGAGGTTATTGAAGGAAACTTATACTGAGAGAGCTATATAAATTACTGACCACATAATGAAAATGCTGATAGTATACTATATAATCCATGTACAAAAACATATAGTAACTTCTATCATACAAGAGTACACATCTTGAAATATGATATAAAATGAAAGTACAGCGATCAGTACAATAAGTTACAGATATGTATTGGCTGTGTAATGATCCACTGCCCTCTACTGTCAGCTGCTAGTATCACACTGTAATGTATAATTATGTATGTCACTTCTTGACTCTGGAGTTGTTGGGAAAATATCCTGCAAGGAGGAAGTGGAGAGAGAAGGTCTCAACCAAATGTTCTGTCTATGCTACTAATACCAGATCAGAAGAGACAATTAGTGCCAGAAAACTAGGACTGTGTTCCAGGCTGGTCAGGTAATGGCTGGAGGGTCTCCTCATCATCGCAGATCTTGTCTTCAGGTTTCTGACATAACGACAGACGTCGCATCATCCTCAGGGGCCCCTGCAACTGGACTTTGCTGCAACATATATTTGGAGATTTCTATATTAATAACTATATATATATATATATATATATATATATATATATACATATATATATATATATATATATATATATATATATATATATATATATATAGTAAAACCTTGGTTTGCAAGCATAATTCGTTCCAGAAACATGCTTGTAATCCAAAGCACTTTTTTTTACAGAGTATAAAAGAGAAGAGAGGCACTTCTAAGTGTAGCAATAAGTTGCTAAATGTTGTACCTTCATTAAATGTAACCATATTGCTACACTTAGGGACTCCTCTCTTCTCTTTTATACTCAGTTGTGACATGACGCTACTCTTATATCAAGACATCGCTTGTATATCAAGGCAAAATGTATTAAAACATTTTGCTTATCTTGCAAAACGCTCTCAAACCAAGTTACTCTCAAACCAAGGTTCACTGGGGCGGCACGACTTGCAGCGCGACTCTGCAAGGCGATCTGCCTACGACTTCAGAGGTGACTTTCAAAATGACTTCTGTATTGCCCTGAAGTCGTCCCAAAGTCGTACAGGAACCTTTTTCTAAGTCGGAGCGACTTCAGTCGCTCCTATTAGAACGGTTCCATTGTACAGAACGGAGTGCGACTTGTCAGGCGGCTGAGTCGCCTCTGTGTGAACCAGCACTTACTGTATATATATATGGTATATGTGCACAATTCCCCACCAGGACTCGTTTCGGGCCCTTTGGTGATAGTTTGAGTGAAGGTACTTGAATTATCAACATATGCTTGTTTGGTTTGAGTGACTTACAGTGTTGAAGGTACTGAATTATCAGTGAGCCTGCATTGCCTGGAGCAGAACCACCGTCATATTTCTCTTGGCTCAGATTTCCTAGTAGATTTTCATGCTTGGGATTTCTGTGTCTCTAGTGATATTTTGTTTGGCTGATTGTTATGTAATCGTTTCTGAATCAATACTGTCTTTTGTGTTGTAAAGCTGGAAATTGTACAAGTTGTACTACATCCATTAACAAGGTTGTAGTACAATGTGTTACAATACATTTTAATATGTCCATTTGCCAGAAAAAAATTGTTTTTCACACAAGGAACCCAGCAAACAAAGGGATCATTTTACATTAAGCAGAGTTAGTTTTAAGCAGTGGCGGCCTCTCCATTAGACGCCTGGGCGCCGTCCCCTCTATCCACGTCCGCCACCCCCTATTCATGCATCCGGCCCCTTTTAGGATGTTGGGCGCATGAATTACACCAGTGTTTTTTTTTTTTTTAAGAACCTGATTAGAGCCAGAGGCTCTAATAGGCTTTACAATAGGGTGGGCTCCCGGCGCAAAGCATTGCGCTATGAGCCCACCCAGGTGTTACAGCAGCGAATGAATATTCGCTATTCAAACACTGATCCTCAATTGAGCCAATCAGGAGTGGGTCTGAGACCCATTTTCTGATTGACCGAAAAGAGAAGCGTCCAGATTGGCTGCCGAGGAGGAGGGAGTGTAGCGCCCTGCTCCGAAATGACTGGGCGCTACGTTAAATTTAATGGGTGTTTGAGCCGATAATGTGGCTCAGACTGTATGATTTATGATAAATTAGCCCCTGTCCTGGCAGTGACTGTGCCTGATAGCATTTTCCCACTGTTGCCTGTAGGTAGCGATATCCCCACAGGCCAGTGTTGGAACAAGGGCAAGCCATAGGTCATTGAGTATCTTTCTTCGGGAACAGCCCAGTGGGAGTGATGCCCCGCTGTGCATTCCCGGGAAGGGATACCTAAGGGGCAGATGCCATATTTTGGGGTCCTTCGCCTCGTGGCCCTCCTGGCACGAGGTATGTGTTGTGTGATTTCCAGTCCCGGGACCACGTTGGCCCGAGGCTGCATCTCTGCTAGTAGGCTCAGTTATGCTGGATGGGGCCTATGACTCAAGAGGGATTCTAAGCTGTCCATCTAAGCGAGGGAAGCTATACTTAATGAAGGAAACCAGGGGAGGCCCTGCCCTGGAGGAGACCAAGAGGAAGGCTTATGTCTCGGGATAGGCCTGTTGACTTTATTAAGGAGGGATCCACAACTCAAGTTGTCCTACAGTTGGTCGAGTCGGCTTAAAGGCTCTTTAACTGTACAGTTGGAAGTTCGGGTATTACATCCTGTGGCAGAGGATTCCGGACTGTTCAATTTGTTTTCAATCAGTCTGTGGCAGAGACTGTTATCAAACTGGTTTGTGCATCATTCCGGCTGCTAGGCCAGGTGAGAGGGGTGTATCTGGGTGAGCAATACCCACTCAAGAGGGAGTGGTGAATGATTTTGGAGTTTAGAGGATTTTCCCCAGTGATCTGTACCATGTACCTCAACCTTCCCTTCATCCTTCACACTTTGGCTGCTGCCGTCCATTTGGGGGTTCAGCAATGGAGACACAGGCTTCGTTCATTGGTAAGTATTGGGCCAGTTTGTTCTGGCCCATTCTGCCATTGTTCATGCATTTACCACTGTGACACATCTCTTTATCTATTTTAGATACATTCCATCTGCATCCACCCCTGATGAGCGAGCAATGATCTTGCGAAACATGCGTCGGGTTCTATACTGTATATACTGCATTGTATAACGTTTGTATAAATTTTATTTACCTTTTATTATGTGCAAATCCATTGGCTGAGCTACAATGCTGTATTATTCATGTATGTACATCTATTTTAATAAAAAATCTATACTGTTACTATTTTTGTTACTCAGTGGCAAACTGTGACCACCTCATTTAAAGTCCCAAGGGCGACTCTTTTTCTGCATATGCATACAGGGATGGAAGTGTATCACCGATGATTGCAGACCTTTTATCTTTATTTCCCTTCATCCTTCTACCTTCTTCACGAGTTTTGAGAAAAAAGAATAAAACCTGACAGAGGTTTTACATCTTGTGTGGACATTGAAATTCTTTCAGACTTTCTTCCCCTAGACGACAAACGTTGAGGTAACGTGCAGGCCCAAAACTAACCAGCAGCTCCTACGAGGGTAGTGCTACAGGAGGAAATGGAAGCTGCTGCCGCCATGATGCCCATGGAGAGCAGGGGAAGGGGAAGCCACCGCCACTGAGCAGGTGAAACCCAGGAGAAGCACTGCCCACCATAGATGAAGTAAGTGCTCCATACCCGACCGACCAACCAGGAGGGGGGGTATTGCTACTGCGGCCCCCCAAAAGAAAAACTACGACATTGGCTGCTTCAATATAGTATATATGTATAGCAGCCGTTCTGGAAACCAGCAGCTGACTGGCTCCTGATCAGCACTCTCAATGGATGAGAGCACTGATCGGAACACAATAGAACAGCAGGGGAGAGCACTGTACTAACATCAGATTGTTAGTACAGCGTCTCCAACCAGAGCTGTCAGTTTTTTTTTATTCAACCCAGCGGTTGGTGTGTACTAGGCTTTAGATTTACAGGAAGAATTTGTGTTTCTGTTGAAAGTACAGGTCGGGTTGGTCAGAGAGTTACTGTGAGTGTTAGGGCTACAAGGATGCTTAGTGTTAGAGTTAGTTTTTGGGCTACAGGTAGGGTTATTTTTTGGGTCATAGGGGTTAGAGTTACAGGTAGTGGTTAGGGCTATAGGTAAAGTTACTGCTTGGGCTAAAGGGAGGGTTTGTGTTAAATTTAGAGAGGGTTAGTGTGGGGGTTACATGAAGGGTTAGTGTTTTAGTAAAAGGAAGGGTTAATGTGGGGGCTGGGGTCAGTAGTGTATTTAGGTTTTGTGGTGCCCTAGGCCTGACTAAACTCGTGCACCCCCTAATTTAAATAT
This sequence comes from Rana temporaria, assembly GCF_905171775.1. Lineage (NCBI taxonomy): Eukaryota > Metazoa > Chordata > Amphibia > Anura > Ranidae > Rana > Rana temporaria. The sequence goes on from NC_053490.1 coordinate 34,694,636, forward strand.
GACCCACCCCTTTCTGTCAAGACCACACCCCTTGCTGTTTAAGACCCACCCTGACATTTTCGAGTGGGGGCCGAGAGCCTGGGGGGCATAGATTTCCTCTCACTTCCTGTTTGGCTATGGGGCAGGAAGTGAAGGGAAATCTCTGCAATGGGACAGAGATGGTAAAAAAATAAACTGACAGGGGCTATAACCCTCCCTTACTCTATCCAAAATGAAAAAAAAGTGTTGCCTATAGTTCTACTTTAAGCACACATTTCTGATAATTTTATGGAGAGGACTAAGAAGATATAACCATACCAATGGTGCAACAGAAAACATAAAGCACAGTGAGGAAGGTTTGTGGTCCAGGATGATAGGACAGTCAAAATTAGAAGCAGCGCCCCCTCCCCCACAGTTGTAGAATGCCAGCCACCCGCATACCGGAAGCAGTACGGTCGCTTTATGTGGGCGCTAGACTAATTTGCTTCTCAGCCCACTAACAGTGTAGCGCAGGCCGACGGGACTCTTTTTGTGCTGCCTCCCTGAAAAGTGCTGCCCTAGGCCTGGGCCTTGTTGGCCTAGGCCAGGATACAGCGTTGGGCTGGGGTTATCGGGAGCATTTGTGTTAGGGTTGGAGATGGTCCATCCCCTCAGAGACTGAGCGTTGCCAAGCTCTGAACCCCCGAAAGGTGACAGAGGGGTGGAAGTGAGATCATCACTGTGACATGGCTCCAGCTATAAGAAAAAGTGTGGGGGGGGGGGGGGGGGTGTTAAGAAGAGTCATAAAAGGCAGAAACAGTAGAGAAGAGTTGGAGTACACAAGAATAGGTAAGAGAACAGTTGTGAAAAACAGAGAAAAGAGCGTCAGGCTTAGTGATGAATACCGATGCGTTCCGGCGAATGCTGATCGAATGTAAACTTGGGAAACTCAAGGGTGCGGGCAACTGAGATCAGCCAAGAGGTGACTGGCCAGATAGCCAATGACTCGGGTGCCCAGTCTGTGTCACACACAGACCTGTAAAACCAGAGCCCCAGGGGTTGCTAGGGTGAGAACCTGATGTCTGGTTGTGGGCGGCCTAAGTAAGAATGTTGCGTTCTGTAGTACATGATGTATCGTAGGAATGCGAACGCCTGTACTGTCTACAAGCAAACTGTTTAGCAACCGTGTCTGTGTAAGGTGAAGGTGATGACCTTCAGAAAATAGCATATCGAGAAAGGAATGTGACAATAGCTAAACCCCAGATGAATGACCCAAATCGTGTATGTAAAGTCAAACAAGTGTAAGGGTGCTCCAGCGTAATGTTAGCGTGGAACCCGTGCACTACACACCTGACTCAATGCCCTGGTTTCGAAAGTCCTGGTTGTAGCCGAGAATACTCAGACGACCAGGAACCTGTGGAAAAGGTGAGATGGAGGTTTAAACCTGGTGTGGAAGTGACCCCTAACCCACCCCTGCCCCCTTGAATGTGACTGACCCCCCCCCCATGTATATACCGTATTTATCGCGGTATAACGTGCTCCCGCGTATACCGCGCACCCCTAAAGTTGCCCCCGAAATTCCTGTATAAAAAAAAGTTATATGATTTTATTACTTACAGTTTTGGTGTCTTCCCAGCGTCCATCGTCTGGTCCGGCGTCCGTCTGCGGCCTCGATGGTGTCCTCCCAGCTTCTCCAGCGCGCGCCTCAAGTCGAGTCCCCGCTTCCCGTGCTCTGTTCGAACGCCTCCGCCAACATATACCGAGTGCAGTACACTCGGGTACATTCGGCAAGGCTCGCGCTCATGCTCTGTGACGTTTATGCGTGAGCACGAGCGAAGCCGAGACTAGCCGAATGTACCCGAGTGTACTGCACTCGGTATATGTCGGCGCAGGATTTCAAACTGAGCGCGGGAAGCGGCTATCGGCGTATATCGCGCACCCACGATTTTCCCCTTATTTTAAGGGGAAAATAGTGCGCGATATACGCCGATAAATACGGTATATATGTGAACCCCGTTTTTTGTTTTTTACCTGTAAGAAAAACATCCAACCTTTTTGCAGGATGGGGCAAACTGAACTCAACTGAACTAAGGGAGAAAAGACAGACATGAAAAAGTAAGTGGTCGTAAACGAGTACCACTGGAGATGATGAGTGGTCGAGGACGTGTGCCAATGGAGGACGAGTTGCAAAAAGAGTCTCATGAGGGAGCCGAAAAAACAAGAAACATGGGTGGGGAGAGCATGGGTGGGGAGGAACCATGCTGATTGTATGTCGTGATCGAATGTTTGTAAAACAAAAAATGAAGCGTGCTGACTTGTGTCGGATATGCAAACCTGGAGTATCGCATTAGTTGCGAGGGTGTGCAAACCTGCAAATGAGTAGTGTGAGTAGTGACTGGGTGCTTGTGGCAGGTGCCTCGAGGGGGAGGCCGATCTGCGGAAGCTGTTGTGTGTGTGTGACACCAGATGTGTTGAATCGTGCTGAGGATTCGAATCACTGTGTCGCAGCTGCGACCGGGATTCGAATCGGGCTGACGTGCGTGAATGTGTGGCATTAACAAACAAGGTTGAAATAAAAAATAAAAAAACTATGAACAAATGAAGCCTGTGCCGAGAAATGTCAGACAACGACATTTCGGAGGCTTGCGAAACTACGAGTGAGTTTCAGGTTGCGGAACAGGTAAAACTAATGAGGTTGCAGAAATGACAAACTGCGAAGCAACGAGGCCTTTGCTGAATCATGTCGGAAAACGTCCGACGACAACTCGGGAGCATGCAAAACTACAAATGAATAGTTTGCGAGATAGGAAAGACATTGTATCGCAACATTGCGTTTTGATACGACAAGCTACGAATCCTACGTGCAAAAGAGATCGAGAACTGCCGACGGTGACCACGAAAGAAGGAGCCGTAACACTCAGGTAATCGATCACACGGTTTTATGAACCACGAAGTGAGCTAAGAGTCGGCCTGGTGACGTAACGAATCGGGCACAAAAACCGACAAGGGACACTGGTGAGTGGGCTGAATATATACCCCCCCCCCCCCAGGCGCCTCCAAAAAATGCAGGCCACCATAATGGCCTTCTTATATATATGTATGTAGCGCTACCCCCACAGGAGCCGCTGATTTGTTGTTGGGATCGGCATATTAAGTTACCTTAATGTGGTCTAGGAGTGCAGTTGAAGGAGCAGGATAATGTGCGACGGTCCAGACAATGAATAAAAGTTTTTCCAATGCTTTATTTCCAGGCCAACATGGCCAACATCAACATCAAATAGGAAGAAAAGGTTGATGAAGAAGAAAAGAGAACCTTGCAGTATCAGGCCTGGATATGAACAGAGCAGTCCTGCTCTCAGCAGTATCAATTTGCGATTCGTCGCCACTCTAGTTGGAGTGGGTGAAGTGCCCCCGGACAGACCCCTCTCACAAGCCTGGCAGCCGAGGTGTCACCTTGGATTTCTGGGAGGAACAGATCTCTCTCACAGACCTGGCTCTAGGGCCTCTGCCACAGGCCAATTACTTTAGGTGAGCTGACAGGACTCCGGTCACCAGATCCCCGATTGACTCGTTCAAGTCCTGTTGGACAACCTGCCTCCGGGTTCCCCTCAAGCGGACCCCCCCAATCGAACGGCATCCAGCCTGGGATCTTCTCAATAGCATCGGGACTCCAGTAAGTCACTGGAGTCCCCTTTTTCCTCCGAATGATGTTCGGTGTAGCCTGCAATTTCGGCCAGGTGGGCCACGCCGGCGAGGTCCATGGATGCGCGCACCCTGAAGGTGGATGCCGCACCTGGAACCGGGACCCCGCGAAAAAGAACGTTTAGCACATGACACCTGTCACAGATATACCCCTCCCCAGCATGCCCCTGCGAGGGAAAACTCCTCTAATTGGCTGCTGGGGAAAGTTGCTCTGCCAGAACCCCTCTGGTGCCAACTACTGGCCAGGGATGGTATCACATCCCTGGAGTACAGACTGACCCAGTGGACATTTCTGGAATGACAGAAGTCCCAGTTTAAATAAATTGTGAATAGGAGCAAAGTAACTCTCCCATTCCCCATTAACTTTAGCGTAGTGCCCATACTGAAAGTAAGGGGGCGCTACATGTACGTAATTCTGCACTTCCAGGTAGGGGGCGCGTGCCACTAGCACATTGCTTCTGCTGTGACTGGTTGCAGCCCCTGGCACCCGCTGCTCAGGGCAGATTAGTATTAAGTGTTAAGGTTGCAGAGCAGATTAGTGTAAGGGTTAGGGTTACAGGGCAGATTAGTGTAAGGGTTAGGGTTGTGGGGCAGATTAGTGTAAGGGTTACAGGGCAGATTAGTGTAAGGGTTAAGGTAGCGGGGGAAATTAGTGTAAGGGTTAGGGTTACAGGGCAGATTAGTGTAAGGGTTAGGGTTACAGGGCAGATTAGTGTAAGGGTTAGGATTACAGGGCAGATTAGTGTACGGGTTACAAGGAAGATTTATGTAAAGATTAGGGTTACAGGGAAGATTTATGTAAAGGTTAGGGTTACTGGGACGATTAAAGGTCAGGGTTACAGGGAAGATTAGTGTAAAGGTTAGGGTTACTGGGACGATTAAAGGTCAGGGTTACAGGGAAGATTAGTGTAAGGGTTACGGTTACAGGGAAGATGTGTGTAAAGGTTAGGGTTACAGGGAAGATTAAAGGTTAAGGTTACAGTGCAGATTAATGTAAAGGTTAGGGTTACAGGGAAGATTAGTGCAAAGGTTAGGGTTACAGGGACGATTAAAGGTTAGGGTTAAAGGGAAGATTAATGTAAAGGTTAGGGTTACAAGACAGATTAGTGTAAGGGTTAGGGTTACAGGAACGATTAAAGGTTAGGGTTACAGGGAAGGTTTATGTAAAGGTTAAGGTTACAGGGCAGATAAGTTTATGGGTTAAGGTTGCGGGGAAGATTAGTGTAAGGGTTAGGATTACAGGGCAGATTAGTGTACGGGTTACAAGGAAGATTTATGTAAAGATTAGGGTTACAGGGAAGATTTATGTAAGGGTTAGGGTTACAGGGAAGATTAGTGTAAAGGTTAGGGTTACTGGGACGATTAAAGGTCAGGGTTACAGGGAAGATTAGTGTAAGGGTTACGGTTACAGGGAAGATGTGTGTAAAGGTTAGTGTTACAGGGAAGATTAAAGGTTAAGGTTACAGAGCAGGTTAATGTAAAGGTTAGGGTTACAGGGAAGATTAGTGCAAAGGTTAGGGTTACAGGAACGATTAAAGGTTAGGGATACAGGGAAGGTTTATGTAAAGGTTAGGGATACAGGGAAGATTAGTGTAAGGGTTAGGGTTACAGGGCAGATTAGTGTAAGGGTTAGGGTTACAGGGCAGATTAGTGTAAGGGTTAGGGTTACAGGGCAGATTAGTGTAAGGGTTAGGGTTACAGGGAAGATTAATGTAAAGGTTAGGGTTACAGGGAAGATTAATGTAAAGGTTAGGGTTACAGGGAATATGAAAGGTTAGGGTTACAGAGATTGAGTAAGGATTAGAGTCCCTGCAAACAAGGGAATCATTTTCTATTAGGGAAAGCCAGTGTTAGGATTAAAGGACAGTTTAGTGGTCTGTTTGGTGGAATAAGGAATGTTAGGGTTATTGATGCAAGTACTGTAGGTTTAGTAGGAAGGTTATGGTTATAGGAAAAGTTATTGTTAGTGTTAAGCTGGCCAAAAATATATTATCTTTTTTTTTTGATCAGCCAGCCATAGATTGCACCGCTGTTGATCTCTGGAGGGATTTGGGGAGCAGAAATGTTCTAAGTTTATTTTGTGAAAGATATTTATATTAGAGTTAATGGGAAGTTTAGTGTTAGATTTTACAATGTACCGATCTCCCAGGCGCTGGGAGTTAATATATCACCGGCTTCCCATCAGTAGAAACCACAAGAAGTGTTTATTTCAAAAGAAAAATGGGAACTCCGCACAGAAACTGTTTTGATCAAAACCCAGGAAAAATGAAGTGAAACGGTTTTATTCTTATTCTTTAAAAAAAAATAAAAAAATGCAATGTGTTTCCTCCTGATATGACGACGGTGATATTTTGGCCTGTAGACCTTGTGCTGTACCTAACAATCCCAAGTGTGATGGTGACATTTCCCCGGTGATGATGTCATAGATGTGTGTATGTTTGAGTGCCTGGAGATGTGTGAGTCTCAGCCAGTCACTCCCAGCTCCTCTCCTCCCTCCTCTCCTAGCTTGGCCTCTCAAGGTATTCATTCACACAGGCTGATAGCTGGGGAACGAGCCTGGACTGGTGGTGAAGCGCTAGAAAAAGCATGCTGATTCTATAGACTTTGGATCCTGGGATTGGCAGGCGACTTGAGGGAGGACATGTAGCCTTCTGGAGGTTGGGAGACCCCCCAAGACATTGGTTCCAACTTCTACGGTGAGTACTAAATACATTGCTGTGATTGCTAGTAGAACTTTGTGGAAGTTCAGGGGGTGTGGATGTTGTTTCAATAAATATACCGCAAACCGTGCCAACTTCCTCATGCAGAATGACAACGCATGGCCCGCTAGCTGCTGTGGAACTACAAAAGCCAGCATGCCATGCCAACCTGATTATGGTTACTTGCAAACAAAGTCTGCCCAGTGCAGGATTGGGGATATCACAAACAATGCTGAAGTATTATTATTATTATTATTATACACGATTTATATAGCGTTTTTTACGCAGCGCTTTACAATGTAGAGGGGAGACAGCACAATTACAGTACAGTTCAATACAAAAGGGACAGGAGGTATTCATTCTACTACAGCCTTATACACAGATCCAGCCCAGGGGCCCCATAATCTTCTATTGCCCGGGGGCCCCATGAGTTGTCAGTCCGCCCCTGCACAGATCTGTCTGTAAGGGGCAGCTCTCACCACAATTTCTGCGTTCCGGATGCGTTTCTACAAGTGCGCTTTTTTATGCACTCTGTTGCGTTTTTGATGCATTCCAGTGCGTTTCTTTTGCATTTTTGATGCATTCCATTGCGTTTCTTTTGTATTTTTGATGCATTCCATTGCGTTTCTTTTGTATTTTTGATGCATTCCAGTGCGTTTTTTTTGCATTTTTGATGCATTCCAGTGCGTTTCTTTTGCATTTTTGATGCATTCCAGTGATTTTTTTTGCATTTTTGATGCATTCCAGTGCGTTTCTTTTGCATTTTTGATGCATTCCAGTGCGTTTCCTTTGCATTTTTGATGCATTCCAGTGCGTTTCTTTTGCATTTTTGATGCATTCCAGTGCGTTTCTTTTTCATTTTTGATGCATTCCATTGCGTTTCTTTGGCATTTTTGATGCATTCCAGTGAGTTTCTTTTGTATTTTTGATGCATTCCATTGCGTTTCTTTTGTATTTTTGATGCATTCCAGTGCGTTTTTTTGCATTTTTGATGCATTCCAGTGCGTTTCTTTTGCATTTTTGATGCATTCCAGTGATTTTTTTTGCATTTTTGATGCATTCCAGTGCGTTTCTTTTGCATTTTTGATGCATTCCAGTGCGTTTCTTTTGTATTTTTGATGCATTCCAGTGCGTTTCTTTTGTATTTTTGATGCATTCCAGTGCGTTTCTTTTGCATTTTTGATGCATTCCAGTGCGTTTCTTTTGTATTTTTGATGCATTCCAGTGCGTTTCTTTTGTATTTTTGATGCATTCCAGTGCGTTTCTTTTGCATTTTTGATTTTTTTTTCCAGTGCGTTTTTTCTCCTTTTCTGACATCATCTCAATTGAGGACAGTGGCTGCTTTCACACTGCTTTGCTGGAGAAAAAAAATGCATCAAAAACGCATATGCAGTTTAAGGCTGGATTCACATCTATGCAGCTTTAGTGCTTTTTGCATTTTGCAGATTTGCACTACAGTCCATTTAACCACTTAAGCCCCGGACCAAAATGCAGGTAAAGGACCAGGCCCCTTTTTGCGATTCGGGACTGTGTCGCTTTAACTGACAATTGCGCGGTCGTGCGACGTGGCTCCCAAACAAAATTGGCGTCCTTTTTTTCCCACAAATAGAGCTTTCTTTTGGTGGTATTTTTTTTTTTACCTCTGCGGTTTTTATTTTTTGTGCTATAAACAAAAATAGAGCGACAATTTCGAAAAAAATTCAATATTTTTTACTTTTTGCTATAATAAATATCCCCCAAAAATATATAAAAAACATTTTTTTTCCTCAGTTTAGGCCGATACGTATTCTTCTACATATTTTTGGTAAAAAAAATCGCAATAAGCGTTTATCGGTTGGTTTGCGCAAAATTTATAGCGTTTACAAAATAGGGGATAGTTTTATTGCATTTTTATTATTATTATTTATTTTTTTACTACTAATGGTGGTGATCAGCGATTTTTTTCGTGACTGCGACATTATGGAGGACACTTCGCACAATTTTGACACATTTTTGGGACCATTGTTATTTTCACAGCAAAAAATGCATTTAAAATGCATTCTTTATTGTGGAAATGAAAGTTGCAGTTTGGGAGTTAACCACAGGGGGCGCTGAAGGAGTTATGTTTCACCTAGTGTGTGTTTACAACTGTAGGGGGGTGTGGCTGTAGGAGTGACGTTATCGATTGTGTCTCCCTATAAAGGGGATGACACGATCGATGCAGCCGCCACAGTGAAGCACGGGGAAGCCGCGTTTACACGCGGCTCTCCCCGTTCGTCAGTTCCGGGGACCGATCGCGGGACCCCAGTGGCGATCGGGGCCGCGGGTCCCGGTCCCTGAGCTTCGGACCGAGCCGCGCGCGTGCCCGCGACCCACGGCTGGGTAGATGGACAGGACGTACCTGTACGTAGATGTGCCCAGCCGTGCCATTCTGCCGACGTATATGTACAGGCGGCGGTCCTTAAGTGGTTAACATTGTTTCCTATAGGAACATGTTCTGTAGTGCAAAATTGCAAAATGCAAAAAGCACTAAAAATGCATAGTTTTCAGTTTTGCAGAAAGACACCACAGTCCATTTAAAGTGGTTGTAAACCCAACCCCACAACTTGCACCTACAGGTAAGCCTAGATTAAGGCTTACCTGTAGGTGCAAGAAATATCTCCTAAACCTCCACGATTGAAAGATATTTACCCAAAAACTGGCACCGATGTCTACAGTGGCCCGGATTCAGGTAGATTTGCGCTCTTTTTACGGAGGCGCATGGCAACGTTTTTGCCCTGCGCCCCCGCAAATTTACTGCGCTGCCCTTGATTCACGGAGCAGTAGCTCCGTAAATTGCATGGGCGCACCGGCAAAATGCCCGGCGTAAGCGCGCGCAATTTAAATGATCCCGTAGGGGGCGGGAATCATTTAAATTAGGCGCGTTCCCGCGCCGATCGTAGAGCGCATGCTCCGTCAGGAAACTTTCCCGACGTGCATTGCGGCAAATGACGTCGCAAGGACGTCATTTGCTTCAAAGTGAACGTGAATGGCGTCCAGCGCCATTCACGAATCACTTACGCAAACTACGTAAATTTGAAATTTCGCGACGCGGGAACGACGGGTATACGTAACATTGGCTGCCCCTGCTAATAGCAGGGGCAGCCTTACGCGAAAGACGCCGTTCGGAAACGACGTAAACTGCGTACGCAGGGCTCTCATAACGTTGTGAATCGGCGTTAGTATGCAATTTGCATACTATACGCTGAGCACAACGGGAACGCCACCTAGCGGCCATCGCAAGAATGCAGCCTAAGATATGCGGGCATAAGAGCCTTATGCCGCGCGTGTCTTAGGCTGCAGTCGGCGTAACGAGGTCCCTGAATCAGGAGCATTCGTTACGCCGGGGCAAGTAAGCAATTGCGCTGTGTAACTATGGTTACACAGGCGCAATTGCTTCTTGAATCCGGGCCAATGTATGCGTGCCGTAGTTAATGGCGCAGGCTCACTAGCGGGCTGGCTCCATGAATGGAATCATTCCAGGATTATGCCGGTCCATGTGCGGGAGTGACGTCATCGCTGCTCCGGCCAGTCACAGTGCCGGAGCGGTGATACACAGAACGGATATCGAAGCAAGATGGCGGCGGCGGCACATCTTTACATTTTATGGAAAGGGTCATGGCCTTTTTTTTCTATTTTTTGGTACCATAGACTTCAATGGATAAAAAAACGTGTATTGAAAACCGCAAAATGCACCTGCAACATGCAAATTGCAGCCTGCATATTTGCGAATCAGGCCTTAGGCTGGATTCACACCTATGCAGTTTTCGGTGGAACATGTTCGGTGGTGCAAATCTGCAAAATGTAAAAAGCACTAAAACTGCATAGGTGCGAATCCAGCCTTACCGCATTTCTGATGCACTTTCTGGGTGCCTATTACCCAGCATGCACCTATGAAACTTGGAACTGCGACTCAAAAAACACACCAACGCAGGTGCGTTTTAGATGCTTTTTAGGTGCGTATTCTATTCATTTCAATGGCGACCTGCATTTTTGGTGCAGTTTAGAAAATCGCACCAAAGATGCTGGCTGGTTCACAGCATGTACATTTTTTTCTGCAGCAAAAATGCACGGACGGTAGGTAACATGGATTTCAATGGCAAAGTTCACACCGTTGCCCTGCATTCCAGTGCCGTCAACAAAGGTAGATGTTGGATTTTTTCTGGAACGTGGCAACATGCATAAAACATGCACTACTGTAGAATACAATGGAGCACGTAAAAAACACACTGGAACATTACAGCAAAACAAAAATAAATAACAAATCAGGAATCTTTGGAAGAAATAAAGATGACTTTATCTTCTTTTGAGAAATCAGAATTACAAAAAATAAGTTTACTGATGTTGAAAATTTCAGATGTGTCTAAGGTGGCTGGACTTCAAATTTCCGGCCCTCACTTTCCTTTTCTGATGCACAGCATCAGGGACTCGGGCAGGGGAGGGCTGGGCCGGGGGGAAGGGTAGCAATTGCCTCCCAGGCCGCCCTGACTTATGGCCGGCAGCCACTGCCCGCTACCATTTTCTTTTTTATTCTGGTCTAGGAAGTTGGCAAGGACCTGCTAAGATCACTGTGGTGAGAGACCCTAACACCAAAGCTGACCCACCCCATGTAAACTGCCCCAGTTATGAGGTTGCATTGATGGGCACTGGAGTTGACTGCACTGGTAAGGCTGCATTGAAAAACCAGATGGGCCATGGATGGTGAGCTGATTCGGCGGTTCAATGGGCCAATTGACTGAACCTGCCCCCCAGGCCTAGGCTTGCCAGCCCTCCCCTGGACTCGGGTGTAGGCAGTTACAGAGGGGTAGGTGTGGGAGGAGGAGGAGTAGATTGAGCCCTCTCTCCTCTCCTGTCTGACATTTTCGGCTTACACAACTGCAGCCAGCAACCCTGCTGGTAGGCCATAGTCTGGTCTAAATAATGTATCTGGGTTTCAGGGGGTCTGAAACCCGGACACGTAATTCCAAAACTGAACTGTCCGGATGAATCCCGGACAGGTGGCAACCCTATTTAGATATGAGAGTTTGTCCAAACAGATTGCAAGGAGATTGTTCAATCAGATTGCAAGGAGATTGTTCATTCAGATTGCAAGGAGATTGTCCAATCAGATTGCAAGGAGATTGTTCATTCAGATTGCAAGGATATTGTTCAATCAGATTGCAAGGAGATTGTTCAATCAGATTGCAAAGAGAATGTTCAATCAGATTGCAAGGAGATTGTTCATTCAGATTGCAAGGAGATTGTTTAATCAGATTGCAAGGCGATTGTCCAATCAGATTGCAAGGAGCTTGTTCGGTCAGATTGCAAGATGTATGTTCAGCTTCTCCAACATTGCTTAGCAATCTTACAGGACTTGATGGGTAGCTGATGTGAAACTACAAGCCTTGGATTGCTGTGGCCATCTGTGCCAGTTTGGACTGCTGCCCAAAAAAAAATAAAAAAATCTGCATTGTATGCCACTCTGAGACAGGCTGGCATTGTTGTGGCAAGACAGTAGCCTTGTAGGACTGGTCCTCTGACTTTTGTGGAAAGACGACAGTTCCCAGCTTGAGATGCCAGTTAGAGACTCGCTGGCACTGAAGGGCACTGATAGCCCCGATGCGGTGTGCCATGCCGGCTTTCGTTTTTTATTGCAGTTCCGTGTTTTGATAGCAGAGAGATAACAGTTTGTGATGTGGAAATGTGTTGATGCTTTTTCTCTTTCTTTAATCTTTTATCACCCACTGTGCTGAACAACTGCTGAAATAAAATAAATTATCCACACGGTCTATTGTTTGTAGTCTGAGAAGATTGATAGGTTGGCATTAATTATAGTAAAGCACAATCACTGTTCAGAATGACTAAACAGAAAGCACAGATTAAGTGGTAAAGAGGTTGTAACCCTAAAAAAAAAGAAAAGAAGAGAGATCCTGTTCCCTTATAGCAGGTTAAACAGCACAGTGCTTGTGCTGTCTAATCGGTCCCTCTCTATGCTGTAAAAAACCTGGTTGATCCTGCCTGTCCCTGTGTCCCCCTTAGTGTGCTGACTGCGGTAATCATTGCTGCTGATCCATGATTACCGTGGTCAGGTTACTTGCCTCCATCATCCCGCTGCTCTCATCTCTCCCTCCCTCCCTGCCTGTCAGCTCCTGTGTGTGTGAGCCGCCCCTCCCCTCCTGCCGCCATTAATAGTTGGCAGTAAAGTTAAATAAAGGTTACTGCCAGCCCCCCTCTTTTATAAAAGCCATCCTACACTGTGTAAATGTTTGTGTACAGAGATGCCTCTAAATACTTGATATTTTCTGTCCGGCAACATGACCTCTGATTGTTCTAAAGGCTACAGCAGGAGGGGCCGAGCAGATACCACAGCAGTCACGTGACCTCTGGTCGCTCTCCTCCTCCAATCTAAAGGCTACAGTGGGAGGGGCTGAGCAGATGCCACAGCAGTCACATGACCTCCGGCCGCTCTTCTCCAATCTAAAGGCTACAGTGGAAGGGACTTAGCAGATACCACAGCAATCACGTGACCTCTGGCCGCTCTTCTCCTCCAATCTAAAGGCTACAGCAGGAGGGGCCGAGCAGATACCACAGCAGTCACGTGACCTCCGGTCGCTCTCCTCCTCCAATCTAAAGGCTACAGTGGGAGGGGCTGAGCACATGCCACAGCAGTCACATGACCTCCGGCCGCTCTTCTCCTCCAATCTAAAGGCTACAGTGGGAGGGGCTGAGCAGAGACCACAGCAGTCACGTGACCTCTGGATGCTCTTCTCCTCCAATCTAAAGCCTACAGTGGGAGAGGCTGAGCGGATAGCACAGCAGTCACGTGACCTCCGGTCGCTCTCCTCCTCCAATCTAAAGGCTACAGTGGGAGGGACTGAGCAGATACCACAGCAGTCACGTGACCTCCGATCGCTCTCCTCCTCCATTCTAAAGGCTACAGTGGGAGGGGCTGAGCAGATAGCACAGCAGTCATGTGACCTCCGGCCGCTCTTCTCCTCCAATCTAAAGCCTACAGTGGGAGAGGCTGAGCGTATAGCACAGCAGTCACGTGACCTTCGGCCGCTATCCTCCTCCAATCTAAAGGCTACAGTGGGAGAGGCTGAGGGGATAGCACAGCGGTCACGTGATGCCAGAGGGGATCTCGCTGTAGCCCTTAGATGGGAGGAGGAGAGCAGCTGGAGGTCACATGACTGGCCAGAAAAGATCTGAGATCAGGCTTTTAAAAACCTTGTTTTACACTAACACAGTGCAGGATTGCTTCATAAAACAGAGGGGCTGGCAAGGAGTTTATTTTATTTTTTTTACTTTAGACAACACTTTGAACTCTGGCCACAAAAAGTTTTATTTGAATATATTCCTCAATAGGAATCCGCAGAGGATCCACGTTTCAAACCCAAGTTGCCTAAATCCCAGTTATTGTTTTGGAAATGTAGTGATGACATCATCAGTGGGCTGGAGAGAAGGACTGTGGGAGGGGCCTAGCAGGGAAACTACAGGAGGGGGCGGAGACAAGACCAGTCACCCTGCACAAGGAGAGAGAGCAGCAGTGAGCGGTCTTTATTACAGGAAACTCCTGCACAGAGGGAAAAAAATTGCCGTCATTACTAGTAAAAAAAAAGATATTAATAAAAATGCCATAAAACTACCCCCTATTTTGTAGACGCTATAACTTTTACGCAAACCAATCAATAAACGCTTATTGCGATTTTTTTTTTTTACGAAAAATATGTAGAAGAATACGTATCGGCCTAAACTGAGGAAAAAAAATGTTTTTTTATATATATTTTTGGGGGATATTTATTATGGTAAAAAGTAAAAATTGGCGCTCTATTTTTGTTTATAGCGCAAAAACTAAAAACCGCAGAGGTGATCAAATACCACCAAAAGAAAGCTCTATTTGTGGGGAAAAAAAGACGCCAATTATGTTTGGAAAACACTTTGCACGACCGCGCAATTGTCAGTTAAAGCGAGGCAGTGCCGAATCGCAAAAAGTGCTCTGGTCTATGACCAGCAATATGGTCCGGGGCTTAAAGCGGAAGTAAACCCATCGATGTAACACTTAAAAAAACTGTTAACATTCCCGACATCCCGGGAATGCTAACTGCACATTGGTTGTGCTCTCAACCAAACTGTCAAACCATCCAATGGCTGGTGTCATAACTGATCACATGTGCAGCTTCATGGCAGTTGAAGATTGAACAAAGGCCAAGATGGCAGCTTCCCTGGCTGAAAAAGATAGGAGGGTTTACTTCCACTTTAAGTGGTTACGATTGACATTTCCCTTTAAGAAATCTGGCATTTTGTGTGCATTCATTTTTTTTTTTTTTTTACTTCTTTATGGTAAACATATGATAAAGGGGACAAAAGGACAATGTCCCATAAGCCATAGTTCCCAGATAAGCATGTTATTATCACTGTGAGAATCAAGGTAGATATCATAGACTGGCAAATCAATAGACAGGAAGGACAGTTCACAAAGAGACTTTTATGACTTTTCTGTCTAATTGTGATACCAGTGGTGAGATGATTGGATCTTTGTGACACGGGGGCATTATCCTGCTGGGAGGAGCCATCAGAAGATGGGGACACTGTAGTCATAAAGGGATGGACATGGTCAGCAACAATACTCAGGTAGGCCGTGGCATTCAAATGATACTCAATTGGTATTAGGGTGCCCAAAGTGCGCCAATACAATATCCCCCCCCCCACCATTACACCACCACCAGCCGGAAACCATTGATACAAGGCAGGATGGATCCATGCTTTCATGCTGTTTACCCCAAATTCTGACCCGTCCATCTGAATGTTGCAGCTGAAATCGAGACTCATCAGACCAGGCAATGTTTTTCAAATCGTCTATTGTCTAATTTTTTTAGTTTCCTGTTCTTAGCTGACAGGAGTGGCACCCGGTGTGGTCTGCTGCTGTAGCCCATCTGCTTCAAAGTTCGATGTGTTGTGGGTTCAGAGATGGTATTCTGCATACCTTGGGTGTAACAAGATGTTATTTGAGTTACTGTTGCCTTTTTATTATCTCAAACCAGCCTGCCCATTCTCCTCTGACCTCAACAAGGCATTTTCTCCCACACAACAGCCGCTCACTGGATATTTTCTCTTTTTTGGATCATTCTCTGAAAACCCAAGAGATGGTTGTGTGTGAAAATCCCAGTAGATCAAAAGTTTTTGAAATACTCAAACCAACCCGTCTGACACCAACAACCATGCCACGTTCAAAGTCACTTAAATCCCCTTTCTTCCCCCATTCTGATGCTCGGTTTGAAAGTCAGAAAGTCATCTTCACCACGTCTAAATGCCTAAATGAATCGCGTTGCTGCCATGTGATTGGCTGATTAGCAATTTGCGTTACTGAGCATTTGAACAAGTGTACCTAATAAAGTGGGCGGTGAGTAGACATGTGCATGACGATTTTGATCCGTTAATCAAGTTATTTTTAGTTAAATTTGGTTGATTTGTTTTTTCGGAATTCGTAATCGAAAATTTAGAATTTTCTTCGAATTTACCGATTTTTTTTTTACTCAAAATTATCAAATCGATACATTTTTCGAATCGGTCTAAACGAAAATGTTATATTGTTTTCAAATCGAATGCAGCAAAGTGAACAAACAAAAAAACATCTTCATCAAATGATTACAATGACTCTTTAACCACTTAAGGACCCCTTCACGCCGATATACGTTGGCAGAATGGCACGGCTGGGCACAATCACGTACCTGTACGTGTCTCTTTAAGGCCCAGCCTTGGGGCCGCGACCCGGTCCAAAGTTCCGTGACTGTGGAAGCGGGACCCGGGGACCCGATCACCGCCAGTGTCCCGCGATCGGTCACCAGAGCTGAAGAACGGGGAGAGGTGAGTGTAAACACACCTTCCCTGTTCTTCATTGTGGCAGTGTCAGTGATGGTCTGTTCCCTGATATAGGGAAAGACGATCACTGACGTCACACGTCCAGCCCCGCCCCCTACAGTTAGAAACACATATGAGGTCACACTTAACCCCTTCAGCGCCCCCTAGTGGTTAACTTCTAAACTACAATTGACATTTTCACAGTAATCAATGGATTTTTATAGCACTTTTCGCTGTGAAAATGACAATGGTCCCAAAAATGTGTCAAAATTGTCCGATGTAAAAATGCCATAAAACCATCCCCTATTTTGTAAACGCTATAAATTTTGCACAAACCAATCGATAAATGCTTATTGCGATATTTTTTTACCAAAAATAGGTAGGAGAATACATATCAGCCTAAATTGAGAAAAAAATATGTTTTTTATATCTTTTTGGGGGATATTTATTATAGCAAAATGCAAAAAAAATTGCATTTTTTTTCAAAACTGTTGCTCTATTTTTGTTTATAGCGCAAAAAAAAAAAAAAAAACGCAGAGGTGATCAAATACTACCAAAAGAAAGCTCTATTTGTGGGAAAAAAAGACGCCAATTTTGTTTGGAGCCACATCGCACGACCGCGCAATTGTCAGTTAAAGCGACGCAGTGCCGAATCGCTAAAAGGGGCAAGGTCCTTAATCTGCATAATGATCCGGGTCTTAAGTGGTTAAGTCACCTTTGGCTTAACACAAACAGCATTATTTCAAAATAGTACACTAATAACACACACAGTCTTTGGGCCAGATCCACAAAGAAGTTACGTCGGCGTATCTATTGATACGCCGCGTAACTTCTAGGATGCTCCGGTGTATCTTTGTTTTGTATCCACAAAACAAGATACGACTGAATGTGGGCTAGATCCGACTGACATATGTCTTAGTACGCCGTCGGATCTTAGATGTATATTTACGCTGGCCGCTAGGTGGCGCTTCCGTTGATTTCCACGTCGAGTATGCAAATTAGCTAGATACGCCAATCCACAAACGTACGTCCGCCCGGCGCTTTTTTTTATGTCGTTTACGTAAGGCTTTTTTCGGCGTAACGTTACCCCTGCTCTATGAGGCGTACGCAATGTTAAGTATGGACGTCGGGCCAGCGTAGAATTTTCCGTCGTGTACATCGTTTGTGTAAAACGTTCGCGAATAGGGCTTTGCGTAAATTACGTTCACGTCGCCTAGGCATTGAGCGGGCGTAATTTTATTTGAAAATCCGACGTGATACTGAGCATGCGCGCGCATGCGCCGTACGAAAAAAGCGTCATTTACGTGGGGTCAAGCTTGTTTTACATAAAACACGCCCCCCTGTTCATCATTTGAATTAGGCGCCCTTACGCCGGCAGATTTACGATACGCCGCCGTAACTTTAGAGGCAAGTGCTTTGTGAATACAGCACTTGCCTCTCAAAGTAGCGGCGGCGTAGCGTAACTACGATACGCTACGCCCATTTAAAGATACGCCGCCCTACGTGGATCTGCCCTACAGTATATGAATATGATCAAGTAAACATAACATAGCAAGTGAAAAGAAATTACTGATCTGTTACTAAATAAACCTGTTTTTTTTGTTTGTTTTTTAAGACCGAAACACAGAAATAACCAATCAGGTTCCATCTATTATAAATCGATTATCCAATGGGAAAATAATTGCTCATTAGGGTGAGGTTCTCTGTCCTGTAGTTCTGTGATACTTGTCAGTGTGTAACCAGAGGTACAATCTGTACCATTTTTATTCCTTTTTACTGCCTATTTACTTGTCACATTATCAGGGAAGATTGTTGTGTAGTTAATAAATAATTAGTAGAAATAACAGCAGAAAAGTTGTCACTCCGGAATTGCTAATGAATGTTAATGAGTCCATTGAGCGGACAGATTCCAGGAAGTGAACATTCTTGTTGTGTAGGACGGGTTCCGCTGGGAATAGATGGTGCTGGGGACGATTATTCTGCAGAGTAAATGAATGAAGTGCACTACCATATGAATGGCTGGGTATAGTAGATTGATATTTTATTGTACATTTTTATTGATTTTTACCACATCCGCTTGGTGCTGCTTTGTTGTTGGTGCTCAGAGAGACCGGAGCAGACAGAAGCATAAATGTGTCATCACAAGGGCATAGGTTACTGTTAGCAGTTAAGGGTTAATATTAGGGTTAGGATTTAGGAGATTTAGCATTAGTGTTAGATTTAGTTGTAGGGTTTAAGACTAGGGTTCGTTTTTCGGAGATGTGCTGCTAGGGTTAGGATTAGGGTTAGATTTTAAATGTGCTGCTGGGATTAGGATTAGGGTTAGATTTTAGATGTGCTGCTAGGGTTAGGATTAGGGTTAGATTTTAAATGTGCTGCTAGGATTAGGATTAGGGTTAGATTTTAGATGTGCTGCTAGGGTTAGGATTAGGGTTATATTTTAAATGTGCTGCTAGGGTTAGGATTAGGGTTAGATTTTAGAAGATTTAGCATTGGGGTTAGATTTAGTTGTCGAGTCGACGCATGCTTGGAAGCATTGAACTTCGTTTTTTTGAGCACGTCGTTGTGTTTTACGTCACCGCGTTCTGAACCGAACGCTTCTTTAACCTATGGTGTGTAGGCACATCAGTCCAGCAGTCAGCTTCATCGGTGAACCGATGAAACGGTCCTTCAGTCCGTTCTCATCGGATGGACTGATCGTGTGTACAGGGCTTTAGATTTGAGAAAATGTACTGTTAGAGTTAAGACTTAGGTTAGGTTTTAGCAGATTCAGTGCTAGGGTTAAGATTAGGGTTAGTTTTTATATGTGCTGCTAGGGTTAGGATTAGGGTTAGATTTTAAATGTACGGCTAGGGTTAGGATTAGGGTTAGATTTTAGAAGATTTAGCATTTGGGTAAGATTTAGTTGTTGAGTTTAATATTAGGGTCAGGTTATAAAGATTTACTATTGGGGTTAGGTTTTAGGCAAGATTGAGATTAGGTTTTAAGAGATACCATGTTAAAATAGGATTAAGAGCTAGGTTAGGTTTTAAGAGATTCGGTGTAAGGGTTGATATTAGAGGCTAGGCTTTAAGAGATTTAGCACTAGGGTTAGATTTAGTTGTAGGGTTTAAAGGGGGTTGTAAAGGTTCGTCTCTTATTTTCTAAATTGTTTCCTTTAAAGCGGTTGTAAACCGCATAAACTTTTTTTTTTTTCCCCAAACCTGCAATGCAAAAGGCATAATAGGCTAGTATGCACCGCATACTAGCCTATTATGAAATACTTACCTCGGAAAAAGGTGTGTACCACTTACCTGGTCCACGTCGAGCAGGATGTCATCTTGCTCCGGCGTGTCTTCCGGGTATCGCCGCTCCAGCGCTGTGATTCGCTGGAGCGGCGATGACGTCACTCCCGCGCGTGCGCGCGGGAGATTTAAAATCGGCAGGGTCCAGCGGATGCCGGTCCTTCAGCCGTGGATTCCCCCCTGCGCATGCGCCGCCCGCATTGCGGGGGGAATATCTCCTAAACCGTGCAGGTTTAGGAGATATTCTCCTTACCTACGGGTAAGCCTTATTATAGGCTTAACTGTAGGTAAAAGTCCAAATAGTGGGTTTACAACCACTTTAAGCTAGTGCATTGTTGGTTCACATATCTTTTTCTTCAATTTCCCTTCTAAATGTTCTTTTTTTCTTTGTTTGAATTTCTCACTTCCTGTTTCTCCTCAGTAAGCTTTCCACCATCATCTGAGCGGTGGAAAGTCATTTAGAACAGCTTACTGATCACATTACTGAGGAGGAATAGGAAGTGAGAAATTCACACAAAGAAAACAAAGGAAAAAAAACATTTAGAAGGGAAATGGAAGGAAAAAGGTAAGTGAACAAACAATGCACTAGCTTAAAGGAACCTATTTAGAAAATAAAAAACCTTTACAACCCCTTTAAGACTGGAGTTCTTTTTTTAAAGATTTAATGTTGGGGTTGGGAATAGTGTTAGATTTGAGAAAATTTACTGTTAGAGTTAAGACTTAGGTTAGGTTTTAGCAGATTCAGTGCTAGGGTTAAGATTAGGGTTAGGTTTTAGATGTGCTGCTAGGGTTGGGATTAGGGTTAGATTTTAGGAGGAGATTTACCATTTGGATTAGATTTAGTTGTTAGGTTTAATATTAGGATCAGGTTATAAAGATTTACTGTTGCGTTATGGTTAGGTTTTAGGCAAGATTGAGATTAGGTTTTAAGAGATACCATGTTAAAACTGGATCGTTTTTTTTTGTAAGGTTTAATTTTGGGGTTACGAATAGTGTTCGATTTTAGACAATTTACTGTTAGCGTTAAGACTGAGGTTAGGTTTTAGGAAAAGTGTTAGGCGACCGCCATGGCCGCCGAGCACCCGCGATTGCCCAGTAACTGAGCAGGATCGTGGATCTGTGTGTGTAAACACAAAGATCCACGTCCTGTCAGGGAGAGGAGACTGATGCTGTGTCCCTTGTACATAGGTACACAGAACGGTCACCTCCCCCAGTCAGTCCCCTCCCCCCACAGTAAGAATCACTCCCAGGGTACACATTTAACCCCTTCCTCGCCCCCTAGTGTTAACCCCTTTCCTGCCAGTCACATTTATACAGTAATCAGTGCATATTTATAGCACTGATCGCTGTATAAATGTAAATGGTCCCAAAAATGTGTCAAAAGTGTCCGATGTGTCCGCCATAATGTCGCAGTCCCAATAAAAATCGCAGATCACCGCCATTACTAGTAAAAAATAAATAATAAAAAAAAAATCATAATTATGTCCCATTATTTTGTAGGCGCTATAACTTTTGCGTAAACCAGTCACTATACGCTTATTGCGCTTTTTTTTTTACCAAAAATATGTAGAAGAATACGTATCCGAGTAAACCGAGAAAAAAAATAGTTTAAAAAAAAAAAATTGGATATTTATTAGAGCAAAAAGTAAAAAATATTGGGCTAGATTCAGTAAGAATCGCCTATCTTTAGGCGGGCGTAGCGTATCTCATATACGCTATGCCGCCGTAACTTTGAGAGGCGAGTCCCGTATTCTGAAAGAAGAGGTGGGCGTGTTTTATGTAAATAAAGCATGACCCCATGTAAATGACGTTTCTAACGAACGGCGCATGCGCCGTCCGTGAACGTATCCCAGTGCACATGCTCCTAATTACGCCGCAAATAGTCAATGCTTTCGACGTGAAAGTAAATTACGCAAAGCACTATTCGCGAACGACTTACACAAACGACGTAAACGATGGAAAATTCGACGCTGTCCCGACGTCCATACTTAACATTCGCTACGCCTCATATAGCAGGGGTAACTTTACGCCGGAAAAAGCCTTCCGTAAACGACGTAAAAAAATCCGCCGGGCGCACAAACGTTTCTGAATCGGCGTATCTAGCTCATTTGCATATTCTACACGGAAATCATTGGAAGCGCCACCTAGCGGCCAGCGTAAATATGCACCCTAAGATGCGACGGCGTAGGAGACTTACGCCGGTCGTATCTTAGCAACATTTAAGCGTATCTCAATTTGAGCATACACTTAAAGATACGATGGCGCGGATTCGGACTTACGACGGCGTATCTACTGATACGCCCGTCGTAAGTCTTTGTGAATCTAGCCCATTGTGTTTTTTTTTCAAAATTGACGCTCTTTTTTTGTTTATAGCACAAAAATTAAAAACCGCAGAGGTGATCAAATACCACCAAAAGAAAGCTCTATTTGTGGGGAAAAAAAGGATGCCAATTTTGTTTGGGAGCCACGTTGCATGACCGCGCAATTGTCAGTTAAAGCGACGCAGTGCCGGAAGCTGAAATGTTTCGCCTGGGCAGGAAGGGGGTATATGTGTCCAGTAAGCAAGTGGTTAAGGGGGTGTGGCAGGGGGTGTGTCCTGTGCCTACATATTTTTGCTAATAGGTGTCCCTTGTTCCCATCTCAAAAAGTTGGGAGGTAAAAAAAAAAATTATTGAGGGAAAAAAAAGTTGGGAGGTATGGAAATGTAAAAAAAAAGTTTAAAACAAGTAATTACAATCTACTTTCCTATCTATTTACTAGCAGCATGAGTTTTACAAATAGTCAAAGTTGTCTGAGAGAGTGAAGTTCTGCTTTAAATTATTTTTATTATTATCATTTACAAATTTAACGGACAAATGTGTTGAAAATTTCCTGTACCTCATTGTATCCAAAAAGATTTTTTTTTACATTTTTAGCTGGAGGTGTTCTTTACACAAATGGAGATTATGGCCCAGATTCACAAAGCACTTACGCCGACGTATAACAAGTTACGCCGACGTAAGTGCAAATGTGCGCCGTCGTATCTGTGCGCCAGACCCACAAACAGATATGCGCCTAAAACCAGGCTACACCCCGCCGACGTAGCTTGCTTACGCCAGTGTAGGGTGGGCGCACATTTAGGCTGGGTGCATGGTGCCGCTCCCATTGATTAGCTATTCAAACATGCAAATGAGGGAAATACGGCGATTCACGAACCTGTGTGCGCCCGACGCAGGCTACGCGAGGTGCGTGTAAGTTGTACGTCCGGCGTAAAGTTAAGCCCCATAAAGGAGGTGCAACCCAGCAGCAAACATGCAAAGGTCTGCACCAGGGAACACAAGCTGGCGTATTTTACGTTGAACGTGTGTCTGGCTGGGTGTAGGTTACATTCAGGCCGTACGCAGTGATCCGACGTAGTTTAGGCAGTTGCTCGGACGTGGTTGTGAGCAGGGGGATGCGTCCACGTCACATGCGCAGTTCGTGATACGTATCTGTCTGGCGCTTGGCCCATCATTTGCATGGGGTCACGCCTCATTTGCATGGGTCACGCCCATTTCCACCAACGCCGGTGTACGCCTTCGAATCCCACGCCACGCTGGCGCAGTGTTGGGAGCACTGGCTTGCTGAATGCATTGCTTGCCTCTCTGCGCTGTGTTGGTGTAGCGTACATTGGTTACTCTACGGCGGCGTAATGTGCGCCTTGCTCTCTGTGAATCTGGGGCTTTGTGAGCAGATAGAAAAGGCGCCGGGTTATCACACAGGAAAGAATATTTCTCAGACTAGGCTTTCAAGCCCGACCAATCGATCCTTCTATCTGCGAGCGGTCAGCTGGCGGTTACCTAAGCACAGCCGGGATAGGGGACGACTATCTTATGTCAGCTTACATGTTGTTGTTCATTATCTGGGTGTATTTTGCTGTGCAGTGATTATATTGTATGCCTTCTGTAAGGCCATCTGTATTTATGTGTTTCATTTTGGCTGCGTCGTGCTTTGTATTGAAGGTCTGGAGTGTTTGTTCATGGGAGCTTGTGAATGTTTTTTCGTCTTTCCAGCTCTATATAAAGGATTAAATTACTGGATTTAACTGTACTGGAGGTATGCAAGGCATGTCAGTACGTCTTCCAGGCTTGGATCTTATGTAATCCTACCACTCCTTTATCGTTGCTTAACACAGAAAACTTGAGACCTGACGCGACTTCTTACGTCATCATAACCCAGATGCCCACATTTTGGCCCAGATTCACAGAGAGCAAGGCGCACATTACGCCACTGTAGAGCAAACACTGTACGCCACGCCAACGTAGCATGGAGAGGCAAGCATTGCATTCAGCAAGCCAGTGCTCCCAACGCTGTGCCAGAGTGGCATAGGTTTCGAAGGCCCACGCCGGCGTAGGTGGAAGTGGGCGTGACCCCATGCAAATGATGGGCCGAGCGCCAGACAGGTACGTATCACGAACTGCGCATGCGCCGTGACGTGGACGCATACACTGCATCCCCCTGCGCCTGCTCACAACCACGCCGGCACAACTGCCTAAGCTACGTCGGATCACCACGTACGCCGTGAACATAACGTACACCCAGCCAGACACACGTCCAACGCACAATACGCCAGCTTGTGTTCCCTGGTGCAGACCTGTGCATGTCTGTTGCCGGGTTGCACCTCATGTATGGGGAATAACTTCATGCGGGACGTACAACTTACGCGCATCTCCCGTTCCATGCGCCGGGCACACGCACGTTCGTGAATCAGCGTATTTCCCTCATTTGCATGTTTGAATGCCTAATCAATGGGAGCGGCACCATGCGCCCAGCCCATATGTGCGCCCACCCTACGCCGGCGTGTGCAAGATACGCCGGCTGGGTGTAGCCTATTTTTAGGCGCATGTTGGTTCGTGGGTCTGCCGCACACATACGCCGGCGCATATTGCCACTTACGTCGGCGTAACGTGTTATACGTCGGCGTAAGTGCTTTGTGAATCTGGGCCATTGGATCTACAAGTGATTGTCCTCTGCCGAGTGGAAACAAGTGGCTGACAAGTTGATGCAGTTTTACCGCAGACTAGAATACAATTGTTGAGAAGATAAAGTGGATCTGTGCTAAAATGTTGGGAAAAAAATTGGTGTGTGCACGGGGTTTGCCGGGTGTGTCTGGGCACACCCTGATCACCCTGTGTGGCCATGGAGTATCATCCATGTGTGTGGGCCTCAAAGGGAAGGGGAGTCCACTGTGCTTGGACACACACTGCACACCTGGAGTAAATAAAGGCAAGTCCATAATATTTCGGTTTCCATCTGATTTCCCCATAGAGGAGAGCTGGACTGTGCCCGTGTCCAATCTGCACAGACAGGGCCGGTTGCATCTGTAGGACTAGGTGTCTAGAGTACCCCCCCCCCTTACATCAGAAGTCGAATCCCCCATCCTTCCTTACATCACAGTGCACCCCCCTAACATTGTGCTGCTGCCGGGGAAGCAGAAAGTGCAGGTTCTGGAAGGGGACCAGAGGATGGCTGGAGTCTGCTGAATGCTGAGACCAGGGAAGGTGGAGATGAAGGAGTGCTGTTGCTGCACAGAGAGGTGAAGGATCTGTAGGGGCAGTTCTGTCCTCCTCTCTGCTGCCGACTGCTGAGACAAGGTGGGGGCAGAAATGAGGGGGAGGAGAAGTGCAAGGGCCACTTGAAATGGCCTGGAGGGCCATGTTGTGTTTGACACATTTGGTGTATAGTCTGGGTCTCTATTTTTCTGGCACAGTCAGGACAATGAGATGGACTACGGGAATAACTTGTTCTTCAGGACCCAAGAAACAGAAAGCTGTTATTTCCATTCTACTATTAAAGTCAGTCAAGCAAACAGAGATTTTCTGCTATTTGTTTTTCTGATGTACGCCTTCTCTCAGAATAGCTCTTTATGTGATGTATCAATAAACACAAAAATTGTAATTTTTCTTTAGAATTCATTGCAAGGAAACTTTGTTGCTTTAAAAGCTGAATTCCAGGCAGATATAAAAAGATATAAAAAGATACAAAAGAATACAATTCTGTATTCATTATTACATTACTATGGCTGGGCTCACGTCTGTGCAGGTGGTTCCCGTTGTGGGTCCACACCTGTTCCCGCGGCCGCAACCACCTGCACAGAAAAATGCGCTTGATGTGTGCAGGTGCCAATAATCCTAATGGCACCTCCAATGTACCGGAAATTGCACCGCATTGTACTTGCAGTTCCCGTGCGGACTGCGATTTCTAAAATGCTGCGGGGACCTTTTATTCTGTTTCAGGTGGCTCAGCAGCCCATTCAAATGAATGGGCTACTGTTCCCACGCAAAACGCAACTCACAGAGCCGCATGTGTGTGAACCTAGCCTAAGGGTAAATTTAGACATGCATCTAAATCTCCCTTGCCTTTGGATCACGATCCAGAATCTACTGACAGGTGGTGAGGAAGCGATATGGGGCATTTGCAACACGTCTCAATCTACTTGCTACATGATCAACGTTGCCAGGGGCACGAAGCGAAGCTTTGGTGCCATGCCATGTGAACATCTCTGTCCGCTACCTATTGGGGAGCAGTTGGTGAGTGGCAAAAACACAGTTCAACTGTGCATTTTTGCTGCCCCCCCCCCCCCAACCACAGGTCTAAATAAAGCCTAAATGCACACAGGGTTCATTCCTGAATGGGATCAGCTCCTTGCAATCCCCTGCATAGCAGCCAGGCCTAGATTTATTAGGGGGCAAAAGGGAAATTGCCCCAAGCCCCCCTGCCAAAGGGGACCCCAGACTTCAGTTATAAAAAAATATAATAATTATAAATTAATTAAATTCCAATTCCATTACATTTCAATGTCTAATATTGTTTTACCATTCAAGATGTTTGTTTTAACATGACTGGGCCAGATCCACATATAATTGGATAGGCGCAGCGTATCAGAGATACGCCACGCCGCCGTATCTTACCTGGCTTTAAGTCAAATCCAGGAAGATTTTGCGCCGCAAGTTACGGCGGCGTAGTGTATTTCTGGTGGCGGAATTCAAATCGGCGGGTAGGGGGCGTGATTCATTTAAATGAAGCGCGTCCCCGCGCCGATTGAACTGCGCATGCTCCGTTTCGAAATTTCCTGCCGTGCTTTGTGCGAAATGACGTCGCAACGACGTCATTTTTTGAACTTAGACGTGACTTACGTCTATCCCTATTCACGGACGACTTACGCAAAAAAAAAAATTCAAATTTCGACGCGGGAACGATGGCCATACTTTAACATGGCAAGTCTATCTATACGCCGCAAAATAGCAGCTTTAACTATACGCCGGAAAAAGCCGACTAGAGACGACGTAAGAGAATGCGCCGGCCGCTCGTATGTTCGTGGATCTTCGGAAAAAGCTAATTTGCATACTCGACGCGGAAAACGACGCAAACTCCACCCAGCGGGCGCCAAAGTATTGCACCTACGATCCGAAGGCGTACAAAGCCGTACGCCTGTCGGATCGAACCCAGAAGCCGTCGTATCTTGGTTTGAGGATTCAAACTAAAGATACGACGCGGCAAATTTGAAAGTAAGCCGGCGTATCAGTAGATACGCCGGCGTACTCGCAATGTGGATCTGGCCCACTGTGTTTATTGTCTTGTTTACTAGAGACAAGTGGGTGGGACAAGGGAAAAATTTGAAAAATGTTGGAAAGTGCCAGGCAACAGCCCCGACCCCATCATGTGGGAATGAAGTTAATGACCGGTACCTTTAGTGGGCGGGCCGTGATATCCATTCACTCACGGTATGTCCTCCTTCTTCTGGGTTGAATGAAGCTAGGTGTCATTCAACCCAGAAGCCTGTGGGGAAGAATAGAAGTTCTGCAGGGACATCTTCAGATTAAAGGTGATTATTGCAGTGTGAGCTGCTTTTTAATTTTTTAACAGACCTGAAGGCCCATAATGATAAAAGAAAAATATGCCTTGAGTTGGTCTTTAGGGTGTCCATTCCCAGCACATCACAGTCGTCCAGGTTTATCCTCACCCATTAGATGGGGTCATAGAAAGAACAATAAGCTTTACATATCCCAAGGTAAAAAAAAAAAAAAAACACATTTGGTAATGAAGATGCCCCAGATATGAGATTTAGAGTAAACCATAATAACGTCACTATTTGTTTATTCCCGGCAGAGGGGCCGGAGGAGATGACATATACATAGACTGCATGTAAAACATGTAAATGTCCATTGTCACAGTGATTTACAGAAGGAATCCCGGGCTATATATTGAGGGGACGTGGGAAGTAGCCAGGCTTTTCCTGACATAAGCATCTCCGGACTCCACTGACTACAGAAGGACTTTATTAGCTCTCAGGAGACAGAGGTAAATTCATTATATGGACATTATGTATATTTGTAGTGATCTATATATGAAGGGAACATGCACACATAGAGGGGAATTTACTAAGAATGGAGCAGCTGTGCATCATGAGGACCAATCAGCTTCCAGGTTTTATTGTCAAAGTTTAACTGACCAAGCTAAAGTTAGAAGCTGATTGGCTACCATGCACAGCTACACCAGATTCTGTCTGCTCCAGTTTTAGTAAATAACCCCAATACTGCATATATTTTATATTGTTCCAAATAATAGGTTGGAGCAAACGGGGACAAAAGAATGTTTGTAATGTACATGGGATAAATGCTAGTCATATAAAGAATGCCTTCCCAGAAGAGTTGAAGTTGTTATAGCTGCAAAGGGTGGGCCAACTCAATATTGAACCCTACAGACTAAGACTGGGATTCCATTAAAGTTCATGTGCGTGTAAAGGCAGGCGTCCCAATACTTTTGACAATATAGTGTGTATATATAGATATAGATTTATCTATATACACAAACACTCTTATGAATCAATGTACACAATACTTTTAACATGGATTAAAACATGGACAGTGTCAGTAGACTAAGGTGACCAGATTTTTAAAATGAAATCCGGGGACATATTTTTTTTTTACTAGTAATGGTGGCAATCAGCGACTCTCTGCCCGTCGCCACCGCTGCCCGCCTCACGGCCTGTCAAGTCTCACTCACCGGGCCCCGGGCTACTACTGGGTGGGGAGCGGAAGAAGATCACTCTGCCAGGGAAGGCGGCAAGGAGATAAGCAGGCAGGCGGCTGGCCGGGACTTGAGCCAATGCAGAAGAACACACGAGCGGAGCTGAATGGGCATGCACCCGAAACTGAAGAAATATTCCCTCCCCTCTGACCACCACATGATCATCAGAAAGGGGCACAGATAATGGGAAAAAAATACACCCCCCTCCCCCCAAGCTACTAGGAGCAGCGGTGTGGGGGGGTGTAATTCAGATTTTTTTTTTATTCTGCACTGACTGTCTTTGAAATTGCCCCAGCCCCTGTTCAAATCCTATCTGGGGACACAACTGGGGACAGACTTGGCCCGGGGACAGTGTCCTCAATCCGGGGACTGTCCCCTGAAACCGGGGATGTCTGGTCACCCTACAGTAGACAGTGGGCGCTTCAGTAGGGCAGAGGATGGTGTCAGTAGGGCAAAGGACGGTGTCAGTAGGGCAGAGGATGGTGTCAGTAGGGCAGAGGTTGGTGTCAGTAGGGCAGAGGATGGTGCCAGTAGGGCAGAGGTTGGTGTCAGTAAGGCAGGTTGGTGTCAGTAGGGCAGAGGTTGGTGTCAGCAGGGCAGAGGATGGTGTCAGTAGGGCAGAGGTTGGTGTCAGTAAGACAGGTTGGTGTCAGTAGGGCAGAGGTTGGTGTCAGCAGGGCAGAGGATGGTGTCAGTAGGGCAGTGGATAGTGTCAGTAGGGCAGAGGATGGTGTCAGTAGGGCAGAGGTTGGTGTCAGCAGGGCAGAGAATGGTGTCAGTAGGGCAGTGGATGGTGTCAGTAGGGCAGAGGTTGGTGCCAGCAGGGCAGACAATGGTGTCAGTAGGGCAGAGGTTGGTGTCAGTAGGGCAGAGGATGGTGTCAGTAGGGCAGAGGTTGGGGTCATCATGCCATCAAACGCAGCCACTGTGCCATCAATTTGTACCACTGTGCCATGCCATTAAACGCAGCCACTGTGCCATGCCATCAAACACAGCCACTGTGCCATCAATTGTCACCACTGTGCCCTTTAATTGTCACCACTGTGCCCTTTAATTGTCGCCGCTGTGCCCTTTAATTGTCCCCACTTTGCCCATTGTCCCCACTGTGCCTATGGTCACCACTGTGCCCATTGATGTCGCCGCTGTGCCCTGTAAAGTCCCCTTTCCCCCCCCCGCCCGGCACTTACCTTTACTGGAGTCAGCCATCCACGTCCCTTGATGTCTTCTACCGCCCTCGATGACTGACAGGCGTCTCAGCCAATCAGGTTACCGGTAGCCAGAATAGGCCAACCTGATTGGCTGAGACGCCTGTCAGTCTTATACAAGGAGCGCATCCCTAGTGCGTTCCTTGTATAAGCTTCCGGGACCCGAGGGCTGTACTCGGAAAAGCCTATCGGAGCCGTTGGCTCTGATAGGCACTTCCGTACAGCCAACCAGCTGCCGTTATTCAGATGGCTGGACATGAGCGCCGACCATCTGAATAGAACAGCGGCAGCGGCGATAATAACATAGATTTGTGCAATGCATGAATCTATGTTATTAGATCCAGTGTCGGTGAGAGCCAGAGGGGGCGGCGCTCCAGCGCCCTCTATGGACGAACCGCCACTGCCCGATTCACTTGAATGAGTTGCATTTGGCGGTTGTACTGCCCATTGAACACAACACAGGGATAATTTTTGGTCCATAAGTACATTCCCATCTGCTGCCTTTGCAAGATAAAAGAGGGTGGTTGAGGGTGGTAAAAACGCAGTTCGACCACGTGTTTTTAACGCCACCCAACCGCAAGGCAAAACAAGCCCCTACACGTTTTTAGAATACAAATAACACTTTCCAAACAGCATGTTCCATTAAGACCCCGAGAAGCAGAGAGAGAAGTGTTTGTAATTATTGGCGCAATGTTCTCGCAGGGTTTGGTGGCGTATTAGTGCGGGGAGATTGAGTGTTGCTGTGCCGGGCGGGAAGCCTAATGATTTCTCAGTGTGATGAGCTGTTATGTCTGCTGATTCATGACTCTGGAATGCCGTTCCTGTATGATCCCACTCTACGTTGGAGGGAAAATGATTTTATTCTCTCTCGCTAAGGCTTAGAGATTGTAAATACATAGACAATGGTGACCGATATAGAAATAAGATCTTTCCGCTTAAAACTTGTATTTCCGTTGTGGGTGGAGGTGGCCAGGCTGAATCAGCCACTGATTCTTCTACATCCTGAGAAATCAGGATTTTATTTTCTTCTAGGTCCGCAGCTCCACCTGCCTGCACAAGCCATTGCAAGCCGCGGGTTGTCTGTTATTTTGCATTACATAGTTACATAGTGGGTGAGGTTGAAAAAAGACACAAGTCCAACCTATGTGTGTGATTATATGTCAGTATTACATTGTATATAGCTGTATGTTGTGGTCATTCAGGTGCTTATCCAATAGTTTCTTAAAACTATCGATGCTCCCCGCTGAGACCACTGCATGTGGAAGGGAATTCCACATCATTGCCACTCTTACAGTAAAGAACCCTCTACATAGTTCAAGGTTAAACCTCTTTCTTCTAATTTTAATGAGTGGTCACGTGTCTTGTTAACCACTTGCCGACCGCCGCACGAACATTTACGTCGGCAGAGTGGCACGGACAGGCAAATGGGCGTAAATATACGTCCCTTTAAATTTGCCACTGTGTGGGCACGCGCACGCCCCTGCTGCGAGCTCCGTGACCGTGTCCGTGCGACCCACGGACTCGATGTCTGCCGGTGCAGAACGGGGGGATGCCTGTGCAGTGGCGGCTGGTGCCCAAACTTTAGGGGGGGCGCAAACAAAAGAAAAGAAAATAATTGCTGCCTTACTGTGCCCATCAAATGCAGCCACTGTGCCATCAATTGTCACCACTGTGCCATGCCATCAAATGCAGTCACTGTGCCATGCCATCAAACGCAGCCACTGTGCCATCAATTCGCACCACTGTGCCATGCCATCAAACGCAGCCACTGTGCCATGCCATCAAACGCAGCCACTGTGCCATGCCATCAAACGCAGCCACTGTGCCATCAATTGTCACCACTGTGCCATGCCATCAAATGCAGTCACTATGCCATGCCATCAAACACAGCCACTGTGTCATCAATTCGCACCACTGTGCCATGCCAACAAACGCAGTCACTGTGCCATGCCATCAAACGCAGCCACTGTACCATGCCATCAAACGCAGCCACTGTGCCATCAATTTTCACCACTGTGCCATGCCATCAAATGCAGTCACTGTGCCATGCCATCAAACACAGCCACTGTGCCATCAATTGTCACCACTGTGCCATGCCATCAAACGCAGCCACTGTGTTCATCAATTGTCGCCACTGTGCCAATTGTCACCACTGTGCCCTTTAATTGTCGCCACTGTGCCCATTGTCGCCACTGTGCCCTTTGATGTCCCTGTGCCCTTTAATTGTCACCACTGTACCCATTGTCGCCACTGTGCCCATTGATGTCACTGTGCCCTTTAATTGTCGCCATTGTGTCAATTGTCGCCACTGTGCCCATTGTCGGCGCTGTGCCCTGTAAAATGCCCCACCCGGCACTTACCTTTCTGGGAGTCAGCCATCCTCCTTCCACGTCCCTCAATGTCTTCTCCCGCCCTCGATGACGCTTCAGCCAATCAGGTTACCGGTAACCAGAACTGGTGAACCTGATTGGCGGAGACGCCTGTCAGTCTTATCCAAGGAACGCACCCCCCGTGCGTCCCCTGGATAAGCATCTGGAAGGCTGAGGGCTGTACTCGGAAAGCCTATTAGAGCCGATGGCTCTGATAGGCACTTCCGCACAGCCAACCAGCTGCCGTTATTCAGGTGGCCGGCACTCAAGGTACGGCCATCTGAATAGACCAGCGGCCGACAACAACATAGATTCAATGCATGAATCTATGTTATTGTATCAGTGGCGGTGCGAGAGCCAGAGGGGGCGGCGCTCCAGCGCCCTCTATAGAAGCACCGCCACTGTGCCTGTGTAAACAAGGCATTTCCCTGTTCTGCCTTGTGACAGGACACTGATCTTCTGCTCCCTGTCATCAGGAGAAGCGATCACTGTCGTGTCACATGTAGCCACGCCCCCACACAGTTAGAATCACTCCCTAGGACACACTTAGCCCCTTCCTCACCCCCTAGAGGTTAACTCCTTCCCTGCCTGTGTCATTTACACAGTAATCAGCGTATTTTTATAGCTCTAATCGCTGTATAAATGACAATGGTCCCAAAATAGCATCAAAAGTGTCCGATGTGTCTGCCATAATGTCTCAGTCACAATAAAAATCGCTGATCGCCACCATCACTAGTAAAAAAAATATATTAATAAAAATGCCATAAAACTATCCCCTGTTTTGTAGACGCTATAACTTTTGCGCAAACCAATCAATAATTGCTTATTGCGATTTTTTTTTACCAAAAGTATGTAGAAGAATACGTATCGGCCTAAACTGAGGAAAAAAATTGTTTGAAGGAAAGGAACGTAAATTTTGTTTGGGAGCCGCGTCGCACGACCGCACAATTGTCAGTTAAAGCAACACAGTGCCCGGTCATTTGGCAGCCAAATCCTCCAGGACTGAAGTGGTTAAACTCCCTTCCGCGAAAAAGTTTTATCCCTATTTTAGGATCACCAGTACGGTATTTGTAAATTGAAATCATATCCCCTCTCAAGTGTCTCTTCCCCAGAGAGAATAAGATCAGTGCTCGCAACCTTTCCTCATAACTAATATCCTCCAGACACTTTATTAGCTTTGTTGCCCTTCTCTGTACTCGCTCCACTTCTAGTACATCCTTCCTGAGGACTGGGGACTGGTGCCCAGAACTGGACAGCATAGTCTAGGTGCGGCCGGACCAGAGTCTTGTAGAGCAGGAGAATTATCATTTTTTCTCTGGAGTTGACCCCCTTTTTAACCATTTAAGACCCGGACCATTATGCAGGTAAAGTACCTGGCCCCTTTTTGCGATTCGGCACTACGTTGCTTTAACTGACAATTGCGCGGTCGTGCGACGTGGCTCCAAAACAAAATTGGCGCTTTTTTTTACCACAAATAGAGCTTTCTTTTGGTGGTATTTGATCACCTCTGCGATTTAAATTTTTTGCGCTATAAACAAAAATAATTCAACAATTTAAAAGAAATCAAAATATTTTTTCCTTTTTGCTATAATAAATATCCCCCAAAAATATATAAAAAAAAATTTGTTTCCTCAGTTTAGGTCGATACGTATTCTTCTACGTATTTTTGGTACAAAAAAAATCGCAATAAGAAATTATTGATTGGTTTGCGCAAAAGTTATTGGGCCAGATTCAGGAACGAGTTACGCTGGCGTATCTATTGATACGCCGCGTAATTTAAAAGTTGCGCCGTCGTATATCTGCGCGGTATTCTGGGAACAAGATACGCCTGAAATATGGCTTCAGCCGACCGACGTAAGTCTTAGTACGCCGTCGTATCTAGGGTGCATATTTACGCTGGCCGCTAGGGGCACTTCCATAGATTTACGCCTTGAATATGTAAATGAGCTAGATACTCCGATTCACAAACGTACTTGCGCCCGCTACGACGTTTACGTAAGGCTTACGTCCGGCGTAAAGTTACCCCTGCTATATGAGGCGTAGGTAATGCAAAGTATGGAAGTCAGAACAAGCGTATCTTTTTACGTAAGTCGTACGTGACTGGGGCTGTGTGTAGGTTACGTTCAAGTCACAGGCATTGAGCCAGCGTATATTATGGAGTAAATTCGACGTGATACTGAGCATGCGCGCGCATGCGCCGTTCGTTAGGCGCGTCATTTACGTGGGGACACGATTCATTTCCATACAACACGCCCCCTACTAGCCTACTTTGAATTACGCGAGCTTACGCCGGCCCATTTACGCTACGCCGCCGCAACTTACGGAGCAAGTGCTTTGTGAATGCTGCACTTGCCTGTCTAAGTTGTGGCGGTATAGCGTAAATAGGATACGCTACGCCCAGGTATGTGAATCTGGCCCATTGCGTTTACAAAATAGGGGATAGTTTTATGGCATTTTTATGAATATTTTTTTTTTATTACTAATGGCGGCGCTCATCGATTTTTTTCGTGTCTGCGACGCGCTCACGACCTACGGCTGGGCTCTTAAAGGCGACGTACCTGTACGTGCCTGTGCCCAGCCGTGCCCTTCTGCCGACGTATATCGGCGTGAAGGGGTCCCTAACTGGTTAATGCATGCCAATATTCTGTTTGCTTTGTTATCAGCAGCTTGGCATTGCATGTCATTGCTGAGCCTATCATCTACTAGGACCCCCAGGTCCTCTTCCATCCATTAACAGAGCTAAGAGAATATAGAGCAGGTTTTTCAACCAGGGTTCTGTGGAACCCTAGGGTTCCTCCAGTGGTTGTTAGGGGTTCCTTGAGCAATGACCAATTTTTTTTCTTGCAGATAAGTTCTCAGTGACACCAATGACTTTTTAGCCATCTGTAGGGGAGCAATTCTTCCCAATGACCACAAATGTACCGGTAAGGAACGCTTTTCCCACTGACCATCACACTCATCATGAGTTGTGATATAGTCATTTTTAACAGGGGTTCCCTGAGACCAGAAAGCTATTTCAAGGGTTCCTCTGTGTAGAAAAGGTTGAGGCCTCGTACACACGACAGAGTTTCTCGGCAGAATTCACCGAGAAACTCGGTCAAAACCCGGATTCTGCCGAGAAACTCTGTCGTCTGTACAGTTTTGGCTCGATGGAGCCGCCGAGGAACTCGACGAGAAAATAGAGAACATGTTCTCTATTTTCTCGTTGTCCTCCTTGTTCTATGGGAGAAGGCGGCCGCCGAGCTCCTCGGCGGCTTCATCCCAAAACTCGACGAGGAACTCGACGTGCCAAGCACGTCGAGTTCCTCTGTCGTGTGTACGGGGCCTGAGAAAGTCCAGGGGCGGACTGACAACTCATGGGGCCCCTGGGCAATAGGAGATTATGGGGCCCCCGGGCAATAGGAGATTATGGGGTCCCCGGGCAATAGGAGATTATGGGGCCCCCAGGCAATAGGAGATTATGGGGCCCTCAGGCAATAGATTATGGGGCCACACAGTATACTGTAAGGGGTTAGCTCGGTAGCGGGGTGTGTGACCCCTTGGATGGGTTCACTACACACCAAATTTATACAGACAGGCATTCGGTTGAAAACAAAGATTTTGGTTTATTCTTCCATCTTGCTGGAAACAAGTGCAAGCATCCAAACAGCATAAACAAAATCAAACATAAAATAAACCCTGGCCACTTGGGGCGTCTATCTTCACCACACAGGAACCTATCTATGTAGTCTGGCACAGCCTAGTGCTGGGCAGACACTGCTGGTCATACAGCAGAAAAACAATAGTCTTTTGATTTTTATCACACAGAAAAATCAATCACCTCCTCAGAAGACTTTCAGTACTGCTCTCCTTCACTCAGAAAGCCTCAGGATGCAGCAATTCAGTGGTAATCCTCTGGATTACTTATAGAGGCCTTAATTGCCTCATTCTGAACAGCTGAAGTTTTCCAACGCCCTTAGACCTTTTCTGGCTACTTTTGCAGCCGAGGCCTAATAACAATTGGTGTATTGTCTAAACAAGGCAGAAATGTATGTCCCGTCTGTGACAAAACCCACAGATTTACCTGACTTCCTGTCATAATACACACACACATACAGTATACATATACAGTACACACACATACAGTATACATACACAGTATACACACAAACACACAATATACACACACAGTACACACACAGTATACACACAAACACACAATATACACACACAGTACACACACAGTATACACACACACACACACACACACACACACTGAAAAGGTACTGGAGAGGCTGGGCATCTATAATCTTGGGATTTTTTTGAAAACACAGATTTTTACATTCTGTCCCTGGTTTTACTGAGGCTGGCAACCCTAATGGGGCCCCCTAGTGGCATGGGGCCCGAGGGCCCGAATGGTCAGTCCGCCCCTGAGAAAGTCTGATATAGAGGCTGCCATTGAGATTTGAAACTGCTAGTTATTGGACTCACATGCAGATGGATTGGCTTCGATTTTTGAGTTGCTAGCGGGGAACTAAACTGCATCTAAGGACCACAAACGGAAAATTATATTTAATAATTTTTTTATTAATTAACAGTAAACTCACCCATCCATGTCTCAATGCTTTATTTTGCTGAGAAATCACTTTGAAAAACACCCTAGTTCTAAACTTAACAAATATGAATTTATCCAAAGTTCAGAATTATCCGAAAATAACGAATGCCGTATCTTTTTAATTATTATTATTTATTATTAATTCATTCTGTTCCATTTGTTTAGATGCAGCATTCGTTAATTCGGGTAATTCATAACTTTGAATACATTTGTATTCGTTGAGTTAACTAACAGCCAAATTTTAATGGAAATTCCAATACCTATAATTTAATAGTTAGTTATTATTAGTTAGTTAGTTATTATTAAAAAATTTCGGATTTTCGTTCTTTCAAATTTTTGTGTTTTTTTTCTTATTTTCGGTTTGTCGGATTTTCGAATTTATGAATTTTCGAATTTATGAATTTCCAAATTGCGATCATAACGAATGATCTGAAAAATAAAAATAAAAAAAACCCGAATGAAACGAAAACTAACACATTTTGCGGCAGTGCACGTCTAGTCCATACTGCACACGCCATCCTTGCTGAAGATCAGTAATATTGCCCTTTATGCACAGAGCAGCATTACTTAGCTGGTTGCTAGGATGCTGGTGGCTGGGCTTCACAGTGTCATTGGTTGCTATGGTGGCTAGAGTAGGAAAGGGTTAAAACTAATATCAGCTAATATTTTTTTTTCTGTGTTCCATTGCAGAGATTTCCCTTCACGTTATTCCCCAGAGACGCAAAAGTAAGTGAGAGGAAATCTCAACAATGAAAGGGGAATTCTTCTCGTAGACAGCTTTCACCGGAACAGTCCTCCTCATTGGAAGATTTCCCCTCAACGCCTATTCTGTAAAAGTTTGGATATCCCATAATTTTCTGTCTCAGTGACAATAGTTACTAGGAGAAATAGCACGGGTCAGGGCTCCTTCACACTGCTCTGTTGCAAAATATGCATTTTTACCGCGATTTTGCTGTGTTTCAGATGCGTTTCCTATGCGTTTCTGGTGCGTTTTTAACCACTTGCCGCCCGCCATATAGCAATATGACATTGGCAAAGAGGCTTAGTTATCCTGACCGGATGTCATATGATGGGATCAGGATAACGAGCAGGCAGAGGCATGCGCCTGCGGGGGCGTGCAGCGTGGCGATGTGTGGGGTCAGTCTGACACACCGCAACGCCGATCTAGGTAAAGAGTCTCTTTTGGAGAATCTTTACCACATGATCAGCTGTGTCCAATCAAGAAATCCCTTCTTTGGGTTTAAAAGCACCCCGCTCCCGCTCGCACAGCGCTGGTAAAGCACCGCTAAAATGAGCGATGCTTTACTGCTAACGCGACCTGCGCCCCAGTGTGAAAGGGCTCTTACTGCTACACGGCGGCCTCGCTGCCTCGTATGTATATATACATGATCCTGCACTTCCAGGCATTGGGTGCGAGGAGGCGCTGCCGGCGTCTCGCTCCCACTGTGATTTTACACAGTGGGAGCCAATCAGCGGGTTCTTTGGACCCGATGTCCGCCAGCACCTGCTGATTATTTGGTAAACAGGCAGAATGCCTATGTAAACAAGGCAGATCACCGTTTTGTCAGTACAGAATGCATGGATCTTGTGTTTCTGTCAAGGAAACACAGATCCATGCCTTCCCCTAGTAAAAGCACCTCCCCCACTACACTAAATCACCAGCTAGTCATTTTTTTTTGCCAAAAATATGTGGCAGAATACATATTGGTCTAAATTGATGATGAAATTGGATTTTTTTTACATTTTTTTATTGGATTTATAGCAGAAAGTGAAATATATATATATATATATATATATATATATATATATATATATATATATATATATATATATATATATATATATATAGTTTATTTTTTTATTGTTGGTCGTTTTTGTTTATAGCGGAACAAATTAAAACCACAGAGGTGATCTAATACCACCAAAAGAAAGCTCTATTTGTGGGGAAAAAAGGAAATACATTTTATTTGGGTACAGCATCCCACGACTGCGCAATTGTCAGTAATGCAATGTCGTATCGCCAAAAATGGCCTGGTCATGAAGGGGGGTAAAACTAGACTTTAAATTCACTTTAATCTTTTACTGAAAGGGTAGTTGATGCTTGGAATACAGTGATACAGTCAACTGTAAATGGCTTCAAACATGTTTGGGGTAAACATAGATCTATACTCCGACAAGAAAGTTAATGAGAAAAAAAAGGAGAAAAAAATGGGCAGGCTTAGGCCCCTTACACACTGCCGCAACTTGCCATGATTTTGATGCAATTTCAGGGAATGCCTGTGTAAACTTGAGGTCTATGGACCTCAGCTCGCATCAAAGTCGGACCAAAGTAGTACAGGGACTACTTTGAGGTCGCAAAGATATTAATTGGTTATCACTGGGACTCATGGGATATGAGTTGTCATGCGACTCTGATGTCCGAAATTGCAGGAAAAGTTGCACAAGCGTAAAAAGGGCCTTAATGAACGACTTGGCTTGGAAGGTTTGGTGAGCTGGCGCCATCTGGTGGTGAGCCGTTGGTATTACAAGTTATTACCACCAGATGTGTGAGCTGGCTCCATCTGGTGGTGGCTGTTGGTATTACAAGTTAAGCATTACAAGTTAAACAGCAATTCTAATGTAATTTTTCACTATTTTTCACTGCCATCTTCTTCCCTCTAATTAGAACCCCCAAACATTATATATATTTTTTATCCTAACACCCTAGAGAATAAAATGGCGATCATTGCAATACTTTCTGTCACGCCGTATTTGCGCAGCGGTCTTACAATCGCACTTTTTTGGGAAAAAATTACACTTTTTTTTATTAAAAAATAAGACAACAGTAAAGTTATCCCCATTTTTTTTTAATATTGTGAAAGATAATGTTACGCCGAGTAAATTCATACCCAACATGTCACGCTTCAAAATTGCGTCCGCTCGTGGAATGCCGACAAACTTTTACCCTTTAAAATCTTCATAGGCGACGTTTAAAAAAATCTACAGGTTGCATGTTTTGAGTTACAGAGGAGGACTAGGGCTAGAATTATTGCTCTCGCTCTACCAATCGCGGCGATACCTCACATGTGTGGTTTGAACACCGTTTACACCGTTTGCGGGCGCTGCTCACGTATGTATTCGCTTCTGCGCGCAAGCTCGTCGGGACGGGGTGCGTTTTCTGGCTCCTAACTTTTTTAGCTGGCTCCTAGATTCCAAGCAAATTTGTCAAACCCTGACTCAGTCTTTTTTCTGCCTTCACTTTTCTATGTTCCTTTATGATGAAAATGCATGTCTGTACCCGATTGAAATTAAAGTGCTACTAAAGCTTAATTTTTTTTTAAAATAACAAACATGTTATACTTACCTCCACTGTGCAGCTCGTTTTGCATCGAGTGGCCCCGATCCTCATCTTCTGGGGTACCTCGGCAGCTGTCTCAGCCCCTCCCCGCTTCTGATAATCCCCTCTGGTAAGCGTTCTCCCAAGAGGGTTACCTTGCGGGCGCGCACCCAAGTCCTGTATTCGGCGTCCATAGCCGCTGACTACAGGACTCGGACCTGCCCCCTGGCCCTTGCATCATTGGAGTTGATTGACAGCAGCACGAGCCAATGGCTGCGCTGCTATCAATCTATCCAATGAAGAGCCGTGAAGACCGGGCCGAGATCAAGCGTGTTCTCGATGCTGGACTTTCGAGGGCTCAGGTAAGTAAACCGGGGGGCTGGGGCGGTAATCATCAGATGTGTTTTCACCTTAATGCATAGGATGCATTAAGGTGAAAAAACATGAACCTTTACAACCCCTTTAAGTAGCGATACGAAGATAGAAACCTGCTGCTGAAATTTTATATTTTCGGTACAAGAGTAAAGTTGGTGAATTTTCCATTCTATGTGCATTGTAGTGAAAGGGTTAAAGCACAGGCGGTGGAAACGGTAATGGGGATGGGGCTTCATAACGATTATATTGCTGACATATACATCTGCAGTACACATCATATGTTGCCTCGTTACTCATGACATCTGCCATCGTAGTCAGGGTGAAGGACGTCTACAGCTGAACCTGAACTCTGCCAGTTCATCCACCCACTGACAGCTGTTTCTCACATCGGACACAGCTGGGGAAATATCCAGTAACTGACTACTCACTGATGAGCCCCAAGAGGGGGAAACAGGTGTTAGAGGGACCATGACTGTGCATGTGTTCAATGTTGAGCGACTTGCCATTACATGGAAACATAGAAGAGTGATAATAGAAAAAGAGTGAAGTGAACCACTGGATCATTCTCTGCTCGGTGTGAAAGGAGCATTAGCTGACTCATTGGGGTTGATTTACTAAAGGCAAAAATACTGCGAGTGCAGCTGCTCCAGAGCTTGGTAAATGAGCAGAAGCTCTGCTGACTTCCACCATCCAGTCATATGCAAACGAAAATTATTTTTATTTTAAAATATTTCCTTGCACGTGATTGGCAGTGGCGCCGCCCCCCTAATCCATGTGCCCAGTGCCTGATCTACATGCAGGGTGCCAATGTTTTTTTTTTTTAAGCACATGATTAGAGCCCGAGGCTCTAATTGGCTTAAAAAAAGGGTGAGCTGGGGGTTGCAGAGTAGTGCGCCCCAGCCCACCAAGTTATGTGACAATAGCAAATTAATATCCACTATTGTCTTCCTGCTTCTCCTTTCGGCCAATCAGGAAGCAAGAGGAGTGCGATTGGCCGAAAGGAGAAGCAATGATCGTATTGGCCGAGCAGGGGTAGGATGTACAGCCTGAGGCTCTAATTCGCTTAAAAAAAAAGGTTGGCCTGGGGGCGCAGGGCAGTGCGCCCCAGCCCACCAAGTTGTGTGACAATAGCGAATTAATATCCACTATTGTCTTCCTGCTTCTCCTCCCGGCCAATCAGGAAGCGGCAGGAGCGCGATGATCGTATTGGCCGGGCAGGATGAACAGGAAGGTTTCGGGACTCAGTAGATGGTCGCCCCCCCCCCCGGCTAGAGCAACAGCCCCGCCACTGGTGATTGGGTACTCTTTGCAAAACAAAGCCTAACCTCATTTACTAAGCTCTGGGGCAACTCCACTTGCAGAGGGCAATTGCTATTTGCCTTTAGTAAATTAGCCCCATTGCACCTGCTGGAAATCTGTTTCCAGCATCAGCTACTCTATCAGTAAAATTATACATTCCAATCCTTCTGCTAATTTGGTGTCTTCTCCTTGTGTTCTTTATTTCTTTCTTTTTGCATCTCTATTCAAAAGCAAATGGGAAATTCAATGAGATTCAATGAGATTTCACATAGCTTTGAAGGACTGGATGTAACCTTTCAGCTCAACCGCAGGCACTTTGAACAAAGATTAGAATACATTTCTCCCTCTAAGGGCTTCTAAACATAAAACAACACCGCTACAACACGGGTCAACGCGTTTCAAGGATATCCTGCTTTTTCGGGAGTAGGGACTCAATTCGCTACAATATCTCATAAGATAATTGAATCAGGTGACACATTTATTTCCAATAATCTCATGAGATGCTGAAAATGTCAATTTACTATAACCTTATGAGTTTTTTACCTCACAAACCAAAAACACTTGGTAAATACCTCATAAAACGAAAGTCAATTCGCTAACGGAAATAAAAAAACAAATGCAGAGTTAAATAAGCACTGGTCCAGGCATGAGGTATTTAAGGAATGTAAAAATATAATAGCTAAGTTGAAGAAGTCTCTGCCTTTTTGGATCAGTTACTCAACAGTAATGCATAGAAACCTAAATATGGAAAAAGACGTCTGTGACGCAGTCTGTGTCCCTGTTAGGGAGATTCACCCTCATTATTTGTCCAGTTTACCGTTATTGAAAGTGAAAGAAAATCCCAAATTTTGGGTCATCTCCAGAAAAGTAATAGAGGGGAAATCTTCCAATGGGGACACTAGTTCTGGTGACCAGGGGCCGGGGCCCCCAAGGGATTTCCTCTCACTTCCTGTTTTGGCTATGGGACAGGAAGTGAAGGGAAATCTCCCCAATGACAACATTATTGCACACCTTTGTTTCATCATTAAGAATACATACCTTGCCCACCAAAAACCTTCAGTTTATCACATACAAACAGACCAGGACCGAGTACAGATATTTTGGTACAACACTAGTGACTGGTTACAGCCACACTCTGATATCTATCTATAAGGCTGGGTTCACACTACTACACTACTTTCATCCTACTTTGCTCTGTGTTCAATGTTTCCCTATGAGAGCGTCTTGTAGCGTCCTACACAAGTCGGTCCGACTTTGAAAATGCTCCCTGTACTACTTTTGGTCCTATATTGATCCTACTTCAGGCCCATTGAATAAATATCATTGAAGTCGGACCAAAGTAGTATCCTGTTCATGAAAGTAGGATGGATGTAGGACCAATGTAGGATAAATGTAGCAGAGCAAAGTAGGATGAAAGTAGTGTAGTAGTGTGAACCCAGCCTCAGCCAACTGCATATCCAATGGGTTAAGTCCTAGCTTGTACAACTACTTTTATGAGATCATAGTACTGTATTAAATCTTTGCTGAAACCAGGATAGGCCCGTTTACTCATTAGGCTATGCAAATGTCATTAACCGGATTAACCCCTTTGTCACACTTATAGCATATAATGGTGCACTACTTCTCAGTAGGCAGGGATATACAGGGTGTTGAGCACCTTTATATTGGTTTTGTTGAACTTGACCCCTAATATCCAAGCTTAGTCATGATACAGACTAAGGATGAGCTCTGGCGTGTTTGCATGCTACACGTGCAGAGCCCGCCAGGAAGTGTGCACAGTGCTGCGCTAATCACAGCCAGGGAGACATTGTCCCGATGCTCGGCTGCAGAGATCGGGAAATGTCTCCCTGGCTGTGATTAGCGCAGCGCCGTGCACACTTCCTGGCGGGCTCTGCACGTGTAGCATGTGAACACGCCATAGCTCATCCTTAATACAGACTAGTGTAAAGTAGGGCAGTGGTTCTCAACCCTGTCCTCAAGTACCCCCAACTGGCCATGTTATGGGAATTTCTCTTAGATAAAATAGCTGTCCAAAATATCAAGCCATTGACTCTGGTTTAAAGCACCTGTGCAAGATAAAGGAAAACCTGCGAACATGGCCTGTT
This sequence comes from Rana temporaria, assembly GCF_905171775.1. Taxonomy (NCBI): domain Eukaryota; kingdom Metazoa; phylum Chordata; class Amphibia; order Anura; family Ranidae; genus Rana; species Rana temporaria. Next base: position 34,738,445 of record NC_053490.1, read on the forward strand.
GGGTATTCCTGAGGACAGGGTTGAGAACCACTGAAGTAGCGTACACACCATAAGAAAATTGGGCTAACAATCAGCTGGTTTTCCTCGATGTTTTACAGCAAGTCGAAACCAAGGATGGAAATAATGTACGGAAATCCTCGTGCGACAAAAGCTTTTTTTGTTGTTTATTGTTTCTGGTCATGTGCAGTCTTTCGTATCTTATTTTTCTCATAGGAAAACAGTGCACATCTAACGAAAATCCCTTGTTCTGTTCACGTATGAGAAAAATTGTGGCATTTGTCCCTTCTAAAATCTTCATTTAGAAAGTTTTTACGGTCGTGCTTCATACGGAATTTTTCTTAGTGTGTATCCTACTTTAGACTGCCGCAAACAGTAGTAATAAAGGTTGTATTTCTAGGACACATCTCCTTAACCGTTAAAGCCTAGTACACACAAGCAGAACTTCGTGCGGCATCGGCTGGTTTCTACTGTCGTGTGTACGGCAGCTGGTCCGAGAGAAGCCGGCCACTCAGCCGGTTTCTGTCAAAGGGTTATGACCGAAAAAGCTCTGCCAACCGACTCCCCGTTAGCCAACTGTGGGGCGGGGGGGGGGGCGTCCCCTGTCAGAACACAATAGCACAGCTAGGGGTGATTGCTGTACTAACATCTGAGGCCCCGTACACACGACAGAGTTTCTCGGCAGAATTCACAGAGAAACTCGGTCAAAACCCGGATTCTGCCGAGAAACTCTGTCGTCTGTACAGTTTTGGCTCGATGGAGCCGCCGAGGAGCTCGACGAGAAAATAGAGAACATGTTCTCTATTTTCTCGTTGTTCTATGGGAGAAGGCGGCCCGCCGAGCTCCTCGGCGGCTTCATCCCAGAACTCGACGAGGAACTCGACGTGCTTGGCACGTCGAGTTCCTCGGCCGTGTGTACGGGGCCTCATTGTTCCGACCTGAGCTGTCAGTTTTTTTTTTTTTTTCAACCCAGCGTAGTAGTGTGTACTAGGCTTAGAGTGGTTTTAAAGTTAAATAAATATTACTGCCAGCCCCTCTGTTCTACTAAGCGATCCTACACTGTGTACATGTTTGTATAAAACTGTCTGTAAATACCTTATTTCAGATCATTTCTGGCCGGTCACGTGAACTCCAGCCACTCCCCCCCCAATCTAACGGCAACAGCGGGAGGGTCAGAGATCGCCCTCTGATGTCAGCCAGGAGGTCATGTGACCACTGTGCTCTCCGCTCAGCCCTTCCGACTGTAGGCCTTAGATTGGGGAAGAGAGTGGCCAGAGGTCATTTGACCAGCCAGAAACAAAAATAAGGTATTTACAGGGACAATTTTATACAAACATGTACATAGTGTAAGATCGCTTAGTAGAACAGAGGGGCTGGCAGTAACATTTATTTAACTTTACTACCAGCTACTAATAGCGGCAGGAGGGAGGAGGGAAGGGAGGCAGCTTACACACACACAGGAGCTGACAGGCAGGGAGGGAGGAAGAGAGAGTAGAGCAGCGGGATGACGGAGGCACGTAACCCGACCACGGTGATCATGGATCAGCAGCCATGATTACCGTGGTCAGCACACTAAGGGGGACGTAGGAACAGGCAAGATCAACCAGGTTTTTTACAGCATAGAGAGGGACCGATTAGACAGCACAAACTATAAGGGAACAGGATCTTTTTTTTTTTTAAGGTTACAACCTCTTTAACTCTTGTACAGTATCTGATGAGGAAGTTATGTTTAGAAAAGCCTTCATTTGTGTAATTTCACACTGTGATTACAGAAGACAAGTGATCTTACAGTCTTTTATTACAATGTTTACCTTCCATGACTCTCAGTTATGCTATACACTTCCCTTCCTTGGCTCTGTTCCCGAACATGTCAGAAGTGAATTATAATGGGAATCTGAGTTCAAATGATAATATTACAGCTACAAAAGAAGTTCAACAACACTCTGCTTGCCAGAAAAAGAAACACAGTTAAAATATGTTTATACACAGTTAATTATAATAATAAAAATATAATAAAGGTAAAAATAGGCATAGAATAGTAATAATAAATAAATCAATAATTAATATGAATGATAAATAAGTAAGTGCTGCATGCTCTTTCAAATATGTTTGGAAGCCAAATGACAAAGCCAAGGCACATCTGCAAAGTCTGGTCTTCTTTAATCTATGCGACTACTAGCATTGTGATATAAAGTCATACTTAAATAAAGTGATTTGACAAATTAAAAGATGAAATTAATAATTGTGTGTTACAGCCTAGAACAGTCAAGTATTTTACATGGTTACTTTTTTCCTTTCTATAAATCATTTAATAATGGCTTGCAATGTGTATTTGCCCCTTCTAGAAAATGTAACTACTCAATTACATGGCACAGTCTCATCATTTTACAGGTAAATAACATGCTTAAAACATGTTAAAGTTGAATTTCTAAATGTAAAAATCCTCCCTTGCAGTGGGGCTGCCCCATTCTGCATTGGTTGATTACTAGGGGGACCAAACAAAGCTGTTACAATGATCATAACCCCTAATCCTGCATGTCCCTCTGTGCTGCTAGACCAGTCCCACAGCCTCTTCTCCCCTACAATGTTTACTCTTTCATGATAAGCTAGGTGGCCGCTGGCTGAGAGGAGCTTCAGCCTGTGTGTCTTCCAGTTAGTCTCTCTTCCTGATCCCCAGCTTCATGTGCACCACCTTACAGAAGGGCCCCAACATTAGCCAGCTAATATTGACAATTAGGTGTCGGTTACTTTGCAGCCATTTCCAGAGGTTCCTGTCTTAGGAACATGTACACTCCCCCACTCTTAGGGGTGCATGCGTAGAGTGCACTCTTTGGCATTTCTTTTGAATAGCTATTGCCAAGTGTTACAGTGAGGCTTTTCTTTGTGCCATTCATGCTTTCACACTAGTATATGCATGGAAATTTTGGAAAATCCAAAAGGTACAGATTGAAAAAAAAGAAAAGCTGAATTGTAGAAAGCCTACTTATGTATTTTCTCCCCTGGCAGCTGACACTCTCATCCAATACTTCTCAAGCTTGAAAATGTGGGTGGGGCTTTGATGTTCTCATTTACAGTGAAGGTGTTTCCCTTATATTGGTTAAACTACTATGTAACTATGTATGGCACCACCATCGTCCTGCATCAGTTGTGATAATTTTAGCAAAGAGTTAGCCACATGCCCGGTGAAGAAGAGGGGCTAGTTGGGACAAGTTACCTTGCAGGAAGGAGGATTTGGATCAGTAGTTCTGCCTACTTCAAGCTCCCTGGATTAAATGGGAATTGAAGTCTTATAGGTGGAATCAGATAGCTTTACGCCGGTGTATCAGTAGATATGCCGTCGTAACTCTGAATCTACGCCGTCGCAAATTTAAGCGTATTCTGGAAACCAGATACGCTTAAATTAGGCTAAGATACGAGCGGCGTAAGTCTCCTACGCCGTCGTATCTTAGGGTGCATATTCACGCTGGCCGCTAGGTGGCGCTTCCGTTGAGTTTGGCTTAGAATATGCAAATGACTAGATACGCCGATTCACGAACGTACGTGCGCCCGTCGCAATTAGTTACGCCGTTTACGTTAGAGATACGCCGGCGTAAAGATAAAGCTGCTCCCTAGGTGGCGCATCCCATGCAAGGTATGGACGTCGGAACAGGCCTATCTTTTTACGTTGTTTGCGTAAGTCGTACGCGAATCGGGCTTGACGTAATTTACGTTCACGTTGAAAACGCGTACATTGGAGCAATGCACACTGGGATATGTCAACGAACAGCGCATGCGCCGTTCATTAAAAACGTCAATCACGTCGGGTCACCAGTGATTTACATAAAACACGCCCCCCTGTTTCACATTTGAATTCAGCGCGCTTAGGCCGGCCCATTTACGCTACGCTGCCGTAACTTAGGAGGCAAGTGCTTTGTGAATACAGCACTTGCCTCTCTAACTTACGGGGGCGTAGCGTATATGCCATACGCTACGCCTGCCTAACGTTGCGCCCGCCTACGTGAATCTGGCTATTAGTAAACTGGGAGGGAAGCAACCAAAGGTTTTTTTTTTGGTTAGCTTTAATGGTTAACATAGGACGGTATATGGAGGAAGAAGCTCCCTCTTCTGTGGCTGAATGAGTGGCAGACTCTGACCTCACAAGAGGTCAATGACACATTAAAGCGGAGTTCCTACTAAAATAAAAATATTAAAAGTCAGCTGCTACAAATACTGCAGCTGCTGACTTTTAATAATCAGACACTCACCTGTCCCAGGGTCCAGCTATGAGGGGGAACGAAGCCCTGCTCGACTCTCCCTTCTCTCCGCGGCTCCGGCATCACTACTGTGGGCGCCCGGCTGTGGCTTCAAATCCAGGCATGCACTGCGCATGCGCGAGGCGCGCTGCACACCGTGATTGGTCAAGCAATCATCTGGGACCTGTGGCATCTCCCAGATGATTGCAGAGGGGGGGGGGGGGTGACCTTCCTTCCGGTGCCACGGTGCCCAGGGAGGAAGTGGGAGCTGAAACTCCACTTTAAAGTGGATGTAAACCCAACTTCCAGAGAAAAACCTTAGTCGGTTCCGCCCCCTTGCTGTGAATGACAGGTTATTTACATATCTCATGCACTAGCCTGGAGACAGTTATTATTTTTTAATTCCCACCCCCACTCCTTTTCTGAAGTCATGTGGTTACTTTTCTGGATTTTGACTGGATGTTAGTGATCATAGCAGAATTTAGTGTAAGGAATACATAGGAAAAAATGCATGTTGACAAGGAGTGTAGAGGTGGGCGGAGAGTCTACTGACATCACGACTCCACTCACCGAGCTCCAGACAACAGACCCGCCCACAGAATCTGCAGTTTTTCAGTTCTTATAACAGACAGAGGGAGACATTTGACAGGTAAGGATACATGCAGGAGGCATCTATATCCTTATAGATCAGCACTATGGCAGTAGTTTAGAAAATATGAGAGTGGGTTTACATCCACTTTAAGCCATCAATAAAGGATTCTCAAATAAGGCGATTACCAGGAATGACGATTCTGCATTGCTATGGAAGGGTGATTTCATGCTTTGTATGATCCATGTCTGGTAACGGACAATAAATAATTACTTTATTACCAACATTTTGGTAAATATTTGTTAGCAACCTGTTTACTGTTCCACTCTTCGTTATTATGCAGGTTGAAGCCTATATGCTTCTAACCCAGCAATCAATTCCCATTTCTCTTGTGTATCTGCCATCCTCTTATGGTCTTTTTTTACCAGGTTCACTTTATCTAAATACATTTCTCTTTTTCAGTTTTTTTCTTCATTTTATGGACATGCTCGCTCCACGCTCTTGACAGTTACTAATGCAATGCATTGAGGTATCTACCACTTGGGAAAAGATAGAAGGAACAACATTTTATTGTAAAGCGATATTGGTAATTCTCGGAAAAATTCATGGAAAACTAAAAGGTTAAAAGCTTTTTTTTTTCCATTTAAGCTCCCAAGCAATTGAAATGAATGGAGATGAGACAGTAGAGCATTATTCGTCGCCCCCGTGGGTGAATGTCAATGACCTCAAAGCCATCCTACGGGACAGATGTGTCACTGAGCTAACCGGGGGTGACATATTTGTGTATTCAGTTCTGTTGCTTCATCGACAGGACGCAAACACAAACTTTGTATTTTCGTCACATTTCTAGAATCAGCATAACCTGCAATTTACCCCAGAACAGAATCTTTCCCAGATGACCATGTACAAACACTGCATTGTGTTATGTATGCATCATCCACCCCAGCTCATGCTGGAACAGTGACACAGTTACAGCGGAAGGCAGAGGGTGACTTTTTTACTAATAATTACTCATCTGTTTAAAGAGGAAGTAAACCCCCCCCCCAAAAAAATTCCTGTAAAAAAACCTGCAAGAAAAAGGCATAATGAGCTAGTATGCATAGCATACTAGCTCAATATGTGGCACTTACCTGAGATCGAAGCACCCAAGCGATCCACGTTCCCCTCCGCCGCCGCCATCTCTCCTCCGAGTGCCTTCCGGGTATCGCTGCTCCGCCGCTGTGATTGGCCGGAGTGGCGATGACGTCACACGCATGCGTGCAGGTCCCCGGCATTTTCCCATTCAGAAAACCGGCACGCTCAGTGAGCCTGGACATCGGTGCAGTGTTTTCTGCAAATATCTCCTTAACCGTGTAGGTTAAAGCAGAGGTTCACCCTAAAAACATGTATATACCATTACATTCTGCATACTTCCAACATTTACAGTATGCTGTTATTTTTTATTTTTTTTGCTGTACATACCGTATTATTGCTATTTTCCACCCGGCTTCCGGGTGCTCACTCCCGCGGGAGTAGGCGTTTCTATGCAGAGGCGCAGTGTCACGTGGGACTTCGCCCAGAAGATTGACGTCTTGAGAAAAAATTCCCCCCGGCGGATAAGGCGCGTCACGAGTTTCCAAAAGTAGCCGAACTGCGAGTCGGCTCTATACGGCGCCTGCGTACCGACTCGGAGCCGTGTAGAGCTGACTGCGCAAGCGCCGTATAGAGCCGACTCGCAGTTCGGCTACTTTCGGAAACTCGGAATCACTGCTCCTAATTCTTTAGGTGCAAACTACAGAGCACACGTGCAGTACACACAAAGTAGCTTTAGGTGCAAACTACAGAGCACACGGCCAGTACACACCAAGTAGCTTTAGGTGCAAACTACAGAGGACACAGGCAATAAACCACGTAAGAATACTGCAGCTAGCACAATCACCTGCCTGCCAGTAAATTAGGAAGAACTGATCTAGCTAAACTATACAGTGTATAAATATATGTACAACACCTGGGATGTATATATATCCTCTACACACTGTAACATTAACTGACTAGCCTGCCTGCCTGCTCTATCTACCTGCAAAAAATGACACTCTCTCTGTCCTCTCTTAACCACCGCAACACACTACACAAGGCCAACCTGAAGGCAGCCTTTTATAGTGTGGGGCGTGTACTAAACCCCCTGAGCCATAATTGGCCAAAGCCACCCTGACTTTGGCCAATTATGGCTCTCCGTTTTTTGAAAGCTGTGATTGGCCAAGCATGCGGGTCATAGTGCATGCTTGGCCAATCATCAGCCAGCGATGCCGCAGTGAATTATGGTCTGTGAAACGTAACTCAAATTTGGCGCGAACTACCTGTTTTGTTCGTATTTCGACGAACGATCGAACATGAGAACATGAGTTTGACTCGAATACGAAGCTCATCCCTAGTGCTGATGGAGAAAGTCCTCCTCCTCACTTTGCAGAAACTCTCTCCCTGCTTCTTGACCTCTTCTTGGGTTGAAGGTATTTTACACTGATGGTCAGTTAGGTGCTGAGATTGAACTTTTGGAAACCCGGCCATTTGTGTAACTGTGAATAAGGCAAAGTGCTGTGTGCTGAGGTGCTGAGAACATGTCCTCTGCTCCTCATCTCAGCTACATACACTGGTACACAGGTGAGATAAACCTTGCTAATCATGATCGCAACGTACCTCTCCTTCATAAAAGGACACCTAAATGACACCTATCCATACTTCATCCTTCACCCAATGAAAACAAATGATCCAAGGAAGCAGATCTTTACAGCCATTTTGGATTTCCCGTTTTTGTGTTTACTTGCTGCGCTTGAAGCATAAAAGGAAGAACCTGATTGGCCACTTTGAGAAACAAAATACCTGTCATCGGTTGCTCTATTGTACGCGTCTTACTTTTTCTTTCACAAGATCAGTCACGAGAGAAGACCACAAGCTGAGCTGGAAAATGTGACAGTCAACAGAAAACGATAGTGGCTTACGTGAGACTTTGCTGGGAACTCTCTATTCCCTTTTACTGACAATGAAATGATAATAAGGTGCTGGGTTGTTTTTTTCATCTTGGGTCTATAAGCTAACATTTCTCTGCAAGGTTATCGCAGACAAATATTGGTTTATAAACACTTAACGGTCATTATTTAGATCTCCAGCGGACATTTGTATTGTAATGGCAATGTATACACTGTTAGCACTATTTGCCTTTACATATACAATATATACATAAACAGGTCACAGACAGAAAGTGACTCACTAAGTGGATTAAATGACTGTATCTTTCCAACCATTATCGTGAAATGGGGCAATTCATGACGCTTCTTCCGGTAAACCCAAACAATGAACTTCCCTTATTTGCTTCCTTTGGACCATTAAAAGAGTTTGATAAGTGCAAAAAATAGCTGTTGATCCTGCTGGAAGTCCAGTAAGTTTGCAAGTTCCCGCAGAGTTATCTTAAAGCATTTGTTACCCCAACCTTTCACATTCCTGATCAATGTTGCCAACCTTCCGTATTTTTACGGACAGTCCGTAAAAACAGGCACGTTTTTCCCCTGTTTGTAAATGTTCGTGGTTGCGGGAATGTGCCAATGAAAATAGCAGAGATCAGTTTGGCTTGGAACTGCGCATGGAGATTGGAGGCAAGGGGTGATTGGAGGCAGGGGTGATGGTGGCTGCGGTGGCACCGCAGAGGGGGATGGAGGCAGGGGGAGATTGGAGGCAGGGGGTGTTAGTGGCAGGAAGTGAATGGAGGCAGGGGGTGTTGGTGGCACCGCAGAGGGGGATAGTGGCACCACAGAGGGTGGGGGATGAAGACAGGGGGTTGTTGGTGGCACCGCAGAGGGATGGAGGCAGGGGACGATGGAGGCAGGGGGTGTTGGTGGCACCGCAGAGGGGGATAGTGGCACCGCAAAGGGTGGGGGATGGAGACAGGGGGTTGTTGGTGACACCGCAGAGGGATGGACGCAGGGGGGGATTGGAGGCAGGGGGCCTGGGGATGATTGGAGGCAGGGGGTGATTGGAGGCAGGGGGTGTTGGTGGCACCACAGAGGGAGAGGGCGGGGATGAAGACAGGGGTTGTTGGTGGCACCACAGAGGGGGATGGAGGCAGGGGACGATGGAGGCAGGGGGTGATTGGAGGCAGGGGGCCGGGGGGGTGATTGGAGGCAGAGGGAGATTGGAGGCAGGGAGAGATTGTGGCACCGCAGAGGGGGGTGAAGGCAGGGGGTGTTGGTGGCAGAGAAGAATGGAGGCAGGGGGTAAATCTGACTAAATAATTTGCCCTTATTATATCGAAATTAACAAAAATATGTTTTTTTTTACCTTAATATCTACCTTAAATCACATTGCTATTGGCCTAGCGTACTTGTTTGTAGCCTAAATACTAAAATTTGCCCCTAAAAATGTAATTTAGTAACTTTTGTGAAATGCCAGTAAAAACGTGTCTGTGCCAGTAAATTTCGGGTGTCGTGCCAGTAAATTTAAATCTGGTAGGTTGGCAACACTGTTCCTGATATGTGCCTGCTGTACTATTTACTTGTAGCAAGGTCCAAAGGCCTAATGGTGACCTCCAGAGTCAGGGACAGCCGACATCCTTCTGTGTAGAGTGGGTTACAAGGCATGATGGGTGTAATGCAAGTTGAAGTTTTCCCACTTCTTCACCGTCCCCGGCTGGCGAGAAGTCTGCTCTGGTACTGGCCTCAGCTTACTCACAATGGGCTCCGTTAGTAAGGCGGATGGTCCCCTAGTGGGGACAGCTTCCCCTGTACCCCCAAACACAACTGGTTCCCCGGCCGGCGGAACCGTTACTTCTGGTTGGACTGCAAGCCATAGTTCCAAACACTACGCTGTTCTCTTGCTTCTGGATAGACTCTCAGACAGCCTAGCAGTCAGATGTGCCCGGGATAGGCCCAAGGCTTATGGCCTAGCAACCCGGGGCATGACAACACACGTCCACCCAGACAGCCGTCCAGGTGGCACAGAACCCCGATCACCTGACTCCACCCAAATAAATAGGTTCTCCCAGCAGGCCAAGGGACCAAGAAAATCCCAGCCCATTCCTAATCTGTCCTTGCAATGCCAAATCAAGCTTTCTTTTGGTGGTATTTGATCACCTCTGTGGTTTTTATTTTGCTAGAAACAAAAAAACAACCGACAATAAAAAATAAATATATATTTGTACTTTCTGCTCTAATAATATACAATAAAAATGTAAAAGAAAAAAAAATGTCTTCATCAATTTAGGCCAATATATATTCTGCAACATATTTTTGGTAAAATCCCAATAAGCGTATGCTGATTGGTTTGCACAAAAGTTATAGCGTCTACAATCTATGGGATTTTTTTAAACATTTCTTTTATTTATTTTTTTACTAGTAATGGCAGCGGACAAATCGGACACCTAACTGACACTTTTTTGGAGACCAGTGACACTAATACAGTGATCAGCGCTAAAAATATGCACTGTCACTGCACTAATCAGTGGCGACCCATCCATTAGGGGCGCCTGAGCGCCGCCTCCTCTATCCACGGCCGCCACACCCTCCACCTTCTAGAAATGCGGCGATGCAATGCTCTATCCATCGCCGCCGCCACCCTCTATTCATGCGTCCGGCCTCTTTCAGGGTGCCAGGCGCCAGAATTACAGAGGCAGAGTTTTTTTTTTTTTTTTAAGCACCTGATAAGAGCCAGAGGCTCTTTAATAGGCTTCAAAATAGTATGGAAAAAAGGGGGAAAATATTGCGCTAACTTAAAATAATTAAAACTAAAGCAGCTACACTACAATATGACAAATATTGAACAGTGATAAAAAGGAAAAATGTAGCGCTGTGGTAACAAAGAGGCAGTGATTTCTCTTAGTGAATAATAAATCAATAAGCACTGTACTAAAACAGTGATGAAGTGTCAAAAAAAAAACACATGAGTAGTGACACAGTGAATATATGGACTAGTAGTGTAGTCAAACACAACCAAAACATCATAAACAAAACAATGTAAAGTCCATCAAAACTCGTGAATGGAATGGGTGGTAGGGTGAACACGTGGATCCTCAAAGACAAACTGGCACTTTCTTTCATTCAATGAAGATAAAATTGCGCTTACCAGAAGGCGTGGATCCACCTGTCAGCGACAGAAGATCAATCAGGCATGAACACTCACAAGGCACAATCAGCTCGGCTTCCTCAGACTGGATCAACAGGTGGAATAGATCTTCAGTGGAGGGCCATAGATATACAGTGTCCTGGAATGATGTCCTGGTGTTCCAAGATGTCCACTCTCGAAAGGATGTGGAGGGAAGATGGTAAACCCCTTTCGGGGATTGGATGAGGTGGAAATGGAAACTCCAAACAACATGTGGGGGAAAAAGAAAAACGCAGCCCCAATGGTGCAGGTCAAAAAATATAAAGGTTTTATTGTAATAAAACCAAAGTAAACATTAAAAAGTGATCACAAAATGAATAAAAGGGGCTATATGAGAAAAGGTAAAAACCAAGCCCTACGCGTTTCGTCCTAGAGGGACTTCAACTGGGGCATCAACCTGTTCCCCCATATTGCACATATATAAATGTAAAACACTACTGACTTAGCACAAAAAGAACCAATCTCCCATCAAGGTACATGATTGTAGGAGAGCCAGCACATGACCTGCTGGACTCGCAGCCTCCAAGAATGGACCAATGGTGCGACTCAGCCACAAGACACTCCCATAATTTATGGGGGTGGCCGTGATTTAAACCAGTAAGGCATCATGAAATCCCGCCAGAGCATGGTATGAGGGATGGACACGGGTAGAGGCTCCTGTGTCTTCTCCTCCTCGCTTCCGCCGCGCGGAAAAATGTAGTCTGGACCGACCAGCAGACAGCGAGTGGGGTGGGTGGGTTATTTTGAGGTGCCGTAAGGGGGGGGGCTTGGTTGTTTGCCGCCCCCTAAAAAAAAAAAAACCGGGCCGCCACTGGCAGAGAAGGGATTAGCATCAGGGAAATCAAAGGGTTAAATATGTGCCTAGGGATGGCTTGATAACTGTGGGAGAGGTGATTTTATAACTGGAAGACATATATCAGTGTTTCTACTTCACAGAAACACAGGATCCATGTCTTCTGTACTCACGGAATGACAGTGTGCCTTGTTTACATAGGCAGACTGTTATTCTGTCAGAGTAAGGAATGATCGGTGGGGTCCCATGGACATCGGGTCTGTGGGACCCGCTGATCAGCTCCCACTGTGTAAAAATCACAGTGGGAGCGAGCCGGCGGTGGCGCGCGCTTGGCCCAAAACCCTGAAATACAGAATCACATATATATATATATATATATATATATAAATATATCTATCAGGGCTCGACAAATCCCGGTCGCCAGGTCGCCATGGCGACTAGAAATGGTGTCCTGGCGACTTGCTTGGAAGGTGAGCTGGCGCCATCTGGTGGTGAGCCGTTGGTATTACAAATTATTACCACCAGATGTGTGAGCTGGCGCCATCTGGTGGTGGCCGTTGGTATTACAAGTTATGCATTACAAGTTAAACAGCAATTCTCAATGTCATTTTTCACTATTTTTTCACTGCCATCTTCTTCCCTCTAATTATAACCCCCAAACATTATATATTTTTTTTATCCTAACACCCTAGAGAATAAAATGGCGATTGTTGCAATACTTTCTGTCACGCCGTATTTGGGCAGCGGTCTTACAAGCGCACTTTTTTGGGAAAAAAATTACACTTTTTTTAATTAAAAAATAAGACAACAGTAAAGTTATCCCCATTTTTTTTAATATTATGAAAGATAATGTTACAACCGAGTAAATTGATACCCAACATGTCATGCTTCAAAATTTGTGTCCGCTCGTGGAATGGCGTCAAACTTTTACCCTTTAAATTCTTCATGGGCGACGTTTAAAAAATCTACAGGTTGCATGTTTTGAGTTACAGAGGAGGTCTAGGGCTAGAATTATTGCTCTCGCTCTACCAAGCGCGCGATACCTCACATGTGTGGTTTGAACACCGGTTACATATGCGGGCGCGGCTCACGTATGTGTTCGCTTCTGCGCACAAGCTCGTCGGGACAGGGTGCGTTTTCTGGCTCCTAAATTTTTTAGCTGGCTCCTAGATTCCAAGCAAATTTGTCAAACCCTGATATATATATGTATGTGCCCCCACAATTTGAAGTAAACGCTATTGACTGTTTACATTTGGGTTACCAAGCAACAATAATCCGGTGACTATTCCTGTGTCCCTCAGGGAACGGCCTTTGTGTAGAGTACAGGTCACCTTGCACCTGCTGTGGAGATCTGTTGCATTGTAATTACGGGTTTATTTTATGAAACTATGTGCAAAGTATAGCAACAAATTAGATTTCAATTTCCTGTCGTCAGGTGGCTTAAAGAAGGCTTAAAGAAGCCGACGTCGCCGCGCAGGCGCCGTATAGAGTCGGCTCTATACGGCACCTGCGCGGCGACGTTCGGCTTCTTTCGGAAAGTCGTGACGTCACGTATGCGCCCGTCCGAGGAACGTCAATCAAATAGGAACGCCCACCCGCCTAGGGACGAGACCCCCGAGATCTCGGTATGTACGGGGAAAAAAAAAAAAGAAGCCAGCCTACCCGCAGTGTAACGGGTCTTACGAATATATTGTTAGAAATGAGTTTTAGGGTGGAACCACCCCTTTAAGAGATTTTACATTTGTTGTTTAATCATTTTTTACTGCATAAAAGCATTAAAATATTAGAGAATAATTTGTTTAAACCCTTTGTTTACCAGAGTACTTTTTTAAACAGCACTGTATACGAGGGGTTAAAACAAGCTCAAGGCTGCTGCAGGCCACGAGCTTGGTAGTGATTTTTACAGCTAGTGAGGAGCTTTACAATAAAAGCGATCTGGTGTTCTATCGAGAACTGCACTCCATCGAAAAAATGCCTCTGAGGGGTCTGCGCAACTTCACTCCAGTTGATATGTTGATCAGCTGGCGTGATGTAAACACCGCGCATGCGCAGATCATCTGAGGCAGTAATCCGATGAACTGCTGAGCGCCGAGGGAGAGTGTAATTGTCAGTTCAGCCTCGCTATTGCGGGACGGGTTGTGGGTGTGTTAAAGGGTGGGTTTTGTGTGTATTTTAACCTGCCCTTAGGCTGCATTCACACCTGAGCGTTTTGTCAACCTGAAGCGCGACGCTCAAATACGCTAGAGGGAAAAAATACATTATTCCCTATGGAGATGTTCACATCTCCACGCCAATACGCCTGACGGCCGAACGACTGAAGCTCAAACAAGTTTCCAGATCCTTTTTTGTCGCGCGTATCGAGCGGTTTGGTTTCCATTTCCCATAGAAAGTAATGGAAACGCTCGATTCAAGCGATTAGCGCAACAACGAGCGTTTGCTACGGGCGTTTTCGTCGCTTTAAATCAATAGAACTTTTCACCCAGGCAGAAGATTAAAAAAATCTACCAACATAGCACAAGTGATGAAAAGATGATATTTTTCCTATTGGCAAAAATAAAAAACGTCGGACGACGCTGTATGCAACGCGCAAATAAGCATGAATACAGCCAAAACCCGCCCTGCAAAGCAGTGAGGCACAATCGCCAATTCATTCTCTCTCTCTGTGCTTAGCAGATCATCAGATCCCGCCCACGATATCTGCGCATGGCGCCGTGTTGACGTCAGGCCAGTGATCAACATATCAGCTGGAGTGACGTTGTGTACTGCGCATGCGCAAACCTATCGGAGGCATTTTTTTGCCGGGGGGGGGGGGATTTCTCGATAGAACACCGGGAGGCTCTAGATTACTTTTACTGGGCCCCAAAGGTACCGGCCCTCTTCACCAGCACCCACAGTGGTTCACACGGCTCTCCTGTTCCGCCAATAAACAGGAATACTACCTAAGAGAGCAGAAGATGATCAGGAAACGTGCATTTACTGACCCTCCCTGCGACTAATAAGCCCAGATGCAACTTGTATTATATCACTTCCGGGTTGACAGCTGTCATTCCTTGCTTACTAAAGCTTTAGATGCAGTTAATCAAGCATGTTCATTGGCTAATGTCACAAGTGGGTGGGCTCGGGTGCAGTGCTCTCCACCCCCCTGAGCCCACCCTTTATTAAGCCAATTAGAGACTCCGGCTCTAATCATGTGCTTAAAAAAAACACCTTGTAGAACTCTATGCGTCCGCAAACCATTGGAGATTAGGGGGCCTGCACAGTGAGATAGAGGGGGGCAGCGCCCCTGCGCCCCATATGGACCGGCCGCCGCTGGTTCCGAAAAAAAAAAACTGTTTGGCAACTCCATAGTCCTCAAGTATTTTATTTTGCCATAAACCAGTGAGTACACAGACAGGACCTATCTATGAGTCTGGCTCACCTAGAGCTGGCAGACAGTGCTGGTCATACAGCAGAAAAACAATAGTCTTTTGATTTTTATCACACAGAAAAATCAATTTCCTCCTCACCTCCTCAGAAGAACCTTCAGCTACTGCTCTCTTACTTAGAAAGCCTCAGAATGCAGCAAATTAGTGGTAATCCTCTGACTACTTATAGAGGCCTTAATTGCCTCATTCTGAACAGCTGAAGTCTTCCAACGCCCTTAGACCTTCTCTGGCTACTTTTGCAGCCAATGCCTAATAACAATTGGTGTATTGTCTAAACAAGGCAGAAATGTATGTCCCGTCTGTGACAACACCCACAGATTTACCTGACTTCCTGTCACAATATATATATATTATATAAATATATATATATAATATATATATATATATATATATATATATAATATATATATATATAAACATCAAGAATGGTTTCTGCCCCTCCTTCATTACTAACACATTTAATTGAGTCAAGGGGCTAAGACTACCAGACCCTCTCGGGCAGTGACTAGTGTAGGGCCCAAAACAATGCAGTGATATACCATATATCTTAGATAATAATATTATAAAAATAATATACACAAAAGTTCCAAGAGCCGTGATGGCAATATTGGCTGGATTAATCACAAAATTAATATTCTGTAGAAAAGTCCATGCAGTCCAAATTTGGAGATTAGATGATTAATAAGTCCATATGGTTATAAACACCCGTGAAATTCCAGAAACTGAAAACCAATTGTGAATCCACCACCAGTTGTGCAGCTGCTTACCAGAACTTCAGGTCCAGCCGGACCACTATCACTTAAGTCATAACCTCGTGGTTAAGACTTAAGTTGATAGTGGTCCGGCAGGACCTGAAGTTCTGGTAAGCAGCTGCACAACTGGTGGTGGGATTCACAATTGGTTTTCAGTTTCTGGAATTTCACGGGTGTTTTATAACCATATGGACTTAATAATCATCTAATCTCCAAATTGGACTGCATAGGACTTTTCTACAGAATATTAATTTTGTGATTAATCTCAGCCAATATTGCCATCACGGCTCTTGGAACTTTTGTGTATATTATTTTTATAATATTATTATCTAAGATATATGGTATATCACTGCATTGTTTTGGGCCTACACTAGTCACTGCCCGAAGGGTCTGGTAGTCTTAGCCCCTTGACTCTGTCAATTGCATTAAGATTGACACATCCCAGCGTCATTGACTACTGGTTTCACACTTATCAGTGTCCAGTGGGAACCAGGTGACCGCGTCCCCTGGTTCTACAGGACAAATCTACACCTCCAGTGTAGAGTTCTCGTTAAGTGCACACAATTTGGTCACATATCTGACACAAGTGCACAATAGAGTTTAGCGCAATTATCTCCCCCCTTTTTTCACTTGTTCATAATTTGGTTTATACACAATTTAATTGCTGCTTATCAACCTCAACCTTTCATCTTAGCGCAGTTGTTCCCAAAAAATTTTCCTACATTTAATTGACCAATCAGTGATTAATCACAAAATGTCAGCAGGTGTAATGCTGACAGAAGGAGGGTATATAATATATATTATAATACCTAATATAACACCTAGTGAAATAAAATAGAATAATACCATGTTGCTATAATGTATAGAGAAGAAAAATACATCCATAGAAAAATATTTAAAAAATATATGCATAGTAATATACAAATACACATACATCAAAAAAAAAAAAGGGGAAACAGATCTACAATCGTAACAGTGATTAATTTCCTTGGTATTCTCATTTGGATATTGAGTATCCACCAAACCTCACTAACAAAAGTTGGCGTGTGTATCCTCACCGCGAGAAAACAATTTAAACCTATAAAGGAAAAAGACAGCCATATTCCCACCATGTTCATACTTAAAATGTTTGGATACGTTAGATAGATTTTTGTCACTGTTATAAGATGCGTCATGGAAATGTTTACCAACCCTGATGGTGTTACTTCCTCTTGTTCCCTGTAGAGTAAAGCATAATGGGGCTACTGTGCATCGCATAGTAGCCATTATGTGACACTTACCTGCAGGAGAAGCCCGCGATGTCCCCATCTTCCTCGATAGTAGCGAGCGACCATTCTTCACCCCTCTTCCTTCCGGGGCCGCGAACTCCGCTCTGTGACTGGCCGGACTCGCGTGACGTCGCCTTTAACGGCATGACCCGAGATCGAAAGGGAACGCGTGCCCTTTCTAACTCCGGGCGCATGCACAGGGGAAAACGCTGTACGGCCATTTGCAAATATAATCCTAGACCGTGCAGGTCTGGGTGATATTTCAAGCACCTACAGTTAAGTCTTAATCTAGGCTTACTTCCAGGTTAAAGTGGTTGTAAAGTGCTTACAACCACTTTAATGGTCTATGTAACGGAATGACCCGGGACAAACAGAGACTTGTGAGGATGGAGGATACTCCTGTGTCAGCGTCTACTGATAACTCTTGGGTCTGAGTCCACTCTGTGCCCTTTGGGCATGGAGTGGCAAGTGAATCGTAATTCATGGATTCCATGAGATTTGACATCACGGAACAGTTCATATTGCAGGATCTTGAGAGACTACAAGATGTTGGTTAATTGTGACCCCACCAGTCAATATTCTATACTCATTTCTATGATAGTCTAGTGACATGCTAATTGCATCAGGGCTTGGAGGACATTCCATTGTCCTTGTGTAAAGGTGTTTTGTAACGGACAGGTGTTAATCCCAGGTCTGCTCCCAGAACTCTAATTATGCATACTAAAGACTGCTTACGTGTGATAACCCTGTCTACAATCTATTGATGCTCAGTAGGTGTCAAGCGGTATGCAGAGACGGAGTGGGGTGAAGGCTTTTGTTGTTAGTAATTGAGGAATGTTTAGTAATTAGCCTTAGTGTGTGATTGGGGTGGGGGGGCAGTTTGATTGTTCCTGTAAATCTCTGTGACCTGCTTTGTAACTATATAAAAAAGACTGAGAGAAATCATTAAAGTATCTTTACATTTGGAACAAGCACAGAGCGTGTCTCGTCTTGAATCTGGGAAAAATGGGATGCCTGCTGGTCTGTCTGTGTGTCAGATGAGCTGTTGTCGTGGATGGAAGGTCCGTAAACGTGGTGACCGTTACAGTGGTGGGCACAGCAGTGGGATAATTCCATCGCTTAAAGGACGGCGACAAGGACACAGACGATGGAGACGCTGTATGAACGGCTGAAGCTCTCTTCCCTCAAGGACTTACTGGAGAGTCGGGGCAGATCGGCCTGCAACCGTAAGAGAAGGGACATTATCGCACAACTTGTCGAAATGGATAGAGCTGAGAGGCCCAGCGTAACAGACAGGACACCCGATGAAGAGTTTTGGGACCGGGGCTGTTAGACGTGGACTGGCACAGTATGGACCTAATCCTCCACCGGAATCATAGACCGGGTTATAGCGGCTGTGGATGCCACTTGGCTAAGCAAAGAGGTGCTGCAGCAGCAGAAGTCACAGCAGCACCACTGAAGAGAGGGGGAGAGGGTACAGATGCCAGTCACCAGGGAAGTGGAGTTCCAGGGAGCCGGGGCAATTGGCCGCCTCTCCCCCAGCAACAAGCTGTGGTGGTAAAGCATTTACTCCCAGCTGAATCTCTGGCGGCAGGGCAGGGATGCTACTGCTGCGGCACACAACTGCAGCTTGAGCTGACATCGGGGGATGGGACTGTGGTCTCCCCCCAAAGCGACCCAGCAGAAGAGCTGGCAACAGAGCAGAGGCGCCACAAGCCTCTGCTCTCACCTAGCAGGAGAGGGAGTTCCTGTGGGAGTGGATGGGACTGTGGTCTCCACTCCAAGCGACCCAGCAGAAGAGCTTGGCAACAGAGCAGAGTGCCAAAAGCCTCTGCTCTCTACTAATGGAAGAGGGAGTTCCTGGGCAGTGGATGGACTGTGTCTCCACTGACACAACCCCAAAAATGGTGCGTCACCGAGACAGGAGGATGTCGGCTTGGCTTTGCAGCATCAGGGGATTTTCTACCACCACCAGTGGATGGGACTTCAGTCTCCACTGAATACCCCAGGGATGGGGGGGCAGTTGCCCGATCCCCAGCAGCATGAGGACTGAGCCCAGTCACCCTGTCTTCTCTCCAGCGGCTGAAAGGACTCCCAGGGAGAAGGGCCAGTCCAGGGCCTCTCCCCAGCGGCAGGCAGATTCTCTGAGAGAGACAGAGGTTGGTTGGGTGAGTAATGCTCTGTTTGGGAGCCATTTATTTGGGGGTACGGTATGGATACCAGCATTGGAGGACTGGATCTACTGACTGACTTCGGAGTCAACACCTTCGGGTCTCCTCCTGTGGTCAGTCTCCCACCGAAAGCGAGAGATGTAACGGAATGACCCGGGACAAACAGAGACTTTGTGAGGATGGAGGATACTCCTGTGTCAGCGTCACTGATAACTCTTGGGTCTGAGTCCACTCTGTGCCCTTTGGGCATGGAGTGGCAAGTGAATCGTATTCATGGATTAACATGAGATTTGACATCACGGACAGTTCATATTGCAGGATCTTGAGAGACTACAAGATGTTGGTTAATTGTGACCCTCAACAGTCAATATTCTATGACTCATTTCTATGATTAGTCTAGTGACATGCTAATTGCATCAGGGCTTGGAGACATTCCATTGTCCTTGTGGAAAGGTGTTGTAACGGACAGGTGTTAATCCCAGGTCTGCTCCCAGAACTCTAATTATGCATACTAAAGACTGCTTACGTGTGATAACCCTGTCTACAATCTATTGATGCTCAGAGGTCCAAGCGGTATGCAGAGACGGAGTGGGTGAAGGCTTTTGTTGTTAGTAATTGAGGAATGTTAAGTAATTAGCCTTAGTGTGTGATTGGGGTGGGGGGGGCAGTTTGATTGTCCTGTAAAGTCTGTGACCTGATGTACTATATAAAAAGACTGAGAGAAATCATAAAGTATCTTTACATTTGGAACAAGCACAGAGCAGTGTCTCGTCTTGATTCTGGGAAAATGGGATGCCTGCTGGTCTGTCTGTGTGTCAGATGAGCTGTTGTCGTGGATGGAAGGTCGTAAACGGTGGTGACCATTACAGTCTAGAACAGTGATGGCGAACCTTGGCACCCCACATGTTTTGAAACTACATTTCCCATGATGCCCATGCACTCTGCATGTAGTTGAGCATCATGGCAAAATGTAGTTCCAAAACATCTGGGGTGCCAAGGTTTGCCATAACCTGTCGAGAAGTACAGCCTACATATTGAATATTGCATTTGCTGCACTCAACAGCATAGAACCATGTTGTCCACTGCCACAATTTATATAATCCGGGATGGAAAATTCTCATCCAGTGGCACACAAAAACAACTGTCCTGTGCTGTTTTGAGTGTCTATAGCAAAGCAACATGTGTTGTTACCACAAATGTATGATCCCACAGAGCTAAGCCAGGTTTTATTGTGTCTGCCAGACTGAATATTACCTATGTTTGGCACGAAGGCTTGAAAATATACAGTTTGTCGTAATGATTGGTGCCAAATCATTATCTGTGGAGAGTCTAGTAAAGTGTTTTTGTATAATATTTTTTAATTTGGCTTGAATTCCAAGGAGAAGGCAGTAAAAAACCAGACCGGACTGGACTCTCTCCCTGGTACTTACGTTAACTTTACTAGTTTTAAACTCTCCCACGGTCAGCATTTTCAAACGTGTATGTCTATCTCTGAGGCCAGACTGGCTGCTCTAGCAACATTCCATTTGTCATATTGCCGTAAATGAAGCCTTGCTGTAATAGTATTGAAATCTTTATTAAAAGCTTCTTCTGTAGAGCAGTTGCGTCTGGCCCCTAGTAAACTCCCCTTTCGGATCAATCGCTTGGTGTGTGCGGGATGACAACTTGAGGCCGAAAGTAGTGAGCTGCCCACTCCTTGCGATAGGGTAGTTACGATACTCTAGACAGTATCTACCATTAACGTTATGTCTAAAACATTTATAGTATCATTATGGCTTTTAGAACTAAATTCCAAATTAGGGGACTTATCGATAACCCAAGATACAAAGGAGGCACAATCAAGAGAGGAACTATCCCAAAATAGGAGCAGATCGTCTATGTATCGACCGTACCATAAGATAGAACCTCCCATGGTTGGTAACTAGAGAAGAGAAAATTCTCCTCCCACAACCAATGTACAGGTTTACCAAGGATGGTGAGAAATGAGCCCCCATGGAGGCCCCCTAAGAGCCGGTTCACACTGGGGCGACCTGAGATCCGACTTCAAGTCGCCCCAAGTTTGCACCAAGTCGCGCGTCGAGAAAATTAATGGAAGTGAATGGAGCCATCTTAACCTCCCTGGCGGTATGATTCTGTCTGGAATTACGTACCAAAAGCGTACATCTATTTTGCAAGAAATTTGGCGTTTTATACTGTAGGCCTGTAATTTTTAGAAATAACTCACTTAAATTCTGACCAAGCAAGAGTCTTGTAAGGCATCCCGGGTATGATTTTTTTTTTAAAACAAAATAATAAATTAATAATATAATAAATAATTATAAATAATTATAACAAATAATAATATAATTATAATAAAAAATATTCAATAATGTAATTCAACCTCAAAATCACTGGAAATTTGCTCAGTTGCAGAATTGTCGCTGTTCATTATTTTTTTTTTTTTATGACGAATTTCCCCACAAATCGCTATCGCACATTTCTGCAAGGTGATTATAATTTATTATCGCTGTTTTCTAGCTGATCTAAAACCATTTTGACATAAAGGGACACTTTTGGGACAATCTACAGTTTTTAGGCAGAAATGACATTTTTTATTATATAAAAGTACATGCAGGGACACTGGGGCAGACCACTAGGGACAAGGGGGGTGTGTATTTTTTACATACAGTACTGTAATCTATAAATTTACAGTATACTGTATGTAAAGTGTTTGTTTACTTTTTTGAATTTTGGGCGCCGTTCTCCGTCCCCGTGCGTCGTAACGTCGCAGGGAACGGAGATCGGCGGCACACGGGGACTGTGAATCGAGCGAGGAGGTCCCGCTCGCTC
Organism: Rana temporaria; assembly: GCF_905171775.1. Classification (NCBI taxonomy): domain Eukaryota; kingdom Metazoa; phylum Chordata; class Amphibia; order Anura; family Ranidae; genus Rana; species Rana temporaria. Next base: position 34,760,627 of record NC_053490.1, read on the forward strand.
ACACAGCGGGGTGGCATCGCTGGATCCAGGGACAAGGTGAGTAATTTTCCCGTGATCCAGCAAAAGGTAAGCCGCGCCGCTGCTACGTCCACCCCGAGCGTGCCTCGGGGATACCGATTTTAGCATTGAAAACCAACCCCCGAGTCACGCTCGGGTTTACCGTCAGGGGGGTTAAATGTACACTACTGAAGGTCGCTCCGACTTCAGAAAAGGTTCCTGTACTACTTCAATCCGACTTCTAGGCAACTTGTAGGCAACTTGTACCCATTGATTTCAATGAAAGTCGCCTCAGAAGTCTGATCACTGTCTTAACTGAAGCAACAATACATGAAGATAACATACATTTCTCAGGCAAACCCCTCCCATCGCCAGGAGAGCTGATATGTTGTTGATTGGCCACTGGAAAGCCTCCTGTCCTGGAGGGCGACTTGAAGTTGCCTTTTAAGTTGCCTGATGATTCATACTCAAGTCGTGTCCAAGTTGCCTCCAAAGTCGTGTTGGAAGTCGTGTTGCCCCAGTGTGAATGGGCTCTTACACTGCAAGTAAAAAACTTGGTCAAACATGAAATAATTACGGGTAAGAAGGAAATCACTGCCATAACCAGAAACTCTATAAGAGCTGCATCATACATACTATATTGTATCAAATGGTATTGGAGAGCTTTGATTGCAAGGTCACGGGGAATACACAAGTATAATGATTTTGCATCTAATGTAAGTCACTGGTAACTGTTTTTGCACTCTACCTCCTGTATATGTTTCAATACTGATGAGGTATCCTTGATATAACCTGGCAGCCTAGTGACCAATGGCTGCAGGTATTGGTCTATCCATTGGCCCAATTTTTCAAACAGGGAGCTAATGCCTGCAACTATCGGTCTCTGCTGTACAGTAGTGACATTCTTATGTAGTTTTGCATGTGATGAAAAATGGGAATCTTGGGAAAATCAACCATCAGAAACTACACTACCTTGGTGTTTAACACTCCCATCTCCACACCCGTGACAAGCAGGCGGGATAACTGTTGCTTGAAGTCACTGTTCCACTGAAAAATTTTCACCTGGGTGGTGCTTGCAGGCTCGAATTGTGGCTGAGAGGAGACTGAAAAAATTGTTTCCTCCTGTCTGCAGCAGACTGATGACATCATTCTCCCAGATTGCACCGCTCAGCCGAGGCACAATCACCTGCTTTTTAATGTTACATTTTTTCTTTTAAAGTGATACCGTGGCTTTATAGTGTGATGTGTTGGAGGTTTATTCATCCAGACAATATATTATTACTATGATTTCTTGTTTGTGTATTGTAAACACTATTAGGTTTTGCAGCACCTTATCTGTTTTGGGTTATCACTTTTAAGGAGTCTGTAGTAGCGCGGAGGCTTTTTCTTTATTTTGTCACAATATATTATTACTATTATTATTATACAGGATTTATATAGTGCCAAGAGTTTACACAACGCTTTACATTATAAAGGGGGACAGTACATTTACATACCTTCCAAATTTTTGAGATGGAAACGAGAGACACCTATTGGAAAAAGTGAGCATAGACACACCTTAAAGAAGTAATTATACAAAAAAAAAGGGTCAGTTAAACCCCCAAGTCCTCTTTTTTAACCACTACTACTGTATTTATTGGCGTATAACACTCACTTTTTACCCTCAAAATAGAGGGGAAACTGTGCATGCGTGTATATACGCAGGGGGCTGTGGATGTTTTTTTCCTGAAACTTCCCTCTTAAAGTTAGGGTGCGTGTTATACGCCTGTGCATGTTATACGCCGATAAATACGGTATTCCTTTATACTGGCCTTTGAAATAAAAAAATGCAGAAATGTAAACATTTTATTTAAGGATTAGCCCTGGAAACACTTTTTGAAAGATGAAATAGTGCATTTTCTATCCAAATGATCTATATGGATCAGACCAAATGGGGGACAAATGAGGAGGAAAGAGGGACAGGGGGACTTTGTTCCAAATCAGGGACCGTCCGTTGGGAGCTATGCAATTAGAATACAGTCTAATACAGAAGAAATAGGAGGACATACAGTGCCTTGAAAAAGTATTCATACCCCTTGAAATTTTACACATGTTTGTCATGTTACAACCAAACACGTATGTATTTTATTGGGATTTTATGTGATAGACCAACACAAAGTGGCACATAATTGTGAAGTGGAAGGAAAATGATAAATGGTTTTCAACATTTTTTACAAATAAATATCTGAAAGTGTGGCGGTGCATTTGTATTCAGCCCCCTTGGGTCAATACTTTGTAGAGCCTCCTTTCACTGCAATTACAACTGCAAGGGATGTCTCTACGAGCTTTGCACATCTAGAGAGTGAAATGATTGCCCATTCTTCTTTGCAAAATATCTCAAGCTCTGTCAGATTGGATGGAGAGCGTCTGTGAACAGCAATTTTCAAGTCTTGCCACAGACTCTCAATTGGATTTAGGTCTGCACTTTGACTGGGTCATTCTAACACATGAATATACTTTGATCGAAACCATTCCAGTGTAGCTCTGGCTGTATGTTTAGGGTCGTTGTCCTGCTGGAAGGTGAACCTCCAACCAGTCTCAAGGTCTTTTGTAGACTCTAACAGGTTTTTCTTCTAAGATTGTCCGGTATTTGGCTTCATCCATCTTCCCATCAACTCTGACCGTCTTCCCTGTCCCTGCTGAAGAAAAGCATCCCCACAACATGATGCTGCCACCACCATGTTTCACAGGGTTCAGGGTGATGGCAGTATTACTATTCCGTCACACACAGTGTTTTGCTTTTAGGGCCAAAAAGTTAAATTTTGGTCTCATCTGACCAGTGCACCTTCTTCCACATGTTTGCTGTGTCCCCCACATGGCTTCTCGCAAACTACAAACAGGACTTCTTATGGTTTTCTTTCACCAATGGCTTTCTTCTTCCATAAAAGTCAGATTTGTGGAGAGCAACGACTAATAGTTGTCCTGTGGACAGATTCTCCAACCTGAGCTGTGGATCTCTGCAGCTTCTCCAGAGTTCCATGGGCCTCTTGACTGATTCTCTGATTAATGCTCTCTTGTCCTGACCTGTCAGTTTAGGTGGACGGCCATGTCTTGGTAGGTTTGCAGTTGTGCCATACTCTTTCCATTTTCGGATGATGGATTGAACAGTGCTCTGTGAGATGTTCAAAGCTTGGGAATTTTTTTTATAACCCAACCCTGCTTTATACTTCTCCACAACTTTATCCCTGACCTGTCTGGTGTGTTCCTTGGCCTTTATGATGCTGTTTGTTCACTAAAGTTCTCCATCAAATCTCTGAGGGCTTCACAGAACAGCTGTATTTATACTGAGATTACATTTCACACAAGGTGGACTCTATTTACTAATTAGGTGACATCTGAAGGCAATTGGTTCCATTAGATTTTAGTTAGGGGTATCAGAGTAAAGGGGGCTGAATACAAATGCAAGCCACACTTTTCACATATTTATTTGACAAAAAATGTAAAAAAAGCATTTATATTTTTTTTCTACTTCACAATTATGTGCTGGTCAAAATCCCAATAAAATACATTTTTGTTTTTAGTTGTAACATGACAAAATGTGGAAAATTTCAAGGGGTGTGAATTAGGGTGACCACATTTCCAAACTACCATTCAGGTACACCTCCCTTCCCAAAAATCAGCTTGTGCTGTAACAAATCACAGCACAGTGATTGGACACAAGAGGCGGGATTTATGATTTCTCCAATCACAAGCGAGGGGGCAGGGATTGTGCTCCTCCAGGAATTCCCGGCCAGGACAAGTACTGTCATAATATAAATAAAATAAGCCACGCAAATAACGTGATAATTTAAACAAAAACACATCTAGCATACATATTGTAATCTTTGTGCTATTGATTGGTTGAAATCACTTTAACGAATGGGTTGCCCTATCCGTAACACATTCCAATGAGTCTCAGTGAAAAAAGTGAGCAAATCAATGTCCTATATTCGAAGGGAAGGACGCATCAGATGGTGGTTTGGTAGCTGAAATACACTCTTTCCTTCAAATAAAATGGTGACATCAAACCAAAGGGAACCACAGAACAGTGATAAGATAGAAAGGAAATCCTCCACCTTCCAAACAAACTGCCTCTTACCGAAAGGGAAGATCCCAACCAGATCCCTACCCAGCCTAGGGGTCTATGTAGCAGGATATCCTTTATCCGGTATCCGATAAATCTCCCACCTCTCACAGATGATCAATTGTGATTACAGCCAAGGTGAGGAAGGAAAGAAGGCTGACAAAGCGTAATCCAGTAAAACAATTTAATTAGGGTTGTTACTGATCAAAATTTTTCTGTTCGATACATTTTTTTTTTAATCGATTAATCGACTAATTTCGATTAATTATAACACACATACAGGTCCAACTACTTTTAGCTGATCTCCTTGCAGGCTGATTCCCAGTGCAGCTACCAACCACTGGAAAAATGGATAGCAGGATACAAAAAAACACACAAAGGCAGCGCTCAATGGGAATAGCATTAAAACTTTTATAGTCTTCAAGTAGGTAACCAAATAAATATTGCACTGGAGATAAAATCGATGTAGCTACATAAACTGTAAAAATGGTGTGAGTAATACCAAACGGTACCAAAAGCAGTCAGAAAAAACATGTAGCTAAGTATGATACTGGTATAAAAATGTGTACAACGATACCACTGCTGAATCCAGATGAGGAGAGGTTAACATCAGTCGTCGGCATGTAGATGTCCCATGAAGGGAACTATCACAACTCCCAGTGGATGGTTGTAGCATCCCAGGTTGATAGAGGGAAGTGATAGAGGGAAGTGTAACAGCCCTTGCGTGTGGCAGATAGTAAGGTCCCGCCGGCATGCAGATATGAAGGCACAGCAAAGGAGCCCTTCAGATGGACACGGCAAGCCCCGCCGGTGTCCGTGACATTACTGGATTTCCAACGAAACTCCCTGAAGGCCCAGAAGCCAGCCGAGAGGTGAGTACCAATCAAAAGAATTTTAATCAATCAAAAAGATTTTAATCGATCAAAAAAAGTAAAGATTAATCGATTAATTAAAAGTTAATTTGCACAGCCCTAAATTTAATGTAAAAAATATTTAAAATCGCACTTACAATAAGTAGATAAAAAATTAGCATGTGAAAGTTTTGTAGCCGGCCGTCTAACACAGCCCGTTTACTCCGGGACACTGTATGTAGTGATGACGTCAGCACGCCGCTACCCTACGCCGTTTCGTCACAATTGACTTCGTCCTGGAGTACTGTCCGTGAGTAAAGCAGTGATGTGGCGGCCTTTTTTGGGGCATCAGATTGGCCCGGGGGTAGCTGTGTCAGTTTCATTCCGGGACACTGTATTACCCTGGAATGAAGGTTCCCGGGACAGACCTGCAAAATACTATTTCAAGGCACTGTATATTGTCAGTACACTGAGGCCCCGTACACACGTCCGAGGAACTCGACAGGCAAAACTCATCGTTTTGCTCGTCGAGTTCTGTGTGAAGCCGCCGAGGATCTCGGCGAGCCAAGTTTCCTCATTGAACAACGAGGAAATAGAGAACATGTTCTCTATTTGGCTCGACGAGGAACTCGTCGGCTTCCTCGGCCGAAAGTGTACACACCGCCGTGTTTCTCGGCAGAATTCAGCTCCGATCGAGTTTCTGGCTGAATTCTGCCGAGAAACTCGGTCGTGTGTACGGGGCCTGACAGGTCAACTTTAATATGCATAGTTGGATTACCTGCGTGTTCAAGCACAGGGAACATTCATATTTGTACACTTTATTTTATAACTGTCGTTTTCCACATCTCATACATCAATTAATATTATTTACATTTCACATACATTTAGCCGGGTTCTATGGTGTATGTCCTGGAAGGTCTTGTGGAAAAGGCCGATAACTGTAAACATTCTACATTTTGTTTCTTATCGTGGGCTGATAAGGCAGATAAATACAGTTATTTGGGTAACAATGAAATACAAAGCATTTCTTATCAAGATAGGGCGGGTAAACCAAGATTGCCAAAGACATGTCTTATCTAAGATGGCCGCCTGTCTGTCAGGACAAATATTACATAGTGACGTGTAAGCTGCAGCTTGCAGGTATATACGTGCTGCCAGAAATGTTCCGTTTCACAGAGATTGATCGCTTGTTGACAATGCAAACGCCCAAACAAATGTGGAAATAGTACAAATAAAATTAGCAGCATTTTTCATTGGATATGTGATATGTGATTGGATGATGGAAGTCATCGGAGCTTCCTCTCATTTACTAAGCTCTGGAGAAAATTTCCTTGCAGAGGGCAACTGCACTTGCAATGTGCAGAGTCCATTCGCCTTTAGTAAATCAACTCCATTGTCACTGATATAATTGATAGTTTGCCTTTTGCACTGAGACAGGAATTCTTAGAAACAGGAGACTTATAAATATAGATACTTACACAGAGGAAATGTGTCAATAAACTAAATTCCCCAGTTGTTTAAAAAAAACTCTAGCAAATTTGCTATTGTCATGTCAAAAATTCAACCGGCCTGCACGCTATGCATTGGACATGATGCAAGGCAGAAGGGTGAGAAACGCACAAAGGAAAAGAAATAAGAAAGCCGGTAATTTGTTTTCTAACATATGTTTCAGATCTTGAAAAGGTTTTAAAAAGCAATGTAAAGACCAGACACGTGGGCGTTGTTTGGCCATTTTGAAACACATGTCAAAATCAGCAAATTCCCAATGACTTCAGTGGTGGAGAAGCGTACAGGACATTTCAGAGACCTGCTTTGCGTTTCGTCAGGCGATTTTCTGTACTTGATCAATGGCAGTCACCGTAAGGGCACATAGAAAACAAGAGTTTTCTATGGGACCTGTTCACGTTGTACTGCTGCTTTCAGGTTTCAGTGTGTTGTGGAAAAACGCAGATGACCTGATTTTTTCCAAAAAGGATTGGAGCTAGCATGAGCGGTCCCCGTGTAGCACTACCCCCGAAGGAGCTGCTGGTTTGTTTTGGGCGGCATGTTACCTCTAAGTCCTCGCCGTCTAGGGTATCAGATGAGAGTTGAGAAAAAGTTCAATGTCCACACTTTGGACTTCTTTTTCTTTGCTTTATTTGCCGCACTTGGTAAAAGAATAAAATAAGTAGTTGAAGAGGTGGAAGGGTAATAGGTAATAGTAAAGATAAAAAGCAAAAAAGTGCAATCAGCGCAAAAATTATTACCCAAACCCCCCCCCGTATGCAAGCTGAACACTATAGAATAAACACAAAATTCTAGTGGCAATCATATAAAAAGGAAAAGTGCAGCACAATATTACCAAATAAATAAATTTGCAAATCGATATCCAATAAAGAAAAATATAACCAGAAACATTTATATGAATAAATATATTAAGCATGTGTCAAGTGAAAAAGTCCATAGTGATGATCCACCAGTGCTGAAGAATTCACAAATTGTGACAACTAGAGAGACCTATGGTGGAGGGATTGTCACAATTTGTGAATTCTTCACCACTGGTGGATCATCACTATGGACTTTTTCACTCTTCTCCGATTGCCCCTATTGAAAGCCACTTGCTATGGTCACTCGTGCGTGCTCGCTTCTGAGCCCTGCTCTGTGTGTCCATAAGTAGTACTCCATATTACCATTGCACACCTTCCTGGATAAAGCTCTGAGCCCAGGTTCACACTGGGCTGTGGGAGTGAAGCCGTGCGAGTTCAGTTGAACTTGCACAATTTCACTTACGCTTGTCAGTCCCGATTTCGGGCCGCGATTACAAATCACTGATGGGAAAAAAACGATGGCGCCCACACCCGATCGGTTCGTCTGATAAAAACGTTTTCATCAGACGAACCGATCGTGTGTACAGGGCATTAGAGGTCGGAGGGTGCTGACGGAAAAAAAAGGGGGATGCCATCCAGGCCCCTGGGGACCACCCTGGGGACAATCGGGCCCCTAAGAGGTCGAGGGGGGCTTTTGGTGCTGCAAAAAATATATAAAAAAAGGGGGATGCCATCCGGGCCCATGGGGACCACCGGAACTTTTAGAATTAAGCCTCGTACACATGACCAGTTTTCTCGGCAAAAATCAGCAAGAAAACTTCTTGCTGAGAAAACCATTCGTGTGTACAAGGCTTTTAGGTTTCTCGTCTGGAAATCTAGCCAGAATCTCGACGAGAAAAAAAGAGAACCTGCTCTCTTTTTTCTCGTCGCGATTCTTGTCGGCCTGTTTCCCGCCGAGAAACCCGAGAGTGTGTATACTTACCTGTCGCCGTGGAAACCTGCGCAGTCTCGAAATGACTTTGACGCATGCGCGGTAGCTTCCACGGCATAGGTAAGGTGAAGCAAGATGGCAGCGACGGCATCGAATGTGACGAGCACATGCTCGTCATACGCGATGACGTCACCGCGTTTTTTGCTTTCAAGAGAACCGCGGTTCTTTTGAAAGGTCAGTGTGTACACTCGGGCGGCAAGAGATTCTTGCCAAGAATCTCGTCAGGTAAAACAACGGGTTTTTCCTGACGAGATTCTTGTCTGTGTGTACAGGGCCTTACTTTAAGAAAAGGTAAATAGTGCCTTGCATTGTAAAAACACAAGGCATCGCTCCCACTGTAGGCACAGAGCGGGCACTAACACGGAGCGTACTGGGTACTGTGAACAAGTCCTAAGAGTGTTCTAAAAGGGAACAAGTTACAATTGGCCTAATACAAGAATTGAATTATACAGCATTTGTTTATTATAACTGTGCAGGTTCACCCATAAATGTTTTATATTTGCCTTATTATTTGGTTTCACTTATATTTTATGAGGGTGATTCTTGAGCCGACAGCCAGATGTGAGAGGGCCCCTGAGGTTTCCCAATTGCTGCCCTGTCAAGTGTCTGACTTCATGCTGATAACATTCATCATCTCCCAGCATTGTCATTAGTATTAGTTGTATCAGTGGACGGTTTAAAAAAACGTAAACAAAAATTTGGAAAAAACTCTAAAACCCATAATAAAAAAGGTAGCGCACAATCTTTAACTCCTTTATGAGGAAGGTATAACAAATCAAAAAGTGTTACTATACAACAGTAAAATCAGTCTGTACATACAGTAAAGCATGCTTGTTATACTAACTGTAGAACCAAAGGGGGAATCCTCCGCATTGTGTAAAAAGACTATGTTATCCTGTCTCTCTGCTCTTTTTCCACTGACTCCAGTCAATCTCCTGATAGAACAGAGCATTAGGGGACAAGGAGCACATGCTCAGTTTGCTGCGTATTGCTAGAGAGCAGTGGTGGCTGGTGCTATATATTTTTTTTGGAGGGGGGGGGGGCGCGGCGGCTTCACCAGGCGTTTTCTCCTCCTCTATCTCTTATCCTCCTTTCTTAAAGGGAGTGCTCCTAATCTCAGCTTGTTACCTGTATACAAGACACCTGTCCACAGAAGTAATGAATCAGATTCCAATCTCTCCACCATGGCCAAGACCAAAGGGCTGTCCAAGGATGTCAGGGACAAGATTGTAGACCTACACAAGGCTGGAATGGACTACAAGACCATCGCCAAGCAGCTTGGTGAGAGGGTGACAACAGTTGGTGCGATTATTCACAAATGGAAGTAACACAAAATAACTGTAATTTTCAGGGAATGACCCTGAATGACTATTTTACAGGTGAAACTCGAAAAATTTGAATATCGTGCAAAAGTTCATTTCTTTTACTAATGCAACTTAAAGGGGTGGTAAAGGTTTGTTTTTTATTTTTTAAATAGGTTCCTTTAACCCCCCTGGCGGTATTCCCGAGTCTGACTCGGGGTTACATTTTTCTGCTGTGATCGGGAACACCGAGTCAGACTTGGGCTTGCCTCGCAGCATCCATAGGCAGGGTTTACTTACCTTGTCCCTGGATCCAGCGATGCCACCGCGCTGTGTGAGCGAGCGGGTGCTCGCTCGATTCACACAGTGCCTCTGTGTGCCGCCGATCTCCATTCCCTACAACGTTACGACGCATGTCGCCAAATTCAAAAAGGTAAACAAACACCTTACATACAGTATACTGTAATCTTATAGATTACAGCACTGTATGTAAAAAATACACACCCCCCTTGTCCCTAGTGGTCTGCCCAGTGCCCTACATCTTCTTTTATATAATAAAAACTGTTCTTTAATCCTGCAAACTGTAGATTGTCCATAGCAACCAAAAGTGTCCCTTTATGTCATAACTTTATATTAATGTGCTTTGATACAGCACTTTGGGAACATCCAATTTTGCAATTACCTTTTGAGGCTTTCCCTCCTTATGGAGGGTGTCAATGATGGTTTTCTGCACAACTGTCAGGTCAGCAGTCTTTCCCATGATTGTGATTCCTACTGAACCAGACTGAGAGGCCATTTAAAGGCTCAGGAACCATTTGCAGGTGTTATGGCTTAATTACCTGATTAGAGTGGGACACTTTGAGCTAGAATATTGCACCTTTCCACAATATTCTAATTTTCTGAGATTGTGGATTTGGGGTTTTCATGAGCTAGAAGCCATAATCATCACAATTATGACACATCACGGCTTGAACTATCTTGCTTTGCATGTAATGAGTCTATTTCATATATTAGTTTCACCTTTTAAGTTGCATTAGTGAAATAAATGAACTTTTGCATGATATTCAAATTCTTCGAGTTTCACCTGTATATTACATCAGATTTAGGTTCTTTGACTGCTTTACAGAATGTGGATCATCAGCGCTTACTCAGCCTGGTATTTACAAGCAGAATAGTTCACATAGCTATACACAAGCTTACATCTGTGTGCGATGGATCAAGGTCTCTCACTATCCATATTGTGATCTCACTTTATGAGACAGTTAGAGAAATGTCAGGGGTTATGGGATTAATCATTCACTCGATTTACAAGTGACTTTTTATTTTATTTGTGAGCGTAGGCAAGTTTTTTTAGCATTGCAATTCAATAGCATAGGGGCACATCTGTTTAACAGATTTACATATCTTAATGTTGCTACATATACAGTATATTACAGGGTATAAGTATCTTGGTTGACTATTACCCAATTAGTACTGTATATGTATAAAAAGTGTGTGTATATATATATATATATATATATATACACACACACTATATTGCGAAAAAGTATTGGGACGCCTGCCTTTATACACACATGAACTTTAATGGCATTGCAGTCTTATAGCTAGATTCAGAGAGAGTTACGCCGGCGTATCAGTAGATACGCCGTCGTAACTCTGAATCTAAGCCGTCGTATCTTTAAGTGTATTCTCAAAATGAGATACACTTAAATCTAGCTAAGATACGACGGCCTGCACCGTCATATCTTAGCTTTCTACTTATGTCGGCCGCTAGGGGCGTGAACGCTTATTTACGCCTAGAATGCGTAAATCAGCGAGATACGCCTATTCACGAACGTACGCTTGCCCGTCGCAGTAAAGATACGCCGTTTACGTAAGACATACGCCGGCGTGAAGATAAAGCTGCTCCCTAGGTGGCGCAGCCCATGCAAGGTATGGACGTCGGAACAAGTCTATCTTTTTACGTCGTTTGCGTAAGTCGTACGCGAATAGGGCTGTGCGTAAGTTACGTTCACATCGTAGGCAGTGTTCGACGTATCTTAGGCATTCTATCCGACGTATGCGCACTGAGATATGTCCACGGACGGCGCATACGCCGTTCCTTAAAAACGTCAATCACGTCGGGTCACGAATCATTAACATAAAACACGCCCCCCTGTTCCTCATTTGAATTAGGCGCGCTTAGGCCGGCCCATTTACGCTACGCCGCCGTAACTTAGGATGCAAGTGCTTTGTGAATGCAGCACTTGCGTCTCTGACTTACAGCGGCGTAGCGTAAATGCGATACGCTAAGCCTGCACAAAGATAAGCCAGTCTTTCTGAATCTGGCTATTAGTCCGTAGGGTTCAATATTGAGTTGGCCCATCCTTTGCAGCTATAACAGCTTCAACTTTTTTGAAAAGGCTGTCCACAAGGTTTAGGAGTGTGTCTATAGGAATGTTTGACCATTCTTCCAGAAGTGCATGTTGGACGAGAAGGCCTGGCTCGCAGTCTCCGCTCTAATTCATCCCAAAGGTGTTCTATTGGGTGCAGGCCAGCAGGGCAGCCATCACAAATTTTGGGGCCCCTTACACAGCTTTAGGCAGGGCCCCCCTGGAGCAGTTCTCTCCTGATAATAAGCGGGGGGGGGGGCAGGGACCATTGGGCACCTTACAGGTGTAATGCAAAAAAAAACGGGAGGGGGGCCGGCTGGGCCTGTAAGGGGCCCTGACAAACATGAAAAGTGTAGCGCATAAAATGAATAGATCACCCAATGAAAGGATGAATAAACAGTGCATCAAACAAATAGTGAAAAAATTATGATGACAATATATCAACCAAAAAAGTGATGTATATGCATAGACACTGGATGGTGTATATATAAAATCTAAATAAATATATGTGAAAAAAAATTCCAATGTGATGAAAATTGGTGATAATATTCCCAATGCCTCGGAATGAAGTGCAGTAAAGAAATCCACCACCGATCATTGAAAGGAAGGCTTACCAGAGATACTGTACCCAGAGGGTCAGTAAAGCAGGGTATAAACCACTCTCAGGCCTGGATCACTGGCTGCAATTCTCACGGAGACGTCTCGCACGTCAATCAGAGAGGAACCCAGGGATCAATTCAGGAAAAAGGTCACTTCCAGGGGTACCCAATGTGGGCCAAAATTGAAACCAATATGTAGAGATGTAGGAGAAGAAGAGAAAGGCACATAGCGTAATACTGAAAGGTACCAATGTTTAATGTAGGTAAAAACACTTACATTATAAAAGGTGATCAGCGCTTTCAAATGTACAAAGTGGCAGCGGAGTCACCCGACGCGTTTCGCATCAAATAATGCATTGCCTGGGGTCCATTGGGCCCCTTACAGGTGTAATGCAAAAAAAAAACTCGCTCATCCATGTTTTTATGGACCTTGCTCTGTGCACTGATCCAAATCATTTGGTGGAGGGGGTGTTATGGCGTGGGGTTGTTTTTCAGGGGTATGACTTGGCCCCTTAGTTCCAGTGAAGGGAATTCTTGAAGCATCAGCATACCAAGACATTTTGGACAATTTCATGCTCCCAACTTTGTGGGAACAGTTTGAGGACGGCCCCTTCCTGTTCCAACATGACTGCGCACCAGTGCACAAAGCAAGGTCCATAAAGACATGGATGAGCGCATTTGGGGTGATGGAACTTGACTATGTCTATTCATAGTTAGCAAAGAAACCTACATGTGACACACCTTGCTGTTTGCTCTAAATGTTGCTCTTTGGTTCCCCCGGAACAGTCTCCTGTAAGGTATTTAGGAGTTAAAGCAAATTAGCAGCTCTGTCTGAGCTCTGATCCTTTTTCCCAAAAGGGAACATGTAACCCAGGCCTCAGTAATGTTATTATATTATTATTATTATACAGGATTTATATAGCGCCAACAGTTTACGCAGCGCTTTACAACATGAGGGAAGACATTATAGTTACAATACAATTCAATACAAGAAGGATCAGAGGGCCCTGCTCGTTAGAGCTTATACAGGAATTATATAGCGCCAGCAGTTTGCGCAGCGCCTTATAACATGAGTGCAGACAGTACAATTCAATACAGAAGGAATCACAGGGCCCTGCTAGTTAGAGCTTACAATCTAAAAGGCATCAACTATAAAAAAAATATTGATTGTCCGATTGTCTATTCCTGTGACTTCAGTTGGGCTTTAACCGCTTAAGGACCGCCTCCTGCACATATACGTTGGCATGAATGGCACGGCTGGGCACAAGCACGTACAGGTACGTCCTCTTTAAGTGCCAAGCCGTGGGTCGTGGGCGCGCGCCCGCGGCGCACGCGACCCGGTCCGAAGCTCCGTGACCGCGGACCCGATCGCCGCTGGAGTCCTGAGATCGATCCCCGGGGGTGAAGAACGGGGAGAGCTGTGTGTAAACACAGCTTCCCCGTTCTTCACTGTGGCGCCATCATTGATCGTGTGTTCCCTTTTATAGGGAAACACAATCAATGACCTCACACCTACAGCCATACCCCCCTACAGTTAGAAACACAAATGAGGTCACACTTAACCCCTTCAGCGCCCCCTTGTGGTTAACTCTCAAACTGCAATTGTCATTTTCACAGTAAACAATGCATTTTTAATGCATTTTTTGCTGTGAAAATAACAATGGTACCAAAAATGTGTCAAAATTGTCCGAAGTGTCCGCCATAATGTCGCAGTCACGGAAAAAATCGATGATCACCGCCATTAGTAGTAAAAAAAAAAAAATGTGGAGTGTCGTGCATGCCCCCTCCCTTGGACTACAGGAGAGTCAGGACGCCCACTAACACACAGCTCCTTTCTCTATCTGCAACGTAGAGAGCGTTCTGACTCTCCTGTAGTCCAAGGGATTGGGCGAGCACGACACTCCACACCAGGGAGAAAGCCTTGCATTACTGTGTGGAGTTACAGACAGAACAGGAAGTGAGGATTTCTCAGAAGAAATAAGGACATTTAAAAGCAAAATGGAAGGATGAGGTAAGTGAAGGAGGACTGCACTAAGGTAAAGGAAGATATTTAGGGAAAAAAATAAAATTACCTTTACAAACCCCTTTAAGCATGATAACAAGCGAACATTTTTCAGCAAGCATAGAAAACATGTCAAATGAAACTAATAGCTCCACCTGCTGGATTAACGTGAAATTACACAATATTTATATGGGATATTTCATATTTATCGGCTAAAAAAAAAACAACAGTTTTTTAAATCGATTTTTTCTGGCTCTGACCGTAGTTAAAAAATAAAACAAATATGCAAAGCCATTGTACAGATTAGGAGATCAGCTGACAAGTAGTCCCAGTGCGTGGGATGTTTTCTGGCACTGCTGGTGCACATGTTCATTCTTCAGATAAGAGTTATAAAACAAGGTGCAGTGTCACATCAAATAGGAGATTATTGGAAAGGGCAAACACAAGGGTTTATCCTCTGTAAATAGCAATATCAAACAGCTGCTGCATTACTTCTATGTGTGCGGGGGGTGGGGAGGCGAGGAGCAGATGTGTGTCAGATTCACCTCTGTAAAATTGAATGGGAGTTGTGAAGTTCTGAATCATTGAAACAACAAATATCACCTCCCCAGCTTATTCTGAGCCGCCTGGTCCATTGCCGCTTCATGACGGCTGAGGGTTTTATTATCTCTTATGCCGCGTACACACGACCGTTTTTCATGAGGAGAAAATGCAATTTTTTTAATTGGTCGTGAAAAACGGTCGTGTGTAGGCTCCAGAGCATTGTTCTCGATGAGAAAAATGGGCATTAAAAATTTAGAACCTGCTCTATTTTTTCTCGTAGTTTTTCACATTGTCGTTTTTTCTCCTCGTGAAAAGTGGTCGTGTGTAGGCTTTAACGAGGGAGAAAAAAACGTGCATGCTCAGAAGCATGTTATGAGATGGAAAATGTGCATAATCAGCCCAAAGGGTGGCGCCATTCGAAAGGAACTTCCCCTTTTTATAGTGCCGTCGTACGTGTTGTACGTCACCGCGCTTTGCTCAAGCATTTTTTATCACGATCGTGTGTGCGCAAGGCAGGCTTGAGAGGAATCACGCCGAGAAAAACATTGTTTTTTCCCATGACATGAATAACGGTCGTGTGTACGCGGCATTACTCATTGCTACAGCTGTACCGCGTGTCGTTTTTTACACCCTATTCTGGTCACACATTTGGTGTCAATTTATTTTTCTTTGATTTGACCATATTAACCACTTCCTTACTGGGCACTTAAACCCCCTTCCTGCCCAGACCAGCTTTCAGCGCTGACGCATTTTGAATGACAATTGCGCGGTCATGCAACACTGTACCCAAATTTTATTTTTATAAAGACAGAAAATTTTGAAAAAAAAACAACAATATTTTTTTACTTTTTGTTATAATAATATCCCAATTTAAAAAAACAAATAAATAAATGTTCTCAGTTTAGGCCGATACGTATTCTTCTACATATTTTTGGTAAAAAAAAATCGCAATAAGCATTTATTGATTGCTTTGCGCAAAAGTTATAGCGCCCTACAAAATAGGGGATAGTTTTATTGCATTTTTATTAATTCATTTTTTTTTTTACTACTAATGGCGGCAATCAGCGACTTTTTTCATGACTGCGACATTATGGCGGACACTTCGGACAATTTTGACACATTTTTGGGACCATTGTCATTTTCACAGCAAAAAATGCATTAAAAATGCATTGTTTACTGTGAAAATGACAATTGCAGTTTGCACAAGGGGGCGCTGAAGGGGTTAAGTGTGACCTCATCTGTGTTTCTAACTGTAGGGGGGTGTGGCTGTAGGTGTGACATCATCGATTGTGATTCCCTATATAAGGGAACACACGATCGATGACGGCGCCACAGTGAAGAACGGGGAAGCTGTGTTTACACACAGCTCTCCCCGTTCTTCAGCTCCGGGGACCGATCGCGGGACTCGAGTCCCGCGGTCACGGAGCTTCGGACCGGGTCACGGGCGTGTGCCCGCGACCCACGGCTAGGCATTATACAATCACGTACAGGTACGTGATTGTGCCCAGCCATGCCATTGGTGGGTTGGTGTTAACTGAAGCAATATGACATAAAGCAAATTGCCTTGTTCATTCATTTCGTTTTGGATAGCGTAGGAATGGTTAAAAGCCCTGTGAGGCTTTGTGTCCCTTTGGGGAGATTACTGTCACTTCCTGTCCCAGGGACACAACAGGAAGTGAGACAAAATTTGACCAGGGTAAGGGAAAAAAATCCTTCCATTGTGTTCCAGTGACAACTTGTAGCTTTCCATCACGTTCTTCCCCATTGACAAATAAGAGGGATAAATTTCCCCAGAGGGGGCACAGACAGCAATAAAAAACAGACAGAAGTTGTAACCCTTTCATACTGCGAAAGACAAAGTTTTGGCTTTGAAACTTCTTGAAGTTCTCTGGTGGATTCTAGAAGGCAGTAAGGCAAATAAAGTGTGTTATCTGGTTGCTATGAATAAAGATTTTTCCCAGCATATGTAAAGCATGTAATGGATATTAAGCTGTATCTAACCCCAGAGGAATGTGCGAGGTGCAGAGAGGGGAGGAAGTGAACCGACACAATTGGAATGTTTAAGGTTGCTGCCTCCTCCGCCAGCTGCCATGACTAGGGTATAAAAGGTGCTTTGTTGTCCTAACTGCTGGACCACCACTTCACCACTAACCTTAAGAAAAGACACATGAAACCCAAGTTGGAGTTTAATGGCCATAGCAGCCTTTTATTAACAACATTAAAAATAACCTTTCAACACTATAAACATATGAACCTATAAACATATGCAACATATGAACATCCAGAACAGACTGACAAATAGGAGTCACAAAGTCCTCGTGGGCATCTATTTCTAGTACCTGCATAACTACTGCAAATGTTTAGGCCTCCAGCTGCAACAAACACCGACACGGAGACAAACAACTACTCACAGATACCACCAACCATAATAACGGGAGCCGTACCGAGGACAGGTCTAAACCATAATAATTGGAGCCGTACCAACGATGGGTCCCAACCATAATAAAGGGAGCCGTACCGAGGATGGGTCCCAACCATAATAACGGGAGCTGTACCGAGGACAGGTCCCAACCATAATAACGGGAGCTGTACCGAGGACAGGTCCCAACCATAATAAAGGAAGCCGTACCGAGGATGGGTCCCAATCATAATAAAGGGAGCCGTAACGAGGACGGGTCCCAACCATAATAAAGGGAGTCGTACCAAGGATGGGTCCCAATCATAATAAAGGGAGCCGTAACGAGGACGGGTCCCAACCATAATAATTGGAGCCGTACCGAGGATGGGTCCCGACCATAATAATTGGAGCCGTACCGAGGATGGGTCCCCACCATAATAAAGGGAGCCGTACCGAGGACAGGTTCCAACCATAATAATTGGAGCCCTACCAAGGACGGGTCCCAACCATAATAATTGGAGCCGTACCGAGGACGGGTCCCAACCATAATAATTGGAGCCGTACCGAGGACGGGTCCCAACCATAATAAAGGGAGCCGTACCGAGGACGGGTCCCAACCATAATAATTGGAGCCGTACCGAGGACGGGTCCCAACCATAATAACGGGAGCTGTACCAATGACAGGTCCCAACCATAGTAAAGGAAGCCGTACCGAGGATGGGTCCCAATCATAATAAAGGGAGCCGTAACGAGGACGGGTCCCAACCATAATAAAGGGAGTCGTACCGAGGACGGGTCCCAACCATAATAAAGGAAGCCGTACCGAGGATGGGTCCCAATCATAATAAAGGGAGCCGTAACGAGGACGGGTCCCAACCATAATAATTGGAGCCGTACCGAGGATGGGTCCCGACCATAATAATTGGAGCCGTACCGAGGATGGGTCCCCACCATAATAAAGGGAGCCGTACCGAGGATGGGTCCCAACCATAATAATGAGAGCCATACCGAGGATGGGTCTGAACCATAATAATAGGAGCTGTACCGAGCATGGGTCCCAACCATAATAATGGGAGCTGTACTGAGGATGGGTCCCAACCATAATAATAGGAGCTGTACCGAAGATGGGTCCCAACCATAATAATGGGAGCCATACCGAGGATGGGTCCCAACCATAATAATAGGAGCCGTACCGAGGATGGGTCCCAACCATAATAATGAGAGCCTTCCCGAAGACAGGTCCCAACCATAATAATTGGAGCCTTCCGGAAGACGGGTCCCGACCATAATAATGAAAGCCGTACCGAGGACAGGACCTTGTACCCCGCCGGCTGCCACAACAATGCCACCAGATCAAGGTCCAACCTCAGACAAAAAAAAACATGGAACACAGTAAGGGCGGGAGGGTGGGCAGTTGCCTCAAGCATGCTCTCCTCCTTTCTGCCGCCCCACTTGCTACCGCCCACCCCACCAATCATGTAAGTGCTATTTTAATGATGCTTTAAACTGCCCAGAAACACCCCAAACCAAACCCCTTTAACCCTGTCATGGCGGCCTTGTGTTCATGCCTTTTCTTTTCTGACTCAGGGCCTTTCTTTACAGTATTTAGATTGAAGAGGTCATTGATTGCGCTAGTATTTCAGAGTCTGGTAGCCCATCTACTTTCAACAGCTCTGGCACTACCTGTAAGTCGCTGAGCAGCTGGCTATACTGGCTCTTGTAGTTCTTGTAGTTTCACAACAGCCAACCAGTCCTGCTCTGAGGGTAGTGGTATACGAATAAACATTTTCATGTAAGCCTATGGCAATCAGTGAATAGACAAAAAGCCAATGCAGAACATCAGCAACGATTTGTGGAATGCAGACTGCATTGTTCTACAATAAAGCAGATATCACATGATAAAGCATGTCACCTTCTGATTAACTGCTCACCTTAACTCAACTTAGTGTTTACATCCTGGAGGATACCCGAAAAAAAAAGGATGCAAAAAAAAAAATACATGCCAGTGGGGGCACTGGAGGGGGAGGCACTTTTGGCATGATACATTTCTGAAACAGCCATTAATGGCACCTCAACGCATTGCACTGTGTTTGATGAGTTACTGCAACGTGTATGTGAGCAGACCCTTAAAGTGTTACTGAAACCACAACAGTAAAATCAGTCTGTGTATGCAGTAAAGCATGCTTGTTATACTTACTGTGGTACCTAAGGGGTTAATCCTCCGCATTGTTTAAAAAGACCCCCTAGTGGTTAACCCCTTCATTGCCATTGTAATTTTCACAGTAATCAGTGCATTTTTATAGCACTTTTCGCTGCGAAAATGACAATGGTCCCAAAAATGTGTCCGCCATAATGTGGCAGTCATGAAAAAAATGGCTGATCGCCGCCATTACTAGTAAAAAAAAAAAATATTAATAAAAATGCCATAAAACTATCACCTATTTTGTAGACGCTATAACTTTTGCGCAAACCAATCAATAAACGCTTATTGCGATTTTTTTTTACCAAAAATAAGTAGAAGAATACGTATCGGCCTAAACTGAGGAAATATATATTTTTGGGGGATATTTATTATAGCAAAAAGAAAAAAATATTGAATTTTTTTCAAAATTGTCGCTCTATTTTTGTTTATAGCGCAAAAAATAAAGGTGATCAAATAACACCACAAGAAAGCTCTATTTGTGGGAAAAATAGGACGCCAATTTTGTTTGGGAGTCACGTCGCACGACCGCGCAATTGTCAGTTAAAGCGACGCAGTGTGGAATCGCAAAAAGGGGGCAAGATCCTTAACCTGCATAATGGTCCGGGTCTTAAGTGGTTAATGATGTCAACACATCACCATATTGTGCAATACAGCATATGAGTAAAATACCATGCTCATGAAGAACTACATAAATTCAAGTTGGAAAAACCATATCTCCTTAGCCCTGTTGACTTGACAAATGTCATTTGAATGTACATTAACTCCTAGGTGCCAACGGCACGCAAATTTGAGGCCTCTTGGCGGGTGGGCCTTGGCACAGAGAGGCCGCATATTTGCGTACCAATTAGCAGAAACAGCTGTGCCGAGACTGCACGCCCTGCGCAATCCTGGCACAGTTACCGGAGGCTAAAGGAAAGCTTCTTGCGATCGGGAGCTTTCCTTTCAAGTGACAGCCAATCACAGCGGTCATGTGATCATAAACACTGCCCCGCCTCCCAGCATCTGAAATCCCTTAAAGGGCCATGAGGTGCTGGCACAAAGGGGTTAAAGAGGAGCTCTAGTCTTGTTAAAGAAATAAAAGTCAGCAGCTACAAATTCTGTAACTGCTGACTTTTAGTAAAAAAAGAGACTTACCTGTCCTGGGATCCATCATCATCATCACCCAGGCTGGTCCTTTTCTGGTCTTCAGGTCCCCGGTGCTGCCATGTTGACTTTGGGAAAATGTCTTTGCCTTCCTGCTGGCTTCCAGCCGCCTCCCCACTGTGTTATGTAAATGGTCCCGCAGCCTCCTGGGACCAGTGATGTGTCCCAGGAGGTTGCGGGAGTTTGGACTTTGGATCACCTAGATCAGGGGTGCCCAACCTTTTGAAGAGTGAGGGCCACTTAAGCAACTTCGTAACCAGTCACGTGCCACAATGAGCGGAGCAGGCGGATGACAGGTCACGGCTTCTCTATAGGCCCTCTGGATGGAAGGGGATGAATTCCCTTCTGTTTTTCGGATTGGAGGTAGGTGGGCGTAAACGGACATCTGACTCTCTGCAGTGCTGTAGAGGAATCATTGGCTTGTGGGGCCTCTGCTCCGCAGCCACTTTCTTCCTCTACCACCAGCTTCATTCACACCACTGATGCTGTGGTATGACGGGTCGGCAATCTGCGATCTGGGCTTGCCAACCTGCCATTTCAGAGCAGGAGGTCGCGGCCCACATCAGAGGGCTCCGCGGGCCACATGTGGCCCCCGGGCCACTGGTTGGCCACCCCTGGCCTAGATGATCTGTTGCTTCAGCTGATGTGCGGTTACTGGCGGCTCCTACGCGCATGCACGAGTGTGAGGTCATCGCGGTTTTGGGCCTTCACATCACCGGAACCCGCGATACCCGTAAATAACTCCGGGAGACATGCCGCCAGGCAGAGCAGTGTACCGGGACCACTGTGGGGGCTTCGATCTCAGGTATTTCAATATGAGCTAGTATGCTATGCATACTAGGTTTATTTTTATTTTTTTAAAAATTCTAGGGTTTACAACCACTTTAAATCTTAAACAACAGTTTTCAAATCTTGACTGTACACGTATGCCACGTACATACGATTGGAAATTCCGACAAGAAAAGTCTGATGTGAGCTTTTGGTCTGAAATTCCGACTGCGTGTATGCTCTATCGGACTTTTTCTATCGGAATTTCCGCCAACAAAAGATTGAGAGCAGGTTCTCTATATTTCAAACAGAAAAAGTTCCTTTCGGAAATTCTGATCGTCCGTATTCAATTCGGATGCGCAAAAAAACATGCATGCTCAGAATCAATTTCACGCATGCTCGGAATTATTGAACTTCATTTTTCTAGGCTCGTTGTAGTGTTGTATGTCACCACGTTCTTGACGGTCGGAATTTCCGACAAGATCTGTGTGACCGTGTGCATGCAACACAAGTTTGAGCCAACATTCTGTCCGAGTTCAGTGTTGAAGCCGCCGAGGATCTCGGCGGGCCGACTTTCCTCATTGAACAACGAGGAAATAGAGAACATGTTCTCTATTTGGCCCGACGAGTTCCTCGTCGGCTTCCTTGCTGAAAAGTGTACACGCGACAGAGTGTCTCAGCAGAATCCAGCTCCGACCGAGTTTCTGGCTGAATTCTGCCGAGAAACTCGGTCGTGTGTACGGGGCCTTAGGCCCCGTACACACGAGAGGATCTATCCGCTGGAATTTATCCGCGGACCGGTTTCAGCGGATAGATCCCCTGGTGTGTACGATCCAGCGGATATTTTTCCGCGGATATTTTTCGGCCCGATGGATTTCCAGCGGATCAAAATTTCTTAACATGCTAATCGATCCGCTGGAATCCAGTCCAACGGATTGATCCGCTGGTCTGTACAGACTCACCGGATCAATCCGTCCGAATCCATCCCTCGCATGCGTCGTAATGATTCAACGCATGCGTGGAAGTCCTTATATCACAGCGTCGCGCACGTCGCCGCGTCATCATCGCGGCGACGGCGCGACACGTCACCGCGGAGGGAATTCCGCGGGGATTTTGATCTCATGGTTAGTACAACCATGAGATCAAAATCCGCCAGAGGATTTATCCGCGGAAACGGACCTCCGGACCGTTTCCGCGTATCGATCCTCTCGTGTGTACTAGGCTTTAGAGTTAGATAGCCAAATGTTCCACTTATCTCTGAATGGTGTGGCCGTAAGGTTTGTGATGGCTAACAGTTTTTCCTTTTCTTTTTTTTTTTTACAGCTGTCAGCGGAGAACTCTCTGCACTGAATCGGGGGAAATGCTGTATTAAGATCGTGAGGGAGGGTTAAATCGAGATTGCGATTTTTTTAACGATTAATCGAGCTCTAGCAAAAAGTAAAAAATATTGTTTTTTTTTACTTTTTTCAAAATTATTGGTCTTTTTCTTCTCTATTGCACACAAAAAAACTGCAGATACCCCCAAAAGAAAGCTCTATTTGTGGGGGGAAAAAGGACATACATTTTACATGGGTACAGCGTTGCATGACCGCGCAATTGTCAGTTAAATTGGAGGTTCACCCAAAAACTTAGGGCCAGATTCACAGAATAAGTACGCCGGAGTATCTGCTGATACTCCGTCGTATCTTAATTTGTAATTCACAAACAAGATACGACGGCATTTGGCTAAGATCCGACAGGCGTACGGCTTCGTACGCCTTCGGATCTTAGGATGCAATACTTCGGCCACCGCTGGGTGGAGATCGCGTTGTTTTCCGGGTCGGGTATGCAAATGAGCTGATTACGGCGATCCACGAAGGTACGCGCGTTCGTCGCATTCTCTTACGTCGGTTTTTCCCGTCGTAAAGTTAAGTGTGCTATTTAGATGGTGTAAAAATTTTTTTTGTGTATGACGTCCGGGAATACGCTACGCACGTCGCCGTTCAAAAAACACGTCGGGGCGCCGTAAGTTCGCGCAAAGCACGGCGGGAAATTTCCAAACGGAGCATGCGCAGAACGTTTGGCACGGGAACGCGCCTAATTTAAATGGTACACGCCCCATTTGAATTAGACGGGCTTGCGCCGGACGGCTTTACGCTACGCCGCCGAAAGTTTACACGCAAGTGCTTTGTGAATCAAGCACTTACGCTGGAAACTTGCGGCGGTGTAACGTAAACGGGATACGATACGCCGCCGCAAATCTACATGAATCTGGCCCTTAATTTTTAACCTTAGATTGAGGCTCATTTTGTCGAGGGGAATCAGGTGTTTTTTTTTAAGTCGAAGCAGTACTTACCGTTTTAGAGAGAGATCTTTTCCGCCGCTTCCGAGTATGGGCTGCGGGACTGGGCGTTCCTATTTGATTGACAGGCTTCCGACGGTCGCATACATCGCGTCACGATTTTCCGAAAGTAGCCTAACGTCGGTGCGCAGGCGCCGTATAGAGCCGCACCGACGTTCGGCTTCTTCCGGTTACTCGTGACGCGATAGATGCGACCGTCGGAAGACTGTCAATCAAATAAGAACGCCCAGTCCCAAAGACCATACCCGGAAGCGGCGGAGAAGATCGCTCTCTAAAACGGTAAGTAATGCTTCGATTAAAAAAAAACACCCGATCCCCCTTGACAAAATGAGCCTCAATCTAATGTTAAAAATTGTTTTTCGGGTGAACTCCCGCTTTAAAGTAACGCAGTGCCGTATCGCAAAAAAAATGGCCCGGTCATGAAGGGGGTTAAATCTTTTGGGGGTCAAGTGGTTAAAGCAAAAAATCTCAAACAAAATTCTAGCTTTAGATAAAACAATGTACTGTAGGTGAGATGTAACCTCTAGGGTCAGTTTTTGTGCCTTCATTTGTATGCTGCTGTTGTCATTCCTTTGTTATGCTAATGATAGTTCGCTATTTACTGGAAGACCTAGATAACTGCTAAGTAGTAAAGGTGTAATGGATGTTACTGCCAATAGTTCAGCAGTGATTGTTATTCAATACACTTGCAGCTATGTCTATTTCTGCAGCACTTCAAGAAACAATGAATTCGACAAAAGTGCGCTGACCTAGAGACACAGATGGCAATGTAGGCATCAACAAATGCCATTCCATGTGACCTTTTCATTGTAATGTCCTGAGAAGCAGGGGCGGACTGACCATTTGGTCACTTGCGCACTGCCCGAGGGCCCAATGCCACTAGGGGGCCCCATCAGGTTTGCTAGCCTCAGTAAAACTAGGATAAGTATGTAAAAATCTATCTTTTTAAAAAAATCCCAAGTTTATAGCTGCCCCGCCTCTCCAGTACCTTTTTTGTGTGTGTATGTATACCTTGGGCCAGATTCACGTAGCGCAGCGGATCTATAGATCCGCTCGTTCTACGTGAATTAAGATCCGCTCCCGCAAGTTTAGGAGGCAAGTGGCTAATTCACAAACAACTTACCTCCCAATTTGCGACGGCGGATCCTAAATCCCCCGGCGGAATTCAAATTCCGCGGCTAGGGGAGTGTACTATTTAAATCAGGCGCGTTCCCGCGCCGATTTAAATGCGCAGGCGCCGTCCGCGAAATTTTCCGGCGTGCATTGCTCCCACTGACGTCGCTAGGACGTTAGTGGTTGCGACGCTTACGTAAACGACGTCCGTCCGTATTCGAGAACGACTTACGCAAACAACGTTAAAAAATTTAAATTTGACGCGGGAACGTCGGCTATACTTAACATTGGCTGCGCCTGATAAAAGAAGGGGTAAGTATACTGCGGAAAACCGCTACGGAAACGACGTAAGAACACTGCGACGGGTCTGCGTACGTTCGTGAATATGCGTATCTCGCTGAATTACATATTATTTATCGTAAATCAGCGGGAACGCCCCCGGCGCCATTTTTAAATTGAAAAAAAGATCCGACAGTGTAACACAGTGTAGCACTGTCAGATCTAAGCCCTATCTATGCGTATCTGATTCTATGAATCAGGCGCATAGATAGGACCAGTTTACGTCAGAGATACGATGGTGTATCTGTAGATACACCGTCGTATCTCTTTGTGAATCTGGCCCTGTGTGTATATTGTGTGTATACTGTGTATGTAAACTATATGTGTGTTTATACTACGTGGCCCCATAATCTCCTATTGCCCTGGGGCCCCATGAGTTGTCAGTCCTCCCCTGCTGAGAAGGATTAACTCATTATAACTACACAAAGCAGTGCTATTCACAAAGACGGGAACTGATTAAAGGCAAACTCAGGGCACAAATACTTTAATTTCCATACATTCCTGAAGAACAACTAAGGACATAAATCCACTGTGCGCACTAAATGCATTTGCAAACCCAATTATTACCAAATAAAAGTAAGTAGTGACATTATCACTCTGCTGTACATAGCTTGTGCAGAGAGCAGAGCTGTGGGAGGGTCCCAGCAGGCTCCACCCACTACAGACAGCCTGTAAAAAAAACTACAGGAGGGGGCGGAGACAAGTCTCCCTGCACAAGGAGAGAGTCTTTATTACAGGAAACTCCTGCACAGAGGGAAAGTCTCACACTGGATTACTGCACAGATCTGGATGAAATACACAAAGCACATCGGTTTCAAGTAAGAAAGCACATGACGAATGTATGTTTATGCCAGTCACAGCCGGGTGCCCACACTAGTGATGCCAGTGCCGCAGAGAGGAGGGAAAGAGAACCCAGGCTTCGTTGGATCCTGGGACAGGACAGTGATAGCTGGATTCAGGTAGATGCACGCATTTTTACGGCGGCATAGCGTATCGTATTTACGCTACGCTGCCGTAAGTCAGAGAGGCAAGTGCTGTATTCCCAAAGCACTTGCCTCA
This sequence comes from Rana temporaria, assembly GCF_905171775.1. Taxonomy (NCBI): domain Eukaryota; kingdom Metazoa; phylum Chordata; class Amphibia; order Anura; family Ranidae; genus Rana; species Rana temporaria. The sequence continues at coordinate 34,787,055 of NC_053490.1, forward strand.
TAAGTTACGATGGCGTAGAGTAAATGGGGCCGGCGTAAAACATTACGGCCATACTTAACATTGACTAGGTCACCTAGGGGGCAGCTTTATCTTTACGCCGGCGTACTTCTTACAGAAACAGTGTATCTTTACTGCGACGGGCCAGCGTACGTTCGTGAATCGACGTATCTAGTCATTTGCATATTCTATGCCAAACTCAACGGAAGCGCCACCTAGCGGCCAAGCGAGTAAATATTGCACCCTAAGATACGACGCGTAGGAGACTTACGCCGCTCGTATCTTAGCCCAATTTAAGCCTATCTGGTTTCCAGAATACGCTTAAATTTAGGACGACGTAGATTCAGAGTTACGTTGGCGTATCTACTGATACGCCGGCGTAAAGCTTTCTGAACAGAAAAACGAGCAGAACTCCGCTTTAAAATCTGTATTTTTGCTAGAAAATCCATGAACATTATAAATAATATATAGATATGGAGATCGTTGCAATATTTTATGTCACGCAGCGGTCTTACAAATGCAATTTTTGGGAAAAAACAAACTTCAGTGAATTTTAAAAAAAAACTGTAAAGTTAACCCTATTTTTTGTATATTGTGAAAGATGATGTTATGCCGAGTAAATAGATACCTAACATGTCACACTTTAAAATTGCGCACACTTGTGGAATTGCGTCAAACTACTGTACTTAAAGCGGTAGTTCCCCCTCAAAAAAAATTTAAGATTAGATTGATGCTCATTTTGTCTAGGGGAATCGGGTAGTTTTTTTAAAAACGAAGCAGTACTTACCGTTTTAGAGAGCGATCTTCTCCGCCGCTTCCGGGTATGGTCTTCGGCACTGGGCGTTCCTTCTTGATTGACAGGCTTCCGATGGTCGCATCTATCGCGTTACGATTTTCCGAAAGTAACCGAACGTCGGTGCGCAGGCGCCGTATAGAGCTGCACCGACGTTCGGCTTCTTTCGGCTACTCGTGACGCGATGGATGGGACCGTCGGAAGCCTGTCAATCAAGAAGGAACGCCCAGTGCCGAAGACCATACCCGAAAGCTACCGCTTTAAAAATCTCCATAGGCGACGCTTTAAGCATTTTTTTAACGGTTACCAGTTTAGAGTTACAGAGATTGAGCCAGATTCACGTAGGACTTACGCCGACGTATCTTCTTATACGCCGCGTAAGTCCACAGATGCGCCGTCGTATCTATGCGCCATATTCTTGAAACCAGATACGCCTCCATCCGACCAAGTGCATATTTACGCTGGCCCCTAGGGGCGCTTCCATTGATTTACGCATCGAATATGTAAATGACCTAGATACGCCGATTCACGAACGTACTTGCGCCCGTCGCAGTAAGCTACGCCGTTTACGTAAGGCGTACGTCCGACGTAAAGTTATCCCACCTAAAGCAGGGGTAAGTCATGTTAGGGTATGGACGTCGGAACAGCCGTCGTATTTTACGTCGTTTACGTAAGTCGTACGTGAATGGGGCTGGGCGTAGGTTACGTTCACGTTTAGGGAGTATATGCAACGTGATTTTGAGCATGCGCCGTTCGTTCGGCCATTCATTTACATGGGGTCACGGTTAATTTCAATACAACACGCCCACTACCTTCCAAATTTGAAATAGGCGGGCTTACGCCGGCCCATTTACACTACGCCGCCGTAACTTAGGGAGCAAGTGCTTTGTGAATACTGCTCTTGCCTCTCAGAGTTACGTCGGCGTAGCGCATATGAGATGCGCTACGCCCGCTCAACGATACGCCAAGCTACCTGAATCTGTCTCGAGATCTTTTTCTAGAATTATTGCTCTCACATTGACGATCGCGGCAAAACGTCACACGTGTGATTTGAACACTGTTTACATTTGTGGGCGCGACATACATATGCATTTTATTTGGTGCAGGGAACGTGGGCGGTTTAAAAAAAGAAATAAAATTCTCTTATTCATTGTTTTTTTTTTACTTTACACTGTCCCTTTAAAAAAAAATTGCTGTCACAAGGAATGTAAACATTCCTTGTGACAGTAAAAGGCAGTGACAGGTACTCTTTATGGAGGGATCTGGGGGACCCCAAACCCCCCCACTGCACGTAAAAGTTTTCAAAACACCCAAATCAGCATTTTTTAAAACTTTGTATTTTTTTAAATCGGCGCCGTTGTCGGCCGAGTAAACCGAAAGTGACATTGTGACGTCGCTTCCGGGTTTCTACATTGGAGACCCGATAGAAGCCGATTCCAGGTTTGTTTGAGTCTCCCGGTGGCACAGGAGACCCGGCAGAGCGGCGAAAGGTGGCAGGAGGGGTGGGAGGGAGTCCCGTCCCGTCCCGTGTCTTGTGATAACGGCTGAGCAGGTCCTTAGCCGCATCGATTGTTATCACATGAAAGTCGACTGTCGGCTCTAAACAACGGTCCCAAGTGATCCTGTTTTGGTGACAACCCAAAATGTATTATTTTATTTTGCCACCACTTTTGGTGATAACGGTAAAAAGAGGTTACTGCGGCAGGTCCATTCTATTGCGCAAAACAAAGTACATGTATGTCATTTTGTGTAATAGACACTGGGTGGTGCACACGCGCCCCCGGAGGCAAGATTGTGCGCTAATTGGACACAGGGGATGCCAATCAGCGGGCACAATGTCTGCCGGGCACACACGATCGTTCCCCAGAGAGGCAGAATGGCGATCTGTCTTTGTAAACAAGGCAGATCGTCGTTCTGACTGGGAAGAAGACTATGGGCCAGATTCACAGAAGAGATACGACGACGTATCTCCTGATACGCCGTCGTATCTCTGTGATCCGCCCGTCCTAACTATGTGGCTGATTCATAGAATCTGTTACGCATAGCTAGCCCTAAGATCCGACAGGTGTAATTGACTTACACTGTCGGATCTTAGGATGCAATTCTATGCCGGCCGCTAGGTGGCGAGGCCATTGCGGTCGGCGTAGAATATGCAAATGACTAGTTACGGCGATCCACGAACGTCCGCGTTACCCGTCGCTCTAACTTTACGTTGTTTCCGTCGTGATACGCGTCGTAAAATTAGGGCTGAGCCCTAGGTGTTCTAAGCCATGTTAAGTATGGCCGTCGTTCCCGCGTCGAAATTTAAAAAATCACGTTGTTTGCGTAAGTCGTCCGTGAATGGCGCTGGACGCCATTTACGTTAACGTCTAAACAAATGACGTCCGTCCGACGTCATTTAGCACAATGCACGTCGGGTAATTTTCCCGACGGAGCATGCGCAGTGTGATACATTTGCCTATATGTCTCAGTTTACTGCTCCCTGCTAGCCAGGTTATTGATGTGCTAATGTCCCCTCACTATTTCTAAAGGTTAATTGATCTATTGTGTTGTGTGAAGGAGAGCTGGGTTTAAGTGGCTTGTGTTAATTATTCTGATTGCTTCATTGTGGTAATTATCTCTCTATATGCGGGGTCGAGCGGTCTGGTTGATGTATTCAGTACAGCTAGTGCTCAGCGTCATTGATGTCATTGTCTAAAGAAAATGTGTTTCAGCATCGGCCCCGTCGTGTCTACCTACTCATCTGTATGGAAGCCCCAGTGTGAGGGGGGCGGAGATTTGTCATTGTAACAGTTTTGGAAATGACATATAAGCTGTGTGATATAACATTAAAGTCTGTGTTGTTCAAGCAGTAAGCTGGTCTCATGTGTGGCTTTCTGGGCGATTCCAGGGATATCCCTCCTCGTGGAATATTGGGGTGATTTTCGTTATGGGAAGAAGGGAACGTTGACGGGGATATCATACCGATACCGTCATAATTGGTTGGTAGCAGTGGGATTTTTCCCTTCTATTCCCCTTCACACCCGGATTCCAAGCAGACACTGGAAGAACTACTGGAAGTTCGTGGAAGGATTGCTAGCAACAAAACCAAGCGGGTCATCATAGCAGAATCAATGGAGCTAGACCAGGAGGACGGGATTGCAGCAACGCCAGCAGTACAAGAGATGGAGACACCAGTGATTCAGGAGGAGGAATCGCCAGCCAACAAGCTAATGAGAGAGAAGCTAGCGTGGTTCGGCCCGAACCCAACGCCAGATGTGGTACTGAAAGTGATGGACCTGTTAGTAAACGCAGAGCTACAGAAGGCTAAAGAAATAAGAGACGCAGAGCTACAGGAGGATAAACAAATAAGAGACGCAGAGCTACAGAAGGCTAAACAAATAAGGGACGCAGAACTACAGAAGGATAAAGAAATAAGAGACGCAGAGCTACAGGAGGATAAACAAATAAGGGACGCAGAACTACAGAAGGATAAACAAATAAGGGACGCAGAGCTACAGTTAAAACTGGCAGCAGTCCAACAAGCAGCCGCACCTTCTACGAACAGTGAGTACAGCACAGCAGACGCAAGGAAGATTCCGTTTAGCGCTTTTAAAGCTTTTGATGAAAAGGACTGTGAGATTGATAACTTCCTGGCGGATTTTGAGCGACAATGTAACCTGCACCGAATAGCTAGAGGAGACTGGGTTGCAATATTGTCAGGCAAACTGTCAGGCAAAGCTTCTGATGCTTTCCGGACCGTGCCAGATCAGGATATTCATAGCTACGCCCGGGTTAAAGAAGTGCTCCTGGCTCGTTATGCAGTAACCCCAGAGTCCCACCGACAGAAGTTCAGGGACTCACGCAAAACCACGAAAGACTCTTATGCGGAATGGGCATGCCAATTGTCCCGGTCGGCCTCTAACTGGGCTAACAGCAGCCAGGCCACCACCGCAGAGGACATTTTGCAACTAATGCTCCTGGAGCAATTTTACAATCACATCCAGACGGACGTCAAGAATTGGGTGAGAGATCGCAGGCCCATGACTCTACCAGAGGCTGCGAAGTTGGCGGATGAATATGCAGATACTCGCAAGACGAACCAGGTCACACCACAGGAACAACCTCCACCACAAACGGTGCCCTCACACCCACCAACCGCTAGATACCAACCTCCTAACAGACCGGTGACATCTAGCCCTCGCTATCATCGCCAGGAGGGCAATGAACAACGCTGCTTCCGGTGCAAACAGCTGGGTCACTTCAAGCAGAATTGCCCCATGAATGACAACACCAGGTCAAATTGGTCTCAACCTGGGTACCGCCCACCAGCAGCAGCCCATTGTGTAGACTCGGCTTGGGATCCAAAGGAGCTGGGTCAGGCAGAACCATTGGGCACCCCTTACGAAGCCCTCATGGTACAATCTGTTATTACGGACAACAGGGAACACCATTGTCAGCTGGTCATGGGCGACAGCCCTGAGCCGGAGGGGCCCTGGAGGGAGCTGGGCAGAAAGAGGCACCGCCGGCCACCCTTCAAGAAGAAGAGGTCCTGGAAGCCGTATAACAAGCTGACCTGGGAGGAGAAGAAGCGACTGGAGGAGAGGGAGTCGCAGCGGGCGTCCCAGATGCGTGCCGAGATGTTCGCCAAGGGCCCACCGGTGGCCCCTTACACCACCACCCAGTTCCTGATGATGAAGGACCACATGGAGAGCCTGCAGGACATGAGCAAGCAGGAGCTGATCCGTGAGTACATAGAGCTGGAGGAGTGCATAAGCCGCATGGAGGAGGAGAACAACCACCTGAGGTCACAGCAGCATGAACTGGAGATGGAGCTGGAGAAGCTCCAAGAGGAGAACCGGCGGCTGCGGAGGGAGCAGGGGGTGGCTGACCTTATGGGGCTCTGATTCCCCCCCCCCCCGGACTCTGAGCACCAGTGCTACAGCATTTCAACAAATATAACTTTTTCTTTTTATGAATCTCCTGGGATTGTCACTTCAGAGCCATAACCTGCCCCCTCCCATAGCGGGACACCTAGACGGCGGCGCACAGACCCATTCGCTGTCTTCACACTGACTTCTGGTGACTTTGCAGATCGCACAAAGACTTGGGGACTGACCGGCGTGTGATCTGACGACCCGGTGACATACCTGAGTCTGAAGCAGTTGCCAAGGGAGGTCAGTCATGCCAAACGGAGTTAACCTCTGACTAATAGCTCTGAACCCGTCAACCCTACTGGACCAGGGAAGGTCCAACCGGGTTTGCCGGAGCAGGGAGCAAAAGGGGGGCCATTGTGATACATTTGCCTATATGTCTCAGTTTACTGCTCCCTGCTAGCCAGGTTATTGATGTGCTAATGTCCCCTCACTATTTCTAAAGGTTAATTGATATATTGTGTTGTGTGAAGGAGAGCTGGGTTTAAGTGGCTTGTGTTAATTATTCTGATTGCTTCATTGTGGTAATTATCTCTCTATATGCGGGGTCGAGCGGTCTGGTTGATGTATTCAGTACAGCTAGTGCTCAGCGTCATTGATGTCATTGTCTAAAGAAAATGTGTTTCAGCATCGGCCCCGTCGTGTCTACCTACTCATCTGTATGGAAGCCCCAGTGTGAGGGGGGCGGAGATTTGTCATTGTAACAGTTTTGGAAAAGACATATAAGCTGTGTGATATAACATTAAAGTCTGTGTTGTTCAAGCAGTAAGCTGGTCTCATGTGTGGCTTTCTGGGCGATTCCAGGGATATCCCTCCTCGTGGAATATTGGGGTGATTTTCGTTATGGGAAGAAGGGAACGTTGACGGGGATATCATACCGATACCATCACACGCAGTATGTTCGGCGCGGGAACGCGCCTAATTTAAATGGTGCCCACCCCGTTTGAATTAGGCGGGCTTGCGCCGAGCGGATTTACGTTACACCGCCGCAAGTTTACAGGTAAGAGCTTTGTGAATCAGGCACTTACACTGTAAACCTGCGGCAGTGTAACGTAAATGGGATACGTTACGCTGCCGTGGAGCAACGTAAATGTATCAGAATCTGGCCCTGAGTATCTTGTGTTCCTGCTGAGCAGAAACATCGATCTCTGTCTTCATCCGGTCAGAGTAACCTCCACACAGTTAGAAAGCACCATCTAGGCACACATTTAACCCTTTTATTGCCCCTGATGTTAGCATTGATCACTGTATTAGTGTCACTGGTTCCCAAACAAGTGTCAAGCCTCGTACACACGCTCGGTTTACTCGGCAAGAACCAGCCAGAAAACTGCTGGCAGAGCTTTCTTGCCGAGTAAACTGAGCGTGTGTGGCTTTCAGGTTTCTCCTCGAGAAAACTGCCTAAAATCTTGACGAGAAAAATAGTGAACCTGCTCTCTATTTTCTCGTCGTGATTTTCGGCAGTGTTTTCCTGCCGAGAAACCCGAGAGTATGTATACTTACCTGTCGCTGTGGAAACCCGCGCATGCTCGAAATTACTTTGACGCATGCGCGGTAGCTTCCTATTCATAGGTAGTGTGCAACAGGATGGCAGCGACAGCATCGAATGTGACGAGCGCATGCTCATTGTACGCGATGACATCACCGCGTTTGAAAGGAGTGTCTGTACACTCGGGCGGCAAGAGATTCTTGCCAAGAATCTCGTCAGGAAAAACAAGGTTTTTTTCCTGACGAGATTCTGGCCCGTGTGTACAGGGCTTGAGTTAGGACTCGTACACACTACCATTTTCCTCGACAGAATCCATCAAGAAACTTGGTGGCAGAGCTTTTTTGCCGAGGAAAAAAGTTGTGTGTATGTTTTTCATCGAGGAAACTGTCGAGGAACTCGACGAGGAAAAAAGAGAACAAGTTCTCTTTTTCCTCGACGGGAGTCTCAATTTCCTCGTCGTGTTTCTCGTCGAACTGGTTTTCGACGAGAAACACGTTTGTGTGTATGCTAAGAAACCCGCGCATGCTCAGAATAAAGTTTGAGACGGGAGCGCACCTTCGATAAAAGTAGCGTTTGTAATGGAGATAACACATTCGTCACGCTGTAACAGACTGAAAAGTGCAAATCGTCTCTCACCAAACTTTTACTAAGATAAATTAATGAAATAGATGAGTTGGGGGATGGGAATTAGTTTAAGGAAAAACTGTAGAATTTAGATAAGAGGGTTACTATTAGTAGCAGTAATTGACCAAGAGACTTGATTAGAAATATATCAAAATATTGAATTTATTTAGCACAATTCGTGCGATTAAAAAGTTATCAGATATAAAATCTAATTAGTGTTTAAAGTTCCTGAACACATGTAACAAGACTGACAAGACTAACAAAGACTACAATTAACGGCGCCCGTCTACGCGCGCTGAAAGTTCACACATCAGTGACATGCATCATAGGAGTATGACAATTTTTAGATAGCCCGATCATGAATCATGGGGACTATATGTTAGGTGATCATATGTGGGGAACCAAAAGGTCTCACCACATTAATGACACTATGATGTCGAATTGATGCATTACCTGGTGGGTGAACCAATGGTTAGGGAGATAGGGAGAGGGGGGGGGGGAAGTGTGTGGTGTACCGTGTGTTTGTCAATACCCAGAATTGTTTAAAAATATTGTACAATGGTATTTACAAATTTGATGAAAGTCCATAAATAATTTTAAGCCAAAAAATGATGGATTTGATACTGGATAGCTGTAGGAAGTTCTGGCTGTATTAGTATCATGTAAATCAAAAGTGACAGTGATACTTTGTTGGTATAATTGATATAAGTTATGTAACTAGTATCAATATTGGTTGATCAAGCAAGAAGATCTTATAAATATTGCTAAGAGTATCCGTTGGATTTTCTTTTGTAAATTGATTTCTGGTAATACAATAGTATTGTTAGTATCGTTTAAATGACAAGCAAAAAATCAGGCATCATAGGGAACTGCTGTCCATAGCGTATGTTAAGGTATCAGTACAATTATACTGCTTGCTGTTATATTTCCATTCGTTACCTTGACATAGATGCAATTTGGTCTTTGATCATCCGATCTTATATAGGTAAAATTACCGACCTGTGTTTGTTGTTCATCTAGTTTGTAACGATATCCATGGCTATATTGTAGCAAGTTTACCGGCAGGATTCAGTTGGTCCAGATGGTCATTACTGACCTTGATGCACTGATTGCGGTGATTCCCCGGGATGGTTTTTTCTCTCAATGCGTTGTTGAGGAGGCTGCACAGTAGGCGCTAGATGACATGTGTGCTTTGAAGCAAGCTTGCAGGTAGTTTGTCTGTCGCAAGACGTCTCCTCGGTTCCTCGGCTTGTAAGCTGTTCTTTCAAAAAAGCCGTTCCCTCGTTCTCCCGTCAGCCGGCTGAACGCCGGTATAGGCGTAGCGGGCGTCGAGCTGTGACGTCGACACGTTTCGCCGTGCTTAGTGGCGTAGCTTCTTCCTGGACGTGCTGCACAATTAGTCAATGGGTGTTTTATGTTGATGTCTTGATTGGTGTCAAGCTACAATGGCGATCATTCTTGAATTTGTATCAATGATTAGCGCAATGCGATACACCGATGTGAAGGAACTTTGGATTTTGGATGGAACAGTCTATAGTATAGATTTGTACTACTAAATCGGAGTTATGAATGTCTGATGTGTGGCCATCAGGGCTGACTATGTTATCAGCCTAGAATATCATCTTTAATTGGTAGTTTTTTTTAAATAGATATAAAAATATATATATAATAGATTGTGCCTTAAATATCGTACTGAAGCAAAAGTTTAAGGATATAATATCTTGACTCTTTATTATAGTTCTTACTGAGAGTGAAGCAAAAACGAAAGCCAAAATGGACGATAAAATTGTTGATTATAAGGCGCAAAATAAGAACTGTTGTGTTGGTAAAGATAATTATCTTGTTAATGAGTGTTAGTGTTAGAAGATACAATAGGAAATAAACACCAAAAACAATAGACATAGAGTGAGGTAGTACAGTTGTTTGTACAATCTTTTAGAGAAGAAACTAGAAGGTACTGTTGTTATGATATTTATGGAATAGTGTCAACTGGATCATTAGATGACCAGTAGATTTGGACATTATTCAGATTTCACAAGGAAGTAATTGAAAGTTACGTTTTTAGTTTTAAACTGGCTTATAGTGAATAAACTATGGATTCAATAAGACCTGTAAATTTAATTCTGTGTTTAAGCCGGCCGGCATGAGCGATTTTAAACGATAAATCCAGAGTTTTTCTTTTTGCAACAATATTTTGTCAAAATCGCCACGTCGGCTCGATAGTTTTAGCTGGTAAATGCCTTTTACTGTTAGTCCTCGCGAATCACGGTTATGGAATTGGGCAAAGTGTTTTGATAGGGGCTTTTCTGGAATTTTTTCTTTCTCATTTATTTCCCTCAAATGCTCGCCAATTCGTATCTTCAGGGGACGTTTCGTTTTCCCAATGTAAATTTTATTACAAGGGCATGTGATCATATAGATCACGCGTTCCGTAAGGCAATTAATTAGGCCCTTGATCTCAAAAGATTTCTCTCCCATAGAGTCCTCGAATCTGGACGTTCGATCGACATATGGGCAAATGTGGCACTTGGTGCAAGAGAACATACCATGGGAACGGGGGTAATTTGTAAGCCATGTGGGATCAGGGACCCGTATGTATTCTGATCTAATCAGCCTATCACCAATGTTTTGAGCTCTGCGTGCCACGAGCTTTGGTTTATCACTCACTATTTTTGCCAATAGTGGGGCATTGGTTAGTATGCCCCAATGTTTTTCGAGGACAGTTCTTACTTCCTCCCACTGTATTCCAAAAGGAGTAATAATCCGTATAGGTTGAATGGAATTTTGGGGTAATTTGTCTGTTGGATCACTTTTAATTGTGAGTAATTCATTGCGCTCCCTGTTTGCTGCTTTATTGCGGGCATTTTTTATTTGTCTATGTGAGTACCCACGTTCTCGAAATCGATTGTAAAGGTCCTGACTTTCGCGATAATAATCGCTTGGTTTGGAGCAATTGCGCTTAATGCGCAGAAATTGTCCTATTGGGATGCCATTTTTGAGCGAGGCGGGATGGTGGCTTGTGGCATGGAGCAGCGTGTTCGCGGCTGTGTCCTTGCGATAGGTGCTGGTATTAATTTGTCCCTCCTCTAATCTGATTTTCAAGTCGAGGAACGACAATTCATGTGTGTGCGAGGTGTATGTCAAGCGTATATTGCGTTGATTATCATTCAGTTCACACATGAACAGCCGAAGCTGCTCAGTAGTGCCTCGCCACAACATGAGCACGTCATCGATGTACCGCCACCAGGTAAGTACATGGCGGCGGTACATCGATGTCGTGTAAACGTCCTCTGCCTCCCAGAGCCCCAAGTGCAGGCAAGCGTAGGCGGGTGCCCATGCTGCACCCATGGACGTGCCTCTTATTTGGCGATAATATGTGCTCATGAATTGGAAGTTGTTATTATTCAGAGCAAACTCCAGCATCTCGGTGATGAACTCATTTTGAGGGCCTGCCGATGGGTAGGTTTCATCCAAAAAAGTCTGTACCGCCGTAATTCCTATTTCATGTGGTATCGAGGTATACAATGATTCCACATCGACACTAACAAGAAGTGTACTTGGCGGTATTGGTTCAACACTGAGGTCCTGGAGCTTTGCCAGTACATGCTGTGTGTCCTGGACAAATGATGGTAAGTTGTTAACCATCTCTTTAAGTAGTCCATCAAGATATTTACCTGTGCACTCAAGGGGTCCCTGGCAAGCAGAGACAATATGTCTACCTGGTGGCTCTCTAAGATCCTTGTGAATCTTTGGTATGATATAAAATGTTGGTATATTATAATTTTGTACACATAGGTAGTTATATTCCTTATTGGTAAGCAGTCCTTCGTCCCTAGCTAGTAAGAGTTTGTAATTTAAATTAGAGACGACTAGAGGCAATGGGTTATGGTCTAGTTTCTTATAAGTTGAGGTATCGCTCAATAGTCGCTTTGCTTCGCGTTCGTATTGTTCTTGGGTAAGAATTACCACGTTGCCACCTTTGTCACTATTTTTAATGACTATGTTTTTATTAGACTCTAACTCATATAGGGCCTGTCTTTCATTAATAGTTAGATTGTCGCTAGGTTTTTTACTCCAATCAATTTTCTCAAGGTCACTTTGCACCATGTCCAGAAACATCTGCAGCCATCGATTTTTAGAGAGTGTTGGCATTCGTAGTGATCTAATAGTCAGATTTGGCCGTCTAATCATTTTACTTAACACGCAGTAACATGAGATTAGCAAAAGCAGCCCCAAGGGTTGTGCCAGTGGAATCGAACTTCCCCTGCCATGTATGTGTTGTACGTCACCGCGTTTGAGAACGACGAGATTTGGTCTTGACCGTGTGTACGCAAAGCAAGCTTGTCAAGTTCCTCGACAAGCCTAACAAGGAACTCGTCGAGAAAAACGATGTGTCTTTTCCGACGAGTTCCTCGGTCGTGTGTACGAGGCCTTAGGTGTTCAATTTGTCCGCTGCAATGTCACAGTCCCGCTAAAAATTGCTGATCCCCGAACATTACTAGTAAATAATAAATAAAGAAAAATGCCATAAAAGTATCCCATTTTGTAGACGCAATAACTTGTGCGCAAAACAATTAATATACGCTTGTTGGGATTTTTGTTTACCAGAAGTATGAAGAAATTTGATTTTGGAAAAAAAAATGATTGGATGTGTTTTATAGCAAAAAGTTAAAAATATTGTTTTTGTTTTATTTAAATGTTCGCTCTTTTTTTTGTTTATAGCGCAAAAAATAAAAACCGCAGAGGTGATCAAATACCACCAAAAAATAACTGTATTTGTGGGGGAAAAAAATAAATTTTATTTGGGTACAGAGTCGCATGACCACGCAATTGTCAGTTTGCCGTATCGCAAAAAAATGACCTGGCCATGAAGGGGGGTAAAACCTTCCGGGGCTGAAGTGGTTAAAGGAAGCCACAAACTTCATGGCAGGATCAACTAGTTACAATAAAACAATGTTACATGGTGGATTGAGAAAAACAAAGGGCCAGATCCACAAAGAAGTTACGCTGGTGTATCTATTGATATGCCGCGTAACTTCTAGGATGCGCCGGCGTATCTTTTTTCTGTATTCAGAAAACAAGATACGCCAGAATTTTGCTAAGATACGACCAGCGTAAGTCGCCTACGCCGTCGTATCTTAACTGCATATTTATGCTGGCCGCTAGGGGCGTGTACGCTGATTTACGCCTAGAATATGTAAATCAGCTAGATATGCCAATTCACGAACGTACGCCCGGCCGTCTCAGCACGTACAGATACGCCGTTTACGTAAGGCTTTTTCCGGCGTAAAGTTACCCCTGCTATATGAGGCGCAGCCAATGTTAAGTATGGACGTCGGGCCAGCGTCAAATTTTCCGTCAATTACGTTGTTTGCGTAAGTCGTTCGCGAATGGGGCTGTGCGTCATTTACGTTCACGTCGAAAGCATTGGCTTTTTGCGGGTTAATTTGGAGCATACCAGACTGGGATACTTTCACGGACGGCGCATGCGCCGTTCGTAAAAAGCGTCATTTACGTGGGGTCACAATACATTAACATAAAACACGCCCACATGTTCCATATTTGAATTAGGCGGGCTTACGCCGGCCTATTTACGCTACGCCCCTGCAACTTTGCTTTGAGAATACTGCACTTGTCTGTCAAAGTAGCGGCGGCGTAGCGTAACTACGATACGCTACGCCTGTTTAAAATTACGCCGTTCTACGTGGATCTGGCCCAAAGACTTTTGTGTTCATGATAGTGACAGAGTGCGTCATTTATGTCATCTTTGATTTCCTCCCGGGTTCCACTTTAAGTGTTTTGAATAACGTGAAGGCCGGTGATATCATGGTCTGTGCGGAGTTCATCTCAGACGCTGATTTGGCAGGGAATCCGATGATGTGCAGACAGGTGGTACATAACATCTTATAAATAACCCGGAATTCTGACATTAATTGTATCTTGCATTAAAAACAGGATGCTCTGAGGCCTTGTACTCACGGCAGGACATGTCCGATGAAAACGGTCTGCAGACCGTTTCCATCGGACATGTCTGGCCGGGGACTGCCCGGGGACTTCTGTTCGATGGCTATACACACCATCGAACAGAAGCCCGCGCGTAAACATTACGCGGGGCGTGTCCGCGGTGTTGCCGCGTCGATGACGCGGTGTCGCCGCGACAATGACGCGGCGACGTGGGCGGGCCGCCTTAAATATGCTTCCACGCATGCGTCGAAGTCATTCGACGCATGCGAGGGATGCGGGCGGCAGGACATGTACGGTAGGTCTGTACAGACGACCGTACATGTCCGGGCGGACAGGTTTCCAGCGGACTGTTTTAAAACAAGTCCGGGAAACAGTTGTCCGCTGGAAACCTGTCCGATCCGTCCCAAAATGGTCCGCTCGGGCCAACACACGGCCAAACATGTCTGCTGAAACTGGTCTGCGGACCAGTTTCAGCAGACATGTTTGGTCGTGAGTACGGGGCCTGACACTTACACGTTACTAATAAACAGCATAGGACAAAGGGAACCGGGACCCACCTTAACAAACCTTGTTTATATATGACATTTCCGGGGTTTGGCTGCAGACTGCCAGCTGCGGCTATTAACCACTTCAGCCCCGGAAGGATTTGCCCCCTTAATGACCAGGCCATTTTTTGCGAGTGGCACTGCGTCGCTTTAACTGACAATTGCGCGGTCGTACGGCCCTGTACCCAAACAAAATTTGCGTCCCTTTTTCCCACAAATAGAGCTTTCTTTTGGTGGTATTTGATCACCTCTACGTTTTTTATGCGCTATAAACAGCGCCATCTGAATAATGGCAGCTGGTTGGCTGTGGAAGTGCCTATCAGAGCCAACGGCTCTGGTAGGCTTTCCGATTACAGCCCTCAGGCTGTAATCGGCTTCCAAATACTTATTCAAGGGACTGACGGACGTCTCAGCCAATCAGGTTCACCAGTTCTGGTTACCGGTAACCTGATTGGCTGAAGCGTCATCAAGGGCGGGAGAAGACATCTAGGGACCATGGAAGGAGGATGGCCATCCCCAGAAAGGTAAGTGCCGGGCGGGCACTATTAACGCTACGCCGTCGCAACTTTGCTTTGTGAATGCTGCACTTGCCTGTCAAAGTTGCGGAGGCGTAGCGTAAATAGGATACGTTACGCCCGCACAAAAATACGCGCTCCCTACATGAATCTACCCCATAGCGTCTACAAAATAGGGGACAGTTTTATGGCATTTTTACTAGGCAGAATAGGGGAATGCCTTGTTTACAAAGGCATTCCCCTGTTCTGCCCTTGCCGACCGCAAAGCGAGCTTCACTCGCGAGGCACACTGGGCAGCAAATTTAAAGGGACATACCTGTACGCCAATCTGCCTGCCCGTGCCATGTTGTCGACGTACATAGTCGTGCGGCGGTCGGCAAGTGGTTAAATAACATTTCTAAACATATGAAGTTAATAACAAGAGTACCCCTTTAAATCAGAGTCCACAGAGTTCCCTTTCACTGTAAGGGGGGGGGGGGCTCTGCAGACTCTAAAGTAAGGGAGAACTCTGTAGACTCTGACATAAGGGATGCTTTAAGAACCCTGATCTAAGGGAGAACACTGAAAACTCTGATGTACAGAGACGACTCTAATGTAAGGGCCTCTGATGTTGTCAGCAGAGCTTCTGCTCATTTACTAAGCTCTGGAGCAACTGCACAGTCTACTTACCTTTATTAAATCAACCCCAATGACTGTGCTGTGCCTTCATGTAAAAAGAAGGGTGAGTTTATCTCATGTAACACATCAGAGTCAAAGAGTTTATTGTTTAGATCATAGCTTAGATAAGGTAATATCATAAAATCTGAGGAGGAGGCAATCGTGTCATTAAATCAGTGTGGAAAAATAACTGCTGGAAAAAGTGATAAGATAATATTAACTAAAAAAATGTAGACAGACAACACAACCCTGTCTGGCAGGGCAGGAGACCTGACCTTTCTCTTCGTAAGTTTAATGCCTGAATTTTGAAAAATTAATGTAATTATGTATTAGTAAGTACAGAATGACCAGTAGCGCGTGGTGCTCCATTTCTTTTGGGGGGGGGGACAAACAAAACACCCACCACCCCCGTTCGGACGGTCAATCAGTCACACCTCCAACCCCTGACCAGTCCTCCCCTCCCTTTGTAAGCTCATCCACCCACCAGCCCTGCACTTACCTCATCTAGGTCACAGGCCTCCTCTGTATCTTCCTCCTCGGTGGCTTCACTCTGTGTCTCCTCCTCCTCTGTATCTTCGTCCTCAGTGGCTTCACTCTGTGTCTCCTCCTCCTCTGTATCTTCCTCCTCAGTGGCTTCACTCTGTGTCTCCTCCTCCTCTGTATCTTCCTCCTCAGTGGCTTCACTCTGTGTCTCCTCCTCCTCTGTATCTTTCTCCTCAGTGGCTTCACTCTGTGTCTCCTCCTCCTCTGTATCTTCCTCCTCAGTGGCTTCACTCTGTGTCTCCTCCTCCTCTGTATCTTCCTCCTCAGTGGCTTCACTCTGTGTCTCCTCCTCCTCTGTATCTTCCTCCTCGGTGGCTTCACTCTGTGTCTCCTCCTCCTCTGTATCTTCCTCCTCAGTGGCTTCACTCCGTGTTTCCTCCTCCTCCTCTGTATCTTCCTCCTCAGTGGCTTCACTCTGTGTCTCCTCCTCCTCTGTATCTTCCTCCTCAGTGGCTTCACTCTGTGTTTCCTCCTCCTCTGTATCTTCCTCCTCAGTGGCTTCACTCTGCGTCTCCTCCTCCTCTGTATCTTCCTCCTCAGTGGCTTCACTCTGTGTTTCCTCCTCCTCTGTATCTTCCTCCTCAGTGGCTTCACTCTGCGTCTCCTCCTCCTCTGTGGCTTCCTCCTCGGTGGCTTCACTCTGCGTCTCCTCCTCCTCTGTGGCTTCCTCCTCGGTGGCTTCACTCTGCGTCTCCTCCTCCTCGATGGCTTCACTCTGCGTCTCCTCCTCCTCTGTGGCTTCCTCCTCGGTGGCTTCACTCTGCGTCTCCTCCTCCTCGATGGCTTCACTCTGCGTCTCCTCCTCCTCGGTGGCTTCCTCCTCAGTGGCTTCACTCTGTGTCTCCTCCTCCTCGATGGCTTCACTCTGCATCTCCTCCTCCTCGGTGGCTTCCTCCTCAGTGGCTTCACTCTGTGTCTCCTCCTCCTCCTCGGTGGCTTCCTTCTGCATCTCCTCCTCCTCGATGGCTTTACTCTGCGTCTCCTCCTCCTCAGTGGCTTCCTCCTCGGCAGCTTCACTCTGCGTCTCCTCCTCATCGGTGGCTTCACTCTGCGTCTCCTCCTTCTCGATGGCTTCACTCTGCGTCTCCTCGTGGCTTCCTCCTCAGTGGCTTCACTCTGTGTCTCCTCCTCCTCAGTGGCTTTACTCTGTGTCTCCTCCTCCTCAGTGGCTTCACTCTGTGTCTCCTCCTCCTCGGTGGCTTCCTTCTGCATCTCCATCTTCTCGATGGATTATTTTTACTTACTGTATCTTATTTGAGCAGAATGTAAATAGAGTAGCTGGAACACCCAAAGGCACATTGCAACCCTCCATACTTCTATATGGGAAAGAACGGGGAGATATTGATGTTGGATATTGATGTTGGAGCATCCAAGACAAGAATCCAGAGGCTGACTGAGCCGACCAGATCCATGTTTCCCGATGGGCACTCTCTCTATGAGGGGCACTCTCTCTATAAGGTGCATATATACACCTTGTATTTCTGTGAATTTCCTCCATGTCTCTAGTTTCCTCCCACAATCCAAGATCATATTGGTAGGTAAGCCTACCCTTCCTGGTTCTAGAACAATTGTGTGGTTGAGAAAACATTTTAGTTTCTTGGGGGCAGGAAATGATACAGTATGTACTTTGTAAAGTCCAACAGTATACAGTGTATGAAAAAAATCGACGCATTTGACTATGATAGAGGCTGCAGTTGACAAGTTCCTCTTGGGCGGGACCAATGTAGAAGGTTTGATGTTTTCTGTGGAAAGCTGCAGAGTTTGTCAAACGCTGGAGGTAAATCAATAGATAAATTGAAGGTGGTGATAAGTTAGATTTGGCAGCAATATTACTTTTTTCTTCCTTCACAGTAAAACCTTGGTTTGAGAGTAACTTGGTTTGAGTGTTTTGTAAGACAAGCAAAATGTTTTAATACATTTTGACTTGATAAACAAGCGATGTCTTGATATAAAAGTAACGTCTTGTCACAACTGAGTGTAAAAGAGAAGTGAGGCACCTCTAAGTGTAGCAATATGGTTACATTTAATGAAGGTACAACATTTAGAAACATATTGCTACACTTAGAGGCGCCTCTCTTCTCTTTTATACTCTGGAGCTCCTGTTGGATTTTGCTTCTAATCCCCATTTGTGGATAGACATTTTGGCCTGGATTCAGAAACAATTTACGTCGGCGTATCTATTGATAAGCCGCGTAAATTCTAACATGTGCCGGCGTATCTTCTTTCTGTATTCAGAAAGCAAGATACGGCGAAATTTGGCTAAGATACGACTGACGTAAGTCTCTATCGCCGTCGTATCTTAGTTGCACATTTACGCTGGCCGCTAGGTGGCGCTTCCAGAGATTTACGCGTATAATATGCAAATTAGGTAGATACGCCGATTCAGAAACGTACATCCGCCCGGCGCATTTTTTTATGACGTTTACGTAAGGCTTTTTCCGGCGTAAAGTTACCCCTGCTATATGAGGCGTAGCCAATGTTAAGTATGGACGTCGGGCCAGCGTCGAATTCTGTGTCGTTTACGTCATTTGCGTAAGTCGTTTTGCGAATAGGGCTTTGCGTAAGTTACGTTCACGTCGAAACCAATGAGGGTTTGCGGCGTAATTTGTAGCATGCGCACTGGGATACGTCCATGGACGGCGCATGCGCCGTTCGTAAAAAACGTAATTTACGTGGGGTCACACTGAATTACCATAAAACACGCCCACATCTTACTATTTTGAATTAGGCGGGCTTACGCCGGCCCTCATGCGCTACGCCGCCGTAACTTAGGACGCAAGTTCTTTCTGAATACAGAACCTGCCTCACTAGGTTACGGCGGCGTAGCATATCTGAGATACGCTACGCCCGCACAAAGTAATGCCGAGCTTTCTGAATCCGGGCCTTTATGTTTACGCAACCTATCACATTGCTATAATGTTTTTATATGGACTATAAACTGAAGGACCTATGAATAAATGGTTGTGGAACAAATCATTTGAGTTTCCATTATTTCTTATGGGGAAATTCGCTTTGATATACAAGTGCTTTGTATTACAAGCATGTTTCTGGAACAAATTATGCTTGCAGTTCAAGGTTTTACTCAATATCCCTTCTCTGGGTGTTCAGCATCAGGACTAGTGTAAGCATCTCTAAGTAAACTGCTTAACAGTAGAAAAAGATGTGAGTTTTCATTAATGTGTGATAAGACAAGCAATACATTTTACTGCAGGAGTCATAACATTTGCGATTGGTCAGAGTTGTGCTATATAGTTCTGTTTTATGACTTTGTACTGTAGTCAAGCTGATTAACTGTACAGCTAATTCAGCGATTTGCTATCAGATTGTTCTGTCAATTTACACATGTTAATAAGTATTATGGATGATTTTTATTTGTTAAAATTACCTTGTTG
The DNA here is from genome assembly GCF_905171775.1 of Rana temporaria. NCBI lineage: Eukaryota > Metazoa > Chordata > Amphibia > Anura > Ranidae > Rana > Rana temporaria. The sequence continues at coordinate 34,806,484 of NC_053490.1, forward strand.
ATGATTATCGTTTTTGAATTTCATAATATAGTTAGTTTATGATATTTGATTCTGATTTTCTATTGGCCCTGAGCCTGTTTTGAAAGCTGGCTATAAATCTATCTATCTATCTATCTATCTATCTATCTATCTATCTATCTATCTATCTATCTATCTATCTATCTATCTATCTATCTATCTATCTATCCATCTATCTATAGATTTAGATAGATATATAAACACACACGCACTATAATACCAAAAGTCTTAGTCCGTAGGGTTCAATATTGAGTTGGCCCCCCCTTTGCAGCTATAACAGCTTTAACTCTTCTGGGAAGGCTGTCAACAAGGCTTAGGAGTGTGTCTATAAGAACGTATAACCATTCTTCCAGAAGTGTATTTGTGAGGTCAGGCACTGATGTTGAACAAGAAGACCTGGCTCGCAGTCTCCGCTCCAATTCATCCCAAAGGTATATCGGGTTGAGGTCAGGACTCTGTGCAGGCTGGTCAAGTTCCTCCACCCTTAACTCGCTCATCCATGTCTTTATGGACCTTGCTTTGTGCACTGGTGCGGAGTCATGTTCGAACAGGAAGGGGCCATCCCCAAACTGTTCCCACAAAGTTGGGAGCATGAAATTGTCCAAAATGTTGTATGTTGAAGCGTTCTCTTCACTGGAACTAAGGGGCCAAGCCCAAACCCCTTATACTCAACCTCACACCATAATCCCCCTCCACCAAATGATTTGGATGATGTGCACAAAGCAAGGTCCATAAAGACATGGATGAGCGAGTTTGGGGTGGAGGAATTTGACTGGCCTCACCTCAACCTGATAGGACACCTTTGGGATGAATTAGAGCAGAGATTGCGAGCCAGGCCTTCTTGCCCAACATCAGTGCCTGACCTCACAAATGTGCTTCTGGAAGAATAGTCAAACATTCCCATAGACACACTCCTAAACCTTGTGGACAGCTTTCCCAGAAGAGTTGAAGATGTTATAGCTGCAAAGGGTAGGCCAACCCAATATTGAACCCTACGGACGAGGACTGGGAATTTCACGTGCGTGTAAAGGCAAGCTCACAATACTTTTGGCAATATAATGTATATATATAGATTGTAATTCAATCAATTGTTTAGGCAAACTTGGGCAATAAATTTCCAGTTTCAATACCACTTATTTAATGATCGAATTGAAAATGGAAAAGAGCTATGGCAATTTTGTCAAAAGACTTTGGAAGTTATTGGCAGATTTAATTTTAGCAATCTAGATCCCATCTCCTTGTGCTCATTCGTAACCATAATTGTTCGTCTTTGATTGCTTTTCGATTTTGACAAATTTAGAAGGTAAAACTATCTTAACTGATCCCCTTTCTGATCGCATCCAATTTAAAAACAGATTTGTTTGTTTCCTTAACCACTTCAGCCCCGGAAGAATTTACCCCCTTTCTGACCAGGCCATTTTTTGAGATTCGGCACTGCGTCAATTTAACTGACAATTGCGTGGTTGTATGAAATTGTACTCAAAACAAAATTTAGGTTCTTTTTTTTCCCACAAATAGAGTTTCTTCTGCTCTTAACCCCCTTGGCGGTATTCCCGAGTCTGGCTCGGGGTAAGATTTCAATACCAAAAGCGGTATCCCCGAGCCAGACTCGGGATCGCCTCGCAGCATCCACAGTCACAAGTTACTTACCTTGTCCCTGGATCCTGCGATGCATCCCTGCTGTGTGAGCAAGCGGCGTCCTCGCTCGATTCACACAGTGCCTGTGTGCCGCTGATCTCCGTTCCCTGCAGCGTTACGACGCACGGGGGCGGAGAACGGCGCCAAATTCAAAAAAGTAAACAAGCACATTACATACAGTATACTGTAATCTTACAGATTACAGTACTGTATGTAAAAAATACACACCCCCCTTGTCCCTAGTGGTCTGCCCAGTGCCCTACATGTACTTTTATATAATAAAAACTGTTCTTTCTGCCTGCAAACTGTAGATTGTCCATAGCAACCAAAAAGTGTCCCTTTATGTCAAAAGTGGTTTTAGAGCAGCTAGAAAGCAGCAATAATAAATTATAATCACTTGCAGAATTGAGCGATAGCGATTTGTGGGGAAATTCGTCATAAAAGTAATGACAGCGACAATTCTGCAACTGAGCAAATTTCAGTGTTTTTGATTTGATTACATTATTGAATAATTTTTATTATAATTACATTATTATTTGTTATAATTATTTATAGTTATTTATTATATTATAATTTATGATTTTGTTTTTCAAACTTTATCATACCCGAGATTTCTACTAGACTCTTGTTTGGACAGATTTAAGTGAGTTATTCCTAAGGCCCCGTACACACGAGAGGATCGATCCGCTGAAATTGATCCGCGGACCGGCTCCAGCGGATAGATCCCCTGGTGTGTACAATCCAGCGGATCTGTTTCCGCGGATTTTTGTCCCCGGGGATGGATTTCCAGCGGATAAAAATTTCCTAACATGCTAAGAAATCTATCCGCTGGAATCCATTCCAACGGATTGATCCGCTGGTCTGTACAGACTCACCGGATCAATCCGTCCGAATCCATCCCCCGCATGCGTCGTAATGATTCGACGCATGCGTGGAAGTCCTTAAATCACAGCGTCGCGTACGTCGCCGCGTCGAAGGAATTCCGCGGGGATTTTGATCTCCTGGTTAGTACAACCAGGAGATCAAAATCCGCCAGAGGATTTATCCGCGGAAACGTTCCGGAGGACCGTTTCCGCGGATAAATCCTCTTGTGTGTACTAGGCATAAGAATTGCAGGCCTACAATGTAAAACGCCAAATTTCCATGCAAAATAACTGTACCGCTTTTGGTACTAAATTCCAGACATAATCGTAACGCCAGGGAGGGTAATTGAGACAAGTACACACTATAGAGCAGTGGTCTCAAAGTACCGGCCCGCGGGCCATTTGCGGCCCGCGGACCAGTTATAAATGGCCCCCAGGCAGGGTGGAAGTGAGGGGAGCAAAAAAAAAAAAAAAAAAATTTTTTTTTTTTTTTTTTTTTTTAGCTGGCCCCATCTGGTGGTGAGCCGTTGGTATTACAAGTTATTACCACCAGATGTGAGCTGGCGCCATCTGGTGGTGGCCCTTGGTATTACAAGTTAAGCATTACAAGTTAAACAGCAATTCTAATGTCATTTTACACTATTTTCACTGCCATATTCTTCCCTCTAATTAGAACCCCCAAACATTATATATATTTTTTATCCTAACACCCTAGAGAATAAAATAGCGATTGTTGCAATACTTTCTGTTTCGCCGTATTTGCGCAGCGGTCTTACAAGCGCACTTTTTTGGGAAAAAATTACACTTTTTTTAATTAAAAAATAAGACAACAGTAAAGTTATCCCCATTTTTTTTAATATTATGAAAGATAATGTTACGCCGAGTAAATTCATACCCAACATGTCACGCTTCAAAATTGTGTCCGCTTGTGGAATGCCGACAAACTTTTTTACCCTTTAAAATCTTCATAGGCGACGTTTAAAAAAATCTACAGGTTGCATGTTTTAAGTTACAGAGGAGCTAGAATTATTGCTCTCACTCTACCAATCGCGGCGATACCTCACATGTGTGGTTTGAACACCGTTTACATATGCGGGCGCTGCTCACGTATGTGTTCGCTTCTGCGCGCAAGCTCGTCGGGACAGGGTGCGTTTTCTGGCTCCTAACTTTTTTAGCTGGCTCCGAGATTCCAAGCAAATTTGTCAAACCCTGACTTACACCAGTGCTGGTGGTAATAATGCGCTCTCTGACACCAGTGCTGGTGGTAATAATGCGCTCGCTGACACCAGTGCTGGGGGTTAATAATGTGTTCGCTGACACCAGTACTGTTGTTTTTGAAGTTTGAAAGTTTGCATGCGGCCCCTCATGGCATATGAAAACTTGTCTTGTGGCCCTCAGGTAATTTGAGTTTGAGACCCCTGCTATAGAGGGATATGCTTTGTTCATATTTTATGTCTGAGGTTTAAATCTCTGATGAACTTTTCACTTTTTAAAATGTTTTGGCTAATCTTTGTGTGTTTTCAACAGGTCGACAGCATTGCGGCTGAACAATGAATAGCTCAGAAAACGACTCCTACCCCTACAAGTGTATGTTTGATGAAGATTTCAAGTATGTTCTGCTTCCGGTGTCCTATGGGATTGTGCTCTGCGTTGGGCTTATTCTCAACATCCTGGCCCTTTACATCTTTCTGTTCCGGCTTAAGCCCTGGAATGCTTCCACCACGTACATGTTTAACCTGGTTATCTCGGACCTTCTGTATGTCATCTCCCTGCCCCTGCTGATCTACTATTATTCCCAGGGCGATGACTGGCCATTTGGGGAAGCTTTGTGCAAAATCGTCAAGTTTCTCTTCTACAACAACATGTATTGCAGCATCTTCTTCTTGCTTTGCATCAGTATCCACCGATTCATTGGGATCTGCTTCCCTATGAAGTCGTTGAGTTGGTTAAAGGTTCGAAACGCCCGCATTGTATGCGTCGTGGTCTGGGTCTTCATTGCGGCTTTCCAGTCCCCAATATTGTATTTTGTGACCACGAGCACAAAGGGAGATACCACCACCTGCCACGACACCTCCAGTGTGGATTTATTTGATACTTTTGTCGTCTACAGCTCGGTCAGCTTGGCTTTGCTCTTCTGTGTCCCATTTGTTATCATCATCATCTGCTATGCTTTGATGACCCGGACCCTCATGCAGCCCTCAGCAACTTCTTCTGACACTTCAAACTCCAAGAAGAAGTCAATTAAGATGATCATCATTGTGCTTCTCACATTCATCATCTGCTTCTTACCTTTTCACGTGAACCGAACCTTGTACTATTACTTTAGAAAACTAGACCTTGACTGTGGTACGTTGAACGCAATCAACATGGCCTACAAAGTGACAAGACCGTTGGCTAGCGCTAACAGCTGTCTGGATCCCATCTTGTACTTTCTTGCCGGACAAACTGCGCGAAGGAATATTATTTCTAGGAGTGGCCTCACCAAAGTTAAAAACAAGTTCTCAACCTATGTACGAAATAATAACTCAAGCTCTGTCACGAACAGTAATGCTGTAGAGAACAGCTTTACCCCCATTTCTCCCAACATGCCCTCAGCCCCAAGTCCTAGCCCAACCATAATCACCAGGATGTAAGTAGCCAAGTCATATTTATGAGGTACCATCCACCGTTTTTTTTTTTTGGCACTGAATTGCGGGAACCTAGAAGATCTTGTTTGTTAAACGGGACCATTAAAGTGTATCTAACCCCAAATTTTCAGTAAAAGTAATAATGCTCATTTTGGGTTGATTGTAATGCATGAAAATTATCTATTTATTGAAAAAGAATGTTCATAAGAGACAAGGCATTAGCATGGATAGTGTGATTGGGTGTAGGCATGAGTGACGGTGAATATAGATAATATGGATAAAATACAATCGTTAACTATACTCTCAATTCAGATACAGCCAATGAAAACAATATAATACAACAGTAAACAGCCCTTCGATGCCAATATTAGTTTGTCTAGTACAGGGGTCTCCAAACTAAGGGTCAGTTTACTGCCCACTAGACTTTGGCGGAGCAGGACTGTGGCCAGTGGGAGGAGAATATGGTATCAGCGGAAAGAACAGTGCCCCGTTGATGGTGTCAGCGAGAAGACTAGTGTCCCATTTTTGGTGTCAGTAGAAGAATAGTGCCTCATCATTCATTTCTTAGGGAGGGATAGTTCTTCATCATTGGTGTCAGTGGGAGGAATAGTACCACATCTTTGGTGTCAGTGGAATGAAGGAATAGTGCCTCATATTAGTGTGAGAAATAGTGTCCCAAGAGCAGAGGCAGCCACTTATGCAAGGCGCCACCCCCCCCTAATCCATGAGTCTGGCCCCTAATCTACATGCAGGGCACCGGAAGCATGGATTCCAATGTTTTTTCTTTTTTTTTTAAGCACATGATTATAGCCTGAGGCCCTAATTGGCTTTGAAAAGGGTGGGCTCGGGGCGCAGTTCACTGTGCCTGCAACCCACACAGTTGTGTGACATTAGCAAATTAATATTCGCTAATGACTTCCTGTTTCTCCTACCGGCCAATCAAGAAGTGTGTCCTGAGACTCAATTGGCCAGGAGTCCTAAGACCCGTTTGACCGTGAGCCCTGATTGGCCGGGAGGAGAAGCGACTGCTGGGACTCGGGAGGAGATGCAGGGGAGAAGCTGCTAAAGCCGCAACCTGGATGGGGTAAGTGCGGGGCTGGCGGTGTGCCTGGTAGGCGACGGGCGAGCGATGTGGTGATTGAATGCCGGGGATAGCGGCGATCAAGCGAGCGTCGGGGGCTGGTTGGTTGGTTGGCTAGCTGTGGGGGTGTGGCTGGCTGGGGCGCCCTCCCACCAAGAAAATTGAGCACCAGCCACCACTGCCCAAAAGCCAGACAAAGGCAAGCGAGCCGCATTTTGGAGATCACTGGTCTCCAAGTGGTCTCAAAGCAGAATCTCAAAGCAGTATGTATGTTCACTGGCTAAACCTTGTGAACCCTACTGGGATGATTGATGAGCTTGGCAGAAACATTTCATTATAGAGTGGAGACCATAGTGGAAACCTGAACATATACGTCCTGGTCATCTCCGCCGCTTACCGGGGCCGTCAGTAGCAGCGGAGGCGATCAGATCCTTTCCCCTGATGGACAGGAAGTCAAGTGACGGAATGATGGCGCCACTCGACTCTGTGCCATTGAAGGAAGCGACGTCAAACGTCACTTCCGCCCAACGGCCTTAAAAATACTTTTTTTATAATGTTTGAGGTTCTAAGTGATTTTCTAGCAACCAGATCCTTACCCCTGATGGACAGGAAGTGGAGTGGGGGAATGATGGCCCCCTCTCAACTCTGTGCCATTGGATAAATGAAGAGACGTCAAACGTCACTTCTGCCCAACAGCCTTAAAGGGATTTGTTTATAAAAAAATAATTTTTTTTAAATTGTTTTAATAATGTTTGAGGTTCTAAGTTATTTTCTAGCAACCAGATCCTTACCCCTGATGGACAGGAAGTCGAGTGAGGGAATGATGGCCCCCCACTCGACTCTGTGCCATTGGATGACGGAAGCGACGTCAAACTTCACTTCCGCCCAATGGCCTTAAGGCAGTGTTTCTCAATTCCAGTCCTCAGGCCCCCCCAACAGGTCAGGTTTTCAGGATTTCCCTCAGATGAAAAGGCTGTGGTGATTACTAAATCACCAAATCACCTGTTCAAAATAATGGAAATCCTGAAAACCTGACCTGTTGGGGGGGCCTGAGGACTGGAATTGAGAAACACTGCCTTAAGGGAACATTTTTTTTTTTATGAAAAAAAAAACAATACAATTTTTTTTTTTTTTTTAATAATAATGTTTGAGGTTCTAAGTAATTTTCTAGCAACCAGATCCTTACCCCAGATTGACAGAAAGTTGAGTGAGGGAATGATGGCCCCCTCTCAACTCTGTGCCACTGTATGATGGAAGCGACATCAAACGTCACTTCTGCCAAACGACCTTAAAGGACTTTTTTTATGAAAAAAATAAAACTTATTTTTTTTATAATGTTTGAGGTTCTAAAGCCTCGTAAACACGACCGAGGAACTCGACGGGCGAAACACATAGTTTTGCTCGTCGAGTTCCTTGTTAGGCTGTCAAGGAACTCGACAAGCCAATTTTCTCCATTCCCGTCAAGGAAATAGAGAACATGCTCTCTTTTTGGCTCGTCGAGTTTCTAGTCAGTTTCCTCGACGAAAATGTACACACGACCGGTTTCCTCGACAAAAAATATCTCCCAGCAAGTTTCTTGCTGGTTTTTGCAGAGAAACTCGGTGGTGTGTACGAGGCTTAAGTAGTTTTCTAGCAACCAGATCCTTACCCCGGATTGACAGGAAGTCAAGTGAGTGAATGATGGTCCCCACTACACTCTGTGACATTGGATGACAGAAGAAACTCAAACATCACTTCCGACCAACGGCCTTAAAGGGATTTTTTTTTTTTTTTAAATAATGTTTAGGGGTTCTAAGTAACTTTCTAGCAAAAATAAATGATTTTAACTTGTAAACACCAAGGGGTAGATTCAGAGAGAAGATACGACGGCGTATCTCCAGATACACCGTCGTATCTCTGAGTCCGGCCGGTCGTATCTATGCGCCTGATTCATAGAATCAGTTGCGCATAGATTTCCCTAAGATCCGACCGGCGTAAGTGTTTTACACCGTCGTATCTTAGGCTGCATATTTACGCTGGCCGCTAGGTGGCGCTTCCATAGATTTACGCGAGGAATATGCAAATGAGCTAGATACGCCGATTCAGAAACGTACGTCCGGCCGGCGCATTTTTTTTACGTCGTTTACGTTAGGCTTTTTTTGGCGTATAGTTACCCCTGCTATATGAGGCGTATCCTATGTTAAGTATGGCCGTCGTTCCCGCGTTGAGTTTTGAAAATTTTACGTCGTTTGCGTAAGTCGTTCGCGAATAGGGCTGGACGTAATTTACGTTCACGTCGAAAGCAATGACGATTTGCGTCGGAATTTCAAGCATGCGCACTGGGATTTTTTCACGAACGGCGCATGCGCCGTTCGTAAAAAACATCAAATAAGCGGGGTCACAGTTAATATACATAAAACACGCCCACATCATCCACATTTGAATTAGGCGGACTTACGCCGACACAGATACGTTACGCCGCCGTAAATAAAGGCGCAAGTTGTTTCTGAATACAGAACTTGCGCCCTAAATTACAGTGGCGTAACGTATCTGAGATACGTTAGGCCGGGCGGACAGATATCTGAATCTACCCCCAAATGTAAAAAATAGGCTTGGTCCTTAAGTAGTTAAGGTGCTTGTCTTTTAGCTGATTCATTTTTGAACAACGAATGTTTTTCTAAAAAATGGTTTGGACGGATGACTAAACTCTATAAAAAGTAAATAATTAAATGTGCCTTTGTTGCATCAATTATTTGTTAACATTAAAACGTGATGGATTCAAATCCTGAAACTGTTTCCCCCTCAGGTCTGTGTATCCACTGGGGGAGGTTGCTTCTATTTTCATGTCACTAGCACTGAAAGTGGGAAAAATATATCAGCATTGACACAAATAGCAATATAAACATATAAGCAGAATGTACAGGAGTTAGAACCTGAGGGCCAGATTCAGGTACAAATGCGGCGGCCTAACGCATCGTCTTTACGTTACACCGCCGCAAGTTTTTCTCGTAAGTGCTTGATCCACAAAGCACTTGAGTATAAACTTGCGGCAGAGTAACGTAAAGACGTCCGGCGCAAGCCCGCCTAATTCAAATGGGGCGTGTACCATTTAAATTAGGAGCGCTCCCGCGCCGAACGTTCTGCACATGCTCCGTTAGTAAATTTCCCGACTTGCTTTGCGCGAAATTACGGTGCCCCGACGTGTTTGTGAATGGCGACATGCGTAACGTACTTACGCTGAAATTTTTTTTTTTAATTCGACGCGGGAACGACGGCCATACTTTAACATGGCTGGTGTAAAGTTAAGCCATGAAAAAGATTGCTTAACTTTGCGACGGGAAAAAACGACGTTACGCACGCGAGTAGCTTCGTGGATCGCCGTAAAAGCTAATTTGCATACCCGACGCTGGAAAACGACGCAAACTCCACCCAGCGGCGGCCGAAGTATTGCAGCCTAAGATCCCAAGGCGTACAAAGTCGTAAGCCTGTCGGATATTAGCCAAAAGCCGTCGTATCTTGTTTGTGAATCACAAATTAAGATACGACGCGGCAAATTTGAAAATACGCCGGAGTATCAGTAGATACTCCGGCGTATTTGTTCTGTGAATCTGGCCCGAGTTTCTTGTGTATTTCCCTCACTTCAGTGTGTGTCACGATTTCACCAGTACAGGAAATGAGGGGAAATCGGCATACTAGGGACCCAAAACAAAATAACAATTATTTACCTAGAAACTAAAATAAACAAATGCACACAAACAGCCACAAAAAAGAATCAAGTTACATGCATGTTCATGTTGTGTTTATCTCTCACTAATGCCACGTACACACGATCGGATTTTCCATTGAAAAAACCTTGGATGGTTTTTCCGACGGAATTCCGCTCAAGCTTGTCTTGCATACACACGGTCACACAAAAGTTCTCTGAACTTTCGACCGCCAAGAACGCGGTGACGTACAACACTACGACGAGCCGAGAAAATTAAGTTCAATGCTTCCGAGCATGAGTAGAATTGTTTCCGAGCATGCGTCGGAACTTTGCGCGTCGAAATTGCTACAGAGGATCGGATTTTCCGATAGGAATTATTTCCGTCTGAAAATTTGAGAACCAGCTCTCAATCTTTTGTTGGCGGAAATTCCAACAGCAAAAGTCTGATAGAGCGTACACACGGTCCAAAAGCTCACATCGGACTTTTCATGTCGGAATTTCCGATTGTGTGTACGGGGCATTAGAGTATTTTAGAAGAATGGAATATTTTGACCAGCAAAACTATGTTCTGTTTATGTCAGGACTATATCTTTACTGACATTATCCTGACACTCACTGTCAGATACATAAATCCTTTAGTCATCTTTTTATATTAAACCTGCCCGGCAGCAGGGATGGCATTATAAAGAGGAAATTAATAAAAAAAAACACACCTTTCTGTTGCTAGTCAGATGCTTGCACTTTAGCCATGTTTTTAAATACTGAATAGTTACTTAGAAAATACTTTTATATCTTGCCGCACTTGTTTCCTCAGATGATTTTTTTCTTAGGCTGGCCATACGCAGGCTGAACAAAATAAAATCATCAAAAAGATCCGTCCATCCACGATATTTAGTATATATATATATATGTATATATATCTATGTATCTATATATGTGTTTATATATATATATATATATATATATATATATATATATACACATACACACACACACAGTGGCCCGGATTCAAAGAGAATTGCGCTTTTTTTGCGGAGGCGCAGGGCAACGATTTTGCCCTGCAAATTTGCTCCGCTGCCCTCGATTCACGGAGCAATAGCTCCGTAAATTGCGAGGGCGCGCCGGCAAAATTGCCCGGCGCTAGAGCACGCAATTTAAATGATCCCGTAGGGGGCGGGAATCATTTAAATTAGGCGCGCTCCCGCGCCGAGCGTAGAGCGCATGCTCCGTCGGGAAACTTTCCCGACGTGCATTGCGGCAAATGACGTCTCAAGGACGTCATTTGCTTCAGAGTGAACGTGAATGGCTTCCAGCGCCATTCACGAATCACTTACGCAAACGACGTAACATTCAAATATCGCGACGCGGGAACGACGGGTATCCTTTAGCATTGGCTGCCCCTACTATTAGAAGGGGCAGCCAAACACGCCGTACGGAAACAACGTAACTTGCGTACGCAGAGCTCGCGCAACATAGTGAATCGGTGTTAGTATGAAATTTGCATACTATACACTGAGCACAATGGGAGCGCCCCCTAGCGGGCATCGCAAGAATGCAGCCTAAAATATGCGTGGCATAAGAGCCTTATGCCACGCAGATTTTAGGCTGCAGTCGGCGTTACGATGTTCCTGAATCAGGAGCATTCGTAACGCCGGAGCAAGTAAGCAATTGCGCTGTGTAACCTATGGTTACACAGGCGCAATTGCTTATTGAATCTGGGCCAGTATGTATATACATATATATATTTAAAACAAATTCTTCCATCCCTCCAATACACTATGGCCCGGATTCACATACATTGTCGCATATTTATGCCGGCGTAGCGTATCTCATATATACGCTACGCCGACGTTGTGCAGAGAGGCAAGCACCGAAACTGCGCTTGGTTCCCTCGGCGTAAGCCGTCGTAAGTGGAAGTGGGCGTGAGCCATGCTAATGAGGCGTGACCCCATGCAAATGATGGGCCAAGCACCATAGAAGTACTTAAAACGAACGGCGCATGCGCCGTCCCGTGGACGTATCCCTGTGCGCATGCTCAGAATCACGTCGGAACTACTCCCTAAGATACGACGGATCACTGCCTACGACGTGAACGTAACCTACGCCCGGCCCTATTCACGTACTACGTAAATAGCGTAAAATACGACGGCTGTGTTCCCTGGTCCATACCTTAGCATGAGTTGCGCCTCATATATGGGGAATAACTTTACGCCGGACGTACGACTTACGCAAACCGCGTTTATTATGCGCTGGGCGCAACTACGTTTGTGAATCGGCGTATCTCCCTCATTTGCATATGTGCATAGAAAATTAATGGGAGCGGCACAGCGTAAATATGCGCCCACGATACGACGGCGTAGGCAAGTTACGTCGGTCGTAGGAAGCCTATTTTTCGGCGTATCTCAGATTGTGGGCACGACGCACAGATACGACGGCGCATAGTTACACTAACGCAGCGTATCTCGGGATACGTTGGCGTAAGTGCTTTGTGAATCCGGGCCTATGTATAAAATGGTTTCTCTACTGACTATAGTCCTCCTTTGAATGTTCCCATTGTTTTATTAGTCTGGAAGCAATGTGTTTCCTTATTCCTATGTCACTGAATATTGAGGGTTCTTCTGTGGTGTACAGAAACATCCTGTGTGATAGTGTACATTGTACTAAACAATATTATATTTTATAAATATAGATGTTTTATCCCCTAATTCCAGAAGTCTTTTCTAGAATAGTTAATTTATTATAATCTACTTTATTTTTTAGCTAAAGAAAAGTTTTGTTTTGAGATATGAAAATGAACTGTATCGTTTTTGTAATAAACATTTAAATGGAAAAATGGTCTGTTTTCTTTAAAAAAAAAATGTTTTTAAAAGTATTTTCCATGCTTAAAGGGGTTGTAAAGGTTCGTTTTTTATTTTCTAAATTGGTTCCTTTAACCACTTAAGGACCGCATAACGACGCTATACGTCGGCAGAATGGCACCGCTGGGCACAATCACGTACCTGTAATATAGGAGACGCACAATCAATGACGTCAGACCTACAGCCACACCCCCCCCTACAGTTGTAAACACAAATGAGGTCACACATAACCCCATCAGCGCCCCCTGTGGTTACTCCCAAACTGCAATTGTCATTTTCACAGTAAAACAATGCATTTTAAATGCATTTTTTGCTATGAAAATGACAATGGTCCCAAAAATGTGTAAAAATTGTCCGAAGTGTCCGCCATAATGTCGCAGTCACGAAAAAAATCGCTGATCGCCGCCATTAGTAGTAAAAAAAAATTTTTTTTATAAAAATGCAATAAAACTATCCCCTATTTTGTAGAGAGAGAGAGAGAGACTTGTAAAGCGCAACACATGCAAACTGAATCGTAAACGCTATACATTTTGCGCAAACCAATCGATAAATGCTTATTGCGATTTTTTTTACCAAAAATAGGTAGAAGAATACATATCGGCCTAAACTGAGAAAAAAAAATTATATGTTTTTGGGGGATATTTATTATAGCAAAAAAAAATATATAGAATTTTTTTCAAAATGATCAAATACTACCAAAAGAAAGCTCTATTTGTGGGAAAAAAAGGACGCCAATTTTGTTTGGGAGCCACGTCGCACGGCCGCGCAATTGGCAGTTAAAGCGACGCAGTGCCGAATCGCAAAAAGGGGCCTGGTCCTTTACCTCCATTTTGGTCCGGGTCTTAAGTGGTTAAGCTAGTGCATTGTTGGTTCACTTACCTTTTCCTTCAATTTCCCTTCTAAATGTTTTTTTCTTTGTTTTCTTTGTCTGAATTTCTCACTTTCTGTTCCTCCTCAGTAAGCTGTTCTAAATGACCTTCCACCGCTCGGATGATGGTGGCAAGTTTACTGAGGAGAAACAGGAAGTGAGAAATTCAGACAAAGAAAAAAAAACATTTAGAAGGGAACCAGCAATGCACTAGCTTAAGGGAACCTATTTAGAAAAAAAAAATTAACCTTTACAACCCCTGTAAACCGAACATTTCTAATCCCAATCATAACGGTCCAATAGCAGTCCAGCAAAGCTTGCTTTACGGACATACCTGTAAATGTGTCCAGTGCTTCTTGTGTGCTCCTGGTTTTGTTACCCACACCAGGTCCTTGACTTGACATCCCACAATTGGCAATCCTAAAATATATGGTGCATTAACCTGTGACACCCTTAGATACTGTAATGCCTAGTACACGCGTACGGGTTTCCCGGTGGACTTTTTACCGCCGGGAAACCCGAGGGGAAAACCAAGAACCTTGCTTGGTTTCTTTGTCCCCCTACACTCGGCAGGGTTTCCCGACAGGAAAACTGCCATGAGAGCTTTGGTCGGGAAACCCGGCCGTGTGTATGCTCCCATAGGAAAACTGCCGGCTTAAAAACCGCCAGGAATCCCGGGGGGAAGAACAAGAGCTGGTTCTCTTTTTTTTTTTTGCAGTTTTTCTTTCGGTAAAACTGCGAAGGAGTATACACACGGCCGGGATTCCTGGCCAAAAGCTCTCATGTCAGTTTTGCCGACGGGAAACCTGTACGTGTGTACGAGGCATTATAGATATCCATAGTCTCGGGATCAAATTCTGACATTTGGAAGTTGGATTCTTCAATAAAAAACAAATATGTGCATATGGAAAGTGCATGTTTAGTGTACATTCATGAAAGGTCTAAAGGCACCTGTCCATCATACCTACCTATAGTGCCAAAAGTATGTGGATATCCATAATTATAGTTCAGATGTTTCCAGTGAAGGACACTTTTAATTCTACAGCATTCAAAGACATTTTAGGCAGTTGTGCAATTCCAAAAAACCGCAGCCAATCCCAGATAACGTCCGCTAGTGATAAAACATGCAGGGTGGTCTGTGTTCCCGACGTCACTATGCCTCTCCATATGGAGATCCTGTGAAATGGCCGACGAACTTAGCGGGGGAGACTTGGAGGAGACGCCGAGAAACGTCGTATTTGTACCCATATACACATTTTCTACTTGTGTATGTAAGTGCAATACGATCTGTTTCATTAAATCCTTTTTATCGCCGTATACACTGTGGATCTTCTTTTTCCAATTTCTCTGAGATATCACTGATCTGATCTTCTGCATACGTCCGGTTTTAACCATCAGTCTTCAGGGAGACGTTAAACACCCTAGGCACATATTAGCTTCTGATATCACTGATCCGATCTTCTGCACACGTCCGGTTTTAACCTTGAGTCTTCAGGGAGACGTTAAACACCCCAGGCGCAGATTGACCGCTGTGATTGTGGTCACAACTTCTGGTAAGGAAACTGCACTAACAGCTCTTTGGTGTCCCCCCTGGTGGAAGGAGTGTATTTTTCATGGGAACACACAGTTTATATATATATGAAGAATTCCTTTGGTTTATACACATTCAGTTGTGGCTTATTGGGACTTTTTATATTATTATCTACATTTATATTATTATCTACAGTATATCACGTTCACTCATATATGCACTTAAATAGTTTATAATTTAGTTTTACTTTTATTGTTATTTCATATATGTTTTTTTTTGGATTATTGTTTTTCATTCACGTATTTTACACATATATGTTGTATATTTTAAAAAAAAATTCATAGAAATTTTTGGGTATTATCAATATTAATTTTCTAGCGCTGTATGTGCATTCCCGTTCGTACGAATGTTATTTTCGTACGAAAATGTTCATTTTCGTACCCGCAGAATAATGTGTACATACGAAAAAATGAAAGCACCAAAATACGAAAAAGACGGGATTACGAATGAGCCGCATAACGAACAACCGCAAATACGAACGAACGATCTGACGAAAATACGACAAAACGAAAACGGCAAAAGAACGAAAATTACATCTATAACAAAAGATTTGCATTCTGTCTCCTGTTTGAATCCCCTCTCTGCTCGTATCCTCAGCCGTATGTTCACACGACATCCACAACAAAAGATTTGCATTCTGTATCCTGTTTGAATCCCCTCTCTGCTCGTATCCTCAGCCGTATGTTCACACGACATCCACAACAAAAGATTTGCACTTTGTATATTGTTTGAATCCCTTCTCTGTTCGCACCCTTAGTCGTATGCTCATATGACATCCACAACAAAAGACCCACACTCTGCATTTTGTTTGAATCCTTTCCCTGTCCGCATCCCCAGTCGCATGCTCACACGACATCCACAACAAAAGATTTGCATTCTGTATCCTGTTTGAATCCCCTCTCTGCTCGTATCCTCAGCCGTATGTTCACAGGACATCCACAACAAAAGATTTGCACTCTGTATCTTGTTTGAATCCCTCCTCTGTTCGCATCCCCAGTCGTATGCTCACACGACATCCACAACAAAAGACCGGCACCCTGTATTTTGAATTCCTTTTTTCTGTTCGTATTTTGGATTCAACAGAATGCAAATCTTTTGCCACAGATGTCACACGAACACACGACCGAAAAAAACAAATAAAAAAGGACCCAAAACACAGAATGCAAATCCCTTGCCACAGATGTAATTTTCGTTGTTTTGAATGGGCAGTGAGTGTAGTTAGTAAAGCAGCTTCTCTTTTGTGCTGAGTAGTACAGTAAATCCCAATAAACTTTTCTGTGGATTTTCATCTGAAGGGAGATCAGTTGGCCAGACTTTTGAACCCAAAAATGGTTTTCTGATGGAGTTTAAAAACGAACAAATTTTCTGAGAACGAACGGAAAACGATCGTTTTTATGTTTGTTGTTAAAAAAGTCTGACCAAGTGTATGGGGCTTAACAATCGTTAATATGGGTGAGCCGCGTGTTGAAAGTGCCGCGAATCCCGCGATATATTTACGAAAGTACAAAATGACAAAAAATCCTTTTTCTGTTCGTATCTTCAGTCGCATGCCCACATGCCATCCACAACAAATTGTCATAGATGTCACACGAACACACGACCGAAAACACGAACAGAAAAAGGAATCCAAAACACAGAATGCAAATCATCGAAAATTATTGTCTAACAAGTAACGAACATGAATTAAACAGAATAACGAACCATCCCACATGTACGAAAATAAAACGGTAACGAAAATACGAAACGATCGGAATACGAAAAAATCTTGTCGTACGAAATACGAACGGGAACGAACAGGAAAACAGGCGTCTTACGAAAAACAAACGGAAACGAACCTACGGAACGATACGAAACAGAACAAAAAAAAACGAAAAAAAATTCTGTGCACATGTCTAGTACCTCATATTTAAACACTTTTCTAATTTTGTATCCACAATTTTTTGGTACTGGCAGCTATTTTCTCAATCACTCTATTTAGTTCAGCGCAGTATCTTTTCCAATTCTTTGGTCTGTTTTTTTAGTTGTGCAATTCCAACCTGGTAAAAAACATTTAGGGAAAGTATTTGTTCCACTATGACTGTGCTCAAAGCCAACTTCATAAAGACATGGTTTGACCAGTTTGGTGTGGAGGAACTTGAGTAGGATACACAGAGCCCTGACCTCAATTATATTGAACACCATTGGGATCATTTAGAATGATGATTGCAAGCCAAGTCTTCTTGTCCAACATCAACTCCCAACCTCACAAATGCTGTTGTTGCTGAATAGGCACAATTGACAATTTTCCAAGATCTTGCTCAAAGCCTTCTCAGAAGGAGGGAGCTGCTATAACTGCAAAGGTTGAGGGATCCAAAAACATTTTACTATATAGTATAGTTACCGTGTTTCTCTGAAAATAAGCCCAGGGTCTTATACTAATTTTGGCAACAAAACACACAGTAGGGCTTATTTTCGGGGTAGGGCTTGTCATGTGATGTGCTGTTTTCTCTTCCCCTCTCCCTCCCTGCCTGTCAGGAATTTATAGTATGAACCAAGTTAAAATGCTTGTTAAAAAGCTAAATACCACGCTCTGCACTTCCATGTCCCGCCGGAGCTCTCTTCCCTGCTCCGAGCACTGCAGGGAGGCCCAAGATCCTCCGTTGACAGCTGGGAGAAGAGGAGGAGAGCAGCGTGAGGTCAGCTGAGAGCTGTACTGAACGTATTTAGCACAATTATTTTACAGAAACACACACACACACACATTGTACATTATATACTACTGTATTAAAGTGGAGTATAGGATTTTAAACTAGGGCTTATTTTTGGGGTAGGGCTTATATTGCAGTCCTGGAAAATAACGCTAGGTCTTATTTTCGGGGTAGGTGTTATTTTCAGGGAAACATGGTAAACAAGTTATAAAAATAATGAAGGATGCAGTTAGGTTTGGTCAATAACTGGATAGTGCTGTGTCATATCAGAACTAAACTCAAGGACCCCTACTATCCCTTAAGCCCCTCTCACATGAGCTTTCCAATCAGGTCCGCCTATCAGTTTTTCAGGCGGACCTGATTGGACCTTCCAGTCTCCCCTATGGAGAGGTGGATGTCGGCACCATCCAATCCGATCCTGCACAAAAAATCCAGACTGATGGTGGTCCAACTATCCATCCATCTGGCAGATCAGATTTCCCCATAGAGGAGAGTGGGATTGTGTCCGTGCCCTCTCTGCACAGTTTGTGGACCTGTCTTCCGCCTTCTCAGTGGTAATCAGCAGAGCGATCCCCTGCTGGGCAAGTGAAATCCGCAAGACAGAGGTGCCCGTATGAAAGGGGCCATAGAGTCAAGCCTCGTACACACGACCGGTTTTCTCTGCAAAAACCAGCAAGAAAACTGCTTCTTGCTGAGATTACCGTTCGTGTGTACAAGGCTTTCAGGTTTCTCGTCAGGAAATCTGTCCAGAATCTCAAAGACAAAAAAAGAGAACCTGCTCTCCTTTTTCTCTTCGAGATTCTTGTCGGCCTGTTTCCCGACGAGAAACCCGAGAGTGTGTATACTTACCTGTCGCCGTGGAAACCCGCGCATGCTCGAAATGACTTTGACACATGCGCGGTAGCTTCCACGGCATAGGTAGGGTGAAGCAAGATGGCGGTGACGGCATCGAATGTGACGAGCGCATGCCCGTCGTAAGCAATGACGTCACCGCGTTCTTTCATTTCACGAGAACCGCGGTTCTTTTGAAACGAAAGTCTGTACACTCCGGCGGCAAGAGTTTCTTGTCAAGAATCTCGTCAGGGAAAACGACGGGTTTTTCCTGACAAGATTCTCGGTCGTGTGTGCGTGGCTTTACACATGCTTAGCAGGAAAAGATATATTATGGAACTGAAATAGTGCTACAGGGCTTATTTGTGCCAACAAACCATTCAACACACCATTACATTACATCATAAGAACAGTCTGAACTACATAAATCCATAGATTCGTGTTGTGTACAAAAAATTCTCAGTAACGTTATTTTTCCATTCTTAGCTGACAGGACTGGAACCCAGTATGATCTCCTACTGCTGAAGCCCATCTGTTTCAGGTTCTCCAGGTGTTGTATCTACAAAGATTTTCTGCACGCCTTATCTTCTGCAAAGAGCTGTTAATTGAGCAACTATGAACTTCCTGTTGCCTTGAACATATCTGACTTTCTACCCATGACTTTGGGTTTGAGGTCCATAGCGAATGTATGTCAAATGCAGATCAGCAAAATCTCATTGATAATAATGAGCAATAGGCATGTCAGTTCAGAGGTTGCGGCTGACATACTATGGGGTTGATTTACTAAAGGCAAATCCACTTTGCACTACAAGTTCAGGATAGTACCAAATCTGTATTATATATCTGCAGTGGAGAAAACAGAGGTCAGGGTTCTGGATATGGTGTGTGTCTGGGGGTCATTAAAACTGGTTCAACAGCATTACAACTTTTTTAACAGGTTAAACAGTTCACACCATATTTTAGTTGTATATTTGCCCCAGACCTGCATCTCTATTGCTTGCTGTGATCCCCCAGGGTGTCGGCTCAAGAAGTTCATCTCTGCTTGTCATCAAGGATTACTGATGAAAATAAGCTGCACTCCGATGCTCACTTCTTCCAAAGGCTCTTTATTAAACTGTTAAAATTACAACTGCATCCATATTGGAAGTGAAGTCCTTGGGCATGGATTGTTTTTTTGGTTGAACTGGATGGACTTGTCTTTTTTCAACCTGACTAATTATGTAACTATGTAACTATGGGCCAGATTCACGTAGAATACGTTACACCGCCGCAATTTTTCATCGCAAGTGCCTGATTCACCAAGCACTTGCGATGAAAACTACGCCGGCGGCCTCCGGCGCAAGGCGGGCCAATTTAAATGGGCGTGTGCCATTTAAATTAGGCGCACTCCCGCGCCGGACCTACTGCACATGCTCCGTTTCTTAACTCCCGCCGTGCTTTGCGCGCTGTGACATCATTTTTTTGAACGGCGACGCGTAGCGTACTTCCGTATTCCCGGACGGCTTACGCAAACGACGTTAAATTTTAAATTTCGACGCGGGAACGATGGCCATACTTTAGAGCAGTGTTTTTCAACTCCAGTCCTCAAGGCACACCAACAGGTCATGTTTTCAGGATTTCCTTTAGATGAAACGGCTGTGGTGATTACTAAGGCAGTGAAACTGATCAAATCACCTGTGCAAAATAATGGAAAGCCTGAAAACATGACCTGTTGGTGTGCCTTGAGGACTGGAGTTGAAAAACACTGCTTTAGCCCTGGTTCACACTGGGTACGATTTGGAACGATTTGAGATGCGATTTGACATGTCAAATCGCATCTCAAATCGGCGGCAATTGTCGGCAATGGCACTGTCCTAATCAGTGCGACGCCGCATCTGCGATTTCAAAAAGTAGTTCCTGTACTACTTTTTGCGATTTCTGGCTGCGATTTACATTAAATTGCGGCCGAAATCGCGGCAAAATCGCGGAAAAATCGCAGCCGTGAAATCGCGGTAAAATCGCGCATTTTACCGCGATTTTGAATTCGCAGCAGTGTGAACCTAGGCTTAGACAGCAATACGCTTGCTGTCTAAAGTTAGGGCAGGAAAAATATCGACTAACTATGCGACGGGAAACTAGACTAGCAGCGACGTAGCGAATGCGAAAATCCATCGTGAATCGCCGTAACTCCTAATTTGCATACCCAACGCTGGTTTACGACGCAAACTCCCCCCAGCGGCGGCCGCGGAATTGCATCTAATGATCCGACAGTGTAAAACAATTACACCTGTCGGATCTTCTGCCTATCTATGCGTAACTGATTCTATGAATCAGTCGCATAGATAGAAACAGAGATACGACGGCGTATCAGGAGATACGCCTTCGTATCTCATTCGTGAATCTGACCCTATGTAACTATGGATGCAGTTGAAATTTTGACAAATTAATAAAGAGCCTTTGGAAGAAATGGACATTGAAGTGGGGCTTCTATCCAACATAGTTACAAAGTTAGGTTGAGAAAAGACACAAGTACATCCAGTACAGGGGTTCTTAGCCTGGGGTTCATGGACCCCTAAGTGGTCCATGGTTGGGTTTCAGGGGGTCCATGAGGGCCAGAATAAAAATATCATTTACATTCACTATACAGACCCCCCCCTTTCCCCAATCAATGGTTTCCAATTGAAAGAAAGAAAGAAAATGCACCCTACCATTGCTTAAAATGCTGACCATTAAAGTGGTTGTAAAACCGCCAAAAAAAAACCTGCAAGACAAAGGCATAATGAGCTAGTATGCATAGCATACTAGCTTATTATGAAATACTTACCTTAGATCGAAGCCCCCACAGTGGTCCCGGTACACTGCTTTGGCCGGTGACGTGTCTCCTGGAGTTACTTCCTGGTATCGTGGGCTACAGCACTGTGATTGGCCGGAGCCGCGATGACATGTGTGCGGGATGACGGCGACACATGCTGGTACAGTGGATATCTCCTAAACATCCACGGTACCTACAGATAAGCCTTATTATAGGCTTACCTGTAGTCAAAAGTGGACTGTAAAGCCTCGTACACCCGATCAGTCCATCCGTTGTCATCGGTTAACCGATGAAGCTGACTGATGGTCCTTCGCGCCTACACACCATCGGTTATTTAACCGATCGTGTCAGAACGCGGTGACGTAAAACACAACGACGTGCTGAAAAAAAAAGAGGTTCAATGCTTCCAAGCATGCGTCGAGTTGATTCTGAGCATGCGCAGGTTTTTAACCGATGCTTTTGCATACTAACGATCGGTTTTGACCTATCGGTTAGGCGTCCATCGGTTAAATTTTAAAGCAAGTGCTCATTTTCTTGACCGAAGGTTAAATAACCTATGGGGCCTACACACGATCGGTTTGGACTGATGAAAACGGTCCTTCAGACCGTTGTCCTCTGGCGATCCTATCGTGTGTACGAGGCCTAAGGGTTTCCAACCACTTTAAGTATGTCTTGACTCGCTGTTGCCCCATGTTTATCATTTAAAGAGGAGGTCCAGCCCCCCCATGAAAAAAATTTAAGTCAGTAGCTGCAAATACTGTAGGGGGGAAGAGACAGATAAAGCGGAGCTTATACTTTTGGGTGGAGCTACGCTTTAACTTATATTACCGCTCTCTGCACAACCGTCATCTTGTGCCACTCCATAATAGCAAGTGCTTATTGTTGTTTTCTAGTAGCAGCAGTAGATTTGGGCAGAATTAAAACAGTTTTGTTTAATTTGGACAAGATGATTAGATTACATTTTTCTAATAAATTGCTATTATTTTTGAAAAGGAGAAAGTGTTTGTAAAAGATTGTTTACTTTATTCACACTTTGTGTATGTCATATACTTTATGTATGAGGCAATCAAATATCAATAAAATAAAGTACATAGATTCATTGCATGCAAAGTTGTGTTTATGAGTGGGGGGGGGGGGGTTCCATAGCTTTCTTCAGATTCTTAAAAGGGTCAGTGTACACATAAACAGTGGAAGGGGAGGCGGCTTCACTCTACTCGCTGTGCCTGTGTGACATCCGGCCCGGGACCGCTCAGACAGCCCGCGGCCGCAAGATTTTTCAACACCTTCTCGATTTTCCAGGGGGGTCAATTGCCCCCCCTTGCCCTATGGAGCGGACGCCCATGCCACCAGGTAGGATTCAAGACCATTCTTATATAGGTTGGGGTGGGTTATTTCTCATCCTTGCTCACACCTTGCCCCTGTATCTTTTTATCTCCACAGATTTATCAGATGCCCACTGACTTTTGTTCTGCCACAGTTAGACAGAATTGTCACCAAGCCCCTATGTCTTGGGTATATGCTTCCAGCTGTTAACTTTCAAGAGGTGTTTCAGATTACTGCATAGTTGAGTTATTCCTTGGGGCTTTTGTGTACGATACACGGCCCTGTTCTGCATTTTTTTGCACCTGTCTGGTGTGTCCCTGCTCTTTATTTTTCTCCCCTATACTGAATAATTACAATCTTTGTAGATCTTGTTACAGGTGGGTTTTATTTGTTTATCATGAATCACACATGCAATTTTCTTTCCCTGCCTGTTCCATCCTTTCTCACATCCCACAACCCATGCCGCTCCCCTGGTTCCTTGGCCATTTCTCCATTTCTCCTTCGGACCATTGTCATCGGATGGACTGATCGTGTGTACGCGGCCTTAGGCCTCGTACACACGATAGGTTAACCAGAGGACAACGGTCTGAAGGCCCGTTTTCATCAGTCCAAACCGATCGTGTGTAGGCCCCATAGGTTATTTAACCTTAGGGTAAAAAAATGAGAACTTGCTTTAAAATTTAACCTATGGATGGTAACCGATAGGTCAAAACCGATCGTTAGTATGCAAAACCATTGGTTAAAAACCTGCGCATGCTCAGAATCAAATCGACGCATAACTTTGTTATATTCAGCACGTCGTTGAGTTGTACGTCACCGCGTTCTGACACGATCGGTTATTTAACCTATGGTGTATACGCACGATGGACCATCAGTCAGCTTCATAGGTTTACCTCGTTGTCCTCTGGTTAACCTATCGTGTGTACAAGGCCTTAAAGCGGGGGTTCACCCTGTTAAAAAAAAAAAAACATTTTTTTTTTATTAGACCATTACTTTCGGCATCGTAGCGCGAGCTACGGTATGCCGGTCCTAAATTTTTAATCCCCGTACTCACTGTGCTATCGATGATTGAAGAATCCGGGGAATGGGCGTTCCTATGGTGAGAGAAGGTGATTGACGGCCGGCACTGGCACGTCACGCTTCTCCGGAAATAGCCGAAATAGGCTTGGCTATTCACGGCGCCTGCGCATAGCCTGTGCGCAGGCGCTGTGAATAGCCGAGACCTACTCCGGCTGTCTTCGGGGAGCGTGACGTGCCAGAGCCGGCCGTCAATCATCCTCCCTCTCCATAGGCACGCCCATTCCCCGCGGGAGTCGGATTCTTCAATCATCGATAGCACAGTGAGTACGGGGATTAAAAATTTAAGACCGGCATACCGTAGCTCGCGCTACGATGCCGAAAGTAATGGAATAATGAGGTGAAGGAGGGTGAACTACCGCTTTAAGGTTTGACCTCATATTAGATTGTTTTGGTAAACCCGAAGACAAAAACCTGCAGGAAAACTGATAGTGTGTATGGGGCTTTACGCTCTTACCTCACCCTGTTCTCCTATATCACTTTTTGGATGATGGTACTACTTTACGCCTAGTTTTGGGCTTTGTTATTGGAGGCTATACTCAAAAATTCTCTATGTTGTAAAGCGCTGTGTAAACTGTTGGTGCTATATAAATCATGTATAATAATAATAATAATACAGTGGAACCTCGGTTTAGGAGTAACTTGGTTTGAGAGCGTTTTGATTTGTGAGCAACTTTTTTTCCAATTCTGACTCGGTTTGCGAGAATTGACTCGCAAGACAAGCAGAATTCAAGCTAAATAGGCCTGCAGTACCTCATATGACCTGAGGTACGGGGGTGCAGAAGCCGAGCAGAGCCGAAAATAGGCCTGCAGTACCTAATTTGGCCTGAGGTACGGGGGCGCAGGATACAAGCCAAAGTGTCCTCTGGCCTTTTCGGACGTTTTAGGCGCTCCCTGGCGCCCCCCACCTCTGGCAGCATTCGGTATTGCATCCCATTGAAGTCAATGTGAAAAAAAAAAAATTGTTTCCATTGACTTCAATGGGAAAACTTGCTTTGATATAATTTGAGTACTTTGGATTACGAGCATACTCCTGGAACGGATTATGCTCGTAATCCGAGGTTCATCTGTATATAAAAAATATATAAATATAATAATAATAATACTGAAATAATAATATAATGAAACCCCTGCTTTCATTGGGTCCAGCTCATTAGCAGGATTAATTTTGGGAAACCTGTTTGTTATGTGCAGTATAAGTGAGATTTACATTATCGGACACCCACACATTTACTGGAAAAGCTTATTTTACCAAAGAAAGTTGCCAAGCCAGTTGAACAGCTACCATGTCACCCACCTCTCCAGTTACTGTTGCTTTTCATTCACTTTTTTTTTTTTTATAAATGTGCTATTGTGTTACATTCCTTCCTTTACAAAAGTTTCTCTTTCTTTTCTAAATGTTTCAAGTGACTCCATCAGTGTGTGGGAACCAAAACTGTCCTCAATGGCACACATAGAGAACTTTAGCCCTTACTCCCTGAAGCATTTGTATCTAGAACAACTATTGTAAATAGTATGAAAACATTACAGAGGGAATCATGGCACCACAGATGTTATTTAATAGAGGGAGGCATTGTTATTATCTCAAAGATCAGCAGTTGGGCCCCATCAGCAACCTTCCTTGGTATAGAGTTGCTTTAGTGAATATGCATGCATTGTACAATGGTTCAATTTCAAACACAAAAGGAAACATGTTACATCAAACAGCAGAGCACTTGGGATTCACACCTGCATATTCCAATAACGGGAGCAGAAACCCGCATTTACACGCATGTTCCTGGAAAACATGCCAAACATGTGTTGCGCTTGCGATGCCATTAATTGTTAACGGCACATCAAATACAGCTAGTAGCTACGTGTTTTGTCACGTGACAAATGCACTATCAATGTGGCAAAATGCACAATAATAAAACGAGCGAAGCTTGATGCCCGAATAGGTGCAGGAGCTTCTTTGTCACTTTTGTCGTGCATAAGGCAGCCCATTAAAGTTATTAATGGGCTTCCCTATATGCATTGTGGGAAAACACGTGAAGAACACATGAAAATACACGCAGGAATGCTAGGTGTGAATGGGGTAAAAGTTGGATTACTTTTGTACTGGAGAACAAAAATGTAATTCATCCTGGGCTTTTAGAAGGTTAGCGGCTTTACTTTTGTGTTTGGCGCTAAAATGAATCAGTGGGTCATGAATCGCTCAAAGCCGGCACCCATCAGTTGGTGTAGCCGGAGTGGAAGGCTTGAAACGGAGTGGACGAGACTGTCGGCAGCAGTGCTACAATGTTTGCTTTCTTGCTCTTTACCGCATACAATGCAAGTCTAGTGGGTGGATTTACTAAAGGCAAATAGATTGTGCCTTTTGCAAGTAAAGTTGCTCCAGAGCTTTAAGGGGTTGAAAACCCTCATGGTTTTTCACCTTAATGCATTCTAAGGGGTACTGCTCTTGCCTGTAAGCAAAGGGCCCATTTTGAAGCGGAGAGGGTCACAAATAAGAGATGATGAGACAGAGGGAAGGGTAGAAAAAAAAGGGGGGGTGAAAGGGAGGCCATCTCTGTCCCAGAGGCTCGCTACAGAAATATAAGCGCACCGTTATAGATTAGAGTTTCAAGAAGCCCATAGGCGGTTGTGTTGACGGAAAGTAATCTAATGAGGGCTGCCAGGTACGTGGGAATTTATCATTGGCATCAGTTAAGTTTGCCATCGAGTTTACATCCACTAGGGTACCATCTACAAGACTTTTAACTTTGCGAAGTTCAGAATCAGTGTCTTCCACGCTTTTGCAATCGTCTGTTTCGTAGCCGAGAATATATGGGTCACAAGAGTGTGTTCACATTTGGTAGAGCCTTCTACTGGTTTGTATAGAAGTGCCTCCCAAGGGACTTTTTGTACATTCATGTGTAGTACCGAATTGACCATGTTGTAGACCCTTTTTTTTTAAAGCCTGTGGTGTGTGAACAAATTCCAAAAACTTCACCCGGTACCAAAAAAGTGCACACACATAAAGAGTGCAACACAAAAACATGCAACGGGTGTACACATGGTCCTCTAAAATGTAAGGACCTTTCCTTGATCCCCCAGGACATTAGACTCCAGACGGGGACTGGGGTACTTATACTTGGTCCATCTGGCCGAAACCAGACGGACCCCATTCTTTGGAGGGTCTGCCAAAAACAGACCCACCCAAGTACTAGGTGGGGCTCCCCCAAAGGGAGACCCTATGAGAGAGGGCGAACTAAGCCAGAAGGCCATGTCCACCACCTCCCAAGACTTTCAGGGCAGGCCCGAGGACCTATACCCTACCAGTCGCACGTGCAAACATAAAAAGACAAAAAAGTGACAAACAAATAAGGGCTTAAATAAAAGAAAGTGGGGGAGACAAAAGTAGAGAGGAGAGTGAAAAGTGACCATTGTGTGCAGACCCTTATCCACAATTATTTGACCTTTGGGCATGTCCACCATACATGCTTCATATCACCTAGGTCTGAACATCCCCTAAAGCATTTGGGAGGGTAGGTAGGGAGACATTTAGCAATTCTAGCTGGAGTAAAGCAGTTTTATTATCAAATTTTAAAATCATTTTCAAATAAAATCATGATATAAGATATTTGAAGACCCGGTCTAACTAACGTATTTCCAATAATCATATATACAATTACTGTAATTACATTAATATTTGTTTATCTGAAGCTTCTCCAAAACATTTTCCATCTTTTATCCCTAATTTAGCCAAACTCTGAATGGAAAAGATATGTAAACGCCAAGTTTATACTAAACTATTTGAATAGCTCAGCTGCCATTTTGAGGTCTTAAGAGTAGGTATTTTGCAGTTTAATATGGGTAATCTCTGTTCAAACAAGCATATTCATCCAAGACTCAACAAGGATGATGTGAGAACAAGGCTTGTCATTTGCATTGCATTACCCAGAATCCTTTGCGGATTAAGCATTGGATCATTTCTGACAGATGACTTGGGGTTGTGGTAGCCACGAATGACAAACCTGTTTTGCAATATGTGCACAGGTTTGTATTGCATGTAGATTCACAGATACTATAAAAATGTATATACTGTTGCAATAAAAAGTATGTGAACCCTTTTGGTATGATATGGATTTCTGCACAAATTGGTCATAAAATGTGATCTGATCTTCATCTAAGTCACAACAATAGACAATCACAGTCTGCTTAAACTAATAACTCACAAAGAATTAAATGTTACCATGTTTTTATTGAACACACCATGTAAACATTCACAGTGCAGGTGGAAAAAAGTATGTGAACCCTTGGATTTAATAACTGGTTGAACCTCCTTTGGCAGCAATAACTTCAACCAAACGTTTCCTGTAGTTGCAGATCAGACGTGCACAACGGTCAGGAGTAATTCTTGACCATTCCTCTTTACAGAACTGTTTCAGTACAGCAATATTCTTGGGATGTCTGGTGTAAATCCCTTTCTTGAGGTCATGCCACAGCATCTCAATCGCTTTGATGTCAGGACTCTGACTGGGCCACTCCAGAAGGCGTATATTCTCTTCTGTTTAAGCCATTCTGTTGTTGATTTACTTCTATGCTTTGGGTCGTTGTCCTGTTGCAACACCCATCTTCTGTTGAGCTTCAGCTGGTGGACAGATGGCCTTAAGTTCTCCTGCAAAATGTCTTGATAAACTTGGGAATTCATTTTTCCTTCAATGATAGCAATCCATCCAGGCTCTGACTCAGCAAATCAGCCCCAAACCATGATGCCCCCACCACCATACTTCACAGTTGGGATGAGGTTTTGATGTTGGTGGGCTGTGCCTCTTTTTCTCCACACATAGGGGGTTTATTTACTAAAGCTGGAGAGTGCAAAATCAGGCTCACTTCTGCATAGAAACCAATCAGCTTCCAGGTTTTATTGTCAAAGGTTAATTGAACAAGCTAAGGTTAGAAGCTGATTGGTTTATAAGCAGAAATGAGCCTGATTTTGCACTCTCCAGGTTTAGTAAATCAACCCCATAGTGTTGTGTGTTTCTTCCAAAAAACTCAACTTTGGTTTCATCTGTCCACATAATATTTTGGCAGTACTGCTGTGGAACATCCAGGTGCTCTTGTGCAAACTGTAAACATGCAGCAATGTTTTTATTGGACAGCAGTGGCTTCCTCTGTGGTATTCTCCTATGAAATCCATTCTTGTTTAGTGTTTTACGTGTTGTAGATTTGCTAACAGGGATGTTGGCATATGCCAGAGACTTTTGTAAGTCTTTAGCTGACACTCTAGGATTCTTCTTCACCTCATTGAGCAGTCTGCGCTGTGCTCTTGCAGTCATCTTTACAGGACGGACACTCCTAGGGGGAGTTACAGCAGTGCTGAACTTTCTCCTTTTATAGACAATTTGTCTTAGCATGGACTGATGAACAGCAAGGCTTTTGGAGATACTTTTATAACCCTTTCCAGCTTTATATAAGTCAACAATTCTTAATCGTAGGTCTTCTGAGAGCTCTTTTGTGCGAGGCATCATTCACATCAGGCAATGCTTCTTGTGAAAAGCAAACCCAGAACTGGTGTGTGTTTTTTATAGGGCAGGGCAGCTGTAATCAACACCTCCCATCTCATCTCATTGATTGGACTCCAGTTGGCTGACACCTCACTCCAATTAGCTCTTGGAGATGTCATTAGTCTAGGGGTTCACATACTTGTTTCACCTGCACTGTGAATGTTTACATGGTGTGTTCAATAAAAACATGGTAACATTTATTATTTGGTGTTATTAGTTTAGGCAGACTTTGATTGTCTATTGTTGTGACTCACTGTAGATGAAGATCAGATCACATTTTATGACCAATTTGTGCAGAAATCCATATAATTCCAAAAGGGTTCACATACTTTTTATTGCAACAGTAAATGTGGAAATCATTGATTAAAGCAGACCCTTCCACCTCTTTGTCCACTACAGGTAGTATTACTATTACCCCCTGAGCTTACAAAATTGCATACAACTTTTTTTTTTAAAAGTAGAACTATAGGCAAAAAATGTTTTTTCATTTTGGATAGAGCAAGGGAGGGATATAACCACTGTCAGATTCCCCGCCCCCCCCCCCCATCTGTGTCCCAGTAGAGAAATTTACCTTCACTTCCTGTCCCATAGCCCAACAGGAAGTGATAAGAAATCCCTTCAAATTAAGGGAATTTTTTGGGGACCCCCAGGTCACTGGAAATAGTATCCACATTGGAAGAGTTCCCCTCTATTACTTTTCTGAGGACAACTCTAAATTTGTGATTATCTTTTACCTTCACTTCCAATGATAATGGTAAAAAGAACAAATAGAGAGGGAGAACATCCCTAACGGGGACACAGACGGCAATAAAAACTGACAGGGGTTCTAATCCATCTCCACTTTACTAAACTAAGCTAAACAAGTTTTGCCTTTAGTTATACTTTAAATTCTGTAACATTTTTTTTCTCTTCCCCCTGACTTCCACAATTGCCCACAATTCTGTGCATTTGCCCCTAACTCTGGCCAGGAAATAATCACCAGTTATGTTACTTACTCCCTCTGGTGGCAGAAACCAGTTAAGACATGCAACTACTCACAGAAGATAATATTCAAACAATTGTCTTTACTTACCTTATCCCTGCCGCAGGAAAACTGCTGAGAACAACAGATCCAGCCTTCACCCATCACGGCGGGTAATGTTGTGCCAACCTTCAGGGTTCTGGGTTCCTACTTACAGGATCCTCTTCCCTGGACCTGTAGAAGACTCTGCCAGAAACTTTTCTTGCCACTGTTAAAATAGTACACCAAAGCCTGGATCCCAGAACCCAGACCTCCGAAGAGAGACATTAGAGGCAAAATCTTGTTTCTTCTTTCCATGAGGCCCAGGTACCATCCATCTTAGACGTTTAGTGTTGGCCCAAGGTATGGATCTGGTTGTATAGTTCCTAGGCCTCCGCAGAAACTATTAAACAGAGCTTTCTACTTAGCACATGTTCAACGTGACCAACCACCTTAGACACTGGTGAAAAACGGAGGTACTCACCATATGGGAGGGGTTATTTAGTGGAAGAACTTGCCTTGTAATTAGGGTAGCCAGTGTCAAATAACCTGATGGTGACTATCTAATCCACCAAGTAATTATCAAAGGCTCTGTGTCCCGTGATGTATGAACAAGAAATCATATTTTTTATATGTTGCCACATTGTATAAGTCCCTGGCTTGAGCACTGGGTAGCCATGCATGGGATTGGCGGTGTATCATCAATGGAGGATAGCTAAGAGAACAAGGAAGTGTCTGAATCCCTATATGCCCTTGGTGAAGATGGAGGAATTATTCTAAAAGAAGCGCTAACACCTGCTTATAATTTTCCCTTTATCATACCACAGTTTTGGAACTACATTTCCCACAATGCTCAACTACACCGCAGAGTGCATGAGCATCATGGGAAATGTAGTTCCAAAACATATGGGGTGTGAAGGTTCACCATCACTGTCATACCAGAATGGCAACAGAGCCACCTGGTGGCAGGCAAGCTAACTGCACCTGCCAACATGGTAATGCCAAAAAAGTACACCATTAGGTGACGCTTGCACAGCATCCTGTTAAAATGCACCTTAGCAATGTAAGTACTCAAAAGAAGGAGCAAGTGGAATCTTCTCCCTACCACGTCTAGTTCCAGGGTGTGGGTCA
Source organism: Rana temporaria (assembly GCF_905171775.1). NCBI lineage: Eukaryota > Metazoa > Chordata > Amphibia > Anura > Ranidae > Rana > Rana temporaria. The sequence continues at coordinate 34,838,081 of NC_053490.1, forward strand.
GAGGTCATAAGTGGCTCTGATGACAAATCTAGCCAGGATCTCTCCATCTCCCAGAAGTCACAACAGCATATTCAGGCTCTCCCTGTAAGTCCATTGGACCATAGTAAACAGCATCTAAACCCAGAATAAATAAAAAAATAATAATAATTGAATAATTATATAGCAAGTTTTTTAATCAGCCTTTTATTTCTTGGTAGCAGACTTTCATTTGAATGGGCTAAAATCACACTGGATTGCACCAAAATTAGTGCATGCACTACTAAAATGCACTGCACCGCACTGCTTTGTACAGCAGTATCATGTGATCCAGTGCAGGTAAATGCACTGCATGTGTGATTTGCGTTTGGTCAACATATCAAGGCCTTGGTCAACATATCAAGGACTCTCTCCTGTGTACCTGTTAACCACTTAAGCCCCGGACCAATATGCAGCCTAAAGACCCAAGGTGTTTTTACAGTTCGGGACTGCGTCGCTTTAACAGACAATTGCGCGGTCGTGCGACGTGGCTCCCAAACAAAATTGGCGTCCTTTTTTCCCCACAAATAGAGCTTTCTTTTGGTGGTATTTGATCACATCTGCGGTTTTTAGTTTTTGCGCTATAAACAAAAATAGAGCGTCAATTTTGAAAAAAAAGCAATATTTTTTACTTTTTGCTGTAATAAATATCCCCCAAAAACATATATAAAAACATTTTTTTTCCTCAGTTTAGGCCGATACGTATTCTTCTACCTATTTTTAGTAAAAAAATCGCAATAAGCGTTTATCGATTGGTTTGCGCAAAATTTATAGTGTTTACAAAATAGGGGATAGTTTTATTGCATTTTTTTTTTTTATTTTTTTTTTACTACTAATGGCGGCGATCAGCAATTTTTTTCGTGACTGCGACATTATGGCGGACACTTCGGACAATTTTGACACATTTTTGGGACCATTGTCATTTTCACAGCAAAAAATGCATTTAAATTGCATTCTTTATTGTGAAAATGACAGTTGCAGTTTGGGAGTTAACCACAGGTGGCGCTGTAGGAGTTAGGGTGCACCTAGTATGTGTTTACAACTGTTTGGGGGTGTGGCTGTAGGAATGACGTCATCGATCGTGTCTTCCCTATAAAGGGAATGACGCGATCGATGCGCCGCCATAGTGAAGGACGGGGAAGCCGTGTTTACACACGGCTCTCCTCGTTCTTCAGCTCCGGGGAGCGATCGCGACGGAGCGGCTATAAACAAATAGCCGCGCCGTGGTCCCGGATCGCTCCCCGAGCGGACCCGACCTCCGCATGTAGCGCGGGGGGTCCCGATCGGACCCCCCACCCGCTAATAGGCGAGGACGTACGTGTACGCCCATGTGCCTGTACGTGCCATATTGTGGACGTATATGTACATGCGGGGGTCGGGAACTGGTTAAAGACTTGCTTGGCTGACGTCCCTTCTGATTACTGATCCTGCCTGCTGTCCCACTCCGCTGATTCTCAGATTTCCTGGCCTGTTCTGAAGTACGATTATCCCTGACTCCCTGATATCCAAGCTTGTCTGACCATGTTTGCTCTGTTTACCTTTTACTATTATTATTATTATTATTAATATTATTATTATTATTATTATTATTATTATTATTAAACAAGTGTGATTTTTACTGCACTTCTGTTTCAGTCTAATTCATGGTTTCTGACAATTATATACTCTGCACTGCACTATATACTCTGCACTACACGGAACTGTATACTCTGCACTGCACTATACACTCTGCACTGCACTGTGTTATATACTCTGCACTATATACTCTGCACTGCAATATATACTCTGCACTGCATTTTATACACTACACTGACTGCACGCTCAATCCACTAGCTACCCTGCCTAATCTCTCTCCATTAATGCACACTATATACGGCCGCTGTTGGAAGCAGCCTTATATAGTGTGGGGCATGGACTTAGCTGCAATTGGCCAACGCTTACAGTTCAGGTGCATGCTTTGGCCAATCAGCAGCCATCAATACACTGCGATCTCACAGTGCATTACGGTGCACTCGTCGGCGAGCGCCCAATACTTACGTTCGATTCGAACATCGGGCCCATCCCTAATTACATTAAATAATATTAAATGATTACAGTGCAGCAGAGGCAGCGTATACAGCAAGTTATCAGCTCACAAGATTTCTGGCAGGATCAACAGGTATTGTTTGCACTTATCAAACATATATAACAAATCGCTTTCATGTCCGCCCGGAGATTTCTGTCTGATGGTTGTACACACCATCAGACAGAAATCCGCGCGTAACCAATACGCGGGGCGTGGCCGCGCCGTTGCCGCGACGATGACGCAGCGACGTGGGTGGCCCTGGAAGTTCAAAGCTTCCACGCATGCGTCGAATCAGTACGACGCATGCGAGGGATGGCGGTCGGTCGGACGTGTCCGGTGAGTCTGTACAATCGACCGAACACGTCTGACGGACAGGTTTCCAGCGGATAGATTTCTTAGCATGCTAAGAAATTTTTATCCGCTTGAAAACCAGTCGGCTGGACAAATGTCCGCCGAAAAATGTCCGCTAGGCCGTACACACGACCGGATTTGTCTGCTGGAACTGATCCGCGGATAAATCCCAGCGGACAGATCCGGTCGTGTGTACGGGGCCTTACGAAGACAAATCTACTCTGAAGCCATACAATATTAAAGTAGAGGAATCTGAGAATTCGCTGGACCGCTTATATCCAGCTGATAGAAACATTTTTTTTTTTTTTTTTGGGCTCCAAGCAGTTTTATTGTTATCTAATACAGATATGACATCTTTTCTCCAGCCAGTTCTATGAATGAAAACTACTTTATAAACCACAGCAGGAAATTCTCCCGACCCGTAGACCATAAAATGCACCATCTGTCAGTGCTAAGTGGAAGTGGTTCTGATTGCTTTGCTGATGTAAACCAAGCTAATGATGTTTAGTTGTAAAGTAAACTATCCCCGTTTGTGTGTAATTAGAGGAAATGTAAAATAAACATCTTTTTAATATGTGGGAAGGAAGAATGTAAAAGACTGACATGGATACTGATATACGGAGAAGACATTTTACCCTCTTGAGATTTCCCAGGTTCCTGAAAACCCAATGGAAACGAGGACCCTGTCATGGCTCTACCAGGTGATGGGGGAAACCATCCATAAAGATCCTCCAATAAGTTTTCAGTGCTAACCCCTGAAAGGGCCGCTGATTTGTGTCCTGGGTTCTTTTCCCACAGGTGTAGCGGCAGCCAGGCAAACAGCAACATTGGCTCCTCCGGCTCAGTACATAGTCTAGAAGTTGCTTTTTTTTCGTCCGCTGTATAGACCAATGACAGCGGGCGGAATGCTCTCTCGTTCTGGGATGACATCACATGGCGTCGCCCCAGTCTCACCAAGCTTGGGGCATGTGGCAATCGTGGGCACGATGTGTCCCTGGGATACGGCGCAACTCTGATCTCGGTAAAGACCCGATGACAAGGCTTTTTTACCCATGTGGTCAACTGTGTTCAATCACAGCTGATCACATGTAAACAAGGAAACACCGGTTATCGGCTTTCCTCTCCTCTCCTTACACTGACAGGGTGTGAGAGGAGAGCCGATCTGCGGCATCTCCTCACAGGGGAGACCTGCACAGACAATCAGGGCACTGATTATCAGTGCAGCCCCAACAGTGCCCACCAGTGATGCTAGTCAGTGCCCAACAGTGATGCCAATCTGTGCCCATCAGTGCTGCCTTTCAGTCAGTGGCGGCTGGTGAAGTTTTAGGATGGGGGGGCGCCAGACCCTCGCCCCTTCCTTTTTGATCCCTCCCACTTGGTGGAAATGGGTGTGGTTTCATCGAAATAGTGGGCGTAGCTCTAAGGTGGTTAGCATCTGAGATGAACGAGGGATGAAGGGAGAGCAGGCCCAGATCCTACACAACAATAGAAATATGTGCATTCTAGAAAGTTTAACAATCAGCGGATAAAGATACTTCAATCATCCCGGCACCATGGTTGTTATTAGGGTTGTCCCGATACCACTTTTTTAGGACCGAGTACAAGTACCGATACTTTTTTTCATGTAGTCGCCGATACCGAATACCGATACTTTTTTTAAATGTCATGTGACAGTTTTCAAACCACAATACAGACTAAGGATATTTTCTTTAGAATTATGAAGAACTCTAACTCAAGACATTATAAAAGAATAAAAATTAGTAAAAATGAATAAAAATGTTTTATTTGCTTGTCACGCAGTAGTAAAAAACTCAAAGAATTTTCATAGAACATGTTGATAAATACAAAAAAAGTATTCTATTTAGGTATCGGGAGCATTTGCGCGAGTACGAGTACTCCCGCAAATACTCGGTATCGGTCCCGATACCGATACTAGTATCGGTATCTGGACAACCCTAGTTGTTATGGTCTCAGGATGATTGAAGCGCATTATTTCTATTATTACATTGTAATATAAAATGAAACCATTAAACTCACCATAATGCAGAATCAGTGGGGGCTCTGAGCGTGTCGCCTGCCACCAGATGCTATCAGGTGTCCCCAACGGAGTCCCTCCTTACATCAGGTGCCCACAGCGGAGTCCCTCCTTACATCAGGTGCCCACAGCGGAATCCCTCCTTACATGCAGCCCTGTGTCACATCAAATGCAGCCTGTGTCACATCAAATGCAGCCTGTGTCACATCAAATGCAGCCTCTCTCCCTATCAAATACAGCCTCTCTCCCTATCACTTGCAGCCAGCTCCTGTCCCCATCAATAGCAGACTATGCCCCTATCAATTGCAGCCTCTGCCCCTATCAATAGCAGCCTCTGCCCCTATCAATTGCAGCCTCTGCCCCTATCAATTGCAGCCTCTGTCCCATCATCAATTGCAGCGACTGCCCCATCTGTCCTGGTTGTCCAGTCCGCGCCGGCCCGGCCCCCCTTCCATTTTCTAGTTTTAGTGTGGTAGAGATTTTTAAAGAAAGCAGTCACAGAGATTCCAGAGGTAGGAAAAGAAAAGGGGAGGGAGAACATAAAAAGGGGGGTGGGTAGGGGGGGTTTCCCAAGGGTACAGTCAGGGATTAAGGAGTCTCCACTCCACACGAAACCCCTATGACATACGAGGGGGCGGGGTCACCTGATGTAATTGGATAGTCCCCACTTGCCGGGGAAAGCATTCCCCGGCAAGCAGGGAATACCCTATTATGTTGGCGGGGCGGGGATCACCCACTGACGTAATAGGGTATTCCCCACCTGGAGGGGTCACCTGCTGACGTAATTTCCCCACTTGTCTGTATGTTTATTTTGAATTTTTTACACTTTATTTGTGAAATGGTAGGGGTACAATGTAAACCGTTACCAATTCACATAGGGGGGGGGGGGTGGAATCTGGGAGTCCCCTTTGTTAAAGGGGGCTGGAATCTGGGAGTCCCCTTTGTTAAAGGGGGCTTCCAGATTTTGATAAGCCACCCGCCCGCAGACACCCACAACCACCGAGCAATGGTTGTGGGGATGAGGCCCTTGTCCCAATCAACATGGGGTTCCCCTTAATATTCATACCAGACCCAAAGGGCCTGGTAATGGACTGTGGGGGGGACCCCTGCCGTTTTTTTGCCTGGACCGACAATTCATTAATAGCCGCGAGTACTTTTAAATTACTTTTTTTCCTTTAGTAATGACACTTTGTGCAGGGACAGTTCTAAACCCAGGAAACATGCGCTACTTTACAGGCATACTATACACACCCCCAGGAATGAAATTTAAAGGAATATTTCACTTTTTTTGTTTCACTTTAGGCATTATTAAAATCACTGCTCCAGAAAAAAATGCTGTTTTTAAAAAAAAAAATTGCATTGGTACATGTCCTCTGGGGCAGGACCCAGGTCCCCAAACACTTTTTATGACAATAACTTGCATATTAACCTTTAAAATTAGCTCTTTTGATTTTTCATGTCCCATAGACTTTAATGGTGTTCGCGTGTTCGAACACATTTTTGGCCTGTTCGCATGTTCTGCTGCGAACCGAACCAGGGGGGTGTTCGGCTCATCCCTACCGAGCAGTTGAACAGGTGTACCTTATAAAGGTTATGTATAAATTTGATTTCATTTGTTGTATTTTCTAGCTATGACTAAGCACTAGTTCCAGTGCGAAACGCGTCAGGGCCAGGTTTTATTTACATTTTTGCTGGGACTTGTAGTGCTGTCCTTCTTTTAATAAAGGCTAAAAAAAATTGTGGGGCTGTCCAGAAACACCTTTTGTTCCTACCTAATAAAGTGGGCGGTGAGTGTATATGCCTATTAGACATCAAGAAAAGTATACTACATATATAAGTAAATTAAAAGAATGTAAGAATTCAGACACTATTGAGGAAAAGACATGAAAATGTGACATTAGGGTAGTAAAATCTTCCCTGTTTTGTTAGGGATTATTTTTTTTCCACCCCGTGTGTTTATTCTGCCCTTACACTCTCTTTCCGCTAATCTCCAATATCATATACTTAACTTATCTGGCGTCATGCACTTCCTAAGCAATTACTGTTTTGCATTAACAACGAGAATATCCACATTAAGAAATTTTCCGACACCGGCCTAGATTAGTTGTCACAGAAACTTTAAGAGGTAATTAGCTCCTCTGTGTACCGAACGCCGATCAGCAAATATTGACAGGAGCGGGTGGCACATGCAGTGATCCGGCTGCACCTCCCGCTCAAGAGTGCAACACGAGGACCATTATCTTAGTCTAGAATTTATCATCCCTTAACAAAGAAAGATCAAGGTAATTATCATGAACCCGTGTAATGAAAAAGCATTACAGAATAACGTTTATTTCCCTTAATTTGTTTATAAAGGATCTGCTACAATTTGTGAGAATAAGTGATGCAGAAAAGACAATGGGCCAGATCCACATACATTTACACTTGCGCCGCGTATCAGAGATACGCTACGCCGCCGTACCTTACCTGGCGTACTTTCAAATCCACAAAGATTTCGCGCCGTAAGTTACGGCGGCGTAGTGTATTTCTGGCAGCGGAATTCAAATCGGCGATCAGGGGGCGGGTTTCATTTAAATAAAGCGCGTCCCCGCGCCAAATGAACTGCGCATGCGTCGTCCAGAAATTTCCCGCCGTGCTTTGCGCGAAATGACGTCGCAACGACGTCATTTTTTTAACTTAGACGTGAGTTACGTCCATCCCTATTCACGGACGACTTACGCAAAAAAATAAATTCAAATTTCGACGCGGGAACGATGGCCATACTTAACATGGCAAGTCTATCTATACGCCGCAAAATACCAGCTTTAACTATACGCCGGAAAACGCCGACTACAGACGACGTTAGAAAATGCGACGGCCGCGCGTACGTTTGTGGATGGTCGTAAATCGCTAATTTGCATACCCGACGCGGGAAAACGACACGAACTCCACCAGGGGCGTAACTAGAAATCTCAGGGCCCCATAGCAAAATGTTGTATGGGGCCCCCCCCTCCAAAAAAAATGAACTAATGCCATTGAACAACACATCTGGGGTAAAAACTGCACATACACTGACCTACCCGACTAATACACTGACCTACTGTACCTGATTCCTACACTGACCTACCTGACCACTACACTGACCTTCCTGATCCCTACACTGACCTAATTGATTGCTGCATTGAAATACCTGACCACTACACTAACCTGATCCCTACACTGACCTACCTGATCCCTACATTGACCTACCTGATCACTACACTGACCTACCTGATCACTACACTGACCTACCTGATCACTACACTGACCTACCTGATCACTACACTGACCTACCCGATTCCTACTCCCCCATTGGGGGAGCATGTCACATCTTCAGCTCTGAGGGGCCAATGCTGGGACCTGTAGTCCTTCATTAGGAGGATGAGGTCAGTGGCAGACTGGCAGTGCTGGGGGCATGGGTTAAGTGGCAGTGCTTAGGAAGGGATGGGATCACTAACTCCCACTTGCTGTCACTAAGGATGAGCTCCAGCGTATTTGCATGGTGCAGAGCCCGCCAGGAAGTCTGCACAGCACTGCGCTAATCACAGCCAGGGAGACATTGTCCCGATGCTCGGCTGCAGAGATCGGGTAATATCTCCCTGGCTGTGATTAGCGCAGTGCCGTGCAGACTTCCTGGTGGGCTCCGCACGTGTAGCATGCGAACACGCTGGAGCTCATGCTTAGCTGTCACCTGTTAGTCAGTGTCCACTTGGCAGGGGAGAGGGGCTTGGTGAGGGTGAGAGAGAAGGGGGGTAGGAGAGAGAGAGAGAAGGGGTGGGAGAGAATGAGAGAGAGAAGGGGTGAGTTGGTAGAGAGAGGGGGTGGATGGGAGAGAAAGTGGGGAGAGAGAGGGGCTGGATGGGAGAGAGAGGGGCTGGATGGGAGAGAGAGGGGCTGGATGGGAGAGAGGGGGGCTGGATGGGAGAGAGGGGGGCTGGATGGGAGAGAGGGGGGCTGGATGGGAGAGAGAGGGGCTGGATGGGAGAGAGAGGGGCTGGATGGGAGAGAGAGGGGCTGGATGGGAGAGAGAGGGGCTGGATGAGAGAGAGAGGGGCTGGATGGGAGAGAGAGGGGCTGGATGGGAGAGAGAGGGGCTGGATGAGAGAGAGAGGGGCTGGATGGGAGAGAGAGGGGCTGGATGAGAGAGAGAGGGGCTGGATGGGAGAGAGAGGGGCTGGATGGGAGAGAGAGGGGCTGGATGGGAGAGAGAGGGGCTGGATGAGAGAGAGAGGGGCTGGATGAGAGAGAGAGGGGCTGGATGAGAGAGAGAGCGGCTGGATGAGAGAGAGAGGGGCTGGATGGGAGAGAGAGGGGCTGGATCAGAGAGAGAGAGGGGCTGGATCAGAGAGAGAGAGGGGCTGGATGGGAGAGAGAGGGGCTGGATCAGAGAGAGAGAGGGGCTGGATGGGAGAGAGAGGGGCTGGATGGGAGAGAGAGAGGGGCTGGATGGGAGAGAGAGGGGCTGGATGGGAGAGAGAGGGGCTGGATGAGAGAGAGAGAGGGGCTGGATGGGAGAGAGAGAGGGGCTGGATGAGAGAGAGAGGGGCTGGATGGGAGAGAGAGGGGCTGGATGGGAGAGAGAGAGGGGCTGGATGGGAGAGAGAGGGGCTGGATGAGAGAGAGAGGGGCTGGATGGGAGAGAGAGGGGCTGGGTGAGAGAGAGAGGGGCTGGATGGGAGAGAGAGGGGCTGGATGGGAGAGAGAGGGGCTGGATGAGAGAGAGAGGGGCTGGATGGGAGAGAGAAGGGAGGTGGATGAGAGAGAGGGGATGGAAGAGAGAGAGGGGGGGTGGAAGAGAGAGAGAGAAATTGACCCCCTAAGCTGGCCTGCAGTCCTTCCTGTACACCCTGTCCCAGCCCCTGTCTGTGGGTAGGTGTGTGTGATGCACCTACCTCCAGACCATCCTTGTCCTCTGTCCTCGGTCAGCCTGTTTTTTCTTGCTGACAGGCACAGCTGGAGCAGACGTTGGGGGAAGGTGTGCAGGCTCTGGGACTGGGAGGATGTCACTGCTGCTCAGGTCAGGTCTTCTCTCTCACTCCCTCTCGCGCTGTTCCTTCCAGTCAGCCTCCTGCTGCTCAACGGGGCCCCCACTCTCTGTTGTTGGCTGCTGTTCTCAGATGCTGATGCTGTTGCTCTCCCTCTCAGTTGCTGCAAATGTGTCCCTCTCTGCTATGTCAGGGGGCGGCCTCGGTCGGAGCTCAGCTTTGTTGGGCCCCAGGAGACAGAGCTGTAGCGCGGAGGTTGGAGGAGGAGGAAGTGAAATCCTCCCGCGCTTTCAGCACTGAACACGGAGGGGGTGCACTGCAGCCGTGATGTCACTGGTTGCTACACGCCAAGCGGCACAGGCGTTAGCAACCAGTGCAGCAACCACCTCCTCCCTCCAGCGCAGCGTAATGACCAGAGTCTCTCTCTCACCGCCACTGATTATACCAATGTGAGAGAGAGAGACTCGGTCGGGACTGCAGTCAGATTTTCGTGCCGGGCCCCACTCGGCTGCGGGCCCCATAGCGCCCGCCTGGGTCGCTATGGCGGTAGTTCCGCCACTGAACTCCACCCAGCGGGCGCCGAAGTATTGCACCTACGATCGGAAGGCGTACGAAGCCGTACACCTGTCGGATCGAACCCAGAAGCCGTCGTATCTTGGTTTGAGGATTCAAACTAAAGATACGACGCGGGAAATTTGAAAGTACGCCGGCTTATGAGTAGATACTCCGGCGTACTTGCTCTGTGGATCTGGCCCCATGAATCTCCTTTCAATAATAGAATTTATGAATGTGTCTTGTAAATAGTAAATCCACTACAGATATATACTAGTGCCCTCTTGTGGCCAACGTATCAAGGACAATGGAAATATAATGATAGAGAGCTATACAGTGGATATAAAGGCCCAGATTCTCAAAAGAGATATGACGGCGCATCTCCAGACACGCCGTCGTATCTCTGCGTAGCGCCGTCGTATCTATGCGACTAATTCTTAGAATCAGTTACACATAGATATCCATTAGATCCGACAGGCGTAAGTCTCTTACGTTGTCGGATCTTAACTGCAATTTTTTTTTGCCCGCTAGGTGGCGCTTCCGTCGATTTCCCCGTCGAGTATGCAAATTAGCTAGATACGTGAATTCCCGAACGTACGCGTGGCCGACGCAGTAAAGTTACAACGTTTACGTTAGGCTTTTCTTGGCGTAAAATTGCCCCATGGTCTATGAGGCGCAGCCAATGTTAAGTATGGCCGTCGTTCCCGCGTCGAAAATTAAAAAATTTACGTCGTTTGCGTAAGTCGTCCGTGAATGGGGCTGGACGTTATTTACGTTCACGTCGAAACCAATGACGTCCTTGCGACGTCATTTGGAGCAATGCACACTGGGATATTTTAGGGACGGCGCATGCGCAGTTCGTTCGGCGCGGGGACGCTCTTCATTTAAATGAAACACGCCCCCTACCCGCCGAATTTGAATTCCGCCGGGTGATTTACGCTACGCCGCCGCAACTTTACAGACAAGTACTTTGTGAATAAAGCACTTGCCTGAAAAACTTGCGGCGGCGTAACGTAAATGAGATACGTTACGCCCGCACAATTTTGCGCCCATCTACGTGAATCTGGGCCAAAAAGTCTACACACCCCTGTTAAAATGTCGGGTTTCTGTGATGTAAAAATATGAGACAAAGATAAATCATTTTTAGAAATTTTAAACTGTACAAAAATAAAAAAAATAATAATATGGTTGCCTAAGTTTGCACACGCTCTTATAACTGGGGGTGTAGCTGTGTTCAGAATTAAGCAATCACATTTAAACTCATGTTAAAGCAGAGTTCCACCCAAAGAGGGAACTTCCGCTTTTCCGGTTCCTCCCTCCCCCCACCGGTGTTACATTTGGCACCTTTCAGGGGGGAGGGTGGAGCAGATACCACTTCCGGTGATAGATTGCCGCAGATTCCGCAGCGATCTACGCAATGTCTGGCCCCTCCTCCACCCCCCCCCCCCTTCCCACACAGGTCCCAAAAGACAACAGGGACCAGGGAGATTGTGCAGCGCGACTCACCCATGTGCAGTAGGGAACCAGGCTGTGAAGACACTTCCTGATTCCCTTACTGAATATGCTGGTGCCTGCACCCGGGAGTCGAGGGACGGGTCGGCTTCGGGTGAGGACATCCTGGACAGGTAAGTGTCCTAATATTAAGTCAGCCGCTACAGTATTTGTAGCTGCTGACTTTTAAATTATTTTTGTGGAACTCCGCTTTAAATAGGAGTCAATACACACCTGCCATCATTTAAGTGCCTCTGATTAACCCCAAATAAAGTTCAGCTGTTCTAGTAGGTCTTTCCTGACATTTTCTTAGTCGCATCCTACAACAAAAGCCATGGTCCGCAGAGAGCTTCCAAAGCATCAGAGGGATCTCATTGGTAAAAGGTATCAGTCAGGGAAAGGGTACAAAAGAATGTCCAAGGCATTAGATATACCATGGAACACATTGAAGAAAGTCAACATCAAGTGGAGAAAATATGGCACATCAGTGACATTACCAAGAACTGGATGTCCCTCCAAAATTGATGCAAAGACGAGAAGAAAACTGGTCAGGGAGGGCACCAGGAGGCCTACAGACACATTAAAGGATCTTAAGGAATATCTGGCAAGTACTGGCTGTGTGGTACATGTGACAACAATCTCCCGTATTCTTCATATGTCTGGGCTATGGGGTAGAGTGGCAAGACGGAAGACTTTTCTTACCAAGAAAAACATCCAAGCCCGACTAAAATTTGTAAAAACACACCTGAAGTCTCCCAAAAGCATGTGGGAAAATGTGTTCTGGTCTGATGAAACCAAGGTTGAACTTTTTGGCCATAATTCCAAAAGATATGTTTGGTGCAAAAACAACACTGCACATCACCAAAAGAACACCATACCCACTGCGAAGCATGGCGGTGGCAGCATAATGCTTTGGGGCTTTTTTTCTTCAGCTGGAACAGTGGCCCTAGTCAGGGTAGAGGGAATTATGAACAGTTCCAAATACCAGCCAATATTGGCACAAAACCTTCAGGCTTCTGCTAGAAAGCCGAACATTAAGAGGAACTTCATCTTTCAGTATGAGAACGACCCAAAGCATACATCCAAATCAATAAAGGAATGGCTTCACCAGAAGAAGATTAAAGTTTTGGAATGGCCCAGCCAGAGACCAGACCTGAATCCCATTGAAAATCTGTGGGGTGATCTGAAGAGGGCTGTGCACAGGAGATGCCCTCACAATCTGACAGATTTGGAGTGTTTTTGCAAAGAAGAATGGGCAAATATTGCCAAGTCAGGATGTGCCATGCTGATAGACTCGTACCCAAAAAGACTGAGTGCTGTAATAAAATCAAATGGCCAGATTCACGTACGGCGGCTTAAAGTTGTGCGGGCGTAGCGTATGTAATTTACGTTACGCCGCCGCAAGTTAGAGAGGCAAGTGCTGTATTCACAAAGCACTTGCATCCTAAGTTACGGCAGCATAGCGTAAATGTGCCGGCGTAAGCGCGCCTAATTCAAATTGTGAAGAGGTGGGCGTGTTTTATGTAAATAAAGCATGACCCCACGTAAATGACGTTTTGAACGAACGGCGCATGCGCCATCCGTGGACGTATCCCAGTGCGCATGCTCCAAATCACGTTGCAAATAGCCAATGCTTTCGACGTGAACGTAACCTACACACAGCCCTATTCTGAATCGACTTACGCAAACGACGTGAAATTCGACGGCGGTTCCGACGTCCATACTTAACATTGGCTGCGCCATCTTTTTGGTGGTTTATCTTTACGCCTGAAAACGCCTTACGTAAACGGCGTATCTTTACTGCGACAGGCGAGCGTATGTTTGTGAATAGGCGTATCTTGCTGATTTACATATTCTAGGCGTAAATCAGCGTACACCCCATAGCGGCCAGCGTAAATAGACAGCTAAGATACAACGGCGTAGGAAGATGCTGCACCCAAACAAAATTCATGTTGTTTTTTCCCTACAAATTGAGCTTTTTTTGGTGGTATTTTGTCACCTCTGCGTTTTTTTGCACTATAAAAAAAACGTAAATGAAAAAAAACAATGTTTTTTACTTTTTGCTATAATAAATATCCCCAAAATTTTTTTTAAAAATCAAATCTCTTCCTCAGTTTAGGACAATATATATTCTTCTACACGTTTTTGGAAATAAAAATTGCAATAGGCGTATATTTATTGGTTTGCGCAAAAGTTATAGCGTCTACAAAATAGGTGATAGTTTTAGGTGATAGTTTTATAGCATTTTTATTAATATTTTTTTTTTTTTTACTAGTAATGGCGGCGATCTGTGATTTTTATCGTGACTGCGACATTATGGCGGACAAATCGGACACTTTTGACACATTTTTGGGACCATTGTCATTTTCACAGCAATCAATGCTATAAAAAATGCACTGGTTACTGTGAAAATAACACTGGCAGTGAAGGGATTAATGACTAGGTGGTGCTGTAGGGGTGAATTCCCTAAGGCGTGATTCTTACTGAAGGGGGGGCGTGGCTTGCTGTGACACGTCACTGATCATGTTCCCGATGACAGGGAACACGATCAGTGACAGTGTCACTAGGCAGAACGGGGAGATGTTGTGTTTACACTAACATCTCCCCGTTATATGTCTCCGTGAGAAGATCGCGGGTATGCGTGAGAGGGACACGCTCACAGAGATCGCTGCGGACCTTTAGGCAGCTAAAGGACCTGGCCAGTTTTTGCGATTCGGCACTGCGTCGCTTTAACTGACAATTGCGCGGCCATGCGACGTGACTCCCAAACAAAATTGGCGTCCTTTTTTTTCACAGAAATAGAGCATTCTTTTGGTGGTATTTGATCACCTCTGCGGTTTTTATTTGTTGCGTTATAAACAAAAATTGTGCGACAATTTTGAAAAAAATGCAATATTTTTTACTTTTATCCCACAAAAATATATAAAAAACATATTTTTTTCCTCAGTTTAGGCCGATACGTATTCTTCTACCTATTTTTGGTAAAAAAAAAATCGCAATAAGCGTTCATCGACTGGTTTGCGCAAAATTTATAGTGTTTACAAAATAGGGGATAGTTTTATTGCATTTTTATAAAAAAAAATTTTTTACTACTAATGGCGGCGGTCAGCGTTTTTTTTTTCGTGACTGCGACATTATGGCGGACACTTTGGACAATTTTGACACCATTTTGGGACCATTGTCATTTTCACAGCAAAAAATGCATTAAAAATGTATTGTTTACTGTGAAAATGACAATTGCAGTTTGGGAGTTAACCACAAGGGGGCGCTGAAGGGGTTAAGTGTGACCTCATTTGTGTTTATAACTGTAGGGGGGTGTGGCTGTAGGTGTGACGTCATTGATTGTGTTTCCCTATAAAAGGGATCACACGATCGATGACGGCGCCACAGTGAAGAACAGGGAAGCCGTGTTTACACACAGCTCTCCCCAGTCTTCAGCTCCGGGGACCGATCTTGGGACTCCAGCGGCGATCGTGTCTGCGGGTCCCACGGTCACGGAGCTTCGGACCGGGTCGCGGGCACGCGCCCGCGGCCCACGGCTGGGCACTTAAAGAGGACGTACCTGTACGTGCTTGTGCCCAAACGTGCCATTCTGCTGACTTATATGTGCAGGAGGCGGTCCTTAAGTGGTTAAATCATCTTTGTCTTAACAATAACAGTATTATTTCGAAATTGTACTCTAATAACACACACAGTCTTTGATTTCAGAAATATGTTTACAGTTCAATTCTAATGAAATTCGATGTAAAATTTGATTCAGATTTTTTAGAATTTGAGAAATTCAGGCACATTTTATTTGGTTATTTGGCGCATTTGGTACACTTTGTTTATACTGTAATTCAGGTATACAGATATATCCAAATCTCGGAACAATTTAAAACTCGTCCAAATATTTATTTGGAACAAAACTAACTGCACGTGTCCAAATTCTAATTTGAAAATGAAGTTGAATTTAAAATGGAATAATGTTGCAATAAATACAGTAAGGTATAAAAGTAAAATAAGATGATGATTCCTGCTTTATAGAATAGGATATAATAGAATAGCAAATCTGGCGCCATCTTGTGGTGGCCGTTGGCATGACAAGTAAAACAGCAATTCTAATGGAGCTTCCCCAGTGTTTTCACTGCCATCTCCTTCCCTCTAATTAGAGCCCCCAAATATTATATATAGTTTTTATTCTAACACCCTAGAGAGTAAAATAGCGATCATTGCAATACTTTCTGTCACACCGTATTTGCACAGCGGTCTTACAAGCGCACTTTTTGGGGAGAAAATAATTTTTTTTTAAAATAAGACAACAGTAAAGTTAGCCCAATTTTTTTTTATATTGTGAAAGATAATGTTACGCTGAGTAAATTTATACCCAACATGTCACGCTTCAAAATTGCGTCCGCTCGTGGAATGGCGACAAACTTTTACCCTTTAAAATCTCCATAGGCGACGTTTAAAAAATCCTACAGGTTGCATGTTTTGAGTTACAGAGAAGGTCTAGGGCTAGAATTATTGCTCTCGCTCTACCAATCGCGGCCATACCTCACATGTGTGGTTTGAATACCGTTTACATATACACATTTTTAGCTGGCTCCTAGATTCCAAGCAAATTTGTCAAACCCTGTTTTAACAATCCTTTTATATTTTTCAAGGGAAGGGAGGTTGGGTACAGGACACCCTTAAAGCGGGGGTTCACCCCCAAAAAAATTATAACATTACATTCAGCTCACTACCAACATTGACAGTATGCAGATCTTTTTTTTTTTTCCCGTACATACCTCGTATAGCTATTTTCTTAGCCGGCTTCCGGGTAGTTCCTATGCAGCAGTTAGTAATTGACGTGATGACAAACACTACCCACCCTGTCGCATAAGTAGCGTCACAAGTTGCCGAAAGAAGCCGAACGTCGGTGCGCAGGCGCCGTATAGCGCCGACTCGACGTTCGGCTTCTTTCGGCATCTTGTGACGCTCCTTATGCGATGGGAGGGGTAGTGTTTGTCATCACATCAATCACTAACTGCTGCATAGGAACGCCCACTCCCACGGGATTCACTACCCGGAAGCCGGGTAAGAAAATAGCTATACGAGGTATGTATGGCCAAAAAAAAAAAAAGATCTGCATACTGTCAATGTCGGTAGTGAGCTGAATGTAATGTTAGAATTCTGGCTTGACACACAAGGCTGCTCTGCAAGCGTCACCTCCACTGGTTGGATCCCTGACTTGATCACCACCTGAAGTTTCCCGATTCTCCACCGTGCCCGTTTGGTGAGAATACTGCTTCAGTACTTGCTTCGGTTAATCCCTGTGGTCCCTGGTAAAGGTGGTTGGTCCCTTAATGGCGACAACTTCCCGTCTACCTTTGACCACGACAGGTTCTCCGGGTGGCAGAACCTTTACTTTTGGTTGGACTGCAAGCTGCAGTCCCAACCCTGCGCTGCCCTTCTACCTCACACAGCTCGGGATCCAGATGCCCCCGGGATAGGCCCAATCTTTGGCCTAGCAGCCTGGGGCAGACAACACACGTCCACCCACGGGCGCACGCCAGTTTGAGACCCCTGGTCTATGGGAATGTTTGACCATTCTTCCAGAAGCGCATTTGTGAGGTCAGGCACTAATGTTGGACGAGAAGGCCTGGCTCGCAGTCTCCGCTCTAATAAATCCCAAAGGTGTTCTTTTGGGTTGAGGTCAGGACTCTGTACCTGCCAGTAAAGTTCCTGCAAACCAAACTTGCTCCTCCATGTCTTTATCCCCTGTGCACATGCGCCGCTGCATTCAGCGGCTCACTGAGAGGGAAATATCTCCTAAACCGTAAAGGTTTAGGAGATTTTTTTTACCTACAGGTAAGCCTTATTATAGGCTTACCTGTAGGCAAAAGTAAAAAAAATAACTATACAACGGCTTTAATCTCTGGAGTAACTGCCTTTTTGCAAAGTGCACAGTCTATTTGCCTTTAGTAAATCAACCCCAATGTCTTGCTGGTGGGCTACCATCAATGTGCATGTACGGGTACCACTGTTTCCATAGAATGTTGTAAAAAGGAAAGCCTTTACGACTACGGGATTTTGTAAAGTGCTTAATCTCTCCACTAGATGGCATCAACTTCAAGAAAACAGAGGGGGTCATCGGCAGGACTGAGGAATTTCCAGCCTCCCTTGATGGGAAAACCAATTTCTGAATGTTTTAGACAATCTTTGAGACGTAACTTATTTCAAGATAAAAGAGGTGCATCATTACCAGGTTGATATCCCACAAACGCCAACATTTGAATTACTTACAAAAATCATGAAAATTACTAGTAAATATCACATACATGAAGTTTATTTTTATTTTTGGATAGGGAAGATATAAAACCTCTGTGCCCCTGTTGGGTGATTTATTCTCTCTGTTTGTCCTGGTGGCCACAGTCATTGGAACAGAAAGTGCAGAAAGATGCAGTTTTAGAGTTGTCACCAGCACAGGAAGCTTTGGAGCGATGTTCTCTTACTTCCTCTGTAACAGGAAGTGGAATGAAATGACGGGGCTTTAACCATTCCCTACTCTATACAAAATGACAGTGGAACCTCGGATTGCGAGTAACGCAGTTAACGAGCGTTTCGCAATACGAGCACTGGCCCGGATTCAGAGAGAATTTACGCCGGCGTATCCATAGATACGCCGCGTAAATTCAAATCTGCACCGGCGTATCTTCTTTCTGTATTCAGAAAGCAAGATACGCCGACATTAGCCTAAGATACGACTGGCATAAGTCTCTTATGCCGTCGTATCTTAGGGTGCATTCTCTCGCTGGCCGCTAGGTGGCGCTCCCGTCGTTTTCAGCGTAGAGTATGCAAATTACCTAGTTCCGCCGATTCACAAACGTACGTGCGCCCGGCGGTAGTTTTTTACGTTGTTTGCGTAAGTCGTTTTCGTCGTAACGTTGCTCCTGCTATTAGGTGGCGCAGCCAATGTTAAGTATGGACGCTGTTCCCGCTTCGAAATTTGAATTCTTTGCGTCGTTTGCGTAAGTCGTTCGCGAATAGGGCTGGACGTAATTTACGTTCACGTCGAAACCAATACGTCGTTGCGGCGTACTCGGGAGCAATGCACACTGGGATATGTACACGGACGGCGCATGCGCCGTTCGTACAAAACGTCAATCACGTCAGGTCATCATCGATTTACATAAAACACGCCCCCCTTCCACATTTGAATTCCGCGCGCTTACGCCGGCCCCATTAACGCTACGCCGCCGCAACTTACGGAGCAAGTGCTTTGTGAATACTGCACTTGCTCCTCTAAGTTGCGTCGGCGTAGCGTAAATACAATACGCTGCGCCGCCGTAACTTAAAGCGCAGCTACGTGAATCTACCCCACTGTATTTTCAAAAATCGGGACTTGGTTTGCGAGTGTTGTCTCGCACAACGAGCATGATTCAGGCCAAAGCAGTGTGCAGTACTGCCTTTGGCCTGAGGTGGGGGGCTTCGGAACCGAGCAGAGCCGAACGTCGCAGATCGCAGCCGATCGGCGCCGCTCGGAAATGCACGGAAATGCCTGAGGATAGCAGAGCTGACCTTGGCAAAATCTCTGGTAGGAAGTCTTTCCGAGGTTTGCCGAGGTCAGCCGAAGTGTCCTCGGGCCTTTTCGGCCGTTTCCGAGGCTCTCCGGCGCCCCGCCTCTGGCCGCATGAGATATTGCATCCCATTGAAGTCAATGCGGAACAAATTGTTTTCGTTTCCATTGACTTCAACAGGGAAACTTGCTTTGATATGCAAGTACTTTGGATTACGAGCATTCTCCTGGAATGGATTATGCTCGTAATCCGAGGTTCCACTGTAAAATGTTATGGCTTGATGTACACTTTAAATTCCCTCTACATTGGTCTCCAGGAGGTGACTAGCATTATGGAGATCCATGACCTGTTCACTAGGTACGGAGAGGCAAGAGATAAGTTGAGCATGTATGAGGTCAGCGGCACCCCATTCTGTTTCTGGGAGTGAGGCAACAGAGGTACGCTGACTGATAGAGTGGGCAGAGGTTCTGCCTGTTCCTCCTAATGTAACACATACACCCATTCAAGTGTGTAGGAAAAGGGACAGTATCTTCAGAAGAACTCGTCATACAACACTACACACAAGTGGCTCGTCACTGATGTGGGGGACTGCCCTAATATTTGAGTTTCACATAATCGTGGCAAGATGTTAACCCTTGTTCTGGAATGAGTGACCCTGGTCATTGCCTGGTGTAGCCAAAAGAACCCACCCCAGGGTAGACCTCCAGTGTGACCCAGACTTGGTGCCTGATGAGTTAATGGGGAACATGGAGGATGGGACAAACAGCACCACCTTACTCTTAGGCCCCTTTCACACTGGGGCGGGAGCGGCGGCGGTAAAGCGCCGCTGTTTTTAGCAGCGCATAACCGCCAATTTTGCGGCGCCATTCTTCGGCCGCTAGCGGGGCAGGAGGAGGCCGAGCCACCGAGGAAAGGGTTAAAAACCACTGCAAAGCACAGAGTGGCGCATTGCTGGCAGTATAGCCGCGGTGTCCCATTGATTTCAAAGGTCAGGAGCGGTGGAGGAGCGGTATACACACCGTTCCTTTACCGCTCCAAAGGTGTGGCTAGCAGGACTTTTTTTTACTGTCCTGTTAGTGCACCGCTCCAGTGTGAAAGCCCTCGGGGGTTTTCCACTGGGGACACAGCAGCGGCTGTTGAGGGTCGGTTTGCAGGCGCTATTTTAAGCGCAATAGCGCCTGCAAACTGCTCCAGTGTGAAAGGGGTCTTACATACCTTTAAGGCCCCTTTCACACTTGGGTGGGAGGTGCGTCAGTGGTAAAGCGCCGCTATTTTTAGCGGGGCGCTTTACCGCCAATTTTGCGACACTATTCGCCTGCCAGCGGGCGGTTTTAGATACGCCGACGTAACTCCGAATCTAAGCCCGTCGTATGTTTAAGTGTATTCTCAAACTGAGATACACTTAAACATGCCTAAGATACGACGGCCTGCGCCGTCGTATCTTAGGGTGCAATATTTACGCTGGCCGCTAGGTGGCGCTTCCATTGAGGTCGGCGTATAATATGCAAATGAGTCGTTACGCCGATTCACGAACGTACGCTTGCCCGTCGCAGTAAAGATACGCCGTTTACGTAAGAGATACGCGGCGTAAAGATAAACATGCCCCCTAGGTGGCGTATCCAATGTTAAGTATGGCAGTTGTTCCCGCGTCGCAATTTGAAAAGTAACTCGTCCATGAATGGGGCTGGACGCCATTTACGTTCACGTCAAAACCAATGACGTCCTTGCGACGTCATTTAGCGCAATGCACGTCGGGAAATTTTAGGGACGGCGCATGCGCAGTACGTTCAGCGCGGGAACGCGCCTAATTTAAATGCTCTACGCCCCCTACCCGGCTCATTTGAATTACGCGGGCTTGCGCCGGGGGATTTACGCTACGCCGCCGCAACTTTACAGTCAAGTTCTTTGAGAATAAAGCACTTGCCTGTAAAACTTGCGGCGGCGTAACGTAAATGTCATACGTTACGCCGCCGCTTTTTTACGCACATCTACGAGAATCTGGGCCTTAAACTGTAAACAAAATTTAAAACAACCACTAATGCCTTGTGGGCTCTGGTGTACAGGGAATGGCGGGTTTTACCACTTAGCCAGTTGCAAGCAGCAGGTGTGAGTATGTATCGGCCCGCACCAGCTGGCTATGGTGCTCCTGCTAATGACAGCCTCAGCTGTAAATTACTACATTTATTTCACGCCTTTCAAAATGCATGTTTGTTAACTTAATTTGGGATTCGATAATGACTCACAATTGGAATCTTGCAACTCCATTTGGGAATTAATATTGGATCTCACAAGAAGCTTTTCTTTTACTTGGAAAGGGTTTGTTCTTCTGAATTTGGAGTCATGCAGTGCTTAGCGAAATCCAAAACTGTGAAAACGATCTTTTCCCTTGGAGGACGGACAGATGATTAGATGTTGTATAGTGCAAATCTAGAAAATGACTTAGGCCCCGTACACACGAGAGGATTTATCCGCAGATACGGTCCAGCGGACCGTTTCCACGGATAAATCCTCTCAAAGATTTCCGCTGATTTCGATGGGATGGAGTGTACACACCATCGCATTGAAATCCGCGCGGAAATCCTCTGCCGATGACGTGTCGCGCCGTCGCCGCGATTATGACGCGGCGACGGGCGTGACGCTGTCATATAAGGAATTCCACGCATGCGTCAAATCATTACGACGCGTGCGGGGAATCCCTTTGGACGAATGGATCCGGTAAGTCTGTACAGACGAGCGGATCCATCCGTTGGAATGGATTCCAGCAGATGGATTTGTTGTGCAGCACAGCAAATATCCGATCTGCTGGAATCCATCCCAGAGGAGATTTCTCCGCGGAAACAGATCCGCTGGCGTGTACACACCATAGGATCTATCCGCAGAAACCCATTTGCTGGGATTTATCTGCGGATGGATTCTATCGTGTGTACGGGGCCTTAGGGCCAGATCCACAAATATCCTGCGTAACTTAAATCTTCCGATTTAAGTTACACCGCCGCAAAATTTCTACCTAAGTGCCCGATCCACAAAGCACTTACCTTGAAATTTGCGGCAGTGTAACTTAAATGTGTCCAGCGCAAGGCGTGCCGAATCTAATGGGGCAAGTCCCATTTAAATTAGGCGCGCTCCCGCGCCGGACGTACTGCGCATGCTCCGTCGGATAACTTACCCGACGTGCATTGCGCTAACAGACGTCGCTCCGACGTCATTTGCTTAGACGTTAACGTAAATGGCATCCAGCGCCATTCACGGACGTCTTACGCAAACGACGTAGAGTTTAAAATTTCGACGCGGGAACGACGGCCATACTTAATAGGGCTTAGTCAAATAGGACTTAGCTCTATTTTTACACGGCGTAACTCGACGTAGATTTAGCGCGACGGGCCCGTCGGAACGTTCGTGGATCGCCGTAAGTGTTCATTTGCATATTCTAGGCCGGCCGCAATGGCCTCGCCACCTAGCGGCCGGCCTAGAATTGCATCCTTAAGATCCGACAGTGTAATTCAATTACACATGTCGGATCTTCTGCCTATCTATGGTAAACTGATTCTGTGGATCAGTTCCATAGATAGAAACAGGGATACGACGGCGTATCCCTTTTGTGGATAACCCCCTTAATTCCTCTTATCTTCCACATACACTTACTAAGATTGTTGTATCCAAAGTACTCTAAACTTCCTGTACACTTCCCTAGTTATCACTTCTCTTACATAAACATCTACCACCAGAAGGGTCAACGATTTCTTTACCAGTGACCATCATACTAAAAACAGACTACAAATGCATGGTGCTGCTATAAGACCACAAATAGAACAAAGTAGATCACAGCGACCACATACAAAAATTACAATAAATCCCGCAAGGCTGTTTAACCACTTCAGCCCCGGAAGGATTTACCCCCTTCTGACCAGAGCATTTTTTGTGATACGGCACTGCGTCACTTTAGCTGACGATTGCGACGTTGTACCTAAACAAAATTGACGTCCTTTTTCCCCCACAAATAGAGCTTTCTTTTGGTGGCATTTGGTCACCTCTGCGGTTTTTATTTTTTGCGCTATAAACAAAAAAAGAGCGACAATTTTGAAAAAAAAAACAATGGCCGGGATTCAGAAAGGACTTACGACAACGTATCTCCAGATACGCCGTCGTAAGTCCAAATGTGCGTCGTCGTATCTATACGCTTATTCAGAAAAGCAGATACGCCTGAATTTCTGCTTGATCCGACCAACGTAAGTCTCCTTACGCCGTCGTATCTTGGGTGCATATTTACGCTGGCCGCTAGGGACGGTTCCGTAGATTTACGCGTCGAATATGTAAAAGAGCTAGAGCGTCGTATTTTCCGTTGTTTGCATAAGTCGTACGTGAATGGGGCTGGGCGTAGGTTACGTTCACGTCGAAAGCATTGAGCCGACGTATCTTAGGGAGTATTTGCGACGTGATTCTGAGCATGCGCTGTTCGTTTGGCCATGCATTTACATGGGGTCATGGTTAATTTTAATACAACATGCCCACTACCAGCCTACTTTGTATTAGGCGGGCTTACGCCGGCGTAGCGCATATCAGATGCGCTACGCCGCTCTAAAGATACGCCAATCTTTCTGAATCCTGGCCAATATTTTTTACTTAGTAGATATCTTAAAAAAATATCTAAAAACACAAACAAATTTCTTCCACAGTTTAGGCCGATATGTATTCTTCTACATATTTTTGGTAAAAGCCCAAGAAATCGCACTGTGGGCCAGATTCACGTAGAATCGCCCTACGCTGCGGCGGCGTAACGTATTACATTTACGTTACACCGCCACAAGTTTTCAGCGTAAGTACTTGATTCACAAAGCACTTGCCTGTAAACTCGGCGTAACGTAAATCCGCCCGGCGCAAGCCCGCCTAATTCAAATGGGGTGGGGACCATTTCAATTAGGCACGTTCCCGCGCCGAACGTACTGCGCTTGCTCCATCCTTAAAATTTCCCGACGTGCATTTCGCTAAATGACGTCGCAAGGACGTCATTGGTTTCGACGTTAACGTAAATGGCGTCCAGCGCCATTCACGGACAACTTACGCAAACGACGTGAAATTTAAAATTTCGACGCGGGAACGACGGCCATACTTAACATTGGCTAGACCACCTAGAGGGCAGCTTTAGTTTTACGCGGCGTATCTCTACGGAAACGACATAAATTTACAGCGACGGGCAAAGCGGACGTTCGTGAATCGGCGTAACTAGTCATTTGCATATTCTACGCCGATCGCAATGAAATCGCCACCTAGCGGCCGGCCTAGAATTGCAGCCTAAGATCCGACGGTGTAAGTCACTTACACCTGTCGGATCTTAGGGCTATCTATGCGTAACCTGATTCTATGAATCAGGCGCATAGATACGACAATCGTATCTCAGAGATACGACGGCGTATCAGGAGATACGCCGTCGTATCTCTTTTGTGAATCTGGCCCTAAGTGTCTATTGATTGGTTTGTGCAAAAGTTATAGCGCATACAAAATAGGGGATAGATTTATGGCATTTTTATTATTATTTTTTTTACTAGTAATGGCTGTGATCTGTGATTTTTATTGTGACTGCGACATTGTGGCAGACAGATCGGACACTTTTGACACCATTTTGGGACCATTGACATTTATACAGTGATCAGAGCTAAAAATAGCCACTGATTACTGTATAAATGTCACTGGCAGGGAAGGGTTTAAACACTAGGGGGCGAGCAAGAGGTTAAGTGTGTTCCCTCAGTGTGTTCTAAATGTAGGGGGGATGGGCTACCTAGGACATGACAGAGATCACTGGGAGCAGAAGAAGATCTCTGTCATGTTGTTAGGCCGAATAGGAAAATGCCTTGTTTATATTTCCCCATTCTGCCTCTCCTCCTTGCAATTACAGGGCGCCGGGGGAACATCGAGTCCGCGGTATCCCGCGGTGTGTGCCCGTCAGGCAGGAATTACGAAAGGACACCCATGACATTCTGCCAACGTAAATTGGCGTGCGGCGGTCGGCAAGTGGTTAAGACACCTGAACTTATTCAAAAATATAGGGATTTGGTCACACCATATAGCTATATGGTGCCTATGCCCACTTACTGCGTCAAAGTACCCCATTATCAGTGGGTCCTACACTAATAGAATGAAAGATCCTACATCTCATCCATGGGAGACAAACTCCTCTTTATGGGAGAACTAAAAGGACTCCTCCTATAACACAGGTAGACACTAACAAGAGGCAATGGCGGGGGTGAGGTGCTTCAGCCCAAGGCATCTGGTCAGGACCTATACAATATACAAACAACAGACTTGGGGGGCACACCCTAAAAATGCATTAACATTCAAGATGGTGCTGCTATAAGACCGCAAACAGAACAAAATAGATTACAGCGCACACATACAAAAATGTGGGCTTAAGAATCATATAGCCAGGGGGGCGTGGTCTAGCCGGGACTGAAGATGGTTGCCTAGTCTGAGAGCTCCCGCTATTACAGACCTAAATTGGCTGATCGGGACACCGGTAAGCCGTTCTTGTCACCCAACGACCCATACCGGAGATCAGTATACACCCGGGCATATTTTGTGCAAGTTGCGACTAAATTTAAAGGATATTGACAAAGATACAGCCCCTTGTAATCTTGCACCGGAGATACATAGGCGGTCATAATGGAGAACCTGCCGAGCTCACAGCATCCGCAAATTACACCCGACGGTATTTCGCCCTTTAACCGTGACCACAATGCCGGGACACCCAATGATTTGGCACAACGACCTAGTTTGGGAGACCTCCACTTGGTTGCAGCGGACATAAAGACTACATTGGCAGCCGCCATCGCTGAACTAACTATAGAGGTACGCGCAGTTACAGCGCGAGTGGTAGAAGTAGAAAAAACAACTGCGCAACACAGCGCTGTAATACGTCATGTGAATCGCAAAGTAGATTCTCATACACTCCACCTAAGAGATTTGCATCGCCAAGTGGAAGATTTGGAGAACCGAAGCCGTCGCCATAATTTACGGATTCGGGGTCTTCCAGAGAATGTAGAAAATGACAATCTTACATCAGTCATCACTGGACTGTTCAATAATCTCTTGGGCCGTCCCGCAGCATCAGCGATCAAAATGGAGCGCCTACACAGAGCCCTTAAACCAAAAGGCAGAGCCACTGATCCGCCAAGGGATGTTATATGCTGTCTATGCGATTTTCAACTTAAAGAAGAAATTTTAAGAAACGCCAAGCTGCGGTCAAAATGCGTTTATGAAGGGACGCTAATCCAAATTTATCAGGATTTATCATATATTACACTCCAACATAGGAGAGACCTGAGACCTTTACTGGAAGCACTACGCAGCAAAAATATAATCTATAGGTGGAAGTTCCCATTCGGACTGTTCGCCACCTATCAGGGCCGATCAGCTCTCTTGAGGGTACCTGAAGATTTGCACCCTTTCTGCTGCGCAATGGATATCCCTTATATGGATGTTCCGGATTGGTACGCAGATTTCAGACCTCGTCCCAACAGGAAGGAAAATGTGCAAGATGATATGATGGAAGTAGCTCCATCCAGGTCCAGACGACGTCGCTCATTGTCTACGGAGAAATTACCCTTATCAGCTACAGATCAACACACCGACCTCCAATCTCCCAGCTCAACACGCAATAGAAAATCTAGGAGAGAATACTGAATATCTTCATCCTGCAAGATGCCTTTTGTGTTTTGTCCATCTAATCTTTTTTACTGCCACTAGTACATAATGATATTTTTAATGTTTGTATGTTCAGTACTAGTCTGAGTGGTTGTCTAAACACTGGCGCAATCTAAATTCATTTTATAGTGTTATTGTATTCTTACACTTTAGCTGATAGATGCTCCTGTCGGTGAATTAATATCCAGCAGGAAACGTTTCCCATTTGAATGCTTCAGTGCAGGGGAGCTTGCACTGAATGTATTTCTTGTGGCTTGAAGGGTACTGTTTTGTTGGCTATGACACAAAGATTATAGAGCCTATTATATCCCTTCATATTTTTATCATTTTCTCTTATTATTTGAATATACGAGATTACAATACAATTCACTTTGTATATGTTGATGCCATTTGAATAATTTTCACATGTTTCTTCTTTCTCTTTATTGTTGACAGAAAAGTATCCACTCTATTTAAATGAAAGAATAACATGTATTGGTTAATCTCCTGGATATGTTGATATATTGCAATATTCTGCAACTTTGTTATACACCGAAAGAATGTTTTGCCCTCAGGTTATATATTTAGGTTAATGGATTTTTATTTATTCCCGTCTCGATCTCCTTCTACTACCACATGCATAGCTATGCAGGTCTGTAGTGGTGGGCAGTCTGACGATCCTAGGCTCTATCCGAGTTCAATTTTATTCCAACCCCCACGGAATAAAGCTCTCTATCCTAACCCTACCTGGGTCAGCGACATGAAGAGTCTGCTTTATTCCTTACCAATTATACCACCTTAAAGGGTGGTCTCCTTTTTCTTTTTATTCAATTGTCTAAAAATTTTGACACATTCATATATCCATAATACTTGTGTTTTAACTACCAATTGCTGTGATTTGATATACGTCTTCAAACTTTGTTTTCTCCCATTTCTTTTCCCATTTGTTATTTTCGTTATATTTATTTATTTATTTACTTGTTTTTTTAAATATATATATATTTCTTTTATATTCAATAAATTTTTCTGATCTCACCCCCTTTATTAATTTTATCCCTCACATACCCTACCCATTTGATGCGATGACTCATTCAGTTGCTAGCTCGTCAACTCAACTAAGCAAAGTTAAGTTCTATTCCTTAAATGTAAAAGGCCTCAATGTGCCCGAAAAGAGGTCTAAATTATCTTTAATACTTACTAAATCCAAGGCTGACATCATATTACTTCAGGAGACCCATTTTAAGACAGATAACGTTCCGATTTTTAAAGACAAGAGATTCCCTCATATTTATAATGCTACCAATCCTGGTTCTAAAACAGGAGGAGTCTCTATTATGGTTTCTAAACATTGTCCATTTAAACTGATGGACTCCAAAATTGATAACGAAGGGAGATATTTGTTCCTCAAGGGCTCTCTTTACAATGTACCGGTCACGATTGCTAATTTATATGCACCTAACAAATCGCATGCTCCATTCCTTGTACATACATTAGAAACTCTTGAATCGTTTGCAACCGGTATGCTCATTGTTGGGGGGGATTTTAATCTAGCCCTCAACCCTCTATTGGACACTTCGTCTGGATCTTCAAAAATTTCGTACAAAGCTCTCAGAACAATTAAAAATTCCCTTCACAAATTATCACTACATGATGCATGGCGTACTTTGCACCCCAACAGTAAAGATTTTACATTTTATTCCACTCCCCACGATACATATTCGCGACTGGACTATCTATTAATATCTCAAAATGGCCTAGATACTCTGATAGATGCCACTATAGAACCTATGATTATATCAGATCACAATCCCATAGCTATGTCTTTATCATTCAAGGAAAAACCTTTATTACCCCCTAGGTGGAAACTTGATAATTCCCTACTCAACGACACCAGTAATGTTGAATCACTAAAAACTAAACTTACACATTATTTCGAAGATAATAATTCGGCAGAAGTTCATCCCTTAAACGTTTGGTTAGCACACAAATGCGTAATCAGGGGGGAATTAATCTCCTTGGCTTCTAAAAGAAATAAATTGAGACAGATGTGCATCAAAGATCTCACAGACCGAATTAATTGTTTGGAAAAAAAACATAAACAATCATTAGCAAAGGAGACTCTTTCAGAACTTATTAAGGCCAGGGAAGAACTTCTTTTGTTGCTAGAAAAAAAAATTAAACGCAACTTAAATCTGTCAAGAAAAGTCTTTTATGAATTTGGCAACAAAATCAGTAGACTTTTAGCTAACACAATTAACTCAGAAAAATCGAAAATAAATAATAACATATACTCCATATCTGACTCTACTGGGAAATCATACAGCAATTCCAATGATATTGCAAACCAATTTCGGAAATTTTACTCTCATCTATATAACTTGCCCACTATAATTCCTCCAAAAGATTCGCTTGATAGAAAAAATCTTATCTCTGATTTTCTGAAAAAATATAGTCCTAAACCTATAGATTTGACAGTAGCTAAAAATTTGGAAAAACCTATAGATTTAACCGAGACCTTACTAGCTCTTAAACAATTGAATATAGGCAAATGCCCAGGACCTGATGGGTTTACGGTGAACTATTATAAATCTTTCCCGGATATTGTTATCCCACATTTCATACACGCTTTCAATTCTATTCCTGCTCCCCCTGAAATTGCCAAAAATTTATTGGAAGCACATATAGCGGTGATTCCTAAACCTAATAAAGATGTAACGATGGTATCCAATTACAGACCTATCTCGCTCCTAAATGTAGATATTAAATTGTACGCTAAAATTATTGCTA
Organism: Rana temporaria; assembly: GCF_905171775.1. Classification (NCBI taxonomy): domain Eukaryota; kingdom Metazoa; phylum Chordata; class Amphibia; order Anura; family Ranidae; genus Rana; species Rana temporaria. Next base: position 34,867,598 of record NC_053490.1, read on the forward strand.
ATCGCTTACTGCCCTTACTGCCTAATCTTATTGCCCTAGATCAGGTTGGGTTTATTCCAGGTAGAGAGGCGAGAGACAATACCACTAAAGCGATCCTTATTCAAAATTGGCTCCAAAACAATAATTCGCCGGGATTTTTATTATCCCTCGACGCAGAGAAAGCCTTCGACAGAGTAGCCTGGGATTATATGCATGAAGCATTAAAAGCAATAGGACTACAAGACAGACTACTTCAATTCATTCAATTACTATACTCACTTCCCACGGCTAGGGTCAAAGTTAACGGCGGGCTGTCGGAGGCTTTCTCTGTGTCGAATGGAACGAGACAGGGATGCCCACTTTCACCAATAATTTTTGTGCTCATATTAGAACCTTTTTTGTGTAAAATCAGAATGAACAGGGATGTCATGGGTATCACTATAAATGATAAGACGTATAAGTTAGCTGCTTTTGCTGATGACATCCTATTATTCCTCTCTAGTCCCATCACTACTATTCACAATTTATTGAAAGACCTTTCCCTGTTCCAGACCATCTCTAATATGAAAATTAATTTTGCCAAATCTAAGGCTCTGAATATTTCTCTACCCGGATCTGTAGTATCACTTTGCCAACAAAACTTTCCTTTTAGTTGGGAAAAGGAATGCCTGACCTACCTAGGGGTTAATTTAACACCAAACGTGAAAGACCTGTTTGACAAAAACTTTATACCACTACTTGCAACAATCAAAGCTGATTTAATCAAGTGGGGCTCGAATTTCTTCTCATGGTTTGGGAGGGCAGATATTATTAAAATGAACGTTCTCCCGAGATTTTTGTACCTACTCCAGACTATACCAACCAGAGTTCCATGCACATTTTTTAGGAACTTTAAGCGAATGTGCCTAAAATTCATCTGGAACATGAGACAACCCAGAATTAAATGGGATAAACTCATCATCCCCAAACTTTTAGGGGGAATAGGCTTACCGGACTTACAAAAATACTATTGGGCGTGTCATCTGACCCGTATTGCAGACTGGCATCTGCATGCTCACGTTAAGGATTGGGTTAACCTGGAGGAATCCTCTTACACGCAACTTATTCCCCTAACAAACACGCCTTGGATTCATCCCAGTAAAATCCCTAAAAAGATTAATTCCCATTTAATCACTGGAAACACGTTAAGCATTTTTAAATCTCTTTGTAAAAAATATGAAATATCATCAACATATGGTCCTATGACTCCTTTGATTCATAACCCAGAAATACATCTGGGAAGGTATTATATTAGACCTACCGGCAATTGTTTGACTGACACATTGAGAATCAACACGCTTTATAAACAAGGTGCCATGGTATCATATGAAGCCTTCCTTGCAGATCACCCAGACGATAATATCTCCCAACGTGATTTTGAGATTATCTGTCAATTTGCAAATAAGCTACACCCTTGCTACAACTGGCATAGACTGAAAACCCCTTTCGAAATTTTATGTCTGAAAAAATCTCCCCAAAAACATTTGATCTCTACACTACATTCCTTATTCTACTCAGGATTTGATTTGAAAACTGACACATCTAATCTCAAATGGAAGGAAGAATTAAAAATATCTCTCTCTTCGGAACAGTGGGAAACAGTGTTTCGCAGAATACACAAAGGCACTCTGAACGTACTCACCCAAGAAAACGGATACAAGCTGTATTCACGATGGTACAGAACTCCCCATATCATTAATAAATTTAGTCCCAATGTATCCCCCCTGTGCTGGAGATGTAATTCTGAAGTAGGTACACTAATCCATATATGGTGGGATTGTAAAAACATCAAACCATTTTGGGAACAAGTACACGATATGATATATAAAATCACTACGTATGCTCCAGATTTTAACGCCCAACAATACTTACTGCATCACTCTACGCTGCCCAATTCAGTTTATAAAGACTCAATAATCTTACACCTAATAAATGCAGCTAAACTCTGTATTCCAGCTAAATGGCTTCAACCTTCTCCCCCGTCTATCTCTGATTGGTTGAGAAAAACCCAACATATAGCAAATATGGAAGATTTGATCAGTCAATCTTCGGATTCCTCTGGAAAATTTTATAAGAAATGGGCATGTTGGTTGCAATTTATAGACTCCGGAGAATATAGAAATTTATTAGACAACTGATATTGTTGTTCTGTTAAATGACTCTCCTTATATTAGCTTTATTTTTTTTGAAGGAATATGACAATCGACTATTTTGATCTATACACATTAAGTTTTTTTTTTTTTTTTTTTTTTTTTTTTTATTCTCTTTGATCATTATCCCTCTTGACATGGATGAACATCGCATTTTTCCCCCCCTTTTTTTTTTTTTTTTTCTCTTTTCTTTTCTTTCCCAAATCTCCTGTTTTACCCTCTTTTTTAGAGTGTGAGATTATAATGTTATACCTCCCCCGTACAGTATATGCAAAGTTCTTCTCCATTGTTAACACATTAAGTCATCTTTTTGTTGTGAATACGATGATATAATATGTTATGATAATCTGTATTTATACATTTTAAAAACCTAATAAAAATATTTGAAAAAAAAAAGAATCATATAGCCATATGGTAGTGCAGTCGCTGTAGATCTGAGGGGGACATGCAAGAAAAATAAAAACCAGCATTTTAACTTGCACATGATTGGATGATAACATCCGCAGAGCTTCCCCTCATTTCAGATCTTCCCCTCAGATCTACAGCGACTGCACCCCATTGACTCTGTTTTTCTCTCTTATTGCCTTTCTCCCCATTGCCTCTCCTTCTTCCTCCTTCTCTCTCTCCCTCCCCATTGCTTCTCTTTCTCTCACCCCAGGTGCCTCTCCCTCTCTCCCATGTTGCCTCTTTTTTTCTCTCTCCCCAGGTTGCCTCTCTCCTTTTTCCCATTGCCTCTCCCCCCCCCATGTTGCCTCTCCCCCCCCCCCATGTTGCCTCTCCCTCCCTTTCAATGTTGCTCCTCTCTCTCACCCCATTGCCTCTCTCTTTCTCCCCATGTTGCCTCTCTGTCTCTCTCCATGTTACCTCTCTCTTCCCCACATTGCTTTTCTCTCTCTCCCTATGTTACCTCTCTTTCTACCCTGTTACCTACCTTTTTCAATTGCCTCTCTCTCCCCATGATTCCTATCTCTTTCTCTCTGTCTCGTCCTATGTTGCCTTTATCTCTTCCCAAATTGCCTCTCTCTCCCCATTGCCTCTTTCCCCCAAGGTTAACTCTCTCTCTCTCTCTATGTTTCCTCTCTCTTTCTTTTTCTATCTCTCTCACCATGTTGCCTTTCTCTCTCCAAATGTTGCTTCTCTCTCTCTCCTCCTCTCCATGTTTCCAATCTCTTTCTCTCTGTCTCTCCCTATATTGCTTCTATCTCTCCCCCATTGCCTCTCTCTTCCCAGGTTGCCTCCCTCTCCCTCAATGTTGTTTCTCTTTCTCACCCCATTGCCTCTTTCTTTCTCCACGTTGCCTCCCTTTCTACCCCGTTACCTACCTTTCTCCATTGCCTCTCTAGCCTCACCTTGTTTGTTATCTCTTTCTCTCTGTCTCGCCTATGTTACCTCTATCTCTCCCCAAATTGCCTCTCTTTCTCCCCAGGTTGCTTGTCTCTCTCATCCTGTTGCCTCTTTCTCTCTCTCTCCATTTCCTCTCTCTCTATCTCTCTTTCTCTCTCTCCCCCCCATGTTGCCTCTCTCTCTCCAAATGCTGTTTATCTCTTGCCTTCTCCCTGTGTTAACTCCCTCTCTTTATGTTACCTCTCTCTCCCCAGGTTGCTTGTCTCTCTCATCCTGTTGCCTCTTTCTCTCTCTCTCCATTTCCTCTCTCTCTCTCTTTCTCTCTTTCTTTCTCTCTCTCCCCCCATGTTGCCTCTCTCTCTCCAAATGCTGCTTATCTCTCGCCTTCTCCCTGTGTTAACTCTCTCTCTTTATGTTACCTCTCTCACCCCCCACATTGCCTATCTCTCTTTCCTCATGTAGAACAGTTATATGGGGGGGGGGGGGGGGGGGTCATATGAAGTTGCCATCTCCACACAGGCTATGGCACTTTGTGATATTTTGTTGGGACTTTATTGGTATCAACTAAGAATATTTTCACATATGTTTTGCATTAGATTTAAGTCATGATATACTATATATATGTTAATTAATTGATTCATCACAGGTTCACATTACTCACCATTGTGATATAATCAAGTAGCGAGCGCCCCTTATCCCACTCTACTATGGTACTAACCTGCAGGTAACCAAATGAGCCAGAGCCAGAGCTAAAGGAAGAGTGGACTATGAATATATAATTGTAGAGATGTAGTATTCTCTGAAGAAGACCTCTAAAGGTCGAAACGTTCGTTAGACTGTTTATACTACAATGCACATTTTTGATTGTATAAACACGATTTGTGTACCATTATTTATACATATATGTAAACGCTGTTTGTGTACCTTTTGCAGCTCATGCTCCATCCAATTTTGCTATCCAATCTTGTCCACTTTTGTTCGATTTTTAACATATGAATAAATATAACTTTTTACCACTTGGTATCATTTCTCCGTTTTTGAGCTGCGCAATAACCCCATTTGGGACAATTATTTTATAATTGTAGAGATGATCCATTTCTAGGACAATAACCTAGTAACTCACCCAAAATAACTGACAGCAGTAGTACTAATACCTCCAGCATAGATTTCTATGAGTAAAGATATGCAGACATACCAGCAAGTCACTAGTGTAACTGTATATATGATAAAGTGATGGCATTACATACAACCAAGGTAATAACTTGAAGAATGTACATATGTCTTAGAATAGGCATGTCCAAAGTCCGGCCCGAGGGCCAATTGCACCCCCCCCTGGTGATTTAATATGGTCCCCCTGGGGATTTGAACATATATAGACATTGCAGCCTCACATGTGCCCTGTGCCCTGGGGGCCACAAAAGATATATACCGTATTTATCGGCGCTGCCTCGGGGGGGACAGGACGTGCGCCATCAGATTACATAAAGAGAATCTCCTGTTTACTCGGCGGCATCTGTAATAGGAAGTCCCGTTTCCAGGGATGCCATTGAATGACTGTTCTGTTTATCATAAGAGGCAGGACTTTGTATTTAAGAGGCCACGAGTAAACAAGAAATTCTCCTGTTTGTAATCTGACGGCACTTGTCCCTCCCGGTCCCCTCCGAGGCTGCAGATGGGCATCGATCAGACTGCACTGATAGCAATGGTAAGGCTGCATTCATGGCACATGTAAGGGCTGCATTGATTGCAATGGTAAGGAGGCATTGATTGCAATGGTACGGCTGCATTCATGGCACATGTGAGGCTGCATTGATTGCAATGGTAAGGCTGCATTGATTGCAATGGTAAGGCTGCATTGATTGCAATGGTAAGGCTGCATTCATGGCAATGATGAGGCTGCATTCATGGCAATGATGAGGCTGCATTCATGGCAATGGTGAGGCTGCATTCATGGCAATGATGAGGCTGCATTCATGGCAATGATGAGGCTGCATTCATGGCAATGGTGAGGCTGCATTCATGGCAATGGTGAGGCTGCATTCATGGCAATGGTGAGGCTGCATTTATGGCAATGGTAAGCCTGTATGTGTTATACGCTGATAAATACGGTATATCCAAATAACATGCCCAAGCTCAACCTTAGTCCTGAGCAGCACTCAGGGATTCGTTGGGGCCACAAAAGAGATATATACAGAATATCCAAATAAAACGCCTGAGCTCATCTCTTCACCACACACAGCTACAAAGGCAAGAGGATTCTCGTTGTGCAGTGTATTAGTGCTCGGGCAAACACACTTAGATCAAATTTTAATGGTTCAAAGAATGTCAGGCAAAATGGTTGGCCCTCGAGCATGTTCTCTTCATCAAATGTGGCCCTCTTTGAAAAAAGTTTGGACACCCCTGTCTTAGAAGAACAGTGTATATATGTATTGTAACCTGGGGGACAGGTAGCAGGTACAAAGCTCCCTGGGATGAGCAGTCTTTCAAGCACAGATACCAAATCCAGCGAGGTAGTGACAAACAGTGCTGTATTTATTTCTGATATATACAGGTGCTGTACAGGGTTCCAGAATAACAAATAGGAACAAAAATAGCCAAACAGAAACCTAGCCTAGTCTCTGCACTAAATATACAGTATTTACAGCTCCTAACTACCAGGCCGAGCAAGCCTACAGCTTGTCAGCTTCCACATGCAAAACGTCCCAGTTCCTGGCAACAGAAACACCTGATGTTGCCCCAATTTGATTTGCTGACAGGCAGTGGCTTCCCTTGCGTGGGATGCCAAACTTCAGCCCTGGCACCAAAAATCCTCCCCCCTATCTCATTGCCATGCTTACCACCCACTTCCCCTGGAACAGTCATACCGGTTGCCTGGGGAGACCGTGGCTTTGGGTGGAAAGTCCGTGCGGCTCTAGGGGTGGTGACCAGGCTCTCTGCAGCAAAGTATCTCTCCACAAGCTCCACCAAGTTGTTTGCCGACTTGGGGTCTCCTTGACTCACCCATTTCTGCAGGGGAACTGATAGTGACCTCAGGAATCGGCCCATGACCACACACTCCACTGTTTTTGGCCCAGACAGGGACTCCAGCTGTAGCCATTTTTGCACCAGGTGGATGATGTTGAACATCTGCGATCTTGAGGGCCACTCGTCGTGGAAGAACCAGCTGTGGATGTGCTTTTTAGTGTTGCTCACGAATATTCGCATTGCGAATATTCGACTCGAATATAGCATATTCGAGAAATCGCGCTATATTTCGAATTTCGCGGTGAATATTCGCAATTCCGAATATTCGATTTTTTACTATTTTTTTTTTAAAACAGATCACATCCTAGATATCTCCATCGACGTCTAAAAGCATTACTGGTATCATTAGAGACCCTGGGCCGAGTAGCTGAAGCGTTCATTGAATTTTCCCGAAAAATCGCAATGCGATTATTCGGCAAACGCAATATCGCGCGATTATTTTCCTCGCCCCGATCTTCTGCATCAGAGCGATTTTTACAGTTTCATTTTTAAAACAGATCACATCCTAGTGATCTCCATAGACGTCTAAAAGCATTGCTGGTATGTTTAGAGACCTTGGGCCGAGTAGCTGAAGCGATCATTTTATATTGCCGAATATTCGCAATGCGAATATTCGGCAATAGGAATATTGCGCGATTATTTGCTCCGCCCTTTTGCATCAGAGCCAATCAGAGTTCTCCTTCCACACTCGTCAGAGGTTAGCAACCAATAGGAACCTGCCTGCATGGACATTATATAAGCTCACTCCCAGCACCATTTCATTGCAGATTCAGAAGCTGGCTATAGAGTGTGGAGGCTGTTTCTGTGTTCCTGTGTCTTTGTTCCTGATTGATTTATATCATCACCAGCATTGCTATTTAGTGATTCCAGTGGATCTTTTCCAGTATATCAACTGCTTTTTTCAAAGCAATAGACCCAAGAGCTTTTTTCAAAGCTACGTTTTGTGCTGTTTTGTGCTGTTTTGTTCATTTGTGTTACTGTTTGATCCTGCATCTTCGCTGTTCAGTGATATTTGCTAGAGATTTCAGTGCACATTTTGCTGAGCTTTCTAAAAGAGCTTTTCTAAAAGCTAAGTTTTGTTCATCTTGTGTTACTGTTAGATCTTGCAGGTTCGCTGTTCAGTGATATTTGCTAGGCCTTTACAGTGCACATTTTGTTTAGTTTTTCCTAAAGAGCTTTTCTAAAAGCTAAGTTTTGTGTTCAGTTTAGTTAAATTTTGTGTAGTAAGTGTACACACTGTTAGTGTACATTTATTTCATCTAGCTTAGCTTAGTGTGTGTTTAGTGTCTGTGTTTTGTGTTTAAAAAAAAAAAAAAAAAAAGTTAGTGTTTGTTTAGTGCTTTTTTTTTTTCTTTAATTTTGTAGTCCTTGTCTTTGGTGTACTACTTTTCTTATAGTTTAGTAGCTGTCTGTGTACGTCTTTGTCTGCGTGCCTGTCTTGTAAAAAAAACACAAAAACACATTTTGTTCACATTTCCCCCCCCCAATAAAGTTTACCCCCCCCACACACATATCAGCAATAATGAGCGGCATCCGTGGCCGTGGCAGCAGGGGTAGGGGAGTTACTCCCAGTGCTGGATCGCTGCCAGCACGGGGTACCTCTCGTGCCCCTACTAGTGTTAGAGGATCGGGTGCAAGGGGAGTACGCCTGATCCGGGAGTTCTTCCCATCGGGCAGCCGCCCGATATTGCCATCTCAGGCTGAAGTAGTGGTGGACTACATGGGGCACAGCAGTGCCACTGAGTCGTCGGTCCCGACTTACAGTAGTACCACCATTACACCGGTGCCTGTAGTACCCCCCCCCAGCTCCCAAGAGTCCAGCATCTTACTGTTCGACAGCGACAGTGAGAGGGATATCTTGGGGGAGGCCATGCATCAGGCAGACCTTCAGCTCTGTCCTGATGGTCAGGACCTTTTTGAAGGGATGGATGAGGAGGATGGGATACCTGCTGGCAGTATCCCAGAGACATCCCTTCAAACTGGTGCTGCTGTTTTGGTGCAGGAAACAGCAGCACCTAGTCAGACCCAGGCGTGGGTGAGGGGACAGCGGAGCCAGGCTAGAGGCTCCATGTCAGTTGGTTCCCTCAGACCAACACATTTCAGCCCTTGGTCTGACATCTCTGGGGGCGAAGAGGGTGACCCATCATGGTTGCCATCTGACGCGTCGGCTCACTACGTCAGTGACGACGGGGAAGGTAGGCACCCTGGTGAAACGGTGCGCCAGGTCACCACCAGGGAGACCATCGTCAGGGTCTCCACTGGTGATGGCAGCAGGAGGTGTCAGGAGGAGGAGCAGCAGCAGCAGCAGCAGCAGCAGCAGGCAGCTCCACCTGTGCGCACCGAGTCCCAGCAGGTGCAAGTAAGCGTCACCCCATCTGACAGGAGGGCGGTGCTGAAGTCACCTGTCTGGAATTACTTTACCCTGGTGGCAGACAACCCTACCGTGGCCATCTGCCGGATTTGTAAAGTGAGGGTGAAGAGAGGGAAGTGTTTGGCTCGGGTGGGTACCACAGCCCTGAACCAGCACCTGAGGATAAACCACTGGGCGGTGTTTGACGAGATGAAGCGTGGTGGTGGTAGCAGCGCCACCACCACAAGTGAGCAGGGTACAGCAGCCCCTGCCACATCTTCATCTCTTTCCAGCAGGTCATGCCCCCCCGCTCCCTCGAGTAGAGGTACTGGTACCGGCAGCCAGACCTCTACTTCCACAGCACCCTCCGCGTCTGTGTCCCGCACTGCCGTCCGGCGCCAGGCGTCGATTTCAGACGCCTTTGACCGCACCACTCCCTTCCCCCCTGGAGACCGACGTGTGCGTTCCCTCAATGGGCTCCTGGCAAGGGTTATTGCCCAACATCTGCTGCCCTTCAACATAGTTGACAGCAACCCCTTCAGGCAGATGTTGGAGCAGGCCCAACCCCAATGGCGTGTCCCCAGCCGCCATTTCTTTGCCAGGACTGGTGTCCCTGCCCTACACCAGCACATTGTGCAGAATGTAACCCTGTCGCTGGATCACGCTGTCAGCGACAGGGTTCATCTGACAATGGATGGCTGGACCAGCAGGCATGGGCAGGGGCGCTACATCAGCTTCACGGCCCATTGGGTTTCCCTCCGAGGCGTCGGTGAGGGATCGGCGGCAACCGATCTTGTGGTGCCGCCCCGGGGTGTCCAGGGGAGAACTGCTGGTCTCCCTCAAGCCACTGTCTCCGCAGCTGCTGAGCCTCCCAGCAAGCGCCCCCGTAGCTACTCAAGTGTGGGGCACGTGCGCTGTCAGGCCGTGCTCCAGCTTGTTAGTTTAGGGGACCGGAGACACACTGGAGAAGAAGTGCTGAAAGCACTTCAGGCTCAGGTCCAGAAGTGGCTGACACCCCGAAGGCTCCAGGCAGGTATGGTTGTCTGCGATAACGGCAGCAACCTACTCGCCGCCCTCAGTGCTGGCAGTCTGACCCACGTGCCCTGTCTGGCACATGTCCTCAACCTGGTGGTGCAGAAGTTCCTGCGCACTTATCCAGGGTTAAGTGACATTGTGGCAAAGGCGCGTAGGATTGCCAGCCACTTCAGGCGCTCCCCAACCGCTACCGCGTCCCTGTCCAAGTTGCAGCGGAAGTACAGTCTGCCCCTTCACAGGCTGATTGTGGACAGTGTGACGCGGTGGAACTCCACCCTCCACATGCTGCAGAGGTTGTGGGAGCAGCAAAGGGCGGTGAGGGAGTACCTGATGGAACTAGGCACTGAGAGGGCTTCACCACAACTCCCTTTCATCGCCTGTGCGGAGTGGGGGCAGATAAAGCAGGTCTGCCAAGTGTTGTCCTCCTTCGAGCAGGCGACCAAGATGGTCAGCAGTGAGCACGTCGGCCTCAATGGCGTGCTGCCAATAGTGTTCATGCTGGAGAGGACACTAGATCGCCTGCTCGAAGCTGGGGAGAGTGCCTTGGTGGAGCAGGAGGAGTCAGCAATGCTCGACCGAGACCAGGGCCAGGACGAGGAGGAGGAGGAGGATGATGATGATGAGGAGGAGGTGGTTGCTGGTGTCGTCCCGGAGTCAGGGCCTGGTCAGGAGGGAGAGCCGGTGTTGGGGGCACCGATAGTCCGGGGGTTGGGCATCTCTGAGTTTGACCAGCAGCGCCTCAGGGATTAAGAGTCGCACCTCATTCACCTGGCCAGCATTGAGGAGTCACAGCGGGCTGTGCTCTTCCCCATGGCTGCCCACATGCTGAGATGCCTCAGGAGGGATCCCCGGGTTAAGACCATCAAGGCGAGGGATGATTTCTGGATGGCCACCCTTTTGGATCCCAGGTGCAAGGGGAAACTGGAGCAGTTCATCCCAGCCAGCCGGAGGCAGCACCGGATGGAGGAACTGCAGGCAGGCATTGTCAGACGGTTGGAGCAGGCAACTCCCCGGCCTCCAGTTGTCCCCCCTCATCTCACCCAGCAGGTGGCTGCACCCAGCAGCAGCCGAGCAGGGGACCTAATGGAAGAGATGAGGATGTTCTTCCAAACCGAGCGACCCAGTACCAGCACCAGCAGCAGCAGCAGTCACCACCAGCGGCTGGCCCACATGGTGGCAGACTACATGGCGTCCGTCGGTGCTTCTGACAGTATGAGCACCGACGACCCCATGGAGTACTGGGTTGCCAGATTGGACACCTGCCGCGAGCTCGCTCAGTATGCGCTGGAGTTATTGTCTTGCCCCCCCTCCAGCGTACTATCTGAGCGGACATTCATCGCGGCAGGTGGGGTGGTCACGGACAAGAGGACCCGTCTGTCCACAGACTCATTCATAAAGATGAATGAGTCCTGGATCGGCGGTGACTTTCTGGCACCCGTCGTCGGTTCAGGGCGCTGAAGGGTCCCTTGTCATGCATTCCCTGATGGAGCCCTGGACCTGATGTATTTACAGTGCTGAATATAACTATTTTAACACCTGAGAAAATCAATGTTAATATTTGGTACAGTAGGCTTTCTTTGCAATTACAGCGGTCAAACCTTTCTTGTAGTTTTACACCAGCTTTGCACACACTGGAGGAGGGATTTTGGCCCACTCCTCCACACAGATCTTCTTTACATCAGTCAGGTTTCTGGGCTCTCGCTGAGAAACACGGAGTTTGAGCTCCCTCCAAAGATTCTCTATTGGGTTTAGGTCTGGAGACTGGCTAGGCCACGCCAGAACCTTGATATGCTCCTTACAGAGCCAATCCTTGGTTATCCTGGCTGTGTGCTTTGGGTCATTGTCATGTTGGAAGACCCAGCCTCGACCCATCTTCAAAGCTCTAACTCAGGGAAGGAGGTTGTTGCCCAAAATCTCGCAATACATGGCCACGGTCATCCTCTCCTTACTACAGTGCAGTCACCCTGTCCCATGTGCAGAAAAACACCACCAAAGCATGATGCTACCACCACCATGCTTCACATTAGGGATGGCGTTCTTGGCATTGTAGTCATCATTATTCTTCCTCCGAACACGGTTAGTGAAATTATGATCAAAAAGTTATATTATGGTCTCATCTGACCACATGATTTTCTCCCATGACTCCTCTGGATCAGTCAAGACACCTATGTCAGCAGTTATTTCACACCCTATATACTCTTATTAACACTGCTGTTCATCATGGCACCTCCTGCCCAAGTGATATGACTCTGTGTCAACTACTACTGTTAATACTACTACTGCTGCTTCTGCTGCTGCTGCCGCCCAGTCAATACACCTATGTCAGCAGTTATTTCACACTCTATATACTCTTATTCCTACTGCTGTTCATCATGGCACTTCCTGCCCATGTGATATGACTCTGTATCAACTACTACTGTTAATACTACTACTGCTGCTTCTGCTGCTGCTGCCACCCAGTCAATACACCTATGTCAGCAGTTATTTCACACTCTATATACTATTATTAGGACTGCTGTACATCATGGCAACTCCTGCCCAAGTGATATGACTCTGTGTCAACTACTACTGTTAATACTACTACTGCTGCTTCTGCTGCTGCTGCCGCCCAGTCAATACACCTATGTCAGCAGTTATTTCACACTCTATATACTCCTATTCCTACTGCTGTTCATCATGGCACCTCCTGCCCATGTGATATGACTCTGTATCAACTACTACTGTTAATACTACTACTGCTGCTTCTGCTGCTGCTGCCGCCCAGTCAATACACCTATGTCAGCAGTTATTTCACACTCTATATACTCCTATTCCTACTGCTGTTCATCATGGCACCTCCTGCCCATGTGATATGACTCTGTATCAACTACTACTGTTAATACTACTACTGCTGCTTCTGCTGCTGCTGCCGCCCAGTCAATACACCTATGTCAGCAGTTATTTCACACTCTATATACTCCTATTCCTACTGCTGTTCATCATGGCAACTCCTGCCCAAGTGATATGACTCTGTATCAACTACTACTGCTAATACTACTACTGCTGCTGCTGCTGCTGCTGCTGCTCAGTCAAGACAACTATGTCAAAAGTAATTTCCCACTCTATATACTCCTATTACCACTGCTGTTCATCATGGCACCTCCTGCCCAAGTGATATGACTCTGTATCTACTACTACTACTACTACTGCTGCTGCTGCTCAGTCAAGACACCTATGTAAAAAGTTAATTCCCACTCTATATACTCCTATTACCACTGCTGTTCACTGATACCACTGATAGTTAATTTATCCCTTAACTACCCCCATTTGTGAGGGTCGGGGTTTTCCTTTAAAGTCCCATGCAAATCAATGGAAAATGTATGTTCCCACATAACTTCTGTACGCCTAGAGATATTTCAATAATACCCGCTATACATATTACTTATATGCCAAATAAAAATATATAACAGTTAAATTAACCCTTACCAACACCCTTATATAAAAGATGGGTATATTTATATTACTATGATTTTCCTCCCCAAAAGGTTAAGATAGGAAGACCGGGCAACGCCGGGTATTCAGCTAGTAATAGTATAAAATGTTTTCGGTTATTATTAAGCTAGATGTGTTGATGTTGATGTTGATGTTGATGTGTTAGATGTGAAGTTAGATGTGTTTAAAAAAACTAACAATTTCAATAAGAAATGAAACCTTTGCAAAATATAACATTTTTTATTAAAAAAAAAAAAAAAAAAATTAAGACATTAACTTCTGAAGCTCTGTCACCTCATCCATGTTTTTCGCCAGTTGTTGCACCAGTTGCTGATTTTGGCGCGTCAAAAAAAGTATCTGCTGCTCATTTGCCAGTACTCTCTGCGTCATGTTTTTCATGGCAGCTTGTTTCCCCTTGAGCTTTTTTATAACTGTTAGGATATAAGAAAAAAACATTTGGATTTCAAAGACCGTTACGAAAGATTATTTTCAGCCATAAAAATAATAAAGTCGGACTTAAGAGACTCTATGAAAGAGGATCTGGCAGAGGCAATTCTCTTCCTTAGAACTCTACATTGCATTTATTTGCATTTGCTAAGCCTAGAACTACATTTCAAGATTAATTTAAACCATTTCTAGGTTTTTCATATTATTTTTTTGGTTCATTATAGATAAGCTTTGTTTTTGTTCTAAAACAGCCAAATAATGTGGTCTGTATTTTTGAACTGTTAAAGATCATGTTCCTGATGTTTAAGCCTGCTGCTACTATCCAGTCACTTGATTGTTTTCATTGTGTTTATCTTTTGCTTAAACTGTGCAATACAGTAGACTGTTGGCTTCCCAGCAAGTAGTCCTGTGGTAGGTTGCGTTTCTTTCCCTCAAGGAATCTATAAAATACATTCGCATATTAATACAGAGGAGTCGGAGTCGGGGAGTCGGAGAGTCGGAGTCTGAAGTACATAAAACTGAGGAGTCGGAGTCGAAAAATGTATCTACCGACTCCACAGCCCTGCTTTAAATGCTGTCCATTTTTAGAGCTACATTTTATTGTTGAAATTTTATTAATCTCTGTGCACATATTTACCCTCCTGATTGATGGTAAAATTAACCGTCTCATCCTGCTCCTCTTCCTCGTCACCCACTACTCCACCAGAAGTTTCGGGGGGGGGGGTGCAGCTCCTCCTCTTGCTCCTCCACAGGAGCTGGGGGTGGTGATGTGGATGGCCCTGGCTGCTCCTCCTCATCCCTCTCCTCCTCTTCCACATCCTCCTCCTGCTCCTCCTCTGCGGCCTGTCGCCTTGTGCGCTTGCGGCGCACAGTTGGTAGCGGAGCTCCTATAATAACACAATGTTCATATATTATAAAAATGTTTTCTAATGACGTATGCAAATTCTGTGTACTCTGCTGTATTGTATATGAATACAAATTAATTTATATAGACAGTTAACCAATGGGACAATGTTATATTAAAGGGTCTTGTGGGCACTACAGGGGACTGAGCGTGAGCTGGGCTGCCACCATGGTAAAATGAGCTGTTTTTGTCTCCTTTGTTTTGTTCAGACGATCTCATGTTAAAAAAAGGACTTGATGGAGTACACGGGATTACTATAACAACCCCACGCCTAACACAGGAATTTAGTGGGAATCTATATATATAAAACTCAACGTGTGTGTGCATGTATGTATGTATGTTCCACCATCACGTCCAAACGGCTAAAGATATTTACATGAAACTTGGCACACAGGTTACTTATATGTCAGCCACAAATATAGGATTGGTGGTTTAACCCTTACCCACCCCCATTTGCCTTGGTCAGGGTTTTTCTTTAAAGTCCCATTCAACTCTATGGGAAATACATGTTATTTCATAACAGCTGTAGATATTTCGATAACACTTGGTCACATGTTATCTATACGTCCACTTAAAGTATAGGATCGTTAATTTATCCCTTAACTAACCCCATTGGTGAGGGTCGGGCTTTTTGTTTAAAGTCCCATGCAAAGCAATGGGAAAAGTATGTTCCCACATAACTTCTGTGTTCCTGTCTGCTGTCCCATGTTTTTTTCCAACAGTACTATGAATACCTTGGCTGGTGGTGATATATGTTACAACAACATGGCGTCTTGGTTAACAACATCTGACCTTACATTAATTACATATGACCTTACATAACTGTCCCCAAGGGACCCGGGCTGGCTCAACGCGATTGCCACTGCGCTGACAAGCCATTCACCTCTGCAGCTAGGGGTTCGAATCCCGCTCTCGGCTACATGTGAATTGAGTTTGGTGGTCTCAGCTCGGCCCCCGGTGGGTGTGCTATGCGAGGTAAGCCTGCGCTTAGTATGCCCACCTCCCTCCCACAAAAACCACCACACTTACACACGCACTCGCAATTGGGTTAACATGCACGCACTCTGACCATGCGGTCTCTAAAAAGAGAGGCGAAGGACTAACGGGGCTGGTTGAGCGGGCAAATCCTCTCACTCCCTTATAGGGAGTCCCTCTGCCCCGTTGGGCTTCGAAGCGGAGCAGGTAGGACGGTCTGTGTGGGAGGACCCCCTCACACCCGCCATTGCCACCCGGGGCATGGAGAAAGGTGGCAGATTACCTCTGGGGGAGGCCTGCCTACTCCCAACTCCTGCAGTCCGGCTCCTCTCTCGAGTACACGCACAAAATACACTTTAGGGGAAAAAAAACATAACTGTGACCAATAACTTACCAGGATGATATTTATTCCGGATACGCCTGACCCGGTTCATCTGGCGCCTCTTCAGGTCGGACCACTTTTTGAGGATCGCCATGCGAGTGTGTTCTTCGCCGTTTTGGGCGCCTAGTTCCTCAATCAGGGAGCTTATAACTCCCTGTTTTTCTTGCTGCCTCCGCAGCTCATCGTATCCTGTTTCCAGGAACTTCTGCAAGATGAAGAACAAAGTATATTGTAATACTTTTGTTGACAGCCTTATGGATATATGACGTAAATGTATGCTATTCAACAATTGGAAGCATTCTCGCCTTATTAATCAATGACAGGGGTAACATGACAGATTTTATATCCTGCCATTTCGGTCGCCACCTTTTTTACATAAATATAGCAGCCATTATCATTTGCATAATTATGAATATATTATTAACAACACAGGATACACGTATAGGGGAGATATGCGTTGCTAACTCTTTTCCCTGTCAGGAGCCTAACGCCCCGGGGGGTCAGAGACGGGACCTTTTCGGAGGACCACTGACGTATGCAACCGTCGCAGTTTTTTGTGATGTCACTCTTTAGGTGTGTGCAAATTTTTCCTTGCACCGGGTGGAGTTTTTGGGTTGTGTTTTGCACGCCACAGGCTTTTCAACAGAAAAAAACCAGCTGGAGGCAGAATGGTTGCAAAACACTACGGGTTTGTTACCTAACTCTGGGTTTCAAGACCAGTCCACCTCCAGCTGTTGCAAAACTACTACTCCCATCAGCCACGGTCTGTCAGTGCATGCTAAGAATTTTACTTTTGCTGCATCTAGGGTGCCACAGTTTAGAGACCCGTGCATAAAGGCCTGAAAAATGGGGGCCTGCAAAACTTACAATACTAGAAGTGCCAGCATTCCCAGGCATGCTGGAAGTTGTAGTTCTGCAACATCTAAAGGGCAATATGTATTCGAACGTCCTTGGGCCTTGAGGACACTGAAGTCAGGACGTTCGCATACGTCCTATGTCCAAAAAAATGTTAAATTCATTATGCTAAATAACAAGGAAAAGTGCCTAAATACACATTTGCCAACCAGGGTGTCTGCAGCTGTCCAGGCATGCTGGGACTTGTAGTTTTGTAAAAGCAGGAGACACATTTTTTGTGAAATACTAATATCTGATCATATATACTAACTTTTAAACTAGACTAAAATGCAGTTGAAGATGATGAAATAACAGTGGTCAAAATACTTACACAAATCAGCAACTTTTCCTCAGACTTAGTGAAATTGCTTCCAACCATGTTGCTGTGTGATTGCGCTGCGATCATAAGTTGGAAACTGGCAAGGCTCCAGGAAATGGTCGCGTGTTGTTCGCGCAATTGCGCATGCGCGATCGAAAAATCGCAATATGTTTTTGGGTTAAAATATCATAAATATTCGATTTCAGAGTGCTGCTACAGCAGTTTTCGAAATATCTGCAATCAATTTCGCATTCGCATTTTGTGAAATTGCGTTAAAATATCTCGAATATTCGATTTCAGAGTGAGCCAATCAGAGCGCTCCTCCAGCATTTCTCGAAATTGCGCAATAAATATCGCATTCGCATGTTGCGATATTTCGATAAAATATCAGGAATATTCTGAGCCAATCAGAGCGCTCCTCCAGCATATCTCGAAATTGCGCAATAAATATCGCATTCGCATGTTGCGATATTTCGATAAAATATCAGGAATATTCTGAGCCAATCAGAGCGCTCCTCCAGCATATCTCGAAATTGCGCAATAAATATCGCATTCGCATGTTGCGATATTTCGATAAAATATCACGAATATTCTGAGCCAATCAGAGCGCTCCTCCAGCATATCTCGAAATTGCGCAATAAATATCGCATTCGCATGTTGCGATATTTCGATAAAATATCACGAATATTCTGAGCCAATCAGAGCGCTCCTCCAGCATATCTCGAAATTCCGCAATAAATATCGCATTCGCATGTTGCGATATTTCGATAAAATATCACGAATATTCTGAGCCAATCAGAGCGCTCCTCCAGCATATCTCGAAATTGCGCAATAAATATCGCATTCGCATGTTGCGATATTTCGATAAAATATCACGAATATTCTGAGCCAATCAGAGCGCTCCTACCGCAGTTATAAAAAAAATCGCAATTATTTTCGCATTCGCAATAGCGAAAAATCGCAATCAATTAATTTCGATAAAATATCACGAATATTCGAATTTAGCGAATATATCTCGAATATTCGAATATATATTCGAGATATATCGCGAAATCGAATATGGCGTATTCTGCTCAACACTAGTGCTTTTCTCAACTGCCAAGGTGACACCTAGTCGTGTCAAGATTTCATGCTTGACCTATTTATAGTCTCCTGCTTCTGTTGACTCCAGATAATAGTAGGCCTTCTGCGATTCTTCAGAAAGCAAGGGGGTGACCAGTCCTGCCCACTGGGTTTTAGGCCAACCTTCCCTCTCAGCGATGCGCACAAACGTTAGCAGAAAGGCCTCTGGATCATCATTTGCCGTCATCTTGGAAAGAAATCGACCCACATAAATGACTGAGGGCTTGTCTCCAACAACATCAATTTTAGCAGGTGACCACTGTGCCCGCATTCTCCACCATATGTAACCTGGGGACAGGTAGTGGGTACAAAGCTCCCTGGGATGAGTAGTCTTTCAAGCACAGGGAGATACCAAATCCAGTGAGATAGTGACAAACAGTGCAGTGTTTATTTGTGATATATACAGGTGCTGTACAGGGTTCCAGAAAAACAAATAGGAACAAAAATAGCCAAACAAAAACCTAGCTGCGTCTCTGCACTAACTATACAGTATTTACAGGTTCTAACTACCAGGCCGAGCAAGCCTACAGCTTGTCAGCTTCCACATATACAGCTTAAAGGAACACTAAAGGCAGAATTTTTTTTTTTTTTTAAATAACAAACATCTTATACTTGCCTCCACTGTGCAGCTCGTTTTGCACAGAGTGTCCCCGAATCCGGTCTTCTGGGGTCCCTCGACGGCTGTCTCGGCTCCTCCTCGCAAAAGCTTTCCAGCGTGCTCCCGTGATACAGCGTATCCATAGCCGCCGACTGTATCACTCGGGCCCGCCCCCCGGCACGCCGCGTCATCTGCTGTTATTGATAGCAGCGCCAGCCAATGGCTGTGCTGCTATCAATCCATCCAGCCTAGCCAATCAACGGCCAGGCTGGGAACCGAAGAAGATCACAAGGACGCGCGCGGGACTTTCGAGGGGTGAGGTAAGTAAAACGGGGGTTCGGGGGGGGGGGATTGGCGGTACAGTCAGATGTTTTTTCACCTTAATGCATAGAATGCATTAAGGTGAAAAAACATTTACCTTTACAACCCCTTTAATAGCTTTTACCAACCTTTTGCTCTCTGAGACAGAAGTTGTCTGAGCTTCCCAAGCCAAAATCACTGGCTGTCTGTCTCAGGCGAGTTTAAATTGGCCTGGGGTAGAGGACCAATAATTCAACTCCAGATCCTTGCTTCCTCAGGGTTAAATCTGTGGAGCAACAAGGTTTGGAGGAACACAAGGAAGGTATGCCATTCAAAGGTGGGCATTTAAGAGACTCTATCACTTTGCCCTATATGGAGTCTCTTTACAGTAGAAGTATATCTTAACTACTTCCCGACCTGCCGCCGCAGTTCTACGGCGGCAGGTCGGCTCCCCTGCGCGAGAGCTCGTACAATAACGTCGGCTCTCTCTCTGGCGGCGCGCACGCGCCCCCCGCTCGTCCGTGACTCCCGTGCGGGTGCCCGGCGGGCGCGATCGCCGCGGGGCACCCGTGATTGCCCGTTACAGAGTGGGGACCGGGAGCTGTGTGTGTAAACACACAGCTCCCGGTCCTGTCAGGGGCAGATATGCCTGACCGTCTGTTCATACAATGTATGAACAGCGATCAGTCATTTCCCCTAGTGAGGCCACCCCCCCTACAGTTAGAACACACCCAGGGAACATACTTAACCCCTTCCCCGCCCTCTAGTGTTAACCCCTTTCCTGTCAGTGGCATTTTTATAGTAATCCAATGCATTTTTATAGCACTGATCGCTATAAAAATGCCAATGGTCCCAAAAATGTGTCAAAAGTGTCCGAAGTGTCCGCCATAATGTCGCAGTACCAAAAAAAAAACGCTGATCGCCTCCATTACTAGTATAAAAAAAAATATTAATAAAAATGCCATAAAACTACCCCCTATTTTGTAAACGCTATAACTTTTGCGCAAACCAATCAATAAACGTTTATTGCAAATTTTTTTTACGAAAAATATGTAGAAGACTACGTATCGGCCTAAACTGAGGAAAAAAAAAGTTTTTTATATATTTTTGGGGGATATTGATTATGGTAAAAAGTAAAAAATATTCATTCAATTCAAAAATTGTCGCTCTATTTTTGTTTATAGCGCAAAAACTAAAAACCGCAGAGGTGATCAAATACCACCAAAATAAAGCTCTATTTGTGGGAAAAAAAGGACGCCAATTTTGTCTGGGAGCCACGTCGCACGACCGTGCAATTGTCAGTTAAAGCGACGCAGTGCCGAATCGCAAAAAGTGCTCTGGTCTTTGACCAGCAATATGGTCCGGGGGTTAAGTGGTTAATATGACCTTACTAATTGGCTAAGCTTATTGGAATGTATACATATATTGTACAATACTCGTGAGTGTCCTAATGTTTCTAATGTTTGAAGCATGCACTTTTTCCATTCCCTAATCGGCAAACGGTTCAGATAACACTTTGTTATGCTAACAGTAACCCATAAATGGGGCACATTGTCCTATCAGCTTTCTACATTTATCTTATCTTTCTATATTCTCTTTCAAAAGATATGTATTTATTCTGAAGGCCCACATTGAAAAAGACTAGATGACAATCTGGGGATTTATAAAATTGAGTGATCAAAGGGAAACAAGTACAATAAATTCCTTAATAGCAACAAAGGATATACAGCGGGTAAAAAAAGTATTGAACACATCACCATTTTTCTTGGTAAATATATTTATTGTATATATATATATATATATATATATATATATATATATATATATATATATATATATATATATATATATATATATATATCACACACAGACACAGAGGGCCAGATTCAGATACATTTACGTTGCTCCATGGCAGCGTAACGTATCCCATTTACCTTACACCGCCGCAGGTTTACAGCGTAAGTGCCTGATTCACAAAGCTCTTACCTGTAAACTTGCGGCGGTGTAACGTAATTCCGCTCGGCGCAAGCCCGCCTAATTCAAATGGGGCGGGCACCATTTAAATTAGGCGCGTTCCCGTGCCGAACGTACTGCGCATGCTCCGTCGGGCAAATTACCCGACGTGCATTTCGCTAAATGACGTCGCACGGACGTCATTTGTTTAGACGTTAACGTAAATGGCGTCCAGCGCCATTCACGGACGACTTACGCAAACAACGTGATTTTTTCATTTCGTTTTCGTTCGTTTTTTTGTGATCCGATGATGCCACCATTGATTTTCGAAATTCGGCCGACCAAACCTTCATGTTGCCGGGAATATTTGTTTCTCTCTGGGAATATTCGTTTATCTCCGGGAATATTCTTTTCGCTCCGGAAATATTCTTTGCTTGCACATGCGCGTTTTTTTTTCTATTACATTTCTCGCACGATTCTCCCATCATTGATCAGAAAATTGTTAGTTTTTCTAAAAATTTCCAACATGTCGGATTTCTCAAATACGATTTTCGAAAGAAAATTCTTTCGAAATTCGAACCGTGTATGGCTGCCTTAACCGGTGTTCACCAGAGCTCCTGATGGTGGAGATGGATTTTGCTGCGTGTTAGTACCAGGTTGCGGTCCTCAGGATCGCCCTAACAGGAGGTGAGCAAGCCGAGGGGTTCAGTAGCGGATGAGCAGGTAAGGATCAAACAGAAGCGTGGTCAGTAAACAAGCCAAAAGGTCGGTAACAAGTAGATGCAGATTGGGATCAGGCAGAAGCGTAGTCGAGGAACAAGCCAATGGTCGATAACGAGCAGTAGCAAATATGGACGGCAGCAGGAAAAACAGGAGCGAGATATAGGCTAGAGATGGCACAATATTCTGGCAAGGAAGAAGTACAGAGACACGGCTTATATCAGGAAGTTTGTGGGAGGAGCAAAGAGTTCAAGGTTTAGCTGAAATCAAGGTACAAGGCAGGGTTGTCGAAAGGATCTGACAAGGCACTGTCCAGCATCTCAGATAGCTCTTTGAGAAGATGCATTGCCAGGCACAGCTGAGGCACCAGGACCAAGTCCAGGTCTTGACACAGTATCTCACATTTTTGTACATATGTTATTCTATCTTTTCATGTGACAACACTAAAGAAATGACACTTTGCTACAATATAAAGTAGTGAGTGTACCTTAAGAAGGCTTTTACTAACTGAGGCTCTTCCAGTTGTGCTGGATCTTTTCCCCTAGACGAATTCCCCCTTTAAACTTGTCATGGTTACCCTGGCCTTGGCCCATCAGCTCGTACATTGCCTGAAACTTTTGTAGCACCCTCTAGTGCTAGAATTGTAAATAGGCTTTTTTTTCTAGCACAGGTAAATTTGTACAGGCCTGGCTGGTGGCCAAGCCTGTCTGTGTTTTTTTTCTAGGTTGGGCAGAGATCCAGGTAGAGCTGGTTGACCTGGGCTGTGGTTGTCGGGAAGAGGCCCTTGTCCCTATCAATATTGCCCCGCTGCTTAACAACCAGCTATTTCTTCACACAGAATGCAAACTGGTCGATCGTATTTCGACCAATCCGAAAATCAAATCTTTCTGAAAAGTAGAAATTCGATAGAGGGTTTTCAATGAAATTCGTTACTATTTCATTCGGAGATTCGGATACATCGGAATCTCCGAATAACCAAAAATGTTCCCAATTTGTATTCGGACCGAAAATAATTGCACATGTCTAATTTCTACTCTGTTTAGCTGGGGCTACTACAACTAGTGGATTTTGCTTGGCCACCGGGTGCCACTTGTACAACACCGTTAAAATAGGGCGCTGGATCCTCAAGGACTGCTATCACTTTAAAGTAGACCTCGCCCCCCTTTGACAAAAAGATGAGATCAGCTACTGTATGTATGCTGATATAAAATAATTTTAGTCTTTTCCAAAAATAAAAAAAGCATGCCTCAGCAAGCCACTACCTTCTCCAGAAGTTGACATTTTATTTCTGAGGCATTTATAAAGTGCTGATGATTACACATATTGTACATTGACATCAGTCCATCTGCATTCAGTGTTCATCAATCAGAGCAGAGCAAAGGAAGTGAGCAGTGTAAGCCTTACTCTGCCTCTGCTCTTTGCTTATATGTGACAGCGGTGATCTGCTAAGCTGTTTCTTAATTTGGGTCCATGCTAACAGAAGGTCTGAAAGGGGCACAACTTAAAGCGGAGCTTCACCACTCAAAAGGGGAAGTTCTGCTTTAATGACCCCTCCCCTGCTCCAGGTAAAGAAATTACACTTTTGGGGAGTGGGTGCAGTTACCTGATTTTTGCCTTGACGATCGAAAGCGGAAGTTCTCCTCCCCCGTCTCTCCCCGCAGTCTTCTGTGGCACATGATAGGTCCCAGAACACTACGGGAAGCCGCAAGCTGTCATAGCCGGGTGTCCACAGCAACCACGCTGGTGCCAGAGATAGACGTCAGGAGCTGGGGTGAGCCCACCACTGAAACGTAAGACAGGTGAATGGCTGTTTATTAAAAGTAAGCAACTACAGTTTTCGTAGCGGCTGACTTTTAATTTTTACACAGGAGACTGGAGCTCCTTTTTAACTAAAGGGGCAAATACCGCCACTGTGGCACAACAACCCCCCTGCCAGCATCTGTGGCTGCCGGTGGTGCCAGCACTAAATTGCTTGTTCAGTCTATGGGGCAAGAAATAAGCAAAAATACTTACCTTACCACCATATGGCTGATTCCACAAAGCCGCTCCACTTCACTGCCCGTGGCCGCTCAGTTGTCATCACTTACAATGCAGGATCAACAGTCCACATATACCATATACCATAGACCATCCACATATCAGAAGCAGAGGGATTGGAGAAGAACATCAGCTCTTGGGGAAATTGAGGAATGAGATGAATTATTCCTTTACATGAAACCTCACCGTGTTTTAAAGAGATTGGGCTAGATTCAGGTACAGCGGCGTACCTTTTGGCCGGCGTAGCGCATCTCATATGCACTACGCCAACGTAATACAGTGAGCCCAGATCCGTATCCTCAAAGATCCCGCGCCGTACGTTGCGCCGGCGTAGTGTAAATAGGCCGGCGTAAGGCAGCCTAATTCAAAATAGGCAGGTAGGGGGCGTGCCTCATTTAAATTAGCCGTGACCCCATGTAAATGAATCCCTAAGAAACGTCGGCGCAGTGCTTTCGACGTGAACGTAACCTACGCACAGCTCCATTCACATACCACTTACGTAAACGACGTAAAATTCGACAGCTGTTCCGACGTCCATACCTTAACATTGCCTACGCCTCATATAGCAGGGATAACTTTACGCCGGACGTAAGCCTTACGTAAACGGCTTAGCGGGCGCAAGTACGTTCGTAAATCGGCGTATCTAGGTCATTTACATATTCTACGCATAAATCTACGGAAGCGCCCCTTGCGGCCAGCGTAAATATGCACCCTAGATACGACGGTGTACTAACACTTACGTCGGTCAGAGAAAGCTGAAATTCAGGCGTATCTAGCTCCATTAATAGCGCGCATAGATACGACGGCGCATCTTCTAACTTACGCGGCGTATCAATAGATACGCCAACGTAAAGTCTACCTGAATCTAGCCCTATATATATAGAAAAAAGTGCCACCGCAGGGTGGCTCTGTGGGTACTTGTGATATCACAGTGCCACGTCCTAAACGTCAATTGGAAATATATTGGAAAGAGCAAAAATGTACTTTCTAGGCACCAATTATAAAATTGAACAAATAATTTTATTCACAATTCAATACATAATAGGAAACATAACATTAATATAAAAAAAGACTTTTTTTATATTAATGGTATATGTTTTTTCTTTTCCCTGTTTTCTATTAATGTATTGAATTGTGAATAAAATTATTTGTTCAATTTTATAATTGGTGCCTAGAAAGTACATTTTTGCTCTTTCCAATATATTTCTAATTGTTTCAGCCCAGGTTCACACTGGGTGCGATTTCATTCGATTTGAGATGCGATTTCACATGTGAAATCGCATCTCAAATGCCGCCAATTGTCGGCAATGGCGCCGTCCTAATCGGTGCGACGCCGCATCTGCGGCGCTGCACCGATTTCGAAAAGTAGTTCTTGTACTACTTTTTGCGATTTCGGGCCGCGATTTACATAGACATCTGTGCAGAAACCTGCACAGATGTCTCTTAAATCGCGGCCGAAATCGGGACTGCCGGCGGGAGTGAAATCGTGCGAGTTCAGCTGAACTCGCACGGCTTCACTCCCGCAGCCCAGTGTGAACCAGGGCTTAAAGAGTGTTTAACTCTTATGCCGCGTACACACGATCGGTTAAATGGATGAGAATGGTCTGATGGACCGTTTTCATCGGTCAAAACCGATCGTGTGTGGGCGCCATCGGTTAGTTAACCATCGGTTAAAAAAAAGGCCTCTTTTTTCAAATTAACCGATCGATTCCGAACCGATAGGACAAAACCGATCGTTAGTAGGCACAACCATCGGTTGAAAATCCACGCATGCTCAGAATCAAGTCGACGCATGCTTGGAAGCATTGAACTTCGTTTTTTTCAGAACGTTGTTGTGTTTTACGTCACCGCGTTCTGACACGATCAGTTTTTTAACCTTTTTTTTTAACCACAGTCCATCGGTCCGTTCTCATCGGATGGACCGATCGTGTGTACAGGGCATTAGAGGTCAGCAAATACTATTTTTTTTTGTTTTATTGCTGACTGAAGCTCAACTTTCTGGCACAAATATCATGAATAGTAGATTTTTATCCCATTGAGGGTTACAAAATAGTTTTTCACTTTCATGTACACACAAGAAGGTTCTAATTTACACTCCAAGAAGGAATTGGCACAGCATGGATTAAACACCATAGCCTGTCATTGAGGCAACGGCATCGTTGTGGGTAGAGAATGAAAAGTTAGACAGCGGACTTCAAATGCAGAAAAACAAAACCCGCGTGGGAAGGGTAATTATTCGGTGAATGGTTGAAACAGCAAAGGAGAGATGTTGTGGTTCAGCATAAGCCGGGGATAATGTGCCTTGTCAGCTAAATGCCAAGAGAAAATAGTTTTATAGCTGCTAGGGAGCCATCATGACCAGCTTACGATTTCTGGCACATATTTTATTTTTTGCATTTACTTTCAACAAAGCAATCCAACATCCTTTTGCAGCCTTGTAGACTATACTACCATCTCTAACCTATATGAGAGAAGAATTAAGGAAACTATGACATTTTTAAGGTTTGATAAAAACCTGCAAATAGAACAGGAACGGTAGGTGCTTCTAGACATGTGCATTCGTTTTCATCCGAATGCATTTTCGTCCAAACTTCAGGGATTTTCGCGTTCATATTAACAAACGATAACGAACGTGCAAAATCCGAAAGATCCAACATAAAAAATGCTATATTTTAGTTTTTTTTTGCGACAACAGTCTGATATAGATAGAAGATTCGACATGACAGTGACAATAGCGATCTGTGTCTATCGAACCTGCTGTCGAATGTACCTAACCTAACTCTAAGGCCCCATACACACGGGAGGATTTATCCGCGGATACGGTCCAGCGGAACGTTTCCACGGATAAATCCTCTCGAGGATTTCCGCGGATTTCCATGCGATGGAGTGTACTCACCATCGCATTGAAATCCGCGCCGAAATCCTCTGGCGATGACGTGTCGCGCCGTCGCCGCGATTATGACGCAGCGACGTGCGCGACGCTGTCATATAAGGAATTCCACGCATGCGTCGAATAATTACGACGCATGCGGGGGATCCCTTCGGACGGATGGATCCGGTGAGTCTATACAGACCAGCGGATCCATCCGTTAGGATGGATTCCAGCAGATGGATATGTTGTGCATGTCAGCAAATATTCGATCTGCTGGAATCCATCCCAGGGGAGATATATCCGCGGAAACAGATCCGCTGGCGTGTACACACCATAGGATCTATCCGCTGAAACCCATTTGCTGGGATTTATCTGCGGATGGATTCTATCGTGTGTATGGGGCCTTAGGGCCAGATCCACATAGATGTAGAACGGCGCAGCGTATCAGAGATACACTACGCCGCCGTACCTTACCTGGCGCATTTTCGAATCCTCTGCAAGTTCGGGCTGTAAGTTACGGCGGCGTAGTGTATTTCTGTCGGCGGATTTGAAATTGGGCGGGTTGGGGGTGGGTTTCATTTAAATTAAGCGCGTCCCCGTGCCGAAAGAACTGCGCATGCAACGTCCCGAAATTTCCCGACATGCATTGCGCTAAATGACGTCGCTAGGACGTCATTTTTTAACTTAGACGTGAGTTACGTCCATCCCTATTCACGGACGACTTACGCAAAAAAAAAAAATTCAAATTTCGACGCGGGAACGACGGCCATACTTAACATGGCAAGTCTAACTTTACGCCGCAAAATACCAGCTTTAACTATACGCCGGAAAAAGCCGACTACAGACTACG
Source organism: Rana temporaria (assembly GCF_905171775.1). Lineage (NCBI taxonomy): Eukaryota > Metazoa > Chordata > Amphibia > Anura > Ranidae > Rana > Rana temporaria. The sequence goes on from NC_053490.1 coordinate 34,895,363, forward strand.
TTCGAAAATGCGACGGCCGCGCGTAAGTTCGTGGATCGTCGTAAATCACTAATTTGCATACCCGACGCGGAAAACGCCACCCAGCGGACGCCAAAGTATTGCATCTTAGATCCGAAGGCGTACGAAGACGTACACCTGTCGGATCTAACCCAGAAGCCGTCGTATCTTGTTTTGAGGATTCAAAACAACGATACGACGCGGGAAATTTGAAAGTACACCGACGTATCAGTAGATACGCCGGCGTACATCGTCTGTGGATCTAGCCCCATTAGTCCAAGATTATTCGACATGTGAGTGAAAATATTCGACATTATAGAGACATGAAGATTTGACAAAGCAGCTAAAAACATACGATCGCCACAAACGGACATTTATGGTAAAATGCTCCGCCCATATGCTATAGAGGAATTCTAATGTTGGTTGACTAGTAATAATAATAATTAATAAATATTATTATTACTAGTCATACAACATTAGAATTCTACTATAGCTTGTAGGCGGAACATTCGACCATAAATGTACGATTGCGACGTTGTACAGTTTAGCTGCTTCGTTGAATCTTCTAAGAACATTCGACGGACACCATAAGCCTTCAATGACCAATTCAACCCTAATTAATTCAGATTTTTGGACGAATGCATTTTTTAACGAAATGAAATAAATAAAAATTAATTTCGGGAGTAACTAAATAAATACATTTTTCGGACGAAAACAAAATTCCGAAATTAAATATTTCAGTGTGCACATGTCTAGGTGCTTCCTTTGTATGCTTTTACTAAGAAAGTTTTATACAGTGAAAATAAAGTGGTCATTGGTGCATTTATGCATCATTCCAAGTTGTTAAGTTGGTTCCTCAATGCTCTACCACACCTGCTTGTTCACCTCTTCATACTCATAGATACAATCAAAGCATATCTAAACCTTTATGAAAATGTTGGCAATATTTTGCAACTAACATACTCCCTTTCCTAGGGCGAAAATGTTCACCCACTCCACGGTTGACACACAGGCTGGTCTCCAAACCAGTGTTTATTTTGTCGCCTAAAATTACTAAAACATTTTAGTCGACTAAATGAACACTATTTTAGTCGACTAAAAAAACAACTAAAACTAAAACAATTGAGATGACTAAAATACGACTAAAACTAAAATTGGACTAAATCTAAAATGCCATTTTAGTCAAAAGACTTATGCCGCGTACACAAGACCGTTTTTCGGGATGTAAAAAATGAAATTTTTAATGGTCTAGAAAAAACAACGTTTTTTTCAACCCGAATATTGTACAACACGTACGACGGCACCATTCAGATGGCGCCACCCTTGCTGCTTTCGCTGATTTTGTGTTAGGAAAAGACGATTTGCGCTTTTCAGTCTTTTACAGCGTGATGAATGTGCTATCTCCATTACGAACGCTAGTTTTACCAGAACGAGCGCTCCCGTCTCATAACTTGCTTCTGAGCATGCACGTTTTTTTTCACGTCGTTAAAGCCCACACACGACCATATTTTACGACGTTAAAAACGACAACGTTAAAAACGACAACGTTAAAAACGACAACGTTAAAAACGACAACGTTAAAAACTAGAGCATGTTCTAAATTTTTAATGCACATTTTTTACGTCGTGAAAAATGCTCTGGAGCCCACACACGATCGTTTTTTACAACTTAAGACCCGGACCAAAATGCAGCTAAAGGACCAGGCCCCTTTTTGCGATTCGGCACTGCGTCGCTTTAACTGACAATTGCGCGGTCGTGCGACATGGCTCCCAAACAAAATTGGCGTCCTTTTTTCCCCACAAATAGAGCTTTCTTTTGGTGGTATTTGATCACCTCTGCGGTTTTTATTTTTTTGCACTATAAACAAAAATAGAACGACAATTTTGAAAAAAAAATGCAATATTTTTTACTTTTTGCTATAATAAATATCCCCCAAAAATATATAAAACAACAATTTTTTTCCTCAGTTATGGTAAAAAAAATCGCAATAAGCGTTTATCGATAATAGCGTTTACAAAATAGGGGATAGTTTTATTGCATTTTTATTAATTATTATTTTTTTACTACTAATGGCGGTGATCAGCGATTTTTTTTCATAACTGCGACATTATGGCGGACACTTCGGACAATTTTGATACATTTTTGGGACCATTGTCATTTTCCGCGAGTCCCACGGCCGTGGTCACGGAGCTTCGGACCGGGTCGCGGGTGCGCGCCCGCGACCCACGGCTGGGCATTATACAATCACGTACGTGATTGTGCCCAGCCGTGCCATTCTGCCGACGTATATCGGCGTTAGGTGGTCCTTAAGTGGTTAATGACAATAAAAAAAACGTAAGTTTTTACAACCAAATTTAATTACACCTATTAGATTGTAGACGACTAAAATGTACTGGAGATTTTAGTCCACTAAAATATACTGGAGATTTAGTCGACTAAATACGACTAAAACTAAAACAATTGCAGAAAACAAAAATGGGACTAAAACTAAAATGCCATTTAAGTCCTAAGACTAAAACTAAATCGAAATTTGCCGCCAAAATTAACGCTGCTTCAATTATATCTTCCTATACACAGCATTTGCTGTTCATCAGTGAACCCTGGTCTGCAGAGAAGGAGATTGATGAATTTATGACCACATTCCCTTTCTGTATCTGAAAGGTGAAATATCAGGGGTCTATTTAGACCCCTAATATTTCCAAAAATATCCTACTAATTACAATTAAATAAATAAATAAAGCAAGAATAAGAAAGGAAAACAAATCTTCATTCACATGGTCACAGAGGGCTGAAAAGAAGCAGCTATCTCCTGCCGAAGGTGTGTCTAAAAAGTTTGGTGAATGGTATCAGAAGACAAACAAAACAGAAGATACAAACAAATTACCTTTATTGACCTTCAAAATAATGGGCATCTCTCACAGCCCTCTTTTGGCAACGTTTATAATGCTACTGGAAAATGTAAGAAAAGGCCTCTTTAGGGATCAATCGCAGAACTGCTGTCACATGTTCTTGGATTGCCGCTACGTCCGCAAAATGTGCGCCTTTCATGATGCTCTTCAGGACAGAAAGAAGACTGGCGATCAGGGGAGTACAGTGGATGATCGAGAACAGGTACATCACTAGGGCTGCCACCTCATTCCTTTAACCCCTTCCCGCCGAGCGTACGCACATATGCGTCCTCGGCTTTTGGGGGTTATACTGGGATGATGCCCGCAGCTGTAGGCATCATCCCAGTATCATTTTTTAGAGCAGGCAATTCGCTTCCCAGGGATAACAACTGATGTAGCTAAAAGCCTCTTGGTTGTTATCCCGGAGGAGCGGTAGAGGACATCCCCCCCTCCCACCGCCTCCGCCGTTCCACCAGGAGACCCGATGCACAATTCGCCGCCTCCAGTGCCTAGCCTCAGACTGGAACGGAGCCGCGAACAGCTTTGATCCAGTCTCTTCAGTGTAAACATGGAAGCGACGTCACAACGTCACTTCCTGTTTACTCGGCTGCCAATGGCGGCGGTTTAAAAAAAATACACAGTATTCAGAATCACGGTTTTTGGCGAATACTTTGAAGTGCAAAGGATGGATTTCGGGTCTTTTAGACCACCGATCCCTCGATCCCTCCTTTCACCACCTATTACTGTCACAAGGGATGTTTACATTCCTTGTGACAGCAATAAAAGTGATCAAAATATTTTTTTTTTTAAAAAACACAATTTTATATTATAAAAATAAATAAAATAAATAATAAAAAAAACTCGCACAGCAAAGAAAACTCATACGGAATTTGCGCCCGCATATGTAAACGGTGTTAAAATCACACATGATTGGTATCGCCGCGATCGTCAGAGCGAAAGAAATAATTCCAGTCATAGACCTCCTCTGTAACTCTAACCTGGTAACCGTAAAAAAAATTAAAGCGTCGGCTATGGAGATTTTTAGGTACCGTAGTTTGTCGCCATTCCACAAGTGCGTGCAATTATAAAGTGTGACATGTTTGGTATGTGACATAAAATATTGCAACAATCACCATTTTATTCTCTAGATTCTCTGCTAAAAATATATATTTATATATATATATATATATATATATATATATATATATATATATATAATGTTTGGGGGTTCTAAGTAATTTTCTAGCAAAAAATACGGATTTTAACTTGTAAACACCAAATGTCAGAAATAGGCGTAGTCATGAAAGGGTTAAACTCAAACACATATGAATTACACGGGTTCTAAGACTAATTTAATGCAGATAAGGCACCAAGTGATTTTAATCACTACCTTAATCAGACACAGATCTTGTGTTATTCATATGTGTTTGTGTTCAAAGAGATGAGGTGGCAACCCTATACGCCACACTGAGCCAAGAATTGGCGCACAGGTCTCATCCCCTGTGATGATGGTTCGCAGAAATTATAGGTTCTGGTCACGCATGATTATGAAATCTCCAGAGGTTTCCATTTGTTTTGCTTTCGCTTCGTCGGTGAGCATGTGCGGCACAAATCAGGAACAGTTTTTCAGCTTGCTCAAATCTTCGCAGATGATAGTGCACACTGTTTCCTTGCTAATGCCCAATTCCTCCACCATCAATAATAGAGTCAGTTGCCGACCTTGTGGTAGTATTTGTCAAACTTGCTCGATCATGTCTGGGGTTCTGCTTGCTGCCATGAGCAGAAAATGTATTTACCACTGGTTCAAAGGCTTTCGAGATGAGAAGGTAACTTTGATGAAGGCTTCATAGCCGAAACACGTCAGCATATACCAAGTACCTGTACCTATGTAGCAAATAAAGTACTTTTATTACGAGCACACTGAGTCGCCAGTCTCTCTGACTAAACACAACTGAGGATGAGCCACCTTTGGGTTGGCTGTTGACAAGCAGAACCCCAGACATGATTGAGCAGAAAATGTGTTTACCACTGGTACAAAGGCTTTCGAGATGGGAAGGAAACTTTGATGAAGGCTTCATAGTCGAAACACGTCAGCATATACCAAGTACTTGTACCTATGTAGCAAAAAAGTACTTTTATTAAAGCGGGGTTCCAACCACAATTTGCATTTTTTAAATGTATGTCATTTCATTAATGTTTATGGTGCTATACATACGGTCACTTACTTCGTTAAAATCCCCCACCGCTCCACATACTTATTCAGATTGAACACTTTATAAAATTTTGTGCAGATCGTTGTCCTTTTGCTTGTGGGCATTGTGAAATCCACAAGCAATTACTTCCGGGAATCCTATCGTGATCATTGCTAAAGGGCCGCCCGTCCCGCCACATTCTCGCGCATGCGCATTGCAGCACCAGCGCAGCACCATCAACCACTCGGGTTGCCATCACAACGAGCGGCGGCAGCAGAAGTGCACGCCGTTGTGATGGCAACCCATAAACAATAAGTGAGTCATAAAGAAGAAATAACATGAGAAAACCGGGTTTTCTAGTTCACCATTTATTTAGTTTTGTGTCTGCCTTCATTTTAATAAAGATACAAAAAAAAAATTGACTGAAGTTCTTCAAAAACGGGGGGGTGTGGCCGGATGTAGGAGTGTGGAACGTGGAGTGTGGAGAGTGAGCGAGGCAGAGATGTGAGAAGTGGAGAGGCGTGTGCCTAAGCCTCCCATGTATCTCTCCCCCCCTACAGGCATATGAAATGGCCATGCTGGGAGCGCTGCTTAAATTGCTGGAGTCTGGTTCTCCTACCTGCTGAACTTATTTTTCTTCCCTACTACGCCGTATCTGTTCCATAGCCTATCTGACAGAGGCGGTTTACCTGCATCGCTGGTCGGGAGCTGTTGATGTCCTGTGCCCTTTTTTTTTTTTTTTTTTTTTATTACCTGCTCGTTTTCCGTCCCGTCTGGGGAGCTTCTGGAGCCAGGGAGAGAGCGGAGGAGACCTGGTGTGGAGGCGTAGCTGCAGCAGGCGAGCTAACCGCATGATTGGACGGCGGTGGTCAGCTGACTAGCCCATGTGACCGGCCGTGTCAGTCCCAGCGCGAATCGGCGTTTCCTAGCTGCTGGAGGCTTGAGGAGACACGGGAGATAGCCAGGGGGTCTGCCTTACCCTGCAGAGCTGAACCAGATTGATAAGGAGGACTTACTCCCCCCCTATACCGCTATACTAAAAGCCTCACAGGCTTGTTTAAAGGAGGAGAAACAGTGGGGAAAACCTGCAAAAAAAAACACCATAAAAGTGAGTAAAACTCTGCACAAATAGTGACGTATGGATTACATTGTGCCTTGAATGGGCCTGTACTGTGGTATGCTGTCTGGACTGGATATATATCAAAGGTACCAATAGTGCTGTGCGGTGCTGTGCATTGAGACATGGTTTGGCTATATGCCTAATGAAGTAACTGCTCAGTGAAGTAAAATGAAGTAATGTGAAGTGAGAGTATATACATTGTACACTGCATTGAAGAAAACTGAGACTTCTCCACTTTACACTCGTGAAGCAGGGCTACTGATCATTATCTATTTATGACCTCTGGCACACGGCTGGTGTGACATCCTGCCTTTGAACTGCCTTTTGGACTTGTTGTTTTAGCACTTCCAAACAATTGAACACTGCGCCATTGATAGGCTTTGTTGCTACCTATGGAGGCCCTATGTGAGTTGCTGGACTTACGCTGGTTTTAAATGAATTAATGGTGCTGCACTGTGCGGTGATGTGCATTGATAAATGGACTGATTAAAATCTTAAAACTAAACGAATTCAGTTGCACAAGGAAGTAAAGTGAAGTAAAGTGAGAATACGCTCGTGAAGCAGGGCTACTGATCATTATCTATTTATGACCTCTGGCACACGGCTGGTGTGACATCCTGCCTTTGAACTGCCTTTTGGACTTGTTGTTTTAGCACTTCCAAACAATTGAACACTGCGCCATTGATAGGCTTTGTTGCTACCTATGGAGGCCCTATGTGAGTTGCTGGACTTACGCTGGTTTTAAATGAATTAATGGTGCTGTACTGTGCGGTGATGTGCATTGATAAATGGACTGATTAAAATCCTAAAACTAAACGAATTCAGTTGCACAAGGAAGCAAAGTGAAGTAAAGTGAGAATACGCATACTGCATACCGTATCGAGGATAAAAGAGACTTCTTCATTATACGCTTGTAAATACAGAGTTATTGTTCTAATAGCCATTACTGGTCTCATTGTGACTATATACTGCCTATCAGGATCAGGATCAGCTGAAGATTGAGCATTAATGGTCAATTTATTTTGTTTTTCCTTTTTTCTTTAAAGGGGAGAGGGAGGGAAGGGGGAAAGAAACAGAAGTTTTTTTTTTTTTTCTCCTCTCTAGAATGTCTGGGCCGCAAGCATTAAGGTCAGCAAAAGACAAGGTGGGGGTAGCTGCGGTAGCAGCAGCCAAATTAGAAAAATATGTTCTTTTATCAGAACAGACCCCCATTAAAAATGGCTCAACGTCCCAGGCCTCTGCCAAAATAAACACAGAGAGACGAAGCCAAGGCCAAACAGCGGCAGCGGCAGTAAGCAAAACTGCAGTTAATAAGAACGCAGCGCCCATAGTTATGGATCCAAAAGTAACCCCCAGGCCTGAAGATGCTCCCACAATAAAAGACGTATTCCTAGTGGTGAATGAATGTAAAAAGGCACTGGGAGAACTGTGTGACCAAATGAAAAGTGTCAAGGAAGAACTGGTCTCAGTGGGACAGGAATTAAGGAAGACTAATGAAAGGATATCAGAAGCAGAAGGGAGGATCTCACAAATGGAAGATGAAATGCACCCTCTCAAACAAGATGTTAAGAACATGAAGACCCAAGTGGAGACATTAGAAGAGAAAATGGATGAAATAGAAAATAGACTCCGGAGGGACAATGTTAGGCTGGTGGGGCTACCGGAGAAATGCGAGGGGGCTAGACCAATAGAATTTTTGGAAAACTGGTTTGTAAAACTATTTGGTAGAGAAAGCTTCTCACAAGCATTTACAATAGAAAGAGCGCATAGAGTCCCCTTTAAGCCTCCCCCCACCGGGGGGCGTCCAAGATCAATGCTACTAAAATTTTTGAATTACCGAGATAAAGAGTCCCTATTGAGAAAGAGTAGAGAAATGGGAGAGGTTTTTTTTGAAGGCTCTAAAGTTTCATTTTACCCTGATTTTTCTCCCCAGTTACAGAAGAGGAGGGCGGGGTTTCTGGAGGTTAAACGGAAAATGCAGAGGGCTAAACTTCCATATGCTTTATTATACCCAGCGAGGCTACGGGTGGCTGCGCTGGGAACGACATTATTTTTTGATAAACCTGAAGATGCAGCATTATGGATGGAAACGCAATTAAAGGAGGGAGGGGGGAGCTAGGAGTAAGGGGTTTAATTTGTAACTTGCACGGATAGGGGGGGGGGAGGTGGGAGGAAAGGTGCACACTTAAATGAGTGAGAGGAATTGGTCAAGAGTTGAATATAGAAGGGAGGATTGTGAATGAGGAGGGGTGGGAGAAGTGGGGAGGGGGGGGAAGGGGGGAGTGAATGAAAGTATGTTAAGAGAGGAAAGGACGATATGGGAAACGGCCATAGGAAACCCCTTAGGGGAACACCTGGGTAGGTGCGGAGGGGGGGGGGAGGGAGGGAGGGGGAGGAGAGGGAGGAAGGGTGGGAGGGGAAGGGAAGACAAGTACATGATACACAGGGAAAAAATGTTCACTGTAATAAGTAAAATATACGTAAAACACGAACCAAAGAAAAGTATAGAAGGTAATGATAATGCACAAAGGATTGGGAAAAGGGGAAAACGCTAAAGTATTTCATAAGGGGTATAAATTTTATATGGGAAAATAGAGTTTGAAAACCTATATGGAAATAACACTAAAATAGCACATATATTTCTTGGGGATGTTAGTTCACAAGTTCTAATAGACACGGTAAAATTAGTAAACACTATTTATACACATAGATAACTAGGGTAATGAATAGCTACATAAATTATTTTCTGGGATGGATGCCCCTATCCCCCTATGGTATAACCGTGGTTGCTAGATGTAAAGTAAAATGTAAAGTAAAATGTTAAACTTAAGCTCATGGAATGTTAGAGGCCTGGGAACTGCAGCTAAAAGGGCTGCAGTCTTTGCCACGCTGGAAAAACATGGAATAGGGCTGATGTGTCTGCAGGAAACCCATTTAATGAAAAATACAAGTTACTTACTACAGAGTAAAAAATACCCTACTCAGTACCACTCAGTGCACTCTACATATTCTAGAGGAGTGAGTATCCTGGTGAGAGCTGGAGTGGGGTTTTCCTGCAGACAGGTCAGCATAGATGAATATGGTCGATTTATTTTTTTGCATTGTATAATAGACAACAAAATGTATATAATAGCAAATATATATGTCCCCCCGCCCTTTAGGATTGATATTATGCTCAGATTAAATGAATTCATAATGGGGAAGGAAGAGATACCGGTGTTGGTGGTAGGAGATTTTAATGAGGTCTTGGACCGAAGAGTGGATAGGTTTCCCACACCGTTGGTCCCAGACCTCATGAAAAATAGCCGCCTGGGTCAATTTTTGGAAGAGGTTGGTCTGTTAGACTTGTGGAGAGTGAGGAACCCGGGGATTCAACAATATTCTTGTTATTCAAGTACACACAATACACTCTCGAGGATTGATATGGCCCTGGGGAATTATTTAGCACTACAGAGGGTGGGAAAAGTAATATATTTGCCAAGAGGAGTGTCTGATCACTCTCCTATGGTTCTTACCCTAAATCAAGGTGGACAAAAAATTCAGAGAGATTGGAAAATTAATGCACACTGGTGTGAGTTAATAAAAAAATCGGATGAAGTTCTGCCCAAACTGAAGGAATTTGTAGATATCAATGAAGGCACCTCGGGCACTGGGATATTATGGGACACCCTGAAGGCATACCTACGAGGAGTCCTGATCCAGCAGATAGCAAAATTTAATAAAAAAGCAAGAGAGGCGGAGGAAAATTCCCGTAGAGAGGTGTTAGAGGCAGAAAATAACTATGTGGGGGACCCAACGCCGAAGGGAAAGAAAATATGGCTTGAAAAACAACAAGCGTATAAATCGGTAATTACAAGGGAAGTAGAGACCAGACGACTTTTTTTGCGACAATCCTCATTTGTAGAAGGGGAAAGTGTTGGAAGGATGCTGGCGCAGGTGGTAAAATCTAACTCCTCCTCCTCCGGCGTTCGGTCCATCAGATTAACAAGTGGTGCGATAACTTCGGACACCTCAGAGATAGTGCAGATTTTCTGGGCATATTATCAGAAATTGTACACTACACAAAAGAGGGGAATGGAGAAAGAAATGGAGGACTTCCTGGAGAGACTAGAAATCCCGTTTATATCCCAATTAGAAAGGGAAGAACTAGAAAACCCAATAACACTTGGGGAGTTACAGGTGGCAGTAGCAGGTATGGCGAATCAAAAATCGCCAGGACCAGATGGGCTCCCACTAGAAATGTACAAATATTATGGAGATATATTGTTACCTCAGCTTATAAAAACATTAAATGGAGCGGCGGTAGAAGGTAAACTCCCTGCCTCAATGCTGGAAGCAACGGTTATAATTATACCAAAAGATGGGAAAGATCCACTGGACCCTGTGGCATATAGACCTATATCCCTTTTGTGCTCTGACGCCAAAATTATAGCAAAGGTCTTGGCGACAAGGCTTAATAGGGTTATTTCAAAATTAATTCACCCAGACCAGACGGGGTTTATAGCCAATAGATCCACTAGTATGAACATCAGGAGGACATTTCTAAACTTACAAACCCCAACACAGAATGAGGGAGCAAGGGCCGTATTGTCACTGGATGTGACCAAAGCCTTTGACAGCGTAGAATGGGGGTATATTTGGAGGGTGCTGGATAAATTTGGGTTTGGCCCGACTTTTTCAGGGTGGATAAAAATGCTCTATGATAACCCTAGTGCTAAGTTAAAAATAAATAATGAATTCTCAAAAAAAATTGTCCTCGAGAGGGGGACGAGACAGGGGTGCCCCTTGTCACCCCTGCTCTTCGCCCTAGCGATGGAACCTCTGGCAATTGCTATTAGGTCAAATATCGAGATATCCGGCTTCCAGAGAATGACGGGAGAAGAAAAAATCGCGCTTTATGCCGACGATATCCTGCTCTTCCTGGGAGACACGGAACAATCTCTGACAAAAGCAATGAGTTTGGTGGAGGAATTTGGGAGTTTTTCGGGATTAGAAATAAACTGGGGGAAGTCCGAGTTACTGCCGTTAGATCCACTGGGAGAAACGGCAATACGTGGATTGCCACAGTTATCAGTGGTGGACACAATGAGATATCTGGGGATATTGGTGACGAAAAACCCTAATCAATACATTTATAAAAATCTCATCCCTCTACTTGCTAAGTTCAAGCAAAAAATTTATATTTGGAAACGTCTCCATCTGTCAGTGGCGGGCAGGTGTAGCTTAATCAAAATGATTTGGCAACCACAACTTTTATACATAATGCACAATTCCCCAATATGGATTGGAAAAAAATGGTTCAATAAAATTGAATCTCTCTTTAGGGAGCTAATTTGGAAAGGGGGACAAGCTAGGATACGCCTTCGCACATTACAACTCCCGGTGGGGGAGGGAGGACTTGCAGTGCCCCAACCCGAGATATATTATTTTTCTGCACAACTGCAACAAATAGGGGGAGGTAATATCCCAGGAGGAGGTACCCCTAATGGGATGATAATGATGAACGGGGTCTCTCACGACACTATCTTTGAAGCACTAGAGGCTGATTCCTTTAGATATAGGAATCCAACAACAAAAATGATAACCAAAATATGGAAATCGGTTAAAAAATTGATGGGCTATACCGGGTTTTCTGAACTCTCCCCTTTGTGGAATAACAATAAACTGAAGGAAGTCCTCCAGATAGGAAAGGTCAGAGCATGGGAAATAAACGGTATTAAAAGGTTGAAACAACTGTATAAAGAGGATAAATATAGGAAATTTCAGGATTTAAGAGAGGAATTTAAGATACCTCAGTATTCATTTTTCACTTATATACAGGTGGGGCATGCCCTTGAAGCCCAGTTTAGGACACAAACACTAGTGTGGTGCGAAATGCCCCTTCTCCAAGAACTAGGCAAGGTAGGACCAACCAAGGGACTCATCTCTGAATTATACAAACAGATGGTTAAAAAGGCTAATATGGGCCGGCATCTGTTAAAAACAAAAGAGAAATGGGAGGAGGACTTGGGGGAATTGACACAGGATCAGTGGCGGAGGGTTCTGGAGATGGGGCCGAAAGTTTCGGTCTCACCCCCACAGAAGGTCTCCCATCTGATGCTGGTGAATCGTGCTTACTATACACCTAAACGTCTGTTCAAATTTGGGAGAAGAACAAATGACAAATGCCCTAGATGCCAGGGGACCGGAGACCTAGTACACATGGTGTGGCGATGCCCAAAGTTGTTTCGTTACTGGGAGGGAGTCGTAAATGTCATAGGGGAGACATTTGGGGTACCTCTGGAAGCAGAAGCCACACTATGTGTACTGGGATATAGAAGGGAACGGAACGAGAAGAAAAGCACCACAGTAGTGTTATTGAGATGTCTGTTCCAAGCAAGGAAATTAATAATGTTAAGATGGCAGGCGATAACACCTCCAACAATAAGGGAATGGGAGGGAGTAGTAAATGAGACAATATGTAAAGAAAGAGCAGTCTATACAAAAAGAGGTAACCTTAAGGAGTTTGAGGAGATGTGGAGACCTTGGCTGGAACAGAAGGACCTGCCCCTCTAGTGGGTAAGAAATATAACTGGGACGAGGTAGAAATAAAATAATTCTTAAAAATAAAGCTAGACATGTGTCATTTAGGAAAGCCGAGGCTGGCTTCGAAACCCCACCAGGGGAGAGAGAAAAATGGAGGGAGGGTCTAGATACATAAAGTTGAGAACGAAAACTTTAGGCACCAACCACATTGTGAATAGATATAAGAACAGCCCCCTGTAATGGGGATGATCTGAGCATTTTTATCTTTCTCTTTTTTCTTTTTTTTTTTTTCCTCTCCCCTTCTCTTTCTCATCCTTTTCACGGGATGTTGTTTCCCTTTCCCTTTATATAAATAAGATGATCAATGTATATTCTTAATTTTTATAATAGATGTATCGCACACTAAGATTAAGTGACAAACAAGTAAGGATGTTGGTTCTTGGAACTTTTTTGATATGAAAGATTTGTTTAAATAATCAAATGTGTATAAAGAAAAAAAAGACAAATAAAGAATGAAATTTAAAAAAAAAAAGAAGTTCTTCAAAAACTTCCGATATCAAAGTCCCGTGATTCTAGCCCTAGGGGAAGCGCACGGCATCCTGGGAAATGATGACACACATTTCCCAGGAGCATTAGCGTTCTTAGGACCTGAGGGAGCTGACGTCAGGATCCTAGGTGAATCCGAAGGCAGATTTCGTGGGACCGCATAGCAACAGGCATTTTCAGGTCAGTAAAAAATAATATTTTTTTGTTTTTGTTTTTTAGGTCTAATGTGCACTATAATGATTTTTTTTTATTTTTTTATGGAAACTCTGCTTTAACCACTTAACGCCCGCCGCACGCCTATTTACGTCCACAGAATGGCACATACAGGCAGATGGGCGTATATATACGTCCCTGCCTTCTAGCGGGTCGGGGGTCCGATCTGGACCCCCTCCGCTGCGTGCGGCGGGCGGCTTACCTCGGGGAGCGATCCGTCTTGAGGGGGCGGCTGTTTGTTTCTGTCCGATCGCTCTCGGCCAATCCCGTCGTGTTCCTCCGTGTCACTTGCTCTGCCTGTAAAATGTAAACATTGGCAGAGGAAGTGATGCAGCTCTCCTCTCGGCGGTATTTTCAAACCGCCGAGAGGAGAGAAGACATCACAGTGAGTCGCACAAACACTACACTGACACCAGTACACATAGGCACATTAACCCCTTCAGATCAAACCCCCCCCCCCACCACCCTGTCACAGTGTCACTGAATGCAGTGATCATATATGTACTGATCACTGCATTTAGTGTCAGTGTGACAGTTAGTGTGACAGGCAGTTAGTGTTAGGTTCAGGGTAGCCCTGTACCCCCCCTAATAAAGTTTTAACCCCTTGATCATCGCCCTAGTTAACCATTTCACCCCCTATTGCCAGTGTCACTAAGCGATCATTTTTCTGATCGCTGTATTAGTGTCACTTTTGCCGCTAGGTAGCTAATTTTTTTTCTATTGCGTTTTTTTTTTTTTACTAAAGACATGTGGCTGGATAAATTTTGGCCTAAATGTTTGACTAAAATTTAGTTTATTCAATTTTTCTTATAACAAAAAGTAAAAAATATTGTTTTTTTTTCAAAAATGTCGCTCTATTTTTATTTATAGCGCAAAAAATAAAAATCGCAGAGGCAATCAAATACCATCAAAAGAAAGCTCTATTTGTGGGAAGAAAAGGATGCGAATTTTGTTTGGGAGCCACGTCGCACAACCGCGCAATTGTCTGTTAAAGCGACACAGTGCCGAATTGTAAAAACGCCTCTGGGCATTTAGCAGCATATTGGTCCGGGGCTTAAGTGGTTAAGAACACACCAAGTCGGCAGTCTCTCTGACTAAACACAACTGAGGATGAGCCACCTTTGAGTCGGCTGTTGACAAGCAAAACCCCAGACATGATTGAGCGAGTGCGATAAATTCTGGAATGAGATCAGCGACTAGCTCTACGGTCGATGGTGGAGGAATTGGGCATTAGCAAGGACACGATGTGCACCATTGTCTGCAAAGATTTGGATAAGCGGAAGACCTGTTCCCGGTTTGTGCCGCACAAGCTGACATACGGACAAAAAGCAAAAAAGATGAGAACCGCTGGAGATTTCATTGCCAAAGTCCGCACAGAGGCTCCCCTTACATCAGAGTCCGCACAGAGGCCCCCCTTAAATCAGAGTCCGCACAGAGGCCCCCCTTACATCAGAGTCCGCACAGAGGCCCCCCTTACATCAGAGTCCGCACAGAGGCCCCCCTTACATCAGAGTCTGCACAGAGGCCCTCCTTACATCAGAGTCCGCACAGAGCCTCCCCTTACATCAGAGTCCGCACAGACCCCATATACATGAGAGTCCACACAGACCCCATATACATCAGATCTGATGTAAGGGATGTTCTGGGAAATTTGATTTAAGGGTGCTTGCTGTGGACTATTGTGTAAAGAGGGTCTCTGCTCACCAAAGCCTGTCCACTCCCCTTTAACAAAGTCCACAGAGCACCCCTTTTTATACACTGGGATGCAGGAGAGACTGGAGAGGGTGAGCTTACCAGGATGGAGGCTGAGGCGCAGGCAGGCTGTCTGATATTTTTTGGGTTCAAACTCCCTGTCCAGGGTCCACACATGCCCGGGGAGTGTGGGCAGGGCAGACTCAGAAGGAGGAGGAGCAGATGAGCTCTATCTCTCCTCGTGTCTGTGCAGAGAGAGAAGGGGATGTCAGCGCTGGTGTGCGCTGAGGCTGAGCTATGTGTGAGACGAGACATAACTCAGCTCTGCAGCCATCTACCTCGGAGCTGACACAGGCACGGCTGCACAGTGGGAGGTGAGCAGCGGCCGTGACCTGTGTTAACAGGCATATTCCTGCTCTGCAAAAACAGCATTTGGTAGTGACGGCCGGTGGCTGTGCATAGTGTCACCAGCCCGGGGGGAGATTTCCACCCTGCCCCCCCTGCCAGCCCTCCCCTGGACCTGTGTGCCAATTCTTGGCTCAGTGTGTCATACCTGTCCTTATTCAACCAATGTACTCCCCTGAGCTGGCGCCTGAAGACTTCTTTCTGTTTCCTCCGCCTGCAGAGCATCATGAAAGGCGCACGTTTTGCGGATGTGGCGGCAATCCAAGAATGTGTGACAGCAGTTCTGTTTCCTAAAGAGGCGTTTGCTGACAGTATCCAGAAGCTTTATAAATGTTGCCAAAAGTATGTAGTGAAGGATGGCAAATATTTTGAAGGCCAATAAAGGTAATTTGTTTGTATCTTCTGTTTTGTTGTTATCTGATACCATTCGCTGAACTTTTTAGACATACCTTATAACTCTCCTCTATCCAAAACTAAAAAAAAGTGTTTCCTCAACATAACATTTTGTCTCCCTTAAGTATGGCTCCTTTTCTAGCCTCCAGCTGCTTTAAAAATCAGTGGTTCTCAACCTCAGTCCTCAAGTACCCCAAACTGGCCATGTTTTCAGGTTTTTCTTTACTTTGCACAACTGCTTTAAAGTGATACTAAAGCTTCACATTTTATTTTTTTTACATAACAAACATGTTATACTTACCTCCACTGTGCAGCTCATTTTGCACAGAGTAGCCGCGATCCTCGTCTTCTGGGGTCCCTCGGCGGCTGTCTTGGCTCCTCCCCACTTCTGATAACCCCCTCTGGGAAGCTCTCTCCCAAGGGGGTTACCTTGCGGGTGCGCTCCCGAGTCCTGTATTCGGCGTCCATAGCCGCTGTGACGGTATCGGTATGATATCCCCGTCAACGTTCCCTTCTTCCCATAACGAAAATCACCCCAATATTCCACGAGGAGGGATATCCCTGGAATCGCCCAGAAAGCCACACATGAGACCAGCTTACTGCTTGAACAACACAGAGTTTTAATCGTAAGAAGCCAGAGCTTATATGTGGTTACAACTGTTACAATGACAAATCTCGGCCCCCTCTCACACAGTGGGGGGTCTTCAATACAGCTCCTTTGAAATAAAGATATTTCTTTGAACTACTCAGTAGCTAGCCGGTTCGGCACCGCATATAGAGAGATAATTATCACAATGAAGCAATCAGCATAATTAACATGAGCCCCTTATCTAATCACAGTAACCAGTAAACACAGGGCTAGAACAATTAACATTTGAAACAGCACTGGCTGCAGAAGAGTAACTACAATTAACAGCCTTAAACAAGCAGGGAGGATTAAACTGAAGCATATAGGTAAAAAGTCCATCACAATGGCCCCCCTTCTTCTCCCTGCTCCGGAAAAGCCGGTTGGACCTCTCCTGGTCCAATAGGGTTGACGGGTTCAGAGCTTTTAGTCCGAGGTTAACTCCGTTTGGCATGACTGACCTCCCTTGGCAACTGCTTCAGACTCAGGTATGCCACCGGGTCGTCAGATCACACGCCGGTCAGTCCCCAAGTCTTTGTGCGATCTGCAAAGTCACCAGAAGTCAGTGTGAAGACGGCGAATGGGTCTGTGCGCTGCCGTCTAGGTGTCCCGCTATGGGAGGGGCAGGTTATGGCTCTGAAGTGACAGTCACAGGAGATTCATAAAAAGAAAAAGTTATATTTGTTGAAATGCTGTAGCACTGGTGCTCAGAGTCCGGGGGGGGGGGGGAGAGGGGACTCAGAGCCCCATAAGGTCAGCCACCCCCTGCTCCCTCCGCAGCCGCAGGTTCTCCTCTTTGAGCCTCTCCAGCTCCATCTCCAGTTCATGGAGCCTGGGGGGGTCAGCCTGCTGTGACCTCAGGTGGTTGTTCTCCTCCTCCATGCGGCTTATGCACTCCTCCAGCTCTATGTACTCACGGATCAGATCCTGCTTGCTCATGTCTTGCAGGCTCTCCACGTGGTCCTTCATCATCAGGAACTGGGTGGTGGTGTAAGGGGCCACCGGTGGGCCCTTGGCGAACATCTCGGCCCGCATCTGGGGCGCCCGCTGCGATTCCATCTCCTCCAGTCGCTTCTTCTCCTCCCAGGTCCGCTGGTTATATGACTTCCAGGACCTCTTCTTCTTGGAGGGTAGCTGGCGGTGCCTCTTTCTGCCCAGCTCCCTCCAAGGCCCCTCCGGCTCATGGCAGTCGCCCATGACCAGCTGACAATGGTGTTCCCTGTTGTCCGTAATAACAGATTGTACCATGAGGGCTTCGTAAGGGGTGCCCAATGGTTCTTCCTGACCCAGCTCCTGGGGATCCCAAGCCGAGTCTACACAATGGGCTGCTGCTGGTGGGCGGTACCCAGGTTGAGACCAATTTGACCTGGTGTTGTCATTCATGGGGCAATTCTGCTTGAAGTGACCCAACTGTTTGCACCGGAAGCAGCGTTGTTCGTTGTCCTCCTGGCGTGGGTAGCGAGGGCTAGATGTCATCGGTCTGTTAGGCGGTTGGTATCTAGCGGCTGGTGGGTGTGAGGGCGCCGTTGGTTGTGGAGGTTGTACCCGTGGTGTGACCTGGTTTGTCTTGCGAGTATCCGCATATTCATCCGCCAACTTCGCGGCCTCTGGTAGAGTCATGGGCCTGCGATCTCTCACCCAATCTTTGACGTCCGTCTGGATGTGATTGTAAAATTGCTCCAGGAGCATTAGTTGCAAAATGTCCTCTGCGGTGGTGGCCTGGCTGCTGTTAACCCAGTTAGAGGCCGACAGGGACAGCTGGCATGCCCATTCTGCGTAAGAGTCTTTCGTGGTTTTGCGTGAGTCCCTGAACTTCTGTCGGTGGGACTCTGGGGTTACTGCATAACGAGCCAGGAGCGCTTCTTTAACCCGGGCGTAGCTATGGATATCCTGATCTGGCACGGTCCGGAAAGCATCAGAAGCTTTGCCTGACAGTTTGCCTGACAATATTGCAACCCAGTCTCTTCTAGCTATTCGGTGCAGGTTACATTGTCGCTCAAAATCCGCCAGGAAGTTATCAATCTCACAGTCCTTTTCATCAAAAGCTTTAAAAGCGCTAAACGGAATCTTCCTTGCGTCTGCTGTGCTGTACTCACTGTTCGGAGAAGGTGCGGCTGCTTGTTGGACTGCTGCCAGTTTTAACTGTAGCTCTGCGTCCCTTATTTCTTTAGCCTCCTTCGCTAACATGTCCATCACTTTCAGTACCACATCTGGCGTTGGGTTCGGGCCGAACCACGCTAGCTTCTCTCTCATTAGCTTGTTGGTTGGTGACTCCTCCTGAATCACTGGTGTCTCCATCTCTTGTACTGCTGGCGTTGCTGTAATCCCGTTCTCCTGGTCTAGCTCCATTAATTCTGCTATGATGACCCGCTTGGTTTTGTTGCTAGCAATCCTTCCACGAACTTCCAGTAGTTCTTTCAGTGTATTTCTTTTAAGCAGGGTGTAGCAGCCTTCCATTCACTGTTCCCAGTGTCTGCTTGGAATCCGGGTGTAAAGGAGAGTAGAGGGAAGATCCCGCTGCTGCCAACCAATTTGTGACGGTATCGGTATGATATCCCCGTCAACGTTCCCTTCTTCCCATAACGAAAATCACCCCAATATTCCACGAGGAGGGATATCCCTGGAATCGCCCAGAAAGCCACACATGAGACCAGCTTACTGCTTGAACAACACAGAGTTTTAATCGTAAGAAGCCAGAGCTTATATGTGGTTACAACTGTTACAATGACAAATCTCGGCCCCCTCTCACACAGTGGGGGGTCTTCAATACAGCTCCTTTGAAATAAAGATATTTCTTTGAACTACTCAGTAGCTAGCCGGTTCGGCACCGCATATAGAGAGATAATTATCACAATGAAGCAATCAGCATAATTAACATGAGCCCCTTATCTAATCACAGTAACCAGTAAACACAGGGCTAGAACAATTAACATTTGAAACAGCACTGGCTGCAGAAGAGTAACTACAATTAACAGCCTTAAACAAGCAGGGAGGATTAAACTGAAGCATATAGGTAAAAAGTCCATCACAGCCGCAAACTACAGGACTCTGCCCCGCCGCGTCATTGGAGTTGATTGACAGCAGCGCGAGCCAACACTACATTGCTATTAATCTATCCAATGAAGAGCCAAGAAGAGCCGAGAAACCTGGGGCGAGAAGCAAGCGAATTCACGACACTAGACTTTTGAGGGCTCAGGTAAGTAAATGGGGGGGGGGGGGCCTGTAAGCTTTGGATGTATTTTTATCTTAATGCATAGGATGCATTAACCACTTCCCGCCCAAGGACGTCATATGACATCCTGGACTTTCAGTGGGGATATCTGAAAGATGCCTGCAGCTACAGCACTGGCGTAGGAAGGGGGGGGCAGGGGGTGCTGTTGCCCCGGGCGAACCATTTAGGGGGGCGACTTTCCGTGCCTCCTCCTAATTTTAATTTCCTGTGTCACCGGATGTTCCGAGCGGCCAGCGTGTAATGTGTAATGTCCAGCGCCCTGTGATTGGGCATATGGGGGTCATGTGAGGAGTGGGGCTGGAAGTCCCGCCTCCGCACATGACCGCCATACGTCCAATCGCAGAGCGCCGGGAAAGTCTGAAAATGGCGGCGGCCGGCGGGAGACGTCAGGCACGGAAAGCCGCCGGCGCCGTCTTCCCCTCCGCTCTAGTGCTCTGCGGTACGGCGCTGCCACTGTGTGGAGGGGAGTTGCAGCATGGAGCGGGCTGCGGGTGGATAGTGCTGGCGGCCGGCGGGGAAGAGAGTCGGAACTCCGTCGGAAGCAGTTCTGCATATCCAGTGCTGGGGTCCTGTCCGTCCTGGAGGAGTCTCTGGAGAAGAGCAGACACAGGTAAGGAGGACTCAGAGGATGGACTTCTACTGTAGGAGTTAGGTGGGTCAGTGTCAGTGCAGGGGTCAGTGTCAGTGCAGGGGTCAGTGTCAGTGCAGGGGTCAGTGTCAGTGCAGGGGTCAGTGTCAGTGCAGGGGTCAGTGCAGGGGTCAGTGTCAGTGTAGGGGTCAGTGTCAGTGCAGGGGTCAGTGTCAGTGCAGGGGTCAGTGTCAGTGTAGGGGTCAGTGTCAGTGTAGGTGTCAGTGTCAGTGTAGGGGTCAGGTCAGTGTCAGTGTAGGTGTCAGTGCAGGGGTCAGTGTCAGTGTAGGGATCAGTGTCAGTGCAGGGGTCAGTGTCAGTGCAGGGGTCAGTGTCAGTGCAGGGGTCAGTGTCAGTGTAGGGGTCAGGTCAGTGTAGGTGTCAGTGTAGGGGTCAGTGTCAGTGTAGGGGTCAGGTCAGTGTCAGTGTAGGTGTCAGTGCAGGGGTCAGTGTCAGTGCAGGGGTCAGTGTCAGTGCAGGGGTCAGTGTCAGTGCAGGGGTCAGTGTCAGTGTAGGGGTCAGTGTAGGGGTCAGTGTCAGTGTAGGGGTCAGGTCAGTGTCAGTGTAGGTGTCAGTGCAGGGGTCAGTGTCAGTGCAGGGGTCAGTGTCAGTGTAGGGGTCAGTGTCAGTGTAGGGGTCAGTGTCAGTGTAGGGGTCAGGTCCGTGTCAGTGTAGGTGTCAGTGCAGGGGTCAGTGTCAGTGCAGGGGTCAGTGTCAGTGTAGGGGTCAGTGCAGGGGTCAGTGTCAGTGCAGGGGTCAGTGTCAGTGCAGGGGTCAGTGTCAGTGCAGGGGTCAGTGTCAGTGCAGGGGTCAGTGCAGGGGTCAGTGTCAGTGCAGGGGTCAGTGCAGGGGTCAGGGTCAGTGTAGGGGTCAGTGTAGGTGTCAGTGTAGGGGTCAGGTCAGTGTAGGTGTCAGTGCAGGGGTCAGTGTCAGTGCAGGGGTCAGTGTCAGTGTAGGAGTCAGTGTCAGTGTCAGTGCAGGGGTCAGTGTAGGTGTCAGTGTAGGGGTCAGTGTCAGTGTAGGGGTCAGTGTCAGTGTAGGGGTCAGTGTCAGTGTAGGGGTCAGTGTAGGTGTCAGTGTAGGGGTCAGTGTAGGTGTCAGTGTAGGTGTCAGGTCAGTGTCAGTGTAGGTGTTTTAAAAAAAAGCTCCAAAATATTTAAGTCCCCCACATTTATGCACATATAAACGTGGATGTTTATATAAGGGGGGGGGGCGAATTTTTTTTTCGCCCCGGGCGCCCATAACTCTGGTTACGCCACTGAGCTACAGGCATCATTCAGATATCCATCTCTTCAGCCGGCGATCCTGTGCACCATAAGAACGATCATAGCGGCAGTTCCACCGCTTGATTGTTCTTATAGGCGATGGGAGGGGACATCCCCTCCTCCCGCCGCCACCTGGTGCTTCTCCGGGCTCTCCCGTGCCATCGGAGACCCGAAGAAACGATCTGCCGGCGCCAGTTGGAAGGCAAAGAGATCATCTCTATGATTGTCGGAGGCCCGGGCACGATGTTATGATGTCATGCCCGGGCACGATGTTATGATGTCATACCTGGGTACCGGAATGTAAACAAAGCCGAAATCGCGGCTGAAAGCATTAGATCTGTGAAATTTTTTTTCACAATCTCATGCTTTCCAGGCTCGAGGAGAGATGTGGGGTCTTATTGACCCCGCATCTCTCCATAAAGAGTACCTGTCACACTATTCCTATTACAAGGGATGTTTACATTCCTTGTAATAGGAATAAAAGTGATCAAAAAAAAAATGTAAAAAAAAGTGTATAAGTAAAATAAATTAAGTAAAATAAAAAAAATATATATATATATATTTTTAAACGCCCCTATCCCCGGTAGCTCGCGTTAAGAAGCGAACACACATGTAAGTCCCGCCCACATATGTAAACGCCGTTCAAACCACACATGTGAGGTATCTCCGGCGTGCGTTTGAGTGCCAGCAACAGTCATAGCACTAGACCTCCTCTGTAACTCTAAACTGGTAACCTGTAAAAAAAATTAAGCAACGCCTATGGAGATTTTTAAGTAATGAAGTTTGGCGCCATTCCATGACTGTGCGCAATTTTAAAGCGTGACAAGTTATGTATCTATTTACTCGGCGTAACTTCATCTTTCACATGATACAACAAATTGGGCTAACTTTACTGTTTTGTTATTTTTTAATTCATTGAAAAATTATTGCGCAAATACCGTGCGAGATAAAAAAGTTGCAATGACCGCCATTTTATTTCCTAGGGCGTCTTCTAAAAAACATATATATTGCCGGATTCAGGTAGAGCGGCACTTCTTTAGGTCGGCGTAGCGCATCCCATTTGCACTACGCCTGCGTAACATAGTGAGACAAGTACTGTATTCACAAAGCACTTGTCTCCTAAGTTACGTCGGCGTAGCGTAAATGGCCCGGCGTAACCCCGCCTAATTCAAAATAGGCAGGTAGGGGGTGTGTTGTATGGTAATGAATCGTGACCCCATGTAAATGAAGCGCCGATTGTACGGCGCATGCTCAGAATCACGTCGCAAATACTCATTGCTTTCGACGTGAACGTAACCTACGCCCAGCCCCATTCACGTACGCTTACGCAAACGACGTAAAATACGACGGCTGTTCCGACGTCCATACCTTGCATGGGCTGCGCCATCTTTTTGGTGGTTTATCTTTACGCCGGAATAACGCCTTACGTAAACAGCGTATCGGGCGCAAGTACGTTCGTGAATAGGCGTATCTTGCTCATTTACATATTCTAGGCGTAAATCAACGTACACGCCCCTAGCGGCCAGCGTAAATATGCAGCTAAGATACGACGGCGTAGGAGACTTACGCCGGTCGTATCTTAGCAACAGAGAAGCGTATCTCAGTTTGAGAATACGCTTAAAGATACGACGGCGCGGATTCGGACTTACGACGGCGTATCTACTGATACGCCGTCGTAAGTCTTTCTGAATCTGGCTAAGAGTGTGAAACTTTACAACCCCTTTAAATCAATATCAATGACATGGTATTGATTTTAGCTATTTTATCTAAGGGAAGTTCCCACAACATGGCCTGTTGGGGGTACCTGAGGACTGAGGTTGAGAACCACTGATTTAGAGCATGTCAATCACCCCTGACCAAAACTCAGCTTGACTTTGAAGATACCCAGAAAACGAATGACAAATAGAACAATCGTGTTCTTCAATATGTGCTCATAACTGTGTGGCTACGAAGCAACAAGTTTCTGAAGAAATCTGATATCGGTCAACACAACACATGGGGAATGTCATACGGATACAATAAGTCCTTGTTTTCAAATCGCTGTGCAGCATATTAGATGTTCTGATGGACTCACTCTCTCTGGCTCATCTGAGGAGGGCTGTGTCTGAATCTTGTATTCCTTCCAGCAGTTCACACAAGTCAAAGATCAGCGGGGCCACCATTGAATTTGAATTAAAAGATGTCATTGTTCAAGATACAGTATGCATGGCTCATTACAATTATAGTCAGTCTGGATGTAACAAAAATGCGGTACAGACTTGGATAATATATTTTCAAAACATGAGAATGTTACACAGGATCTCCAGACGAAAAATGCCATTTTATGCAGTTCTAATGGTCACCGCTGAAATTTTATTATTTTCTCTGGAATCATTACTTTCTTAACCACTTGCCCACCGGGTTAATTCTGGCACTTCTCTCCTTCATGTAAACATCACAATTTTTTTGCTAGAAAATTAATCGGAACCCCCAAACATTATATATTTTTTTTTAAGCAGACACCCTAGGGAATAAAATGGTGGTCATTGCAACTTTTTTTCTCGCACGGTATTTGCGCAATAATTTTTCAAACGCCTTTTTTTGGGGAAAAAAACGGTTTCATGAATTAAAAAATAACAAAACAGTAAAGTTAGCCCAATTTTTTTGTATAATGTGAAAGATTATGTTATGCCGAGTAAATAGATACCTAACATGTCACGCTTTAAAATTGTGCACATTCATGGAATGGCGCCAAACTTCGGTACTTAAAAATCTCCATAGGTGACGCTTTAACATTTTTTACAGGTTACTATTTTCGAGTTTCAGAGTAGGTCTAGTGCTAGAATTGTTTCACACGCTCTAACGCATGAACGATACCTCACATGTGGGGTTTTAACGGTGTTTACATATGTGGGCGGGACCTGCATGCGTGTTCGCTTCTGCGCGCGAGATATCGAGGACAGGGGCGTTTTGAAAAAAAAAAAAAAATTGTATTTTTATTTTACTTAATTCGTTTTATTTTTACACTTTAAAAAAAAAAAAAATTGGATCCTTTTTATTACTAGTACAAGGAATGTAAACATCCCTTGTAATAGGAATCAGTGTGACAGGTCCTCTTTATGGAGAGATATGGGGTCAATAAGACCCCACATCTCTCCTCCAGGCTTACAAGCATGAAATCAGTGAAAAAAGATTCACCGATCACATGCCGACAGCCGCGATTGCGGCTTTGTTTACTTCCGGGTACCGGGCGTGACGTCATAACGTCGCGCCCGGTCCTCCGACGGTAATAGAGTCACCAGTCATCTCTATGGTTCTGCAGCAGACGCCGACCGATTCGCTCTCCGGGCCCCCGATGGCACGGGAGAGCCCGGAGAAGCACCGGATGGCGGCTGGAGGGGGGGGCGTCCCCTCCCTCTGCCTATAAGAACGATCAAGCGGCGGAACCGCTGCTTTGATCATTCTTATGGTGCAGAGAATCGCGGCTGAAGACGGGGATATCTGAATGATGCCAGTAGCTGCACCCATCATTCAGATATCACCGCTCAAAGTGGAGGACGTCCCAGGGACGTCCTTGGTGGGAAAGAGGTTAAAAGTGGTTAAAGTAGAACTATAGGCAAAACTTTTTTTTTTTTTCATTTTGGATAGAGCAAGGGAGGGTTATAACCCCATGTCAGTGTTTTTTACACCATATCTGTATCCAATTGCAGATATTTCCCTTCACTTCCTGTCCCATATCCAAACAGGAAGTGAAAGGAAATCCCTTCAAATCCTTGGGGACTAAGGGCATCAGAGCTAATGCCCCCCATTGGAAGATTACCACTCTATTACTGGGGAAAACTCAAAATGTGTGTTTTTATTCTACTTTCAATGATAATGGTAAGCAGGACAAATAGAGAGGGTGAATCTCCTTTATAGGGGGACAAAGAGCAATAAAAACTGACAAGCATTCTAATCTTTCTGCACTCTATCCAAAACATCAAAAACGTTTTGCCTTTAGTTATACTTTGAATACATATGTAGCGCTCACCCCCGAAGGAGCCGCTGATTTGTTTTGGGACCGGCCTGCTAAGTTACCCTGGCGTTGTCTAGGGGTGCAATCGTGAGAACAAAAGCAGTGAGCGAAGGTCCAGACAGTGAATAAAGGTTTTCTCAATGCTTTATTTTCCAGGCCCAACACGGCCAACATCAACATTAGTTGGGAAGGTCAAGGTTGATGAAGAAAGGAAGGAGAGAACTTTGCAGTATCAGGCCTGGATATTGAGTGAAGCAGTCAGTACTGCTTCGCATAGTACCAATTTGTAACACGTCGCCACTCCATCTGAGTGCGTAAAGTGCCCCCGGACAGACTCCATTTTCACAAGTCTGGCAGTCATGGTGTCACTTAGGATTTCTGGGAGGATGCTGGCCTGTCTCACGGGCCAAGGACAATAACTGAGCTAGGTAAATGAATAAAGCAATCCTCCCAGTAGATTTCTGCGTTGGTCACCAGATGACAGCAACATACCTGTCAGTATTCTGGTCACCAGATCCCCAATTGGTTTGTTCAGGCTCTGTTGGACGACCTGCCTCTGGGTCCTCCTCAAACCGACTCCCCAATCGCACGGCACCCAGCCTGGGATCCATGGATGCGCGCACCCTGAAGGTGGATGCCGCACTTGGAACGGGACCCCGCGAAGATTTTAGAGCACATAACACCTGTCACAGATATACTCTTCCCCAGCATGCCTTGCGAGGAAGAAACTTCTCAAATTGGCTGCTGGGGAAAACTTTCTCTGCCAGAATCCCCCTGGCGCCAACTGCTGGCCAGGGGGATATTGCATCCCTGGACCACAGACTGACCCAGCGGACATTTCAGATGCCAATTAGTGAATGGGAGCAAGGTAACTCTCCCATTCCCCACTAACTTTAGTGTAGTGCCCATACTGAAAGTAGGGGGGTGCTACACATAAGTTATGATGATCAGTATAAAGAGAACTTTCCAGCCTAAGTTTTCTTGGAGTAAAGAAAATACCTGGTACCTCCAGGGGTAATAGCTATTCCTCTTGCACAACACCTTTGCCCATTAAACATTGAAGTCCTGAAGGCGAGCATGGGAGCAGGTAACAAGGGAGCTAGAGAGCAGGAGGTCCTGGGAGGAGCAGAGGGGACGATTTGGGCGATATCTTCAGATGAGGTTGATGATGTAGATGGGGGCGATATTGTGAATGGCCTTGTATGTTATGGTTAGCATTTTGAATTTTACACGGTGGGGTAGAGGAATCCAGTGAAGGGATTGGCAAAGAGGAGCAGCAGTCACGGATCGGTTAGTGAGGTGTATTAGTCTAGCAGCAGAATTCATAATAGACTGAAGGGGGGATAGCCTGCTTAAGGGTAGGCCATTAAGAAGAGAGTTGCAGTAGTCAAGGCGGGAAATAATCAAGGAGTGAATAAGTTGCTTTGTGGTGTCATTAGTCAGGAAGGGTCG
The DNA here is from genome assembly GCF_905171775.1 of Rana temporaria. Lineage (NCBI taxonomy): Eukaryota > Metazoa > Chordata > Amphibia > Anura > Ranidae > Rana > Rana temporaria. Next base: position 34,922,530 of record NC_053490.1, read on the forward strand.
AATTCTGGAGATGTTGCAGAGGTTAAAGAGGCAGGATTTATCCAGTGATTGGATATGAGGGCTGAAAGAGAGGTCAGAGTCAAGGATAACAAAATACTGCAGATACCGCATATTCTCGAGTATAAGCCGAGTTTTTCAGCCCTTTTTTTAGGGCTCAAAATACCCCTCTTGGCTTATACTTGAGTCAGTGTACCTTGGGCATCCATTTTTTTAAACTCGCGGCTTCCTCCTGGTCCCATCCCGTTCCGTGATAGGCGTTTGACACTGTGTTCAGTGTTCCGCCTATCACAGACGTTCTTTCATCCTCAGACTGTCAAGAATTTCAGGTACACAATGTGCACAGTGAGGTTGCAATGGGCACAGTGAGGTTGTAATGGGCACAGTGAGGTTGTAATGGGCACAGTGAGGATGGGCACAGTGAGGTTGCAATGGGCACAGTAAGGGTTGGGCACAGTGAGGCGTGCAAATGGGCACAGTGAGGCGTACAAATGGGCATTGTTGACCCTCTTTTCCGCTTACAGTAGCTGCTGCATTCTCACCCTAGGCCTATACTCGAGTCAATAAGTTTTCCCAGTTTTTTTGTGGTGAAATTAGGTGCCTCTGCTTATACTCGGGTCGGCTTATACTCGAGTATATACGGTATATGTTCCCAGCTCAAATTTAATGAATCGGGTTTACATCCACTTTAAGTGTCTTGTTTCATAGAGCCTCTCCCACAGATTGTTGTGTACATCATTTGGTTGAGCCCCCCTTTCTGAGGTCAATGAATCTCTTTTAGTTGAGCCTCCTCGGGGAGAGACAGAGGAGCGAGGGGGGTGGCGGTCTTCTGTCACTGAAGCCGGCCCACTGAGCCATCGGCCCACCGGGAAACTCCCTGTAGTCCCAATGGCCAGTCCATCCCTGTTGCCACGTGTCACTGAACTTTACAGATTCTTCTTTGTATCAGTAGACAAATCTTTCAGAGTTCAGCAATGTCCAGAAATATGAATTTATTTGATCACTGTGATCAATTACACTAACAGCGGTATAATGTAATCTTCTGCAAGGCCACTAACTGACAGTTATATATTACTTTGTACTACATTTATCACTGATAATACCCAGTAATATAATTCTGACAATAATAGGAGAGCTTATTTCTGTAAGACACAAAGAAGATAACATCAGATGATGGATGGAGGGTCATAATATCTTTGTAATATATGATATTTATATCTTATATCACAAAGATATTATGACCCTCCATCCATCATCTGATGTTATCTTCTTGTGTGTTGTGATGCTTTAAAAACATTTGAAAGCCCAAATATAGGCTTTGACCCCCCCCCCCCCCCCCGATCCAGCGGACCCCCTTTTTTCTCCAGCAGCCATGCGCACACTTGGCACTGATATTGGTGCAAAATGGCCTATTTTAGCTGGATTGTGACATGAACAGATTGCTGAGCGGTCTTCAGCTAGTCTTTGATTAACCTGTGACCTGACCTGCTATGTTTGCCTTCTCATGTATGACCCAGCTTGCCTTTGTCCTGTCTTTAAGATTTCAGTCAATGTGACCTTAGCTTTTTGTTTGTAGCCTTCTTTCCAATTTGGGTACATCACTGACTGACCGCAGGGAAGTGACCTTGGCCTTATGTTCTTGTACCTCGCTGTCCAGCTCTTGATGGCCTTTGGCTTGTGTTCTGGCTTTGCTTCTGTCGTCTAATAGAGAGTCACCATGTTCTGGTCATTAGTGATCTGTGTCCTGCAACCAATAGTTGGAGCCTGCTCCCTGAGGTCTCTATGTCTCTTCATTGGCCCTCATGCCACTTGTGTCTTCACATGTCTTGTCAACACTGGTTGAACAGGAGAAACCATGAATCAGACTGATGCAGAAGTACAGTTAAATCTCACTTGTTTAACAATAATAATAAAAAGATAAACAGAGTAAGCTTAGTCAAAACATAGCCAGAGGTCAGGAACCAGATCGAATAGTCAGCCGAGCCAAATGTCATAGAGCCAGAGAAGAATGTAGTAGAAAAGCAAGCAGGATCAGGAGCCAGAAGGGATGTCAGCCGAGCAAAGTCTTCAACAGGAACGCAGGAGATAGTCTCTGAGATGTTGACCAAGGCGAAGGCAGAGAGCAAGTGAACTGGAAGGCTTAAAGCGGAATTCCACCCAAAAATATAACTTCCGCTTTTTGGAACCCTCCCCCCTCTGATGTAATATTAGACACCTTTTATGGGGGGGGGGAGCAGATACCTGTGTAATACAGGTATTTTGCTCCCACTTCTGGGCATGGATACCTGAGCCACCCGCGGGTAACTATGCCACTTCCCTTCCCCCCACTGTCTTCTGGGAGACACACAGGTCCCAGAAGACTGCAGGGACCAGTGGCATTGTGCAGTGCAAGTCGCGCATGCGCAGTAGGGAACCAGGAAGTGAAGCTGCAAGCCTTGACTTCCTTATTCCCTTACCGAAGATGGCGCCGGCAGCATCCGAGAGCCGAGGAATCAATCGGCTTCGGGTGCCAACATCGCGGGCGCCCTGGACAGGTAAGTGTCCTTATTTTAAAAGTCAGCAGCTGCAGTATTTGTAGCTGCTGACTTTAAAAAAAAAAATTGGCGGACCTCCGCTTTAAGTAGGCAGGACTGATGAGCCAGATCATCAACAGGTGGGTCAGCTGGCAATTGGCCGACAGCTGAGTGGCCAGCTCAGAGAAGGAAGGGCTGAGCCCAGTCCTGACAGGTGCAAGAGAAGCCCCTTCTCCACCTCGATTTCCAGCAAGTAAGTGGCAACAGCTCTGCATAAAGATATATGTGCCATTTTCTGAAGGTAGAGTGTAATGGCAGGGCACCGTGGTAATGCTCCCTTGGGATGGGTCTATGGCCCCCTGCGCTCACAGTATACCCTTCGTTTTTTAGTTGAGTGGAGCTGGACATCATTCAACCCAGAAAGCTGAGGACGTCTTGTGTCACAAAACTGTAAGCCAGTTTCAGCCAACCATTTCTTACGATTTGGGTAGAATAAAAAAGGTTTGGAACTTCTATCAGGCTTAAATTGCTGTCTCCCTATTGGAGAGATTTCACTCCACTTTATGTCTATCCAAACATTCAATAAAGGAAATCTACTCAAATTAAAGAAAGTAATAAAGAAAGAAATAAAAACCTGCACGAGTGTGCTCTGGGAACTGCAAGAACCAAGTACTCTACAAACATAAGTCCAGATCCACAAACGAGATACGACGGCGTATCTACTGATACGCTGTCGTATCTCTGTTTCTAACTATGCGACTGATTCATAGAATCAGTTACGCATAGCTAGCCCTAAGATCCGACAGGTGTAATTGAATTACACTGTCGGATCTTAAGGATGCAATTCTAGGCCGGCCGCTAGGTGGCGAGGCCATTGCGGCCGGTGTAGAATATGCAAATGAAGACTTACGGCGATCCCCGAACGTCCCGAACGGCCCGTCGATCTAAATCTACGTAGTTTCCGTCGGGTTACGCCGCGTAAAACTAGTTCTCCTAAGCCATGTTAAGTATGGCCGTCGTTCCCGCGTCGAAATTTAAACATCAACGTCATTTGCGTAAGACGTCCGTGAATGGTGCTGGACGCCATTTACGTTAACGTCTAAGCAAATGATGTCGGTGCGACGTCAATTAGCGCAATGCACGTCGGGTAATTTACCCGACGGAGCATGCGCAGTACGTCCGGCGCGGGAGCGCGCCTAATTTAAATGGGACTCGCCCCATTCGATTGGGCCCGCCTTGCGCCGGACGGATTTAAGTTACACCGTTGCAAATTTCCAGGTAAGTGCTTTGTGGATCGGGCACTAACTTGGAAAAATTGCGGCGGTGTAACTTAAATCGGGAAAGTTAAGTTGCGCCCGGTCTACGTGGATCTGGCCCATAGATTTTTTTGTAAATCAATACTTAAATTGTCAGTCCACCCAAAGATGGTAGCTCGTACTATATATACTTGGGGTGTGGTGGACCGAGTCAATCACTGGCTTCCTATATGACTTGGAATCTTTAACAGTGATATCTCTGTGCTATAATTCCTAAATGCATATTATAAGACCAAGGAACACGAGAACAGAAATCGCATCAAGAGTCGGGGTATTCCAGTCCTATCAAAGTTTCTGTTAGTAAAAAGTTATCTACGCCAGTAATTGAGTGGGAACTGCATTGTATAGCTGTTATGTATTGTTTAACCACTTCAGCCCTGGAAGAATTGGCTGCAAAATGAGCGGGCCATTTTTTGCGATTTTGCGTCGATTTAACTGACAATTGCGCGGTTGTGCGACGCTCTACCCAAACAAAATTGACACCCCTTTTCCCCACAAATAGAGCTTTCTTTTGGTGGTATTTAATCATCTCTGCAATGTTTTTTGCGCTATGAAAAACACAATGGTTTTTACTTTTGCTATAATAAATATCCAATTATAAAAAAAAAAAGGCGAATTTCTTCCTCAGTTTAGGCGGATACGTATTCTTCTACATATTTTTGGTAAAAAAAATGGCAATAAGCGTATATTGATTGGTTTGCGCAAAAGTTATAGGGCCAGATTTATGTACCTGCGCTGCGGCGTAACGTAACTCATTTACGTTACACCGCCGCAACTTTTCAGCGCAAGTGCCTGATTCACCAAGCACTTGCGTGTAAACTTACGGCGGTGTAACGTAAAGCCGCCCGGCGCAAGCCCGCCTAATTCAAATGGGGCGTGTACCATTTAAATTAGGCGCGCTCCCGCGCCGAACGTTCTGCGCATGCTCCGTGTGGAAATTTACCGCCGCGCTTTGCGCGAAATTACGGCGCCCCAACGTTTTTTTTGAATGGCGACGTGCGTAACGTACTTTTGTATTCCCGGACGTCTTACGCAAAAAAAAAAAAATTGAAATTCGACGCGGGAACGACGGCCATACTTTAACATGGCTGGTCTAAATCTAAGCCAGGCTTAAGATTGCGACGGGAAAAACTGACTAGCGACGACGTAAGAGAATGCGACGAACGCGCGTACCTTCGTGGATCGCCGTAAACATCTAATTTGCATACCCGACGCTGGAAAACTACGCAAACTCCACCCAGCGGCCGCCGGAGAATTACACCTACGATACGAAGGCGTACAAAGCCGTACGCCTGTCGGATCTATGCCAAAAGCCGTCGTATCTTGGTTTGAGAATTCCAAATCAAGATACGGCGCGGCAAATTTGAAAATACGCCGGCGCATCAGTAGATACGCCGGCGTATTTCTGCTGTGAATCTGGCCCGTAGCGTCTATAAAATAGGGGGTAGTTTTATGGCATTTTTATTATTCTTTATTTTTTTACTAGCGATTTGTATCGTGACTGCGACCTTATGGCGGACACATCGGACACTTTTGACACATTTTTGAGACCACTGTCATTTATACAGCGATCAGTGCTATAAAAATGCACTGATCGCTGTAAAAATTACACTGACAGTGAAGGGGTTAAGTGTGTCCTAGGGAGTGATTCTAACTGGGAGGTGGGCTACCAGTGACATGTCACCGATCACTACTTCCGATCACAGGGAGCAGTAGATCCCTGACATATCACTAGGCAGAACAAGGAAATCCCTTGTTTACAAAGGCATCCCCCTGTTCTGCCTTTGCAAACCGCAATCGTGGGCCGCCCGGGAACATCAGCAAATTCAAAGGGACGTACAGGTACGCCCATTTGCCTGCCTGTGCCATTCGGCCGATGTATATTGGCGTGCGGCGGTCGGCAAGTGGTTAAATCCCTTCAGTCATTTGAATTATGCACTGAAATTTTATTGGAGCCATAAGCATGTTTTTTCATTTGCAATATTTAGACAGCTGGATCTTCAGGGGTTATGAATCCCATGGAATACTGAGATCCTGCTGTACCCACCATCTGGAAGGAGTAATACAAAAGGCCAATAAGTCAACTATCCCAACAGGTTCATTAATGTTTCTTGCAGTTGTTATTATAGTGTGCACATTCCTTCTCTGAACATAGGAACACACAAACACAACACAGAGAGATTGTTCTGAGCATGACAAGCTATGACAGGTATTTGCACCCACTTCCGGCCACACAGTTTCGGGTAAACTGCGGGCAGAACGTCACCTCCCATCCTCCCCCCGTTGTGCCTTGGGAACACTCGGCTCCCAGTACACAGCGGGAGCCAATCAGCGGCGCAGCGCAACTCGCGCATGCGCCGTAGGGAACGGGGTAGTGAAGCCGGAGCGCTTCACTTCCTGGTTCCCTCACTGAGGATGGTGGGGGGAGCAGCAGAGTGACGAGCGATCGCTCATCCTCTGCTGCGGACAGAGCTGGACTCCAGGACAGGTAAGTGTCCTAATATTAAAAGTCAGCAGCTGCAGTATTTGTAGCTGCTGGCTTTTAATATTTTTTTTTCATGGCACATCCGCTTTAATGGGACATCTATTTTAAACTTTTTGCCAGGTAGGATAAGTGGGGTTACAGGTACGTGCCTGTGCCCATCCGTGCCCTTCTGCCAACGTACAGCGGGAGCCAATCAGCGGCGCAGCGCAACTCGCGCATGCGCCGTAGGGAACGGGGTAGTGAAGCCGGAGCGCTTCACTTCCTGGTTCCCTCACTGAGGATGGTGGGGGGAGCAGCAGAGTGACGAGCGATCGCTCATCCTCTGCTGCGGACAGAGCTGGACTCCAGGACAGGTAAGTGTCCTAATATTAAAAGTCAGCAGCTGCAGTATTTGTAGCTGCTGGCTTTTAATATTTTTTTTTCATGGCACATCCGCTTTAATGGGACATCTATTTTAAACTTTTTGCCAGGTAGGATAAGTGGGGTTACAGGTACGTGCCTGTGCCCATCCGTGCCCTTCTGCCAACGTATATCGGCGTGAAGGGGTCTTTAAGTGGTTAATTAACCGGCCCTCCCTTTTCTGAATAAACACAGTGAGCGATCTGTACCGGTCGCTCCTGTCTTCATTCTTAACTAAAGCATAGTAACTTATGTTTAATGCAGGCTGCAGAGAAAGAGACTGAAGAATCTCTGTCCTCAGTTTCTTTCTCTGTCTCAAAAGTGAGACATCGGGGGTCTAGACCCTTGATATCTCAGCAAAGCTTGTAAAAAAATGAATAAAAATACTGTAAATCATAATTTAATAATAATAAAAATAAAAAACTACTGACACCGTCCACTGCCTACTGACACCAATCTTTTCTCTAGTGACAAATACACCTGCCCCCCCCTCCCCGGCGGGAGATGGATGGCCACGATCAGTGCCCCCCAGCGGGAGACGGACAGCAGCGATCAGTGGTCTTACCTTAGGAGGCCGATGCTGCTCCTTGCTCCAGCAAGCCTAATGAAGGACCGGGGGCGTTGCTTCTCCTCCCGGGCCTAAGACCTGGCCAATCAGGTATCAGGGCACGCTTCCTGATTTGCTGGGAGGAAAAGCAGAAAGACATTAGCAAATATGGGTGAGTGGGTGAGCTCAGGACACAGTGCTCTGCGCCCCAAGCTCACCCTTTTTTTAATCCAATTAGAGCCTCAGGGCCAGATTCTTGTAGGGAGCGCGTATTTGCGAGCGGGCATAACGTTTCCTATTTACGCTACGCCTCCGCAACTTTGACAGGCAAGTGCAGTATTCTCAAAGCAAAGTTGCGGCGGCGTAGCGTAAATAGGCCGGCGTAAGCCCGCCTAATTCAAATATGGAACATGTGGGCGTGTTTTATGCTAATGTATTGTGACCCCACGTAAATGACGCTTTTTACGAACGGCGCATGCGCCGTCCGTGAAAGTATCCCAGTGCGCATGCTCCAATATAACCCGCAAAAAGCCAATGCTTTCGACGTGAACGTAAATGACGCACAGCCCTATTCGCGAACGACTTACGCAAACAACGTAATCGACGGAAAATTTGACGCTGGCCCGACGTCCATACTTAACATTGGCTGCGCCTCATATAGCAGGGATAACTTTACGCCGGAAAAAGCCTAACGTAAGCGGCGTATCTGTAATGCGACGGCCGGGCGTACGTTCGTGAATTGGTGTATCTAGCTGATTTACATATTCTAGGCGTAAATCAGCGTACACCCCCCCATCGGCCAGCGTAAATATGCAGTTAAGATACAACGGCGTAGGCGACTTACGCTGGTCGTATCTTAGAAAAATTCTGGCGTATCTGATTCTTTGAATCAGGCGCCAAGATACGAAGCCTCAGACTCAGAGATACGACGACTGCTTAAAAAAAAAAATGGGCCGCCACTGTTTTTCATTCTTTGCATGAGCAGACTCAACCTCTTGAGTCACCACAATGTAGGGGAAACCCTAACCTGACCCCTACAGGTACATCAATAACATTGACTCTTTTTCTTTGAAACAGTTGTTGATTTTCAAAAACTGTAATGCCGCGTACACACGACCGTTTTTCATGACAAGAATTTTTTTTTTTCAATTGGTCGTTAAAACAGTCGTGTGTAGGCTCCGGAGCATTTTTCTCAATGAGAAAAATGGCCATTAAAATATTTAGAACCTGCTCTATGTTTTCTCGTCGCTTTTTCACGTCAGCGTTTTTCTCGTCGTGAAAAACGGTCGTGTGTGGGCTTTAACGACGGGGAAAAAAAACCTGCATGCTCAGAAGCAAGTTATGAGAAGGGAAATTTGCATAATCAGCCCAAAGGGTGGCGCCATTCAAATGGAACTCCCCCTTTATTGTGCCGTTGTACGTGTTGTACGTCACCGCGCTTTGCTCGAGCATTTTTTACTACGATCGTGTGTATGCAAGGCAGGCTTGAGAGGAATCACGCCGAGAAAAACTGTGTTTTTTTTTCCATAACATCAAAAACAGTCGTGTGTACGTGGCATTAGTGCCGGTTCACACAGGGGCTGCTTCAAAGTCATCCAACTCTGAAGCCGCCCCGCACAGCGCGACCTCAGCGCGGCTTGTAAACAATTTTTTTAATAGAAGTCGGAGCGACTTCAGTCGCTCCTATTAGAATGGTTCCATTCCATGAATTGAGTGTGACTTGATGCCCCTTTGTGAACCGGGACTTATGCTGTGTACACACGACTGTTTTTCGGGTTCTAAAAAAATGCCATTTTTTTTTTTATGTCATTAAAAACTATCGTGTGTGGGCTCCAGAGCATTTTTCACAATCTAAAAAATGGGCATTAAAAATTTCTAACATGCTCTATTTTTTCACAACGTTTTTAACGTTGTGGTTTTTAACCACTTAACCCCTGGACCATATTGCTGGTCAAAGACCAGAGCACTTTTTGCGATTCGGCACTGCGTCATTTTAACTGACAATTGCGCGGTCGTGCGACGTGGCTCCCAAACAAAATTTGGCGTCCTTTTTTCCCCACAAATAGAGCTTTCTTTTGGTGATATTTGATCACCTCTGCGGGTTTTGGTTTTTGCGCTATAAACAAAAATAAAGCGACAATTTTGAAAAAAAATTTTATTTTTTACTTTTTGCTATAATAAAAATCCCCCAAAAATATATAAAAAAAGTTTTTTTCCTCAGTTTAGGCCGATACGTATTCTTCTACATATTTTTTGTAAAAAAAAATCGCAATAAGCGTTTATTGATTGGTTTGCACAAAAGTTATAGGGCCAAATCCACAAAAGGGATACGACGGCGTAATTGCTGTTACGCCGTCGTATCCCTGTTCCTAACTATGGAACTGATCCACAGAATCAGTTTCCCATAGGCAGAAGATCCGGCATGTGTAAGGGACTTACACTGCCGGATCTTAGGATGCAGTACCGCATCCGCCGCTGGGGGCATTGTGTGTCGAAATGCCGCCTCGGGTATGCAAATTAGCACTTACGGAGATCCACAAAGCTTTTCAGCTTCGTTTTTTCTCCGTAAGTTTTAGTTTGCAAACGCAAAATTAGGGCTGCTTTTACAAAGTGTAAACTGTTTACACCTTGTAAAAACAGACCCTTCTGTCCATCGACGCGATTTATTTATTTTTTAAAAAAAAAAAATTTGCGCCGTATCTTTTTTTTTTCCCGACGCAACTTTATTGACCCGTCGCAATCCACAAAGCTCGGCGTAACGTAATTTTGCGCTATGCACGTCGGGAAAATGACGTCACGAGCATGCGCAGTACGGCCAGCACGGGAGCGCGCCTAATTTAAATGGGAATCGCCCCCATGAAAATAGGAACGCCTTGTGCCGGCGGAATTTAAGTTACACAGCCCAAAATTTCTAGGTAAGTGCTTTGTGGATCGGGCACTTAGGTAGAAATTTTATGGCAGTGTAACTTAAATGGAAAAAATTAAGTTACGCCGGATCTTTGTGGATTACCCCCATAGCGTTTACAAAATAGGGGGTATTTTTATGGCATTTTTATTAATATTCTTTTTTTACTAGTAATGGCGGCGATCAGTGATTTTTTTTCGATACTGCGACATTATGGCGGACACTTCGGACACATGTTTGGGACCATTGGCATTTTTATAGCGATCAGTGCTATAAAAATGCATTGGATTACTATAAAAATGCCACTGGCAGTGAAGAGGTTAACACTAGGGGACGGGGAAGGGGTTAAGTAGGTACCCTGGGTGTGTTCTAACTGTGGGGGGGGGTGGCCTCACTAGGAGAAATAACTGATCTTCTGTTCATACATTGTATGAACAGAAGATCAGCATTTCTCTCCCTGACAGGACCGGGAGCTGTGTGTTTACACACACAGCTCCCGGTCCTTGCTCTGTAACGAGTGATCGCGGGTGTCCGACGGCGATCGTGCCTGCCGGGCACGCGCACGGGAGTCGGGGGCGAGCGGGGGGCGCCTCGCTCTCGCCCAGCAGAGCCGGCGGCTGGTCGGCAAGCAGTTAAGGTTGTAAGAAATGGTCGTGTGTGGGCTTTAATGACGTGAAAAACCCACGCATGCTCAGAAGCAAGTTATGAGATGGGAGCGCTCGTTCTGGTAAAACTACCTTTCGTAATGGAGTAAGCACATTCATCACGCTGTAACAGACAGAAAAGCGCGAATCGTCTTTTACTAACACGCAATCAGTAAAAGCAGCCCCAAGGGTGGCGCCATCCGCATGGAACTTCCCCTTTATAGTGCCGTTGTACGTGTTGTACGTCACCGCGTTTTGCTAGAACATTTTTTATTCACGATCGTGTGTAGGCAAGACCGTTTTAATGATCGGGTTGAAAAAAAACTTCGTTTTTTTTCTAGACCCTTAAAAACTTCATTTTTTAGAACCCGAAAAACGGCCGTGTGTACGCGGCATTACAGGGTTATGCAGCTACTTCAGTAGTGGAGTTCTTTTTGAAAGGCATTAAGTGGATTGACAGTTGAATTTTGCCGCAGGTGGTACTGGAGCCAGACAATAGAAATCTATTGCAGCAATGAAATAATTACGTTTTCCCAAAGTCATTTATGATTATTATGGGAAATCTTATTTCAAGCAACAGAGAGACATCACTGAGTAATTTGTATTAAATTGTGCTTCTGTTTTTCTACAGAGGATTATACAACCAAAATTCATTGTAGCAACATACTGTTACTTATGGTTCCTTGATTGATTATAGAAAAATATGAATTAAAAGGATTGTCCACCCTCACAGAATTATGGCTTGCATCAAGTCATTGTCCAGCAAAACACAAATTGCCTTTAAATAATATGTTTCTTTAAAAGAAATATACATGTTTTGTATATATTTTGCTGGCAGAAGAATTCTGTGTATAAAAACACATGAAAAGTTCGAACATTAACACATGATTAGACGTGTAAATGTCTGTAATGCTTTTGCATATGTAAAACTTTTCTTCCATTCCTCTAGCTTATTTTTAAATTCCAACATACACTATGGCCCGGATTCACAGAGAGCGGGCGCACATTACGCCACCGTAGCGCAAATAATATACGCAGCGCAGAGAGGCAAGCACGGAATTCACAAAGCCAGTGCTCCCAAAACTGCGCTGGGTTTCTAAGGCGAAAGCCGGCGTAGGTGTAAGTGGGCGTGAGCCATGCAAATGAGCCGTGACCCCATGCAAATGATGGGCCGAGCGCCAGACAGATACGTATAACGAACTGCGCATGCGCCGGGACGTGGACGCATCCCCATGCGCATGCTCAAAACCACGTCGGAATAACTGCCTAAGATACGCCGGATCACTGTGTACGCCCTGAACATAATCTATGCCCAGTCACACACGTCCAACGTAAATTATGACGGCTTGTGTTCCCTGGTGCAGCCCTTTGCATGGATGTTGCTGAGTTACACCTCCTTTATGGGGCATAACTTTACGCCGGACTTATAACTTACGCGCACCGTGCGTAGCCTGCGTCGGGCGCGCGTACGTTCGTGAATCGCCGTATTTCCCTCATTTGCATATTTGAATACAAAATCAATGGGAGCGCCACATGCGTCCAGCCTAAATGTGCGCCCACGCTACGACGGCGTAGGCAAGTTACGTCGGCGGGTTTAAGCCTGTTTTTAGGCGTATCTTAGTTTGTGGGTCCGGCGCACAGATACAACGGCGCACATTTGCACTTACGCAGCGTATCTTGAGATACGTCGGCGCAAGTGCTTTGTGAATGTTGTCAAAAGTATTGGGACACCTGCCTTTACACACCGATGAAGCTTAATGTCATCCCAATCTTAGTCTGTAGGGTTCAATATTGAGTTGGCCCACCCTTTGCAGCTATAACAGCTTCATCTCTTCTGGGAAGGCTGTCCACAAGGTTTAGGAGTGTGTCTATGGGAATGGTCAGGCATTGATGTTGCACCAGAAGGCCTGGCTCGCAGTCTCCACTCAAATTCATCCCAAAGGTGTCCTATCGGGTTGAGGTCAGGACTCTGTTCAGGCCAGTCAAGTTCCTCCACACCAAACTCTCTCATCCATGTCTTTATGGACCTTGCTTTGTGCACTGGTGCACAGTCATGTTGGAACAGGAAGGGGCCATCCCCAAACTGTTCCCACAAAGTTGGGAGCATGAAATTGTCTAAATTGTCTTGGTCTGCTGACACCTTAAGAGTTCCCTTCACTGGAACTAGGGGGCCAACAGCACAGTGGTGTAGTGGTTAGCAACTTTCACCTAGCAGCAAAAAAACATCACTGGTTCAAATCCCAACCACGACACCATCTGCCTGGAGTTTGCATGTTCTCCCTGTGCCCACGTGGGCCTCCTCCGGGCACTCTGGCTTCCCCCCACACCACAAAGACATGCTGGTAGGCTGATCGTGTCTATATTGGCCCTAGTATATGTATGAATGTGTGTTAGGGACCTTAGGTTGTAAACTCCTGAAAGTGGTTGTAAACCCACTTTGACAACTTGCACTTACAGGTAAGCCTAGATTAAGGCTTACCTGTAGGTGCAAGAAATATCTCCTTAACCTACACGATTAAGGAGATATTTGCAGAAAAGGCTGCATCGATGTCTACAGCGCATGCGTGCCGTAGACAATGGCGCAAGCCGGGTCTTGAATGGGATAGTGTCAGGATTATGCTGGTCCTGCGCACATGCTCGGGAACGTGCTGATCCCGCGTGCATGCGCGGGAGTGACGTCATCGCCGCTCCGGACAGTCACAGCGCAGGAGCGGTGATACACAGAAGAGACTAATAGGCAACATGGCAGCGGCGGAGGGGAAAGAGGAGCGCCTTGGAGGCTTCGATCTCAGGTAAATGCCACATAATGAGCTAGTATGCATAGCATACTAGCTCATTATGCCTTTCTCTTGCAGGGTTTTTTTTTGCAGGAAAAACAAAAACGGGTTTACTTCCTCTTTAAAGTTGTATTCCGCCCAAAAAACAACATTTACAACCAGCAGCTACACATACTGCAGCTGCTGGCTTTTAATAAATGGACACTTACCTGTCCTGGAGTCCAGAGATATCAGCACTCGCAGCTGATGTTTGCATCAGCTGTGAGCGCTCCCGCCGCCATTGCAGGTAAGGCTACCTGGCAGTGTAGCCTTTCGGCTTCACGCCGGGAACCCTACTGCGCATGCGCGAGGCCCGCTCTTCTATTCTACTGGCCAGGTGGCCCGGGGAAGGAGGAGGAAGCCCCGCGCTGACATCACAGACCGGGGCCCGGACTCCCGGAAGTGGGAAAGGATACCTGTCCAATCAGTGCGCGATTGCGCCCCCGGCGGCATGGGCGTGCCACCCAATTGCTATTGCACGTACAGTAAGGTGACCAGATTTTTTAAATAAAATCCGGGGACATATTTATTTTTTTATTAGTAAAGGCGGCAATCAGCGACTTTCTGGCTGTCATCGCAACTGCCGCCTCAGGCCGCGTACACACGGTCGTTCCAAACCGATGAGAATGTTCCGACGGGCCATTTCCATCGGTTCACCGCTGAAGTGGCCTGATGGTCTGATGTGCGTACATACCATCGTTCCAAAAACCGATCGGGTCAGAACGCGGTGACGTCAAACACACGACGTGCTGAATAAAACGAAGTTCAATGCTTCCAAGCATGCGTCGACTTGATTCTGAGCATGCGCGGGTTTTGAACCGATGCTTTCTGTACTAACCATCGGTTTGGACTGATCGGGCAGCGGTTCATCGGTTCGATGGGCTATACACACGGTCGGTTTGGACCGATGAAACTGAACCTCGGTCCATTCTCATCGGTTTTGTCCGACCGTGTGTACGCGGCCTCACAGCCTGTCAAGTCTTACTCTCCGAAGCCCAGTTACTACTGGGTGGGGAGCAGAGGAAGCTCACTCTGCCAGGGAAGGCAAGGAGATAAGCATGTAGGCGGCTGGCCGGGAATTGAGCCAAGGCAGAAGAACATGCACCCGAAACTGGAAAAAATATTCCCTCTGCTCCGACCAGCACATGATCATCAGAAAGGGGCACAGATAATCTGAAAAAAATACACCCCTCTAAGCTAGTAAGAGCGGCGGAGCGGGGGGGTGTAATTCAGATTTTTTTTTTCTGTTTTTGAAATTGCCCCAGCCCCTGTTCAAATCCAATCCGGGGACAGACGTGGTCCGGGGACAGTGTCCTCAATCAGGGGACTGTCCGCGGAAACTGGGGATGTCTGGTCACCCTAACGTACAGGTACATGATTTTACGCAATAGAGCTGACCTGCCAGTAAATGGTAGGTAGGTGGTCGGCAAATGGTTAAAAAAGAATTCCAGGTATGGCATTTTATACATAGTTACAATCTAGTTATGTATAAACAATAACTGTGGGATCCCTCTAGATCAGGGGTGTCAAACTCTATTTCATTGCAGGCCACATCAGTATTATAGTTGCCCTCAAAGGGCCAGTTGTATCAGCACCCCTCCCCCTTACATCATATGTCAGGAGCCCCCCCACCATCAGAAGTCGAGCATCCCCCCACTATCCCCTACATATGTGCACCCCCTTGCCTTCTGCTACTGCCAGGAGGGCTGGACAGAGAAGTGAAAGATTTGGTGGAGGAGTCCTGTCCTCTCTGCTGCTGGGGGCGGAGATAAGGGGGGGCCCAGGGCCGATCTTAGGGTCACAGGCGCCTGGGTGCAGAAATATTTCTGGCGCCCCCACATGGGCGTCGCCATTTTACTAACTCCTCCCCTTTACAAATGTTTCTATGGAAATGACTCAACCACAGAGATGCTCCCCCACAAAGTCTTCATTAACATGGGATCCTTACATGATCTCTTAACAATAAACAAAATACAGGAAGAGAAGCAGAGTACTTTATTGGGACCTGTGATGGACACAGAGAGGGCTTCTGTTAGAGAGTCTGTTAGATGTTCAGCGCCCCCACCTCTGCAGGCGCCTGGGTGCAATGCACCCTGTGCACCCTGCCTAGGATCGGCCCTGGGGGGGGGCTTGAGGCCACATGAAATGGCCTGGAGGGCCGGATTTGGCCCCGCGGGCCTTGTGTTTGACACCTGAGCTCTAGATAGAAGCTGGAAGTCACTTTAGCAGACACCACCTCTCCAGTGATCTCCGCTAGCTTTTGGATCCCATGCTGAGCGGCTGCCCTGCTGCATTATGAAAAACAGCAGTTCAGCTACTCGGCATGAGTGCCATTCAGACATTACTTAGCAATTTCCCAATAACTGAAGATGGAGAGGCGGAGCGGTGATGTCACCAGAACAGAAGGTAAGGGGAAAAAAAGTTTGGGCTATAAATACACTGTAATTCACTACTGTTTATTCAAAGATTCAGATGTTTGCTCTAGTCATATTTGATTGGCTCATTACCTTAAAAGAAATGTGCTTCTTCATTTGGCCACAGATTCCCACAGTTACACAAGACCCAAGGGCCTTATCTACATCACCTTGTGTCTTTTCAATGAGCTCCTCGCCAATAATTCTCCTTTTGTTACAAAGCTGCTGTTTAAGCAAACAATGCATTGCACAAAACCTTGACCGGATACATCCATTAAAACAGCGCTTACGAAACTATACAGGCAAACAAAACATTTTAAGTGCTTGGTAACGTGCTCTTCAAAATGCTTTATTAATGTCAAACAACAGGTGATGAATAGTGTGACTATGGGCCTGATCCACAAAAGGGATACGCCGTCGTATCCCTGTTTCTATCTATGGAACTGATCCACAGAATCAGTTTCTCATAGATAGGGAGAAGATCCGACATGTGTAAGGGACTTACACTGTCGGATCTTAGGATGCAGTACCGCATCCGCCGCTGGGGGCATTTCTCGTCGAAATCCAGCGTCGGGTATGCAAATTAGCACTTACGGAGATCCACAAAGCTTTTACGCTTCGTTTTTTCTCCGTAAGTATTAGTTTGCCGTCGCAAAATTAGGGCTGCTTTTACAAAGTGTAAACTGTTTACACCTTGTAAAAGTAGACCCTTCTATCCCGCGTCGCTGTCTTTTTTTTTTTTTTTTTTTTTCCGCCGCAACTCTTTTTTTTTTTTTACGCCCGTCGCGATTCTTAAAACCCGGCGCAACGTAAATCCGCGCAAAGCACGTCGGGAAAATAACATCCGGAGCATGCGCAGCACGTCCGGCGCGGGAGCGCGCCTAATTTAAATGGGACTCGCCCCATTAGATTAGGCACGCCTTGCGCCGGACGGATTTAAGTTACACCGCTGAAAATTTCTAGGTAAGTGCTTTGTGGATCAGGCATTTAGGTAGAGATTTTGCGGCGGTGTAACTTAAATGGCAAAAGTTAAGTTACGGCCGGTTTTTGTGGATCAGGCCCTATGATCCTAGGCAGCCTGTCCTCACTCAAGTCCTCACACACCAGGCGGCAGCATCCGATCTCCTCCGCCGCTACCGACGGCTCCGGTAAGCGACGGAGGGCGCGGAAGAGCAGCGGGAGGGGGGCCCTCTCCCGCCACCGATAACGGCGATCTCGCGGCGAATCCGCCACGGAGACCGCCGTTATCGTTTACACGGCCGCCCACTGTAAAGATGGATACCTCGGTTGTGGCAGCAGCTGCTGCCGTTACCGAGATATCCAGCTTTAAAAACAGGACGTATATATACAGTGGGCGGTCGGTAAGTGGTTAAATCCTTTGTGTCACAATATATGGTCACACCCCATTAGGTGTATACAGCCATTGCTTTTTGGCTCACATGTAGCGCTTCATTAGTTCTCAATGCCTGGATGGGGGGAATAGATTCCCTTAATTTGCATACATTTCCTATCACTTCCTGTTTAGCTATGGGGCAGGAAGTGAAGGGAAATCTCTGCAATGGGACAGGGATGGTAAAAAATAAACTGACAGGGGCTATAACCCTCCCTTACTCTATCCAAAATGGAAAAAGAAAGTGTTGCCTATAGTTCTACTTCAAGCACAATTTTCTGATAATTTTATGGAGAGGACTAAGAAGATATAACCATACCAATGGTGCAGCAGAAAACATATAGCACAGTGAGGAAGGTTTGTGGTCCAGGATGATGAGACAGTCAAAATTAGAAACAGCTTGCGTTACACTAACAGTGTAGCACAAGCCAGCGGGGACACTTTCTATGCTGCCCCCCTGCAAAGTGCTGCCCTAGGCCTGGGCCTTGTTGGCCTAGGCCAGGATACAGCGTTGAGGTATCCAATATAAGTGTTGCAGTGTTGGATATTTGTTCCTCTGTCTTCCTGTTCACATAGGTCTTGTAGTAGATTTGTGTTAAGCACCTTTGTATAACAGTTATAAGATCGATTTACTGCTAAACTAAAGCTGTGTGTTATTCATGACATTCTTTGTGTTCATTTGATCTCAGTAAACATATCTGTGGTTCAGTAATACGGTTTGAGTTTTCTCATTACTATCGCAGCATTGCAGGATGAAACCCAATGTATCAGAGGTAAGAGAGAATTTACAGAGTCGAGGTAACCAATGGGGTATAGAGTCTACTAGCAGCCCTCACGGGGGTACCGCTACAAGGGGCTACAAGGGGTAACTGAAAATGTTTCCTTTTTCCATTTTGTGGCAAATATGTAACAAAATGCCTGTACAGGTGTGTCACTATCTCAGGTAAGGGGCAAAACATTTAAAGAAAATAAAAGGCCAGCAGTGGTCCCGAAAGCATCCTAATAAAAAGGGGGAGATGGCCCAGTGGAGGTTCCAGGGTACACAAATGAACCTTGAAAATCAGTGCATAGATGTCATGCCACTCATGGTGAGAGGTGTCATGCCACTGCGTATAGCTGCCCCATATAGCATATCAATAGAATAAATGGCATTTATACTTTATTTCTCACTGTCCCCACCAATGTCCACCAACATATGGTAGAGATTGCGACAAAAGATAGCCCGGGGGTTATTGGGATTCAGAAATGAATCCGCAGACCTCCTCTTTTGCCGCACTTCTAACAATTTAAACATCTGCTGCTTCTGATGCCCATGTTCATGACCAATGTTTCTGTAGGATGGAGATTATCCACTGAGGAGCTCTTCTGCAGGTTAGAAAGAAAGACAATCAATAACAAATTAATGCATGGAAGATAGATAGATAGAAAAATAGATAGATAGATAGATATATAGATAGATAGATAGATAGATAGATAGATAGATAGATAGATAGATAGATAGATAGATAGATAGATAGATAGATAGATAGATAGATAAATCCGTACTTCCTCCTGGAGAGCCTGGTGGTGACTGGACCTAATGCCGCGTACACACGGTTCGAATTTCCAACAGAAAAAGTCAGATGGGAGCTTTTCTTCGGATATTCTGACCGTGTGTAGGCCCCATCTGACTTTTTCTGTCGGAATTTCCGACGGACTTAGATAGAGAGCAGGTTCTCTATTTTTCCGTCGAAAATTCCGACTGAGGTTTTCCCGTTGGAAAGTTCGACCGTGTGTACACGGCACAAGGCTGTGAAAAGCCTAGTACACACGGGCCAAATGCTGGGTGACATCAGCTAGTTCAATAAAAACCGGCCAACATTTGGCCCGTGTGTATCGCAACCGGTCCGACAGAAGCAGGCCATTCGCTGTTACGCAGCGTCCCAACTTTTTGGGAATTGGGATCAAATTGGGAAATGATTAAAAGCTGACCATCGTAAGCACCCCTGTCAGTGGTAAATGGTTCGCCTTAGCCCTCTAACTTCTACATCTGCAGGACAGCTTGTTCTGTTGAAAAACAACAGTGGTAGGGAGGTCAGTGACCCCCCTAGTGGGGTCAGTGTCTTTACCCCGAGGACGGAGAGCCCTGTGTATGCGCTCCATACCGATCCCCGTGTCCGGTGGTCTGTCCAGGAGTCGGTTAAAGATGCCTGTGACTGCTGGGGCAATCTGGTCTGCTTCGACACTTTCTGGGAGACCCCTAATTCTCAGGTTGTGTCTCCTGCCCCTGTTGTCGAGTTCCTCGACATGGCGTTGAATGTCACGCAGCTGAAGGGTGTGAGAATCCAATCTGTATGCAACCCTCTTGATGGCGGTGTGTTGTACCATCGTCGCGTTCTCAACTCTCTGGACCCTTCCCGCTATGGCCTGTACATCCTGGCGCAGATCCGAAATTGCAGCGGATAACGTATCTTTAATATCCGTCGCCACTACCCAGAGATCCTGGATGCATAGCGGGGAAGCTTGTGTCGGGTGGGATCCCCCCCGGTGCGGGAGCCGGGACCGTTGGGGAAAGCAATATCTCGACATGTTGCTGAGGTGAGGAAGAGGCGGGAAGCAGAGCCGCCATGACAAAGGGGGAAAATTAAGGAAAGAATGCCTAAACAAGAAAAAGAATGCAGTTGCAACAGCTATGAACTGGTAAGCTGCAATATAATAAATGTTTGCTTTTGGGTTTAATACGAATTTATTTGATGAACTCAAAAATCTTAACTTCATGATTCATTTCTCTAAACCAACCCTGCTGCCTTTCACTATCTTGTTCAGCTTCCAAAGTGCTGCCCTTAACCCACGACCCTTTCGGATGTGAATGGGATATATCTTCTTCTTGATGTAAAAAGCTTATGAAAGGGATCTGGGCAAACAATGAATGGATCTGGATCCCGCCACAGTGACACAGACCACCACTAATAACAGAGTGCTGTGTTATTACAGCTAACTACGCTAATGATAGGGTGTTCTGTCATAACACAGATATAAACTAGCGGAAACAAGCGGTTCCATCAGAAGGACGAGCCAGGAACCAGAGCCAAACACTGTATCCCTTGCATCTGCCTTTGTCAGACGGGATATTAGCAATCTGTGTCTTGTCTTTGCACAATGTTAATTGTCATTGAAAAGATCATTAAAGGAACCCTGTTCTTTAGATCACCAACATAACCTAAAGCTACTTCGTATACCCTATTATGTGCTACAACCTCCACCTAAACTCTAAGCAGATGGAAATTAAAGTGAAAAAAAGTCACCCAACAAAATGTGTATTTCTGAAATATGCCGTGTTAAATGCAAATAACTCAATAGTATCTAGTTCTTCAAATCAAATTCGTTATACCCAATACACCTACAAAAGTGAGTACACCCCTCACATTTTTATAAATATTTGATTATATCTTTTTAACCCCAAACACAACTCCAAGACGACCACTGCCTTGTTAAAGAAGCTGAGGGTAAAGGTGATGGACTGGCCAAGCATGTCTCCAGACCTAAACCCTATTGATCATCTGTGGGACATCCTCAAACGAAAGGTGGAGGAGCGCAAGGTCTCGAATATCCACCAGCTCTGTGGTGTCATCATGGAGGAGTGGAAGAGGACTCCAGTGGCAACCTGTGAAGCTCTGGTGAACTCCATGCCCAAAAGGGTTAAGGCAGTGCTGGAAAATAATAGTGGCCAAACAAAATATTGACACTTTGGGCCCAATTTGGACATTTTCACTTAGGGGTGTACTTAATTTTGTTGCCAGCGGTTTAGACATTAATGGCTGTGTGTTGAGTTATTTTGAGGGGACAGCAAATTTACACTGTTATACAAGCTGTACACTCACTACATTACATTGTACAAAAATAGTGTAGCGCTGGGGGAATGAAGAACAATATAATAAAATATATTGTAGGAGAATAAGTGTTGGTGTCTAATGATAATCACACAACAAATAGAGTTCAATACAAATAGGTGATGGAAGTGATACAATCTAGGAAGAGTGAATCAACATGATATAGTACTGTCCCCCAAAATAGCTGGATAAACAGTGAAATCCAAGTTAGAGTGACGGATTCTGCCACAAGATGTAACTTGAAGAAGGCGAAAATCAAAGTATAAGACACTGTTGAGATGATCAAGATGACATCCAAGACTTCAAATGTAATGTAGTAAATGGATACTCTTACCAAATCAGGTGGACACACGTATCGTACGGCAGTGGGTCATAAAGGCTTGAAGCCCCATACACACTATCAGTTTTCCTGCTGGTTTTCTCTTCAGGTTTACCAAAACCATGTAGTACAAGGACCTGCCTGATTGCATTCAAATTGAAACTCTTATGCCGCGTACACACCATCGCTTTCTGCGATGGAAAAATGCGACGCTTTATGTGCTTTAAAAAAACGTCATTTTTCAAACTTCAATTTGAACAACGACGTAGCATACACACCATCGCTTTTTCACAACGCTCTAGCACAGCGCAGTTCCGTCAATCACGCACGACGTCACTATAAAGGGTCGTTTCCATGCGGAAGACGGCCTCTTTTGCTGATATCGTGTTGCTGCGTGTTAGTAAAAGTTTGGTGAGATACGATTCGTGATTTTCAGTGACTGTGCTTTAAATTTCGTTTTCTGTCGTACAGTTTGTCTATTTGTTGTCGGATCTGTGATACAGTGCTTGTACTAAGGACGTATTTGTTTTGGCATTATGTTTTGTGTGCACGGTGCTGTTTAGCAGGTCGTTCTTCAAAGGCCATTCTTTACTTCAGGGCGTAATTTTTAGTCTGATCTGATTTGACGACCGTTTTCTAGCCATGTTGCGGGTACGAACTCGTCGCCGAGATCGTGCTGTGCTTGTTGTTAGGATGTGTGCTGCATCCCAGCGACGGTCCATGAACAGGGTGAGGAGGAGGTTGTGGACCAAGAACTGGTTGCTACGCAGGGACCAGTTCTCTCATATGCCTCTGCTGCGGGAGATCCGAGAAAATAACCCTGATGATTTCAGGAATTTTCTTAGGATGTCTGACCCCGTATTTCAGCAGCTTTTGGCTTTGGTGTCGCCATATATCACCAGGCAGGACACCGTTATGCGGGAAGCCATCACTGCTGAGCAGAGGCTAGTTGCTACGTTGCGCTACCTTGCAACAGGGAGAAGTCTGCAGGACTTGAAGTTCTCGACGGGCATCTCCCCCCAGGCTCTGGGCCTCATAATCCCGGAGACCTGTTCGGCCATCATTCAGGTTCTTCAGGAGGACTATGTTAAGGTAAGTGTTGTTCTTTCAATGGTCAAACTATGTCCCAAAAAAAAAAAAAAAATAACTTTTCTAATATGCTCAGAATGCTCACTTTGTCTCTATGTATGCTGTTCTACACAATTTGTAAAGCCCTACATGTTTATTTAATTTAGCCAACCTGTCCATCATTCTATGTTGTGGCCAAACCCACCTAGCATAGTCCCTATATCCCCGTTTATTTGTGGCCTCCATTGTAGTGCTGCATTTTGTGTGTCCCTATATCCCCGTTTATTTGTGGCCTCCATTGTCCAAACCCCCCCCCCCTAGATTTTTGAACTACATACTAATAATTATTTTTCTTAGTTAGATTTTTTTTGGGGGGTTGTTTCTCATGTGAGAAACTCATCTTGAGCCCCACTCCCCCTAAATATATTTTTTCAACATCAGAGGGGGGTGATTAATATGCTTAAGTGTTCACATGTTATTTTTTAATACTAACCTTTTTTGTGGAATTGTTGGTGGGATCCCTTGTAATTTTAGCTATATTCTGTTCAAAATCTTTGTTTTAATGTATTTTTTATTTTCTTTCTATCCAGTTCCCCACCACGCCACAGGAATGGCAGACTGTGGCAGCGGACTTCTCCCAGCGTTGGAACTTTCCGAACTGCGGAGGAGCCATTGATGGCAAGCACATCCGCATTGTGCCCCCACCCCATAGTGGATCCCATTTCTTCAATTACAAGGGGCTCCACAGCGTTGTTTTGATGGCGGTGGTCTCTGCAAATTACAAGTTCTTGTACGTGGATGTTGGGAAAAATGGCCGGATGTCGGACGGCGGTGTCTTTGCGGAGACGGAGTTCGCCCAACGGCTTCGGTTGGAGGACCTAGGATTGCCACCTGCGGAGGAGAACGAAGAGGGTCTGCCCTTCGTGTTTGTTGCAGATGAGGCTTTTGGTTTGGGTCCCCACCTCATGAGGCCATTTCCCGTACGCACCCTCACCCATGAGAGGAGGGTTTTTAATTATCGGCTGGCCAGAGCAAGACGTGTGGTAGAGAATGCCTTTGGAATCATGGCCAGCCGATTCAGATTGTTTTTAACAGCAATAAACCTGGCGGAATACAAGTGGAATTACATCATCCTATGTTGTTGCATTTTGCACAATTTTTTAAAACGAAATTCACAAACTTACCTGACGGTATTGCCTGATGAGGCTGATGTTGTGGCTCCGGAGCCGGGACATCAGGCTAGCCATAGAGGCTTGGCCCCCCAAACCGCACGTGCAGTGCGTCAATCATATGTGGACTATTTTATGGGGAGGGGGGCCATTGAAATGCCTGATCTTGACTAAAGAATAAAATTTACTTTTTGTTTGATGAAACAGTGTTTATTTTTTTGATTTTATTTATTTGTAAGTTTTGGGGGGTAATGTTTCTTTTTCCTAGGTTCTCATCCAGCCATGTGTTTGGGATGTCATAAATTCCCATGAGTGTTAAATCTTAATAACTCTACAAATATGCCTGAGTAATTGAATGAGTCTGCATTGATACCAATAACTACACACAAATTGTTTGGAGTCCAAAATGTTATTTATTTGTTACTTTTTTCTTTTTGATTAGTACAACAAATAATTTTTTTTTTTTTTTTTGGTCTTTTTTGATTAGTACAAAATATAATATTTTTTTTTTTTTTTTGGTCTTTTTTGATTAGTACAAAATATAATTTTTTTGTTTTTTTTTTGGTCTTTTTTGATTCGTCCAAAATATAATTTTTTTATTTTTTTTTGGTCTTTTTTGATTAGTACAACAAATAATTTTTTTATTTTTTTTTTGGTCTTTTTTGATTCGTCCAAAATATAATTTTTTTATTTTTTTTTTGGTCTTTTTTGATTAGTACAAAATATCATTTTTTTATATTTTTTTTGTCTTTTTTTTGATTAGTACAACAATTTTTTTTTTTTTTGTTTTTCAAATTCAAGGAAAAAATAAAATACACAAACAATTAAACCCTCCCCAAAACATTAATAAAATTTTTAAGCTGCCGTTCCAGCGTCTTTGCTTTGTGGCGTATTTCACGGCAGGCCAGACGTATGTCCTCGACTTGGGCCCTGCAGGTGAGAACCTCGCCGATGAGGAGCTGGGCACTATACGTGTCCAGTCCCTGACCAGCCCGATTTCCTCCTGAAATGTGGAACCAAAACATGTGTTAAAAGATTGTATGCCTATATCTATATTCACAGAAAATGTGGTAGATGTTACTTTACCGGATGTTGAGGCAGGTTCCTCTTCCTCTACATCCCTCGGGGGTGTGGCTTGATTGGCTTGTGCCTCCTGCCTTTCTGCTTCATTGTGCCCTACAAGATTGAAGAAAGGGAAAACATGAGGTTCAAACATTACGAGCGGCCTGAAATGACACCCAAAAATTACTAAATTATAAACAAAAGGTCAATATTGTTGATTTTTAAACAATTATCAAGAAAATAGACCAGTATTTAATCCATTCACAAAGTAATGTCAAATCAGTTAACCCAATTTTTCAGTTTAGATATGTAAGCTAAACAAGTCTCCCCTGGATCTGCTCACCCCTGTGTGTGACCCAACATAGGTTGTGATTGTGACAAACAATTGTGCTACTGAGTACACATGTTCAATAAAAAAAGGAGTAGCAAACGCTCCTTTTTGTGAATCTCAAGGTATTTACGTTTCTTCTAAAATAAGCTGAAACACATTTCCATCAATTCCAGAATTGAATACACCTTTTTTTTAAGCCCCAAAAATGTCACAACTTTCATATTTGTGTCGACTAATTGGTCATAGGAGTCGTCGTTCATTCGCCCACAATTCCTAAATTTACGATTTTTGTTCAGATACAGTGCTTCAACTCCCCTTTGCACATGCAAACTAGGCATGATGCCATTTCTCATTAATATGGTCTTGGATTATTGAAAGTCAGCGAATGAACGACGACTACGACGACTGCATCATGCGTCCACATTCATAATATTCATTTTATGGTCAACCTGCAAAAAAAAAATAAATGGCACAAAGAACACACCAAAATAATTAATACACATGGAAAAAACTTACTTCTTCTTCGAATCACCCTATTAATTCTGTAAAGTTGGTGGGGTTCCCTTTTTTTTAAATCCGACCACCTTTTGCGCAGGTGCTCTCTGCTCCTGGTTTTCCCAAACTTCCGCTGGAGCCTACGGATGACCTTCTCCATAATTTGGGCTTTGACTTTATTGGGATGCATGTAGGGGCCATGCTTGGCATCATAGTCCTCCCTCCTCAATATGGTGACCATCTCCACCATTTCATGAAAACTCATATTGGAGGTTCTGCAGCGGAATCTGCGGCGTGGTTGGGCCTGGCCTGCCTCCTGGCTTGAGCTAGAATACACCTCCATGTTGTCCATCTTTTCTCACTCACCAAACGACAGAGAAGGGGCGTGGAAAGGACGATACCGAACGTCAGGGGCGGGGTGTCGTGCGGAGCGTCACGCGTGCGTAGTGTAAAAGGGATGGGACGTGTTTGGAAACGGCCTGCATAGTCTGTGGAAGAAGGCGTAAATCACGATCTTTCCTAACGACGAGACGTAAGTTTTTTATTCCGACTTTATTATAGTGAAAAGGGAATGAGTTTGTGGGCTAGTTAGGGGAAGTAAGCTAGTGGCTTTAATTACATTATGTTTTGGCTTCTGTTTCATGTGCAGAAAGAATGGATCCCTTCAAGGATGCGGAGTTCCTGACAGAATTCATACAAAAATGGAAGGAACATCCTGTTCTGTGGCAAACCAAAAGCACAATAAATAAAAACAAAGATGCCAGGGAGAAAGCTAGACAGAGCATGCTTGTTTTTCTGAAAACAAGGGTCCCCAACGCCACAACAGCCACTGTGAAAAGCAAAATAAATTCCATCAGGGGCACCTACAGGGCCCAACGGGTCCAAGTCCTGGCCTCAATGAGGTCTGGGGCTGCAGCTGACTCCATATACAAACCAACCCTGTGGTACTATAGTCAGCTGCAGTTCCTGGACGACCACATTGAGACCAGGGCATCCATGTCTACCCTTCCCCCAAGAGGTAGCTCCCAGCTTCCCAGCAGCCAATCCTCCAGTGTTCCCTGCAGACAAGAGCAGGCAAGCTCGGAGGAAGAGGAAGAGTTCCTGGAGGACCCCAATTGTGAGCCATGGAGAATGGTATGTGTTTTTTGTATGAATTTAGTTAGTATATGACAAGTATAGTAATAATGGTAAATGTATGTTACTATTGTTCTAAATTCTATGTGAATCTCGTAAGTTTAGGGATAGGATCAATAGTCAGTAGTGGGAAAACATGATGGGGTAAAAATGGGCAAATTAATAATGTTTATGAAGGAGTGGGTGGCATTTTCAGATAGGCCAGTAGGGGGGAGTAACGCAATACACCTGCAAGGGGTCCCAGATGGAAGACACCCTTTTTGAGTACTATCTAGTTGACACTAAATTGAATAAAATAATTTTTGGGGAAAAGGCCACTTATTTGCTAAATTAGGCATGCAACAACCCACATAATTCCAGGGGGACCATGTCTGAAGGTGTTTAAGGGGCCACATAATTAGGGATGGCGACCCTGTGTGTAATATATATTGACATTCAATTTGCATCACTCATGATTGTAAAAATGTGTGTGATTAATGACAAACACAAATAACATATGTTCCTTTTTTTGATACACAGGCAGACCCAAGCCAGGAAGAGCCAGGGCCCACAGGGAGCCAGGAAGAGCCAGGGCCCACAGGGAGCCAGGAAGAGACAGGGCCCACAGGGAGCCAGGAGGAGCCAGGGCCAACTGCAAGGCAGGAGGTGGCAGAGCCCACTGTGAGCCAGGAGGTGGCAGGCCCCAGTGGGACCCAGGAGGCACGCCGGCGGGATACCATCTCCCGGATCCCTCCATTCCGCAATCCCAATAAACGGCTCAGGAGTATGCGACAAATGGAGGAGGAGACCCAGGGCCTGCTTCGCCAAGCTACTGCAGCCATCCGAGAGCCACCCAGTGAAGTTGAGGGGTTCGCAGCGCTCATTGCAGCCAAGATGTACAATCTGGAGCAGAGCCAGCGTGTGCGCTGCGAACTCCTCATCTTCCAAGCCATAACCATGGCATCCCTGGGGCAGCTCGATGACGACACCCACATTGTGCGGATTGCTCCTCCTGTCCTTGCTGCTCCTCCTGCTCCTGCTCCTGCTCCTGCTCCTGCTCCTGCACCTGCTCCTCCACCTCATGAGGCTGCTCTGGCTCCTGCCACCTCATCTCCTCCAGGAACCCAGCCCCCAAGGACTCGGGCTACAGGGAAGGCTGCAGGGAAGACTGCAGGGAAGGCTGCTGGGAAGAAAAAGGCCAAGAAATAATACGGTGCCCCTGATGGAATTTTAATGTGGACTCACAGGCTGTATTTGTGGCTTCGGGGACCCTTGTTTTCAGAAAAAATCAAGCATGCTCTAAAGTGCTGCCTACCTTGGCATCTTTGTTTTTATTATGTTGTGTTTTTGGGTTGCCACCTTTTTTTTTTGAAATTTTTAGGAAGACTAAAATAAATGTTAATTTTTCAGCCAAATTTCAACATGTTTCTTTATTGTAGATTTGAGAGATCATTATTGAGTGGGCAGACCCATTACAAAATAAATAATGAAAACATTAACAAGGTAAAAAAACATGCTTGTGGGTGAGTTAACTAAAAAATTAGGTTGTTGCAGACACTTCACACACTCCTAAATAAACACAAAATAGAGATTATTAATCAAATTGGTGACAAAAATTAAAAAAAAAAAAAAAAGGTGGACCAATATACAGGGAGTGCAGAATTATTAGGCAAATGAGTATTTTGACCACATCATCCTCTTTATGCATGTTGTCTTACTCCAAGCTGTATAGGCTGGAAAGCCTACTACCAATTAAGCATATTAGGTGATGTGCATCTCTGTAATGAGAAGGGGTGTGGTCTAATGACATCAACACCCTATATCAGGTGTGCAGAATTATTAGTCAACTTCCTTTCCTTTGGCAAAATGGGTGAAAAGAAGGACTTGACAGGCTCAGAAAAGTCAAAAATAGTGAGATATCTTGCAGAGGGATGCAGCACTCTTAAAATTGCAAAGCTTCTGAAGCGTGATCATCGAACAATCAAGCGTTTCATTCAAAATAGTCAACAGGGTCGCAAGAAGCGTGTGGAAAAACCAAGGCGCAAAATAACTGCCCATGAACTGAGAAAAGTCAAGCGTGCAGCTGCCAAGATGCCACTTGCCACCAGATTGGCCATATTTCAGAGCTGCAACATCACTGGAGTGCCCAAAAGCACAAGGTGTGCAATACTCAGAGACATGGCCAAGGTAAGAAAGGCTGAAAGACGACGACCACTGAACAAGACACACAAGCTGAAACGTCAAGACTGTGCCAAGAAATATCTCAAGACTGATTTTTCTAAGGTTTTATGGACTGATGAAATGAGAGTGAGTCTTGATGGGCCAGATGGATGGGCCCGTGGCTGGATTGGTAAAGGGCAGAGAGCTCCAGTCCGACTCAGACGCCAGCAAGGTGGAGGTGGAGTACTGGTTTGGGCTGGTATCATCAAAGATGAGCTTGTGGGGCCTTTTCAGGTTGAGGATGGAGTCAAGCTCAACTCCCAGTCCTACTGCCAGTTTCCGGAAGACACCTTCTTCAAGCAGTGGTACAGGAAGAAGTCTGCATCCTTCAAGAAAAACATGATTTTCATGCAGGACAATGCTCCATCACACGCGTCCAAGTACTCCACAGCGTGGCTGGCAAGAAAGGGTATAAAAGAAGAAAAACTAATGACATGGCCTCCTTGTTCACCTGATCTGAGCCCCATTGAGAACCTGTGGTCCATCATCAAATGTGAGATTTACAAGGAGGGAAAGCAGTACACCTCTCTGAACAGTGTCTGGGAGGCTGTGGTTGCTGCTGCACGCAATGTTGATGGTGAACAGATCAAAACACTAACAGAATCCATGGATGGCAGGCTTTTGAGTGTCCTTGCAAAGAAAGGTGGCTATATTGGTCACTGATTTGTTTTTGTTTTGTTTTTGAATGTCAGAAATGTATATTTGTGAATGTTGAGATGTTATATTGGTTTCACTGGTAAAAATAAATAGTTGAAATGGGTATATATTTGTTTTTTGTTAAGTTGCCTAATAATTCTGCACAGTAATAGTCACCTGCACACACAGATATCCCCCTAAAATAGCTAAAACTAAAAACAAACTAAAAACTACTTCCAAAAATATTCAGCTTTGATATTAATGAGTTTTTTGGGTTCATTGAGAACATGGTTGTTGTTCAATAATAAAATTAATCCTCAAAAATACAACTTGCCTAATAATTCTGCACTCCCTGTATATATTTAAAATGTTTAAGATGGAAGATACAACTAAATAACAGAACACAAACATAAACATTATCAAACAAGAAAGAAACTAATTAAAAGCTTGTCATAACTATGTAACAAGATCAGCCGCAACAAACGTCCATTTCTGGGTAGCAGTTAAAAGCAGGGGTTAAAGAAGCGCTTTATTTTCTTGTCTATAAGCTGAAAAACACCTTAAAGCGGGGGTTCACCCTTAGAGGGCACTTTTCCCCCTTCGCTTCCTGCTCGTTATTACTAGGGGAATCGGCAATTTATTTAAAAATATGTGCAGTACTTACCCGTTTACGAGATGCATCCTCTCCGTCGCTTCCGGGTATGGGCTTCAGGAATGGGCGGTCCTTCTTGATTGACAGGTTTCCGAGAGGCTTCCGACGGTCGCATCCATCGCGTCACGATTTTCCGAAAGAAGCCGAACGTCGGTGCGCAGGCGCAGTATAGAGCCGCACCGACGTTCGGCTTCTTTCGGCTACGAGTGACGCGATGGATGCGACCGTTGGAAGCCTCTCGGAAGGCTGTCACTCAAGAAGGAACGCCGGCTCCCGAAGACCCATACCCGGAAGCGACGGAAGAAGATGCAGCTCGAAAACGGGTAAGTACTGCACCTATTTTAATATAAATAGCCGATTCCCCTAGACCGAACGAGCAGGAAGCTAAGGGGAGATTTTTTTTTTTTTTTTAAATGGGTGAACTCCCGCTTTAACGAATGTGCTGATTCCATTCTGAACAGTCGTTTTACATGAATGAGCACTGCCGTCTCCTAACTTGCTTCTGAGCATGTGCGGGCTTAAATCGACGTTTTTACGTACACACGGTCAATGTTTAGAACACAGAAAACGACGTCGGCCAAAAACGACACATAAAATTGAAGCATGCTTGAATTTTTTTCTGTCGTTTTTTAGAAGACATAAAACGACGTTTTTGCCTACACACGGTCAATTAAATTGACGTTTTTGAAAATGACGTTTTTTTCCATCGCAGAAAGCGATGGTGTGTACGCGGCATTAAGGTTTGACCTCATATTAGATGGTTTTGGTAAACCTGAAGAGAAAACCATCAGGAAAACTGATAGTGTGTATGGGGCTTGAGAGTGTCACTACTCAGGGCTCCAAAGTTGTACAGACCAGGAGAGAACCAGGTGGTAAGTTGATCCCGGGAAAAGGTCCAACGGAAGAAGTTTACCAAGGTAACATTGTTCTCATCAGAATCCAAGGTGAGGAAAGGAACAAAAAGCAAAAAGGGGTTCCATATGGTGCAGGTCAAACATGGAAGATTTATTCAAAATCCAACATACATTACAACATGATGTGTAAAAAGTATAAAAAGTGATCACGAATCGAATAGAAGCAATGTGGGAAGCAAGAAGTTAGCTGCCCCTTTTTTTGGGCCAGCTAACTTTTTGCTTCCCACATTGCTTTTATACTTTTTACACATCATGTTGCGATGTATGTTGGATTTTGAATAAAATAAATCAACAAATTGTGTATCACATTCACCACTGTTTTATCCCCTTCGTGACCAGAGCATTTTTTTGCTATTCAACGCTGTGCTACTTTAACTGGTAATTACGCGGTCATGATGCAACACTGTACACAAATAAAATTGATATAATTTATTTTCACACGAATAGAGCTTTCTTTTAATGGTATTTGATCACCAGTCGGTTTTCTATGTTAAGTAAATACCGAAAATTTAGAAAATAAAAACAATATTCTACTTTCTGTTATAAATTATACCCAATAAAATTTCTTCATAAATTTTGGAAAAAATGTAAATATGAAATATTTCATATTGGACAAAAAAAGCCCACAGAAACCATGGCGTTATTCCTTGTGCCAATATGGCGGCATACTACATTGATTTACATTATATCCTCTGTGGACATTGAAGAATTTATTTAAAATAATGTAACATACACCATGTACACTCTTTGAAATTAGAGGCAATGTACATACTTTTTAGCAGCCCATGTATTGAAATGCTACGACTTTTCTTCTCCCCAACTGCTTGAAGTACTCCACACTTCTGGGTATGTAGAATACCTGCTTAGTAGGGCTGCGCATCTTCACCGGTCTCACGATTCGATGCGATTACGATTATCAAGTCCACGATTCGATTCGATTCGATTCCGCGATGCATCACGATGCATCAAGATTACTACACGCGTTTTCATCGAAAAAATTCAAGCAGTCAGATTTTTTTTCAATTATCTGGTCTTAAAAAAAAAATAAAAAAAACTCTGCACGTAGCAAAGTGGAAACACAAACAACTTAAAGAAGAGCTCCAGACTGACCCCAAAATACTACAAGAGAGGGTCAGAGACTGCAGACATGATACAAGAGAGGGTCAGAGACTGCAGACATGATACAAGAGAGGGTCAGAGACTGCAGACATGATACAAGAGAGGGTCAGAGACTGCAGACATGATACAAGAGAGGGTCAGAGACTGCAGACATGATACAAGAGAGGGTCAGAGACTGCAGACATGATACAAGAGAGGGTCAGAGACTGCAGACATGATACAAGAGAGGGTCAGAGACTGCAGACATGATACAAGAGAGGGTCAGAGACTGCAGACATGATACAAGAGAGGGTCAGAGACTGCAGACATGATACAAGAGATGGACTGCAGACAATGTCCTCATAACGTCCCCCCAAACGACTATGTATGCCATTCCATAAATTATGGTTTATGTATAGTGTCTAATTGTCTTAGTGATTGATTCACATCACAACTTCAATGATCCCTTTTTTTCTGTTTTATGATTCCTGGTTTTGCTCATTACTGCCCCACACATGCAGTGCAAAATCAAAAAAGTGTACAAAAAAGGGGATCAATTTCAAATCAATGAAGTTGTGATGATAATCAATCACCAAGACAATAAGGCATACATAAACCATAATTAATGTTGAAATGGCATTGTCATGCAATGAGGTCACTTTAATGTTTTCATAATATGGCAAATTTTCAGTTCACATAATGGTGCATCAGATTTATGATATACTGTATAATATGTTATATTATCACTAGTAGTCAGTGGCGGCTGGTGCTCAATGTTGAGGGGGCGCAAAAAAAAAAAAAAAAAAACATCAAACGCCACCGCTGGGCCCATCAAACGCCACCGCTGGGCCCATCAAACGCCACCGCTGGGCCCATCAAACGCCACCGCTGGGCCCATCAATTGCAGCTACTGTGCCCATCAAATGCCACCACTGTGCCCATCAAATGCCACCACTGTGCCAAACACAGCCACTGTGCCCATTTATTGCTGCCACTACTATGCCCATTTATTGCTGCCACTACTATGCCCATTTATTGCTGCCACTACTATGCCCATTTATTGCTGCCACTACTGTGCCCATTTATTACTGCCACTACTGTGCCCATTTTCTGCTCCCAGTGTGCCCATTTTCTGCTCCCAGTGTGCCCTTTTTCTGCTCCCAGTGTGCCCTTTTTCTGCTCCCAGTGTGCCATTTTTCTGCTCCCAGTGTGCCCATTTATTGCTGCCAGTGTGCCCATCTATTGCCGCTACTGTGCCCCATTAAATTCTGCCAGTGTGCAATGTACCTGATGATGATGACTCTCGAGCAGCCTGTCAGTGGAACTGGGACAGAGGACAACCGCGCTGTCTGGCATCTCGGGTCTTCCGCAGCAGCTGAGGCAGCCTGTGTGTGCACACTGCACACAGCGTGAGGTGAGCCAAGGAGGAAGGCTCTGGGGAGTTCACTCGGGAGCGATCGTTGGGGATACACAGACACTCACTCCACGTGTCTCCCATGTTGACGCCGCTGGGCGGCTGGGGATGCTGTCAGCGAGGGGGGCGGGATGCCCACGGCTCCTTCCAGTTCGTCGAGGGGCGGGAAAAGAGGCGCGGCTACCGTCTAAGACACTTGGCCGCTTTGAGTTTATCGGGGGCAGGGAAAAAAGGCGCCTTCGGCTGTTCTCACTTCTTTGGCAGGGGAAATAGCGGCGCGCAGGTGA
This sequence comes from Rana temporaria, assembly GCF_905171775.1. NCBI lineage: Eukaryota > Metazoa > Chordata > Amphibia > Anura > Ranidae > Rana > Rana temporaria. The sequence continues at coordinate 34,956,603 of NC_053490.1, forward strand.
CGTCATCGCATAATCGATTATTGCAAGTCGTAGCATCGATGCAGAATCGCCGGCGGTGGAATCTCGATGCATCGATGCTACGATTATATTCAACAGCCCTACTGCTTAGCCACTAAATGCTGGGGTTCCTATTGCCGTCTCACTTCAGGACATAGCAGGTAACTGCTTTGGATATCCCCCACCAACACACACTAACACACAGTGAATTAAATATTCGTTTACTTCTGAAAATAGAATCCCTCAGATAATGGACAAATAAAAAAATGTAAACATTAAAAATTATGAATGAATAAATATGCAATTAGGAACATGTCCTCAGAGATAGAATCAGTACCATCGTGATACATTCAAAAACATATCTCCAGAGACAGAATCAGGAGTTTCAATCCTTCTTTAACACTGTGCAATGTTACTGTTGCTGTTACTGTTACTGGCAGTTTTCCACATGACTAAGCCCCCCAAAGTGGTGTGAAACATGTCAGCTTTTCATTGATCCTGTGCCTATGATGTCTTTGTACCAGAAGATTTTTTAAACCGTCTTCAATAAAGGTGTCAACAGAGTGCGGCTGTCCAGTCTTTTCTTCGATTTGCTCCACAACGTAGTTACCACTTAAAGTGGAGGTTCACCCAAATAACATCTATATCAGACCAACTTCTTTATACTTCTAACATGTACAGTCCGCATTTTTTTTTTTTAGGCTGTACATACCTTATAATCTATATTTGCAATCCGGCTTCCGGGTACTTCTTCCCGCGGGAGTAGGCGTTTCTATGCTGAGGAGGAATCTCATCTGGGAGGTCTCCCAGATGATTGACATCCTTTCAGAAAAAGTTCCACCCGGCGGATAAGGCTCCGCCCCCCATATTGTGTAGGTGCGTCACGAGTCACGGCGTTTCCGAAGGAACACGAACATGCAGAGCTGCGAGTCTGCGCACCGACTTGGAGCCGTGTAGAGCTGACTGCGCAGGCGCCGTATAGAGCCGACTCGCAGCTCTGCATGTTCGGCTTCTTTCGGAAACGCCGTGACTCGTGACGCGCCTATGCAATATGGGGGGGCGGGGCCTTATCCGCCGGGTGGAACTTTTTCTGAAAGGACGTCAATCATCTGGGCGACCTCCCAGATGACATTCCTCCTCAGCATAGAAACACCTACTCCCGTGGGGAGAAGTACCCGGAGGCCGGATTGCAAATATAGATTATAAGGTATGTACAGCCTAAAAAAAAAAAAATGCGGACTGTACATGTTAGAAGTGTAAAGAAGTTGGTCTGATATAGATGTTATTTGGGTGAACCTCCGCTTTAACTGATACAGGAATGCTGGGGTCGCTGGGACTTTTTCTTTGTTTTCTTTGTCTGAATTTCTCACTTCCTGTTCCTCCTCAGTAAGCTGTTCTGGCTGCCTAACCACCACTCGGATGATGGTGGCAAGCTTACTGAGGAGAAACAGGAAGTGAGAAATTCAGACAAAGAAAAAAACCATTTAGAAGGGAAATCGAAGGAAAAGGTAAGTGAACCAACAATGCACTAGCTTAAAGGAACCTATTTAGAAAATAAAAATGAACCTTTACAACCCATTTATCTGCCTATATTAACGCTGTCTGCAGGATATCAGAGACTACCCCTGTCACCATCCCTTTCAGGCAAGATTCCTCCATACCCTTCCTCCCAGGTTCAAGACATCCATCAAAGAAACTAGCTTCTAAAGTCCAGTTTCCATTTAAAGGGACACACTTGTGCCAAATTTCTCCCTGCCCCCCTCTTTGTGCTAAAACAACCCCTTTTTGTCACCTGAAGTCCTTAAAAGTGACTCTTCACACTAACCTTGCCTATTAAAGGGGAGCTCTGTTGGTTACTTTACCATCACTTGGATAACTCAGTTTCTTCTCAAAGAGACCCTTTTGTACACTTTTATCATGGAAACGTGATAGTTTATATTTTTTGGGTTGTATTCAATATGTGCAAAGAGAGATCACACAAATACTTATACGTATAACAGATACAGACAATAAATAATAGAAAATATAACAAGGATACTTCACTAAAGATGCTGTTTCCACCACAGGTCCCCCATGATAACATGGCCGATAACCAGATCAGACGCATGCTAAATGGCAGTTCTGAGGTGAGACAGTTAGTGCAAGTTCTAGCTGTAGTACATACAGTATAGGACTTGAATGTAAAGAAATTGTCAACCCACCCCCATCCAAGTAAAATGACCTTCTAAGGAATGTAGCACATAAATGAAAGAGAATAGTGGGCTGGCTTGTCCATATAGTCAGTTTACAATGACATCCCTATAGCATGAAGTCATTTACGGTAACTAGACTTTGGACGCTTGCTTTCTTAGGTATTGTAAAACAACTAAACAACTGTAAATAAGGAAATCTGAAATATGTAATTTTCCCATCATGCACCAACATATGGGCCCCAACTAGCCGGCAGAAGAGTCTTCCACATGTTTATGTTAACTTATGGGGCATTTACATGCCTACATTTCTGAGAGTTAAACCCTGACTCTTCTCCCTGAGAGCCCTGTTTTTTTTTCTTTTGATTTGCACATTTAGGTAAATTCTTTCCGTTTGGGAGCTAGCATTTACATCTTTAGTCCTGCAGGATGGGTGGGTGTGGCTTAAAGTGTTAAGCCTCGTACACACAAACAGTCCATCCGATGAGAACGGTCTGAAGGACCGGTGTCATCGATGAAGCTGACTGATGGTCCATCGCGCCCACACACCATCGGTTAAATAACTGATCGTGTCAGAACGCGGTGACATAAAACACAACAGCGTGCTGAAAAAAATGAAGTTCAATGCTTCCAAGCATGCGTCGACTTGATTCTGAGCATGCGTGGATTTTTAACCGATGGTTGTGCCTACTAACGATCGGTCTTGACCTATCGGTTAGGAATCCATCGGTTAAATTTAAAGCAAATTGGCTTTTTTTTAACCAATGGTTAAATAACTTATGGGGCCCACACACGATCGGTTTTGACCAATGAAAACGGTCCATCAGACCGTTGTCCTCTGGTTAACCTATCGTGTGTACGAGGACTTACTGTATTGTGTTATATTGCCTTTTCTCTGTGGTGTTTTGCCATTTGACCTTTGGCCTGTTTTGCCATTTTTATTGACATCAATACAAGTCAAGTATTTACCTCACCAGTGTTTGTGTGTTTATCCTATTTGTGCTATCCAGGGGGTCGCCTAGCCAAGGTATTTTGGTGGTGTCAGCAGGGATAGCACTTTACTCTGGCTCAGTAGTGAACAGGGTACCCAGAATTATCAGCGGCTCCTACGGGGATAGCAAGGACCGGATTTACCAGTAGGCACTGTAGGCATGTACCTACAGGAACCCTTCCTAGAGGGGTGCCCATCTGTAATAGTTTTTTTTTGTATTACATTTTTATTAACCCTTTCGCTGCCAGGCCCATACGTTGCATGACCTTGACAGCAGGGGTTTCACACATAATCCAGTGCTGAAGCCACAGGGATTGTGTGTAAAACTGACAGGCTGACCCCTGCCTGTCAGGTGGAAGCATTTGGGCGACTGCGCTGCCACCCGATTGCTTCCCAAATGCGCTACACATGTAACATACACTTTTTTTTTTTTTAATAACACAACTTTTTATTCATATGCCAAATTTGTCCTTTCATTTAGTGTATTATAATTTTTAATAGCAGTATCTGTAACCACAAACACACTACGTCCTGCAGGGATAAAATAGCACAGGAATAAGGGGATTTATACCACAGTCTTTTTAGACTAAGGTAAAATGGCGATGGTGACTATATCACCATATGTCTACAATTATTATAATACCTGGGCTTCGGTCCCCAATATCCAACCAAACATGGCCACCATGTGTATCTACTAGGGCAGGGCTCAAAATGTCAAGTCCTGAGCTACTAGCCAGGCCTCAAGAGTTACTCGCCACCAGTTGCCCCACCTAATTCATACACTGCCCTGCACCCAATTGCACCCGTAAACACGCCCTCGTAGATTATCTCATGGAATGACAATGTTTTATGCAGAATCAAGTTACAAAATGCAATATTACCAACAACAACTTTAACAAAATGGGACAGGGCACTGGGGGCAGACCAGAGGGACAGGGCACTGGGGGCAGACCAGAGGGACAGGGCACTGGGGGGCAGACCAGAGGGACAGGGCACTAGAACTGGGTCTCTTCCCCATTCTCTTGCTGTCTCCTCTGCAACTCCCATCCATCCTCTCTCTCCCATTCATCTCATCACCAGGAGCCTGTGTGTGCGGCTCCACGCTTGCATGTCCCCACTTCCCCCTTTTATTCAGGCTGGCATAGAGGAGAGGAGCTGCAGCACAGCGGGAGGGAGTACAATCCAGCGCTGAGATCCACACAACTGCACAGCCATTGACACCATAGCACAGCGCACACTGACAGCGCACAGCACACATTGAGACCAGTCTGTTCACAGTGCTCAGGCTAAACTGTTGGACACTTACATAGAGCACAAGGAGAAGAAAACTGCACAAACTAGAAGGCTGCCACTCTCATGTCAGGGCAACTTTCAGTGAGCGCTGCACCGGAGTGGTAATTTTTGCAATCCTCCACCTCACTCATTACTTTCTGCTCTCCAGCTACATTGGTCGGGGCCCGGGGGAGGGGGGCAGGCTCAGAGAGGTCATACTGTAAGGTCCCATGGCTTAATGAGAATTGTAAGGAGAGCACCTGTGTACTGCTCTGCCTGTGCGCGGCTCACCAGACTACTTTTCCCGAGCATGCACCTTTCCTCTTCGGCCGCCAATCTCATCGGGACTCTAAGTGTAGGCACAGATTGGAGGGAGATTGGTCATCAGGGCCGGCGCTACCACTAGGCGAGTTAAGCAACCGCTTAGGGCGCACGGCCGCCTAGGGCGCCTGGCCGCTGATTAGTCTACTCCCGAGTCCCACACATATGTCAAGCAGCGCCGCCGCCCCCCCATCCCCAATCCCCCCCCAGCGCGGCTCTCCGCTCTGGCATACTGTGTCCGCTCTCCGCTCTGGTGTGTGTCCAGAAATCCCTTCTCTAAATCATGATGACACATCAGCTACACACTGCTCCCGAGTCCCGCCCCTCCTGTGCTCTCCGTCCTATCCACCTCCAGCATTGCTGCCCTGAATAGTTACACACTTCTCCCGAGTCCCGCCCCTCCTGTGTGCTCCGTCCTATCCACCTCCAGCATTGCTGCCCTGAATAGTTACACACTTCTCCCGAGTCCCGCCCCTCCTGTGCGCTCCGTCCTATCCACCTCCAGCATTGCTGCCCTGAATAGTTACACACTTCTCCCGAGTCCCGCCCTCCTGTGCGCTCCGTCCTATCCACCTCCAGCATTGCTGCCCTGAATAGTTACACACTTCTCCCGAGTCCCGCCCCTCCTGTGAAGAGGGAAGATTAAAATCTAGCAGCCACACCGAAAAACTGCTGCATGAACCAGTGAGCACATGGGGAGTGGGGACCATTCCAAGTGAGTGAGCTCTTTCACTGCTCCCTTCTCTCTCTCCCTGATCCCCCCTCTCTCTCCCTGACCCCCTATCTCTCTCCCTGACCCCCTATCTCTCTCCCTGACCCCCCTCTCTCTCCCTGATCCCCCCTCTCTCTCCCTGATCCCCCCTCTCTCTCCCTGACCCCCTATCTCTCTCCCTGACCCCCTATCTCTCTCCCTGACCCCCTATCTCTCTCCCTGACCCCCCTCTCTCTCCCTGATCCCCCCTCTCTCTCCCTGACCACCCCTCTCTCTCTCTCTCCCTGACCACCCCTCTCTCTCCCTCCCTGACCACCCCTCTCTCCCTCCCTGACCAGCCCTCTCTCCCTCCCTGACCACCCCTCTCTCTCTCTCCCTGATCATCCCTCTCTCTCCCTGATCATCCCTCTCTCTCCCTGATCCCCCCTCTCTCTCCCTGATCCCCCCTCTCTCTCCCTGATCCCCCCTCTCTCACCCTGATCCCCCTCTCTCACTGGCCCCCCTCTCTCCTTAACCCCCTCTTTCTCCCTGACCCCCCACTCTCCCTGATTTTCCCATCTCTCTCCCTGACCCCCCTCTCTCTCCCTGACCCCCGTCTCTCTCCCTGACCCCCTATCTCTCTCCCTGACCCCCCCTCTCTCCCTGATCCCCCTCTCACTCCCTGACCCCCCTCTCACTCCCTGACCCCCCTCTCTCTCCATGACCCCCTCTCTCTCCCTGATCCCCCCTCTCTCTCCCTGATCCCCCCTCTCTCTCCCTGATCCCCCCTCTCTCTCCATGACCCCCCTCTCTTCCTGATACCCTTGTCTCTCTCTTTCTTAGCAAGCACTGGAAGTAGCTTTACTCCAGTCTGTTTATCTCCTGTTTCAACTCCTTCCTTACCATCATCTACCTATACATTGATGTATAACAGAAATACTTGATTAACGTTATCCTCTTAAAGTGGTATTAAAGCAAAGCAAAATATTTATTATACTGGCAGCTTACCCATTCTTAGATGGGTGGCTGCATTCTTTTTTTTTTTTCTTGCTTTTAGGTTTTCTTTTTTATATTCACCTGGTGATCCTGCTAGTAAGTCTATTGTTTTTCAAAAGAACGAGCCATCTTGCAGATGTAGCAGTTAGAGGGTTGAATCAAACCATTTAAACTGGCAAAGGGGGTGGAGTTTGGGGCGGACCCAGAGGGGGCGGCAAAATTAGATTTTGCCTAGGGTGTCAAAATCCCTTGCACCGGCACTGTTGGTCATGCAGCCCTGTCATCACTCGCCCCCAGCTTAAATCCACTCGCCAAATGCTAGTAGGCGAGTGGAAATTTTGAGGGCTGCACTAGGGGATGGTCTTCTGTCCCCAGATCACACCAAACATGGCCGCCGTAATACTGAACACAGGTTACATTTACTAGAGCACATGGGCTTCTAAACCCACATGGCGCGGCCACAATGGCAACCGGTGATACTCTGTGTGGGTCTCTGAGGTATTGCCGAATCCCGGGTTGCGATGTCTGGTGGCGAGTCTTACGGGTCGCCGAACGTGTCCTATAGCGTCTAGGGGTGCTCATGCCGTGCCCACATGAGTAGAGAGGTGTCCGGTGACCAGGTCAGGGCGAGCCAGGCCGGGAGCTCCTGTAGTGCACGTCTTCACTCGGCCATTGCCAGGCCACACCCCCCACGGCCGGGATTTCTGACGGGGAAAACTGCGATGAGAGCTTTTGGCCGGGAATCCCGACCGTGTGTATGCTCCGTCGCAGTTTTTCCGACGGGAAAACTGCCAAAAACGTCCGGCAAAAAAAGAGAACTGGCTCTCTTTTTTCCCGTTAGGATTCCCAACTGACTTTTTCCCGTCAGAAATCCTAGCCGTGTGTACGGGTCATAAGAGTTAATATGGGAAAATGGTGTCTCCATTGATGCTTTATCACCAATTCTTGTTTCCCTAATGACCCCAAATTTTCTAAATCCAATTGTCATTGGGACAGAAAGTGAGGTGAAATCTTCTGAACAGTGGCACAGACAGCAAAACAAATGTTACAGGGGTGATAACCCTTCCCTATGTTATCCAAAAAGCTTAAAAAAATGTATTTATTTTTGGCTGGAGCTACACTTAAAAATTGTACCTGTTCCAACTTACAAACAGATTCAACTTAAAGCGAAGGTTCACCATAAATAACAACACTATGTTATCGTGAGCACCGCACCACATACATATGCCAAAAGTTTTTTTTAGCTCATTTAAATACCGTGAAATAGCCTTTTTAAAGTTGGACTTCCGGTCTTTCCTCCCGCGGGAGTAGGCGTCTCCCCGGCGCCGCAGTGTTCACTGGGAGCTCTCCGTAATGTCTCCTGGGAGCAGAGCTGCCCGTTGTGATGGCAAACTAGGATGTTTACGGTGCAGGACGCGGTAAACACTGCACATGCGCAGGAAAGAGTGGTGAATGCAAGGAGACGCTGATGTGAATTCCGCTTCCAGGAAGTAAGTGCTTGTGGGCTTCACAATGCCCACAAGCAGAATGGGAAATGCCTACATTGGTTTTTCAAAGTTCATATTTTAAACAAAAACAGACAGGGGATGGTTTTAGACATCTAACAAATGAGTATTAATGTTCTGATTTAAAACCCCATTGAATGCACACGGAAAAAAAAAGATCTGCCATGGAACCTCCGCTTTAAGAACAAACCAACAGTCCCTGTCTTGTTTGTAACCTGGAAATCGGCTGTACTAAGACACAGAAAGACAATTCCTCTATCCATCTTGGATGTGTGGATGGGGAAGCCATTTTTTTTGGTTCAGCCCATTGATTGAAGGAAAAAAAATGGACTTATTAATGGCCAGCCTTACAATGAGACCTACGCAGATCAGACTGATGTGAGACAGGAAGGAACATATGCCATTTTTCTACATACTCATTCTTTCTTAATGTAGACCTTTACTTGGCAGCAAGACTCATATTTCTCACAAAATAACATGGTTTTCTATTTATACCTTTATTTCATTTTAAGCCTAGTACTATTTTTATCTGATTAATATTGTTTTTAGCACAAGCGTCTCGTCCTTCTGACATATGTGTGATCGATGGTGATTACTTTCAGGGAATTACACTTGCAGTTTGTAATTGTTTATTGTTTTTTCAGCTTTTAATTTTTTGCATTGTGAGTTAACGTGACTCTATAACCTTCCCAGTTCTTGCTCATGCCCCCTTCCCAGCACTGCCAGTCAAGGAGCTACTGCTTCCTGGAAGGGAGGTGCAGAGCTTCCAAGAAGTCTACAGAGTTGCATAGCTAGTCACCCAGCCGGCACCAAAACCCCCGCTGTTACTTAGCATGTGAGTCAATGATTTAAATCAAGCTGATCTTTTTATACACACATACAACGCTGTATCCTGTCCTAGGCCAACAAGGCCCAGGCCTAGGGTAGCACTTTACAGGGGGACAGCACGGAAAGAGTCCCTGCCAACTTGCGCTACACTGTTAGGCCGCGTCCAAACGGATCGTGTGTGGGCCCCATCGGTCAGTTATCCTTCGGTCAAAAAAATGAGAACTTGCTTTAAAATGTAACCGATGGACGCCTAACCGATAGGTCAAAACCGATCGTTAGTATGCAAAAGCATCGGTTAAAAACCCGCGCATGCTCAGAATCAAGTCGACGCATCCTTGGAAGCATTGAACTTCATTTTTTTTCAGCACGTTGTTGTGTTTTACGTCACCGCATTCTGACACGATCGGTTATTTAACCTATGGTGTGCAGGCACATCAGACCGTCAGTCAGCTTCATCGGTTAGCCGGACGGTTCTCATCGGATGGACTGATCGTGTGTACGCGGCCTTAGTGTAGCGCCAGTCTTATGGGGCGGACTGGGCAGAGGCAAATTAGTCTAGCGCCCCTATAAAGTGGCCGTACTGCTTCCCGTATGTGGGCGGCCAGCATTCCGCAACTGTGGGGGGGGGGCGGTGCTTCTAATTTTGACTCACTGTGCTATATGTTTGAAAGGGATTCATTTCCTGTCCCAAGACAGGGGAAGCTTGTACTGCTTTACCGGCTCTGATGGTATTGCAAGAAATGCACACAAAGGGCCAGATTCACGTACAATAGCGCCGGTGAAACGTAAGCCGTTTACGTTACACCGCCGCAAATTTCCAGTTTTAGTGCCCGATCCACAAACCACTTACCTGGAAACTTGCGGCGGTGTATCGTAAAGACGTCCGGCGCAAGGCGGGCCAATTCAAATGGGCGTGTGCCATTTAAATTAGGCGCGCTCCCGCGCCGGACCTACTGCGCATGCTCCGTTTCGCAATTCCCGTCGTGCTTTGCGCGCAGTGACGTAATTTTTTCGAACGGCGACGCGCGTAGCGTAATTCCGTATTCCCGGACGGCTTACGCAAACGACGTTCATTTTTAAATTTGGACGCGGGAACGATGGCCATACTTTATACAGCAATACGATTGCTGTGTAAAGTTAGGGCACCTAAAACGACGACTAACTTTGCAACGGGAAACTAGACTAGCGGCGACGTAGCGAACGCGAAAATTCATCGTGGATCGCCGTAACTCCTAATTTGCATACCCGACGCTGGTTTACGACGCGAACTCCCCCCAGCGGCGGCCGCGGTACTGCATCCTAAGATCCGACAGTGTAAAACAATTACACCTGTCGGATCTTATGGATATCTATGCGTAACTGATTCTATGAATCAGTCGCATAGATAGAAACAGAGATACGCCGTCGTATCTCTTTTGTGAATCTGGCCCAAACTGCTTGCTTAGTTGCCAAGAGTGTAAGAGAGGCTGAACCTCTCTGAGGGCTAGTTTTATTGCCAAATTACATCACAAAACATATGCATGCTGATTGGTTCACATTATAGATTCACACCCACTCTTCCCTCCCAATCAGCCACTGACCCACCCCTCACCCTCCTCTTTACACGCCCCCCTGTGAGCACATGTCTAAGTCTTTGTTCAATGCTCAAACATAGGGATTTCCACTGAAGTCCACAGGGGCAACATTCCTTTCTCGATGGGATGGGCTGGAAGGAGGAGCTGTTTTAGGAGCAAGAGGCGAGGTAGCATAAACAGTTCTCTTGTTACGAGATACAAAGTTCCTTCAGCCATTCAAAAGACAAGGGTTTCCTTTCAAAAGTACAAAACATTCCCGAGACATAAATTCTTTTGGTGGGAGGAAGCCAGGAAGGGGACAGTCTTTTGTCCTTCAAATGCTGAGTCTGTTACTTTAAAACAATATCTGATATAAAATCCTCAAGGAAAATAAACACTTATTGTGATACATATATTTCACACATGCATATTATGAATATAAAAAACAGTATAACTACATAAAAAGAAATTAAAAGAATATAAAAAGAAAGAAAACATTTCTGTGGTTCTAATAACAAAAATTAGCCTAACTTAAAAAATGGGGGGGTAGATTCAGCAAGCAATTACGCCTGCGTATCCATAGATACGCAGCGTAATTGCCGGCGTATCAACTTTCTGTATTCAGAAAGCTCGATACGCCAACTGTAGCCTAAGATACCACTGCAAAAAAAATTTAATTCGAAATTTCTAAAATTCGAAAAAAAAATGAAAATTCCACAATTTCGGAAACTCCACAATTTCGAAAATTCGAAAATTCAGATTTTTTTATTGTTCGAATTTAAAAAAAAATTATTTTTCAAATTTTCGAATTTTTTAAAAATCAAAATTTCGAAAATGAAAAATTTCGAAAATTCGAACATGAAAAATTCGAAAATGAAAAATTCAAAAATGAAAAATTCTAAATTTCGAAAATGCGAAAATTCTGAATTTCGAAAATGCGAAAATTCTGAATTTCGAAAATGCGAAAATTCTGAATTTTGAAAATTCGAAATTTCGAAAATTCGAAATTTCGAAAATTCATAAATTCGAAATTTCGAAAAATAAAAAATTCGAAAATTTAAAAATTCGAAATTCGAAAATTTAAAATTTCGAAATTCGAAAATTTAAAATTTCAAAATTTAAAATGCGAAATTTCGAAAATTTCAAAATTCGAAATTTGAAAAATCGAAAATTTTTAAAAAAATGAAAAATTAGAAATTTCAAAAATTTAAAGATTCGAAAATAAAAAATGAAAAATTGGAAATTTCAAAAATTCGGAATTTAGAAAATAAAAAAAAACGAAAATTCGAAATTGAAAATTCGGAAATGTAAAAATTCGGAAATACGAAATAGAAACATTTGAAAATTCGAAAAATTTGAAATTGGAAAATTCGAAATTGAAAAATTCGAAAAAAAAACGAAAATTCAAAAATTGAAAAATTCGAAATTTGAAAATGAAAAATTCGAAATTTTGAAAATTAGGGATATTTAAAATTAAAAAAAATCTGAATTTCCGAAAGTCGGAAATACGGAAATTGAAAGGGTGGGTCATATTTAAATTAGGGGGTCACGAGTTTCGTCAGGCCTAGGGCAGCGCAAAACCTTAATACACCACTGAATGGGACACCATTCCTCCCACAGACACCAATCATGAGGCACCATTCTTCCCATAGACACCAACGATGGGGCACCATTCCTATCTTGAATACCAACAATGGAGCACCATTCCTCCTAGTAATACCAACAATAGGGCACTATTCCTTGTACTAAAACCAATGATGGGGCACTGGTTACTGACACTGATCACAGTCTGACCCCTATAGCCTCAAGGACAGTGAACTGGCCCTTTGTTCAGGAAGTTTGGAGACTCCTGCTCTCCACCAAACTTATCAAGCCATGTCATTATGGATCTGGCTTTGTGCAAAGAGGCACAGTCATGTTGGACCAAAAAGGGCCTTCCCAAAACTGTTGTCACAAGGTTGGACGTTCATAGCTGTCAAAAATGGCATTGCATGCTGTAACATTACTAGTATGCTTCACTGGAAACACCTTAATTGGAGAGAAGTCCACATACTTCCAGGCGTATAGGCAGGTGTTATGGTCAGGTGTCTACAAACATTTGCCTATACTTTATATCTATAAATACATTGAATGAAAATTGTACATGTCCTTTAACCACTTCCCACCTGGCCTATACCAAAATCATGGCTGGGCGGGGGTTCAGTTATCCTGATCATATCATATGAGGTATTTTGGGGTAACTGGGGGGGGGCGTGCAGCCTAGCAATCGTTGGTGCGGCGTGTCAGTCTGACACGCCTCTGACGGAGGCTCTTTACCACGTGATCAGCCGTGTCCAATCACGGCTGATCATGGTTGTAACGGACCTATGAACTATTCTGCCTACAGAGGACTGCATGACTGGTTACTGAGCTCAAAGGGTTAATTGTAGAGGGACTTTTTCACTGCTAAATGCTAATTGACGCTCTGTTGTGTATTACCAGTTAACAGCCTCTTGCCAGGTGTATGCTAACGTGATGATCTGTGAGTGTATATTGTTCTAAAGATTAATTGAATTCTATTGAGAAAGGAATGTGCCCGGCCAGGTCATGTTAAGTAGATCTCGGTGCCGGAACGTCTAGAGACTGATTGATTCAAGGAGATCATTGTGTTTGAGTTCTGGTAATGAAGAAATGTTTATAATTAGCTCAAAGAAGGTGATTGAAGCTTCCCCACGGTGTGATGTGTGGGTGGGGACAGTTTGATTGTTCATGTGCCTTGAATACTGTATAAAATCTCGGAGTGAACCATTTAAAATCAGTCCTGCTTGACTCTGCAAACGTAGCCCGTCTCGTTTCTTGAAAGGGCGTTCGATGGGATATACCGGCGGTACCTGCATATCACAGCTTGCCAGGGAAAAGGACTTCTCCAACGGCTGAGACCCTCTCACTACATGGGTAGGCGTTACATTGGTTGGCAGCCGTGGGATGGTCCTTTTATCCAAAGAGCAAGTGCTGAATGGAGTCGCAGTACGCCAGGCTGAAAAGATCCACACTAAAAGATTTATTAGAGAGTCGTGGTAGGAGCGCCAGCAACAGACCACGGAGGGAGCTGATAGCTGACCTGCTGGAGCTGGACGAAATGGATGGATCTATGGAAGGAACTGAGCCCCTTGCACCGGTCAGCGAGGAAGATGTAATTACTGGGATTGTACAGCGGAGATTATCCTTGTATCCAGAAACGTCCGTGGAACTAATCAACCAGCTGTTCCGGGAAGCAAGGGAAGAGATACAAACTAAGAGGGTACAAGAACTGGAACTGGTAAGAGCGAGACAGCCCATTACACATGCAGTTCCTACCCCCCCCCACCCGCGGCTACAGGAAAGAAAATACCGTTCACTGCATTTAAAGCTTTTGTAGAAAGTGAGGAGGAAATCGATGGATATTTGGCGGATTTTGAGAGGCAGTGCTCACTACACCAGGTACCACCAGACCAATGGGTCACTATTTTGTCGGGGAAATTGTCGGGCAAAGCCAATGAAGCCTTTCGGCTCTCGCCCCAGAGGATATTTTACAATATCAGCAAGTTAAAAAGGCGCTGCTAACCCGATATGCCGTAACGCCAGAAGCCTACCGCCGGCGCTTCCGGGATTCCAAGAAGAAGGCTGTGGACTCCCACATGGAATGGGCCAACCAGTTACAAAGGGTGGCATCCCTTTGGGTCCAAGGGTGCAAGGCCAACACCGGGGAGGAAGTATTGCAGCTGTTCCTAATGGAACATTTTCTCCAAGACCTGGCCGCAGACATACAAGACTGGGTACGAGATCGCCGTCCCGCTAACTTAAACGAGGCGGCTCGGCTAGCAGATGAGTACGCGGAGACAAGGAAAGTAAGCCAGGGTACTACGCGGCTGGCTCAGAAGGTAGAACCGCGTACTCCAACCGTCACCCCACGCCCAAAGTTTCGGGCTCCAGTCCCACCACGTCCTCAGGGGCCTAGCAACTACCCCCGGGATTCGCCTAGGGTGACGTGCCATCACTGCAGCGACACGGGACATATTGCTCATTATTGCCCTTTGAGAGCTACAAATAACAACTGGAGACTCACAACACCCAAAACAGAGGTCACTCCATCACGTACCTCTGCGGCCCACTGCCTGGAGACCGAGGGGGGCCCTGAGGAATGTCTGGGAATTTGGTATGAGGCAGACCCAATACAAGCGGCCTCTCCGGATAACCGTCAGCATCACCGTCAGGAGGTAGGGGTGAATGGACAAGTAGCACAAGGCCTAAGAGATTCCGGGACTACTATCACTCTGATTCAAAAACATCTGGTAAAGCCAGAGAACGTGTCCACTCGCACAGTTGCCGTCCAGGTCGCAGGGGGTGCTGTATTTCACGTACCCACTGCCCGGGTGCACTTAGACTGGGGAGCCGGGTCAGGAAAGACCACAGTTGGTATCATGGACAACCTACCTGCCGAGGTGGTGCTGGGCAACGACATTGGCCCTCTGACTTCGGCTTATTTACCTACACCTGCTGCTGCTTGTCCCGTGACCACCCGCGTTGCTGGAATCAACTCGCTTGCTGCTGAGACCCGGGTAAGACTATCTTCCCCGACATGTACTGTAGATCCGGCACAATATCACAGTCTAAAATGGGAATGTGACAAGTTGGCCAGTGAGAAATCAGAGATGCAACGACACTATGTCATGTATTATGAGATGTCCCGTGGCTTGAACATTGAAATGCACAAACAGGCGGAAATTGTCAAAAGATTAAATGAGATTTGCATCCAGGTGGTGCCGTATCTGTCCCAAGAGCATCAGCAACAGGTTTTGGGAGCCATTGAGAGAGCAAAGCAAGTGACTGTTCCAGAATTGAATTCCATTATTCACCTTCACCATCAGCTACCGACCTGGTAAGCCAATGGGAAGGCCGACGGACTGTCCAGGCAAACTGAACTTTTACCTTAACAGCAGACCGGACATCCCCAAGTTGACCCGAAAAGGATCAATCCGGGTCTGCCGGAAGGGTTCCACAAAAGGGGAGTAGTGTAACGGACCTATGAACTATTCTGCCTACAGAGGACTGCATGACTGGTTGCTGAGCTCAAAGGGTTAATTGTAGAGGGAGTTTTTCACTGCTAAATGCTAATTGACGCTCTGTTGTGTATTACCAGTTAACAGCCTCTTGCCAGGTGTATGCTAACGTGATGATCTGTGAGTGTATATTGTTCTAAAGGTTAATTGAATTCTATTGAGAAAGGAATGTGCCCGGCCAGGTCATGTTAAGTAGATCTCGGTGCCGGAACGTCTAGAGACTGATTGATTCAAGGAGATCATTGTGTTTGAGTTCTGGTAATGAAGAAATGTTTATAATTAGCTCAAAGAAGGTGATTGAAGCTTCCCCACGGTGTGATGTGTGGGTGGGGACAGTTTGATTGTTCATGTGCCTTGAATACTGTATAAAATCTCAGAGTGAACCATTAAAAATCAGTCCTGCTTGGGCGTTCGATGGGATATACCGGCGGTACCTGCATATCGCAGCTTGCCAGGGAAAAGGACTTCTCCAACGGCTGAGACCCTCTCACTACATGGGTAGCCGTTACAATGGTGTAAACAGGAAAAGCCACGTATTGGCTTTTCCTCACTCGCGTCTGAAAGATGCGAGTAGAGGAGAGCCAATCGTCTGCTCTCCTGACGGGGGGGGGTCTGCGCTTATTAATTATCAGCGCAGCCCCCCCTTCGGATGCCCACATTGGACCACCAGGATCATCAGGAATGGCACACAATGGATGGATGGATGACCAGGTATGCCACCCATGGCCACCAGGGATGACAGTAAGTGCCCAAAATATGCTAATCAGTACCCACAAATAGTGCAGTGCCCATCGGTGTCATATATCAGTGTCCATCAGTGCCACCCATCAGTGTCCATCAGTGCCACCTATCAGTGTCCACCTATCAGTGCACATAAGTGCCCACCCATGCTAGTTTTCAGTGCCACCCATAAGTATCCATCAGTGCAGCCCATCAGTGCCACCTATCAGTGCCCATCAGTGCCGCCTATGAGTGCCCATCAGTGCTGCCTATGAGTGCCCATCAGTGCTGCATACCAGTGCCACTTCATCAGTGCCGCCTTATCAGTGCCCATAAATGCCACCTCATTGGTGCCACCTCATCAGTGCCGCCTTATCAGTGCCCGCCAGTGCAGCCTCATCAGTGCCCATCAGTGAAGGAGAAAACGTACTTATTTACAGGATTTTATAACAAAAAAAATGTTCTTTTCCAAAAGTTTCAGTCTTTTTTTATTTGTTGCGCAAAAAATAAAAACCCCAGCACTGATCAAATACAATGAAAGGAAAGCTCTATTTGTGGGAACAACATGATAAAAAAAATCAGTGTTGCATGGCCGCGCAATTGTCATTTAAAATGTGACAGCGCTAAAAGCTGAAAATTGGCTTGGGCAGGAAGGGGGGAAAGTGCCCGGTATTGAAGTGGTTAAATATGACCTGTCATAATGAATATAACTAAAGAGCATCCTAGCAACATCTTTACTCTGAGCTTTATCTCCAGACTTCCCAAACATCTTCTAAGTGCACAATGGGCTCCAATTAGCCCGTCATATCGATTGATTGGGGGGGGGGGAATAATAGTTATTGATAAGTCATGAATGTTTCCTCACAAGCTGTCTAATAGCCTCATAGCACGTGTTCCTCTAGAAAAGTACATTGTGTGTTTCCATCAGCTATGTTTTGAATAGTCAGTCATATTAGGGGGAATGCCCGTTAAACGCTATGGTGAACAATAGGTAATCTTTATGGTACGCAATCCATCAAACAGACACCATAAAAATTTCATTGTGGAATTGATTGGGGACATCTGCTGGGCTGTACATGCTGTGGATGTTGTGGGCTCTATTAGCTGGATTCAGGTATGGCGGCGTAATTTTGACCCGGCGTAGCGTATCGTATTTACGCTACGCCGCCGTAAGTCAGAGAGGCAAGTGCTGTATTCACAAAGCACTTGCCTCCTAAGTTACGGCGGCGTAGCGTAAATGGGCTGGCGTAAGCGCGCCTAATTCAAATGAGGATGGGGGGCGTGTTTTATGTAAATGATTTGTGACCTGACGTGATTGAAGTTTTTAACGAACGGCGCATGCGCAGTCCGTGGACATATCCCAGTGTGCATTGCTCCAAAGTACGCCGCAAGGATGTATTGGTTTCGCCGTGAGTGTAAATTACGTCCAGCCCCATTCACGGACGACTTAGGCAAACGACGTAAAATTTTCGAAATTCGACGCGGGAACGACGGCCATACTTAATATTGGCTAGGCCAGCTATTTGTTCGACTAACTTTACGCCGGAAATCGCCTTACGTAAACGGCGTATCTTTACTGTGACGGGCAAGCGTACGTTCGTGAATCGGCGTATCTCGCTGATTTACGCATTTTAGGTGTGAATCAGAGTTCACGCCCCTAGCGGCCGGCGGAACTAGACAGCTAAGATATGACGGCGCAGACAGTCGTATCTTAGCTACATTTAAGTGTAACTCAAATTGAGAATACACTTAAATGTACGACGGCTTAGATTCCGCGTAACTCTTTGTGAATCTAGCTATATATATGTGGGTAAATGGCAAATCAAAACAGTGGAAGTTATGTAAATATACTTAAAGATCGCCATTAACCACTACCCGACGGCCGTACGACTTTATACGGCCACGGGGTTGTTGTCAATCTCTAACAGGCCGTAAAAAGAGGGCCTGCGCGTGCATCCAGCGGGGCGGGCGCTCGCTTGCTCGCCGCATCGCTGAGATGCCGATGCGAGTGCCTGGCGGCCGTGATGTCCGCCAGGGACTCGCGATCGGCGGCTACAGGGACAAGACGTGGAGCTCTGTGTGTAAACACAGAGCTCCACGTCCTGTCAGGGGAGAGAGGAGACCGATCTGTGTCCCTTGTACATAGGGACACAGATCGGTCACCTCCCGCAGTCACCCCCCCCCCCCTACAGTTAGAACACAATTCAGGGTACACATTAACCCCTGCCTCACCCCCTAGTGTTAACCCCTTCAATGCCAGTCACATTTATACAGTAATTAGTGCATATTTATAGCACTGATCGCTGTATAAATGTGAATGGCGCCAAAAATGTGTCAAAAGTGTCCGATGTGTCCGCCATAACGTCGCAGTCACGAAAAAAATGCTGATCGCCGGCATAAGTAGTAAAAAAAATAATAAAAAATAATAATAATTCTGTCCCCTATTTTGTAAGCGCAATAACTTTTGCGCAAACCAGGCGCTTCTTGCGATTTTTTTTTTTTTTCAAAAAATATGTAGAAGAATACGTATTGCCTAGACTGAGAAAAAAAATGTTTTTTAAAAAAAAATGGGCTATTTATTATAGCAACAAGTAAAAAATATTGTTTTTTTTTTCAAAATTGTCGCTCTATTTTTGTTTATAGCGCAAAAAAAAAAAAAAAACGCAGAGGCGATCAAATACCACCAAAAGAAAGCTCTATTTGTGGGGAAAAAAGGACATCAATTTTGTTTGGGAGCCACGTCGCACGACCGCGCAATTGTCAGTTAAAGTGACGCAGTGCCACAAGCTGAAATTTCACCTGGTCAGGAAGGGGTATATGTGCCCAGTAAGGAAGTGGTTAAAATCAACCTGGCCTGGGTTTTTTGGTTCATTGCATTTTAGATGCGTTTCACATGCATTTTTGACATGCTACCATTGAACTCTATAGAACGTGCACTTTGATGAAAGCACATCAAAGATGCAGCATGCAGGACAATTTTTTTAACGCACTACACCTAAAACGCGCATGAAATGCACAGGTGTGAACAGGACCTTGAACTCCTCTTTCAGTTCTGTGCAGGCTGCTTCAATTGATTTAGGTCAGGGGTCCTCAAACTTTTTAAACAGGGTGGCCAGTTCACGGTCCCTTAGACTGTTGGGGGGGCCGGACTATAGTTTAAAAAAATATGAACCTATGCAAACATCTTATTTGAAGTGCAAAAAAAACAGGAAAAAACAATACAATATTTAAAATAAAGAACAATTTTAATCAACATAAACGTATTCGTATTTCAAAGACTCCCCTCATCACAGAACCCCTCCCCAACACAGACCCCCCTCATCACAGAACCCCTCCCCAACACAGACCCCCCTCATCACGGAAATCATCGCGTCAACCTTGATGCAGTTTGATGCATTGCCACTGCCCTGTGGTGTGTCATTTTGCTTTTATGGAATTAGATTAAGCCCTGGTTTACATTCATGCGATTTGGCATGCGATTTCACATGTCAAATCCCATGCCAAATTGGCGGTAATTTCCCAGAAATGGCACCGTCCGCATTTGCTGCACTGCACTGATTCCCGAAAACAGTTTCTGTACTACTTTTGGCGATTTCGGGGTGCGATTTCCATTGAATTCTGTACAAAAAAACCCACACAGATGTCTCTGAAATCGCCCCCGAAGTCGGGACTGACATGCAGGAATGAAATTGTGTGAGTTCAGCGGAACTCGCACAATTTCATTCCCGCAGTCAATGTGAACCAGGGCTAAAGGACTTTTTATGCTACCTCAGTGTGCAGCCATTCCTTCTTCTTTGTATGCTTTAATACATATACAGACTGATTTTACTGTTGTGGGTTTAACCACTTGCCGACCGCGCACCGCCGTTCTACGTCGGCAAGTTGGCTCTGCTGGGCGAGAGCACGTAGTATAACGTCCTCTCTCTCAGCCGCCACTAGGGGCGCGCGCCCCCCTGCTCGCCCCCGACTCCCGTGCGTGTGCCCGGCGGGCGCGATCGCCGCCGGGCGCACGCGATCGCTCGTTACAGAGCGGGGACCGGGAGCTGTGTGTGTAAACACACAGCTCTCGGTCCTGTCAGCAGGGGAAATGCTGATCTTCTGTTCATACAATGTATGAACAGAGGATCAGTGTTTCCCCTAGTGAGGCCACCCCCCCCCCCTCACAGTAAGAACACACCCAGGGACATACTTAACCCCTTCCCCGCCCCCTAGTGTTAACCCCTTCACTGCCAGTGGCATTTTTATAGTAATCCAATGCATTTTTATAGCACTGATCGCTATAAAAATGCCAATGGTCCCAAAAATGTGTCAAAAGTGTCCGAAGTGTCCACCATAATGTCGCAATACCGAAAAAAAATCGCTGATCGCCGCCATTACTAGTAAAAAAAATATATTAATAAAAATGACATAAAAATACACCCTATTTTGTAAACGCTATAACTTTTGCGCAAACCAATCAATAAACGATTATTGCGATTTTTTTTTACGAAAAATAGGTAGAAGAATACGTATCGGCCTAAACTGAGGAAAAAAAATGTTTTTTTATATATTTTTGGGGGATATTTATTATAGCAAAAAGTAAAAAATATTAATTTTTTTCAAAATTGTCTCTCTATTTTTGTTTATAGCGCAAAAACTAAAAATCACAGAGGTGATCAAATACCACCAAAAGAAAGCTCTATTTGTGGGAAAAAAAGGACGCCAATTTTGTTTGGGAGCCACGTCGCACGACCGCGCAATTGTCTGTTAAAGCGACGCAGTCCCGAATCGCAAAAAGTACTCTGGTCTTTGGGCAGCAATATGGTCCGGGGGTTAAGTGGTTAATAACACTTTAAGGATGTGTCCTTTTTGATAGGAATCATAATGACATCTTGCTCCGGGGTCTGCAGTACCAGGATGGTAACCTGTATTCTGAAATGTACAAGTTTAGACCCCATTCACACCTAAGCGACAAAACGCCCGACGCGGGACGCTTCTGTCGCTAGAGGGGAGAATTCCCATTGCCGTCTATGGAGATGGTTCACATCTCATAGACGCGCAACGCCTGTCGCCTGAAAAAAAGTCCCGGACCCTTTTTTTCACGCGACAGGCGCGTTTTCCCATAGACAGCAATGGGAATACTTTAGAAAAAAAAAAAAAAAAAAAGAAACATTTGTAATCGCGGCAAATCTGCCGCTACACGCGTACGCGGCTGTCGCTTAGGTGTGAATGCAGCCTCAATTGTTAAAGAAACAGCCAATTTAATTTAGGAAATGTCATATTTCAAGGCTGGAGGGATACATAATTAACCAAACTGGCTAAACGGAATTGCAAATCTTTTCTTTTAGCCAATAGGAAAGTTTTCATATTCGTATTTCAATGGCTCATTAAGTTGCCTGTATTCTATAGTTCTATAGAAAAAAAGAACCCTCTGGGATGCAATGAAAAATTTCCGTGAAGTTGTTTGAATAGCCTATAATTACACAGCATTCTCCAGAAATGTTGTCGTTTTGCATTGCACAGCGTTAGCGTTTCCAGGAAGCTACATTAACCACTTAAGGACCGCCGCACGACAATATACGTCGACAGAATGGCACGGCTGGGCACATAGACGTAAATATATACGCCCTCTTTAAGAGCCCAGCTGTGGGTCGCAAGCACGCCGCCGGCGGCGCGCTCGCGACCCGGTTCGAAGCTCCGTGACCGTGGCCACGAAACCCGTGCGGCGGGTGTCACGTGATCGGGTCACAGGAGCTGAAGAACGGAGAGAGGTGTGTGTAAACACATCTTCCCTGTTGTTCTCTGTGGCAATGTCAGTGATCGTCTGTTCCCTGATATAGGGAACGACGATCACTGACGTCACACGTCCAGCCCCGCCCCCCTACAGTTAGAAACACACATGAGGTCACACTTAACGCCTACAGCGCCCCCCTAGTGGTTAACCCCTTTACTACCATTGTCATTTTTACAGTAATCAGTGCATTTTTATAGCACTTTTCGCTGTGAAAATGACAATGCATGGTCCCAAAAATGTGTCAAAAGTGTCTGATGTTAATAATAAAAATGCCATAAAACTATCCCCTATTTTGTAAACGCTATAAATTTTGCGCAAACCAATCGATAAACGCTTATTGCGATTTTTTTTACCACAAATTAGGTAGAAGAATACGTATCGGCCTAAACTGAGGAAAAAAATGTATCTCTTTTTTTGGGGATATTTATTATAGCTCTATATTGATTCGGCACTGCGTCGCTTTAACTGACAATTGTGCGGTCGTGCGACGTGGTTCCCAAACAAAATTGGCGTCCTTTTTTTCCCAGAAATAGAGCTTTCTTTTGGTCGTATTTGATCACCTCTGCGGTTTTTATTTTTTGCGCTATAAACAAAAATAAAGCGACAATTTTGAAAAAAATTCAATATTTTTTACTTTTTGCTATAATAAATATCCCCCCAAAAAAAAATAAAAAAAAAAATGTCCCCTCAGTTTAGGCCGATACGTATTCTTCTACCTATTTTTGTTAAAAAAAAAATCGCAATAAGCGTTTATCGATTGGTTTGTGCAAAATTTATAGCGTTTACAAAATAGGGGCTAGTTTAATTGCATTTTTATTACGTTTTTTTTTACTACTAATGGCGGCGATCAGCAATTTTTTTCGTGACTGCGACATTATGGCGGACACTTCGGACACTTTTGACACATTTTTGGGACCATTGTCATTTTCACAGCAAAAAATGCATTAAGAATGCATTGTTTACTGTGAAAATGACAATTGCAGTTTGGGAGTTAACCACAAGGGGGCGCTGAAGGGGTTATGTGTGACCTCATTTGTGTTTCTAACTGTAGGGGGGTGTGACTGTAGGTGTGACGTCATTGATTGTGTTTCCCTATAAAAGGGAACACACGATCGATCATGGCACCACAGTGAAGAACAGGGAAGCTGTGTTTACACACAGCTCTCCCCGTTCTTCAGCTCCGGGGACCGATCGCGGGACTCCAGCGGCGATCGGGTCCGCGGGTCCCGCGGTCATGGTCACGGAGCTTCGGACCGGGTCGTGGGCGCGCGCCCGCGACCCACGGCTGGGCACTTAACCAGTTCCCGACCCCCGCATGTACATATACGTCCACAATATGGCACGTACAGGCACATGGGCGTACACGTACGTCCTCGCCTATTAGCGGGTGGGGGGTCCGATCGGGACCCCCCCCGCTACATGCGGAGGTCGGGTCCGCTCGGGGAGCGATCCGGGACCACGGCGCGGCTATTTGTTTATAGCTGCTCCGTCGCGATCGGTCCCCGGAGCTGAAGAACGGGGAGAGCCGTGTGTAAACACGGCTTCCCCATCCTTCACTATGGCGGCGCATCGATCGCGTCATTCCCTTTATAGGGAAGACACGATCGATGACGTCATTCCTACAGCCACACCCCCCTACAGTTGTAAACACATACTAGGTGCACCCTAACTCCTACAGCGCCCCCTTGTGGTTAACTCCCAAACTGCAACTGTCATTTTCACAATAAAGAATGCAATTTAAATGCATTTTTTGCTGTGAAAATGACAATGGTCCCAAAAATGTGTCAAAATTGTCCGAAGTGTCCGCCATAATGTCGCAGTCACGAAAAAAATTGCTGATCGCCGCCATTAGTAGTAAAAAAAAAAAAATTAATAAAAATGCAATAAAACTATCCCCTATTTTGTAAACACTATAAATTTTGCGCAAACCAATCGATAAACGCTTATTGCGATTTTTTTTACTAAAAATAGGTAGAAGAATACGTATCGGCCTAAACTGAGGAAAAAAATGTTTTTATATATGTTTTTGGGGGATATTTATTACAGCAAAAAGTAAAAAATATTGAATTTTTTTCAAAATTGTCGCTCTATTTTTGTTTATAGCGCAAAAACTAAAAACCGCAGATGTGATCAAATACCACTAAAAGAAAGCTCTATTTGTGGGGGGGAAAAGGACGCCAAATTTGTTTGGGAGCCACGTCGCACGACCGCGCAATTGTCTGTTAAAGCGACGCAGTCCCGAACTGTAAAAACACCTTGGGTCTTTAGGCTGCATATTGGTCCGGGGCTTAACTTGTGCCCAGCTGTGCCATTCTGCCGACGTATATGTGCAGGAGGCGGTCCTTAAGCGGTTAACCTGCATAATGGTCCAGGTCTTAAGTGGTTAAGGATGTGTCCTTTTTGATAGGAATCATAATGACATCTTGCTCCGGGGTCTGCAGTGCCAGGATGGTAACCTGTATTCTGAAATGTACTCTGAAGAAACAAGTGTAATTGTTAAAGAAACAGCCAATTTAATTCAAGAAATTTCAAGGCTGGAGGGATACTTAAAGGGTCACTAAAGGAATTTTTTTTTTTAGCTAAATAGCTTCCTTTACCTTACTGCAGTCCTGGTTTCATGTCCTCATTGTTCGTTTTTGCTTTCATGTTGCTGTAAATCCTCTCTGTTCTGGACACTTCCTGGTTGCCTGTTTCCTGATAACCACAGTACTGGGAGATTTCTCACGGTGGTCACTAATCAAGGAGCTGTGTGTAAAACGAAACTGGATTGGTGCTGAGGAGTTTTAGACAAAGTATCACTGCTCTCTATTGGCTGACTGCCCTCTAGTGGCTCTCTGTACATCAGAGAACCAGGAAACAACAGCAAAAACAAAACTACACTGCAGGCACATTATATGATTGTTTTTTTATCTATTTTTAATCATTTCTAAAAGGAATCAGTTAACTATTATGTCTCTATGCCCTGTAAACAGTCATTTCAGCTAAAAAATTTTTTTCCTTTAGTGACCCTTTAATTAACCAAACTAGCTGAAGGGAACTGCAAATCTTTTTTTTTTTAGCCAATAGGACAGATTCCATAGGCATATTTAGCTGCCTGTCTGGAGTTCAACTGAATTCCCCTGAAAGTCTTCAGTCACTGCAATAGTTCTATAGAAAAAAAAAACTCTGGGATGCAAAGAAGAATTTCCGTGAAGTTGTTTGAATAGCCTATAATTATACTGCATTCTCCAGAAATGTTGTCCTTGTGCATTGCACCGTGTTAGCGTTTCCAGGAAGCTACAATAATAGTATATTCTTCTTTTTTATGTAGAGCAAAAAAAAGTTTGTGATATTGTATTCATCAAGTCTGTCAAGGGCAGCATCAAAGTTTTTTTTAAAGAATATAAAGGGTGAGTTTCATATGAATTTTATTATTATTTTTATTATACGGGAATTATATAGCACCAATAGTTTATGCAGCACTTTACAACTTGAGGGTAGACAATCTAAGAGGGAAGGAAGAGGGAGGACAGACCATATTGGCCCCATAAAGAGGGAGAAAGGGAATCTGGTTCCAAAGGATGGTGAGATGGCAAAGGTATTGAATTTATTCTTCTCCTCAGTCTCCACAAAGGAATTGGAGGGCTTCAGTAACCAAAACTGCAGTGTTTATCCTCATGACACATCACTGGAAGCACCCTCATGGCTAACAGGGAACAGAATTAGAAATCGACTTGTTAAACTTAACATTAATAAGTCATCGGGACGAGATGGATTGCATCCGAGTGTACTTAGGGAACTCAGTCAAGTAATTGCCAGACCATTATTCTTAATTTTTACTGACAGTCTACTGACTGGAATGGTACCAGCTCATTGGAGAAAAGCCAATGTAGCACCAATATTTAAAAAAGAGCCAAAATACATCCCTGGGAATTACAGACCAGTTAGCCTAACATCTTTAGTTTGCAAGCTCTTCGAGGGGATGAAAAGAGACTATATAAAAGATTTTAGTAATGAAAACTGTATCATTAGCAGTGATCAGCATGGATTCATGAACAATCTTTCTTGCCAAACCAATCTATTAACCTTCTATGAGGAGGTGAGTTGCCATCTAGATAAAGGAAGGCCGTAGATGTGGTGTATCTGGATTTTGCAAAACCATTTGACACAGTTCCCCATAAACGTTTACTGTACAAAGTAAGGGCAGTTGGCATGTACAATAGGGTGAGTACATGGATTGAAAACTGGCTACATGGGCATGTTCAGAGGGTGGTGATGAATGGGGATTACTCAGACTGGTCAGGGGTGGAAAGTGGTTCTGTCCTATTTAATTTAAGGGAATTTAATAAGACACGTGGCCACTCAATAAAATTTGATTAAAATAGGTTTAACCTTAAACTGCATAGAGGGTTCTTTACTGTAAGAACAGCAAGCATTTGTAATTCCCTTCCACAGGTGGTGGTTTCAGCGGGGAGCATCAATAGTTTCAAGAAACTATTAGATAAGCACCTGAACGACCACAACATACAGGGATATACAATGTAATACTGACATATAATCATACACATAGGTTAGACTTGATGGACTTGTGTCTTTTTTTAACCTCACCCACTATATAACTATGTACCCTATGCTGTATTCTGGCCTACGCCAACAAGGCCCAGGCCTAGGGCAGCACTTTGCAGGATCGCAGCAAGGAAAGAGTCCCCGTCGGCTTGCTCTACACTATTAGTGTAGCGCCAGTCTTATGGGACGGACTGGGAAGAGGGGCAAATTAGTCCAGCGCCCCCATAAAGCGGCCGCACTGCTTCCGGAATGCGGACGGCCGGCGGACCTTCTAATTTTGACTGTCCTATCATTCTGGACCACAAACCTTCCTCACTGTGCTATATGTTTTCTGATGCACCATTGGCATGGTTATATCTTCTTAGTCCTCTCCATAAAATTATCAGAAATTTGACTAGAGTAAGGGAAGGTTATAGCCCCGGTCAGTTTATTTTTTTACCATCCCTGTCCCATTGCAGATATTTCCCATCACTTCCTGCCCCATAGCCAAACAGGAAGTCAAAGGAAGCCCCCCCCAGGCGGGTCTTAAACAGCAAGGGGTGTGGCCTTGACAGGAAGGGGTGGGTCATATTTAAATTAGGGGGTGCACAAGTTTAGACAGGCCTAGGGCAGCACAAAACCTAAATACACTACTGTATGTAACTATGGAAGGTCAAGAGGTAATAACTGTGGGAGATGTGCTGATGGAGAGATTGGATAATGATATTTAAGAAACTCTGCAACTGCACTAAAGAGAGAAAACCTTATGATCACTGTAGGTGTATATCTGTAAGCCCCCACATGTGTTTGAGGGTACGTCTGTCTCCTTTAGGCTTTAGGGCATTTGCTTTTCTCCTCTGAGTTCCTGGAACAAGAAAAGTTGCTTACAAAAAGTATCTAAAGCCGTGTATTGAATACACGTTTAGGCACGTCAAGTATTTGGGCGTTAATAGATTCCATTGACCAGAATATAAATTTATTCTGGCCAGTGGAATGCATTAACAATCGAACACGCCTAGCATTTAGTTTAAGCGTTTAATCGCGTCAAGCTATTTTTCTGTTCAAGAGCTACTCTACTGATGGTTTTTTTTTTCAGCATGTAAATGTTCCTCTTTTAATATGCCTTTAAAGTATACACGGACACACAGATGTGCTTTTGTAGGCTAAAACAAAAACGCAAAACGCCAGCATGTGTGTATGAGGCTCGGGTGCCCCTAACAGCAAGCTGTAGGCTTGCTGCAGGCAACAGGGGGGAGGGGGCAGGAGCACAGAAGAGGGACCCGAGAAGAGGGGGATCTAGGCTGCTCTGTGCAAATCCACTGCAACAGAGTAGGTAAGTGTAACGGAACGTCCCGCACTCCGCTTGAGTATACCGCTTCCTATCAGTCTGGATATAGATATCAGATATTCCAGCTGCCCTCGACACACAACGAGACGAGACTTGTTTGTGTGCTAAACATGGAGTGTTTAATAGAACCTAGAATGCAACCTTATATACAGTTTAAAGAGGAGGTAACCAGAACATAAATTAACATGAGCTAATTAACTAATCATTTACCCAGACTAGGCGACTCCGAGACATGACCTCTCAAGGTAGACGTCCCGTCTCTTCGCTCACCTGCTATACAATACACATTATCATAAGTGTAAAAACAGGACATCTTCACACAATAGCACGGTCAATTAGCACAGAGAACAGACAGATGGCTGAGTCACTCTTACAATTAACCTATTGAGTTCAGAATCAACAACCAGTAAATAGTTCTTTACAGATATCCTGGAATATATTGTGAATAATAATGACATAATAGTCCCATCTCAGGTAGTCCAAGATATCATTTCTCAGTCATCCTATGCCCCTAGTGGACATAGGATGATTTTAGACATAAGAGGGTCTGAGTCTGTCACAGTAAGTATAACATGTTTCTTATTTTTACCTAAAAAAAACAAGACTTGACAATCACTTTAAGAGTTCCATTCACTGGCAAAGCCCAACCCCTGAAAAACAACTCCACACCATAATCCCCCCTCCACCAAATGATTTAGAGAGGTGTGTGGATGAATGAGTTTGGGGTAGAGGAACTTGACTGGCCTGCACAGAGTCCTGATCTCAAACCCATTAGAACACCTTTGGGATGAAATAGAGCGGAGACTGCGAGCCAGGCCTTCTCATGCAAAACAGTGCCTGACCTAACAAATGCACTTCGGGAAGAATGGTCAAACATTCCCATAGACACACACACTCCTAAACCTTTTGGACAGCCTTCCTAGAAGATTTAAAGCTGTTATAGCTGCAAAAGGTGGGCCAACTAAATATTGAACCCTACGAACTAAGACTGGAATGCCATTAAAGTTAATGTGCGTGTAAAGGCAGGTGTCCCAATACTTTTGGCAATATGATGTATGTCAAAGTTGCAAAACTGGGTTCAGGCGTTAGGACTTTTTTTTAGCCTCATCATGAAAGGGTGAGTCCTCGTACACACGATAGGTTAACCAGAGGGCAATGGTCTGATGGACTGTTTTCATCGGTCAAAACCGATCGTGTGTGGGCCCCATAGGTTATTTATCCATAGGTTAAAAAAAAGCCAACTTGCTTTAAATTTAACCGATGGATTCCTAACCGATAGGTCAAAACCGATCGTTAGTAGGCACCACCATCGGTTAAAAATCCACGCATGCTCAGAATCAAAATCCACGCATGCTTGGAAGCATTGAACTTAGTTTTTTTCAGCACGTCATTGTGTTTTACGTCACCTTGTTTTGACAGGATCGTTTTTTTAACCGATGGTGTGTAGGCGCGACGGACCATCAGTCAGCTTCATCGGTTAACCTAAGACAACGGTCCTTCAGACTGATCGTATGTACGAGGCTTGACTGTAACTGTGGTCTTGCACACTTCAATAAATGATCATTTTCTTTTCTAATCAACGTCTCCTTGTACGAATAATCAAAGGTTAGTCGACAACACACTCAATCAATATGCCACAGACCGGAAAGAGGAACTCGAATGATACCGGTGTCCCCATAATCAGATCGATCAAAAGAGGTGTGCCCTTTAGTGGCTCCAAATCCATGTATGTAGAAACAAAATGCCACGTACACACGAAAACCGTGGATTTTTTCTGACGGAATGTTGGCTCAAACTTGTGTTGCGCACACACGGTCACACAAATCGTGACGGAAATTCCGACCGTCAAGAACGCAGTGATGTACAAGACGTACGACGAGCCGAGATCAATGAAGTTCAATAGGCAGTTCACCTGCTCATAATGCATACCTCCCAACTGTCCCGGATTTTGCGGGAATGTCCCGTGATTTGCGGTCAATCCCGCGGTACCGCGAGCGGTTCTAAAGTCCAGTGATTTTGCGCCCCCCCCCCCCGTGATTACCGCGATTCGTGTTAAATCCAGCGTTCCCCCCCCCCCCCCCCCCCGAACAACTTTGATCCGCGGACCCCCCCTGCTCAACAACTTAGTTTGGGGGGTATGCTCATTCGTCCCTCATTCTGAAGTTGAATAGTTGGGAGGTATGCATAATGTTATCCTGCATATGCCTGCATCTGGGCAGGCAATATGAGCTTTGGAAGTGAAGATTATTCAGGAAGTTCTGTGTTCTTTCAGAACCCACAAAGGAAGTTTTTTTATTGGTGTGTGAACTTTGAGTCTGGTAAAACATTAGGGGGAAAAGCCACATTTATATTCCAGAATTTCATCATTTGCTTATGTTTTCGTTTTTTTTTGTTTTGTTTTGTTTTTTCATTTTGTACGTGTAGCACTACCCCCAAGGGAGCCACTTGATCATTTTGGATTCTCTGTTCTATGTCTCGACTCCAAAAACAACCTCATCCTCACTGACACACCTGATTGAGGCTGCATTCACACCTGAGCGTTTTGTCGCCTGAAGTGCGGCGCTCAAAAACGCTAGAGGGGAAAAAATACATTATTCCCTATGGAGATGGTTCACATCTCCACTCCAATACGCCTGACGCCGAACGCCTGAAGCTCAAACAAGTTCCGGACCTTTTTTTTTCGCGCAAATCGGGAGGTTTGGGCGTTTTTGAGCGTTTCTATTTCCCATAGAAAGTAATAGAAGCGCTCGATTCAAGCGACTAGCGCGACAACGAGCGTTTGCTACGGGCGTTTTGTCGCTTTAATCAATAGAAATTTTCACCCAGGCAGAAAATAAAAAAAATCTACCAACATAGCAACAAGTGATGAAAAGATGATCATTTTTCCTATTGGCTAAAATAAAAAACGTCGAAGTACAAAAACGTCGGACGACGCTGTATGCAAACGCGCAAATAAGCATGAATCCGCGCGACAAAACGCGACTTTTTGCTATAATAAATATCCCCAAAAAATATATAATTTTTTTCCCCCTCAGTTTAGGCCGATATGTATTCTTCTATATATTTTTGGTAAAAAAAAATCGCAATAAGCGTTTATTGATTGATTTGCGCACAATTTATAGCGTCTACAAAATATGGGTTAGTTTTATTGCATTTTTATTAATCATTTTTTTTTCTAGTAATGGTGGCGATCAGCGATTTTTATTGTAACTGCGACATTATGGCAGACACATCGGACACTTTTGACACTATTTTGGGACCATTGTCATTTTTACAGTGAACAGTGCTATACAAATGCACTGGTTACTGTAAAAATGACACTGTCAGTGAAGGGGTTAACCAGGAGGGGGCAGTGTAGGGGGTTAAGTGTTCCATATGACAGGGAACAGACGATCAGTGACAGGCTCACTAGGAAGCACGGGGAGAGGTTTATTTACACTTCCTCTCCCAGTTCTTCCTCTCTGTGACCCGTTCGCGGAACACCGGCGACGATCGGGTCCACTGTTCTCGTGGGGACGATCATGGAGAAAAGGACCGGGTTGCGAGCGCGCCGCCAGCGGCGCGTTTGCGACCCACGACTGGGATCTTGAAGGGGACGTACATGTACGCCCTTGTGCCCAGCCGTGCCATTTTGTCGACGTATATCGTCGTGCGGCGGTCCTCAAGTGGTTAACCTGGCTATGGGTTACTACCTGAAAATAGACACAAGACCATTAGTGGCAGATGAACTTAAAGCGCATGTCCGCTGATAAAAAAAAATATTAAAAGCCAGCAGCTACAAATACTGTAGCTGCTGACTTTTAATATCAGCACACTTACCAGGTATCTGCACCCCCCTCCCCCTGAAAGGTGTCAAATGTGACACCGGAGGGGGGAGGCTTCCGATTCGCGGGAGTGGAGGGTGGAGATCCGCTTTAATCTACTGATACAGGTTAGAATGAATGGAAGGTCGAACATAAATGAGAACACGGCAGGTAAATTCAAACACTGCTAGACAGTGTAATAGCTATGCCAAAGTGTTTCTAACTGTATAAAAGCCTGAGTTTCCCATTAAAAGATTCTATTCGTTTGAACCTCAAACAGAGCTGTGTCTCGTTATTGGGGTTCGCCTGCTGGATTGTGGAGTGTCGATAAGCTGTCGTGGGTTGGTGGAATGGAATATCGTAAACGGCGTTAACCCCTGAACGTTACAGCGCCCAAAGACGAAATCTCGCAGTATTTTACTCGTCGCGTGACTCAAGAAGCAGGTCACGTGATGAGGGCGGATCTAATTCCGCCATTGTAATTAATGGCAAAACGGTAAATAATGCCATTATACACCTGAATACACACGGAGAAGGAAGCCATTGCTTGCGCGGGACAAGACGGGACAAGATAACTAGCTCCTTATATTTTACAAATATTTCAGCAAAACTTAAAGTGGGAGTTCACCCATAAAACAATTTCTCCCCTTAGATTCCTGCTCGTTTTGTCTAGGGGAATCGGCTAGTTGTTTTAAAATATGAGCCGTACTTACCGTTTACGAGATGCATCTTCTCCGTCGCTTCCGGGTATGGGTCTTCGGGAGTGGGCGTTCCTTCTTGATTGACAGTCTTCCGAGAGGCTTCCGACGGTCGCATCCATCGCGTCACTAGTAGCCTGAAAGAAGCCGAACGTCGATGCGGCTCTATACTGCGCCTGCGCACCAACGTTCGGCTTCTTTTGGAAAATCGTGACGCGATGGATGCGACCGTCGGAAGCCTCTCGGAAGACTGTCAATCAAGAAGGAACGCCCAGTCCCGCAGCCCATACCCGGAAGTGGCGGAGAAGATGCATCTCGTAAACGGTAAGTACGGCTCATATTTTAAAACAACTAGCCGATTCCCCTAGACAAAACGAGCAGGAATCTCAGGGGAAAAAGTGTTATGTACGGGTGAACCCCCACTTTAAGTTGTGATGGCAACCGTGAAGTGTTGACGGCGCTACTCACCGCCAACACTGCTCATGTGCGGGAAAGAGCGGTGAATGCTGGGATATCAGCATTCACCGAATCCCGGAAGTATTTGCTTGTGGATTTCGCAATGCCCACAAGCAAGATGGAACATTCCTGGAGGAAATTTTATAAAACATTATTTACGACAAAATGACAGTGTGGATGAATTTTAAACTACAGATAAGTGAGTACAAGCTTACCAAACTGAAAAGCAGTAGATACACATATTAAAAAAAAAAAACGAACCCCCGCTTTAAGTTTAATTGCACTTGGGGGGGGGGGGGGTACTAACAAATGTCATTTTTTTATGGGAAATACTATAGCCATACACTTCTACAAATGTACTGTCATTTTTTAATCTTTTGATTAGGACTGCACTAATTGCTGATGTGAAAAAACCCCTTCAGGTACTTTAATTAATGGCTGAATTTTAAACTAAAAATTAATTAAAATGGACAAACTTATGGTCAGATTTTAATGCAAGTTCACTTTTAAAAAAAAGATCGACTCATCTGTGCCGTTCTCCATTTACGCCTCGCTGTTAACGTTTTATGATCGTGTTTACCAACGCCAAACAGCTTTAACACTCTTCAGTTACAGCCTGTGCCTGAAACTCATTGTGTGCAGAGCTCTCAGATAAGTTGGTTTTATGGTCAGATCAATAAGATGTAAATAATTGATGTTGTTTGTACTGTGTGCAAAGTCTTACTACATTAATATAATCTGTGGTATGAATTGCTTTTCCGCTCAGCCTCTCTGCCTCTATACTTAAAGCCTAACTCCAGTCAAATTTTTTTTTGTTTTTGTGCACCCCCAAGGAAGGGTTAGAGTTGGGTTACATGGCTGTAGGGTGACCATGTGTTCCGGATTGCCCGGGACAGTCCCGCATTTTGCAAGTCTGTTTCGGGCACATTCATTCCAGGACAATACAGTGTCCCGGAATGAAACTGACACAGCCACCCCCGGGCCAATCTGATGCCCCCAAAAAAGGCCGCCACTTCACCGCTTTACTCACTGACAGTACTTGTCCTGGCCGGAAATGCCTGGAGGAGCACAGTCCCGCCCCCTGCTTGTGATTGGAGAAATCATAAATCCCTCCTCTTGTGTCCAATCATTGTGCTGTGATTCGTTACAGCACAAGCTGATTTTTGGGAAGGGAGGGTAGTTTAGAAATGTGGCGTCACTAGGGTTGGTGTCACCTGGTGCGGTAAAATATGGTGCCTGCGGCCGCGATGTCCGCCTGAGACCCACGATCGCTCCTCAGAGAGCCAGAATGAGGATCTCTCAATGTAAACAGACAGATCCCCGTTCTGTCAGGGGAGTAGAGAGAAATATGCTGTTCCTGTGATCAGGAACAGTGTGCAGAATTGTGTTCGAAAACTGCTGCGCAAATACCTTGTGACATAAAAATTTGCAAAACCCACCATTTTATTCTTTAGGGCCTCTGCTACAAAAATATATAATGTTTGGGGGTTCTAAGTAATTTTCTATCAAAAATACAAATTTTCACATGTAAACAAAAAGTGTCAGAAGGCGGCCTAGTCTTATGCCGCGTACACACAAACGTTTTTCGGGTTGTAAAAAAATTAATTTTTTTCAACCCGATCATTAAAACGGCCTTGCCTACACACGATCGTGAAAAAAAAATGCTCTAGCAAAGCACGGTGACGTACAACACGTACCATGGCACTATAAAGTGGAAGTTCCATTCGGATGACGCCACCCTTTGGGCTGCTTTTGCTGATTTTGTGTTAGTAAAAGACAATTTGCGCTTTTCAGTCTGTTACAGCGTGATGAATGTGCTTACTCCATTACGAATGCTAGTTTTATCAGAACGAGCGCTCCCATCTCATAACTAGTAGAAAAAAAACGTGGAATACCCCCTCAAGGGTGGGACTTTAAAAGTGACACAAACACATAAATTGTAGAAAAGTATATAACAAATTTACTTAAATAATTCAAATCGGGACATCAAACAGTGTCCTAACAAAGATAAAAAGCCACATACAAGTGGTGTACAGATCCTATTACCGTATTTATCGGGGTATTGCGCGATCCGGCGTATAGCGCGCACCACTAAAGTGGACCCGCATTCCTGTAAAAAAAAAACATTTTAGTACTTACAGTTTTGGTGTCTTGCGTGGCGTCCATCGGCGGCCTCGTCGGGTCCGGCGTCCGTCTGCGGCTTCGGTGGTGTCCTTCTCGTCGGGTCCGGCGTCGTTCTGCGGTGTCCTCCCCGCTCGATCCCCGCTTCCCGCACCGAGTTTGAACCACTGCGCCGGGATATACCGAGTGCAGTACACTCGGGTATAGTCGGGCAGGCTCGGCTCCTCTCGCAGTCACGTCCTGTGCGTCCTGTACGTCCAGGACGTGACCGCGAGAGGAGCCGAGCCTGCCCAACTATACCCGAGTGTACTGCGCTCGGTATATGCCGGCGCAGTGGTTCAAACTTGGCGCGGGAAGCGGGTATCGGCGTACATCACGCACCCACGATTTTTTTTTGTGAGCTGGAGCTTTAAAAATGCCGCGGTAGCGGTTTTGAGCGTTTTCGCGAGTTTTTGAGCGTTTTTTAACGTCTGGTGTTTTTACAGCTCTACTCTGGAGCTTCAGAACGCCCTGGTCCTGCGTTTTTTTTACAGCTCAAAAACGCCTATGCCATTTGCAGCTCAGAAACGCCTATGTGGGCATGATGCCATAGAATAACATGGACAGGCGTTTTTAAGCTGTAAAAAACGCTCAGAAAAGTGGCTGTAAAAACGTCAGTGGAAATGAAGCCTAACAATATTTACAGCTCAAGTGATTGAGATTATTTGAAATGAAGAGAGGGACAAGGAAGAAGATAGCCATGCAATTGTGTCATTTAACAAGGCAGACATATGTTACTTACAACAAATAAGATCTGTAAAGAGTCTCCTGTCTCAGCACGAGTGTCTCCATGTTCACAAGGAGGGTATTCATATATAGCCAACCAAAAAGGTCCACGCCTAAAGAAAAAGAAAAAAAAAACTTTGTAGTCAAAAAACTAAATGGAAACGCGCATTTGCAGAGAAAGGGGCAATACAGCCCCATATAGTGGTTAAATCTGGTAACCCAAAAACGAGGAGCAACTTACCAGATATGGAAATCCGCATAAAGGAGAGTATGCATGTGCCGAAAAGGAAACCAACTATCCGTCCGCAAGGAATAAAACTACCCAGCTATTCCTATGAGTAAGGATGAGTGGGTTGCTGGGTGGTGGTAGGCAGTAATCACTGTAAAAAAGAGTTTGAAAAAAATATATATAAAATAAATAGTTTGTTTAGTAAGTTGTGCATAAAAGCACAACACCAAAGAAAGATAGTGAACCGAGCGTCGATGAAAAGTAATAGTACCTGCATGTGAAAGGTTTCCATTAGTCCAACAGACGCCATGACAGCCAGAGTCATTGGCGTCTGCAGTGGGCTTAATAAAGCCCACCAGTGGCACAGGCGGGCTTAGAATACACCCCAACAGCAGAGGGGGTGATTGGAATAGAACTTTATTGCAGAGAGAGACAAGATGGATAGCCATGCTAGATGCCGCCACAAAACCAGGACTCAATGAAATAGTCAGTTATCTCCCCTTTCTTGAGGGTTTCTCCTCCGGGGGATGGGAGTAATAGATATATCCATACCTACCCCCTTCCTGATCTTTTGACTATTCGTGGGGCCCTTTTTGGGGGGCCCTTTTTTCCCATCTCATAACTTTGTTCTGAGCATGCATGTTTTTTTCACGTCGTTAAAGCCCACACACGACCATTTTTCACGACGTTAAAAACGACAACGTTAAAAACGTAGTGAAAAATTTAAGTATGTTCTAAATTTTTAATGGCCATTTTTTTACATCGTGAGCCCACACACGATCGTTTTTAATGACATTAAAAAAAAAAAAATTTTACAACCCGAAAAACGGTCGTGTGTACGCGGCATTAAAGTGGATAAAGGCTAAAGGTGCTCCTTGGATGTTGGGCTCTCTATGTGGCTAGGTTGTGAAAAAGTCTTACTCATGTGGTATCGCCATACTCAAGAAGAGTAGCAGAATGTGTTTTGGGGTGTAGTTGCAAGTATGTCTATGCTTTGTGTGAGAAATAACTTGTTAATATGACATTTTTTTTTTATTTTTTAATTTTCCAAAGAATTGTGGGAGAAAATTACAACTTCAAAAAATGTCTACTTTTTAAAAAGGGGTAATTTGGGGGATATTTGTACCCGTCTTGGCATGTTAGGGCCTAAGAAATGAGATGAGAAATTAGGCCATCAGTACATCAGGTGTGAATCATTTCAATAATTGGCACCATAGCTTGTAGACTCTATAACTTTCACACAGACCAAATAATATACCCTAATTTGGGTTATTTTTTATCAAAGAAATGTAGCAGTATAAATTGTTGTCAAAATATATGAAGATAAATTACTTGATTGCAAAATTTTATAACAGAAACTAAGAAAAACTATTTTTCTTTCAAAATATTTGGTCTTTTTTTCATTGGTAGCGCAGAAAATAAAAAACCCAGTAGTGATTAACCACTTAAGACCCGGACCTTTAGGCAGGTAAAGGACCTGGCCAGTTTTTGCGATTCGGCACCGCATCGCTTTAACTGACAATTGCGCGGTCGTGCGACGTTGCTCCCAAACAAAATTGGCGTCTTTTTTTTCCCACAAATAGAGCTTTCTTTTGGTGGTATTTGATCACCTCTGCAGTTTTTATTTTTTGCGCTATAAACAAAAATACAGCGACAATTTTGAAAAAAATGCAATATTTTTTACTTTTTGCTATAATAAATATCCCCCTAAAACATAATTTTTTTAAAAATGTTTCCTCATTTTAGGCCGATACGTATTCTTCTACCTATTTTTGGTAAAAAAATCACAATAAGCGCTTATCGATTGGTTTGCGCAAAATTTATAGCGTTTACAAAATAGGGGATAGTTTTATTGCATTTTTATAATTTTTTTTTTTTACTACTAATGGCGGCGATCAGCGATTTTTTTTCGTGCCTGCGACATTATGGCGGACACTTCGGACACATTTTTGGGACCATTGTCATTTTCACAGCAAAAAATGCATTAAAAATGCATTGTTTACTGTGAAAATGACAATTGCAGTTTGGGAGTTAACCACAAGGGGGCGCTTAAGGGGTTAAGTGTGACCTCATCTGTGTTTCTAACTGTAGGGGGGTGTGGCTGTAAGTGTGACGTCATTGATTGTGGTTCCCTATATTAGGGAACACACGATCGATGACGGCGCCACAGTGAAGAACGGGGAAGCGGTGTTTACACACAGCTCTCCCCGGTCTTCAGCTCCGGGGACCGATCGCGGGACTCCAGTGGCGATCGGGTCCGCGGGTCCCGCAGCCACGGTCACGGAGCTTCGGACTGGGTCCGCGACCCACAGCTGGGCACTTAAAGCGGGGGTTCACCCTAAAAAAAAATTTTT
The DNA here is from genome assembly GCF_905171775.1 of Rana temporaria. Taxonomy (NCBI): domain Eukaryota; kingdom Metazoa; phylum Chordata; class Amphibia; order Anura; family Ranidae; genus Rana; species Rana temporaria. The sequence continues at coordinate 34,994,815 of NC_053490.1, forward strand.
TTTTTCTAGCATGCCATTAAGCATACTAGCGTGATCTACAGTACGCCTTTATTTTTTGGCGCCGTACTCACAGTTTACTGCCGTAGTGAAGTTTCAGACTCCCCGCGGGGAATGGGCGTTCCTATGCAGAGGGGAACATGATTGACGGCCGGCTATGGCACGTCACGCTTCCTGAAAATAGCCGGAGAAGGACTCGGTGCTATACGGCGCCTGCGCACAGACATCGGAGCTGACTGCGCAGGCGCCGTGAAGAGCCAAGTCCTATTTCGGCTATTTTCGGGAAGCGTGACGCGCCATAGCCGGCCGTCAATCATGTTCCCCTCTGCATAGGAACGCCCATTCCCCGCGGGGAGTCTGAAACTTCACTACGGCAGTAAACTGTGAGTACGGCGCAAAAAATAAAAAATAAAGGCGTACTGTAGCTCACGCTACTATGCTGGATTTGATGGTAGAAACTTGGTTTTTAGGGTGAACCACCGCTTTAAAGAGGACATAACTGTACGTGCTTGTGCCCAGCCGTGCCATTCTGCCGACGTTTATGTGCAGGTGGCGGTCCTTAAGTGGTTAAATACCACCAAAAGAAAGTTCTATTTGTGTGAAAAAAATATATAATAATAATAATAAAAATTCCATATGGGTACAGTGTTGCATGACCACGCAATTATCATTTAAAGTGAGACAGCGCTGAAAGCTGAAAATTGACCTGGGCAGGAAGGGGGTGAAAGTGCCCAGCATAGAGGTAACATAACCCTAAATTACCAACACTATGGAGCTAAAGAATTTATACTTTATTACAATAAATCATATCGGCCTTGTTCTAAATCTATAATAAAACACATAATCATTTAACTTGAGTTCCCCTTACTATTCAGGTTGCCCACAGCCTGGAACTTCTCAAATCTATTCTTGCAGATGTGCACCCAAATTTTTGCCTCCATAATATCATTGACTTGTCTCATTCTATGTTCTATAGAGGGAGACTGTGGCTTTTTCCAATAAACTGATACTAGTCCCTTAGAACAATACTATTCTTCCCACATAGCAAGGATAACTTGCCACAAATTTGTGTCAGTGTTAAATTGTAAGTCAGTTAACTTGCTGCACAATTGTACACTTGCAGAGCACTTGAAGCGCAAGTTCTAGTTGACACTTTTTCCAAATTTAGTTTAGTTACAGTGATCCTATTGGATGCCTAGGAGGAGAAGGGAGGAGCCGCACAGCAGAAGACACAGGCGCTGCTGCCCGCCATCCGTCCGCAACCGATAGGGTAAGTGCAGGGCCATCTTAATGCAAGGGCACGCCTGGGCACTGCCCTATATATATCTTGCATTATATCATACTTGCCAACTGTCCTGGATTTGCTGGGACAGTCATGCTTTTTACTAAACTGTCCCGATATAGTCGTGTCCCTTGAAGCATCCCAGAAACTATACTGTGCCCTCCTGATCCCAGTATTGTGCCCTCCTGACCCCCCCCCCCCCCCCGTACTGTGCCCCTCTGCACTTTCCCCTGTACTGTGCCCTTTGTGTTGACCAGTCTTTGATTTATGGAATGTTTTCCTTTTGTAAAATCTATTTTTTTTTTAAATACTAATGAATATATGTTTAACTCTATCAACTATTTATACATTATTTCTTGAAAGTAGGTGTGTAAATTGGGGCAAACTGGCAGGGGCCCCAGTGCATTACTTTGCCCAGGAGCCCATGATGCTATTAAGACGGCCCTAGGCAGGGATGGACTGGCCATTGGGACTACAGGGAGTTTCCCGGTGGGCCCATGGCTCAGTGGGCCGGCTTCAGCTCCTCTGTCTCTCCCTTCCCGCAGCGCTCACCTCCTCTCCCTCCTCGCAGCGCTCACCTGGGGGGAACAAAAAAGCAGGGGGAGGAGCAGGGACGACGACAGAGGAGCATGGGGGAGGGGACAGACAGCTGGCTCAACAGCTATGGCCTGGGAGTTTCTCACTTCTGCCTAATCTTGTCCCACAAGGGGGGGCACAGAACTGATTCTTTGCCCCGGGTGAAATAATGTCTAGCTTCCCCACTGGTACTGCCTATATAAGTACCAGTACCAGCTGTTCTACTCTAATAAAGTAGAATGGCTAGTGGCTAGTGAAGGGGGAGAGGGGGCTTGGGTGGCTGGGGGGGGTACGCAAGTTGTCCGGCCGCCATGGGAGAGACCTGTCAAAGTGGGCCAGTCTGGATGAAGTCCAGGGCCAAATTTATGTCCCAGTCCAGCCCTGGCCCTAGGTAAGTGACATGGGGGGGGGGGTCGCTGCAAATATTCTGCGAGTCTGCTGCAAGTTCTGGTTCATTAGGTAAACGCTATAAATTTTGCGCAAACCAATCGTTAAATGCTTATTGCAATTGTTTTACCAAAAATAAGAAGAAGAATAGGTATTGGCCTAAACTAAAGGAAAAAAAATGTTATATCTTTTTTGGGGATATTTATTATAGCAAAAAATAAAAAATATGGCATTTTTTTCAAAATTTTGTTTATAGCACAAAAAATAAAAAAAGCAGAGGTGATCAAATACCACCAAAAGAAAGCTCTATTTGTGGGAAAAAAAGGACGCCAATTTTGTTTGGGAGCCACGTCGCACGACCGCGCAATTGTCAGTTAAAGCGACGCAGTGCCGAATCGCAAAAAGGGGCAAGGTCCTTTAGCTGCATAATGGTCCAGGTCTTAAGTGGTTGAGGGCCATAGGATCTCTATGGGTAGATAAAGGGGTACTTTTTAAGCTTTCAATTTACACCTGTAGTGTACATTGATGTGTTACCTTTAATAAAACTGTCACTATGAGTTCCTTTAATCAGGACAAGTGCAGTGTGCTGAAACGGAAATATGCAGCTCCAGTTACTAAGGGCCAGATTCAGGTACAATTGCGGCGGCGCAACATAACCCGTTTACGCTACACCGCCGCAAGTTTTCAGTGTAAGTGCCTGATCCACAAAGCACTTACCTGTAAACTTGCGGCGGTGTATCGTAAACACGTCCGGCGCAAGCCCGCCCAATTCAAATGGGGCATGTACCATTTAAATTAGGCGCGCTCCCGCGCCGGACGTACTGCGCATGCTCAGTTTTGAAATTCCCGCCGTACTTTGCGCGATGTGACGTCATTTTTTTGAACGGTGACGTGAGTTACGGCGTTTCGTATTCCCGGACGTCTTACCCAAAAAAAAAAAATGTGAAATTCGAAGGCGGGAACGACGGCCATACTTTAACATGGCTCGTGTAAAGTTAGGGCATGTAAAATCATGACTAACTTTGCGACGGGAAAAAATTACTAGCGACGACGTAACGAACGCGAAAACCGTCGTGGATCGCCGTAAATGCTTATTAGCATACCCGACGCAGGAAAACGACGCAAACTCCACCCAGCGGCGGCCGAAGTATTGCATCCTAAGATCCGACGGTGTAAGTCAATTACACCTGTCGGATCTTAGGGCTAGCTATGCGTAACTGATTCTATGAACCAGCCGCATAGATAGGACAAGAGATACAACGGTGTATCAGGAGATACACTGTCTTATCTATTATGTGAATCTGGCCCTAAGAACCTGAGAAGTGCTTCTTGTTTTGTAGGAATTGAAATTCATCCAATGTCAGATCCCAGAGCAGCTGCATCCCCTCTGGTCCTCAAACTTTAACATTTTCAGTCAATATATCTCCATCCATAAGGTACAAAACAGTCCGAACTTCCATCTGTCTGATAAAAATCATCTGGCATTTAATTTGTGACTCCAGATATTTTTTCACATGTTAGATGACATGTGTTGATTGTGTTCTACCATCAGGGGCGGACTGACCATTGAGTCACTCGGGCACTGCCCGAGGGCCCCATGCCACTAGGGGGCCCCATCCGGGTTGCCAGGCTCAGTAAAACCAGCGAAAGTATGTAAAAATCTGTGTTTTTTTTAGATCTGTCCCCGATATGTCCGAAAATGACATGCTTTTAATGTGAATATCCCAAGATTTTAGCTGCCCGCCTCTGCACTACCTCCTGGCGTGGTGGCCATCTGTAAGCCAGAGGGGCCCCATACTCTTCTATTGCCCGGGGGCCCCATGAGTTGTCAGTCCGCCCCTGTCTACCATAATGCACTTAAAGTCTAAATCCAGCCAAGTTATTATACTTTTAGTTTGTTCTAAATAGAAGGGAACATTTAACATCTGCATTAGGTTTTAATTTTCTATCAGCTTAGGTTGGAGTATAAACAAGGCCAAGGATAAATCCAAGGAAACATCTAAGCTTACTGACCGACCAGCCCGCTGACAACCAAATCAACCTATCTAACAGTATGCGCTAAAACAGGGGTTTAGTCTGCACACATTTGCAAATACATGCGTAAGCCACAGAGCCTCGCCATGGCACCCTGGTATCCATAGGCTCTAATAGGCGTAAAAAAAACGTGACCTGCGAGTGCCATGCTTGGAGCTCGCAGTTCACCCAGGTATGTTAGAAAAGCAAATAAATATACGCTTTCCTAACACTGAACCGCCTCTCCACCAATCAGGTGCTCCGGTCTGTTACCCATCACCTGATTGGCTGAAACGTCAGGCGCTGTGATTGGATGCCTGACGGGAGGAGAGGATGGGAAGAGACGCATGGAGGACACCGCTCGCTGTCATCCGTTGCCCCAGCGAAGCAGGGCAAGTGTCAGGCAGACGGTGTACGGGAGGTGGGGTCACAGTGGCGGCATGCGATGGGCAGAGTGGCAGCATTCAATGGCACAGTGGCAGTATTTGATGGGCATAGTGGCAGCATTTGATGTCACAGTTGCAGCATTTGATGGGCACAGTGGCAGCATTTAATGGCACAGTGGCAGCATTTAATGGCACAGTGGTAGCATTTGATTGGCACAGTGGCAGCATTTGATGGCACAGTGGTAGCGTTTGATGGGCACAGTGGCTGCATTTGATGGCACAGTGGCAGCATTTGATGGCACAGTGGCTGTATTTGATGGGCACAGTGGCAGCATTTGATGGCACAGTGGCAGCATTTGATGGGCACAGTGGCAGCATTTGATGGGCACAGTGACAGCGTTTAATGGCAGCATTTGATGGGTGCAGTGGTGGCATTTGTGGGAGCGTTTGATGGGCACAGTGGCAGCGTTTAATGGGCACAATGAAAGCGTTTGATGGGCACAATGGCAGAAATTGATGGGCACAGTGACTGCATTTGATGGCACAGTGGCTGCAATTGATGGCACAGTGGCTGCAATTGATGGTTTTATTTTTCAGTTTGTTTGCGCCCCTCCAAAAATTTTGAGCACCAGCCGCCACTGGGTGGGGGCAGGTGGACTGGAGGGAGCTGTCACCCCCTTCCCCAGCAAGACAGGGTAAGTGCCGTGCAGATGGCAAGCGGGCGGGGGGTCACAGTGGCGGCATTCGATGGCACAGTGACAGAATTTGATGGGCAAAGTGGCAACATTTGATGGGCACAGTGGCAGCATTTGATGGCACAGTGGCAGCATTTGATGGGCACAGTGGCAGAATTTAATGGGCACAGTGGCAGCATTTGATGGCACAGCGGCAGTGTTTGATGGGCAGAGTGGCTGCATTTGATAGGCACAGTGCCAGCATTTGATGGGCACAGTGGCAGCGTTTGATGGCACAGTGGCTGCCTTTGATGGCACAGTGGCAGCATTGAAGGGCACATTGGCAACATTTGATGGGCAATTGATGGTTTTATTTTTCAGATTGATTGTGCCCCCCCAAAAAATTGGAGCACCAGCCGCCACTGGGTGGAGGGCAGGTGCACTGAAAGGAGCCCACCCCTTCTTAAAGGTACAGGGGCACACTGAACACCCAGCAAATCAGACAATGGCTGCAAAGGTGTCAGTGCGTTGCCTGCTCAATATAACAGTAATACAAAAAAGGTGTCCACTACCCCCACCTTTAACTGGCCATTGAAGCAAGTAGCATAGGAAGGCAACATATGATATAAACAAGGCATACTGTTAGATAGGTTGATTCGGTTGTCCGCAGGCTGGTCGGTGAGTAAGCTTGGATCTTTCCTTGGATTTATCCTTGGCCTTGTTTATATCATATGTTGCCTTTCGATGCTACTTGCTGCAATGGTCAGTTATAGGTGGGAGTAGTGTACACCTTTTTTTTACACCTTCTGCAGCACGCATGGGCTGAATGTCAGACGGTTTCTATTGAAAAGACACTGAAGCCATTCAGCCAGTGTGTACTAGGCTTTAGTTCACCTTTACCAAAAAGGTGCCTATACAGGTAGTGCCTGTAGACAAAAACTGCAGATTTGAAGTTGCATAATACACTTGCTATAGATGTAGGTCATCTACGTACCTTTTGAAACCTGGGTTTAAAAAACAATTCCCAGAGGTGGCATCACCCCATCCTGTCTTGTTGCTAGGACATCGCTAAGACACTGTCAAGCCCTGTACACACGGGCCAGAATCTCGTCAGGAAAAAACCCTTGTTTTTCCTGACGAGATTCTTGGCAAGAATCTCTTACCGCCCGAGTGTACAGACTCTCCTTTCAAAAGAACCGTGGTTCTCTTGAAAGGCAAGAATACTGTGACGTCATCGCATATGATGAACATGCGCTCATCACATTCAATGCCGTCGCCGCCATCTTGCTGCACCCTACCTATGCCTAGGAAGCTACCGCGCATGCGTCAAAGTCATTTCGAGCATGCGAGAGTTTCCACGGCGACAGGTAAGTATGCACACTCTCGGGTTTCTCGGCAGGAAAACACTGCCGAGAATCTCACCTGTTCTCAATTTTTCTCGTCTAGATTCTGGTCAGTTTTCTTGTTGAGAAACCTGAACGCCTCTTACACACGCTCGGTATACTCGGCAAGAAAGCTCTGCCAGCAGTTTTCTTGCTGGTTCTTGCCGAGTAAACCAAGCGTGTGTACGAGGCTTTAGCCAATTCAACCCCCCTCAAATGCTCTCTCTCCCCTGATCTGAGCTATGGTACAACAGAGGAGATAGTGAACTGTGCATGTGCGGGGGTTTAAGAGATCACACCTATAGCAAGGGCGTTTTATAACTTTAGTCAGAGCAACACAATTTGTTTTTATCTGAAGGCGCCCCTAATCTACATAGGCAGTTTATCCGTAAGGTGAACTGAAATTTTAAGCCTTTCCAACTGTACTAAAAAAAAATTGTCTTTGTGGTCATTGGGCAGATTTCCATTACAGCTTGTTCTGGCCAGTCTTTTTGGGGACATCTCTATCAGCTTTGCACATCTAGAAAGGGATATTTCTGCTAATTGTTCCTTGTAAAATATCTCAAGCTCTGTCAGATTGGATGGAGAGTGTCTGTGAACAGCGATTTTCAAGTCTTGCCACAGATTCTCAATAGGATTTAGGTCTGGACCTTGACTGGGCCATTCTAACACATGAAAATGTTTTGATCTAAACCATTCCATTGTAGCTCTGGCTGTATGTTTAGGGTCGTTGTCCTGCTGGAAGGTGAACCTCCACCCCAGTCTCAAGTCTTTTGCAGACTCTAACAGGTTTTCTTCTAAGATTGCCCTGCATTTGGCTCCATCCATTTTCCTGTCATCTCTGACCAGCTTCCCTGTCCCTGCTGAAGAAAATCATCCCCACAACACGATGCTGCCGCCACCATGTATCACGGTGGGGATGGTGTGTTCAGGGAGATGTGCAGTGTTAGTTTTCTGCCACACATAGCGCTTTGCTTTTAGGCCAAAAAGTTATATCTTGATTTCATCTGACCAGAGCACATTCTTCCACATGTTTGCTGTGTCCCCAACATGGCTTCCCACAAACTGCAAATGGGACTCCTTATGGCTTTCTTTTAACAATGGCTTTCTTCTTGCCACTTTTCCGTAAAAGGCCAGATATAGAGTGCACGACTAATAGTTATCCTGTGGACAGATTCTCCCACCTGAGCTATGGATCTCTGCAGCTCCTCCAAAGTTACCATGGGTCTCGTGGCTGCTTCTCTGATGAATCCTCTCATTGCCCGACCTGTCAGTTTAGGTGGACGGCCATGTTTTGGTAGGTTTGCAGTTGTGCCATACTCTTTCCATTTTTGGATGATGGATTGAATAGTGCTCTGTGAGATGTTCAAAGCTTGGGATATTTTTTTATAACCTAACCCTGATTTAAACGTCTCCACAATTTTATCCCTGACCTGTCTGGTGTGTTCCTTGGCCTTCGTGATTCTGTATTTATACTGAGATTAAATTGCACACAGGTGGACTCTATTTACTGATTAGGTGACTTCTGAAGGCAATTGGTTCCACTCGATTTTAGTTAGAGTTAAAGGACTAAATGGGGCTGAATACAAATGCACGCCACACTTTTCAGGTATTTATTTGTAAAAAAAAAATTAAAACCATTTATCATTTTCCATCCACTTCACAATTATGTGCCAGTGTGTGTTGGTCTATCACATACAATTCCAATAAAATACATTTATGCTTTTGGTTGTAACATAACAAAATGTGGAAAATTTGAAGGGGTATGAATAATTTTTTAAGGCACTGTATATACTCTACAGTAGAGGTAGAGTTTATTACATAGGCTTCGTACACACGACCGAGAAACTCGACAGAATCCATCAAGAAACTTGATGGGAGAGTTTTTTTGCGAGGAAAACAGTTGTGTGTCCGTTTTTCATAGAGGAAACTGTCGAGGAACTCGACGAGAAAAAAAGAGTTATCTTTTTCCTCGACGGGAGTCTCAATTTCCTCGTCGTGTTCCTCGTCGGGCTGGTTTTCGACGAGAAACTTGAGCGTGTGTATGCTAAGAAACCCTTGCATGCTCAGAATAAAGTATGAGACTGGAGTAAAAGTAGCATTTGTAATGGAGATAATAACACATTTTTCATGCTGTAACAGACTGAAAAGTGCAAATCATCTCCAACCAAACTTTTACTTAACACGCAAACACATGAGATTAGCAAAAGCAGCCCCAAGGGTTGTGCCAGTGGAATCAAACTTCCCCAGCCATTGTATGTGTTGTACATCACCGCGTTTGAGAATGAGGAGACTTTGTCTTGACTGTGTGTACGCAAAGCAATCTTGTCGAGTTCCTCAACAAGCCTAACAAGGAACTCGTCGAGGAAAACGATGTGTCTCGCCCGACGAGTTTCTCGGTTGTGTGTATGAGGCCATATACTGTAGATATAAGGTACATTAACTAGAGTTCTGTTCTTTGAGTCAGTCGTATTATTTTCACAAAACAGCTGTGACTGTTCTCCAATGGACAGTTTTGGTCACTGACTACTATTAAGAAAAAGATTAGAATATCAAAACAAAACACCAAAAAGCCACGTAATATCATTTTGCTCATGTTTGGCGTCATGGCTGATATTATCTTTGGGTTGAGGAGAAAAAGATGTTGCTTCACGTCAGATAAACAGTGGAGTCCATGCCATTTTGTTTCAAGTTTGTGGATGATTTTTCTGGATGTTCGACAGAAATATTTACTTCATACAATATCCTGTTCGTGATGATAAACATAGTGCTTCTAAGTATGTGCAATAAGTGCAAGACACTGGTATGTTTAAGAAGGTCAGACTTTTGTATTTTGAGCCAAGAAATGGAAATTTTATGATAAATGTTGACATGTCGGGGGAACAGAGACGGGGAACCTAATGAGAATTTCTGGGAAGTATAAGAATGTGACTTCAAAACTTTAAATAATTAGATATATCTTGCGGTCTTGAGTTCATACATATCCCTAATCAATTTGTTGGTTTTTGCTTTTATTTTTTGCACGTATTCCTTACCTCCCTTCACTACATCCCCAGATGGTGATGGCTATGCTTCCATAAATAGCTGTAAATGTACAGCTCCAGTTTTTGTTTGCAAATTTATAGCCATCTGTACTTTTATGTACCCCTATCACTCTATTTCACAGGTGTCAAACACAAGGCCCACGGGCCCAATACGGCCCTCCAGGCCATTTCATGTGGCCCTCGCCCTCCTCTGGTCCTCCTCAAGACCCTTACTTTCTGCTTTTAAGCAATTCATCCAGCTTCTTCCCAACAGCAGCTTAAGGAAAGGGGGGTACACTGTAATGTAAGGGAGGGTGGGGGACTCAACTTCTGATGGTGGGATGGCTCTTGACATCTAATGTAAGGGGAGGGGATGCGGTGGACATCTAATCTTACAGATACAACTGGCCCTTTTGAGGGAAATCATAATGCTGATGCGGCCCTCAATGAAATTGAGTTTGACACCCCTGCTCTATTTTGTGCTTTCTCCCAGTTCTTTAAACCATTTCTAACTCTACTTTTCATTTGCCCATCTCTTTAAACGATTCCTTGGCCCTTTGTTCATGCCCCTATCCTCTTAAACCATTCCAGATTTGACTTTTAATTTTTTCATGTCTCCAGCCCCTCCCACCAACCTTTTAAACCATTCCTGCCCCTACTTTTCCAACCCCTTTAATTATTTCTGACCCTACTTCTCATGTCTTAGGATCCTTAAGCCATTCCTGATCCTACTTCTCATGCCCCCGCCACTTAAACCATTCCTGACTCTACTTTTTATGCCTCTGGTATTTAAACCATTCCTACCCATACTTCTCATGCCCCTTTTCCCTGAAACTATTCCCGACTCTACATCTTGTGCTTGTTTCCAGCTCCTTGTGGCCTTGTACACACGGTCGTTCCAAACCGATGAGAATGGTCCGACGGACCGTTTTCATCGGTTCACCGCTAAAGTGGCCTGATGGTCTAATGTGCATACACACCATCGTTCCAAAAACTGATCGGGTCAGAACACGGTGACGTCAAACACACGACGTGCTGAATAAAACGAAGTTCAATGCTTCCAAGCATGCGTCGACTTGATTCTGAGCATGCGCGGGTTTTGAACCGATGCTTTTCTGTACTAACCATTGGTTTGGACCGATCGGGCAGCGGTCCATCGGTTCGGTTTTGAAGCATGTTTTAAAATTTTGGACCGAAGGAAAACAGACCGATGGGCTATACACATGGTCGGTTTGGACCGATGAAACTGAACCTCGGTCCATTCTCATCGGTTTTGTCCGACCGTGTGTACGGGGCCTAAGCCATTCCTGATCCTACAACTCATGCTTCCAGATCCTTAAATCATTCTTGTTTTTGCTTTTTATGCTTCAACCACCTAGATCATTCCTGACAATACTTTTCATGTTTCTTCCCCTAAACCAGGGGTGGGCAATTATTTTTTCGATGGGGCCACATGAGAAACTAAAAATATTTTGGAGGGCCGGGCCAAAAGGCTAAACTCAATACTGCATAAAATCATTTTTATTTCTTTATAAAAAGCAGTAAATATCATTGTTGGAAAACTTGTACGAGTACTTGTTATAGACATGGCACAGGAGGGGGACAGAGGCTGGGGACATGACACAGGAGGGGGACAGAGGCTGGGGACATGACACAGGAGGGGGACAGAGGCTGGGGACATGACACAGGAGGGGGACAGAGGCTGGGGACATGACACAGGAGGGGGACAGAGGCTGGGGACATGACACAGGAGGGGGGACAGAGGCTGGGGACATGGCACAGGAGGGGGACAGAGGCTGGGGACATGACACAGGAGGGGGACAGAGGCTGGGGACATGACACAGGAGGGGGACAGAGGCTGGGGACATGACACAGGAGGGGGACAGAGGCTGGGGACATGACACAGGAGGGGGACAGAGGCTGGGGACATGACACAGGAGGGGGACAGAGGCTGGGGACATGAAACAGGAGGGGGACAGAGGCTGGGGACATGACACAGGAGGGGGACAGAGGCTGGGGACATGACACAGGAGGGGGACATGACACAGGAGGGGGACAGAGGCTGGGGACATGGCACAGGAGGGGGACAGAGGCTGGGGACATGACACAGGAGGGGGACAGAGGCTGGGGACATGGCACAGGAGGGGGACAGAGGCTGGGGACATGGCACAGGAGGGGGACAGAGGCTGGGGACATGGCACAGGAGGGGGACAGAGGCTGGGGACATGACACAGGAGGGGGACAGAGGCTGGGGACATGACACAGGAGGGGGACAGAGGCTGGGGACATGACACAGGAGGGGGACAGAGGCTGGGGACATGACACAGGAGGGGGACAGAGGCTGGGGACATGACACAGGAGGGGGACAGAGGCTGGGGACATGACACAGGAGGGGGACAGAGGCTGGGGACATGACACAAGAGGGGAACAGAGGCTGGGGACATGACACAGGAGGGGGACAGAGGCTGGGGACATGACACAGGAGGGGGACAGAGGCTGGGGACATGAAACAGGAGGGGGACAGAGGCTGGGGACATGACACAGGAGGGGGACAGAGGCTGGGGACATGACACAGGAGGGGGACAGAGGCTGGGGACATGACACAGGAGGGGGACAGACGCTGGGGACATGACACAGGAGGGGACAGACGCTGGGGACATGACACAGGAGGGGGACAAACGCTGGGGACATGACACAGGAGGGGGACAGACGCTGGGGACATGACACAGGAGGGGGACAGACGCTGGGGACATGACACAGGAGGGGGACAGACGCTGGGGACATGACACAGGAGGGGGACATGACACAGGAGGGGGACAGACGTTGGGGACATGACACAGGAGGGGGACAGACGCTGAGGACATGACACAGGAGGGGGACAGACGCTGGGGACATGACACAGGAGGGGGACAGAGGCTGGGGACAGGCAGCCACTGTTTAATCAATAACAATTGATTAAACAGTGGCTGCATGTGATGGCACAGTGGCTGCGTGTGATGGCACAGTGGTTGCGTTTGATGGGCACAGTGGCGACAATTGATGGCACAGTGGCTGCATGTTATGGGCACAGTGGCAACAATTGATGGCACAGTGACTGCGTGTGTTGGCACAGTGGCTGCGTGTGTTGGCACAGTGGCTGCATGTGATGGCACAGTGGCTGCGTTTGATTGGCACAGTGGCTGCGTGTGATTGGCACAGTGGCTGCGTTTGATGGGCAGAGTGGCTGCGTGTTATTGGCACAGTGGCTGCGTGTGATGGGCACGGTGGCTGCATGTGATGGGCACAGTGGCTGCATGTGATTGGCACAGTGGCTGCGTGTGATTGGCACAGTGGCTGCGTGTGATTGGCACAGTGGCTGCATGTGATTGGCACAGTGGCTGCATGTGATTGGCACAGTGGCTGTGTTTGGGAACAGTGGCAACAATTGATTGCACAGTGGCTGCGTGTGATTGGCACAGTGGCTGTGTTTGATGGGAACAGTGGCTGCGTGTGATTGGCACAGTGGCTGCGTGTGATTGGCACAGTGGCTGCGTGTGATTGGCACAGTGGCTGCATGTGATTGGCACAGTGGCTGTGTTTGGGAACAGTGGCAACAATTGATTGCACAGTGGCTGCGTGTGATTGGCACAGTGGCTGCGTGTGATTGGCACAGTGGCTGCGTTTGATGGGAACAGTGGCTGCGTGTGATTGGCACAGTGGCTGCGTGTGATTGGCACAGTGGCTGCGTGTGATTGGCAAAGTGGCTGCGTTTGATGGGCACAGTGGCTGCGTGTGATTGGCACAGTGGCTGCGTGTGATTGGCAGAGTGGCTGCGTGTGATTGGCACAGTGGCTGTGTTTGGGAACAGTGGCTGCGTGTGATTGGCACAGTGGCTGTGTTTGGGAACAGTGGCTGCGTGTGATTGGCACAGTGGCTGTGTGTGATTGGCACAGTGGCTGTGTTTGGGAACAGTGGCTGCGTGTGATTGGCAGAGTGGCGACAATTTATGGTGGCACAGTGGCTGCGTGTGTTGGCACAAGTGGCTGCATGTGTTGGCACAAGTGGCTGCGTGTGTTGGCACAAGTGGCTGCGTGTGTTGGCACAAGTGGCTGCGTGTGACCCCTCCCGGCCCTGCCTACAGTTATCACCGCGGCGGGGAACATTAGACAGCGTTCGTTTGAACAGCTGTTTTCCCCGCTGCGCATAGACACTCCCCCTTGGACGGATCTGTCCAATCGCGAGCAAGGGGGAGTGTCTATGTGACTCCCCCTTGCTCGCGATTGGACAGATCCGTCCAAGGGGGAGTGTCTATGCCATAGACACTCCCCCTTGGACGGATCTGTCCAATCGCGAGCAAGGGGGAGTGTCTATGTGACTCCCCCTTGCTCGCGATTGGACAGATCCGTCCAAGGGGGAGTGTCTATGCGCGGCGGGGAAAACAGCTGTTCAAACGAACGCTGTCTAATGTTCCCCGCCGCGGTGATTAACGCGGCAGCGGCGGCGGTTTCGGCGGCGGGGGTGGGCCGGATTAAAAGGTCCGCCGGGCCGTATACGGCCCGCGGGCCGTAGTTTGCCCAGGTCTGCCCTAAACCATAGATGATTCTCCTCCACATGCCCACAGCTTGTTACTCTGTCCCTGACCCTACTCCTCATTAGCCCTAGCTGCTTAAAACATACCCGAGACTACTATTCATGCCCCAGCCCCTTAAACATTTTCTGGCCCTACTGTTCTGGCACCAGGTTCACAAACTACTATTGAGTGAGTGAGCGAGTAACTTATATAGCGCTACAAATGCGAACTGAATCGCCTCATTGACCCTACTGTTTATGCATCGAGGATTTAAAACCACTCCTGGCTCAACTATTCATTGTCCTAGCTCCTTAACCACTTGCTTACTGGGCACATATACCCCCTTCCTGCCCAGACGAAATTTCAGCTTTCAGCACTGTCACGCTTTGAATGACAATTGCGCGGTCGTGCGACGTGGCTCCCAAACAAAATTGACATCCTTTTTTTCCCACAAATAAAGCTTTCTTTTGGTGGTATTTGATCACCTCTGCGGGTTTTTATTTTTTGCGATGTAAACAGAAATAGAGCGACAATTGTGAAAAAAACTAAATTTTTTACTTTTTGCTATAATAAATATCCAATTAAAAAAATATATATATTTTTTCTCAGTTTAGTCCGATACGTATTCTTCTACAAATTTTTGGTAAAAAATTTTTTGCAATAAGCGTATAATGATTGGTTTGCGCAAAAGTTATAGTGCCTACAAAATAGGGGATAGAATTATGACATTTATTTTTTATTTTTATTTTTTACTAGTAATGGCGGCGATCTGCGATTTTTGTCACGACTGTGATATTACGGCGGACACACACTTTTGACACATTTTTGGGACCATTCACGTGTATACAGCGGACAGTGCTATAAATATGCACTGATTACTGTATAAATGTGACTGGCAGGGAAGAGGTTAAAACTAGGGGGCGAGGAAGGGGTTAATGCATGCCCTGCTAGGTGATTCTTACTGTGGGGGGAGGGGACTGACTGGGGGAGGTGACCGATGGTTGTTCCTATGAACAAGGGACACACCATCGGTCTCCTCTCCCTGACAGGACGTGGATCTCTGTGTTTACCCACAGAGATCCATGTCCCTGTCTCTGTGACTGCCGATCGCGGGTGCCTGGTGGACATTGCGGCCGCCAGGCACGCGCATCGGCACCTGAGTGACCTGGCGGGCGCGTGCCCCCCAGTGGCTGGAGGCCGTAAAAAGACGTTGGGCGGGCGGGAAGTGGTTAAACCATTCCAGACCCTAAACTTCATGTTCTCAGATTCTTAAAACATTTCTTTTTGGTTGATGACATTTTTGTGGTTGAGTAACTTTTGCATCCCTACAACAAATGCAGCTATGCATGTTGGAGCGCAGTGAGAGTAATCCAACCCTAGGTTTTTAGGAGGAAGCAATTCTGGGTTAATATACTTGACTTTAAAAAATAAATTGTTGCTGAAACAAATATAATCTTAAAAAACTCCCTGTGATCGTCTTTTGAGTCTCATTCAGGGACTTTCATAACTATAGACCATAGTAGTAAATGTTGCTAGATAAGAGCTTTAAATAGAAATGGAACATGGTCCCTGTACTATCCAAAGAAACAAAACTGGAGGAGCTTTTCTTGCAGCCTTATAGAGCAATGTGCATTACAGATGAACAAACTGAGCAGATTCACTCATTGTCTACCCAGCCACTTTATATGATATCCCCTCTAATTTAAACAATCATAGCCAGATTCAGAGAGACTTACGACGGCGTATCAGTAGATACGCCGTCGTAAGTCCGAATGTGCGCTGTCGTATCTTTAAGCGTATCTGGTTTCCAATTTGGCCAAGATACGACCGACGTAAGTCTCCTACGCCATCATATCTTAGGTGCATATTTACGCTTGCCGCAAGGGGCGCTTCCGTTGATTTACGCGTCGAATATGTAAATGAGCTAGATACGCCGATTCACGAACGTACTTGTGCCCGTCGCTGTAATCTACGTCGTTTACGTAAGGCGTTTTTCCGGCGTAAAGTTAAACCACCAAAAAGCTGGTCTAAGTCGTTTAGGGTATGGACGTCGGAAGTGCCGTCGGATTTTACGTCGTTTACGTAAGTCGTACGTGAATGGGGCCGGGCGTAAGTAAGTGTGACGTTGTATCGTAGGGAATATTTGCGACGTGATTCTGAGCATGCAGGCGCATGCGCCGTTTGTTCGGCCATGCATTCACATGGGGTCACGATTCATTTCAATACAACACGCCCACTACCAGCCTACTTTGAATTACTCGGGCTTACGCCGCCCCATTTACGATACGCCGCCGTAACTTAGGGAGCAAGTGCTTTGTGAATACTGTACTTGCCTCTCTATGTTACGTCAGCGTAGCGCATATGAGATGCGCTACGCCCGCTTAAACATACGCCGCTCTACGTGAATCTGGCTATCAATGTCTTATAAGAATACAAGATACGCTAAAAGGTTGACTGGATCAGCCTGGCAGATTATATATTTTAAATATCCGTCCTCCTTTGTTTTTTTCTCAGTTCTTTTTGAGATAAAATCAATAGCCTTATCTACCCAGAAATGTATTTAGGGCCAGATTCACAGCAGAAATACGCCGGCGTATCTACTGATACGCCGGCGTATTTTCAAATTTGCGGCGTCGTATCTTGATTTGGAATCCTCAAACCAAGATACGACAACTTTTGGCATAGATCCGACAGGCGTACGGCTTCGTACGCCTTCGGATCGTAGGTGTAATTCTCCGGCGGCCGCTGGGTGGAGTTTGCGTCGTTTTCCTGCGTCGGGTATGCAAATTAGCTGTTTACGGCGATCCACGAAGGTACGAGCGTTCATCGCATTCTCTTACGTCGTCGCTAGTCGGCTTTTCCCGCCGTAAAGTTACGAGTCCTATTTCATGGCTTATATTTAGCCATGTTAAAGTATGGCCGTCGTTCCCGCGTCGAATTAAAAATTTTTTTTTTTGCGTAAGACGTCCGGGAATACGAAAGGACGTAACGCACATCGGGGCGCAGTAATTTTGCGCAAAGCACGGCGGGAAATTTCCTAACGGAGCATGCGCAGAACGTTCGGCGTGGGAACGCGCCTAATTTAAATGGTACACGCCCCATTTGAATTAGGCGGGCTTGCGCCGGACGACTTTACGTTACACCGCCGTAAGTTTACACGCAAGTGCTTGGTGAATCAGGCAATTGCGCTGAAAACTTGCGGCGGTGTAACGTAAAGGGGATACGTTACGCCGCCATAATTGTTAGTAAATCTGGCCCTTAGTTTATTAATTTAAGATGGCTACATAAAACCAACATATTTTGCTTCACATAATGTATCCTTCTCTTGCCCCACTGAGTAATCTATTTTCAGTATGATGTCAATAGCAACAACTGGCAAGTTTGTGGTTTTGAGGGACACAGGGCATAAATGAAGAACAGAAACTCCATTTGAAACTCCATTTCGAACCACACCCCGGAGAGAGCCAAAACCTACAATGAAGGACACATAATCAATTAAAGATTATGTCATCCACTCTAGATGCCATGTTTGACCTGGCAATCCCATCTTTATTCATTGGGCTGACCCTGGGCTCAATTAGGAAAAGAAAATGTTTGAAGTTTTTGTTCCCTTAATGTTTGGAGTAGACAAAATCTGACATAGACAAAAAGAACAGAATGTGAACCTTTGTAACTGTTTGGCAGAAAAGCTTAAGCTGGAGATAGCATAGTGAGACAGGCACATGGTACAAGGCAAATATACACTGTGGTCTCTGAGAAGAAAAATGATGGTGACAAAGAACAGAAAATCCTTTTTTTATGGAACAAGAATTTCAGTTTCAATAACATTCTTTTTTCTTGCCACAAAGCAAACAAACTTATTTTCAAACTTTATTTGTGGAGTGTAATGTCTGAGAGAGCACAATAGTGGTATGCGTGTAGTGCTTACCTCCAAAGGAGCCTTTTAATATGTCGGGTTGGGTTCTATCCCTGTGTCCAGGACTAAAGATACTGCCCCTGATTATGCCCATGTTGTAGAAATGTTTTCCAATGAGTGCAGGTCCAAACTGTATTTTAGGGCATGGCAGCCCACTTTTATTTAACAGAATAGAATGGATTGGTTCCATTATATTTTCGTTAGGGGTATCAGTGTAAAGGGGGTTGATAAAAGATAAAATCTTAGGAACAAAGAACTGGAACAAAGAACATGGAGGAGAGATGAGTTTGCTTTCAGAGCATATTAAATAATGCATCCCATTGGGTAATACATTTAAAAGAGGGAATAAAAGTCCTGGATGGCTTAACTCCAATGTAAAAATGCACATAAAAGCAAATGAGAAGGCCTACAAAAAATACAAGGTTGAGGGATCATTGTCAGCATTCAGACATTATAAAGAAGAAATTCTTTAAGTATGTAATCTGTAAAAAAGGGAGGACAGACCATAATGGCCCCATAAAGAATGAGGAAGGACATCTGGTTACAAAGGATGGGGAGATGGGAAGGTATTGAATTTATTCTTCTTCTCAGTCTTCACGAGGGAATCGGGGGGGTCTTTAGTAACCAAAACTGCAGTGTTTATCCTCATGACACATCACAGGAAGCACCTCCATGTTTAACAGAGGACAGAATTAAAATTAGACTTGGGAAACTTAACATTAATAAATCACCGAGGCCAGAAAGCTTGCATCCGAGGGTACTTGGGGAATTCAGTCAAGTAATTGCCAGACCAATGTTCCTAATTTTTACTGACAGTCTACTGACTGAAAAGGTACCAGCTGATTGGAGAAATGCCAATGTAGCACCAATATTTAAAAAGGGCCCAAAATACATCCCTGGGAATTACAGACCGTCCTACATCTTTGCGGTGACCAGACGAGAGGTCTAAAGCTACAGCAGTGTTACTCAGCAAGGATCTGACGACTCACTGCCTTCAACATCCCTGGGATTTGATGTGCTGCTTCCTGCCAGCAAAAAGGACTCTCTGCTACCTGAAGTTCCTCCTGCTCATCCCAGTGATGCACCCAACGTCATTTACTTCCATGTGGATATTGTTCTTTACAATAAAGTGTTTTTGATATGAGAACAGAAGCACCCTTCTCCTATCTATACTGGAATTTGCTTCTGGTCTCCTCTGGTGGCATCTCTCTTTCTTGATACCTGCCTTTTGGACTATTATGGACCAAACATGAGTATTATTGAGGTATTTGAGCATTGCGCCTTTTTACTTGTTAAAAATAATATCAATAGTATGCAAGCTCTTGGAGGGGATGATAAGGGACTATATACAAGATTTTAGTAATGAGAACGGTAAGATTTTTTTAACAATCAGGTTTTGTTTATTGAAAGGATAAATGTTTGAACAAAGGAAGAAACAAAGAAGTTCTGCTGACACAGCCTACTGACATGACAATACAAGCGACTGACATGCACAAATGATCGCTAACAAAAGAAAATGGGTAACAAAGGTATTCAAAAAGGTACATCGTGAGGAGCTCGACCAGGACTCGTTAGTATTACTAATTAAGTATCAACAAGGGGATGGTGGGTACACAGGGGATGGGGAAGACAAGGTCCAGGGTCAGGGGCAGCAAGACAGTACATAAAAATAGGGTACCTCCACTTATGGCGACGTCCACATCTGCCACTCCTTATCAAACTTCCAGGGGCACCCTCGGCAAATATACGTCAGCTTGTAATGTGGCAGTGTAGCATTAATCGTAGCTAACCAGGAGGACAAAAACGGCGGGTCAGGAGAGGACCACATACAAATAATCGCCTTCTTCACAAAAAACAGTAAATATGAGAAAAGCAGCTTGTGGTGAGACTTTTGGTCACCTCTAGTGACCAGAGGCGTCCCTAGGGGGGGCCAGAGGGGGCCCTGACCCCCCCAACATCATGCTGTGCCCCACCATGTGCCCCCCCCAAAAAAAAATTTTTTTTGCAATTTTTGTATTTTGCTCCCCGAGAGGGAGAGCGTCCCCAGTCAGCTCTGCGGGGGATTCCTCCCCCTCCCTCTGCTCGCCGACACTGCATAATGCGAGCGCTCACACAACCAGATATTCTAGCCTGGACTGTGTTTAAGTGTGTGCACTGCAGACTGCAGTACACTGTAATCACTGAACTACATTATCTCCATCCCTTCTCTCCCCCCCCATCTGTCTCCCTCCCCTCTCCTGTTCTTTCAAAACATTCACAATTTACTTTCACTTTCAGTTAGGCAGATAATATACGGTGCAAATTTCTTTCCTGCATCCACAGATTGCAGGAAAGAAACTTGCATGATTCCCCCATCAACAGACAGTGGTGACAGGGGAATATCCCTCCTGCCCAGCAATTATATTCTCCCGACAAACAGTGATTATCACCAGTGGCTATACAGCAACCACTAGTGATAATTAGATAATTAGAGAATCTGCTCATTATTGGTTCAAATCTCAGCCAGTTTCTGCTGAACCAGCTGAGATTTAAACTGTCTATGGCTCTTAGACAGCTCATACATTGATTAGCACTGTGGAGTGTCGGCTTCCTGGCGTGATCGGGCATGTGGGATTTCAAGCACACCCGAGCCCATCTCTATTGGTTGTAGACAGTTGAGCTCCCTGCAGGTTGCTTAGCAGCAGTGGACCCTTCTCTGACATGCTGATCGGGATGCAATCCAGGTGATGCTCTTAGTCAAATCCTAGTCATTAATATCAGTGATTTTATTGATCAAAGCCCACACTTTACAGGCATAGAGCCCACATGGCTGCTGATCATACGGTTGATTATATATATGTGGTTGTACTCTTGATGCTAAAAAATACTGTGTTTATTAGATCTGACTGGGAGCATCACCTGGATCACATGCCGATCAGCATGTTAACAGAGAAGGTTATACAGCATTACTGCTGCTAGGTGACCAGCTGGGGGCTCGGCTCTCTATAACCAATAGTGCCAGCCTTCCCCTGCATGCACCCATAATGTCACCAGCACTAGGTCCTAAAAGACTGCCACTGCTGCCAAGGAGACAGATGCCAGACCAGCGCTGTAAATAGCAGGGACAGGACAGCTGGGGATCCCCACTGTGGCAGAACACCAGGGCCCGGTGGCAAGACAACCTTTGCAACAATGATAGTTCTCCCACTGCTTTGGACCCTTATATTTTCTTGGTGTGCTGGTGACATATATCTCTTGTTTTCTGCCACCCTGGGGGGCCCCAGTATAGTAGGAAGGGAGCTCACTGCAGAACATGTGAAAGGGCCCATAGTGGGATCGTAGTAAAGGGCCCTAGGATGTATATATATATTTAATTGCATTTTATAGTTGGCCCCCCTACTTTTGTCCCTGTCCCCCCATGTGCCCCCCTAAATATGAAAGCTGGAGACGCCACTGCTAGTGACAGGGGGAGTGACAGATCTAGCTTAAGATTGACCAGGTCAAATACCTCCCTCCAAAAGGCCCGTATCTTGGGGCAATCCCAAAGCATGTGCAGGAGAGTACCCAACTGAACCAGGCAGAGCTAGCAATGGGGGTCCTTTTCAGGGAAAATCTTGTGAAGCCTGACTGGCGTGTAGTATACCCTATGTAGCAGTCTAACTTGTATTAATTTGTCTTGTAAAGAGATAACTAACTTAGGGCAATGCTCCAATGAGTCCTCCCATCCATCCTTATCCAGGGATGGTATATCAGTCTTCCAGTGGGCCCAGAGTTTCTCTATTTTAGGTGAGTCAGTCCTGAGCAGGGTCCCATACAGTGCAGAAAGCGGCTTCTGAAGATCTTCCTGTGATAGGACTGTCTCAACAGTGTCTAGGTGGAGCGAAGGCCTAGTAGGAAACAGAGCCCTGGCCGCATGCCGAAGCTGGAGCTATCTAAAGAACATTTAACCCGGCAGACGAAAGTCACGGCGAAGCTGAGCATAAGTCAGCAGCACGCCATCCGGCATTATATTGCGCAGGGTTTTTATACCATACATGGCCCAGACTTGGGGGTCAGGAATAGTTTTAAAGTGGGCCAGATTCGGATTCCCCAGAGAGGTTGCACCGGGGACCACCTATTCTCCTGAAAGAAACTATTCCTAGCCGCAACCCAGACTCTAAGTGTAGCATCAGTAGGGATCGGTACTGTCTCATACGCCCGGGCCCCCTATAGGCTAAGTTAGGAAAATCCATCAGCGAACCCAGATAGGCAGCTTCCAGGCACACTGCCACGTTAGTGCGGGCCCCCTCAAACCAGTATGCCGACACCAAGACAGCAGCCCAGTAGTACATTTGGAGGTTAGGCAAAGCAAGGCCCCCCAACTGTGTAGGGAGATGAAGAGTGGATCTAGCCAACCTAGGGACTGTCATATTCAAAATAAATGTACTAATGCACCTATCCGCCTCTCTAAAAAAGGAGATTTGGACCCACACCGGGCTGTTCCGAAATAAGTAATTAAACTTCGGTAACAGGACCATTTTAAAAATATTTATGCGGCCAAGGAGGTTCAAAGGGAGCCCATGCTATGCCGAGCACCTCTCCCTTAGAAAAGTCAGCAGAGGGAGGAGATTGCGAGCATAATACTGGGCTGTGACCCTTGTCACCACCGCACCTAAATATTTAAATTCAGTTATCCAACGTAAGGGAGATGGGCTGGCCAGAGCAGAGGCCTGGTCATCCAGTGGACAAATCACTGACTTGGACCAATTTATTCTAACACCCGAATACTTCCCAAATACCTCAAATGTGTCAAGGGCGACCAAGAGTGAGGGCCCCGTATCGTTCTGATACAGCAGGGCATCGTCAACATACAGGGATATCTTCTCCTCCAGCCTCCCAACCAGTAGCCCACGGATCGCCTGGGACTCCCTGACCGAAATCGCCAGGGGTTCCAATGCCAGAGCAAAGAGACTGGGGGAGAGGGGACATCCCTGCCGAGTACCCCTAAACAGTGGAAAAGGATCAGAGACCCAATCGTTGGTACAAACCTACCCATACAACATCCAAACCCAGTGTATAAAGTTAGGACCACAGCCAAATCTACGCAGGACCTCCCACAGATAATCCCACTCAACAGAATCAAATGTCTTTTCGGCACCTAGGGAAGCCACTATGTGAGATCCGGCATGGTCATGGGTCAGGCATAAGCTCAGGAAAAGACGTTGAATATTGATGTTGGTGCCCTTACCTGGCATAAACCCAGTCTGTATAGACTAGCTAGAAACTAAGAATGATGGAGTTTAAAGGCACACGGGTAGATAATGTAAAACATTTATGTTTTTTAATTATAAGAAATTGCTAAAACGGTTATACATATAAAATTGGTATCAATATTGTTAAATGGCCCACACACAGGTTCTAATAACACTTCCAAAAATACACAAATATATTACTAGACCCAATGAATACAATGGTAAAGTTTCCAAAGATGGTAGCCAGATGGGAATGTAAATGTGGAGTGGTTGAACCATGGTGCGAGTCCAAATGTAAGAAAGGTTCGCTCTACATGTTGCACGTAAGGATACGCTTCTTCAGGAGCATATAAATCTATCAAATATGTATAAACAAACAAAAGAACAATAAGTAAACATTATTTGACATAAACATAAAATACAATAAAACATTGTATAACAATTGCTAAGATGTGACCCAGTAGCTACAGGAACTGGCCCCCAGGAAGCAGAGAAGCAAAGCCCTTCAGTTGGGACACACATATATTATCCATATGTAAAGTAACAGTAAAAGACACTGCATGTATAAATACTGGCTAAAGGCTAGCTATAAATTAAATTGCTGAATATCTCAAAAGGACAGTAAATACTCACAGAGGAAGCTTTTTTTATATGAACAGCCTAAGCACCAAGACTATGAGGGTATATTAGAACAAACTGCCAGTCTAGGATGTATAATCTGTGAGTAAAAATAAGTAGACATGTGCAATTCGTTTAGTTTCTAATTTGTTTTTTAACGAAAATTCGGAAATTCGTTAATTTCGAATTTTCGTTTTCACAAATTTTTTATTTCCGAATTTTCGGACTTCCGAAAATTTCGAATTTCCGAATTTTCGGATTTCCGAAAAATTAGAATTTCCAAATTTCCAAAATTTCGTATTTCCGAATTTTCCAATTTCCGAATTTTTTAACTTCCGAATTTCGGAAAAAAAAATTCCGAATTTTCGTACTTCCGAATTTTTCAATTTCCGAATTTTCGCATTTTTCAATTTCGAATTTTTTGAATTTTTCAATTTCGAATTTTTTGAATTTTCGTATTTCGAATTTTCGAATTTTCAAAATTTCGAATTTTTCATTTTTTTATTTCGAATTTTCGAATTTTTCAATTTCGAATTTTCGAATTTTTCAATTTCGAATTTTCGAATTTTTCAATTTCGAATTTTCGAATTTTTCAATTTCGAATTTTCGAATTTTTCAATTTCGAATTTTCGAATTTTTCAATTTCGAATTTTCGAATTTTTCAATTTCCGAATTTTCGTATTTCGGAAATTCGGATTTTCGGAAATTTTTTTATTCTAGAAATTTTTCAAATTTCGAATTTTTCAATTTCGAATTTTAGAAATTCCGAAATCCCGAATTTTCGAATTAAAAATTGAAAATTTCGAAATTCGAAAGTAAAAATTTTGAAAATTCGAAATTTCGAAAATTTCGTACTTCCGAATTTTTTCATTTCCGAATTTTCCTAATTTTTTTTTATTTCTGAAAAACAAAAAATTTTCGTTTCATTTTTTTTTTCGGAAATTTCGTTTTATTCGTTTTTTTGCTTTTTCGGAAATCCGAAAATTCCGAATTCCGAATTTTCGAATTTCCCGAATTTACGAATTTACGAAAAAACGAATAAAACGAAAAAATATTTTTTTTAGATTTTCCCGAATTTCCGAAAAAATTTAAAAAACGAATAAATAAAAACGATTTTTTTTTTATTTCCCGAATTTCCGAAAAAAAATAAAAAAAACGAAAATAACATAAACGAAAAAAACTTTTTTTTTGGCAGTGCACATGTCTAAAAATAAGCAATATGTTCCTATGAGTTTACAAAGTATAATTATTTTTGTCCAGCAATAACTCACATATCAGTGTATTTACACAGTACATGTGAGAGATAGCATACCAAGTATAGTATTTTAAAGTCTAACACACGGTCGATCCATCTGATGAGAATGGTCCGACGGACCGTTTTCATCGGTTCACCGCTGAAGCAGACTGATGGTCTGATGTGCGTACACACCATTGTTTCCAAAACCGATCGGGTCAGAACGCGGTGACGTAAAACACACGACGTGCTGAAAAAAACAAAGTTCAATGCTTCCAAGCATGCGTCGCTAACCATCGGTTTTGACCTATCGGTCAGCCGTCCATCGGTTCGATTTTAAAGCAAGTTCTCTTTTTTTGGACCGAAGGACAACAGACCGATGGGGCGTACACACGGTCTGTTTGGACCGATGAAACTGAACTTCAGTCCGTTTTCATCGGTTTGGACCGACCGTGTGTACGCGGGCTAAAAGTTATTGTATGAAAGGACGCTTACCATAAAGTTTAGCCACAGTGGTAAAATATGGTATTTTGCTGGTAAGCAAAAGAAGGGTCCAGGATAGATTCAACCAGCACAACAGGGTATATATGCATGGACTAGTAATGTAAACCAGCGTGCATTGTAAACAGAGCTAATCTTGTCCAATAAAGTGTTAAAAGATATGCTCAGGACCTTTAGCCATGGCCTATAAAAGAAGACAGGATAGTGTTGTAGCAAAAGGTAACAAATCAGCAGGAATGTGCCTGGGTAGAAGTTATAGCATTATTTACCTTGAAGTCTGGGTAGTTGTGTGCGTGCAGTGAGCTTTCTGGATCCACAAATGTGGTCTTCTACTGAGGAGCGGTAAGCACCGTATATATATGTGCGTCCCGGCCAGAAGTGCGTCACTCCGGCCGGAAGTGACGCGTCCGGTCTGGCCGCTGGCTGGCGCGCATGCGACGGAAATGCCTCTCACATGACGATGACCGGCCAATGAGACAGCAGCAGAGGCGGAGTCCGGGAGGGCAAGGAAAGTCACCCCGGATCTCCGCCAATCACTGCACATCCAGCCAAGGGAAATGACAGAATGAGCGGCGCTATGCGGCCAAACATGGAGGGCAAGAATGCCTCAATGCAACCGGATAGGCCAATGGGGCAACAACAAGCAGCACTGGATCACATCAGAGCAGACAAAAAAAGATTACAAATTATGTACAGAAAATAAACTAGATGCATTAAAAAACATCTTGGTAGTATAAATTGATAGCATATAGTCTAAAAAAGATACATATATGAATCCATAACTCCCTATCAATTTAGAGAAGCATATATTAGAACAGGGGATTTATTGCAGTTTAGAAAGGCTGGGAATATTCAAAGGACGGGATTTCAGAACTGATCATAGTAGTTGAGTATATTTAGCCGATTCACAAAGACTTACGCCGACGTATCTTTATATACACCGCGTAAGTCCATGGATGAGTTGTCTATGCGCCTTATTCTTGTAATAAGATACGCCTGAATTCTGGCTCCATCTGACCGACGTAAGTCTTCTACGCCGTCGTATCTTGAGCGCATATTTACGCTGGCCGCTAGGGGCGCTTCCATTGATTTACGCGTTGAATATGTAAATGACGGGGGCGTGGCCTGGAGCAGCATGTGAGCGGACGTCTTTCCTAGCAGCTCCGAGATCCCTCTGAACAATCCTGCGCCATCCTGTGATCCTGCCCTTCTAAACCGGCTATAAGCTTTGCTATTCCCTTGGGGAAGCCCCTGGGATACTTCTGGGAGGAATCTGGTGGATGGGAAGGCGAAAGAAACAGCCCACGGTCAGGATGAATGTCACCACGCGTTCCGGCCATGATGGCCGCCGCAGCGTCGCGCCACTCTCCTCCTTGGCATCTACGCCGGAGCTCTTTGCTGAGGACCCTGAGACATCTCCCCCACCTTCTCCTGGGACCTCCACTACACCAGCGCTGCCTGCTCCTGGGTCGCCCAGCGAGGACGGTCTGGAGGAAGGCCCGGAACCGGAGCCCACGCTGCTGGCGGTCCTCAAACTAATGAAGGTAAACCATTCTGATACTATGGGGAAGATGGAGGAGCTTAAGCTGGACATTACTATAATGCGCCAGGACATGCACAAAATGCGGGACCGGGTCACAGAGACGGAACGCCGCATCAGTGATCTGGAGGACACTGTAGGCCCAATCCATCCTACTGTGAAGGCCCAGGGCACAAAAATTCGATCACTGGAAGATAAAATGGACGATTTGGAGAACCGCTTGCGCAGGAATAACCTGCGCCTGGTGGGCCTTCCTGAACGGGTCGAGGGATCTGACCAGGTGGCTTTCCTGGAGAGCTGGTTCGTCCAGGAGTTTGGAGGGGACTGCCTATCCCCCTGCTTTGTCCTGGAGCGGGCCCATAGGGTGCCTGGCAGGCCGCTGCCTGCTGGAGGCCCCCCTCGCACTATGATAATGCGTCTCCTTAACTACAGGGACCGGGACTCTATCCTGCGTGCTGCCCGAATTAAGGGGAGCCTGAAGATTAACAACGCCTCTGTGTCCCTCTTCCCTGACTACTCCCCTGCTGTCCGCGCCTCGAGAGCTAAGTACCAGCATGTCAAGCAGAAACTGAGGGAGAAGACCATCCAGTATTCTATGCTGTTTCCTGCGACGCTGAGGGTGGTGCATCAGGGCCAGGTGCATTTTTTCCAAACCCCTGCTAATGCTTTGTCCTGGTTTGAATCCCTGCACCAGCCTGGCCGTGGATCTGACAGGGCGTCCGATGCTTGATTCTTCTATTTTGTTCAATTTTGTTTTTCATTTATTCCTGCATCCGGGTTCTTTTTCAGTTGAAGTGCTTCTGGGGCAGGAGGTTCTAGCTAATTGCTGTGGCAAGAGGACATAGGTCTCTATAGGAAGAATGTGCTGCTATAATTTTGCCAATAACTATTTTTTCTTCTTCACTTCATTTCCATTAGTTTAATGGACGTTGACTGTTCCAATTTTGCCTGCTGGCTTGCTAGCGGTGGGCCATGTACCTAGCAAATACATGTAGTTCAGGGTCAAAGCCAGCCCCTCGTTTTTGGGGTCTGGCAGGGGTTAAAGGTACTGGGCTGTTGCCTAGACTGTGTGTGTTTTGGGGTCTGATTGTTTGGTTGTATGCGGTGATGAGTGTGGTGTGCCTGTGTGTGTGTCTGTGTGTGTGTGTTTGTGGCCCTCTCTCTGCCCCCACTTATGCCCAGTCTGAGATGCTGCTAAATGACTTGCTCTGTGTTTCAGTATGTTTAAAGCTTTAACATGTCTGTGGTAAAGTGTATCTCCTGGAATGTCAGGGGGTTAAACTCCAAATTTAAGAGAGCTTTATTATTTAACTTCCTCAAAGTACACAATCCCCATTTATTATGTCTGCAGGAAACGCATCTTTTGGGGTCAAAGGTGATGGCACTAAAGAAGTGTTGGGTTATGTATGGTTACCATTCCACCTATTCTAGCTATGCAAGGGGGGTGTCCGTGTTGGTGCGGAAAGGTCTCCCTTTTTCTTGTGAGCGGGTGGTGTTGGACCCTAAGGGTCGGTATGTGTTTCTCCAATGCACGGTGCACGCCACGCCACTGTTGTTGGTGGTGGTATATGCCCCCCCCCCTGTCACGGCGGACATTTTCACGGATTTAAGTGTGCAATTTGCCACTTTCCCTGTGATGGCCGCCCTTATAGTGGGGGACTTCAACTCGGTGCTCGACCCTGCTTTGGACCGATTGAAGCCCATCCAGTATGAATCTAGGTTGTTTAGTCAGTGGTGTACCTCCTTTGGCTATGTAGATCTCTGGAGGATTAGCCATTCTGGGACTCGGGACTATACATGCCAGTCAAGGACGTACCGTACTCTTTCCAGGTTGGACTATGCTTTGGGGACTCCAGATTTGGTCCCCTTTATACAGTCGGTTTCCCACATACCTCAGACACTATCTGATCATTCTGCCCTGGCGGTGGACATGGTGGTAGGACACAGGCCCTCCTTTCGGGTGTGGCGGCTCAGTCCTTTCTGGGTCTCCACTCCTGAATTTCAGGAGCTGGTCCGGCAGGCTATGTCCCACTATTGGGGGGACAATGCTGGCTCGGCCTCATTTGGCCCCACTTGGGATGCCTTTAAGGCGTCAGTGCGGGGCTCGTATATTTCTAATATAGCTCAGCACAGGGGATCCTCCCGGGCTGCCCTTTTGGCCTTGGAATCCTCCCTGGAGAACGCCAGGGCCCGATACTCTGCGCTCCCCACCCCGGACTCTCACGGGGCCCTGGTGGGGGCGCACAGGGCCTTGGACCTTCACAGGGTGGATGCAACGCGGAAACAGCAGTTGTCTCTGTCAGCCAGGTTGCTTGAACATAGTGGAAAGAATGGTAAGAT
This sequence comes from Rana temporaria, assembly GCF_905171775.1. Lineage (NCBI taxonomy): Eukaryota > Metazoa > Chordata > Amphibia > Anura > Ranidae > Rana > Rana temporaria. Next base: position 35,024,443 of record NC_053490.1, read on the forward strand.
GTTGGCATTTCTGTCACGCACGGAGTATGTGGATTGGATGATACCCCACATTCGGCTGCTGGACGGCTCTGTCACGTCGGACCCCTTAGCCATAAATCATGCTTTTAGAACCTTTTATGAGAACCTATACACTGCCCCACCCCCCCCCCGGACGAGGTGGAGACAATGGGATTCCTTGAATCCCTTCAGTTTCCAGTCCTGGAAGAATCGCATACTACACTCCTAGACAAACCCCTTACGGTAGAAGAGGTCACTGAGGCTGTTTATTCACTTCCTCCCAATAAGGCCCCTGGGTTAGATGGCTTGCCCGCCGAATGGTACAAAAACTATGCGGAAGAGCTGGCACAGAGGTTACACTCCTTGTTTGGGCGGGCTCTGCAGGAGGGTGAGCTTCCCTCCTCCATGAGGGAGGCCCTTATTGTGGTGCTCCCTAAGCCCGACAAGGATAAGTTGTTGTGCGGGTCGTACCGCCCCATATCTCTATTAAATAGTGACGTAAAAGTGCTCGCCAAAATTCTGGCCCTAAGACTACAGAAGGTTATTCTGCACCTCATTCATAGGGACCAGGCGGGGTTCATGCCCGGAAGGAGTACGTACGACAACATCCGGCGACTGTACTTGCACATCCATGGGGCGGAGGCCTTCAAACGGGGTGGCCTGGTGCTGTCTCTGGACGTGTTAAAAGCCTTTGACACAGTCAATTGGTCATTTTTATGGGAGGTCATGCATCGCATGGGCTTCAGCACTCAATTTATAAAGTGGGTCCGCTTGCTTTATACCAGCCCTAGGGCCAGGGTTAGCACTAATAAAGATGTTTCTGATGTTTTTGCTTTGCAGAGGGGTACCAGGCAGGGCTGCCCGCTCTCGCCGCTCCTGTTCGCGTTGGCCATTGAGCCCTTGGCTCTGGCGGTGCGACAGACGGCGGAGGTGAGTGGCATCTGTTTTGGTTCTCTTTCTGAAAAGATTTCTTTATAAGCAGATGACGCCCAAATTTACCTGGATGGCACTGAGCGGTCCTTTGTCTCTCTGATGGGAGTGGTGGAGGAGTTCGGGAGGGTCTCTGGGTTGAGGGTGGGCTGGGAAAAGTCGGTGGCATTCCCTATAGGTCCTGCACTTGATTATTCATACCTCTCTAGGTCTAAATTGTCCATTCATCCTACTTTCAAGTATTTGGGGATATATATTAATGCAGACCTGTCTTCTTTTGAAGCTCTCAATATTGCCCCTATTGTGACACATATGGAGACCAGGCTTAAAACCTGGGCTTCTCTACCGCTAAATCTCATAGGCCGTGTAAATATTTTTAAGATGATCTACCTACCCAAATTTTTATACGTATTCCGGGCATCCCCAATTTTTTTGTTAAAAAAGCTTTTTAAGAAAATTAATTCGATTCTGTTTGGCTTTCTTTGGCAGGGGTCGAGCCCACGTATTGCTAGGGCCTCTCTCCAGGCTGCGAAGTTGGATGGGGGTCTGGCATGCCCTAACTTGAGACAGTACTTTATAGCGTCTCAGCTTACGTATGTCTATGATTGGTTTTTGGAGGCCTCCCCGTCCTGTTCCACCGCTCTACTGACCGCTCAGATGGGCTCCAGGGACATGTTGGTTGATGACCTACTCAGGTCAAAGGCCGGTAAATGCTCTCGTAACTCCCCGATAGAGGTTAGCTGGTCGGCTTGGCACGAGGGTAACGGGGTGCTTACAAATTTGGACGGGGTGTCCCCCAGGGCCCCCCTGTGGCAAAATGCTAATTTCCCTGAGCTCCTGGGTCATCCGGACTCGGGGTGGTGGACACGGATGGGTGTCACGCGTGTATCCCACATTTTTGTTCATGGCCAGTTTATTTCTTTTGAGGAACTAAGGGCATGTAATGTTGTACTACAGCAGAGCTGTCTGTTCAGATATATGTCTCTCCGCCACGCGGTGCGGACTCAATTTGGGGGTCTGACCCAGGAGCTCATGGAGTCGCCTCTAGAGGCGCTCATGTCATACTCAGATATCGAGAAACTGGTTACAACGTTTTACACTCGCCTCCAGGCGGCGGGGGTTAAACCCTTTCAGATCGCTAGACGGAAGTGGGAGGTGGACATTCCGGGGCTGTCTGAGGAGGGGTGGGAGGAGGCCTCGGAGGTGTGCTTCCTTGATCTTGTGGGGTTGAGTGATCAGTATGTACAATTCAAATTTATCCATTAGCTTCACTATACTCCTGCCAGATTGGCCCGCATGGGTCTGATGTCTAGTGCTTCCTGTCCCAGGTGTGACTCCACTGAGGCTGATTACTTACACATGTTTTGGTCATGCCCTGCTGTTGTACCGTACTGGAGGGACTTGTTCTCTTTTTTTAAGGACAATCTACATGTATCGGTTTCTCTTACTCCGGAGACTGGATTGCTGGGGGTGCTTAATGACTCTGTACCTACAACTCATGCTCGAATTCTGATACGAATTGTTTTGTTCTATGCCAGGAAGTTGATATTGTTGCATTGGAAGAGCACTTCTGCACCGGATATCCAAATGTTATACCGTATGGTTAATAAAGTTTTACCCATGTTTAAGTGTGTATATAAGGGCAGGGCTTGTCACAAAAAGTTCAGCAAGATCTGGCAACCCTGGCTGGATATAGCGGACTCCTTCTGGAAGGACACCCCGCTATCCCAGCCATAAATGGCTGCGGGTGGGGGGGCCATGGGTGGCTCTGGTGGTCGCAGGGGGGTGAGAGAGGGGCAGTGTGTGGTTTGGATGTGGGGGGAGGGGGGTGGGTAGGGATGTCTGTATGGGGTGAGGTTGTGAGTGGGTGTGTGTGGATGTGTGTGATTGGTGGGGTACGCTCGGTTGGGGTTCTAACTGTTATTTCCACTGTTTGTTGTTTTCTTATGACCGAGGGCCAAATTCGGCCCTATTAGGGTGCCCCGTAGAGTATTGTCCCTCCGTTGAGGGGATGGGGTGTTTAATCTCAGGGAGGGGTAAAGGTTTATTGTGTAGGACTGTTTGACCTGTGTGTCATTCTATGGCGATACTGTAACAACAATTGTGCATTACTATTTGTTGATTGTGCCTGCAGAAAATCAATAAAACATTTTCAAAAAAAAAAAAAGAATATGTAAATGACCTAGATACGCCGATTCACGAACGTACTTGCGCCCGTCGCAGTAAGCTACGCCGTTTATGTAAGGCGTACGTCCGGCGTAAAGATAAACCACCAAATAGCTGGTCTAAGTCATGTTAGGGTATGGACATCGAAACTGCCGTCGGATTTTACGTTGTTTGCGCCTCAGTAGCAGACCATATTTGTGGATCCAGGAAGCTCGCTGCCCACACATCTACCCAGACTTCAAGGTAAATAATGCTAAAACTTCTACCCAGGCACATTCCTGTCGATTTGTTACCTTTTGTAACAAATCACTATCCTGTCTATTTTTATAGGCCTTGGCTAAAAGTCCTGAGCATATCTTTTTACACTTTACACTTTTGGACAAGATTAGCTCTGTTTACAATGCACACTGGTTTACATTACTAGTCCATGCATATATACCCTGTTGTGCTGGTTGAATCTGTCCTGGACCTTCCTTTTGCTTACCAGCAAAATACCATATTTTACCACTCAGGCTGAACTTTATGGTAAGTGTTCTTTCATACAATAACTTTTAGACTTTAAAATACTATACTTGGTATGCTATCTCTCACGTGTACTCTGTGTTAATACACTGACATGTAAGTTATTGCTGGACAAAATAATTATATTTTGTAAACTCATAGGATCATGAGTTTCGTATCGTAGATACGTTACACCGCCGCAAGTTTTCATCGCAAGTGCCTGATTCACAAAGCACTTGCGATGAAAACTACGCCGGCGGCCTCCGGCGTAAGCCCACGTAATTTAAATGGGCGTGTGCCATTTAAATTAGGCACGCTCCCGCGCCGGACCTACTGCGCATGCTCCGTTTCGTAACTCCTGCCGTGCTTTGCGCAAAGTGACGTCATTTTTTCGAACGGCGACGCGCGTAGCGTACTTCCGTATTCCCGGACGTGTTACGCAAACGACGTTCATTTTTAAATTTCGACGCGGGAACGACGGCCATACTTTATACAGCAATACGATTGCTGTGTAAAGTTAGGGCAGGTCAAACGACGACTAAAATTGCGACGGGAAACTAGAGTAGCGGCGACATAGCGAACGCGAAAAACCGTCGTGGATTGCCGTAACTGCTAATTTGCATACCCGACGCTGTTTTACGACGCAAACTCCCCCCAGCGGCGGCCGCGGTATTGCATCCTAAGATCCGACAGTGTAAAACAATTACACCTGTCAGATCTTAGGGATATCTATGCGTAACTGATTCTATGAATCAGTCGCATAGATACTCTGAGAGATGCGACGGAGTATCTGAGATACTCCGTCGTATCTCAGCTGTGAATCTGGCCCATATTGCTTATTTTTACTCACAGATTATACATCCTAGACTGGCAGTTTGTTCTAATAAACCGTCATAGTCTTTTGGTGCTTAGGCTGTTCATATAAAAAAAAAGCCTTCTCTGTGAGTATTTACTGTCCTTTTGAGATATTCAGCAATTTAATTTATAGCTAGCCTTTAGCCAGTATTTATATATGCAGTGTCTTTTACTGTTACTTTACATATGGATAATATATGTGTGTCCCAACTGAAGGGCTTTGCTTCTCTGCTTCCTGGGGGATATTGATACACTGATAATTTGAATTATCACACTGTTATCATCTATTTAGCGATACTTTAAATTGTACTGCGTATGAAGTTGTCTTTATTTTATTTTTAGGTTTATCTTTGCACTCTATTGGAGTTCCATACAGATGAGTGTAATTTAGCGCCACTTATTTTTTCACTATTGAGTTTGGATAGAGGTAAAAAATACAAACACGTAGAACTGGATGTGCTTAATCTTACCCCTTATTTTTCTGACCAAGAACTTGATGTACTTAAATTTGGTCTAAGTTTCTGTCCTTCACAAACCATAGACAGGTATGAACTAATCAAGGATGTTCATATGTTTATCAGGAATCTCACATACAAGTTTATGTTCGATAAAGATCGTATACGAGCTAAAAAGGAACAAGAAAGCATCAAACACTTTAAAATGGAGGACTTTAGAGCCCTCCATGATTTGATGCTACTATTAGATGAAAACAAGGACACTGACACCCTTGATGTGAGCATACCTGTCACATCCCCACCCCCTGTAAACAAATTTAAGCTTAAATCTAAAAATTTCCCTTATCTGACTACCAATCATCAAACGTTTTAAAATTGCTCCCAGACAAAGTAACCTTACTTAGACACAGCGACAGACTATTTCAAAACTGCAAAACCACTCTGATGTGATTGTTAAGGCTGCAGATAAAGGCGGCAACATAGTCTTAATGACTAGAAATTTTTACTAAACAATGTGCCTCAATATCTTATGGAACCATCATTGGTATTGCCGTATTCCTCTATCACATACTGCCTCCTTTAAAAATGAATTTTTGGACATCATCAATGATGTCTTTATGTGGGGTCTAATCGACCAAGATATTTACGATTACCTGAATGTTCGGTCTCCCAGGGTGGCGACATTTTATGCACTACCCAAAGTACATAAGAACCCTTTGTCGTCCCCTGGGAGAACGATAATTTCGGGTATCAGTTGTATCACTGAAAATGCCAGAAGACTTGTAGCCTCAGTATTGATGCTGCATGTTACAGCGTTGCCCTCTTACACTAAGGATATGCTAGCCCTCCTCAAGAAGATTGAGGGAATGGTTGTTCCTCCCAGATCCCTGCTTGTGACTTTAGATGTGGAGGCTTTGAACTCCAGCATCCCTCACGAGCAGGGAGTTGGGATGATTCGTACCTTCCTGTACGAGGAGGACCATTATTGTTGGCCTTACAATGAATTTATCCTTCGGTTGCTACGGTTTATCCTTACCCATAATTGGTTCAGCTTCAAAGACTTCCACTACCTCAAGATGCAGGGTGTGGCTATGGGCACCTGCTGCGCGCCTGCATATGCCAACCTGTATCTGGGGGGGTGGGAGAGGAGCCTATTCTCCAGTGAACTCATGGCCAAATATACGGACCACATTTTATGTTGGATGTGATATAATAATGACATTTTTATTGTTTAGATAGACACCAAAGAGTCACTTGTTGAATTCATCAAATTATTAAATATCAACCATTTCAACTTAAAATTCACATTTAATTGTGATACACACACATCCAATTTTCTTGATCTTGCCATCTTTAGAGATAGGGATAATTCCTTGGCAACTGATCTTTTTCGCAAAACCTCAACGGGCAATACGCTGTTACATGCGGCAAGTGCTCACCCCCCGGCTCTCATCCGGAGCATACCTTACGCTCAATATATTAGATTGCGACGTAAGTGTACTTATTTATCAGACTTTCAAAAACAAGCTAAATCATTACAAATATGCTTACGTGCGAGAGGGTACAGTAAGTCACTACTATGTCAAGCCTATAATAAAGCTACGAGTCAAACAAGGAATGAACTATCAAAGAAGAAGGTTCCACCCGTAAAACTCACATTAAAGTTAATTACTAGGTACTCATTAGTGTTGCTCACGAATATTCGCATTGCGAATATTCGACTCGAATATAGCATATTCGAGAAATCGCGCTATATTTCGAATTTCGCGGTGAATATTCGCAATTCCGAATATTCGCATTTTTTCAATTTGATTTTTAAAACAGATCACATCCTATCGACGTCTAAAAGCATTGCTGGTATGATTAGAGACCCTGGGCCGAGTAGCTAAGCTGAGGCGATCCTTTTATGTTGCCAAATTGAAAAAAAAAAACATTGCGATTTTTCGCTATTGCGAATGCGAAAATGATTGCGAATTTTCGATAACTGTGGTAGGAGAACTCTGATTGTCTCTGATGCAAAAGGGGGGGGCTTTGTGTATGTGTATGTTATGAATATTTGTATGTTTGATATTATTATTTTTTGTAAGAAGGAAAAAATTGCGCATACTTTAAAAAAGGGGAGAATACAGCAGCAACTCAAAAATGTTATACAACATAAATTAATACAAGACAGAAAATGGAGTCGCTCTACAAGAATAAAAAATATGTCTAGTGACAAGACATGTGGGCAAATTATAAAATAAGCAAGCGCAAATAACTTGTGAAATACACAGTGAAACAAATATATAAAGAAATATAGTCCCAATAGTAGAAAAATAATCTTTCATAAAAATGTCTTTGATATGTGAAGTGAAAAAAAGTCCAAAGCATGCAGCATGAACGTGTTCAATCTTCAAGGTGTTTGATTGACAAACGGCTGTGACAGATGGATAGAGTAAAGAATCACCACCAATGCAAAACACTTTTTATTTTCTATTGTAAAATATCAAGAATATTCTGAGCCAATCAGAGTGCTCCTTCTGCATTTGCCGAATATTCGCAATTATTTTGTATTGTAAAATATCAAGAATATTCTGAGCCAATCAGAGTGCTCCTTCCGCATTTGCCGAATATTCGCAATTATTTTGTATTGTAAAATATCACGAATATTCTGAGCCAATCAGAGTGCTCCTACAGCATTTGTCGAAATTGCGCAGTAAATATCGCATTCGCATGTTGCGATATTTCGATAAAATATCACGAATATTCTGAGCCAATCAGAGTGCTCCTCCAGCATTTCTCGAAATTGCGCAATAAATATCGCATTCGCATGTTGCGATATTTCGATAAAATATCACGAATATTCTGAGCCAATCAGAGTGCTCCTACCGCAGTTATAAAAAAAATCGCAATTATTTTCGCATTCGCAATAGCGAAAAATCGCAATCATTTAATTTCGATAAAATATCACGAATATTCGAATTTAGCGAATATATCTCGAATATTCGAATATATATTCGAGATATATCGCGAAATCGAATATGGCATATTCTGCTCAACACTAGTACTCATCTCACCATGAGGATATAAGGACAATACTTAATACCCACTGGCATCTCCTTTGGGAGGATTCCATAGTTAAAAAATATATCGGTGAACACCCCGAAATTACATTTAGACGTGCTAGTTCACTACGGGATAAACTGGTCACCAGTCACTATACTGGAGCCAGGGATTATACAAATCTAAACTACCCCTGGGGATGTTCTAATGGTGTGACCTTTTCTCCAAGATTTTCTGCTACCTGCTGTACGCAGGGTTTGGTTTATCTCATGACTTGTAAATGTGGGGCGTTCTATGTGGGTAAGGCGGCCAGACAATTGAGACAAAGGATCAACGACCATATCTATTACTCAGGTAATGGTAAAATGCTTACCCCTATTAGTCGACATCTTGACTTATACCACTCTGTCTTGTTTGTTGCTCTGGCCATCGTCCCCAAGAACCCCAGAGGGGGAGAATGGGACAAAATAATTTTCCAAAAACAAACCCTATGGATTGAGAGACTGAATGCCACCCAGCCACCAGGACTGAATGAAACTCAGTCCTTTAAACCCTTTTTATAGTCTGTAGCTGTGTCCAATACTGCTATGTCCATTAAATATCTCTATTCAATTTTCTTCCACACCCTCACTGTTCTTTTTCACAAAGATGCCTCAGGGTTACTAGGCAGTGTTGCAATTTACCACTATTCAATCACCACTACCTCTTCATATGTCTACTGTACATACTGTATAAACTTACCAATATAATTAATTTTCAAGTTCATCCTAATTTCACTGTTTGTTATTAGTGTTGAGCAGAATATGCCATATTCGATTTCGCGATATATCTCGAATATATATTCGAATATTCGAGATATATTCGCTAAATTCGAATATTCGTGATATTTTATCGAAAGTAAATGATTGCGATTTTTCGCTATTGCGAATGCGAAAATAATTGCGATTTTTTGATAACTGCGGTAGGAGCACTCTGATTGGCTCAGAATATTCGTGATATTTTATCGAAATATCGCAACATGCGATTGCGATATTTATTGCGCAATTTCGAGAAATGCTGGAGGAGCGCTCTGATTGGCTCAGAATATTCGTGATATTTTATCGAAATATCGCAACATGCGAATGCGATATTTATTGCGCAATTTCGAGAAATGCTGTAGGAGCACTCTGATTGGCTCAGAATATTCGTGATATTTTACAATACAAAATAATTGCGAATATTCGGCAAATGCGGAAGGAGCACTCTGATTGGCTCAGAATATTCTTGATATTTTACAATACAAAATAATTGCGAATATTCGGCAAATGCAGAAGGAGCACTCTGATTGGCTCAGAATATTCTTGATATTTTACAATACAAAATAATTGCGAATATTCGGCAAATGCAGAAGGAGCACTCTGATTGGCTCAGAATATTCTTGATATTTTACAATACAAAATAATTGCGAATATTCGGCAAATGCGGAAGGAGCACTCTGATTGGCTCAGAATATTCTTGATATTTTACAATAGAAAATAAAAAGTGTTTTGCATTGGTGGTGATTCTTTACTCTATCCATCTGTCACAGCCGTTTGTCAATCAAACACCTTAAAGATTGAACACGTTCATGCTGCATGCTTTGGACTTTTTTTCACTTCACATATCAAAGACATTTTTATGAAAGATTATTTTTCTATTATTGGGACTATATTTCTTTATATATTTGTTTCACTGTGTATTTCACAAGTTATTTGCGCTTGCTTATTTTATAATTTGCCCACATGTCTTGTCACTAGACATATTTTTTATTCTTGTAGAGCGACTCCATTTTCTGTCTTGTATTAATTTATGTTGTATAACATTTTTGAGTTGCTGCTGTATTCTCCCCTTTTTTAAGGTATGCGCAATTTTTTCCTTCTTACAAAAAATAATAATATCAAACATACAAATATTCATAACATACACATACACATACACAAAGCCCCCCCCTTTTGCATCAGAGACAATCAGAGTTCTCCTACCACAGTTATCGAAAATTCGCAATCATTTTCGCATTCGCAATAGCGAAAAATCGCAATTTTTTTTTTTTCAATTTGGCAACATAATAGGATCGCCTCAGCTTAGCTACTCGGCCCAGGGTCTCTAATCATACCAGCAATGCTTTTAGACGTCGATAGGATGTGATCTGTTTTAAAAATCAAATTGAAAAAATGCGAATATTCGGAATTGCGAATATTCACCGCGAAATTCGAAATATAGCGCGATTTCTCGAATATGCTATATTCGAGTCGAATATTCGCAATGCGAATATTCGTGAGCAACACTATTTGTTATCACTATGCTTAAACAGTTATTACTGCTTCATGTAATAACCTATATCCTTACTTCCTTATTTTCAACCAATAACCTTTTATTTTCAAAAAAAATCTTTGTTTTTAGCATTTACGTCAATATAGAGATTATATAATCAACTACTATGATCAGTTCTGAAATCCCGTCCTTTGAATATTCCCAGCCTTTCTAAACAGCAATAAATCCCCCGTTCTAATATATATAAATAATGACTATATAATATATACTTCTCTAAATTAATAGGGAGTTATGGATTCATATATGTATCTTTTTTAGACTATATGCTATCAAGTTATACTACCAAGATGTTTTTAATGCATCTAGTTTATTTTCTGTACATAATTTGTAATGCTTCTTTGTCTGCTCTGATGTGATCCAGTGCTTCTTGTTGTTGCCCTATTGACCTATCTGGTTGCATTGAGGCATTCTTGCCCTCCATGTTTGGCCACATAGCGCCGCTCATTCTGTAATTTCTCTAAGACTGCCGACCTGACTGCTGTCCAGAAGGCCATCATTGACACCCTCAAGCAAGAGGGTAAGACACAAAAAGAAATTTCTGAACGAATAGGCTGTTCCCAGAGTGCTGTATCAAGGCACCTCAGTGGGAAGTCTGTGGAAAGGAAAAAGTGTGGCAGAAAATGCTGCACAACGAGAAGAGGTAACCGGACCCTGAGGAAGATTGTGGAGAAGGACCGATTCCAGACCTTGGGGGACCTGCGGAAGCAGTGGACTGAGTCTGGAGTAGAAACATCCAGAGCCACCGTGTGCAGGAAATGGGCTACAGGTGCCGCATTCCCCAGGTCAAGCCACTTTTGAACCAGAAACAGCGGCAGAAGCGCCTGACCTGGGCTACAGAGAAGCAACACTGGACTGTTTTGCATGTCATTCGGTAATCAAGGTGCCAGAGTCTGGAGGAAGACTGGGGAGAGGGAAATGCCAAAATGCCTGAAGTCCAGTGTCAAGTACCCACAGTCAGTGATGGTCTGGGGTGCCATGTCAGCTGCTGGTGTTGGTCCACTGTGTTTTATCAAGGGCAGGGTGAATGCAGCTAGCTATCAGGAGATTTTAGAGCACTTCATGCTTCCATCTGCTAAGAAGCTTTATGGAGATGAAGATTTCATTTTTCAGCACGACCTGGCACCTGCTCACAGTGCCAAAACCACTGGTAAATGGTTTACTGACCATGGTATTACTGTGCTCAATTGGCCTGCCAACTCTCCTGACCTGAACCCCATAGAGAATCTGTGGGATATTGGGAAGAGAAATATGAGAGACGCAAGACCCAGCACTCTGGATGAGCTTAAGGCCACTACCGAAGCATCCTGGGCCTCCATAACACCTCAGCAGTGCCACAGGCTGATTGCCTCCATGCCACGCCGCATTGAAGCAGTCATTTCTGCAAAAGGATTCCCGACCAAGTATTGAGTGCATAACTGAACATAATTATTTGAAGGTTGACTTTTTTTTTATTAAAAACACTTTTCTTTTATTAGTCGGATGAAATATGCTAATTTTTTGAGATAGGAATTTGGGGTTTTCATGAGCTGTATGCCAAAATCATCAATATTAAAACAATAAAAAGGCTTGAACTACTTCAGTTGTGTGGTTCTCAAAAAATTAGCATATTGTGATAAAGTTCATTATTTTCTGTAATGTACTGATAAACATTAGACTTTCATATATTTTAGATTCATTACACACAACTGAAGTAGTTCAAGCCTTTTTATTGTTTTAATATTGATGATTTTGGCATAAAGCTCATGAAAACCCAAAATTCCTATCTCAAAAAATTAGCATATCATGAAAAGGTTCTCTAAACAAGCTCTTAACCTAATCATCTGAATCAACTAATTAACTCTAAACACCTACAAAAGATTCCTGAGGCTTTTAAAAACTCCCAGCCTGGTTCATTACTCCAAACCGCAATCATGGGTAAGACTGCCGACCTGACTGCTGTCCAGAAGGCCATCATTGACACCCTCAAGCAAGAGGGTAAGACACAAAAAGAAATTTCTGAACGAATAGGCTGTTCCCAGAGTGCTGTATCAAGGCACCTCAGTGGGAAGTCTGTGGAAAGGAAAAAGTGTGGCAGAAAATGCTGCACAACGAGAAGAGGTAACCGGACCCTGAGGAAGATTGTGGAGAAGGACCGATTCCAGACCTTGGGGGACCTGCGGAAGCAGTGGACTGAGTCTGGAGTAGAAACATCCAGAGCCACCGTGTGCAGGAAATGGGCTACAGGTGCCGCATTCCCCAGGTCAAGCCACTTTTGAACCAGAAACAGCGGCAGAAGCGCCTGACCTGGGCTACAGAGAAGCAACACTGGACTGTTTTGCATGTCATTCGGTAATCAAGGTGCCAGAGTCTGGAGGAAGACTGGGGAGAGGGAAATGCCAAAATGCCTGAAGTCCAGTGTCAAGTACCCACAGTCAGTGATGGTCTGGGGTGCCATGTCAGCTGCTGGTGTTGGTCCACTGTGTTTTATCAAGGGCAGGGTGAATGCAGCTAGCTATCAGGAGATTTTAGAGCACTTCATGCTTCCATCTGCTAAGAAGCTTTATGGAGATGAAGATTTCATTTTTCAGCACGACCTGGCACCTGCTCACAGTGCCAAAACCACTGGTAAATGGTTTACTGACCATGGTATTACTGTGCTCAATTGGCCTGCCAACTCTCCTGACCTGAACCCCATAGAGAATCTGTGGGATATTGGGAAGAGAAATATGAGAGACGCAAGACCCAGCACTCTGGATGAGCTTAAGGCCACTACCGAAGCATCCTGGGCCTCCATAACACCTCAGCAGTGCCACAGGCTGATTGCCTCCATGCCACGCCGCATTGAAGCAGTCATTTCTGCAAAAGGATTCCCGACCAAGTATTGAGTGCATAACTGAACATAATTATTTGAAGGTTGACTTTTTTTTTATTAAAAACACTTTTCTTTTATTAGTCGGATGAAATATGCTAATTTTTTGAGATAGGAATTTGGGGTTTTCATGAGCTGTATGCCAAAATCATCAATATTAAAACAATAAAAAGGCTTGAACTACTTCAGTTGTGTGTAATGAATCTAAAATATATGAAAGTCTAATGTTTATCAGTACATTACAGAAAATAATGAACTTTATCACAATATGCTAATTTTTTGAGAACCACCTGTATATACGGAGCTTACCGCTCCACAGTAGCAGACCACATTTGTGGATCCAGGAAGCTCACTGCCCGCACACAACTACCCAGACTTCAAGGTAAATAATGCTATAACTTCTACCCAGGCACATTCCTGCTGACTTGTTACCTTTTGTTACAACACTATCCTGTCTTCTTTTATAGGCCTTGACTAAATGTCTTGAGCATATCTTTTTCCACTTTATTGGACAAGATTAGCTCTGTTTACAATGCACGCTGATTTACATTACTAGTCTAAGCAAAATACCATATTTTACCACTGTGGTTGAACTTTATGGTAAGCGTCCTTTCATACAATAACTTTTAGGCCACGTACACACGGTCGGTCCAAACCGACCGTTTGTACGGGCCATCGGTCTGTTGTCCTTCGGACCAAAATTTAAAAACTTGCTTCGAACCGATGGACCGCTGACCGATCGGTCCAAACCGATGGTTAGTACACAAAAGCATCGGTTCTAAACCCGCGCATGCTCAGAATCAAGTCGATGCATGCTTGGAAGCATTGAACTTCGTTTTTTTTAGCACGTCGTTGTGTTTTACGTCACCGCGTTCTGACCCAATTGGATTCTGAACTGATGGTGTGTACACACATCAGACCACTTCAGCGGTGGACCGATGAAAACGGTCCGTCGGACCATTCTCGTCGGTTTGGACCGACCGTGTGTACGCGGCCCCAGACTTTAAAATACTATACTTGGTATGCTATCTCTTACATGTACTGTGTTAATACACTGAGATGCAAGTTATTGCTGGACAAAATAATTATACTTTGTAAACTCATAGGAACAGAGGGCCAGATTCACAGCCAGCGGGCGCAACGTAACTTTTGTGATTTAAGTTACACCGCCACAAATTACACAAGTTAGTGCCTGATCCACAAAGCACTTACCTGGAAATTTGCAGTGGTGTAACTTAAATCAGTCCGGCGCAAGGCGGGCCAATTCAAATGGGGCGAGTCCCATTTAAATTAGGCGCGCTCCCGCGCTGGATGTACTGCGCATGCTCCCGACGTGCTTTGCGCGAAGTTACGATGCGCCGAGGTTTTGTGAATCGCGACAGGTAAAAAAAAGTTGCGTCGGGAAAAAAAGAGTTGCGCCGGGAATTATTATTTTTTTTTTTTTTAAATTGACAGCGACGCGGGAAAGACGGGTACACTTTTACATGGTGTACTAACTTTACACTTTGTAAAAGGTACCCTATCTTTGCGACGGCAAACTAAGACTTACGGCGACTTAACAAAGGGAAAAAGCTTTGTGGATCTCCGTAAGTGCTAATTTGCATACCCGACGCTGGATTACGATGAGAAATGCCCCCAGCGGCGGCCGCGGTACTGCATCCTAAGATCCGACAGTGTAAAACAATTACACTTGTCGGATCTTGGGGATATCTATGCGTAACTGATTCTATGAATCAGCCGCATAGATAGAAACAGGGATACGACGGCGTATCAGCAGATACGCCTGCGTATCCCTTTTGTGAATCTGGCCCATATTGCTTATTTTTACTCACAGATTATATATCTTCAGCCCTGTACACACGAGGCGAGAATCCCATCGAAAAAACTTTGGGCCAGATTCAGAAAGATCAGCGGATCTTTCTGCTGGCGTAACATATGTCATTTACGTTACGCCGCCGCAAGTTTTTCAGGCAAGTGCTTTATTCACAAAGCACTTGCCTGTAAAGTTGTGGCGGCGTAGTGTAAATCACGCGGCGGAATTCAAATACGGCGGGTAGGGGGCGTGTATCATTTAAATGAAGCGCGTCCCCGCGCCGAACGAACTGCGCATGCGCCGTCCGTAAAATATCCCAGTGTGCATCGCAAGGACGTATTGGTTTCGACGTGAACGTAATTGACGTCCAGCCCCATTCACGGACGAGTTACGCAAACGACGTAAAATTTTCAAATTGCGACGCGGGAACGACGGCCATACTTAACATTGGATACGCCACCTAGGGGGCATGTTTATCTTTTCGCCGGCATACCTCTTACGGAAACGGCATATCTTTACTGCGACGGGCAAGCGTACGTTCGTAAATCGGCGTATCTACTCATTTGCATATTCTACGCCAAACTCAATGGAAGCGCCACCTAGCGGCCAGCATAAAAATATTGCACCCTAAGATACGACGGCGCCACCCCTTGGGCTGCTTTTGCAAATCTTGTGTTACTGCATGTTAGTAAAAGTTTGGTGAGAGACGATTTGTGCTTTTCAGTCTTCGTGCTTTTCAGTCTGTTACAGTGTGATGAATGTGCTATCTCCATTACGAAGGCTAGTTTTACCAGAAGGAGCGCTCCCGTCTCATACTTGATTCTGATTATGCGCGTTTTTCTTAAGCATACACGCGACCGGTTTTCTCATCCGACGAGAATCACAATGAGAAAATTGAGATTTCAGGCAGTTTTCTCGACAAAACCATACACACGAAAGTTTTTCTCGGCAAAAAGCTAAAAAGCTCTGCCAGCAGTTTTCTAATACACCGTCATAGTCTTTTGGTGCCGTGCTTAGGCTGTTCGTATAAAACAACCTTCTCTGTTAGTATTTACTGTCCTTTTGAGATATTCAGCAATTTTATTAATAGCTAGCCTTTAGCCAGTATTTATATATGCAGTGTCTTCTACTGTTACCGTACTTTACATATGGATAATATATGTGTGTCCCAACTGAAGGGCTTTTCTTCCCTGCTTTCTGGGGGCCAGTAATAGGTACTTCCTGTAGCTACTGGGTCACATCTTAGCAATTGTTATACAATGTTTTATTTTATGTTTATGTCAAATGTTTACTTTTGCAATGTACACACGATGCCCTGTACACTTATGCCCTGTACACGCTCGGTTCGTCTGATGGACCGTTTTCATCAGATGAACTGATCGTGAGGGGGCCCCATTGTTTTTTTTCCCATCGGTAAAAAAAAATAGAACCTCCCTTCCCAACCCAAACCCCCCCCCCCCCCTTTTCTCCCTTCCCCTGGTCTATTCCTCCCCCCCCCCTTTCCTTTCTGTAATTCCTTCTCCCCCTTCCCTTTTCCCTCCTATTCCTTCCTGCTCCCCCCCCTCCTTTCCTCCTCTTTTCCCCTTCTTTCTCTTTCTGCTTTTCCCCACACCTCCTCTTCCTTTCCCTGTCACCCTTTAACCCCCTACACTTTCTCTCTCCCCCCTCTCCCCTATGGCAGCCGTATACTTTTTTGGTCTATCCCTCTTCATATTACCTTACTTCACCTTACAGAGATCCACTCACACTCCCCCTTGTCCGCCTGGGGGGTATCTATGATGGCGGCCACGGCTCACACAGTATTTGTCATTTATTGGGTAAGCTACCCATTTATTTATTTCTGTTTCAATATGCTGTAACTTTTCTGTATGATTTGTATATGTCTTCATTGTATCATTTGCTTTATAGATTGGCTCTCCTGAGGAAGCGGGTTACCGCGAAACTAGTCGAGACTCTGACCAATCTATCAATTTACAACTACAGATGTCCCTTGGGTGACCCCTGAGCATCTGTTTTTTGTTTATTTTTTAATGTTTATTGTATATTTGGTTTTATAATAAATTAATTATTTTTATATTACACTGTATTCTGTTCATTTTCAGTACCAAGATAGTCCAGGAAAATAATTTTGAGTGGAGACACCATAGGGTTAGCCTCAGCCACTACTCCCTTGTCCCCACTCATCCCCGCTTTACAGTTCCCTATAAACAATTACTGTACAAAATAAGGTCCGTTGCCATGGACAATAGGGTGAGTACATGGATTGAAAACTGGCTACAAGGGCGAGTTCAGAGGGTTCTGATAAATGGGGAGTACTCGGAATGGTCAGGGGTGAGTAGTGGGGTCCCCCAGGGTTCTGTGCTGGGACCAATCCTATTTAATTTGTTCAAAAACGACATGGAGGACGGGGTAAACAGTTCAATCTCTGTATTTGCGGACGATACTAAGCTAAGCTGAAGATCTGAATACATTTATAGAGTGGGCAACTACATGGCAAATGTGGTTTAAAGGGGTTGTAAAGAGAATTTTTTTTTTTTTTTAAATAACAAACATGTTATACTTACCTCCATTGTGCAGCTCGTTTTGCACAGAGTTGCCCCGATCCACGTCTTCTGGGGTCCCTCGGCGGCTGTCTCTGGTCCTGCCCACAAAAACTTTCCACCTTCATGCGAGCAAGCACACATGGTGGTAAGTTCTTGCGGGCGCGCTCCCCTGATACGGGTATAGCCGCTTACTGTATCACTCGGGCCCACCCCCCCGGCGTGCCACGTCATTGGATGTGATTGACAGCAGCGTGAGCCAGTGGCTGCGCTGCTTTCAATCCATCCACTCTAGCCAATCAATGACCAGGCTAAGCGCCGAAGAGGACGTCGGGGGCAATCGCCACAGGTGAACAGGCTCAGGTAAGTAAAACAGGGGGGCTGGTATTGTCGGATGTTTTTTCACCTTAATGCATAGGATGCATTAAGGTAAAAAACATGTACCTTTAGGCCCAGATTCTCGTAGATGCGTGCAAAAATGTGCGGGCGTAATGTATCTCATTTACGTTACGCCGCCGCAAGTTTTTCAGGCAAGTGCTTTATTCACAAAGCACTTGCCTGTAAAGTTGCGGCGGCGTAGCGTAAATCACCCGGCGGAATTCAAATTCGGCGGGTAGGTGGCGTGTTTCATTTAAATGAATCGCGTCCCCGCACCAAACGAACTGCGCATGCACCGTTCCCAAAATTTCCTGGCGTGCATTGCTCCAAATGACGTCGCAAGGACGTCATTGTTTTTGACGTGGACGTAAATTACGTCCAGCACCATTTACGGACGACTTACGCAAACGACATAATTTTATACATTTTCGACGCAGGAACGACAGCCATACTTAACATTGGCTGCGCCTCATATAGCAGGGGCAACTTTACGCCGGGAAAAGCCTGTAACTTTACTGCGTCGGCCACGCGTACTTTTGGGAATTCGCGTATCTAGCTAATTTGCATACTCGACAGGGAAAACGACGGAAGCACCACCTAGCGGGGAAAAAAAATTGCAGTTACGATCCGACGGTGTAAAACCCTTACGCCTGTCGGATCGAATGGATATCTATGCGTAACTGATTCTAAGAATCAGTCGCATAGATACGATGGCCCAGATTAGGACTTACGACGGCGTACATGGCGCTGCGCCGTCGTAAGCCCTTTGAGAATCTGGGCCTTAGTGTCCCTTTAATGTAGAAAATTTTCAAATAATGTATTTGGGTGGCAAAAAAATGTATGCAATCTATACATTGTGGGGGAGAACCTCTGGGGGAATCAAGGATGGAAAAGGACCTGGGGGTCCTAGTATATGACACCAAGCTTCTGCTAACAAAGCAAACAGAATATTGGCATGCATTAAAAAGGGGATCAACTCCAGAAATAAAACGATAATTCTCCCACTCTACAAGACTCTGGTCCAGCCACACCTGGAGTATGCTGTTCGGTTCTGGGCACCAGTCCTCAGGAAGATTGTGCTGAAAATGTAGCGAGTACAAAGAAGGGCAACAAAGCTAATAAAGGGTCTGGAGGATATTAGTTATGTGGAAAGGTTGCAAGCACTGAACTTATTCTATCTGGAGAAGAGACGCTTGAGAGGGGATATGATTTCAATTTACAAATACCGTACTGTTGACCCCACAATAGGGATAAAACTTTTTCGTGGAAGGGAGTTTAACAAGACACATGGCTACTCATTAAAATTAGAAAAAAAGAGGTTTAACCTTAAACTACGTAGAGGGTTCTTTACTGTAAGAGCGGCAAGGATGTGGAATTCCCTTCCACAGGCGGTGGTCTCAGCGGGAAGCATCGATAGTTTCAAAAAACTATTAGATAAGCACCTGAACGACCCCAACATACAGGGATATAAAATGTAATACTGACATATAATCACACACATAGGTTGGACTTGATGGACCTGTGTCTTTTTTCAACCTCACCAACTATGTAACTATGTAATACAAATGCACGCCACACTTTTCACATGTTTATTTGTAAAAAAAATTGAAAACTATTTATCATTTTTCTTCCACTTCACAATTATTGCCACTTTGTGTTGGTCTATCACATACAGTTTTGTTCAAAATTATTCAACCCCCCAATGCTGTAAAGGGTTTTAGGGAATTTAGTGTACTTTTGTAATTGTATTCAGAATGAAATCCTACAAGGACTTCTTAAAGAACCATATGCAACTAAAATTACATCAATTGGTTTTGTAATACAGTAGTAAATGTTTATTTTGTGAATTCTTCATTTACACAATTATTCAACACCTTAAAGACTACCACTCTGAAGAACAGAGGTCCATTGAAGTGTTTTCAATCAGGTATTGAAAACACCTGTGGATGTCAGGGAGCAGCAATAAAGCCTAATAAGCACCAATCAGGCAGCTTTAAAATGACTGTGATATTCAGCTCCTTCTAGACATTTACTGGTGTGGTTACAAACATGGTGAAGTCAAGAGAATGGTCCAGGAAGACAAGAGAAGAGGTGATTACTCTTCACAGGAAGGGCAATGGCTATAAGAAGATTGTAAAGATGTTAAACATACCAAGAGACACCATAGGAAGCATCATTCGCAAATTCAAGGCAAAGGGCACTGTTGAAACGCTACCTGGTCGTGGCAGAAAGAAGATGCTGACTTTGACTGCTGAGCGCTACCTGTGAAGCGTAGAGTGGAGAAAAGTCCCTGTGTGACTGCTGAGGAACTGAGAAAAGATTTGTCAGATGTGGGTACTGAAGTTTCTGCTCAGACAATACGGCGCACACTGCGTAATGAAGGCCTCCATGCCAGAACTCCCAAGCGCACACCCTTGCTGTCTCCAAAGAATAAGAAAAGTCGACTGCAGTATGCCAAAAGTCATGTGGACAAACCACAGAAGTTTTGGGATTGTGTTCTGTGGACTGATGAAACAAAATTAGAAGTGTTTGGGCCCATGGATCAACGCTATATTTGGAGGAGGAAGAACAAGGCCTATGATGAAAAGAACACCTTGCCTACTGTGAAGCATGGCGGGGGGTCAATCATACTTTGGGGCTGTTTTGCTTCTGCAGGTACAGGGAAGCTTCAGCGTGTGCAAGGTACCATGAATTCTCTTCAGTACCAGGAGATATTGGATGACAATGTGATGCAGTCCGTCACAAACCTGAGGCTTGGGAGACGTTGGACCTTTCAACAAGACAATGATCCCAAGCATACCTCCAAGTCCACTAGAGCATGGTTGCAGATTAAAGGCTGGAACATTTTGGAGTGGCCATCGCAGTCACCAGACTTAAATCCGATTGAGAACCTCTGGTGGGACTTAAAGAAAGCAGTTGCAGTGCGCAAGCCTAAGAATGTGACTGAACTGGAGGCTTTTGCCCATGACGAATGGGCGAAGATACCCGTAGATCGCTGCAAGACACTTGTGTCAAGCTATGCTTCATGTTTTAAAGCTGTTGTAACTGTAAAAGGATGTTGTACTAAGTACTAAGTACTAAGATTGAATGTCACTTGGGGGTTGAATAAAACTGATAATGATGTGAGCACAGAAAAGACATTTGTGGTTATTTCATTATAAATGTTATGTTATATTTGTCTGACCTACACGTGCCTCTTTGATTTAATTGTAAGCAGGATGACTGAATGATCAAAATCAATGTCAAACTGGCCAAAACAATCAATTTCAGTGGGGGTTGAATCATTTTGAATACAACTGTAATATCATAATAAAATAAATTTACGTTTTGGTTGTAGGATGACAAAAAATAAACATTTTAGGAGGTATGAATACTTTTTCAAGGCACTGTAAGTAGGGCTTGAAAAATATTTTTGTCTTGCCTTCTATTTTTTTCATTTGCTTTGTCAGACCATTTATAACTACAAAGTAAAAGATTTTCATTAAATATCCTTTTCCTCTCCTTGAAATGACCCGTTTCCTGTGTTTTTTCTGATCACACGTCACTTCTCACATAACTTTGTTGGAATCAGGAAACTACCTGTCAGAGGAGAATGATGTTTGCTAAAAAACATGCGTGTAGTTCAGATGATTTAGCAGTATTTCTAATCAATGACTAAAATGTAAATTTGATAATATAAAATTCAGCATTTAAAGCGGGGGTTCACCCCCAAAAATTTTTTTTAACATTACATCTAGCATACTAAGGACATTTACTTTCGGCAGGTCATTGTTTTTTTTTTCTCCGTACATACCTTTATATTCTAATTCTGTCAAGGGCTTCCGGGTTCCGATGACTGCGGGACTGGACGTTCCTATCCTTCGGTTAGATGATTGACGGCTTGTGAAACAGGTCCCCTGTCGCACAACACGTGTCACCAGATTTCCGGAAATAGCCGAGCTGCGAGTCGGCACTATACGCCGCCTGCGCAGTCAGCTCTACACGGCGGGGCGCAGGCGCCG
Organism: Rana temporaria; assembly: GCF_905171775.1. Lineage (NCBI taxonomy): Eukaryota > Metazoa > Chordata > Amphibia > Anura > Ranidae > Rana > Rana temporaria. The sequence goes on from NC_053490.1 coordinate 35,046,318, forward strand.
TATAGTGCCGACTCGCAGCTCGGCTATTTCCGGAAATCTGGTGATGCGCCTTGTGCGACAGGGGACCTGTTTCACAAGCCGTCAATCATCTAACCGAAGGATAGGAACGCCCAGTCCGGCAGTCATCGGAACGCAGAAGCTCTGGACAAAATCAGAATATAAAGGTATGTACGGAGAAAAAAAAATGACCTGCCGAAAGTAAATGTCCTTAGTATGCTGGCTCTAATGTTAGAAATTCATTTTTAGGGTGAACCCCCGCTTTAACCCTCCTGGCGGTATTCCCGAGCGTGACTCGGGGTGGATTTTTTGTACTAAAATCGGTAACCCCGAATCACGCTCGGGGTAGCTATGCAGAGTCTGCAGCGCGCGCTGGCTTACCTTGTTCCTGGATCATGCGATGCCACCGCGCTGTGTGAGCGAGCGGGACCTCGCTCGATTCACACAGTGTCCTCCTGTGCCGCCGATCTCCGTTCCCTGCGACGTTACGACGCACGGGGGCGGAGATCGGCGCCAAATTCAAAAAGGTAAACAAACACAATACATACAGTATACTGTAATCTTATAGATTACAGTACTGTATGTAAAAAATACACACCCCCTTGTCCCTAGTGGTCTGCCCAGTGTCCTACATGTCATTTTATATAATAAAAACTGTTCTTTCTGCCTGCAAACTGTATATTGTCCATAGCAACCAAAAGTGTCCCTTTATGTCAAAAATGGTTTTAGAGCAGCTAGAAAACAGCGATAATAAATTATAATCACTTGCAGAATTGTGCGATAGCGATTTGTGGGGAAATTTGTCATAAAAAAAAAATAATAATGACAGCAACAATTCTGCAACTGAGCAAATTTCAGTGATTTTGAGTTGATACCATTATTAAATAATTTTTATTAAAATTATATTATTATTTGTTATAATTATTTATAATTATTTATTATATTATAATTTATAATTTGGTTTTTAAAAAAATGTCATACCCGGGATGCCTATTAGACTGGTTTGGTCAGATTTAAGTGAGTTATTCCTAAGAATTACAGGCCTACAATATAAAACACCAAATTTCCTTGCAAATAATGGTACCGCTTTCAGCACCTTTTTTCTGAAATAATCATACCGCCAGGGAGGTTAATGAAATTCATTATGAGAAATTATTGTTTTCCTTTAACAATCCATTAACCAATTCAGAGGTTTTTCGAAACTCCTGGATACTAAGGCCCAGATTCACAAAGCACTTACGCCGACGTATAACAAGTTACGTCGACGTAAGTGCAAATGTGCGCCGTCGTATCTGTGCGCCAGACCCACAAACTAATATGCACCAATATGCACCTAAAAACAGGCTACACCCCACCGACGTATCTTGCTTACGCCGGCGTAGAGTGGGCGCACATTTCGGCTGGGAGCATGGTGCCGTTCCCATTGATTAGCTATTCAAACATGCAAATGAGGGAAATACGGCGAATCACGAACGTGCGTGTGCCCGGCGCATGCTACGCGAGATGCGCGTAAGTTGTATGTCCGGCGTAAAGTTATTCCCCATAAAGGAGGTGCAACCCAGCAACAGACATGCTCAGGTCTGCACCAGGGAACACAAGCCGGGGTATTGTGCGTTGGACGTGTGGGCTGGGCCTACGTTACGTTCACGGCATACGCAGTGATCCAGCGTAGCTTAGGCAGTTTTGCCGGCGTGGTTGTGAGCAGGCGCATAGGGTTGCGTCCACATCACGACGCATGCCCAGTTTGTGATACGTACCTGTCTGGCGCTCGGCCCATCATTTGCATGCGGTCACGCCCACTTCCACCTACGCCGGCATACGCCTTCGAAACCCACGCCACGCTGGCGCAGCGTTGGGAGCACTGGCTTGCTGAATGCAATGCTTGCCTCTCTGCGCTGCATTGGCATAGCGTACGGGGGTTACTCTACGGCGGCGTAATGTGCGCCTTGCTTTCTGTGAATCTGGGCCTAAGTGTATAACCCCAATCCCAAAAAAGTTGGGGGATTTGTAAAATCTACATAAAAACAAATCTCATAAAACTGTATTGTATTCACAATATAAAATAGAAAACATGTCAAATGTTTAAACTGAAATATGAAAGAGTTTTAACCACTTACCCCCCGGACCATATTGCTGCTCAAAGACCAGAGTACTTTTTGCGATTCGGGACTGCGTCGCTTTAACAGACAATTGCGCGGTCGTGCGACGTGGCTCCCAAACAAAATTGGCGTCCTTTTTTTCCCACAAATAGAGCTTTCTTTTGGTGGTATTTGATCACCTCTGCGGTTTTTAGTTTTTGCGCTATAAACAAAAATAGAGCGACAATTTTGAAAAAAAATGAATATTTTTTACATTTTGCTATAATAAATATCCCCCAAAAATATATAAAAAAACATTTTTTTTCCTCAGTTTAGGCCGATACGTTTTCTTCTACATATTTTTCGTAAAAAAAAATCGCAATAAGCGTTTATGGATTGGTTTGCGCAAAAGTTATAGCGTTTACAAAATAGGGGGTATTTTTATGTCATTTTTATTATATTTTTTTTACTAGTAATGGCGGCGATCAGCGATTTTTTTTTTTCGGTACTGCGACATTATGGCGAACACTTCGGACACTTTTGACACATTTTTGGGACCATTGGCATTTTTATAGCGATCAGTGCTATAAAAATGCATTGGATTACTATAAAAATGCCACTGGCAGTGAAGGGGTTAACACTAGGGGGCGGGGAAGGGGTTAAGTATGTCCCTGGGTGTGTTCTTACTGTGGGGGGGGGGGGGGGTGTCCTCACTAGGGGAAACACTGATCCTCGGTTCATACATTGTATGAACAGAAGATCAGCATTTCCCCCCCTGACGGTGCCGGGAGCTGTGTGTTTACACACACAGCTCCCGGTCCCCGCTCTGTACCGAGCGATCGCGTGTGCCCGGCGGCGATCACGCCCGCCGGGCACACGCACGGGAGTCGGGGGCGAGCGGGGGGCGCGCGCGCGCCCTAGTGGCGGCTGGGAGAGAGGACGTCCTATTACGTGCTCTCGCCCAGCCGAGCCAACTTGTCGACGTATAACGGCGGTGGCCGGTCGGCAAGTGGTTAAAGTCAAAATTCTGAGTTTGAAAGTCAGTTCTGATATATCTTTTAGCATTGATGGTGCCTTTCCAGCTACCTATTACATACCTACTAACGCACCCCCATACCATTAGAGATGCAGGCTTTTGAACTGAGTGCTAATAACAAACCAAAAGGTCCCACTCCTCTTTAGTCCAGAGAAGACACCCATGGTTGCCAAAAAGAATGTCAAATTTCAATTTGTCTGACCACAGAACAGTTTTCCACTTTGTAACTGAACATTTTAAGTGAGCTTTTCCCAAGAGAAGACTGGATCATTTTCAGATATGGCTTCTTCTTTGCATGATAGTTACATAGTTACACAGTTAGTCAAGTTGAAAAAAGACACAAGTACATCTAATTCAACCCCCCAAAAAAAAAACAATCCTATATACACAATCCTTCACCCACAGTTAATCCAGAGGAAGGTAAAAAAAAAAACCAGCAAAGCATGCTCCAATTTACTGCAGCAGGGGAAAAAAATCCTTCCTGATCCCCTGAGAGGCAATCAGATTTTCCCTGGATCAACTTTACCTATAAATGTCAGTACCCAGTTATATTATGTACATTTAGGAAAGAAACCAGTGAACAAAAAGCAAGGGAAGAGGCGCCTCTGGGAGTAGATGTTTTCTTAAAAACAATTTAATAAAAAGATAAGTACAGGCAACTCACATTTTGTGATGTTAAATTAGGCATTGTACAAAATCCATAAGGTGAAATCATCAGGTGGGTCCGTCTGCTCCTATACCTGCTGGGGCGCTGTGTTGCATGAAGGTATCATACACCGCTATTAGATGGTAGTGGCTGGCGGCGGTGGGGGAACTTCAAGGCAAGGCTTAGAGTGGAGACACAACAGTCGAGGGCAGTGACATCACTGACATGCAACGCGTTTCCGAGCGGGCGTACTGCGTGTGTTGCGGCAGTCGCGCTCCTTTGTCAAGCTCTGCTTGACAAAGGAGCAGTATGCTCGGAAACGCGTTGCATGTCAGTGACGTCACTGCCCTCGACTGTTGTGTGTGTGCTTTTCTCCACTCTAAGCCTTGCCTTGAAGTTCCCCCACCGCCGCCGGCCACTACCATCTAATAGCGGTGTATGATACCTTCATGTAACACAGCGCCCCAGCAGGAATATTAGCAGACGGACCCACCTGATGATTTCACCTTATGGATTTTGTACAATGCCTAATTTAACATCACAAAATGTGAGTTGCCTGTACTTATCTTTTTATTAAATTGTTTGTAAGAAAACATCTACTTAGAGGCGCCTCTTCCCTTGCTATTTGTTCCCAGTATTGGAACACGGTTTCTGTTTCCCCCTTGATGTCAGCCCTGAAACTGTATATGTGACCCCTGCAACAACTCTCCTCCATTTGTCCCTGTACTCTCCCTTTTGAGCTTGGACTCTTTTATATTTTTACTGTACACTTCCCTGTACATTATCACTCCTATTTAATATACTACTGAGAAATTCCTGTTGTAATTTGGTCCATGCACATTTTACTTGTGTATAGGAAAGTATCCAGGCCTTTCTTAAAGCAATCTACTGAGCTGGCCAGAACCACCTCTGGAGGAAGTCTATTCCACATTTTCACAGCTCTCACTGTGAAGAAACCTTTCTGTATTTGGAGATTAAATCTATTTTCCTCTAGACGTAAAGAGTACCCCCTTGTCCCCTGAAATGACCTTAAAGCGGAGTTACACAGCAGCTACAAAAACTGCAGCTGCTGCATTTTAAAATATGGACACTTACCTGTCCAGGGCGCTCGCGATGTCGGCACCCGAAGCAGATCTGTCTCTCGGCTGCCGCCGCCGCCATCTTCGATAAGGGAATCAGGAAGTGAAGCATTGCGGCTTCACTTCCTGGTTCCCTACTGCCCATGCACTAGTCATGTTGCGTGATCTAAATGGTTCCTGTGTCTTCTGGGACCTGTGTGTCTCCCAAAAGACAGTGGGGGGACAGAGGAGGCGCCGGACGTGGCGTAGATATCCGCGGATATCTATACCCGGAAGTGGGAGCAAAATATCTGTATTAGACAGGTATCTTCTCCCCCTCCCCTCTGGAAGGTGCCAAATGTGACACCGGAGGGGGGAGGATTCCGAAAAGCGGAAGTTCCATTTTTGGTTTTGCTTTAAAGTGAAAAACTCAACACCAATTTTACTATATGGACCCCTTATGTATTTGTACATGTTGATCATATCCCTCCTTAATCTCCTCTTCTCAAGAGGGAATAGATTCAGTTCCTCTAATCTTTCCTCATAGCTGAGCTCCTCCATGCCTCTTATCAGTTTGGTTGCCCTTCTCTGCACTTTCTCCAGTTCTCCGATATCCTTTTTGAGAACTGGTGCCCAAAACTGAACTGCATATTCCAGATGAGGTCTTACTAATGATTTGTACAGGGGCAAAATGATATCTCTGTCTCTGGAGTCCATACCTCTCCTAATACAAGAAAGGACTTTGCTCGCTTTGGAAACGGCAGCTTGGCATTGCATGCCATTATTGAGCTTATGATCTACCAAAACCCCCAGATGCTTCTCCACTATGGATTCCCCCAGTTGTACTCCCCCCTAGTATGTATGATGCATGTATATTTTTTGCCCCCAAGTGCAGAACTTTACATTTAGCAACATTAAAGGGGTTGTAAAGGAAAAACATGTTTTCCCTAAATAGCTTCCTTTACCTTAGTGTAGTCCTCCTTCACTTACCTCATCCTTCCATTTTGCTTTTAAATGTCCTTATTTCTTCTGTTTCTTCTTCCTGTTCTTTTGTCTGTAACTCCACACAATAATGCAAGGCTTTCTCCCTGGTGTGGAGAAAGCCTCTTGAGGGGGAGGGGCAAGCAGGAGTGTCAGGACGCCCATTAAAACACAGCTCCTTTCTCTATCTGCAAAGTAGAGAGTGTCCTGACTTGCCTGCTCGCCCCCTTCAAGAGGCTTTCTCCACACCAGGGAGAAAGCCTTGCATTACTGTGTGTAGTTACAGACAGAAGAACAGGAAGTGAGGATTTCTCAGAAGAAATAAGAACATTTAAAAGCAAAATGGAAGGATGAGGTAAGTGAAGGAGGACTGCACTAAGGTAAAGGAAGCTATTTAGGGGAACAAAATGTTTTCCTTTACAACCCCTTTAAACCTCATCTGCCACTTAGTTGCCCAATTAGACAGAGCATTGAGGCCGGCTTGTAAATCGGAGACATCCTGTAAGGACGTTATTCCACTGCATAGCTTGGTGTCATCTGAAAACACTAAAATTTTACTTTTAAACCCAGACCCAATATAATTTATAAAGATATTAAAAAGTAAGGGTCCCACCACTGAACCTTGGGGTACACCACTAATAACCTTAGACCATTCAGAGTTAGAGTCATTAACCACGACTGTCTGAATTCTGTCTTTTAGCCAGTTTTCTATCCATTTACAAATTGATCTTTCCAATCCTGTAGACTTTACCTTACACATGAGCCGTGTTTGGGGAACTGTATCGAACGCTTTTGCAAAATCCAAGTATACTACATCGCCCGCCACCCCTCTGTCCAAGGTTTTACTTACTTCCTCATAAAAATAAATCATTTTTTTTACAACTTCTGTCTTTCATGAATCCATGCTGTCTGTTGCTTAAAATATTTTTTTCCACCAAGAACTCGTCTATGTGTTTTTTTATTAAACTTTTCAGTAACCTCCTGACTTTAGAAGTTAACCTAACAGGTCTATAGTTACTTGGCAAAGACTTTGATCCCTTTTTAAATATGGGCACCACATTGGCCCTGCGCTAATCCAATGGGACCATTCCAGTCATTAACTAAATATTAGAGACAATGACCTTGAAATGACAGAGCTCAATACTTTTAGAATCCGTAGGTGGATGCCATCAGGCCCAGGTGCTTTATCCACCTTTATTCTGTTCAAATATTTCTGGACCATATCACTTTTGAGCCAGTGTGGATCATTCAGGGCTTTGTCACTACCACCCCCACTATGGACACAAGCTCCCCCTATGCTTCTTTGTATACACAGAGCTGAAGAAAGCATTTAATAAATTTGCCTTCTCTTTGTCCCCAGTCACCCACTCTAGATTATTTTGTAAAGGGCCCACATGCTCAGACCTGCCCTTTTTACTATTACTATATTTGATTTTTTTTTTTTACATATTCTGTTATATTCTTTTTATATTTTTTAAAGGGTCTTTTTTTATTATTTATAGTCATTTTAAATTTGCTTGTGAGCCACATAGGTTTTATTTCTAGCCTTTTAAACTTATTGCATATGGGAATATACTTTGCAGTGAGTTTACATACAGTCACTTTAAAGAATTCCCATTTCTGTTCAGTGCCCATTGATGCCAATATTCCCTCTCAGTCCAAGTCCTTGAGAGCAGTTAAGTGTTATTATCTTACTCGTATATGTTTGTTGCTTACAGCTAACATTAAATGAAATCATGTATGGTCCCTGATACCCAGATGTTCTTTTATATGAATATTGGTAATAATCTCTGCATGGTTTGAGATTACCAGGTCCAGCAGAGCTTCGTTCCTAGTCGAGGCCTCAATAAACTGGACCACGAAATTGTCTTGTAATAGGTTTATAATTTTTTGACCTTTAAGTGTCCCAGCAGTGCCATTACTCCAATCCGGATAGTTAAAATCCCTTATTATTATCATCACTGTCCCAGCCCTTGCAGCACTTTCCATCTGTGCAAGGAGCTGAGTCTCCGCCTCCTCACTAACACTGGGAGGTCTATAACAAACGTCAATGACAACCTTTGTAGAAAAAACCCATATACAGTCCCACCCATAATGCTTCAGACTCATCACACTCTCCATTATCTAGGTCCTCTTTCACACTTGCTTTGAGATCACTTCTCACATAGAGACAGACACCACCACCCCTCCGTTTTACCCTGTCTTTCCAAAAGAGAGCATAGCCAGGAATATTAAAAGCCCAGTCATGAGAAGAATGAAGCCAAGATTCAGCAATACCAATTAGATCATAGTTCTCCTTGTGCACCAGAGCTTCCAACTCACCTGTTGCTTGGCAGACTTCTGGCATTGGTGAACAAACACTTTATTTCATTGTCACATTTTGCAAACATATGTTGCATATTTTTTTATTGTAGTACAAATAGTACCATTTCCATTGTAACATGGTAACCTTCATATCATCTGCCATAGCCATCCCCCCATTTCCCCCCATTCCACCCACCATTAGGGGGTGACCCCTGTCTGACTTGTCTTCCCCATTATAATCTAATTCACCCTCCTCCCACAATCCTAGTTTAAATACCTCCAGCCTTCTCAAAAACCTCTCCCCTAGCATAGTAGAGCCCCTTCCATTTAGGTGCAATCCATGCTTTAGCATATAGGTTACACCCAAATGAAAAGAGAGCCCAGTGCGCTAAAAACCAAATTTGAAAAATTTACGTCATTTGGTAAGTCGTCCGTGAAAGGGGCTGGACGTCATTTCCGTTCACGTCGAAACCAATGACATCCTTGCGGCGTACTTTGGAGCAATGCACACTGGGAAATTCCACGGACGGCGCATGTGCCGTTCGGGAAAAACGTCAATCACTTTGGGTCACAGTACATTTACATAAAACACGCCCCCCTGATACAAATTTGAATTAGGCGGGATTACGCCGGCCGATTTACGCTACGCCGCCGCAACTTACGGAGCAAGTGCTTTGAGAATACAGCACTTGCCCGTCTAAGTTGCGGAGGCGTAACGTAAATCGGATACGTTACGCCGCCGCAAAGTTACGTGGTTCTATATGAATCTAGCCCAATGCTTCTACCTAGCTCAGTTAGGTCTGGGAACATACTTTCTGTTAAATGACAGGCCCTCCTTTTTTTAGACAATGGCCTGATGATCAGTCCCATCTTCATTTCAACAACGGTTCATCTGAGGTCTTGTGCATTTCCAGGCAATGCATTGAGTGAACTGCGGATGTATAAATCTCACTGAGAGTAATCAATCTATCTTATGTGCCATCAGATAAATGTAACAGAAAAAAGATAACTTAGAAGCAGCTGTCACAGTGATTTTTAGCATGGATGCCAATCTCATATAATATTTCCAAGACACACATTATTGGTGAACAGTAAAGCTGGAGTTTGACATTTATTTTTCACATTTTATATATATATATATATATATATATATATATATATGTGTATATATATATATATAAATAAATAAATATATACACACACACTCTATATCACCAAAAGTATTGGGACGCCTGCCTTAACACACACATGAACTTTAATGGTATCCCAGTCTTATGCCGCGTACACACCATCACTTTATGTGATAAAAAAAAACGACGTTTTTAAAAACGTCACTTTAAATGACCGTGTGTGGGGGAAAACGTAGTTTTATGCCTTGTAAAAAACGACAAAAAAAAATTGAAGCATGCTTCAATTTTATGTGTCGTTTTTCAAAACGTCGTTTTTTACTTCACAGAAATTGACCGTGTGTAGCAAAAAACGACGTTTAAAACAACGTTTTTACACTCGCGCATGCCCAGAAGCTAGTTATGAAGCGAGCTTCAATGGAAAAACGTGGTGAACGTAACCTTCCTTTGCTAGAGCATTGTGAAAAAACGATGGTGTGTAGGCAACTTCGTCTTTGAAAAGTTTCAAAAACGTTGTTTTTTACTTCACAGAAAATGTCGTTTTTTTTCATCACATAAAGTGATGGTGTGTATGCGGCATTAGTCTGTAGGGTTCAAAATTGAGTTGGCCCTCCCTTTGCAGCTATAACAGCTTCATCTCTTCTGGGAAGGCTGTCCACAGGGTTTAGGAGTGTGTCTATGGGAATGTTTGACCATTCTTCCAGAAGTGCATAAGTCTGTAAGTTTTTCATCTGAAATTCCGACCGTCTGTATGCTCCATCAGACTTTTGCTGTCAGAATTTCCGCCAGCAAAAGTTTGAGAGCGGGTTCTCAATTTCCGTTAAATCCGTTCTGGAATTCCGACAGGAAAAAAACCACGCATGCTCGGAAACAATTCGACTCAAGCTCCGAAGCATTGAACTTCTTTTTCTCGGCTCGTCGTAGTGTTGTACGTTACCGCATTCTTAACCCTCGAAAGTTCAGAGAACTGTTGTGTGACCGTGTGTATGCAAGCCAAGCTTGAGCGGAATTCCATCTGAAAAACCATCCAACTTCCGCTTGTGTGTACAGGGCATTAGTGTTAGAATGTGCATGTCTGTAGATGCAGGGATTTTAATTTTAGGGTGGACTTAAGCCCTGTACACCCGATTGGTCCATCCGATGAGAACGGTCTGATGGACTGTTTTCATCGGTTAACCGATGAAGCTGACTGATGGTCAGTCGTGCCTTCACACCATCGGTAAAAAAAACGATCGTGTCAGAACGCGGTGACGTAAAACACAACGACGTGCTGAAAAAAACGAAGTTCAATGCTTCCAAGCATGCGTCAACTTGATTCTGAGCATGCGTGAATTTAAAACAAGATTGCTTTTTTTTAACCGGTTAACGCCAGCCGCATGTATATGTACGTCCACAGAATGTACGTCCCCACCTTTCCCGGGGTCGGGGGTCTGATCAAGACCCCCCCCCCCCCTACATGCGGCGGTCGGAAACCCGCGGGGAGCGATCTGGGACGAGGGCGCGGCTATTCGTTTCTAGCCGCCCCCTTGCGATCGCTCCCCAGAGCTGAAGAATGGGGAGAGCCGTATGTAAACACGGCTTCCCCGTGCTTCACTGTGGCGGCTGCATCGATCGAGTGATCCCTTTTATAGGGAGACTCGATCGATGACGTCAGACCTACAGCCACACCCCCCTACAGTTGTAAACACACACTAGGTCAGTGTTTCTCAATTCCAGTCCTCAGGCCCCCCCAACAGGTCAGGTTTTCAGGATTTCCATTATTTTGCACAGGTGATTTGATCAGTTTCACTGCCTTAGTAATCACCACAGCCTTTTCATCTGAGGGAAATCCTGAAAACCTGACCTGTTGGGGGGGCCTGAGGACTGGAATTGAGAAACACTGCACTAGGTGAACCCTAACTCCTTCAGCGCCCCCTTGTGGTTAACTCCCAAACTGCAACTGTCATTTTCACAATAAACAATGCAATTGAAAGGCATTTTTTGCTGTGAAAATGACAATGGTCCCAAAAATGTGTCAAAATTGTCCGAAGTGTCCGCCATAATGTCGCAGTCACGAAAAACATAGCTGATCGCCGCCATTAGTAGTAAAAAAAAATAATAATAATAAAACTATCCCCTATTTTGTAAACGCTATAAATTTTGCGCAAACCAATCGATAAACGCTTATTGTGATTTTTTTTACCAAAAATAGGTAGAAGAATACGTATCGGCCTAAACTGAGGGAAAAAAAATGATATATGTTTTTGGGGGATATTTATTATAGCAAAAAGTAAAAAATATTGAATTTTTTTCAAAATTGTCGCTCTATTTTTGTTTATAGCGCAAAAAATAAAAACCGCAGAGGTGATCAAATACCACCAAAATAAAGCTCTATTTGTGGGAAAAAAAGGACGTCAATTTTGTTTGGGAGCCACGTCGCACGACCGCGCAATTGTCTGTTAAAGCGACGCAGTGCCGAATCGCAAAACCTGGCCTGGGCCTTTAACAGCATAAAGGTCCGGGGCTTAAGTGGTTAACCTATGGATAAATAACCGATGGGGCCCACACACGATCGGTTTGGTCCGATGAAAACGGTCCATCAGACCGTTCTCATCGGTTTGACCGATCGTGTGTACGCGGCATTACACTTTAAGCATCTCTTGCATTTGTTGTTCACCATCCCAGTAAAGAGCATCACCAGTTGCTGAAGGACTTGTTCTGAAATCTCCTTTCAAGACATCTTCCATGGAGAAAGACTAGAAGCACCCGGCCAGATTCTCAAAGGGCTTACGACGGCGCAACGCCATGTGCGCCATCGTAAGTCCTAATCTGGCCCGGCGTATCTATGCGACTGATTCTTAGAATCAGTTACGCATAGATATCCATTAGATCTGACAGTCGTAAGGCTCTTACGCTGTCCGATCTTAGATGCAATTTTTTTTCCCGCCGCTAGGTGTCGCCGACGTCGTTTTCCCCGTTGTCTATGCAAATTAGCTATTTACGCGAGATTCCCGAACGTACGCGCGGTCGACGCAATGAATTTACGACGTTTCCGTAGCATTTGCGACGCGTAAAGTTGCCCCTGCTATATGAGGGGCAACCAATGTTAAGTATGGCCGTCGTTCCCGCGTCGAAATTTAAAAATGTACGTCGTTTGCGTAAGTCGTCTGTGAATGGCGCTGGACGCCATTTACGTTAACGTCGAAACCAATGACGTCCTTGTGATTTAGCGCAATGCACGTCGGGAAATTTTAGGGATGGCGCATGCGCAGTACGATCGGCGCGGGAACGCGCCTAATTTAAATGATCCACGCCCCCTACCTGGATCATTTGAATTAGGCGGGCTTGTGCCGGAGGATTTACGCTACGCCGCCGCAACTTTACAGGCAAGTGCTTTGTGAATTAAGCACTTGCCCGTAAAACTTGCGGCCGCGTAGCGTAAACGAGATACGTTACGCCCGCATAGTTTTACGCCAGGATACGAGAATCTGGCCCACCATGTATAGACTCAGTTGACTTGTTAAAGCGGGGGTTCACCCTTAGAGGGCACTTTTTCCCCTTAGATTTCTGCTCGTTTTCTCTAGGGGAATCGGCTATTTGTTTTAAAATATGTCCAGTACTTACCCGTTTACGAGATGCATCCTCTTCGTCGCTTCCGGGTATGGGTCTTCGGGAGCGGGCGTTCCTTCTTGATTGACAGGCTTCCGAGAGGCTTCCGACGGTCGCATCCATCGCGTCACGATTTTCCGAAAGAAGCCGAACGTCGGTGCGCAGGCGCAGTATAGAGCCGCACCGACGTTCGGCTTCTTTCGGCTACGAGTGACGCGATGGATGCGACCGTCGGAAGCCTCTCGGAAGACTGTCAATCAAGAAGGAACGCCCGCTCCCGAAGACCCATACCCGGAAGCGACGGAAGAAGATGCAGCTCGAAAACGGGTAAGTACTGCTCATATTTTAATACAAATAGCCGATTCCCCTAGACCGAACGAGCAGGAATCTAAGGGGAGAAAAAAAAAAATTAACAAATGGGTGAACTCCCGCTTTAAAGCCCCCTTTAACCCCTTAAAATAGATCCAGGTTTAGATTCAGCTTTAGATTGACTTTAAAGCATCCTTTTACATTATCAACATTATTTCATAACATCCGTTATCTGGACCTTAACTCTGCTATAAAGTCAGTTGAACTTTCCACAAAAGATGACAAGTTCCTATGAGATGGTAATCTGACATGAGATAAGGAGACAGACGGTGGAAAGTTCATGAATTTACTGCAATGATAACGGCACAAATCGTTTGTGACTATTAATTCAGAAGACATAGGCCCGGATTCACAAAGCACTTGCGCCGCGTAAGTGCAAATATGCGCCGTCGTATCTGTGCGCCGTACCCACAAACTAAGATACGCCTAAAAACAGGCTTCATTCCACCGACGTAACTTGCCTACGCCGGCGTAGAGTGGGCGCATATTTACGCTGGACGCATGTGGCGCTCCCATTGATTTTCTATTCAAATATGCAAATGAGGGAGATACGCCGATTCACGAATGTATGTGCGGCCGACGCAGGCTAAGAGTGGTGCGCGTAAGTTGCACGTCCCGCGTTAGGTTAAGCCCCATGAAGGAGGTGTAACCCGGCAGCAGACATGCAAAGGGCTGCACCAGGGGTCAAGTCCTGGGAAAAAAAGTGTGGGAACTCCCACCCAAGATCCACTCCCCCACCAAAAAAAAAAAAATGATACGTTCATATGCATAATTACTAAACCGCATGTTTTTTTTTCCGATCCACTGTACCTTAGTAATCCTTTATGTTACTGGCCACTTCCTGTACTTCCTCAATGCCGCAATGTCTCCTGGGAGCTTTTGTCATTGTTCCCAGGAGACATTGCGGAGGTCTGCCACGAGTTGTCGCGGGATTTAGAAAGAACTTGCTTAAAGACCTCCGCAATGTCTCCTGGGAACAATGACAAAAGCTCCCAGGAGACATTGTGGCATCCAGGAAGTGACGGAATACCCGCACACTACCCGATGAATTCATATACAGGAAGCGGCCAGTAACATAAAGGATTACTAAGGTTCGCCTGCCCCTGACAGTGACTCGAGCTGGGCATCGCCGCTTAGTGAAGGATTGGCTCGGGCGGCTCGGCTGCTCACGGTTGCTCTAGTCCTGCAAAGGGAACTGCGTTCCTGCTGTGAAAAAAGTGCAAGAACTCCATTCCCATGCGTTCCCGCAGGACTTGAGCCCTGGGCTGCACCAAGGAATACAAGCCGGCGTATTTTACGTAGTTTACGTTGGACGTGAATATGACTAGGCGTAGGTTACGTTCACGCCGTAGGCAGTGATCCGGCGTATCTTAGGCAGTTGTTCTGACGTGTTTGTGAGCATGCACACTGGGATACGTCCACGGGACGGCGCATGCGCCGCTCGTTATATGTATCTGTCTGGCGCTCGGCCCATCATTTGCATGGGGTCACGCCTCATTTGCATGGCTCACACCCACTTCCACCTACGCCGGAAACCCAGCACAGTTTTGGGAGCAAGTGCTCTGTGAATTCCATGCTTGCCTCTCTGCGCTGCGTCGGCGTAGCGGAAAGGAGATACGCTACGGCGGCATAAATGTGCGCCACTGTCTGTGAATCCGGGCCATAGAGCTCTGCTTTAGAACAAGCAATTGAAGGGACTTTACCCCCTCACATAACTAAAGAAAGAGCACTTTTACATTCAGGCATTTACTAATTAGATAAAATGATGTTACTTCTAAAGCTGTCTAAGTAAATTTTATAATGTCAAGGTAGATTTGTCATGAAAGTGGCCATTTTGAATAATCGTTGGAAGCTCTACCCAGTGCCGGATTAAACTCTGTAGAGTTTAAACCCCCGTATTTTTGAATATTTTCAGGTGTTTTTAACTAGCGCTGCAGGATAAATGTAATTTTTGCATGTGTGCGCTGTAATCTAGGGTTGTCCCGATACCGATACTAGTATTGGTATCGGGACCGATACCAAGCATTTGCCCGAGTACTTGTACTCAGGCAAATGCTCCCGATGCTTCACCCGATACTTGTACTGTCGGCGGTGATCAGTGCGTGGGGAAGTTACAAGCACCGATCACCGCTTAAAAGTAATTTCTCCGCTTCTCTCTACACCCCCTGCCCCCGCGCGGCTTTCAGCTGCTTTAAAATCAGCGGTGATCGGTGCTTGTAACTTCCCGACACGCGATCACCGCTGACTGTCCCGTGTCCTCCTCCAGACCCCCTCCATTTTGCTGCAGTCTGTCTCCCTCCCTCCATGTCCCCCGCTGTGTTTCTCTCTCTCTCCGTTTCTCTCTCTCTCTCTGTCCCCCGTGTTTCTCTCTCCCTCCGTGTATCCCTCCGTGTATCCCTCCGTGTACCCCTCCGTGTACCCCATGTTTCTCTCTCCCGCCATGTATCCCGCCGTGTATCCCACCGCGTTTCTCTCCCCCTCCGTGCTCCTCCTCCACCCCCTGGAATTGTCAGGATGGAGAGCGGGGTAAATCCGGCTCCTTACTGCTCCTAATGGACAGAGTCTGTGATCACTGATTCACATAACTGAAACATCGTAACCTGTGTTTACAATGTTTCAGTTTATGAATGAAGAGAAGACGCTGTCTTCTCTCCTTTCATTTTCAGCGCAGCTGATGCTGCTGAGAAAGGGACTGGGGAACATGTGTCCCTAGTCCCTTTCCCTGTCTCAAAGGGGGAATGTCAGAGGTCTGTTAAGACCCCTGATATCTCACCAAAGCCCCCCAACATGGCTGAAAAAATAAATAAAAAAAATAAAGAATAAAAAAACAAAAGAATAAAAAAAAATATTGTAGAAAATAAAAAAATGAAATAAAAAACACACTGACACGGTCCACCCCCCCCCCCCCCTTAAAAAAAGAAAGCATTATGAATAAAAAATAAATAAAAAATAAATTGTAAAAAATGAAAAACAAATTGTTAAAGATAAAAAAAAAAAAAAAAAAACGACTGACACATGTGCCGCTGTCACATGAGATTAAAAAAAGTATCGGTATTCGGTATCGGCAAATACTTGAAAAAAAGTATTGGTACTTGTACTCGGTCTTAAAAAAGTGGTATCGGAACAACCCTACTGTAATCTGTTTTGTATTGTCTTTGGTCTTATAGCAACACCATCTTAGATGTAAAGCATTTTTAGGGTAAGTATGTTTTTGTATTTTGTATTTTGTTTGTTTTTGGTTTTTAAACACTGTAAGGGCCCCTAGGCAGTCAATACCTTGGGGCAGGGCCGTGGATAAGGAAGGGGGTACCACCAGTCCTCCTGTAAGGGGCCCAGGCAGCAGGGGGGCCCAGGCAGCAGGGTGAATTATATGTGAGTAGGGAGGTTGAACGACAGTTGAAAGCTGGCTCCTTCTCCTCTTCTTCCCGCTGGTTTTCAGCTGCTGTAAGGAGGGACATTTAGAGGATCAGTTCCAGTAATTGCCCCCCCCCCCGGCCGCATCTATCACCTTCTGCAACATATGTTTCCCCCTGCTGCCCAGGCCCCCTGTTTACTCTCCACCCCCAGAGTGTTTCTGGCTTCCCTCCTCTCCTTCCTGATGGAAGCTACAAGCACACAATAGGATCGTTCAAGGTTGAATAGTGGGGGAAGGGTCTGGTAAATATGTCATATTTACCAGCCCCTTCCTTCTCTGAATGAACACAATGAGTGATCGGTAACGTTAATTCATTACTGAAGCATAATAAACTGTGTTTAATTGGGGGGGGGGGGGCTGTCAGGTTGGCTGAATGGGGCCCTGTGGTTTTCTAACAGCAACCCTATGTTGGGACACCCTTTCTGGAGGTTTCTCATGTGCACACCCTAGTGGGAAAGCATTGAACTAAGTAGTGCACACGTGGCTCAACTGTCTGAAAGAGCCCTTCTTGAAGCAGGAATAGAGAGAAGCTCTTTTATTGGTTACACTTTTGGTATTGAAAACTCTAAGTGAAAATTTACTTTTGTCACTGCCTGATGTGTCCTTCCGACAGAAAGTATAAGCGAATATCACCAATGGGACACCAATAAACAAAATGGTGTTTCAACCGTTTAAATAGTTTTTGATTTAAAGGGTTTGTAAAGGATTTTTTTTTTATCTTAATAGCTTCCTTTACCTTAATGCAGTGCTGTTTTCATGTCCTCATTGTTCGTTTTTGCTCTCAAGTTGCTGTAATTCTTCTCGGATCTCCACACTTCCTGGTTGTCTGTTTCCTAATAACCACAGTACTGGGAGCTTTCTCTCTGTGGTCACTAATCAAGGAGGTGTGATTACTGTGGGCCAGATTCACAAAGGGATACGACGGCGTATCTCCTGATACGCCGTCGTATCTCTGAGATCCGATGGTCGGATCTATGGGACTGATTCATAAGAATCAGTTACGCATAGATCTCCCTTAGATCCGACTGGTGTAAGTGACTTACACCGTCGGATCTTAGGCTGCAATCTTCCGCTGTCCGCTAGGTGGCGTTTCGTGTTTTACTCGCAACAAATATGCAAATGAGGAGATACGCCGATTCAGAAACGAACGCCCGCCCGTCGCTTTTTTTTTCCGTCGTTTGCGTTCGGCTTTTTCCGGCGGATAGTTACCCCTGCTATATGAGGGGTAGCTAATGTTAAGTATGGCCGTCGTTCACGCGCCGAGTTTTGAATTTTTACGTCTTTTGCGTAAGTCGGTCGCGAATACGGATGGCCATAATTTACGTTAACGCCGAAAACGTCATTTGGAGCATGCGCACTGGTAAATTTTGGCGGCGGCGCATGCGCAGTTAAATCGGCGTGGGGACACGCCTGATTTAAATTGTACACTCCCCCTAGCCGCGGAATTTGAATTCCGCCAGGGGAGTTACGATCCGCCGGCGCAAGTTTGGAGGTAAGTGCTTTGTGAATACTGCACTAGCCTGGCAAAATTGCGCCGGCGGATCGTAAATCACATAGATTACGCGGATCTAAAGATCCACTAATCTATGTGAATCTAGCCCTGTGTGTCTAAAACCCCTCAACACCAATCAGTTTCGTTTTCCAAACCATCACTGCCCTGTATTGGCTCTGTACATCACAGAAGCAGGAAACAACATGCAAAAACGAAACTAGAAACTGCAGGTACATTATATGATTGATTTTTATCTATTTTTAATCATTTTTAAAAGGAATCAGTTAACTATTATGTCTCTATACCCTGTAAACAGTCATTTCAGCAAAAAAAAAAAAAAAAATCCTTTACAACACCTTTTAAGCGGTGTTGTAAGCGATTTTCATAAATGGACACTTACCTGTCCTGGAGTCCAGAGATGTGGGCACCCACAGCTTATGTTTCCATCAGCTGTCGGGTGCTCCGTCACCATTGCGGGTACAGGAGCCTGGGAGTGTAGCCTTTTGGCTTCACGCCAGGAACCCTACTGTGCATACCCGAGGCCCTGTTCCTCTCTCCTATTTTAGTGCAGAACCTATAGACAAAACACTATACAATTGCCTTTAAGTACTAAAAGGATGACTGAATTATTATAATTATTTATATAATACATGTTCATCATTGCTCCAACATACTATCTGACTTTAAGTCTGGGTTCACACTTATGCGAATTGGATAAGGGTTTCCGCCCATCCAATTCACATAGCAGGAGATTGTGACCAGCTCTCTATAGAGCCGGTTCACACATCTCCTGAGTGGCTCCAGTGTGAATTGCACGGGAGCCCTGTGCGTCTTTTGGTCCGTCTCAGGTCTAGATTCAGCCCAAAATTCGGGCTGAAATCGGACCTGAAACAGCGAATGAAGATGCACCGGTCTCCTGCTGTGAGCCGCTGTGTGTTCTAGCGTGAACCCAGCCTAAAAGAAGACTGAACATGAGAAAGCCTCTTCTGGCTGCCTAATGGGGCAGAAGGGGAGTGAGTGCAATGCACTAGAAGGCATGGTGCATATACAAATTCCAATGCATAAATAAATAAGCTGCCTAAGGCAGTGTATGTTAAAGTGGAGGTTCCCCTAAAAATAAACGTTTACCATTGCATTTATGAGATTAATGACAATTAGAATCGGCTGTTTTTTTTAAAAAAAATACGTCCATACATACCGTTTCCTATATGTGTTCTCACCGCCGCTTCCGGGTATGATGGTCGGGGCTGGGCGTTCCTAATTGATTGACAGGCATCCGACCGACGCATACAGTGCGTCACGAGATGCCGAAAGAAGCCGAACGTTGGTGCGGCTCTATACGGCGCCTGCGCACCGACGTTTGGCTTCTTTCGGCATCTCGTGACGCGATGTATGCGTCGGTCGGATGCCTGTCAATCAATCAAGCTACTGAGCAGGTTCTCGGCTTTCCCCTCGGTTTTCCCGGCTGACTTTTTACCGCTGGGAAAACCGATCGTGTGTACAGGGCATTAGAGGCTCAGTTGCATGTTAGCTTAGAAGCTATTAGGGAGGGACTAAAGTGCAGAGTAGATATGCTGACTCCGAGACCCAGTGCCACACCACAGTTCCTGATGGTGAGAAGCTCCATTCCAGTCTGGTTGGACAACAGTTGGAGGTTTTCCTCATGACTGCAGATCTTGTTTTCAGGCTTCCGATACAAAAACAGATGCCACATCATCCTCAGGTGCCCCTGCCACGGGACTGTGCTGTGCTGCATTGGATGTACCGTATTTATCAGGGTATAGCGCGCTCCCGCGTATAGCGCGCACCCCTAAAGTTGCCCCGAATCCTGTGGAAAAAAGTTTTTTTTGTACTTACAGTTTTGGTGTCTTGCGCGGCGTCCATCGGCGGCCTCGTCGTGTCCGGCGTCCGTCTGCGGCTTTGGGTGTCCTCTTCGTCGGGTCCGGCGTCCTTCTGCGGCTTCGGGTGTCCTCTTCGTCGGGTCCGGCGTCCTTCTGCAGCATCCTCGTGTCCTCCCCGCTCATTTCCCGCGCCGAGTTTGAATACTGCGCTGACATATACAGAGCGCAGTACACTCGTGTATTGTCGGCAATGCTTGGCTACTCTCGCGCTGACGTCCTGTACGTCCAGGACGTCAGCGCGGGAGGAGCCGAGACTGCCCGACAATACACGAGTGTACTGCGCTCGGTATATGTCGGCGCAGTATGCAAACTCGGCGCGGGAAAGCGGGTATCGCGATTTTGCCCTGATTTTCAGGGCAAAAAAGTGCGCGGTATACGCCAATAAATACGGTATGTACTGTTAATAATCTCTTTTTTTTATATAAAGTTTGTATTATTTCTATACTTGTGTGCAGCTATATACTTATGGTTAATGTTATAAGCTGATTGCAGTAGTTCTGCTCCCAATTACTTTGTTAAGATTACTGATTAATTTTCCTCTGTTCACAGGTGGGTGGAAGCACTGCCAACTTTATCATCATACCCACTCTTCCACTTAGCGAAGGTTCTGGTTCTCTTATTTACCTACAGGTTTAGCGCACTATCCTGTGTGGGGGAGGCCATTTCTCATAAACCCCCAAAAGAGGGCTACAATTGTTTCAGGTGATCTTTTATTCAAAAAACATTGTTTAATTCAACAAGAATTTGGTCAGATTTGGAAATTGGGTTGCATTCTCCATCTGGATGCATTACCAATTTTTCCATGAAAATTTGTTTATTTGTTCAAAGAGTAAAATGATCCTTTGGTTCTATTTATTCCTGGAAGATCCAATCATTTTATTGAAGCAATCGTTGTGTCAAACTATTTTATTGTTATTTGTATATTCTAGTAATTGTTGATTTCTTTATATGGCAAAATATACTAAATAAATAAGATGTGATGTACTTTATCCTATGCAATTTAAAAAAGTCTACAAAAGATATGCAATACATCATAAATAATCAAATCCACGATAATATTGTTGATTCATCTTCTTCATTAATAGTCACGCTTGCATACTATATTTGTTATCACAAAGGCTTAAAATCAGATGTCTCATCTCTAGGGCCATAGACCCTCAGCAGTCATCAGGGACAGTGTGTACACACATAAGGGACCGCAGATATGTCCAAAACCAATCCAAGGAGATAGCCTCTCACGTAGCCTATAGAACAGTGGTTCTCAACCTTCCTAGTGCCGTGACCCCTTGATAAAATTTCCCATGTTGTGGGGACCCTTAACAGTAAAATTATTTTCGTGGCGTGGGTTGTCAGCACCCAAGACAAGACAAGTAATTTACGCCCCTAACCCACGGACATTTAGTGCTCCCTGAGTCCCTTTCACTCGTACAGTAGTAAACCCCTTATGGTACATTTTAATTTGTACCACTCTTTCTCTTTTTCTCTTTTCTTTCCCTTTTATCTCTCTCTATCCTAATTTTTTTCGAACGGCGACGTGCGTAGCATACTTTCGTATTCCCGGACGTCTTACGCAAGAAAAAAAAAATTTGAATTTCGACGCGGGAACGACGGCCATACTTTAACATGGGCTGTGTAAAGTTAGGGCAGCTAAAACGACGACTAACTTTGCGACGGGAAACTAGACTAGCAGCGACGTAGCGAACGCGAAAAACCGTCGTGGATCGCCGTAAGTACTAATTTGCATACCCGACTCTGGTTTACGACGCAAACTCCCCCCAGCGCCGGCCGAGGTATTGCATCCTAAGATCCGACAGTGTAATTCAATTACACCTGTCGGATCTTAGGGCAAACTATGCGTAACTGATTCTATGAATCAGTCGCATAGTTAGGAAGCCCCTAAAACAGAGATACGCCGGCGTATCAGGAGATACGCCGTCGTATCTCTTTTGTGAATCTGGCCCAGAATGTCTACCTATCAATCCAATTTTGTGCAGAAGGAGCACGTTGAGGCAGAGATATCCGCTCTCTTTTTTAACCTCGGTAAGATTCTGGAGAAAATAATCTGCTTTATTTTGGCATATCAAATCCTTTGACAAATATACGAGGGGAAAAAAAAATCCATTAGTTCTAAGGATGCATATATTTCCAAATTTGGACAATGTAAGTGGAAAATTTAAAACAAATAAATATAGAAATAGCAGTGCCAAAAGAAGTGAAGTCCACGTGCTAAGAAAGTTTGAATGTAAAAAATTCTTTCAGAGTTCAACTTCAGTGTGCTTCCTCCATTATCATTGCATGTGCCATCAATAAAGATCCATTAAACTTCAATCACCCATCAGATTGTGAACTCACCAGAATCAATGCCTGTCATAACTACATCCAGCGAAAACGCTTGACTATAATAGGTAGTGTTCCCCTTTAATATCCGTTACAACCTCTGTCCAGCTCCCCAAAGAATTTGGCTCCACCACATGTGAGTAATGCTGTATCAGAGCAAAAAAAGGGGACCACAGTGTAGCATTTATATCAATTTATATATTTGCAAATTGCACACACTGCTCACCAAATAAACATGTGAATTGTGTATCTGTGAAATCCTTCCCCATCATCAAAGATATCAACATGGAAAGTGTGCTCCACCAAACACCAGACAGAGCACAGACTCACCAGAGATATAGGGCCAGATTCAGGTACATTTACGTTGCTCCGCGGCAGCGTAACGTATCTGATTTACGTTACACCGCCGCAGGTTTACAGCGTAAGTGCCTGATTCACAGAGCTCTTACCTGTAAACTTGCGGCGGTGTAACGTAAATCCGCTCGGCGCAAGCCCGCCTAATTCAAATGGGGCGGGCACCATTTAAATTAGGCGCATTCCCACGCCGAACGTACTGCGCATGCTCTGTCGGGAAAATTACCCGACGTGCATTGCGCTAAATGACGTCGCACGGACGTCATTTGTTTAGACGTTAACGTAAATGGCGTCCAGCGCCATTCACGGACGACTTACGCAAACTACGTAATTTTTTAAATTTCGACGCGGGAACGACGGCCATACTTAACATTGCTTAGAACACCTAGGAGGTAGCCCTGATTTTACGACGCGTATCTCAACGGAAACAACGTAAATTTAGATCGACCGGCATCGCGGACGTTCGTGAATCACCGTAACTAGTCATTTGCATATTCTACGCCAACCGCAATTGCCTCGCCACCTAGCGGCCGGCCTAGAATTGCATCCTAAGATCCGACGGTGTAAGTCAATTACACCTGTCGGATCTTAGGGCTATCTATGCGTAACTGATTCTATGAATCAGCCGCATAGTTAGGACGGGCGGATCACAGAGATACGACGGCGTATCAGGAGATACGCCGTCGTATCTCTTTTGTGAATCTGGCCCATAGTTACCTGAAAGCAGCAAAAAAAAAAAAAAAAAATGCCCTTTAAATCAACTCCAGCCCTGTTCAGGGCCAACTAGTGTCAGATAGCTGTATAAATCAGATGTATAAAGCTGTTCAAACCAATGTAAAATCACTCCATATGTACATCAACAGCCACCACAGGAGATACGATGGTGCGTATGATGCTCATCCCAACATGTTTCGCTCAAGCATGTGTCTTCAGGGGTTTCTAGCATGTGAGTGAGTATCCCTCACTTTGTTGGGGGAATTTAAAAAGGAATGAAACGAGAACCTACAGTGTTGTTCACATGAAATAATGGTAATATTAAAGTGTTTTTTACTAGACTTGTTTTGTAATGAATAAAATTCAGCCAAATTTTGCATCTTTCAGACATTCGGATGCAAAAAATAACGAATTCCAACTAATACGAAAGAAATTATGGCGAAAAAAAAAATTAATTTGACATGATTCGTTCATTTGTTAAAGGTCTAATGAAACAAAAGGTCAACTCAAAGTAAATCTTAGTGCCGGTTCACACAGGGGCGACCTGTCAGGTGACTTAGCCTCCTGACAAGTCGCATGCAATGGAACCGTTCTAGTCAGTAGAGCAGGGTACAGGGGTCAGCAGAACGGAGTGAGTGAGTGATGAAGATCAGTCAGGAAGGCACAAGAGCCCAGACTCCCTTTAAATAGGCTGTCTGGCGCCAAACTGAATTAGGCTCGTACGCGTGCTCGCAACTGTGCGCATGCGCGCCTGTGAGCCATTCTATTGCAAATGCTATGCGCTTGCGCACGACTATGTGGAAAACGTCTTACAGAAGTTCCCTGACAGTACATCACCATGCTTTGCTAGAGCATTTTTTTTTCACGATCGTGTGTAGGCAAGACCGTTTTAATGATCAAGTTGAAAAAAAAAACTTGTTTTTTTCTAGAGCCTGAAAAACGTTGTTTTTTACAACCTGAAAAATGATCGTGTGTACACGGCATTACTCTAACCAACATGCAGAAATAGGTAAATTCTAGCAGACAATCCTGTAGTTGGTAAATTTGTTAATAGTACACCCTCTATTACTTTTAAATGGAACAGCTTCCATTAAAGCGGATGTCCGCTGAAAAAAAAAATATTAAAAGCCAGCAGCTACAAATACTGCAGCTGCTGACTTTTAATATAAGGACACTTACCTGTCCTGGAGTCCAGCGCCGTCCGCAGCAGAGGATGAGTGATCGCTCGTCACTCTGCTGCCCCCACCGCCATCCTCGGTGAGGGAATCAGGAAGTGAAGCGCTCTGGTTTCACTGCCCGCTTCCCTACGGCGCATGTGCGAGTCGCTCTATGCCTGCCGATTGGCTCCCGCTGTGTTCTGGGAGCCAAATGTTCCCAGAACACAACAGGGGGGAACGGGAGGTGACGTTCCGCCCGCAGTTTACCCGAGACTGTGTGGCCGGAAGTGGGTGCAAATACCTGTCTTTAGACAGGTATCTGCACCCCCCTCCCCCTGAAAGGTGTCAAATGTGACACCGGAGGGGGGAGGGTTCCGATCAGCGGGAGTTCCACTTTAGGGTGGAGCTCCGCTTTAAGGATAAATTAGTGCAGAGTGAGTTGGGATCTTGGTACCTTTCCCTGTGGCAATTGTTCTCATTTTCTTTTGTGGATAAAAATAAAGTATGACATTACCCAATGGAGAGCGTTTTGAATTGCAGCACTTTGCCAATTGAAATACAAAAGGTGTTGTGGGCTCTTGGACCAATTATGGCCCCTGGGACCACTAGGACATTAAGGCGGAGTTCCACCTAAAAATGGAACTTCCGCTTAACCCACTCCTCGCCCCCTTACATGCCACATTTGGCATGTAATTTTTTTGGGGGGGGAGTGGGGGCTTTAGGAGAAGGGGACTTCCTGTTCCACTTTCTCTTTCCGCTGAGGGGCTGGAAGGGCGATTAGCTTAATCGCCTTCTTGCAGCCCCTCCCTGTAGGCGAGCACCTGTCCAATCGGACGGCGCCGCGCCGCTTGCGCATGCGCAGTGCCGCTCGCATATGCGCAGTGCCGCTCGCGTATGCGCAGTGGGTGCCCGGCTGTGAAGCCGAAAGCTGTCACTGCCGGGTGCCCACACTAGGAATGAGGAAGCCGGCCGGCGAGGGGGGGCGAGGAGCGGAGCCCCAGCCGGCGCGTCGCTGGAGCTGTGGAGCAGGTAAGTGTCTGTTTATTAAAAGCCAGCAGCTACACTTTTTGTAGCTGCTGACTTTTAATAAACCTAAAAAAAAGGCTGGAACTCCCCTTTAAGCTAATAGGTTGCTTCTAGTAGTGGTAACAGAGGGATTTGCCCATCACCATGCTACACATTGGAGTTCATCTGTGTACTATCTGTAGTGAGAAGAGGGGCTCCAAAATTATAACTGCACTATATATGCATCCCCCCAAGTGCTGTATATTTCCAGTGTGATAAGTGGGGAACAGAACATTTTAATGCTATTCCTACATTTCATAAGCTCTACAGTGTATATTCAAGGTTCCTCCTTTTTTTCGGTTTAGGTTTGACCTTTTCATGTAAATCTAATATGTGGATGATGACATTTAAAGCTACACATAAATATAAGATTGTCAGTGATGCAACCGAATCATAACCGATTTGTTAATGTACAATTACTTCCTATTACAATGGTAAATGCTGATCTTGTACTTGTTAAAAAATGTCTAAAATAAAATATTGGAAAAGAAATACAGAAGGTGTAATATGTCTATTATCTTGTGGCTGTGGTGCGTTTTACTCCGCAAGACCGAACAAGAGTTTTGGCGACGTGTATACAAACAGGTCCACAAATGAGGGTAGGTAATCTATACCTTACGGTTGGGAGATATATGACATATGTTCACAACTATACAATGCCGAAAGTAAAATTTGTCGCACTAGATCGGACCCATTGGAGGGGGAGATTGGAGTGACACGCTCCTTCAGTTGGAACAAAAATGGATTTATCATTTGGGAGCTATGAACCCTCCGGGCTTGAATGAAATATAAGCTACAAGCCCTTTTCAGAAGGCTTTCTATCCGACAAGACAGATTAGGTGCTGCAATTCACTCCATTGCATTCTGTTGATTAAATTTATTTTCCTGCATTGTTTTTTTTTTACTTGATTACTTTTAGGATTAATACGTATGGAAAATTATAAAATCTATTTAACTAACTTATGGCTGTTATGTGTTAAAATAATGTGTAACCCAGACCTTTTCACTATGTATCATTTATGCATTACATTTTTTATTTTCCACTGTTTTTGAAATTTACCATTGTTTTATAGATGTCTCCTGCGTGGGTTCATTTTCCTCCCAGTGACCTTGATGGGTCCTTGTTGTATGCCACCCAGCATCTAGGAGTCCCTCCCTATCAATCCCTAGTGGAGTGTGGGGCTGTGTTCCTCTTTAACATACACAGGCCACTCCCAAGTGATTGGTCACTTATGTTGTTGTGGCCAACCCTTTCTTCAATCTGGGGTGGTGGTGTCATTTCACTTCCACCCCTTTCTAGTCAAGGCAGAAGGGTGGCACCTTTGTCAGACTTCTGGTGGGCGTCAATCCATCTGAGCATGTGCATGACATTACTACGACTGCAGGTGATGTAATCGTGCATACGTGCCATCGTTGATGGTGCATGTGCCTGCCCGCTGCTTTTCTGCCATTGCAGGAGTGCAAGGGGGAACATGGGAATGGTGCCATTTTGACAATCAGTGAATGGCACAATTTGCTCGGACCAGCCATTCTTCAGAGACAGCACCTGTGAGGGGTTAATTGTTTAAATAATGGGTGGACACCTCTTGGGCTATATATATGGGAAGGATACATGACTATACAGCAAAACACCTTGGAGGTATTATTAAAGAACATGAATACTGGTGGCTTTGGATTGCAGGAAATGTTTACGTAAGTTATTTGGCCAAATGACCATTTAGGGGGTTACCCATAACTAAGTTATTTCAAGAAGGGGGTGGATTTTGATTTGGGCAATATCATTTTTGCTACAGGAGGAAATTGTGTATATGTACCTGGAATTTCCCCTTATCTGTTTGGCGGATTAGTGTGTTTACCACATTTTGGCCTCTTCCCTAAACTGGTATATAATTGTTCCCCAGGTAGTGTAATAAACTATTGGGGTATCCCCATATTTATGTATTCAAGGTTGTTTCAGAACTTTAGTTAGCACTTGTTTTGTTTTTTTTAACAATAGAAGTTAGCACTTATTTTCGAACCATATTTGCTATTTAAACGTTAAATTCCAAGATCTATGCAACATTGTAATCATTGAACTTATATGTTAAATTCCTAACTCACTTTGTCCAAATTTGGAAATATCTTTATCCTTGGAGATTTCCCCCCCCCCCCTCATATATTTGTCCAAGTATTTGATATGACAAAAAAAAAAAGCAGATTTTTTTCTCTAGAATCTTACGAAAAAAAGAGATGAAGGGCCAGATTCACAGCGGAGATACGACGGAGTATCTCAGATACTCCATCGTATCTCTCAGAGTATCTATGCGACTGATTCATAGAATCAGTTACGCATAGATAGCCATAAGATCCGACATGTGTAATTGTTTTACACTGTCGGATTTTAAGATGCAATACCGCGGCCGCCGCTGGGGGGAGTTCGCGTCGTAAACCAGCGTCGGGTATGCAAATTAGGAGTTACGGCGATCCCCGACGGTTTTTCGGATTCGCTACGTCGCCGCTAGTCTAGTTTCCCGTCGTAAAGTTAGTCGTCGTTTTGGGTGCCTTAACTTTACACAGCCCATGTTAAAGTATGGCCGTCGTTCACGCGTCGAAATTTAAAAAATAACGTTGTTTGCGTAAGCCGTCCGGGAATACGGAATTACACTACGCGCGTCGCCGTTCAAAAAAATTACGTCACTTCGCGCAAAGCACGTGGGAGTTCGGAAACGGAGCATACGCGGTAGGTCCGGCGCGGGAGCGCGCCTAATTTAAATGGCACACGCCCATTTGAATTGGCCCGCCTTGCGCCAGAGGCAAGTGCTTGGTGAATCAGGCACTTGCGATGAAAAATTGCGGCGGTGTAACGTATCTAGGATACGTTACGCCGCCGCGATTCTACGTGAATCTGGCCCTAAATTCCTAACTCACTTTGTCCAAATTTGGAAATATCTTTATCCTTGGAGATTTTTTTCCCCCTCATATATTTGTCAAAGTATTTGATATGACAGAAAAAAAGTGCGCATGCTCACAAATACATCGGAACAACTGCCTAAGATACGCCGGATCACTGCCTACGGCGTGAACGTAACCTACGCCTAGTCATATTCACGTCCAACGTAAACTACGTAAAATACGTCAGCTTGGGTTCCCTGGTGAAGACCTTTGCATGTCTGCTGCTGAGTTACACCTCCTTTATGGGGCTTAACTTTACGCCGGACGTACGACTTACGCGCACATCGCGTAGCCTGCGTCGGGCGCACGTAGGATCGTGAATCGCTGTATCTTCCTCATTTGCATATTTGAATAGGAAATCAATGGGAGCGCCACATGCGTCCAGCGTAAATATGCGCCCACTCTACACCGGTGTAGGTAAGTTACGTCGGTGCAATGAAGCTTGTTTTTAGGCGTATCTTAGTTTTGTCGGCCCGGCACACAGATACGATGGCGCAAGTGCTTTGTGAATCCGGGCCATTGGGTTTATGTGAGGCTATATGTTGCCAACATCCTTATTTTATATATATATATATATATATATATATATATATATATATATATTGCAGCAGTTATTGCCTCCTATGGAACTTTATATGGTAAAACAAACAAAATGTGATTTATTTTATTATATGCAATTTGGTCCGACGTCCATCTTCGGCGGGTCCGGCGTCCTTCGGCGGCGTCCTCCCGCTCGTTTCCCGCCACGATTTTGAATACTGCGCCCGCATATAGCGAGCGCAGTACACTCGTGAATCTTCGGGCAGGCTCGGGCGCCTCTCGCACTGACGTCCTGAGCGTACAGGACGTCAGTGCGAGAGGCGCCGAGACTGGCCGAAGATTCACGAGTGTACTGCGCTCGCTATATGCGGGCGCAGTATTCAAACTCATGGCGGGAAAGCGGGTATCGGCGTATATCGCGCACCCACGATTTTGCCCTGATTTTCAGGGCAAAATAGTGCGCGGTATACGCCGATAAATACGGTACATAAAAACGAAATTTTGTCGCAATCTTTCTACGCTGGTATATAATTTCTCCCTGGGTATTGTGATAAACTATTGGGGTACCCCAATTTTATTTATTCAGAGTTGTTTCAGGACTTTAGTTATCACTTGTTTTAAAACCATGTTTGCAATTTTTAAATCTATGCAACTTTGCCATCTTTGAACTTTTATGTTAAGGATTGCAGGTTATTTCATATGGCCTGAGGATAATTTGTATGGTCCAACCATAGAATACACACATCAGGTATTTTATTCTTTTTTTTTTTTACATTCTATAGGTTACACACAGGGCCTGGACAAGGGGTGGGCAGGAGGAGCGGCTGCCCTGGGCACTGTGGTTTCATGCAAGGTGGGGGGGGGGGGGCACTGCAAGGATATTTAGGGGATTTGTGTTGGGAGGGGCAATGTGGGGGTGGCAGGGGGTAATTGCTATTAACGGTGATTTAGGGGGGTTTGTGTTGGGAGGGGGGGGAGAAGATGTGTGCTGGGGGGATAGGGGGTTTGTGTTATAAGAGGTGATATGGTGAAGGGGGAGGAGAAATGTGCTAGGAGGGTAAATTTTTGTTTGGGAGGGGGGGGTTGTACTAGAAGGTAAATTTAGGGAGTGAATTTGTGTTGGGGGGGGGGGGGGTTTGGAGTGGATGGAGAGAAGATGTTTACTCAGAGGGAAAATTGAGGGAAAGAGGATTTGTACTAGGAGGGTAAATTTGGGGGGTGGACTTGTGCTAGGAGGGGGATTTGGGGGGTTTATACTAGAAAAGGTGTCATGGTGAAGGGGGGAGGAGAATTGTGCAAGGAGGGGACATTTTTCTTTGGGGGGGATTTGTACTACCGTGTTTCCCCAAAAATAAGCCTGGGTCTTATATACATTTTGGCAACCAAAAACAGACTAGGGCTTATTTTCAGGGTAGGGCTTGCCATTTAATCCCCAGTGTGAACAGAGTAAAAGTGCTTGCAAACTACCAGAATCCTCACCACCACAGTAGAATATAATGCAAAAGGTATGCGTCTCTGCAATCCAAAAGTGTCACATACCTGCCCATCGTGCCACTCGGCGCTTCCGTGACCCACCTGATCGGTCTTCCCCCCCGACACAAGCACTGCAGAGGGGAACTGAGATCACCTGCTGGCAGAAGAGAGCAGCAGGGATCAGTTGATTGCGGCTCGCTGCTTCGATGGCCAGCCTAAGCTCTCTTGCCCACTCCCAGCTTTGCAGAAGGGGGGCCGAAATCTCCTGCTGACAGCTGGACGAAGAGGAGGAGAGCAGCTGGAGGTCAGCCTGAAGCTACAAGAAGGCAAATTTTTCTCAACTACACTACAGAAACTCCACACAAATTACTGTAAAAGAGAGGAACAGAAGTCTGCAACCACCCTAAACTAGGGCTTATTTTCAGGGTAGGGCCTATACTGCAGCCCTCCTGGAAAATCAGGGTAGGGCTTATTTTCAGGGTAGGTTTTACTTTTGGGGAAACACAGTAGGAGGGGTGACTTATTTTGGGGAAAGGCATTTGTTTTGGGGGATGGGGGCAAAGATTTATGCTGAGAGGGGAATTTCAGGGGGGTGGATTTATGCTTAAGGGGTAAGCATGCAGATTTGTTCTCAATTTGTTTTTGGGGGGGGGGGGGGGTTGCTGACACATAATGCTCATACATCTTGAGGGGGATGCAGTTTGGCACGTTCACCATTGGCACTAGATTACTGGCTACTTTAGTGGCTGTCTCCTTGGATTGGTTAGCATATCTGTGGTTCCTTGTGTGTGCACACACTGGGGTAGATTCAGAGAGCAATTACGCCTGCGTATCCATAGATACGCAGCGTAATTGCTAAGTAGCGCCGGCGTATCCACTTTCTGTATTCAGAAAGCTAGATACGCCGACTGTAGCCTAAGATACGACTGGCATAAGTCTCTTATGCCGTCATATCTTAGGGTGCATTCTGACGCTGGCCGCTAGGTGGCGCTCCCATAGATGTCAGCGCCGTAGAGTATGCAAATTACATACTTACGGCGATTCACGAATGTACGTGCGCCCGGCGGTAGTTTTTTACGTCGTTTGCGTACATCGTTTTCGTCGTAAGGCTGCTCCTGCTATTAGAAGGCGCAGCCAATGTTAAGTATAGACGTCGTTCTCGCGTCGCGATTTGAAAATTTTACGGCGTTTGCGAAAGTCGTCCGTGAATGCCGCTGAATGCCATTTACGTTCACGTCGATACCAATGACGTCCTTGCGACGTCAATTACCGCAATGCACGTCGGGAAATTTTAGGGACGTTTGGCGCGGTAACGCGCCTAATTTAAATGATCCACGCCCCCTACGGGATCATTTGAATTACGCGCGCTTACGCTGGCCCCTTTTACGCTACGCCACCGCAACTTTACAGGCAATAGTACAAACAGTACATGTGATATGATAAGTAGGTCACAACAATACACGGGATCAATATAACGCTACACATTGCATGATGGATCATGGCAGGCGCCTACTGTGTGGCGCAAGCGTTAAGTGGCGTGTGTGTCCTAGGAGGGCTCCCGGGCTCCGTCACCTGGTAAAACCAGTGGTGGCTCCCAGAGGGTGTCTCCTATTAACATAGGGAAGCGTGTTTATTGAGTCGTAGCCCAGTGTCGGGTCCACACGACCTGCCCCCTCTTTTTCTTTTTATGTCGAGAAGAAGAAAGGGAAGGGGGAAAGAGCCCCAGTGTGGGGTAGTAGAAAGTTCCAGGGAAAGGAAACAGGTCTGAAAGAGGGGAGAAAGAGAGAGGGTGGGCAGGGATAGGGGGGGGGGAGGATCAGTCACCTTACAGATAGTCTCACCATAGGGGTAGTCCCTGTACCTTGTGGGCTTGCATCCTGTTATGTAAATGGACTGGGGCAGGGGGGGGGGATCGCACTGGTATGGTAGCGTTCACCCAACCGTCGCGGGCTCTCTCAGTGCCTGGCCCTCAGCTGAGTAGATGAAAATATTCCATAACTGCCAGGTGTCGGTAAATGTTTCCTGCCTGTTGTGTGCTGTGAGGATGAGATCCTCCATGTGCTTTATCTCCTCTACCTTCGTGATCCATTGGGATACTGTCGGCGGGAGCGTGGCCTTCCAATGTAGAGGGATGCAGGCCTTTGCTGCATCCAACAGGTGCCTGATCACAGATTTTTTGTATGCCTTCTCCGGGACGGTAGATACGTGCAGGAGGAAGAACGCCGGGTCGTCCGGTATAGTGCGGGCCGTGAACTTCTGGGCCACCTCACGGATCACCCGCCAAAAGTGACCGACGTAATCTTTTGAACGGCGACGTGTGTTACGTCCTTTCCTATTCACGGACGACTTACGCAAAAAAAAAAGAAAAAGAAAAATTCGACGCGGGAACGACGGCCATACTTTAACACGGCAAGTAGAAATATAAGCCACGAAATAGCAGCCGTAACTTTACGCCGGGAAAAGCCGACTAGCGACGACGTAAGAGAATGCGACGAACGCGCGTACCTTCGTGGATCGCCGTAAACAGCTAATTAGCATACCCGACGCGGAAAACGACGCAAACTCCACCCAGCGGGCGCCGAAGTATTACACCTACGATCTGAAGGCATACAAAGCCGTACGCCTGTCGAATCGAAGGCAGAAGCCGTCGAATCTTGGTTTGAGAATTTAAACTAAAGATACGACGCGGCAAATTTGAAAATACGCCGGAGTATCAGTAGATACGCCGGCGTATTTCTACTGTGAATCTGGCCCTTTATTTTTTTTGTTTTGGATAGAGTGGAGAGGGATTAGATCGCTTGTCATTTTTATTGCTCTCTGTGACCCCATTAGGGAGATTCATCCTCTCTATTTGTCCTGTTTACCATTATCGTTGAAAGTGAAAGTAAGAGAAAATAAAACATTTTGAGTTGTCCCCAGAAAAGTAACAGAGGGAAATCTTCCAATGGGGACACTAGTTCTGGGGGGCCCCAAGGGATTCCCTTACATTTCCTCTCACTTCCTGTTTTGGTTATGGGACAGGAAGTGAATGGAAATCTCCGCAATGGGACACAAATGGCGAAAAAAATAATCTAAAAGGGGTTTTAACCCTCCCTTACTCTATCCATACTGAACAAAAATGTTTTGCCTATAGTTCTACTTTAACTACTTGCCGAGAGCCAGTCATATTACGTCGGCTCTCTTTGCGGCCACTAGGGGCGCGCGCACCCCCCGCTCGTCCGTGACTCCCGTGCGGGTGCCCGACGGGCGCGATCGCCGCCGGGCACCCGCGATTGCTCGTTACAGAGCGGGGAACGGGAGCTGTGTGTGTAAACACACAGCTCCCGGTCCTGTCACCGGGGGAAATGCTGATCTTCTGTTCATACAATGTATGAACCGAGGATCAGTGTTTCCCCTAGTGAGGCCACCCCCCCCCCCACAGTAAGAACACACCCAGGGAACATACTTAACCCCTTCCCCGCCCCCTAGTGTTAACCCCTTCCCTGCCAGTGGCATTTTTATAGTAATCCAATGCATTTTTATAGCACTGATCGCTATAAAAATGCCAATGGTTCCAAAAATGTGTCAAAAGTGTCCGAAGTGTCCGCCATAATGTCGCAGTACCGAAAAAAAACGCTGATCGCCGCCATTACTAGTAAAAAAAATATATTAATAAAAATGCCATAAAAATACCCCCTATTTTGTAAACTCTTTAACTTTTGCGCAAACCAATCAATAAACGCTTATTGCGATTTTTTTTTTTACGAAAAATATGTAGAAGAATACGTATCGTCCTAAACTGAGGAAAAAAAATGTTTTTTTTATATATTTTTGGGGGATATTTATTACAGCAAAAAGTAAAAAATATTCATTTTTTTCAAAATTGTCGCTCTATTTTTGTTTATAGCGCAAAAAATAAAAACCGCAGAGGTGATCAAATACCACCAAAAGAAAGCTCTATTTGTGGGGAAAAAAGGACGCCAATTTTGTTTGGGAACCACGTCGCACGACCGCGCAATTGTCA
The DNA here is from genome assembly GCF_905171775.1 of Rana temporaria. NCBI lineage: Eukaryota > Metazoa > Chordata > Amphibia > Anura > Ranidae > Rana > Rana temporaria. The sequence continues at coordinate 35,080,884 of NC_053490.1, forward strand.
GTTAAAGCGACGCAGTCCTGAATCGCAAAAAGTGCTCTGGTCTTTGGGCAGCAATATGGTCCGGGGGTTAAGTGGTTAAGCATGTAAAATACGTGATTGTGCTTTTACCAGAATTTATTTTTTTCAAGTTGGTGGCAGGTTCTTTTTTTAGCATGCCTTATCTTTCTTTTATCGCTTTGGGTAGGTAGTGGTACATTCTTATGCCGCGTACACACGATAATTTTTCGGCATGAAAAAAACGTTGTTTTTAAAAGATGTCATTTTAAACGATGGTGTGTGGGCTTCACATCATTTTTCAGGTTCTAAATAACGACAAAAACAAAAAATTCGAACATGCTGCAATTTTTAACGTTGTTTTAAACTATGTCGTTTTTTGGGTTGTAAAAAATGATCGTGTGGGGGTTAAAACTAAGTTAAAAAACCTGCGCATTCTCAGAAGCAAGTTATGAGACGGGAGCGCTCGTTCTGGTAAAACTACCGTTCGTAATGGAGTAAGCACATTCATCACGCTGTAACAGACAGAAAAGCGCGAATCGTCTTTTACTAACACGGAATCAGCTAAAGCAGCCCAAAGGTGAATGGAACTTCCCCTTTGTAGTGCCGTCGTATGTGTTGTACGTCACCTCGCTTTGCTAGATCATTTTTTTAAAACGATGGTGTGTAGGCAACGTCGCTTTAATGATGAAGTTGGGAAAATGTTGTTTTTTCAACATGCTGAAAAATGATCGTGTGCATCAGGTGCTTATGTGCGTGTCATTCCCATCAATAGACCCTTTACAGTGCATTGATGCATGGAAAATGGACCGCACAGATGTGAACAAGCACCATTAAAAACAATGACAAACCTGTGCACATTGTACACATCAAAACGTGTATGCATCTGTGTATATATGTATGTGAAAAAATATATATATGCACACACTATATTAGCAAAAGTATTGGGACACCTGCCCTGACACACATGAACTTTAATGGCATCCCAGTCTTATGCCACATACACACGATCGAAAAATGCCGTCCGAGGAAGAATCATCCGATAATCGGATCGTTAGTACAGGGCTTCCGTGAGCCGATCATGACAGTTCATCCGATATTATTTTATCGGACATGCACAAAAATTTTCCTCGTACGATACCAGATCGTACAATTTTCGTTTGGTCAGTACAGTTGTCGTCCGAAAATACAACACAAATGCATTACCACATATGACATCACTTCCGATTTTTTTCTGACACGATCGGTTATTTAACCTATGGTGTGTAGGCGTGACGGACCATCAGTCAGCTTCATCGGTTAACCTATGACAACGGTCCTTCAGACCGTTGTCCTCTGGTTAACCTATCGTGTGTATGAGGCTTAAAGCGGGGGTTCACCCTATTAAAAAAAAAAAAAAAAAAAAAATTTATTATACCATTACATTCGGCATCGTAGCGCGAGCTACAGTATGCCGGTCTTACATTTTTTATCCCCGTACTCACCGTGCTATGGATCATTGAAGATTCCGGGGAATGGGCGTTCCTATGGTGAGAGAAGGTGATTGACGGCCGGCCCTGGCACGTCACGCTCCTCCGGAAATAGCCGAAATAGGCTTGGCTATTCACGGCGCCTGCGCATAGCCTGTGCGCAGGCGCCGTGAAGAGCCGAGACCTACTCCGGCTGTCTTCGGGGAGCGTGACGTGCCAGAGCCGGCCGTCAATCATCCTCCCTCTCCATAGGCACGCCCATTCCCCGCGGGAGTCGGAAACTTTAATGATCGATAGCACAGTGAGTACGGGGATTAAAAATTTAAGACCGGCATACCGTAGCTCGCGCTACGATGCCGAATGTAATGGTATAATGATGTCAAGGAGGGTGAACCACCGCTTTAAGCCCCGGACCAAAATGCAGGTAAAGGACCAGGCCCCTTTTTGCGATTCGGGACTGCGTCGCTTTAACTGACAATTGCGTAGTCGTGCGACGTGGCTCCCAAACAAAATTGGCGTCCTTTTTTTTCCCACAAATAGAGCTTTCTTTTGGTGGTATTTGATCACCTCTGCGGTTTTTATTTTTTGTGCTATAAACAAAAATAGAGCGTCAATTTTGAAAAAAATTCAATATTTTTTACTTTTTGCTATAATAAATATCCCCCAAAAATATATATATAAAAAAAACTACCTATTTTTGGTAAAAAAAATTGCAATAAGCGTTTATCGATTGGTTTGCACAAAATTTATAGCGTTTACAAAATAGGGGATAGTTTTATTGCATTTTTATAATTATTTTTTGTTTTACTACTAATGGCGGCGATCAGCGATTTTTTTCCTGACTGCGACATTATGGCGGACACTTCGCACAATTTTGACACATTTTTGGGACCATTGTCATTTTCACAGCAAAAAATGCATTTAAAATGCATTCTTTATTGTGGAAATGACAGTTGCAGTTTGGGAGTTAACCACAAGGGGGCGCTGAAGGGGTTATGTGTCACCTAATGTGTGTTTACTACTGTAGGGGGGTGTGGCTGTAGGAGTGACGTCATCGATTGTGTCTCCCTATAAAGGGGATGACACGATCGATGCTGCCGCCACAGTGAAGCACGGGGAAGCCGTGTTTACACGCGGCTCTCCCCGTTCTTTAGTTCCGGGGACCGATCGCGGGACCCCAGCGGCGATCGGGTCCGCGGGTCTCGCGGTCCCGGAGCTTCGGACCGGGTCGCGGGTACGCGCCCGCGACCCACGGCTGGGTAGATGTAAACGACGTCCCGGTACGTCCATCTGCCCAGTTGTGCCATTCTGCCGACGTATATCGTCGTGCGGCGGTCGTTAAGGCACCAGCATACCAAGACAATTTGTGGGAACAGTTTGGGGACTGCCCCTTCCTGTCCCAACATGACTGCACAAAGCAAGGTCAATAAAAACATGGATGAGCGAGTTTGGGGTGGAGGAACTTGACTGGCCTGCACAGAGTCCTGACCTCAACCCGATAGAACACCTTTGGGATGAATTAGAGCGCAGACTGCGAGCCAGGCCTTAGCTTTTTTTGTCAGACAAAAGCAGGATGCGCAGACTATTAGGCCCGGGTTCACACCTATGCGAACTGATTTTGGCTTAAACCGCATCCAATTGGCATAACATTATAAAATACATTGATTTTAATGAGGCCGGTTCACATATGTGCGATGCATTCGTACTGCGCATTGCCCAAAAAAATTTGCGTTTTCTAGGCATTGCGGTGCGGCTCAGGTGCGAATTCAGGCCCATTATCTTCTATGGGCAGCCGCCGGACCTTTGCTGGACAGAAGTCTCCCGTGCGCACGCGCGGGAGTGACGTCATCGCCGCTCCAGCCAATCACAGCGCTGGAGCAGCGATACCCGGAAGACACGCTGAGGCAAAATGACATCTCCCTTGGCGTGGACCAGGTAAGTTCCCCTAACCTCGTTTCAAGGTAAGCATTTTAGCTGAAGATCCCGCTGCGCTGGCGGATGACAGGGCGCTCCGTTGATCCCCGCTGAGCTGGCGGATGACAGGGCGGTCTCCGCACACTGTGCAGGGACCGCCCTGTCTTTTCTCAGCTCTCCCCTATGGGGGGATCGGATGAACACGGACCGTATGTCCGCGTTCATCCAATCCGATCCGCAGGTGGAAGGAAAAATAGGGTTTTCTTCCGTCTGCAAAATCTGATCTTTGCGGAGGCGGACGAGATCGGGTGTCAGAGGATGTTCATCAGCTGACACCCGCAATCTCATAGGGACCAATGTATGTCCCTTTTTTCATCCGAAAACGGATAGATGAAAAATCGGACATACGGTCCGCACGTGTGAAAGGGGCCTTAATGTTGTACCTTTCATTAACCACTTAACGACCGCCCACTGTATATATACGTCCTGTTTTCAAAGATGGATATCTCGGTAACGGCAGCAGCTGCTGCCACAACCGAGATATCCATCTCTTCAGTGAGCGGTCCTGTAAACAATAACGGCGGTCTCCGCGGCGGATTCGCAGCGAGATCGCCGTTATCGGTGGCGGGAGAGGGGCCCCCCTCCCGCCGCTCTCCCGTGCCCTCCGCCGCTTACCGGAGCCGTCGGTAGCGGCGGAGGCGATTGGGTCCTGCTGCCTACTGTGTGAGGATGCGAGTGAGGGCAAGATGGCCCCCACCCGTCCCCATAGCATTGCTGGGCGGAAGTGACGTCAAAACGTCAGTCCCGCCCATCGTCTTAAAGAGACAATTTTTTTGTTGTCATTTTTTTAAATGAAAAAATTTCCATTTTTTTTTTTTCTTGCATTTAAGTCTAAATATGAGATCTGAGGTCTTTTTGACCCCAGATCTCATATTTAAGAGGACCTGTCATGCTTTTTTTTCTATTACAAGGGATGTTTACATTCCTTGTAATAGGAATAAAAGTGATACTTTTTTTTTTTTTTTTTATGTCAGTGTAAAAAATTATAAAATCAATAAAAAAAAATAAGAAAACAAAAAAATTTTTTTTACAGCGCCCCGTTCCGACGAGCTCGCGCGCAGAAGCGAACGCATACGTGAGCAGCGCCCGCATATGAAAACGGTGTTCAAACCACACATGTGAGGTATCGCCGCGATCGTTAGAGCGAGAGCAATAATTCTAGCCCTAGACCAACTCTGTAGCTGCAACCTATAGAATTTTTTAAACGTCGCCTATCGAGATTTTTAAGGGTAAAAGTTTGACGCCATGCCACGAGCGGGCGCAATTTTTAAGCGTGACATGTTGGGTATCGTTTTACTCGACGTAACATTATCTTTCACATTATATAAAAAAATTGGACCAAATTTATTGTTGTCTTATTTTTTAATTCAAAAAAGTGATTTTTTTCCCCAAAAAAGTGTGCTTGTAAGACTGCTGCGCAAATACGGTGTGACAAAAAGTATTGCAATGACCGCCATTTTATTCTCTAGGGTGTTAGAAAAAAATATATATAATGTTTGGGGGTTTTAAGTAATTTTCTAGCAAAAAAAAAATGTTTTAGTCTTGTAAACACCGAATCTGAAAAACACCTTCTGTCCTTAACCACTTACCCCCCGGAACATATTGCTGCCTAAAGACCAGAGTACTTTTTGCGATTCGGGACTGCGTCGCTTTAACAGACAATTGCGCGGTCGTGCGACGTGGCTCCCAAACAAAATTGGCGTCCTTTTTTTCCCACAAATAGAGCTTTCTTTTGGTGGTATTTGATCACCTCTGCGTTTTTTATTTTTTGCGCTATAAACAAAAATAGAGCGACAATTTTGAAAAAAATGAATATTTTTTACTTTTTGCTGTAATAAATATCCCCCAAAAATATATAAAAAAACATTTTTTTTCCTCAGTTTAGGCCGATACGTATTCTTCTACATATTTTTCGTAAAAAAAAATCGCAATAAGCGTTTATTGATTGGTTTGCGCAAAAGTTATAGCGTTTACAAAATAGGGGGTATTTTTATGGCATTTTTATTAATATTTTTTTTACTAGTAATGGCGGCGATCAGCGATTTTTTTTTTCGGTATTGCGACATTATGGCGGACACTTCGGACATTTTTGACACATTTTTGGGACCATTGGCATTTTTATAGCGATCAGTGCTATAAAAATGCATTAGATTACTATAAAAATGCCACTGGCAGTGAAGGGGTTAACACTAGGGGGCGGGGAAGGGGTTAAGTATGCCTGGGTGTGTTCTTACTGTGGGGGGGGGGGTGGCCTCACTAGGGGAAACACTGATTTTCTGTTCATACATTGTATGAACAGAAAATCAGCATTTCCCCTGCTGACAGGAACGAGAGCTGTGTGTTTACACACACAGCTCCCGGTCCCCGCTCTGTAACGAGCGATCGCGTGTGCCCGGCGGCGATCGCGCCCGCCGGGCACACGCACGGGAGTCGGGGGCGAGCGGGGAGCGCGCGCGCGCGCCTCCGGCGGCGCACACGCGCCCCCTAGTGGCGGCTATACGATAGGACGTATAGCTACGGGCTCTCGCCCAGGAGAGCCGACCTGCCGCCGTATAATGACGGTGCGCGGTCGGCTACTAGTTAAAGGGGAGGTTCACCCTAAAAACGACTTTCCCTTATTACACTGGCCCCCCACATTACAATACGATTATGCCTATTAGTTTTTTTTGATGCTGTACATACCTTCGTACAGCTATTCACCCGTGGCTTCCGGGTTGCGAGTCCCGCGGGAGTGGGCGTTCCTAACATGCTGGTGATTGACATTTTGACAAAAAACGAACTTCCCCCCGTCGCGTAAGCCGCGTCACGATTGGCGAAAGGAGCCGAACGGCGAGTCGGCGCTATACTGCGCCTGCGCATCGCCGTTCGGCTCCTTTCGCCAATCGTGACGCGGCTTACGCAACAGGGGGGGAGCTCGTTTTTTGTCAAAACGTCAATCACCACCATGTTTGGAACGCCCAGTCCCGCGGGACCCGCAACCCAGAAGCCACGGGTGAATAGCTGTACGAAGGTATGTAAAGCATCAAAAAAAAACTAATAGGCATAATTGTATTGTAATGTGGGGGGCCAGTGTAATAAGGGAAAGTCGTTTTTAGGGTGAACCTCCCCTTTAAAGTGGAGGTTCACCCTTTAAAAAAAATTCTGACATCACACGGAGTCGCGCCATCCTACCGACAGAATGCCGATGTTTTTTTTTTTTTCTCAGCACATACCTCTTAATCCCGATTTTCACCTCACGGCAATCCCACGGGAGTGGGCATTCCCAAGCACTGCCTGTGATTGACAGGCTTCCGAAAGGCGCATACTGCGCGTCACAGGTTGCCGACAGAACCCGAACGTCGGTGCGCAGGCGCCGTATAGAGCCGCACCGACTTTCGGGTTTTTTCGGCAACCTGTGACACGCAGTATGCGCTGTTCAGAAGCCTGTCAATCACAGGCAGTGCTTGGGAACACCCACTCCCACGGGATTGCCGTGAGGTGAAAATTGGGATTAAGAGGTATGTGCTGAGAAAAAAAAAAACGGCGCGACTCCGTGTGACGTCAGAAATTTTTTGGAGGGTGAACCTCCACTTTAAGTGGTTAAATGTAACCATATTGTTACACTTAGAGGCTCCTCTCTTCTATTTTATACTCAGTTGTGACAAGAAAGTTATTCTTATATCAAGACATCGCTTTAAAATGTTTGCTTGTCTTGCAAAACGCTCTCAAACCAAGTTACTCTCAAACCAAGGTTTTACTGTAATAAGTTTATATAATATCATTTATTTCTTTTTACCGGGAAATGTAAACTAAAGTGAGGCGAGCCCTCAGTCCCAGCTCCTGCCCCAGGACTTCAGCAGATCCCAACAGGTTGATTATTAGAGACCTGACACCCAGCTGACAAGTCGGTGCAGCCAGGGAATGAGGCACAGTCTGCTCACATGTGTCTCTGCTGTGCTGACCTGTTGTCAGTCAGCTCCTGTGTCAGAAAGGGAGGGAACACAACTTGTGCAGGCTGCAGAGCTGTAATCTCTCTCTACTGTAACTCTCACTTATAAAAGACGCTCTTGGCTGGGGAGTTTTAGTAACTTTCTATCTCCTGCAGGATATGTGCAAAGAGGACAAGCTGACTCCAAGGTGAAGGAGGAACTTTTTAGGAGGATCTGATTGCTGGGTCTGACCTTGGCAGGTCTGGAGGAGTTTGGCTGGTCTGGAGGAGTTTGGCTGTTCTGGAGGAGTTTGGCTTTGCCTGTCTGTGTTCTGCTCTGAATGGGAACCTGCAGAAGACACCAGATCAGGGGTGAAGGTAAGTCCAAACTTTTCTTCATTGCTGCAAAGGGATGGAGTCGGGGGGGCTCTCACCTGCAAAGCCAAGGCTGCCATTGTCTAACTCCTAGGAAGCAATGGTGGCCATGGGGCTTGCAACTGACTGTAGGAGATGATGGAGAAGGGTGCTCTGCATAGGTGTGCGCAGCCTATTGCATTAGGGTGTGCACCCCAAAGATCAAACATATTTGCATGTGTATATACAGTATATTGATGGTGTCAGCAGAGCCGTGGACGGTGTCAGTAGCTTTTATTTTGGGAGCCCCATTAGGGAGCTTTGGTTAAATATCAGGGGTCTATTTCTGTGCGTTACTGCACGTTTAATGCAGTATGTTTCTCTGCATTAGTGCATGTTTAACGCAGTATATTCCAGTGCGTTACTGCACGTTTAATGCAGCATATTTCTGTGCATTAGTGCACGCTTAACGCAGTATACTTCAGTGCATTACTGCATGTTTAACGCAGTATATTTCTGTGTGTTTTCGTGCCATTTAATGCTGTATTTTTCTGTGCGTTAGTGCATGTTTGACACAGTATAGTTCGGTGCAATCTGCACCACACAGGATGATTAGGGTGTGCCTAGGCACACCTGGCACACCCTGTGCGCACGCCTATGGTGCTCTGTCTGGGACCTTGTACTATGACCTGGGCGATGTTGGCTTATCGCCCCATTCGTATCTGAGCGGATTAATGTGTATTTCCCTACATGCGACAATGCTGAACGTCCTGTTTACTAAGGATGAGCTCCGGCGTGTTCGCAAAGCCCATGTGCAGAGCCCGCCAGGAAGTCGGCACTGCGCTAATCACAGGCAGTGAGACATTTCCCGATGCGCAGCTGCAAATGTCTCGCTGCCTGTGATTAGCGCAGTGCCGTGGCGACTTCCTTGCGGGCTCTGCATGTGGAGGGTGCGAACACGCCAGAGCTCATCCTTACTGTTTACTAGGGGTGAGCTCCGGTGTGTTCGCACAGTCCATATGTAGAGCCCGCCCGGAAGTCGGCACGGCGCTGCGCTAATCACAGTCAGGGGGATATTGTCCCGATGCAGAGATCGGGAAATGTCTCACTGCCTGTGATTAGGGCAGTGCCGACTTCCTGGCGGGCTCTGCACGTGGGTTTTGCGAACACGCCATTTCCGACAAATGTTTGATGTGAGCTTTTGGTCGGATATTTTGCGACCGTGTGTATGCTCCATCGGACATTTGCTGTCGGAATTTTCGACAACAAATGTTTGAGAGCTGGTTCTCAATTTTTTCAGACAACAAAAGTTCTTGTCGGAAATTCAGATCGTGTGTATGCAATTCGTCTCTGAATCAAGTACGAGACGGAATCGCTCGGTCTGGTAAAACTAGCGTTCGTAATGGAGATAGCACATTCGTCACGCTGTAATGGACTGAAAAGGGAAAATCGTCTCTCACCAAACTTCTACTAACACGACTGGTATTGAACTTCCCTTTTAATGGTGCCGTCGTACGTCACCGCGTTCTTGGTGATCGGAATTTCCGACAACATTTGTGTGACCGTGTGTATGCAAGACAAGTTTGAGCCAACGTCCGTCAGAAAAAAATCCACGCTTTTGTTGTCAAAATGTCCAAGCGTGTGTACGCGGCAGTAAAGGGTTAAGGTGGCAACACTACTTGTAAGCTCAATGCCTTGCGCTCAAAGTATACAACCATTTTTTATTTTTATTTTTTTTTCAGGCATAATTGAGGATTTTGCCCCTATGGGATCACTTGGAGAACGAACATGCAAAAATGCGTGTTGCGTGCATTTTTCCACCGCTCCCATAAACGTGGGGGGAAAACCATGCTCCAAAAGGGGCTCCTGCAAATCGCTCCTAAATATGCAAGCCAAAGGGCTTAAAAAACAGAACACTTGTGAATGGGGCTCCTATATGTTATACAGCAGCCACCCTGACTCAGTCTGTGATGTACTTTTGAAAATGCTAGGTGCCTGGCTTTCTATCTTCTGTACTTTCTGAGACCCAAAACAAAAATATATGTATCTTCAATACCAGGATAAAGTCAAGGCTCCTAATTGCAAACTAGATTCAGTCAATTGACAGTCAGGAAAGTAGTCTTTTCAGAAGGAATAGTCAGTTGTGTTCTTTCTATATTTCTCATTACTGGGTGGACCTGTATTAATCCTCCACAGCCCATCCCCTTGGTGTTCAGTGAGCACCCTTGGATTCCGACACATATTGTTCTTTTGCTCCCATCTACCGTTCTCCCTGCATATGCATAAAAAAAAATCTCCTTAATCTGGGATGTACTTAACCACTTGAGAGCCGCGCTATAGACGAAAGACGTCCACAGCGCGGCTCTCAACTGCCGGGTGGAAGTCCCTGGATGTCCTTTTATGTGCATTCCCTGCGCGTGCAGCGGGGAAACACTGTGCCCGGCGCATCGCTGAGATGCCGATGCGCGTGCCTGGCGGCCGCGATGTCCGCCAGGTACCCGCGATCGGCGGTGACAGCAGGCATGTAAACGCAGAGCTCCACCTCCTGTCAGGGAGAGAAGAGACCGATGCTGTGTCCCTTGTACATAGGGACACAGATCGGTCACCTCCCCCAGTCAGTCCCCTTCACACACACACAGAACACACCCAGGGAATACATATAACCCCTTCCTCACCCCCTAGTGTTAACCCCTTCCCTGCCAGTCACATTTATACAGTAATTAGTGCATTTTTTTAGCACTGATCGCTGTATAAATGTGAATGGTCCCAAAATTGTGTCAAAAGTGTCCGATATATCCGCCGCAATATCGCAGGCCTGACAAAAAAATCGCAGATCGCCGCCATTACTAGTAAAAAAAAAAAAAAAAAAAATCTATCCCCTATTTTGTAGGCACTATAACTTTTGCGCAAACCAATCAATATACGCCTATTGCTATATATATAAAAAAACGGAAAATTTGAAAAAAAAAATTGTTATAATATCCCAATTTTTTTAAAAAAAAAAAAAAAAATTTCCACGGTTTAGGCCGATACGTATTCTTCTACAAATTTTCGTTATAATATAATTTTTTTTTTTTTTTTTTTTTTTTTTTTTATTATAATATATATATATATATATATATATATATATATATATATATATATATATATATATATATATATATATATATATATATATATATATATATATATATATATATATATATATATATATATATATATATATATATATATATATATATATATTTATAATATAATATAATTTTTTTTTTTTTTTTACGAAAATTTGTAGAAGAATACGTATCGGCCTAAACCGTGGAAAAAAATATATATATATTTTTTTTTTTTTTTTAAATTGGGATATTATTATAACAATTTTTTTTTCAAATTTTCCGTCTTTTTTTTTTTGTTTATAGCGCAAAAAATAAAAATCGCAGAGATGATCAAATACCACCAAAAGAAAGCTCTATTTGTGGGAAAAAAATTATAATATAATTTGTGTACAGTGTTGTATGACCGCGCAATTGTCATTCAAAATGCGTCAGAGCTGAAATTTGGTCTGGGCAGGAAGGGGGTTTAAGTGCCCAGTAATGAAGTGGTTAAACAGCACATTCAGCCCTGATTCACACTGGTGCCATGGGGAGCGAGTTGCCATCAGAAATGCTATTATGAGCTTTTTTCATCCAGTGTTTTTTCTGGCATTTTGTTTAGCCTATAGGAGGCTAAAGGTGATATCCAAATATGTATGCGTTTGTCAAGCTGGACCAATGTAAGTGTGTATGTGTGACTCCTGTGGAAGCTGGGAATCACTGTACTAGGCACCGCTGATCGCTGCTAGCTTCCGGCCCTGTGCTGAGCAGCTACCCTGCTGTTTACTGAACAAATGAGATTGCTTGTTCAGCATGGGCACTATTCAGAGAATACTTTGCATTTTTGTGTAGCGCCTGTGTACTTTCAGTACAGGTGCTATTCTAAATTTAAGGGAGATGAGAGAGTTAGTTGGCTCTCATCCAAGTGATTTGTACAAATTAGGCCTCTGTTTCAGCTGGGCTGTACTGTCGGTTCATTCTGTGTTTCTGAGGTACTTTTCCACCCCGGCGCGGCAGGCGGCAGGCGGCAGGCGGCAGCAGTGGAGTCCAGGCTGGGGTGCCTCTTGCCAGCAGCCAATCAGGAGGGGTTTTCCCTTGTGGGGCATGCTGGGGGAAGGTACTTCTGTTGCAGATGCCATTAGGCGGGGTTCCAGTCTTGAACAATATGAGATAGGGTGGGACTTTAATTGAGGCATGCACCCCAGGAGAACAACAATAACAATAGAATTTGGACAGGTGAGTGATCCAGCAGAACCGGGCACATAACATGAAAGCATTGCATGACAACAATAAACAGTCAGTTATTTAATAGTAAAAATTATATATACAGTAGATACAATAGTAGCATGGTAGATTTGTTACAATAGTCAAAGAAAATTGCATACATTCCAACAATTCATGGTAGCAATAGTCAAGATAAATAAAATAGGTTCATACTGGAAACAATATCAAGGAAAGCCAAATCATTGGAAAGTGTTTCCATGGTAAGTACGTATTGGTACGTTGGTACACTCCACTGGTGAAAAAGGGAATGATAGGGAAATATATGTCGTATGTAAACAAGGGGGCCTCTAATGGCTCCTAGCAGTATATATTGAATACATAATGCGGACATTAGATAAAGTCCGAATCGTTGGGATAACTCCATAGTAGTAGTAGCCATGATCGATCAAATAATCGACATGTATAATAATGATTAGTACTTTAGCAACAGGCATGGAGGAGGCCATCTAGTGGCTCCTCCATATAAGTGACAACCATAGTTGAAAGGTATATAAAATACAGTCGATATATATAAAAGATTAGGTACAGGTACAATGGTGATGAGTGCGAAGGGGGGGCATCTATTGGCTCAACGCGTTTCGTGGCTACTGCCACTCTTCAGGAGCAGGGTATGAGGTAGATGTCTGTAAATATTAAAAACAATATGATATGAGATAGAAGTATAGATAAAAAATCCAGTTATGGAGAAGAGGGGAAAAGGATTACAGTGGTAGCTAATCCCCAAAGTACTTACGGGTGTGTCAGAAACCAGGGGTACAGACTAGGAGGACAGAAGAGTAGCCGGGAAGGTAGCAGCCCACGGGAGCTGAGGTGGGCTAAACCCACCAATTGGATGGAAACGATCCAGTAAATGGCTAGATGTCCAAAAAGGGAGTGGCCTCATGGATGCATGGAGGTAAGTGTATCTCACATATAGAAATGATCTGTGAAAATTAAATATAGGAGCTAATAATGGCTAATATTGTGGACATTATAACACCAGAATATAGAAATAAATTGTGTGAAAATTTGTCATAGGATATAGGCCAAGGGGTAAACAAATACATGTATTGTAACCAAAAAGTCTACATAAAGTGCATTGTGTCCCAATAGTGGTGACAACCGTATATAAGGAAGCTGTAAATGGACCCCAGACAATGGGGTAGTATGCCAAAAACAGATACCAATGCAAACATGGGGACATAGTGTGAGGGAGGGGTAAGTGGTAAGTATGGTCGGGTTGGGTTCCAGTCTTGTTTCGGGTGTGGCACCCACCTTCAGGGTGACCACACATCACGGCCCCCAGCGATGCGGCCTACCAGGCCGGGGTGTGCGTGCCACGAGGTGTTCTGTTCCTGGTTCCGGGAACCATGTTGGCCCGGAGCATTTGAATCTATGGCGGGGCTCCAGTAATCGACTGGGTCCCCAATTCTGAGGAGATCCCAAGCGAGATGGCTGTTCGGTGAGGAGCGCCAATGAGAGGCTGGCGATCCAACAGGGCCTAGACAATCCACCGGGGATCGAGGTAACCGAACACTGATGGGGTGGAAGTTAGCCACTTATCAGTCAGGATCCTAATTGAAACTACCTGAGTGAGATCCAGGCCCGAAGAAGTTTACTGAGGAGAACAGTCTCCATATTCTAAGTTCTGAGGCCAGGTCTGTGGCAGAGACCTGTTCCTCTCAAAAGTGCCGAGTGATACCCTGGCTGCTAGGTCGGTGTGAGAGGCCTGTCCAGGTACACTATACCCACTCCAGAGTGGCGACGAAAGTGAAGTGTTGTTAGAAGCAGGACTGCTTCTTTTATATTAGGCCTGAATCTGCTAATCCTTCTCACCCATCTTTGATCTATCTACCTCAAGTTTTGTTTGCCGTGTTGGGCAGAAATAAAAGCACAAGAAAGACACCTGCTGTTTGGACATTCCATCATTGCTGCTCTCATCATCTACCCAGAGGTAACACGACATCCCTATTCTATCCAGCGGCTCCTTCGGGGGTGAGCGCTATATGTTCAATGAATGGAAAGCATTCTCTGTTTGGACTAGGTGGTGATCAAGATATTTGTTCCTATATAGTCTATACCAGGGGTCTCCCAACTTTATAAACAAAGGGCCAGTTTACTGTCCTTCAGACTGAAGGGGTGTCGGACTATGGCTATTGGTGTTAGAAGAGGTCCTGATGGCAGTGGGAATAGGCAATGCCCCACCTTTGGTGTCAATTGGAGGGATTGTGATCCATCGTTGGTGCCTTGGGGAGTAACTGGTCCCTATCATTGGTGAAATTGCGGGGGGATTGTGCCCCATCATTTGTGTTACTGGGAGGAATTATGTCTCTTTTTGTTGGTGTCATTGGGAGGAATTATGTCCTTTCATTGGTGCAATTATGCCCCATTGTTGGTATCGGTGGATGAAAATAGTGCCCCAAGTGCTGGATAAAAGCAAGCAAAGGGCTACATATGGCTCCCGGGCCACAGCTTAAAGACCACTGCTCCTATATAAAAAAAGAGCAGAGCCAAGCTGAGCCGTTAGACAGCAGTGGCGGCTGGTACTAAACTTTTTGGGGTTGGGGGGCAGCAAACACCCCCCCCCCAGGTCCACATTCCACGGAATGGTCCCCCCCCCCCCGCACTCAGCTCCTCCGTGGCATGTCCCTCCATACTCTGCCCCTCTGCAGCAAGGGTCGTCGTTCCCTCCGCGGCACAGTTCTCCTCCTCCCTTGGCTAACCCAATCTGCCTCCTGCCCTGATTGGCTGGGAGGAGAAGCCAGAAAACAACAGCAAATATTGATTTTGCCATTGCCACAAATGGGTAGGTTCTGTGCCCTGAGCCCAAACTTTTTCAAGCCAATTGGGCCCCAAGGCTATAATCATGTGGATTGGGGGGGCTGAATCTGACACCCTGCATGTATCCCCGCATGCCTGTGCCCCCAATGGACCGGCCACTCTTTTTGACAGGTTGGAAAATGTTTTGTTGGATTTTAATTCCCCTTTTGTCACCATTTTGTGCAGTGTGGGAGGGTTCAACTTTTGCAGTATTTTTGTTTTCTGTGCCTTTCTGACCCCTATTTTATTTTACTGGTGTCACATAGACAGGAAGTGAGGGGAAATCTCTCCAATGGGAGTCAGACAAAATTTTACACCTGAAATTTTAATTCTCCCTCACCATATTCAAAACTAAAGATGTCAGTGTTTGACCGCGTGAACATGTACACGCCGGAAGATCCCTATGCAAAAGAACTGAGCTTTATCTGTCCAAATCACAGCAAGGTAATACAGCTCATGTCAAATATACAGCTGTATTATTGGGTATGTGTTTCTTGTTTAAAGAGCTGTTAACATACTTGGTGTATAATGTGGTTACCGGTGAAACTTTCCTTTATGATAATTTAAGATATTTATGAAACTTTTTAGCGCAATATATTGGTTTATATCAGTTATTACTGTCATGGGATAATGTGGGTGCACAGCCTTTCGCGTTCAAAGCATCACCACCCTGTTCTGATCACCTCCTATTCAAGCGTCACCCCTGCTAACCTGCTGGGTCCCTGGCTTGGCAGGGGCGTCAGACGAATAGAAGTATATTAGGTCCATCAATGTTAAACAAGAACATGATTCAAGCCTGAGGCTCTAATTGGCTTGTTCAACATTGTGCTTGGGGCGCATAGCACTGTGCCCCGAACCCTCCCATCATCAGAATTCGCTATCGCATCGCTTCCGGTTCAGCAACCCGCCAGGTATCAGGCGCTGTGACATTGCTAGACAGAGAGGGACCTCAGGTAGGTGTTAGGGGGGCTGAGGGGAGCTGTTGCGCGCGCACGCACACACAGAAGGCTTTTTATCTTAATGCATTAAAATAAAAATAAAACTTCTGCCTTTACAACCACTTTAAGAGTTACTTGCCACCAGTTGCCCCACCCAACCCCTACCTGTCCCTGCCCCTAATTCCACCCCTAAACACGCCCCCCGTAAATGTATCTCTTGAAGGCACGCTGTTAAATGTTTTATGCGGAATTAAGTTACAAAAATAAATTAACAATTTTAAAGATATTAACATAAAACATATTTCATTGATCTGACTGTGATAAATAAAATATGATTGGATACTATAGGCACTGTACACCATTACTGCCTTGTTAAATATGCGCTACGTACAGACTGCAGGGTTGAGGGGTGTGTTATGTGCTGAGTTGAGGGGTGCGCTACTTGCAGGGTTAAGGGGTTCTCTATTTCATATCATTTTATTTGTGGTTTTTCCCAGCAAGGTTCCAAATGCAGGCGAAACCAGAGCAAACTATAGCGTATATGGATCTGCCCAATCCATTTATTAATCAATAGACTTCGAGAATATACAGTATATAGCTAATTCAGACACTTAAAGTGGAGTTCCACCCATAAATATAACATTACATCAGTAGTTTTAAAAAAATGTCATTAGTCCTTTAAGAAAATTTTTTTTTTTTTTTTTAGATGCCTTCAAAGTGTTGTTGCTAGGCAGAATAGTTAATCTTCCCTCTTCCTGCACCTAGGTGCTTAATGCTTCCTAACCTACACCGCACAGACTCCTGGGAATGTAGTAGGTGTAACTTTCCAGGAGTCTGTGCACTCCCCAGTCTCGAAGAATCATGTGACTTGGACAGCACAGGTGCTGAAACCTGATCTGACACTGCTTGTGCAGCACTGAGCATGTGCGAGATCTGCAAGGCTGAAATCCAGGAAGTCATACAGTCTGGCTTCATGATGCCCACACTTAAGATGGCCCCAGTCAATTTCTATTTAATAAAGTGTCTAAATGCTGTAACAACCTAACAAAACGGACCTTAGTTTACAGACTAACTTTACTAGAATACATGACTGCTGAGGCGCAATACGCCTAGGTACCCCTTAATACAAACTTAGCACATAAACCTTCCCCCTTGCCCCTTCATCCAATAAATAAACACTCTTACAACCATTAAGTTGGAAAGGGCAAGGCCACAGCTTTATTAAAGCAACATAACAATTTTTTAACCATTTATAACCCGTGCCAGTCACAGTTGTACTGTGAGCACCATTCCAGAAGGGAGGGGGAGGGGCCTGTCCTTACCATAAGTGCTGGACAGGCCGCCTACTTCCGGTGTCCATAAAGGGGCATGGCCCACTACGGCCATTTTCTGCTGGCAAGTCAAGAAAAACCGCCACCGCCCGTCAGTGGCTAACTGACGGGGCACCCCACCGCAGCCAGCGCCTGTTCCACCCCACGCTGAAGGCCCAGGTTAAATATATCCAGGCCAATGTCATTCAGGTGGACACCGTCCGATCTCAGCAGATCTCCATTGGCACCTTCCAAATCCCTGTGTCGGATCACAAACCCCCCTATCTGGCGAATGAACTTGGAGACCTGGGCATTAACTTTTCGCCGAAAGCGTTCCAGTTGTGGGCCAGGTATTTCCCGAGCCCAAAGCAAACGAGGCACGATTTCCGACCATACCAGGACCAAATTAGTAAACGTTGCGAAACACTGGGCGATGTCGCTTTTGATTGCGGAAATCAAATCCACGGAACGGGCGTAACCGACGTCGTTTCCGCCGGCGTGTAGAACTAAGACGATGGGGCCAGAAACGTGAGCCCGAAGACGCAAGCATTCCGGAAGGACCTGAGACCAGCGTAACCCACGGAGCCCGAGCCAACGGATCCTGGCAAGACCATCGTCGAAACCCAAATTCCTGTCACCATTCCGGTATGCCGACCTCCGAGCGGCCCAGTAGATAAAGGAGTCCCCCAGTATCCATACTTGTGCCGGGCGGCGATCTGAAATCAAAATAACAAGTGTGGGCGGACGTACAGGGAAAACCGAGACGATTCCCACCTACCCAGACGCTGAAGCTCCGTATCGGAAAAACCCATACCAGAAGCAGCGGTGGCAGCACCGATGCGAAACGAGTGGGTGGCAAATTCGCGCGACGGAAGGCCCAACAAATCAAGGCAACGCCGGAAAACCCGTAAAAATTGGAACCTACTCAGGGACGATGAATCTTCATGGACGAAAAAAGTGGGGGGCGTGCAGCCACGAAAGGGGAGGCTAATGCCACAGGGCAAAATGGGCCGCCGCAAGGGTACAGAACGATCCTCTTACCCTTGCCGAGGCTGTCGGTCTTCGAGGTGCGCAATAGCACCGATACGCAGCGCTCGGAGACCGAGACGTCCTCAGCTAGAACGCCGCCCGCCGAGGACGTGGATTTTGACACCAGTTCGCCAATGCGAAAGGCCCCAAAGAAAGCCCAAGAAAAGACCACGCGAAAAAGAAGCGTCTCAAACGACGAGGAGCACACGGATGGCAGCAGAGAAAGAATACTGGAGAGGATCTGAATGGAAACCGGCCGCCGGGAATCGGGGAGATGGGTGACTCGCCTCCAGCCCCGAAGAACCCGTCGGACCGAAAAAGATTTTGTGAGGTCTTCCCAACCGAGGAGTTGAAACCAGAAAGATAGCGCCGACATGTTGGATGAAACCGAGGAACCTGAAGCACCTTTTTGCTCTAAATGAACCAGGTATGTAAACAAAGCCATCCGTCTGTCGAAAGGGGAAGAAAATGAAAACTCACCGCCCGACGCTTGGACCCATTCGTCCCACACCCGACAGTACGACGACCATGTTTGCGGGGACAACGACGCCCGGAGGAGATCTAGCAAACCTCGGAAACGAGGTTCCACAAGTAGGCCGGACAGGGGAGGCCCTCCAGGGAAGCCGACGGAGCCAGGGAGCGAAACCGATCGACCTGCGAACGGGAGAGAGCATCAGCGATATCATTATCCACCCCGGGGACATGCTTGGCCCTAAAACAAATGTTAAACTGCAAACATTTTAAAACCAAAAAACGCAGCAGCGACACGACTGGAGGGGAGCTGGCTGACTGTCGGTTGACCACCTGAACCACGCTCATGTTGTCAGTCCAGAAAACGACCTGGTGGTTGCGCAACCGGTCACCCCACAGCTCCACGGCGACAACGATCGGGAAAAGCTCCAGCAGGGTGAGATTGCGCAACAAATCCATGCGGGCCCATGAGGCCGGCCAACACTCGGCAGACCACTCCCCTTGGAAGAAGGCACCGAAACCACAGGAGCCAGCCGCGTCCGTGTACAGCTCCAGCTGCGAGTTCGGCACCTCCTCCCGAAGCCAACAGGACTGGCCGTTGTAGGCCTGGAGAAAGGACAGCCACACCCCAAGTCGTCCCGCATGGGCTTAGTGATACGGACATAGTGGTGGGGGGCAGCCACCCCTTTCATGGCCCAAGCTAGGCGTCTGCAGAAAGCCCTTCCCATGCGGATGACCCTACAGGCAAAAACCAAATGACCCAGCAAAGACTGCAGCTGCTTTAATTGCAGTTTTTTGGCCCCTCTTGCCAAGCGGACCAGGGAAAGGAGCCTGGCCAGCTTGTCACTGGGCAGTCGAAAGACCATAGCAACCGTGTCTATTTCTATGCCCAAAAAGGCCAGAACAGTCACGGGACCCTCGGTCTTATCAGCGGACAGCGGAACGGCAAACCGTCTGCAGGTGTTCTGAAAAACAGAGAGGAGACGCTGGCACTGATCGCTGTGCGCTGGGCCCACGAAGAGGAAGTCATCCAAATAATGCAGCGTGGACTGGCAACCAGCCTCCTGGACAACCACCAATTCGAGAAAGCTACTGAACAACTCAAAGAAATAACAAGAGATGGCGCAGCCCATGGGCAGGCACATGTCGAAAAAGTAGCTGTCCCGAAAGTAGCAGCCCAGGAGGTGGAAACAGTCCGGGTGAACCGGGAGGAGGCGAAAGGCGGACTCGATGTCCG
Source organism: Rana temporaria (assembly GCF_905171775.1). Classification (NCBI taxonomy): domain Eukaryota; kingdom Metazoa; phylum Chordata; class Amphibia; order Anura; family Ranidae; genus Rana; species Rana temporaria. The sequence continues at coordinate 35,100,739 of NC_053490.1, forward strand.
CCTTTTGCCAACAATGCCGACTGGCCGGCAGCCCTAACCAGCTGAAGAGCCCTGTCAAAGGAGGCGTAGTGGACCCGAGATTCCTCCTTATCGATGCCGTCGTTGACCGAGGATCCAGAAGGGTAGGACAGGTGGTGGATAAGGCAAAATTTCCCCTCCGACTTTTTGGGAACCACACCGAGGGGGGACACCCTCAGGTTGTGGAAAGGGGGAAAATCAAATGGGCCCGCCCAAGCTCCAGCTCCTTCTGGAGCTTCTCAGCTACGACGGATTCGAACTCAATTGCGGATTTTAAATTTGGTGACATGGTAGGCACGTCCGAAGGAGTGAATGGAATCCAAAAACCGCGGTCCAAGCCGTCCCTCAAAATCAAAGCCTCCCTATGAAGGGGGGTACCGGTCTAGCCAGGGAAGAATCCCTGACACGTTCACTGGTGACCTCTGGTTTAGGTAGGTCAAGCTTGGCTCCCGGCCGGACAAGGGGTTGCTTACCCTTCCGGAAGCACCGGCTGGCGGGGTGAGCGCCGCCTCAACTGGCGCACTCGTGCTTAAAGCGGCACGCAGTGTACCATTTGCAGTGGCTCTCGTTGAGCCAGCAGATACCCTTCTTGGGAGCAGCCGACGCTCCGGGAGGAGCGCCGGCCGGGGACTGAAAGGACGAAGGCCTGTGGGGACACATAAGCAGCAACCACAGGCTACCGTCCTGACAATCGAAACGGAATTCCTTCCGCGCCGCCATTTTTTGGCGAAACTGCGTGTCATAATTGAACCAACACGGCCCCCCATAAACTTTGTACGCACCCCAAATAAGGTCCAAATAACAAAAAAGGGGTGTGGCCAACTCCGGGAACCGCTCGCAAAGCACACCCGCGCAAGCGCAAAACCCCTGCAGCCAGTTCCCAAACGTTCGAGGAAGCTGCTTAGATTTCTCGCCCTGCAATGTGACGTCCACCCGACGCGATTTGATGATCGACTCCCTGTCCGGAGGGACGAGCGCGATAAAATCAAAAAACTTGCGACGCCAGATTTTACCTTTTAACCTCATCCGTCAAGTGCGTGCCAGTAGGAGAAACCGCCCACAAAGCACCGCCCGAGACGGAGCCCGAACTAGCCGCGGAACCCGAGACCCCCATCTGGGACAAGACCGACTTCACGACCGTGGCTATGCGATCATCTGGTGGGCCCGATACGGGAGCGTCATTAGGTCTACCCCAAATCAAATCAGTCATACTCACTGATACGCGGCGGCAGAGACGATGGAGGGCAACCGGCAGCAGGTCCAGGCTGGACGTCCGGAGCAGGATCAACCACAGCGGGAGCTGAACGGCAGGAGAGGTCCAGGGGCGGGGATCCGACCACCGACCCTGAGGAGCCTGGTTGGCCAAGGACAGCAGCCGAGCAGCGACAGGAGCAACCGTGGACCCCCGAACCCGCGGCAGCTCTTCCCAGCGGGCTTCCAAAAGACCCAGAATTCCCTGGGGGGGGGGTCCCTTTTATCTGAACTCAGGCCCGACCCCACCCCCCAAGTAGCCAATACTGCCATGACCACCGCCTTGTCCAGTACCTGGCCATGCCCCCATCAGTCAAGGCTCTCTTTCCCTAGGGGGGCTCAAGAGGCCTTCATTAAGCTTGTGTATTACAGGGGTATTTATATTTAAATAGTGAAATTGTGGCCGGAACTCCGCTTTAAACAGAACCCAAAATGTGCTAAACCGCATACCAAAACCAGCTATTTGCACTTTACTTGCCATATTCATAATAATAGTTACACTGCTGATGCTGCATGTTGACCGATGGGGACTCTCCCTTTTTTTTTGGAACCAAATCTCTCTGTCCCTCTTTACTTCTCATTTGTCCCTCTGGTCTGATGCATAGACCTCCTATAAAGAAATGTACTATTTACTAGAAGTGTTCCATTACCGTAAGGCCGGGTTCACACTGCCAGAAATCTTCAGTGTGATTTTGAACTTGGACCCCAGCGTGACTTCAGCATGAGTTGCATGTGACTTCTTTAGTCGCATGCAATGCAAGTTGGAGCAAAAGTAGTGGAGGAACCTTTTTCTAAGTTGGCGCGACTCAAGTCGCTGAATGGGGTCCGACTTTTGATGTGACAGGTGCTCCAAAGTCGAATTGATGGTCGTATGAGTGTGAACCGAGCCTTAACCCTACAGCCAACCACTAAATGTTTGAATTTGTTTGAGATGCTGGCATAAAGAAAAACGTAGTTAAAAATAAATAGTAATCACTTGTGGTCCATGTAACCTGATGCATCTCAGGGGGTGTGTCATTCGCATACATATCCCGTGTAGCGCTACCCCCGGAGGAGCCTTTGTGATGTGTCTAGTCGTGAGAGCAGTGACGGAACTCCGCGTAGCACGTGCACCCCGGCCTGGTAGGCCATATCGCCGAGGCCCGTGATGTGCGCACACCCTAAAGGTGGGTGCCGCACCTGGAACCAGGAACCCGCGAAGAACCCCGAACAATGGCCTCCGCCACAGATATACTCCTCCCAGCATGCTCCGTGAGGGAAAACTCCTAATTGGCTGCTGGGGAGAAGCGGCTCTGTCTGGACCCCTCTGGTGCCACCTACTGTCCAAAGATGAAACGGCATCTCTGAAGAACAGAATGACCCAGAGAACAGTTCAGGGCTGGCGACAGCCGAATTTAGATAACTCAAACACAGATGAGAGCAAATAAGTCTCTCATCCTACTAAATTTAACCTAGCACCTGTACTGATAAGTACACAGGCGCTACACCTATACTAAAGTTTTCATTCACGTCTCAGAAAGTTGGGAGGTATTCTCTAAAGTTCTTTATCATGGGCTCCCGAAGAGATCCTCTAGTAGTAATGAACAAACTACACCATTGGAATCCTTAGGAATGGTCCAGTCTGGCCTTGGGTTCATCTGCAGACAAATCAATACCTTAATCTCTTCCTGGACACTTGCATAACCCATAAACCAAGGCTAGTGTCTTTCTATGGACATGCTCAGCTTGGGAGCATGCCCACACCATACACAACTTTCTATGGGGGAGCATGCAGGTAAATGGGGGCTGACAGCGCCAATGGCGGACCCCAGAAGTGGCGGTAAGGGGCCACTATGCGCAATACTCTCGCACAGGGCAGGTTAGTATAAAAAGGTCTACAACCACTTTAGATCTACCAGCATGTAGGCAGGTGTAAGCCTTACTCCAACCTTTAGATTACACTGTGCCATTGTTACAGATTGAGTGGAGTTTAAGGGAACTGTCCCCTTACGGACACCATCGTTCTTCTCAGAGAAGACAGGTATCTGATTGGATTCTGACATCTCTTGAGCTATCAGGTGGCCATCTAGATGAAGAACTTTAAAAATAGGATGTCCAGTGTCATTCCGGCACACCTGTAGCGAGCAGTAGGTCAGGGACGGGTACCCACGGGTTAGGGAAAGAGAATAGCGCAGGGAAAGGTTCCCTGAAAAGTAGGGTTAGAAACGGGGGTCTGGTGTCTACTGTCTGAAATAGGAGTGTGAAGTTTTCCTTTACAGGAAATATAATGCTGTCCTGGTAAATCCGTGTAAATGCCACTCCTCCAGAGGAAGCTATTCTCCTGTAATAAATCATAAATCTGATAACGCACTGAGAATACAATTCCTAGATTGCCTTAGGGTGCATTTACACTCGCGAATGCATCCGCTCTTTGATTAGATGTGAGAACCCCAGCAGGGGGTTCCCATGATTAGCTGCAGGAGGCAGCCTTCTAGTGGTGCTCACTGAACTGTTTGATTCTCCCAGACTGGGTAACTTGACTGAGACCCTGCCTACAGGTAGGTTGGGGGGGGGGGGTCCTACCCTTAATGTTGCTAGAAGTGAACAAGTTAAAGAAACAGACCACCCAAAAGTTGTATTTCAGGTTTTGGTGTTTTGATTTGATTTAAATGCTAATTTACAGATCTCGAGATCTCTTGTCATCTGAGATGTCTACATATGAGCCCCTACATTGTCAATTGATTTCCCCTTTTTGGAAAAAGTAAGCTTATTAGAAAAGATTTTGCCCTCAATTCGTTTTGGGACAAAGTATTTGAAAAATTCTAATGCTAGAACATAGTCTGCAGAAATCACTTTTTTTGTAAAATGGGAAAGGTTAGAACCTCTGTCAGGTTATTATCATGTAAGTGTGCTGGGCAACCTTTCTTTGCTAGGCTGTTATTAATGTCTGTTCATTTATGTCTCTGTGATGACTGTACCTCATTTTTCTTTCTCCTGCCCTCAGAGAGACAGCAATTGAGGGGAAATCTTTCAGTATTGTATTCTTCATCGGGGTCATGGATTGCAATTAAAACTATAAAGTGGAACTTTGGTTTATGAGCAACGCGGTTAATGAGCAGTTTGAATAGAAAACAACTTTTTTCTTTATGTATCACTAACCCCGAAGGAGCTGCTGAATATTTTGGGCGGCATGTTACCTCGATCTTCTCACTCTCCAGGGTAATAAAAAAGAGCCTGAGAAATTCCAATGTCCACACAATGCACGTCCTTTTCTGTATTTATTTGTAGAAAAGAAGTTAAAGGGGTGCTGGAAGACCCAGCCATGACCCATCTTCAATGCTCTTACTGAAGGAGGGAGGTTGTTGGCCAAGATCTCGCGATACATAGCCCCATCCATCCTCCCCTCAATATGGTGCAGTCGTCCTGTCCCATTTTGCAGAAAAGCATCTTCAAAGAATGATGTTGCTCCATGCTTCACGGTTGGGATGGTGTTTTTGGGGTTGTACTCATCATTCTTCTTCCTCCAAACACAGCAAGTGGAGTTTAGACCAAAAAGCTCTATTTTTGTCTCATCAGACAACATGACCTCCCATTCCTCCTGGACATGCGCTGGCTTGAGCAGGGGGACCTTGCGTGCACTGTAGGATTTTAATCCATGACGGCGTAGTGTGTTACTAATGGTTTTCTTTGAGACTGTGGTTTCAGGTCATTGACCAGGTCCTACCGTGTAGTTCTAGGCTGATTCCTCACCACCTTCATGGTCATTGATGCCCCACGAGGTGAGATCTTGCATGGGAGATTGACCGTCATCTTGAACGTCTTCCATTTTATAATAATTGCGCCAACGGTTATTGCCATTTTCACCAAGCTGCTTGCCTATTGTCCTGTAGCCTATCCCAGCCTTATGCAGGTCTACAATTTTATCCCTGATGTCCTTACACAGCTCCGTGGTCTTGGCCATTGAGGAGAGGTTGGAGTCTGATTGAACTCGTTACCTGTATAAATGACACCTGTCCACACACTCAAACAGGTGCAGTTAATACCGGTAATGAGTGGAGAACGGGAGGGCTCCTTTAGGTTTGTAAGCACGATAGGACTTTTTGACAACAAATGTCCAACGGACCTGTTTGATCGGACAATCCGACCGTGTGTACACTGCATCGGACAAACTTTTTCGCTTTTTCAAATGTTCGCTGTGAGAACAGACAAACTTTCCAGCAACACATGTCCTATGTCGGCTAATCCTATCGTGTACACAAGTCCATCAGACTAAAGTCCAAAGTACAAACACGCATGCACAGAACCAATACTAAACATCAGACAACAATAGCAGAAGTTGCCCAAAGGATGGCGGTAAAGAGCTGAAAAAGTCCTGCTGTGTGTATGCATACCAAGTTCACGGCCAACACCCTATGGACAGAAATCCATGGAAAAGTCAGATGGAAGTCCGATCGTGTGTATGGGGCTTTAAAGAAAAAATAAGTTGGAGCCGGAATTCTTACTGATTGGTAGGTGATCGAATACTTGTATCATGCAATATACAAGTATTCGATAATTTTTTTTTAAATCGTACGAGAATTTTTTTTTTCTGGATTTTTTTGTTTGAGGTTCGGTCTCCCTCAGTTTAAGAGTCCCTATGATAAAAGTTGCAGACCTCTACATGCTTTGTAAGTAGGAAAACCTGAAAAATCGGCAGTGTATCAAATACTTGTTCTCCCCACTTTATATCATCCTGTTTACTTTTATAACTTGATATGACAATATAAATACTTGCAGGCCAGTGATTCTGCCAACTGGCAAATGACTCCACTTTGCATCTTCAAAATGTATTAATAGCCAAACCTAACACACACTTGCATCTGTCAACAGCTTGCAAATAGCTCGATCACTGCCCTGTATCATTCTAAAGTGTGGACTGAAATTCAACGATGTGTTTGATTATCAACCAAGCAAAATAAAAAGGTACTTGTAAATCTTAAATAAACGTAGAAAGTATGTATGGAAGTAGCTAAAAAAAGTCAGGATATTAGATGTGGCATGAATTTGAATAGATCCTGTATGTCACCAGTGGGTTCAGGAGGGTTCTTACTGAGATGTAGGATCTAGAAGTTTCTGGTTTTCACAAGAGCCCCTGGTTGGTTGCAGGACAGCTACCAGGTGGCAACTCATGGGACTGTCAACAGCTGATAGGCAAGACCAGGGGGAGTACCAAATTATGGGGCAGGAGTTATAGAATCGGGCCACAGGTTGGGGTATCTGAGAGCGGAGATAAGATTGTGTTTGCTATATCAGGATATGAGCATCAGCTAGGGAGTCCAAATAATGATGGTGTAACCATATTCTCAGTTATTCCATATTCGCGTGTGCCTGACTTGAGATGTCACTAACCATTGAAGGGTGAATGCCCAGAGGGAGATCAGAGAAGGGGCTTCCTGTGGTCCACGGTTTACTAAGTTCAGGACAATCCATGACTGATGCTCTCCATTTAATATTAAAGCAGTATGAGGGGGATGGAGGCAGGGGGTCTGGGGGAGATTGGAGGCAGGGGGGGATGGAGGCAGGGGACGATGTGACTAAATAATTTGCCCTTATTATATTGAAAATAACAAAAATATGTGTTTTTTTTTTTTTGTTTGTTTTTTACCTTAATATCTATTGCTATTTGCATAGCGTACTTGTTTGTAGTCTAAATACTGAAATTTGCACCTAAAAATTTAATTTAGTAACTTTTGTGAAATACCAGTAAAAACAGGGCTGCGTCTTTGGACACTTGCAAGGCATTCGACAGTGTGGAATGGCCATATCTGTTTCGGGTGTTACAGATGCATGGATAAAACTCTTTTACACCTCCCCTGTAGCTCGGGTGCGGGTTAATTCCTCTATCACTGGCCCCTTTCTGATTACTAGGGGCACACAACAGGGGTGTCCGTTGTCGCCCCTCTTGTTTGCCCTGGCCATTGAGCTGCTTGCGGTTCTCATTCGCTCCTCCCCCTCGATTAAAGGACTCCCAATTGCTAATGTAGAGAAGCGCATTTCACTTTATGCGGATGACACATTGATGTATCTGGCCGATGCTAATGAATCACTTCAGGCCCTGTTGGTGGAGATTAATACCTTTTGGAGACTATTCTGGCTTCCGGGTGAATTGGGATAAGTCTAGTCTTTTCCTCCTAGATGTGGCTGAGCCTCCCCTGATTCACCCCGATTCCAAGCTTCAAGTGGTATCCTTCTTTAGGTACCTTGGGGTTCTGGTGCAGACCCCTTTATCTTTATATGTCGCCTATAACTTAGATCCTCTATTGGTGGATGGATCTGCCTCTGGATCTTATAGGGAGGGCCAACGTCCTCAAAATGATCTACCTACCGAGATTACTCTCTATCCTTGCCAATTCCCCTTGCAAAATACCTAAATCTATTTTTAAATGCATAGATTCAATATGTACTACTTTCCTGTGGAAGGGTGGCTCCCCCAAGGTAGCATTTGAAACACTACGGTTGCCAGCACACTTGTCAGGCCTGGCATTTCCCAACTTCTTTCTATATTTGGCATCCCAGTTGGTGCACATCCACAATTGGCTGTGCCCGGCTCCGGCCAATGCCTGTACCTCCACGGAGGGAGCCATCGCATCTTCTCTGGAAACCCTACATAATATTGTCTACAGAGGCTGGGTCCCCGATCGCCCCGGAACCTCCCTACTTGCCACTTCCCTTTCCTCTTTTCGTTATATTGTCACTAAAGTATCCAGGCACACCTGGCTGAAATCTCCCAACAACCCCCTGTGGTTTAACCCTAATCTGCAGGAACTATACTCCATTCCTGATCCCAATCGCTGGTACTCCAAGGGGGTTAAATATTTATGCCACCTGTACAATGCTCAGGGCTTTAAATCTTTTTCTCAGCTACGTTTTAGACTTTGATTTACCAAGATCGTACCTATTTTATGACCTATTTTATTACTACCAGCTCAGGCACGCTATCCGTACCCAGTTTGGCTCCCTGGATGATCCCACTGACCTGCCCCCATTGGAAAAACTGCTCAGACAGCAAGATTCCACTAAACTTGTCTCCACCTATTATGCAGCCCTAATGACTGACTATAACCCCAGGTTTCACAAAGCTCAGGTAAAATGGACCTCCCTGGTAGACGAGGACTGGTCACAATTTAGTGATACGTATAAAACCTCTGTTATTGCTTCCCGGGACCTCATCATACAGGTCAAAATTTTCCATCAAACCCACCTCATTCCGGCTAGGTTACACAGGATGGGTCTCCTGCCCTCAGCTGCCTGTTTCCACGGCTGTGGCTGGAGGCTGATTTCTTACACTGCTTCTGGACATGCCCGGTAGTCCAGGACTTCTGGGAAGAAGTGGGTGCTTTCATCTCATCGGCGCTAGGCCTCCCAAACATAATTCACCCCAAAAACTGCCTATCATCACATGCCGAGAGACTGCTCCGTATACTCTTCTTCTATGTTAAAAGAGCTATTTTACTGTCCTGGAAGGACGCACAGACCTCTCTGAAATCCCTCTGGTTAAAAATTATTAATGATGCTATCCCACTGTATAAACTTACTTTTGAACTCCGGAAACGGAACAAAACCTTCCACAAAATTTGGGGTAGATGGTTGGCTAGTCCGCTAACCCTCTCCCAGCACTGATTGTACTACTCTTGTGTGACCATTGATGGGCTGTGCCTCACGAATCTCTAGTGTTTAGACCTCCTCTTTTGCTATATCCAGGTATTATACCTGATCCTTTTACCACTGTGCCTACTATTTTGCACTGATGTCAGTTTATTTTTCTATGCTTGAGTGTATTGCCTAACGTTTATGACCAGGTTATCTGGTGTTTTTTTTTGTATGTTTTTCTGTTTGTTGGTTTGTCTTAAATCTAATAAAAATATCTTTAAAAAAAAGAAAAAAACCGTGGCTGCGCCAGTAAATTTCGGGTGTCGTGACACTAAATTTCAATCTGGTAGGTTGGCAACACTGGGGGGGGGGGGGTTACGGATGTAACGGGGAGAGCATACAATAATGTAAGGGGGCACTGATATAAAGGTCCCCCCTTATATCAGTAACCCCCCCCCTTACCTTAGTGTACTAGCAAGTGTATCTAATAAAGTGGCCGGCTAGCTTATGTACAAAGATAAGCTGATGTAAGAAGAGGAGGAGACAAAGTATGTCTATAATAAAGTAAGTAGTTTATATATATTTTGTATCCTCAAGAGTGACCCTTCTGAAGTAAATGTTTCAACATTCTTCTTTAAAGTAATCACCATAGCGATGGGTAATTTATCATCTTTTGCTCCCTATGATTCACACATCCCATTATACATAGAGTGCAACATCACTTTCCTGTGCCTACAGCACTGTAACTTCCTGTAACCGTAAGCTGTTTTCAGCCTACTCCTTGGATTATGATTGTGAATCATCACACTGGTGAGGTCTCAAACCTCTACGCTCGCAGACGGTTTGATGTAATCCACCAACAGTTAGCACTTATTCTGTGATCACTGCACCCATGGGGACTGACTGTGTCCTTAAGATTCCACAGGTCATCATAGAACAGGTGTTCAGTAGAACTGGCATTGTGGAAGATGGGAAAGATGTAGTACAAACATGGTACGTGCATCTAAAGCCCTGTACACACGATCAGTCCATCCAATGAGAACGGTCCTTCGGACCGTTCTCATCCGTTAACCGATGAAGCTGACTGATGGTCTGATGTGCCTACACACCATAGGTTAAAAAAACGATCGTGTCAAAACGTGGTGACGTAAAACACAACGACGTGCTGAAAAAAACGAAGTTCAATGCTTCCAAGCATGCGTCGACTTGATGCTGAGCATGCATGGATTTTTAACCAATGCTTTTGCATACTAACCATCGGTTTTGACCTATCGGTTAGGCGTCCATCGGTTACATTTTAAAGCAAGTTCTAACATTTTTGACCGAAGGTTAACTGACCGATGGGGCCCACACACGATCGGTTTGGCCTTCAGTCCGTTTTCATCGGTTTTGACCGACCGTGTGTGCGCGGCCTAAAGAGAAACCTCAGCTTTAAGAGCTGCGGATTGTGGGATAGCATGGTATCACGCAAACGGTGTGATGTGGTATACTGAGAATGGGTTGCATGAAAAAATTTGGGGAATGTTAACTGGGTTGGATAATGTTTATTTGTAGCTCTTTAACCTTAGGTTTTTGAGGTCCATTTATTTTTATGACCTGTGTATATGGACTTTAGGCTTGTGTCGAAGGCATAGGGTGATTGATAACATGAGTGACTCTTTCCCTAGCTACAAAATTACCAGCGTCAGGAATACTGGCCATTTTTTCACGTCCACGTTCACTTTGGGCCAATTTGGCATGCCATTTGACATGTCAAATAACATGCCAAATTGGAGCCCATTGTCGGCAATCTAAATCTGTGCGACGCAGACTTTGCGGGGCCGCACCGATTCCCAAATGTAGTTTCTGCACTACTTTTGGTGACTTCGGGGCGCAATTTCAATAGACCTCTGTTCGTGAACCCCGCACAGATGTCGGTCAAATTGCTCGGACTGAACTGACGATTTCAAACCCGCCTGTCAGTTTTGCAGGCGGACCTGATCGGACCCTTGTGTCTCGTCTATGGAGTGGCGGATGTTAGCTGACACCTGCCACCATCTGATCCTATCCGCCAAAAAGATGGATGGTGGACCTATCCGTCTTGCAGTTTAGATGGAAAAGGACAGGTGGTCCGTTTCCACATGACAACCCCATAGAGAACAACTGGGTTGAGTCCGTGTCTACTCTGCAGAGCGGACCAACTGTGTTTTACTCTTTTTAAATCATAATGGCAACATAAACTACCTAAATGACCCTGATCAAAATGTTTCATACCCTGGTGATTTTGGCCTGATAACATGCACACAAGTTGACACAAAGGGGTTTGAATGGCTATTAAAGGTAACCATCCACACCTCCGCTCTGTTTGCTTGTAATTTAGTGTGTTTGTATAAAAGGTGAATGAGTTTCTGGACTCCTGATAGACCCTTGCATCTTTCATCCAGTGCTGGACTGACATTTCTGAATTCTGAGTCATGGGAAAAGCAAAAGACTTGTCAAAGTAGTTGCACTGTATAAAACAGGAAAGGGATATAAAAAGATTTTCAAGGAATTGAGAATGCCAATCGGCTGTGTTCAAACTCTAATCAAGAAGTGGAAAATGAGGGCTTCTGTTGAAAGCAAACCAAGGTCAGGTAGACCAACTAAAATTTCAGCCACAACTGACAGGAAAATTGTTTGGGATGCAAAGAAAAACCCACAAATAACTTCAGATGAAATATAGGTTTCTCTGAAAACATGTGGTGTGGCTGTTTCAAGATGCACAAAAAGAAGGTACTTGAAGAAAGATGGACTGCATGGCCAGAAGAGAGCCATTATTACGGCAATGCCCCAAAGTTTAAAATACGCCAAACGGCACAGAGACAAGCCTCAGACCTTCTGGCACAAAGTCATTTAGAGTGATGAGACCAAAATTTTGCTTTTTGGCCACAACCATAAACACTACTTTTAAAGAGGAGTCAACAAGGCCTATGATGAAAGGTACACCATTCCTACTGTGAAACATGAAGGTGGATCGCTGATGTTTTAAGAATGTGTGAGCTACAAAGTCAGAGGAAATTTGGTCAAAATTGATGGCAGGATGAATGCAGTATGTAATCGCAAAATACTGGAGTAACATTTGCATTCATCAGCCAGGAAGCTGCACATGGGAAGTACTTGGACATTCCAACATGACAATTATCCAAAACACAAGGCCAAGTCGATCTGTCATTGGCTACAGCAGAATAAAGTGAAGGTTCTGGAGGGGCCATCTCAGTCTCCTGACCTCAATATCATTGAGCCACTCTGGGGAGATCTCAAACGTGCCGTTCATGGAAGACAGCCCAAGAATTTGCAGAAACTGGAGGCTTTTTTCCAAGAGGAATGGGCAGCTTTACCATCTGAGAAGATAAAGAGCTTCATCCACAAATATCATTGATGTTAAAGCGGTTCTCCACCCTAAAGTGGAGTCCCGCTGATCGGAACCCCTACCCCCCTCCGGTGTCACATTTGACACCTTTCAGGGGGGTGCAGATACCTGTCTAAAGACGGGTATTTGCACCCACTTCCGGCCCGGCATTCACGGGCAAAAGACGGGCATCCCGTCTGTCCCCCGTTGTGTGCTGGGAACACTCGGCTCCCAGCACACAGCGGGAGCCAATCGGCGGGCCCCCGCACGACTCGCGCATGCGCCGTAGGGAACCGGGCAGTGAAGCCGCAGCGCTTCACTTCCTGGTTCCCTCAGCGTGGATGGCGGGGGGAGCAGCAGAGAGACGAGCGATCGGTCGTCCTGTGCTGCGATCGGCGCTGGACTCCAGGACAGGTAAGTGTCCTAATATTAAAAGTCAGCAGCTGCAGTATTTGTAGCTGCTAGCTTTTAATATTATTTTCCCGTGGCACATCCGCTTTAAAGGGGGCAATACACGGTATTAAGAACTGGTGTATGTAAAATGTTTTGGTCAGGGTCATTTGGGTAGTCTGATTATGATTTAAAGAGTAAACACAGTTGATTGATAATAAATGGCTTCAACTAAACCCTAACCATGAGTGAAAGAAAAGCTTTTGTGTTATTCATATTTTCAGGAAAATGGCCAAGAAATCATAAATTCTGTCAGGTTATGTAAACTTATGAACATGACTGTATATCCCTATCCCCTGACAATCTTAGGCAGGGGTTCAGGGTATATTAAGCTCGGTGATACACTGGGCTCACAAAAATGTATGTGTATACATGTGAGGTAGAAACCTGTTTTTTAATGGCATGAGTGATTCTTGTTTTGTGTAATGTGGTGGCAATTTTTATTTTGCCATTTCATTACTTGACCAATAAATTAAGTATTAAGGGCCAGATTCACAGTGAGAGTACGCCGGCGTATCTACTGATACACCGTGTACTTTCAAATTTGCTGCGTCGTATCTTTAGTTTTGAATCCTCAAACCAAGATACGACGGCTTCTGGCTTCGATCCGACAGGCGTGCGGCTTTGTACGCCTTTGGATCATAGGTGCAATACTTTGGCGCCCGCTGGGTGCCAAAGTAAAGCTGCTATTTCGTGGCGTATAGATAGACTTGCCATGTTAAAGTATGGCCGTCGTTCCCGCGTCGAGTTTTGAATTTTTTTTTTTTTTTTGCGCAAGTCGTCCGTGAATAGGAAAGAACGTAACTCACGTCTACGTTCAAAAAATGACGTCGGTGCGACGTCATTTCGCGCAAAGCACGGCGGGAAATTTCGAAACGGAGCATGCGCATTTCAATTGGCGCGGGGATGCGCTTTATTTAAATGAATCGCGCCCCCTACCCGCCCAATTTGAAATACACACCGAGAAATACACTACGCCGCCGTAACTTACGATCAATGAATGATCAATAATCAATGAATGGAGCAAACCCACATGTGAAATAAGTATTTCAAATATTTTATCCAATAAAACAATTTATACATTTTAATTGTTTTAGTTAAAGGAAGGCTATTCACGTCCACTTTTTTTTTAAAGTAGGAGATAAATGATTTTGCTGATTCCAAATTTCCTTTTTATGTGACTGTTGTTTTTTGTTTTGCCTCATGAGAAAGGGACGCAAGTTCTTCCCCCTGGGCGTCTGACTGCCAGGAATTTGGTCACAGAGAAAACGAGTATTCAGGAAAGGCAGAAAGGCGTGAAGATTAGACGATGAATGTGTTAGCAGTGGGAAAGATCGCTGAGTGAGGGCTCACAAAGGGTTTTAGTATGTGGAGTTATGTAATGTGTGTTTACTTAGCCTGATATGCTACTGGTCCTCTATCTGGTCTGTGCCAGATGTTGTGGTGCAACAGTGTCTGGTATGCCAGTAATGCTCTTTTCTGTTAACCGATGGCAATCCATTTTATATTTAGGAGTTTTCTTTTTTTGATTTTAGGGAAGTTATTTCTCCAACCCTTCCTTAGCTGCCTAGAATGGGGGTCTTCAAACTTTCTAAGCAAAGGGCCAATTTGCTGTCCTTTTAGGCTATATGTGGGGGAGGTGGGGGACTGAAAAACAAAGGCCCCATCATTGGTTTTAATGGGAGAGATGGTGGCCCATTGTTTGGTATTAATTGGAAGAACCGTGCCCCATTGATGTCAGTATTTTTGGTATCAGGTGGAGGAATGGTGCCCGAAGGGCCAGATAAGGCAAGCAAAAAAGCCACATCTGGCCCCAGGCTGCAGTTTTGAGACGACTGATGTAGTTTAAGAACTAAGGACAGCTGTTCTGACCTTGCAGACTTGGTTATTCCAATTTGGTGGATCAGCAAGTGGTAAAGCAATCATTAAACTAGAGCTTGCACCATGCAACTCCTTTTTTAAAGCGGAGTTCCACCCAAAAATAGAACTTCTACTTCCCTCCCCCCTCCGGTGTCACATTTGGCACCTTTCAGGGGGGGAGCAGATACCTGTATAATACAGGTATTTGCTCCCACTTCCGGTATTTGCTCCCACTTCCGGCGATGGATCGCCGCAGGTTCTGTGGTGATCTTCGCCATGTCCGGCACCTCCTCTGTCGCCCCTCCGCTGTCTTCTGGGAGACACAGAGATCCCAGAAGACGTCAGGGACCAGTGAGGATGTAAGGCTTCATTTCCTGATTCCCCTACTGAAGATGCCGGCGCTTCCATCCAAGAGCCAAGGGACAGATCGGCTTCGGGTGAGGACATTGTGGGCGCCCTGAATAGGGAGGTGTCCTAATATTAAAAGTCAGCAACTACAATGTTTGTAGCTGCTGACTTTTTTTTTTAATTTTTTTTTTTTTTTTTTTTTTTTTTTTTTTCGGCGGAACTCCACTTTAAGTGCTTTTACTGGTGCCTGAAGAATCTGACACTTCCAAGCGTATCGGATCCTGGTTTCCCACAATGCAGTGTGGTTTCTTCCGCCAGTCGCTACAGGACACAAGAGTGGTGTAGGGGTCCAATGGCAGGCTTATCATACATTGGTTTCTATTTGTATTGTCTTGGGCTGGGTTCACACTCGTACTATACGACTGTCCTCATACCTTTGCTGTGCAACATTGGTCCTACATCCATCCGACTTGAACAGGATACTACCTTGATCCAACTTTTTGATAGTCTGACTTGTCCTTTGACCAAACAAAACATCACCAGTGTGACATAAATTCCCTTTACAGTTGCTGTAATCACCATGTCGGATGTTACAAGTCGGATGGTTTGGACAAGGATCCTACTTTGATCTGACCTTGGTGATATTCAATGGACTGAATTAGGATCAAAGTCAAACCAAAGTAGTGCAGGGAACATTTTCAAAGTCGGACCGACTTGTGTTGGACCAGTTAAGACGGCTCTCATAGGGAAATCTTTATTTTTAAACGTCATGCGACATGTGCTCCCAATGTCAGTGTTTGTCGTACAAGTGTGAACCCAGCTTCAACATAGAAACAGATAAATCACCAGGTTAACAAATCCTTGAACAGAGATTACAGTTCAGTTGCCCAGCATCCGACACCCATACAAACTGTCAGCGTTTTTATAGTTGGACACGGGCAAAATTAAGAATTATCCTCAAAGTCTTCCCCACTCTACCAATGACATCCTCTCTCAAAAATGATGCGTGTAAGCCCAATCACAATATCTCTGCGGGATGGCTGTAATTTTTCTTCTGGCATTCATCTCAATCCTCGGTAACTTCATGAGATATGAGAAAAGAAATCTGAAAAATTCAAGAGCAAAAACTGATCAGTTGAATCCCGTGTGTTTTTTTTTTTTTTTTTTAATTTTTTTTTAATTTTTATCGATTTACATTTTTTTTATTCCAGCATTTTAAAATGAACATCAGAACTGGACTACGGAGCAATGGAAGAAGGTTGCCTGGTCTGATGAATCATGTTTTCTTTTACATCATGTGGATGGCTGGGTGCGTGTGCATCACTTAACTGGGGAAGAGATGGATCCAGGATGTGGTATAAGAAGGAAAGTTGACAGGCAGTGTGATGCTTTGGGCAATGTTTTGCTGGGAAACCTTGGGTCCTGACATTCATGTGGATGTTACTTTGGTGTCCATGCCTTAATGGGTCAGGACTGTTTTTTGGCAAAAGGGAGCCGTACTCTATATTAGGTGGGTGGTCATAATGTTTCTGATCGGTGTGTGTATCTTCATTATCTTTTATAATTTACGTTTGTAATAAAAAATTACTTTTTTAATTTTGTAATATTCTTTGTAAAGCACATTGTAAATCCCTCTATTGTACTTCTGTTCCTGGTCTTGCGGTTATCAGGGAGTAGATGGCTATGTATACATCTGTACAGAAGCTGTTTTATCTAAAGCTGGTGTGTGTGTGTGTGTGTGTGTGTGTGTGTCTATTTATCCGTGAGTCCTCACCTTTTCTTTTTCCTGCTCTGCAATCTTTATCTCTGCTTTCATTCATGCTAAAAAAAAACATGCCAAAAGTCCTGTATGTGGAGTAAAGTAAACAGCTTTTAACTTTGTCACTGAATAGCCATTTATGTTTTCTTTCCCTTTTCCTTTTCTTCTCGTCCTTGCCTTTTTTCCTTTTTTCTTCTCGTCCTTGGCTTTTTTTCCTTTTTCCTTCTCGTCCTTGGCCTTTTTTCCTTTTTCCTTCTCGTCCTTGCCTTTTTTCCTTTTTCCTTCTCGTCCTTGCCTTTTTTCCTTTTTTTCCTTCTCGTCCTTGCCTTTCCTTCTCGTCCTTGCCTTTTTTCCTTTTTTTCCTTCTCGTCCTTGCCTTTTTTTCCTTCTCGTCCTTGCCTTTTTTTTCTTTTTTTCCTTCTTGTCCTTGCCTTTTTCCTTCTCGTCCTTGCCTTTTTTCCTTTTTTTTTTCCTTCTCGTTCTTGCCTTTTTCCTTTTTTCCTTCTCGTTCTTGCCTTTTTCCTTTTTTCCTTCTCGTTCTTGCCCTTTTTCCTTTTTTCCTTCTCGTTCTTGCCCTTTTTCCTTTTTTCCTTCTCGTCCTTGCCCTTTTTCCTTTTTTTTTTTTTTTTCTTCTCGTCCTTGCCCTTTTACTTCCTTTCCTTCTCGTCCTTTAATTTTCTTGCCTGCCCTTTTTCCCTTTCTTGCCTTGCCCTTCACTATTCATTTCTTGGCTACTTTCTCCCTGCCTCCTCCTCTTTCTTTTATACATCCAATTTTTATCTGGGTTTCTCATGGTTCACATAAATGATCAGCCTCCTCACAGGAATGATAATTGTATTGGCTCATGTTGTGGGCAGTTTTCCTAGTCGGTGCACACTGGTTTACCTTTCGTTTTTGTGAACCGACCTGTATATTAAAACGTGGCCTTTGATCAATATTAACAGTGTAAACACATAATAAATCACAGCACAAAATGGAACTCTGCCTTTGATAAATACATAACAAACACAATAGCTGGGTGGGGGACATAGTGTAATATTCAAAGTGTCACATTGGCCTGTGTAGCTGCCATGTGTCATCAGAATTTTGATGATGTATCCTCATTAACTGAAATTAAAGTTGATTGTTCCTAAGAGTTCAGATCCGGATGTTTGACAATTTTCCTTGTGAGTTCAAAGAACTCCCTTTTGTTAAATGGCATCTAAGAAATTTGTTTTTAATTATTAGCAACAGGATATGTCCACTATAAAGGATAAAGCTACCCAGAGGCGCAATGGTGTACCTAGCATATTTGATACCTGGTGCATCCCATGACATTAACTCAAGTGAACTTCAGAGAGATGTGAGGTGGCACATTTATTAGTGTTTATTAGAAAGTTCAGATTCCAATGTAGGTGACGTTCAGGACAATAAGGATTACTGTATCTATAGTAACCAAATTCTTGTGCAAGAGATTTTCACTGCACAAATCCTGGATTTACGTGATGCTGCCGTTCTCCTTCAGGGGTCGGGAAACACTTTAATGGCCAACAGATGTGGTCAGCGTGGTATCGTATGTGAGACGTAAGTTCTACTGTATGTGATGAGTCCTAGGTGGCTTTTAAGTTACAGGTTGTAACAACCTGCCTGAAGTCTCTGAGAGGGGCTTTATTCCAGAGTTCACAAGGGTGGTCTTTTTTTTTTAAGAGGGCAAAACAAGCTGGAACAAGAGGTCATGCATTAAAACGATTTATCGGGGGAGACCTCTGGGGTAATGTTAGGAAATCTGAGAACTGAGGAAAGTTATGAACTTTTAGCTCTGCTTTTTTATATGAAAAATAACTAAAGTCACTTAAAGGAAACCTGTATGTTGATAATTTGGAGCAAAGTATTTTAATTATATAGCTTAAAGCGATACTAAACAGAGAAGTGTTAATTGCTATAATTTAATCATATAAATCCAACTTGGGGAAAAAATTGAGAGAGGCCGTTTTCGAGCTTTGCACAGACTTCCATCTGCTTGACTGCAAGTGATTAACCTCCCTGGCGGTATGATTCTTTCAGAAAAAAGGTGCTAAAAGCGGTACCAATATTTGCAAGGAAATTTGGCGTTTTATACTGTAGGCCTGTAATTCTTAGGAATAACTCGCTTAAATCTGACCAAACAAGAGTCTAGTAGGCATCCCGGGTATGACATTTTTTTAAAAACAAAATTATAAATTATAATATAATAATTATAATGAATAATAATAATAGAATTATAATAAAAATTATTCACTAATGTAATCAACTCAAAATCACTGAAATGTGCTCAGTTGCAGAATTGTCGCTGTCATTACTTTTATTTTTTTATGACGAATTTCCCCACAAATCACTATCGCACAATTCTGCAAGTGATTATAATTATCGCTGTTTTCTAGCTGCTCTAAAACCATTTTTGACATAAAGGGACACTTTTGGTTGCTATGGACAATCTACAGTTTGCAGGCAGAACAGTTTTTATTATATAAAAGTACATGTAGGGCACTGGGCAGACCACTAGGGACAAGGGGGGGGTGTATTTTTTACATACAGTACTGTAATCTATAAGATTACAGTATACTGTATGTATTGTGTTTGTTTACCTTTTTGAATTTGGCGCCGTTCTCCGCTCCTGTGCGTCGTAACGTCGCAGGGAACGGAGATCGGCGGCACACGAGGACACTGTGTGAATCGAGCGAGGTCCCGCTTGCTCACACAGCGCGGTGGCATCGCTGGATCCAGGGACAAGGTAAGTAAACCAAGCCTGTGGATTCAGCGAGACGAGCCCAAGTCTGACTTGGGGTTACCGATCGTAGCCAAAAAATCTCACCCCGAGTCAGACTCGGGAATACCGCCAGGGGGGTTAATGGACATGAGCATACTTTTTTTATTTTTTTTTTTTTTTTTGGACTATTAAGGACTTTAACCACTTTCCACCCATGCTATAGCTGAATGATGGCTACAGCGCAGGCTTACTTTGCTGGGAGGCTGTCCTATGACGTCGTCCCGTGATCGGTTTCCCCCCGTGAATCCCATGACAGCTGATCGCATTGTAAACACAAGCCGGTTATCAGCTTTGCTTTCCTCATGCTATTAGTGTGAGGAGAGCAGAAGAGAGACGATAATCGGTTAAAAGGACATCAACTGTGGGTATAGAGTTGGGTATATGGGATTGTACAATATAATTTTTTTTTTTTTTTTTTTTTTTTAATGGTTGAACTAGATGGACTTTTTTTTTTTTTTTTTTTTACCTTACCTGACTAACTATGTAACACTGATTTATCATGACAGATAGGCAGCACTGGTGGGCAAGGAGAAAAATTACCTGATTGCAAAATATTATAGAAAACTATGACCACTTTTTTTTTTTTTTTTTTTTTGTCTAGCAAAAATAAAAAACCCGCTGATGATTAAATACCACCAAAAGAAAGATCTATTTGTGTAAAAAAAAAATGATAAAAATGTAATGGGGGTGTAGGCAGGAAGGGGGACTATACTTGAGTTCTTTTTGTTGCATTCCGGCATATTTTTTTTTTTTTTCCTTATTTTGGCTATTTTTATACTACAATAAAATTTACAAAAAAACAAGCTGTTCTTGTAATCGTCAAAAAAAAAAAACTTGAACAAAATACACAAAAAAAAAACAATTTTCTGTATTGAATTTTATTTTTTCGGTAATTTACTTTACAGCGTACATGGTCTTGACTCAAAATAAGTTTATTTTCTATCCTAATTATAAATAAATATATATATATATATATATATATATATATATATATATATATATATATATAATTTTTTTTTTATGTATTTTGTGGTTTATGGAGTTATTTCAAACATTTTGGATTGACACGGCTTCACTTTTTCCACATTTTATGTTACAGCCTTATTCCAAGATAAATGAAATTCATTATTTTCCTCAAAATACTACAAACAATACCCCATAATGACTGTGTGTGTGTGTTTGTGTTTTTTTTTTTAGTATGATGCTACAAGCTTGGTACGTCTATTTTTGGACAGTTTCTCCCATTCTTCTTTGCCTGACCTCTCAAGCTCCATCAGGTTGGATGGGGAGCGTTGGTGCACAGATATTTTCAGATCTCTCCAGAGATGTTTAATCAGGTTCAGGTTTGGGGTTGTTGTTCTGTTGGAAGATGAACCTTCGCACCAGTCTGAGATCCAGAGCTCTCTGGAACAGGTTTTCATCAAGGATGTCTCTGTACATTGCTGCATTCATCTTTCCCTCAATCCTGACTAGTCTCCCAGTGCCTGCCATTGAAAAATACCCCCACAGCATGATGCTGCCACCACCATGCTTCACTGCAGGGTTGGCATTGGTCAGGTGATCGGGCCCACTCTAGGAAGAGTCCTAGTGGTTCCAAACTTCTTCAGTTTACAGATGGTGGCCACTGTGCTCATTGGGACCT
This sequence comes from Rana temporaria, assembly GCF_905171775.1. Taxonomy (NCBI): domain Eukaryota; kingdom Metazoa; phylum Chordata; class Amphibia; order Anura; family Ranidae; genus Rana; species Rana temporaria. The sequence goes on from NC_053490.1 coordinate 35,121,827, forward strand.
TCAATGCTGCAGAAGTTTTTCTGTACCCTTCCCCAGATCTGTGCCTCCATACAATCCTGTCTTGGCGGTCTACAGACAATTCCTTGGACTTCATGACTTGGTTTGTGCTCTGACATGCACTGTTATCTGTTGGAAAGACACACACCTGTCTATATAAAGGTCCCAATCGTGTCCAATCAACTGAATTCACGACAGGTGGACTCCAATCAAGTTGTAGAAACATCTCAAGGATGATCAGTGGAAACGGGAGGCACTGGAGCTCAATTTTGACGTTGTGGCAGATTCTGTGAATATGTAATACTTTTTTCGTTTTTTAATTTTTTAATAAATTGGCAAAAATTTCAAACAGACTTATCTCACGTTGTCATTGTGGGGTATTATTTGTATAATTTTTAGGCTTTTTTTTTTATTTTTTTTATTCATTTTGGAATAAGGCTGTAACCTATCAAAATGTGCAAAAAGTGAAGCACTGTGAATACTTTTCTCCATGCACTGTAGGCCCCATTTGTCATAGGAGTTATCTAGAAGCTTGTCTGTTGTGTCACGTAATGTTATCTTGCCTACACCAGCAGCAATTCAACACAAACTGCATCGCTCTGTTACGTAAACTGGTTTTATTGTCTCGGTTTATATTGCAAACTGAGCAGGCAACTCGGATGTTTACTTCTTTAAAACCATCCTGTCGGCACGTTTAGTCTTGTAAGAAAATTCTTTCTAATAGTGACAATCAATTTGATTTGCCAATAAGGTACTATGGGGAATTTTTTTTTTATTTTTTATCATTTTATTAGGAGTTGCTTAATATGTTTTGAAAGCCGAATATTTTTATTTTTTTTCCAGATTTGGACTGGATAACGAAAGGAAGGGTGAAAATCCTTTCCTGTTTGTTTTACTTTTTTTTGTACCCTTTTTTAGGGAAATTTCCCTTCACTAACCAGAGACCAACAAGTGGTTAGAGGAAATCTCCCATATGAGGGGGATTCCCCTCTTATGCCACGTACACGTGATCGAAATTTCTGACAAGAAAAATTCGATGTGAGCTTTCGGTCAGAGATTCTGACCGTGTGTAGGCCCCATCTGACTTTTTTTTTTTTTCTGTCGGAATTTCCGACAGAAAAAACTTGAGAGCTGATTCTCAAGTTTTCAGACGGGAAAAGTTCTTGTCGGAAATTCCGATCGTCTGTATGCAAAAAACACACATGCTCGGAGTAATTTTTCTCGGCTCGTTGTACGTTGCCGCATTCTTGACAGTCGGAATTTTGTGTAAACGTGTGTATGCAACACAAGTTTGAGCCAAAATTCCATCGGGAAAAAAAAATCCACGGTTTTCTTGTCAGAATTTCCAATCGTGTGTATGCGGCATAACAGTTGCCATCCCTACAGGTGTCCCCATTAGAAGCCTTGCCCCCTTACCTCCTTGTTTTGGAAGACCACTCATGAGTTTTATCTGTATTGCCGAGAGCCGACAATTCATTACAGCTGCGATCAGTTTTAATTTTTTTTTTTTCCTTTTTAGAATTCTAATTTAGCTGTGGGACTGTTCTAAACACGGTAAAAATGTGCATCTTTACAGGCATACTATAGACCCCCCCCCCCCCCCCCCAGGCACGATACTTAAAGAAATATTTCATTCTTATTGTTTCACTTTAAAGCGTAGTTCCACCTAAAAATGGAACTTCCGCTTAACCCACTCCTCGCCCCCTTACATGCCACATTTGGCATATAATTTTTTTTTGGGGGGGGAGGCGAGGGGCTGGAAAGGCGATTAGCTTAATTGCCTTCTTGCAGCCCCTCCCTGTAGGCGAGCGCCTGTCCAATCGGACAGTGGGTGCCCGGTCGTGAAGCCGAAAGCTGTCACTGCCGGGTGCCCACACTAGGAATGAAGACGCCGGTCGGCGAGGGGGGACGAGGAGCGGAGCCCCGGCCGGCGCGTCACTGGAGCCGTGGAGCAGGTAAGTGTCTGTTTATTAAAAGCCAGCAGCTACACTTTTTTTTTTTTTTGGCTGCTGACTTTTAATAGACTTAAAAAAAGGCTGGAACTCCCCTTTAAGCATTATTAAAATCACTGCTCCCGAAAAAACTGACGTTTTTTTAAAACTTTTTTTGCACGAATACATGTCCCCATGGGGCAGGACCCGGGTCCCCAAACACTTTTTATGACAATACCATGCATATAAGCCTTTAAAATTAGCACTTTTGATTTTTGTTAGTGTCCCATAGACTTTAACAGTGTCTGCGTGTTCAAACAAGTTCTGGTTCGACCCGAACTGGGGGGGGTGTTTGGCTCATCCTTACTCTGCGCACAGTAGTGTATTTTAGGTTTTGTGCTGCCCTAGGCCTGATTAAACTCATGCACCCCCTAATTTAAATTATGACAAACCCCTTTTGGCCAAGGCCGCACTTCTTGCTATTTAAGACCCGCCCTGAAATTTTCAAATGGGGACACTAGTTCTGAGGGGATGGGGGGGGGGCAATGAATTCCCTTAATTTGCATAGATTTCCTCTCACTTTTTGGCTATGGGGCAGGAAGTGAAGGTAAATCTCTACAATGGGACAGGGTGGGTAAAAAATAATCTGACAGAGGCTATAACCACCCCTTACTCTATCCAAAATGAGGGGGGGTGTTGCCTATAGTTCTACTAAGCACAAATTTCTGATTTTATGGACAATGGAGAGGACTAAGAAGATGTAACCATGCCAATGGTGCAGCAGAAAACCTTGCACAGTGAGAAAGGTTTGTTGTGGTCCAGGATGATGGGACAGTCAAAATTAGACGCAGTGCCCCCCTCCCCACACACACACGCACGCAGCTGGGGGGGCGCTAGATTAATTTGTCTCTCAGCCCAGTTCGCCCCATAAGACTGGAGAAGGGTATAAATATAACGAGTAACCTTGACCTTTTTGAATAAGTGTGAGTTGCTCTGCTTCTTTTCCTACCAAGGGTGTGCTGTACTACAGAGGCCCAAGTCTGGGAACTGAAGCTGCTTGATGGAGAGTAGATCCAGGGGAAGTGGAAAAGGAAGGCGACTACCTGGATTGGTTTGGATTGGTGAAACTTAAAGTGGAGGTTCACCCGAAAAAATTTTTTTAACATTAGATTGAGGCTAATTGTGGGAAGCACAATCGGGTGTTTTTTTTTTTTTTTTTATCAATGCGGTACATACCGTTTTAGAGATGGATGTTCTCCCGCTGCTTCCGTGTATGGTCTTCGGGACTGGGCGTTCCTATTTGATTGACAGCCTTCCGACCGTCGCATACAGCGCGTCACGAGTTGCCGAAAGAAGCCGAACGTCGGTGCGGCTCTATACGGCGCCTGCGCACCGACGTTCGGCTACTTTCAGCAACTCGTGACACGCTGTATGCGACGGTCGGAAGGCTGTCAATCAAATAGGAACGCCTAGTCCCGCAGACCATACCCGGAAGCGGCGGGAGAACATCTATCTCTAAAACGGTATGTACCGAATTGATTTTAAAAAAAAAACACCAGATTGTGCTTCCCACAATTAGCCTCAATCTAATGTTAATTTTTTTTTTTTCGGGTGAACTCCCGCTTTAATCTGCTGAAGAGTATCTGGAGCAGCCAGGGACAGGAATATCTGGTGGCTTATCCAAGAAGTAAATGTGCTGAACAGAAGCTGCTGAATAGTACAGAGTGAACGTCTGTGGCAAGGGCCCTTTTTCTATATTGACTGTGAGTAGTGTTACGAAGTTTGCATTTTGGTCTTTTCTGGTATTCAGTTTCCGAATTCCTCTCTCTCCGAGTTTATTGGTCCTTTATATATGTTAACTTGTCCTCGGGTGGCTGGAATCCAATTCTTCCACCCCACAAGAGCCGAAGGATTCTGCCCTCAAGTGAAATGATAGCCCTCTAAGCCACCTGGGAGTCCATAACCACCCTTAGGGGGTTAAGAGTGTGCTGCACACAGATAACACCAAGCTGCCAATTAGGAGTCTAGCTGTGATGAAAAGATCAATGTTCTTAACTTTATGGCAGGGGTCTCCAAACGTTTTAAACAAAGGGCCAGTTTATTGTGCTTTAGACTTTAGGAGGGCCGGACCGTGGCCAGTGGGGGTAGAACATGTCCTGGCATTAGTAGGGAGTATACAATATCCTGTGTTTGGTATTGGGGGAATTATTAGTGCCCCATCGTTGGTGTTGGTGGGAGCAATGGTGCCCCATCGTTGGTGTCGGTGGGAGCAATGGTGCTCCATTGGTTTCTGTGGAAGGAATAGTATCCCAAGAGCCAGACAAAGCAAGCAAAGGGCCACATTCGGCCCCTGGGCCACAGGTTAAAGATCACGGCGCAGATCCTCAAAGAAATTACGCGGCGTAATTTCAAATTTTGCGCGTCGTATCTTTGTTTTGGTATCCACAAAACAAGATACGACGGCATCTGTGTTAGATCCGACAGGCGTACGTCTTCGTAGGCCGTCGGGTCTTAGAATGCATTTTTCGGCGTCCGCTAGGTGGCGTTCCCGTCGTAATCTGCGTTGAGTATGCAAATTAGCGATTTCCGACGATCCACGAATGTACGACCGGCCGTCGCGTTTCCGTTCGGCTTTTTCCGGCGAATAGTTAAAGCTGCTATATGGTGGCGTACTCAATGTTAAGTATGGCCGTCGTTCCCACGTCTAATTTTGAAAATTTTACGTTGCTTGCGTAAGTCGTCCGTGAATGGGGCTGGCCGCCATTACGTTCACGTCCTTGCGACGTCATTTGGAGCAATGCACCCTGGGAGTTTTTACAGACGGCGCATGCGCAGTTCGTTCGGCGCGGGGACGTGCTTCATTTAAATGAAATACGCCCCCTACCCGCCCAATTTGTATTCCGCGCCCTTATGCTGCGAGAGATACACTATGCCGCCGTAACTTAAGGCGCGAATTCGTTGAGGATTCAAACCAAAGCCAAGTAAGTTACAGTGGCGTAGCGTATCTTGCATATGCGCCGGGCGCAGCGTATGTATGTGGATCTGCCCCTACGTCTTTAAAGGAACCAGCCCTGATCCATTATATAGGCTTTGGCAGTGTGCACCTTAACCACTTGCCGACCTCCTCATGTACATATAGGTCAGCAGAATGGCACGGACATGTACGTGCTCTGCTTGACGTGGGTCGGGGGTCCGATCAGGACCCCCCCGGTACACGCGGCGGTCGATAAGCCTCAGGGAGCAATCCGGGACGACGGCGCGGCTATTCGTTTATAGCCGCCCCGGAGCTGAAGAACGGGGAGAGCCGTATGTAAACACGGCTTCCCCGTGCTTCACTGTGGCGGCTGCATCGATCGTGTGATCCCCTTTTATAGGGAGACTTGATCGATGATGTCACACCTACAGCCACACCCCCCTACAGTTGTAAACACACACAAAGTGAACCCTAAATGTTACAGCGCCCCCTGTGTTTAACTCCCAAACTGCAATTGTCATTTTCACAATAAAGAATGCAATTTAAATGCGTTTTTTGCTGTGAAAATGACAATGGTCCCAAAAATGTGTCAAAATTGTCCGACGTGTCCGCCATAATGTCGCAGTCACGAAAAAAATCGCTGATCGCCGCCATTAGTAGTAAAAAAAATAAAAAAAATAAAAATGCAATAAAACTATCCCCTATTTTGTAAACGCTATAAATTTTGCGCAAACCAACCGATAAACGATTATTGCGATTTTTTTTTTTTTTTTTTTTTTTACCAAAAATAGGTAGAAGAATACGTATCGGCCTAAACTGAGGAAAAAAAAAATTATATATGTTTTTGGGGGATATTTATTATAGCAAAAAGTTAAAAATATTGCATTTTTTTTCAAAATTGTCGCTCTATTTTTGTTTATAGCGCAAAAACTAAAAACCGCAGATGTGATCAAATACAACCAAAAGAAAGCTCTTTGTGGGGAAAAAAAGAACGCCAATTTTGTTTGGGAGCCACGTCGCATGATCGCGCAATTGTCTGTTAAAGCGACGCAGTCCCGAACTGTAAAAACACCTTGGGTCTTTAGGCAGCATATTGGTCCGGTCCTTAAGTGGTTAAGTTTTGAAGCCAAGCTTCAGACAAAAAAGGTAAATATGCAGTTGCAACACATACAGTACAGCACATAATAAAAAAAAAACTAGTTTAAATGCCAATGCATTAGTGACCATGCACAGCCTAATTTGACATCCAGGCACACCTGACAAATAACATAGTCAGGTCAGTTGCCTTCCTTTTCTACAGAACAGTTAAACATCTGCTGTTGGGTTAAAAGAATTGGCAATGAAGCAGAGACTGACTTGTTTAGAATGTTGCCCCCTCTTTCCCAACCGGTATACATAGGACTATAAAAGATGACAGACCATATTGGGCCCAAGTACGTGCTGTGCTAAAAATACATTGTATTTATTTTGTTGAATACAACTGGTTTTTAATCGTGTATTTTAAATGTAGTATAGGTTTTTTTTTGTGTTTTCTTTTATTAATTTTTTGGCTGAATTTTGAGCTTTTAAATTTTGGCTCCCACAGCTACACACAGGGATAGGCTAATGTGTTGGGAGCCAGAACACCAGGCATTCCTCCTGTAGGATCTGGTGAGGCTTATAGGCTGTCAGCATCAGGATAGCGGCTCTGACAAGTGGATGACGGCGCCCAGGTGCTGACGGAAAGCTGTCCAGCACATGCTCTAGCGATGAGCAGTTTCTGTATTGTAGACAGTTTTTGTCATTCAGTAACATTACACTGCTGTTTAGCGTTGTTGTTCCAAGTTTTATGTTTCGCAATCTGCAAATTTTTCTTCATTTTTTGGTCAAATCCTCTATTTGTTTGCTTTTATTAAAGTAGATTTAAACCTGATCACTAAATAAGATTTAACATGTCAAAGTTTTCATTCTTTTAAATCTATAGCTTTCATTAAAATTTACCGTAAGGGATGCACTCCAGATTTGGTCCAAACAAAGGTTCAGATCAGAGCTGCGCGATTCTGTCTAAAATGAAAAACACCATTTTTTTTTTTTTTTTTGCTTTTATTCTCGCTGCGTAATATCTTTCACGTTTTTACAAAAAAGTGTTTTTTTTCCCCAAAAATATATCGCAATACTGCAACAACCGCCATTTTATTCTCTAGGGTCTCTGCTAGTGTGTGTGTGTGTATATATATATATATATATATATATATATATATATATATATATATATATGTATATATATATGTATGTATGTATGTATGTATGTATGTATGTATGTATGTATGTATGTATGTATGTATGTATATGTGTGTGTGTGTATATATGTATATATATGTGTGTGTGTGTGTGTGTATATATATATGTGTGTGTGTGTGTGTGTGTGTGTATATATATATATATTATGTGTGTGTGTAATACAGGGCTCGACAAATCCCGGTCACCAGGGCGACTAGAAATAGGGTCCTGGCGACTTTTTTGTGAGCTGGCGCCATCTGGTGTTGAGCCGTTGGTATTGCAAGTTATTACCACCAGATGTGTGAGCTGGTGCCATCTGGTGGTGGCCGTTGGTATTACAAGTTAAGCATTACAAGTTAAACAGCAATTCTAATGTAATTTTTCACTATTTTCACTGCCATCTTCTTCCCTCTAATTGGAACCCCCAAACATTATATATATTTTATCCTAACACCCTAGAGAATAAAATGGCGATCATTGCAATACTTTGTCACGCCATATTTGCCCAGCGGTCTTACAAGCGCACTTTTTTGGGGGGGAAATTACACTTTTATTTTAATTAAAAAATAAGACAACAGTAAAGTTATCCCCATTTTTTTTAATATTATGAAAGATAATGTTACGCCAAGTAAATTGATACCCAACATGTCACGCTTCAAAATTACGTCCGCTCGTGGAATGGCGACAAACTGTAGATAGATTCTCTAATTTGGGGGTTCAAAGTAATTTTCTAGCAAAGAATACTGATCTGTTTTAACTTATAAGCAACAAGTGTAAAAAAAAAAATGGGCAGGCGGATGTCAGCGGAGATGTGTCCGCTGACACCCGTCTGCCATCCGATCCGACAAGATCTGCTCAAAACAGACAGATGGCGATACGGTCACCATCCTTCCAGCAGATGGGATTGGATGAAAAGAGACAGCTGTTAGTTTTGATCCAATCTCGCCATAGAGAACAGTGGGGCTCTGTGCAGTGAGCGCCCATCTTTCCACCTCGCACAACACCCACCATGCCTAGTAAGCTGAGCCCTGAGGAGGAATGTCAGCCCTCCCTGACTCTGGGGGTCACCACCAGGCCTCTGGAGGTCAGGGAGGGTGCTACATGCAAATCCCTGAATGGTGCTTTGCTGTCTTCCCAATGCAGCAGAGAAGCCTCTCGGCACTGGAAGCTAGTGGAGATCACTGGAGTAGAAGTGCTTACTACAGTGATTTCCAGCTTCCACAAGGATTCCACTGGTATGTCACATCCATACTTAAGTAGCACCCTCCTAGTATAGAGTAGGCTGCTAAGACCATTTGGTTTGATTCCCCTATAATCAGAGGAGCGGGGAGATTTATTGGTTAGGGCTGTTCAGTGTTTCATATTCTGCTGCTCTGTAAATTCTAGAAAAATAGTGGGAGGAAGGAAAGCATAGGCAGCCTGAATATTTTGGGACTATAGCCAATCCCTGGGGAGGCGTGCCCAGTAGGCTGCAAGAGAGCCCATAAATAATTTGCGGCCTGAGGCAGCAGTACAGTGTTCTTGGGTCCAGCCTTTTGGGAGCAGACCCCTGTGCAGGGGATCTGCCACTGTGGCAGCCGCAGGAGTACTGGAAAAGCCTTTGAAGTAATTGAGGTGCCAACTAGGCTGGGGGGCATATTTGCATTTTTTAACTCCAGGAATCATCTTGGGTCTAGAGAAGCTCACAAGAGAGCCAGGAGGAAGTTGGTGGGGAAAGAGTCCAGCTGTCCTATGATAGTATGAGTCTGCATGTCCCTCAATAGGAAGAGCCTGGTGGATAATGGCCAGAGGCAACCAATGATCTTGTGGCTAAGTGGCCAGTTGACCCTCAGTGCTGGAGGAATTGACTGTGTGTAGCTTTGTTTAACCCCGGAAAGCGTACAGCTCGTCTACAGCATAACAGACACGTTTAGGTGTTTGGGCAGGGCACCCAGTTGCTCTGTGGAGTGCAGCCAGAAAGTCTAGGTTATCCAGTTCTACGGTTGTGGGGGTATCCCATGCTCCCTATCTCTATCCAAGTTCATTGTTTAAAAATAACCCCTTGACTGTTTTCTGAGCCAATGGAGGAAAGGAGAAATTGCTGCATGCCTGGTTGTATGTGCTCTAAGGCCACTTTCACACTGGGGCGTTTTTTGGGCATTTTTCAGGCGCTTTGGCGGTAAAAAAAAAAAGCCTGAAAGAAGCCTCATCTGCAATCCCAATGTGAAAGTCCGAGTGCTTTCAGGGCCCTTTCACACTGCCAGCGCCCAAAAAACGCTGGTAAAGCGCCGCTAAGACCCCTTTCACACTGGGGCGTTTTCAGGCGCTTTGGCGTTTAAAAAAAGCTCCCTCTATGGGAAGAGGGCTTTAGGAGCGGTGTAGTCAATGCTCCTAAAGCGCTGCAAAGAAGCTGCTTGCAGGACTCTTTTTGACGCCCTGCCAGCGCAGCGCCTCAGTGTGAAGGCTTTCACATTGGGATTGCAGATGCAGCTTCTTTCAGGCACTTTACAGGCGCTTTTTTTAACGCTAAGGCCCCTTTCACATTGAGGAGTTTTTCAGGCGGTATAGCGCTGCTATACTGCCTGAAAAACTCTTGCCCAGCTACCTCAATGTGAAAGCCGGAGGGCTTTCACACTGAGGCGATGCGCTGGCGGGAGACAAAAAAATCTCCTGTCAGCAGCATCTTTGGAGCGGTGAGAGGAGCGGCGTGTATACCGCTCCTTCACCGCTCCTTCCCATTGAAAATAATGGGAAACCGCGGCAATACCGCCCGCAATGCGCCTCTATAGAGGCACATTGCGGGCGGTATTAACCCTTTATTGGCCGCTAGCGGGGGTTAATACAGCACCGCTAGGGGCCGATTCCCGCGGCAATCTCAGCGGTTATAGTGCCGCTATTTTTAGCGCCGATATACCGCCACTGCGGCTACAGGTCCAATGTGAAAGGGGCCTAAGGCGCCTGAAAAACGCCCCAGTGTGAAAGGGATCTAATTTCACCAGCGGCTCCTTAGGGGGTGCACTCCAAGCTGGACCAATGTAAAAATCGTCATACCTGGAATTCATCTTTTATATAAAGGCAACTTCTTACTTCAAGTTTGTAGTGCTGTCACTTACATTCCATAACATATTGTGATTTGGTATATTTTGCCAAAAATCTGTTCTGAAATGTTACGTGTTTTCTCACTCCCAATGCCTATTCTGTTTAAACTCCCGGAATCCACTTGGATGTAAATGTAACTTGCATCTCTCCCATATCCACCAGCCAATATTTTAGATTTGCAGGTCCTTTAGTGAAGAGCAGAGGAAGTGCAGTGAGTTGATGTTCCCTCTCTTGCTGTCTTCAGCAGTTTTGTATTAAACCACAAACTGTCTTCCAGCCAATGTCTCTAAGCCGTACTCGCCGTCCTGGGTTCTTTCCAGGAGAGGCTGTGAAGAAGTCAAATTGTAACCGCATGATGGTGCAAAGCGGAGCTCTTCTGTGGACTGCAGAAAAACAAAAGCTGTAACCACACACTGCAGCTGTACAATTTACAAACAACGCACATGTCTGATTGGTGGATGTGCGAATATACGGAAGGCAAATTGATGGGGTCAGTAGATTTGCATGACAAAAATTAAACTGCAGGGAACCCAGGGCCAGATTCAGAGAAGAAGTACGCCGGAGTATCTGCTGATACTCCGGCGTACTTTCAAATTTGCCGCGTCGTATCTTTATTTGTAATTCACAAACAAAGATACAACGGCATTTGGCTAAGATCCGACAGGCGTACGGCTTCGGATCTTAGGATGCAATACTTTGGCGGCCGCTGGGTGGAGATCGCGTTGTTTTCCGTGTCGGGTATGCTAATTAGCTGTTTACGGCGATCCACGAAGGTACGCGTGTTTGTCGCATTCTCTTACGTCGTCCCTATTGGACTTTTCACGTCGCAAAGTTACGGCTGCTATTTAGGTGGTGTAACAATAGACAGCCCATGTTAAAGTATGGCCGTCGTTCCCGTGTCGAATTTCAATTTTTTTTTTTTTGCGCAAGTCGTCCGGGAATACGAAAGTACGTAACGCACGTCTCCGTTCAAAACATTACGTCGGGGCGACATCATTTCGTGCAAAGCACGGCGGGAAATTTCAAAACGGAGCATGCGCAGTACGTTCGGCGCGGGAACGCGCCTAATTTAAATGGTCCCCGCCCCATTTGAATTAGGCGGGCTTACGCCGGACGGCTTTACGCTACGCCGCCGCAAGTTTACACGTAAGTGCTTTGTGAATCAAGCACTTACGATGAAAACTTGCGGCGGAGTAACGTAAAGGACATACGCTACGCCGCCTTAATTGTTCGTGAATCTGGCCACCTGTTTATAAATCTGAATAATGACTGCTTTCTATTGCACATTCCAATGTTATATTGTTTTTTGCTTCCTCAATAATAATATTGCAATGAGCAGTGTGTTGGTGCATATAGGTTGAACTTAGATTTACCATAATGCACACATACCCCTTTTTTTTTGCCCATGTGTTCTGTTTTGAGGCTCAGTCCCTGCAGTATCAATGGGCAATAGCCCTATCACTAGTCCCTGGAATGCTGCAGTGACCATTGGCTGTATTAAGGGGGGCTCCCTCAGTCTCTCCTCAAAAGCCTTTGGTGATCAGCGGTGGGAAGCAGAGGGTGAGTGGACACTCCAGTCTCGTATACAGGTATCTGCACCCCCTCCACCCTGAAAGGTGCCAAATGTGACACTGGAGGGGGGAGGGTTCCGAAAAGCGGAGATTCCCTTTTGTGTCCATGCACACATTGGCTGTTATCAGCGGTTTTGGGCAGTGGCGTTTTTGAGCAGTAAAAAATAAAAAAATAAAACTAGTAGGTTCTGAGAGACGTTTTTCAGCTGTAAAAACGCTCCAACGCTGATAAACGTTGATTAACCACTTGAGACCCGCGGTATGGACAAAAGACGTTAACAGGTGCCAACTGGACGTCTTTGGACGTCCTTTTGAAAGCATTACCCGCGCGCGCCTCTGGGGGGCGCGCAGCGGGTAAACACTGTGCCGCCGCATCGCTGGGGAGCCGATGCGTGTACCTGGCGGCCGCGATGTCCGCCGGGTACACGCGATCGTCGGTGACACAGCCGGTAACAGCAGGGACGTGGAGCTCTGTGTGTAAACACAGAGCTCCACGTGCTGTTAGAGGAGACCGATCTGTGTACCTTGTACATAGGGACACAGCATCGGTCACCTCCCCCAGTCACTCCCCTCCCCCACGCAGTTAGAACACACCCAGGATACACATTTAACCCCTTCCTCACTCCCTAGTGTTAACCCCTTCCCTGCCAGTCACATTTATACAGTAATTAGTGCATTTTTATAGCACTGATCGCTTTATAAATGTGAATGGTCCCAAATTTGTGTCGAAAGTGTCCGATACGTCCGCCGCAATATCGCAGTCCCAATAAAAATCGCAGATCGCCGCCATTACTAGTAAAAATAAAAATAAATCATAATTCTGTTCCCCATTTTGTAGGCGCTATAACTTTTGCGCAAACCAGTCGCTTATTGCGATTTTTTTTTTTTTTTTTGGGATATTTAATATAGCAACAAGTAAAAAAAATATATATTTTTTTTTAAATTGTCGCTCTTTTTTTGTTTATAGCGCAAAAAATAAAAACCGCAGAGGTGATCAAATACTACCAAAATAAAGCTCTATTTGTGGGGAAAAACGGATGTCAATTTTGTTTGGGAGCCACGTCGCACGACCGCGCAAATGTCAGTTAAAGCGACGCAGTGCCGGAAGCTGAAATTTCGCCTGGGAACAAAGGGGGTTTATGTGCCCAGTAAGCAAGTGGTTAAAAGCTGAAAATTTTTACTCACCAGTGTTTTTTTTTTTTCTTTTTTTTTTTTTACGTTTTTGATCCATATGTAGCGCCTGTGTACTTTTCGTACAGGTGCTATATTAAATTTAGTGGGGGAATGAGAGTTATGTTGCTCTCATTCATTTGATTTGTTAAATTTGGCTGTCGCCAATTCTGGATTGTCCTGTGGGTCAGTCTGTGCACCAGAGATGCAGTCTCATCTCTGGGCGGCAGGTGGCGCCAGAGGTGTCTAGGCGGAGCCGCTTCTTCCCAGCAGCCAGTTGGAGGAGTTTTCCCTCGCGGGGCATGCTGGGGAGGGGTATTTCTGTGGCGGAGGCCGTTGTCCGGGGTTCTTCCGCGGGTTCCAGGTGCGGCACCCACCTTTAGGGTGTGCGCACATCACGGGCCCCACCACTATGGCCTACCAGGCCGGGGTCACGTGCTAAGCGGAGTTTCTGACTCTGGGCTCTCATGGCCCGGAGCGACTGATGCTGCCAGGGGACCCCAGTGACTTACTCGGTTCCCATCCTTATTGAGAAGATCCCAAGCTGGGTGCTGTTCGGTGGGGGATCGGTCTGAGGAGAACCCGGAGGCAGGCGATCCAACAAGGCTTGAACAAACCATCGGGGATCTGAGCACCGGAACACTGACAGGTTGCATTCAGGCTGTCAGTCGGTGACCCCAAAAGACCTACTGGGAGGATTCGCTCTACCTTTCAAACTTTCAAGCACTAGGCCTGTGGCAGAGGTCTTATCTCAATATCCTAATTCAGTTAGAGCCAAGTCTGTGGCAGAGACTTGTTCCCTCCCAGAAGTTCTAAGTGGCGCTCTGGCTGCCAGGCCTGTGAGAGAGGCCTGTCTAGGGGCACTTTACCCACATTTCGGCTGGAGTGGCGATGAGACGAATACAATTATAGAAGGCAGGACTGCTTTCTCTATCCATAGCCTGATTCTGCAAAGTTGCTCTTCCTTCACCAAACTATCCTGTCTATTTCATGTTGACATGTTGGTCGTCTTTGACCAGGAAATAAAGAATTTGAAAACGTCAACCAACGGTCTGGACATTCTATTACTGCTCTCATCACTTCCATCACCCCTAGACACAACATCGAGGTAACTTAACCACTTCCCGACCGCTGCATGTAAATTGTAAATGTACGTCCACAGAATGGCACGTACAGTCACATGGGCGTACATGTACGTCCTTGCCTTCTAGCGGGTGGGGGGTCTGATCGGGACCCCCCCCCCCCCCGCTACATGCGGCGGTCGGATTCCCGCGGGGAGCGATCCGGGACAACGGCGCGGCTATTCGTTTATAGCCGCTCAGTCGCGATCGCTCCCCGGAGCTGAAGAACGGGGAGAGCCGTATGTAAACACGGCTTCCCCGTGCTTCACTATGGCGCTGCATCGATCGAGTGATCCCTTATGTAGGGAGACTCGATCGATGACGTCATTCCTACAGCCACACCCCCCTACAGTTGTAAACACACACTAAGTGAACACTAACTCCTACAGCGCCCCCTGTGGTTAACTCCCAAACTGCAACTGTCATTTTCACAATAAACAATGCAATTTAAATGCATTTTTTGCTGTGAAAATGACACGGTCCCAAAAATGTGTCAAAATTGTCCGAAGTGTCCGCCATAATGTTGCAGTCACGAAAAATTTACCAATTTACCAAAAATAGGTGAAGAATACGTATCGGCATAAACTGAGGAAAAAAAACATTTTTATATATGTTTTTGGTGGATATTTATGCTAGCAAAAAGTAAAAAATATAGATTTTTTTTTTCAAAATTGTCGCTCTATTTTTGTTTATAGCGCAAAAAATAAAAACCGCAGAGGTGATCAAATACCACCAAAAGAAAGCTCTATTTGTGGGGAAAAAAGGACGCCAATTTTGTTTGGGAGCCACGTCGCACGACCGCGCAATTGTCTGTTAAAGCGACGCAGTGCCGAATCGCAAAACCTGGCCTGGGCATTAAGCTGCCTAAAGGTCCGGGGCTTAAGTGGTTAAATACGCCGATCCCAAATCTAACCAGCGGATCCTCCAGGGGCAACGTTGCACATTGAAAAAAAATATATATTTCTTCAACCAAAAAACACTAATAAACGCTATTGCAAAAACGTTGAAAAAAGTTTAAAAACTCACTGCAAAGCTACTGGTGTGTGTTTTTTTTTTTTTATGTTAACGTCCAGTGTGCATGATGCCTTATTGTTTTGGCTTACTAGATGGAGGGCTCTGATCTGTTTTAAATGTGGACTGGAGTTGAGGTATGGCTTTATAATGATAAAAGGTGGTGCATATTGGGACATGTCAAAAATGTATTCATGCTGAAAGGTTCACTTTAACAAAGATAACACAACAATATTAATTCATCTGTGAACTGAATATCTGGAGATTAGACAGGATATTAATGGCAAAATAGTAAGTGGAGACAAACAACCTCAAATGCTACACCTGATGCCTGCAAGTTGTAAACCTGGACTTTGTGTTATAGTGGATATATACCTGACCACACATGTTAATTTTATTTTTCTAAATTTCTATGCATTCCCTTTTTAAGCATGGAAAATCCACTTAAAGCAGAAGTCCGCCTAAAAAAAGAAAAAAAAAAAAAAATATTAAGAGCCAGCAGCTACAAATACTGCAGCTGCTGACTTTTAATATATGGACAGGGTGCCCACAATGTCGGCAACCGAAGCCGATCATTCGCTCGGCTGCCCCGCCACCGTCCTCGGTGATGGAATCGGTAAGTGAAGCGTTGCGGCTTCACTTCCCAGTTCGCGAGTCGCGCTACGCGTCCTAACTGGTCCCCGCTGTCTTCTGGGACCTGTGTGTTTCCCAGAAGATAGCGGAGGGGATTGGTGGGAGTCTATGCCCGGAAGTAAGTGCAAATACCTGCACCCCCCTGAAAGGTGCCAAATGTGACACCGGGGGGGGGGGGGGGGTCGGAAAAGTGGAGGTTCCTTTATTTTTGTGGACCTCCGCTTTAACTGTGTGTGTGTGTGTGTGTGTGTGTGTGTGTGTGTGTGTGTGTGTGTGTGTGTGTGTGTGTGTGTGTGTGTGTGTGTGTGTGTGTGTGTGTGTGTTTTTTGGTATGGGCAAAAGGAAATGTGTTTTTGGGATTTGTCGTGCCTCAAAATGGTTGAAGCCAAAGACTGAATTTCTTTTGGGTTCTGCACTCATTTTTATACAATTTTTCTTTTATTTATTTTTTTCATTTAAACTGTAAAAAAAAACGCTCATATACATGTACAAATTTTTTAGTAGAGTTTTACGGTTTTGTTTTTTCAGAAACGTAAATGAGAAGGGCTGTTTTTTTTTTTTGCCTCCTAAACGTTGATCTCAAAATATGCCTATAAACGTCCTATTGTACATGGCCACATAGGATAACAGTGATTTGCTTCTACAGGCAAAACACAAAACCCCTGTTTTTTTACACCGGTGTGCCTGGAGCCTAATGCCGATCGTGTGTATGCAAGGCAAGCTTTTCACGTCGAAAAAATTTCGTTTTTTCCATGACATTAAAAACAGTTGTGTGTACTACGTGGCATTACTGAGTTTTGTACAAATTCCAGTTTGCCACAAAATTCCTCTTGGAGGGGGGGTGTGTATACACAGTGCCCTGAAATTTTCCACATTTTTGTCATGTTCCTACCAAAAACGTAAATATATTTCATGTGACAGACCAATACAAAGTGGCACATAATTGTGAAGTGGAAGGAAAATTACAAATGGTTTTCAAAAAAAAATTCAATTTTTTTTACAAATATGTGAAAAGTAGGGCTGCAACCAACGATTATTTTCATAATCGATTAGTTGGCCGATTTATTGTTTCGATTAATCGGTTAATAACCTTAAAAGTAATTTTGTTGCGATTTGCATTTTTTTTTTTTTTTTTTTTTTTTTTTGGGTGGATTAAAAAAAACACAAATTGCTGCAAAAACGTATTACATGCTTTTCTGCAGCTTCTCCGTTGAAGTATATTGATAACCACAAAAACAAAATGCCACAGGTGTGCATTAAAAAAAAAGTCCTTGCCCTTTCCAAATACGCAGCAGCTGAAAAAATCATGGATGTGAACGTGTCCCATAGGAAACAATGTCAATGAACTGTAGAGTGTTTCTGCAAAAAGCACCAAAAAACAGAGGTGTGACCCCAGGCCTGAGATGTTTAGTAACATAATGGGGTAAAAAAAAACTAAAATGAGTAAAAAAAAGAGCAAATAATCGCTACTGTAAGGGGTTAATTTTTTACTGTGGTACAGTGAAGGTAATATAGCGATTTGCTCTTTTTGTACTATAAAGGGATATTTTATTTTTTTATTTAATTTTTTTAACCCCTATATGTTACTGGCCGATCAATCAATTAGTTGTCAATTAATCGATTTCGTTTTTGAAAAGTGTGGCGTACATTTGTATTCAGTCAATACTTTGTAGAACCTCCTTTCTCTGCAATTACAGCTGCAAGTCTTTTTGGGGATGTCTCTACCAGCTTTGCACATCTAGAGGGTGATATTTTTGCCCATTCTTCTTTGCAAAATGGCTGGAAGGTGAACCTCCACCAAAGTCTTAAATTGACACTAAAGGTTCCCTCTTTGTTATTTAAAAAAAAAAAGACATTGATTTGTGGAGTGTACGACTAATAGTTGTCCTGTGGACAGATTCTCCACCTGAGCTGTGGATCTCTGCAGCTCCTCCAGAGTTCCCATGGGCCTCTTGGCTGCTTCTCTGATGAATGCTCCCCTTGCCCGGCCTGTCAGTTTAGGTGGACGGTAATGTCTTGGTAGGTTTGTAGTTGTGCCATATTCTCTCCATTTTCAGATGATGGATTGAACAGAGCTCTGTGAGATGTTCAAAGCTTGGGATATTTTTTTTATTTTTTTTTTATAACCTAATCCTGCTTTAAACTTCTCCACAACTTTATCCCTGACCTGTCTGGTGTGTTCCTTTTGGCTTTTTTATGATGCTGTTTGTTCACTAAGGTTGTCTAACAAACCTCTGAGGGCTTCACAGAACAGCTGTGGGCAGCACAGTGCGTAGCACTTTCGCCTAGCAGCAAAAGGGTCGCTGGTTCGAATCCCGACCACGACACCATCTGCCAGGAGTTTGCATGTTCTCCCTGTGCATGCGTGGGTTTCCTCCGGGTACTCCGGTTTCCTCCCACACTCCAAAGACATGCTGGTAGGTAAATTTGATCTTGTCCAAATTGGCCCAGTATATATATGTATATCTGTGTGTCCCAATGCGTGTCACGATCCTACAGGGTAAAATGACCGCACCAGCCAAGCAGACTCTGGCTGGAAAAAGCGCCCAGAGGTGATTCAGTTCACATGAGTTGCGCTATACAAGTTATTTATTCATTCATTCAGCTGTATTTATCCTGAGATTAAATTGCACACAGGTGGACTCCATTCACTAATTGGGTAACTTCTGAAGGCGATTGGTTTCACTAGATTTTAGTTGGGGGTATCAGAGTAAGGCTGCATTCACACCTTGGCGTACAAAATCGCGACATTTTGTCCCGCGAATTGCGGTGACAAATTGCGGCGTTTTGTACCGCGATTTGCGGCGACAAAACGCAGCGATTGTGAATGCAGCCTTATGGAGATGGTTCACATCTCCTATGCCGAACGCCGAAAGCCGCCTGAAAAAAAGGTCCGGGACTTGTTTTCAGGCGTACGGCGTTCGGCGTGGAGATGTGAACCATCTCTATAGGGGGCAATGTGAAATCATCCCTCCAGCATCTCAGGGGTGGCTGCGGCGTCGCACTACAGGCGTATATACGCCTATGTTTGAACGGGGGCTAAAGGGGGCTGAATACAAATGCACGCCACGCTTTTTAGACACTCCATTTTGTAAAAAAAAAATTAAAACTATTTATTTCCTTCCACTTCACAATTATGTGCCACTTTGTTGGTCTATCGCATTAAAATACATTTACTTTTTTTGGTTGTAACATGACAAAATGTGGAACATTTCAAAGGGTATGAATACTTTTTCAAAGCACTGTATGTTTCCTTTTGATGAAGTTTGGGTAAATCCAGGCACTTTTTCATTGATCTGGACGTGAAGGACTCTGCCAAAATTAACTTCATTCCAAAAGTGTATGACTCCAACAGACCTCCCCCAGATCGATTTTACTTTTTTTTTTTTTTTTTTTTTTTTGATCCGTGTTTGTACTTTGCTTAGTAATTGATTTGCATCATTTATTTAGCAGAACATGAAGTAAGAGCTGATGTGCGCAGAGGGATTTCGGATTCCTCTAAAAACTTTAGCCATAACTCTGACTCTTCCAAACCCATTCCAGGAACACTACTAGCTCTGAATCGGCAGGTTTTATTGTTTTGTAACTTGAGAACTTGTTCTGATGACACAGGAGTTCTTAAAAATAGTGTGAATGCTATATAACCTGGAATAATAAAGCCCTCTTCAAGTGACCAATGACATCACTGAGAATGAAGCTTATCTATTCACTACAAATCACTGTGAATGCAGCCCATCCAATCACTGAAGACCAGTGACATCATTGTGTATGCAGCCCATCCAATCACTGAAGACCAGTGACATCACTGTGAATGCAGCACATCCAATCACTGAAAACCAGTGACATCACTGTGAATGCAGCCCATCCAATCACTGAAGACCAGTGACCTCACTGAGAATGCAGCCCATCCAATCACTGAAGACCAGTGACCTCACTGAGAAAGTTGCCTATCCATTCACTGGAGACTGGTGACCTCACTGACGAGGTAGCCTATCCATTTACTGGCGATAGATGACCTCACTGACAAGGTGGCCTATCCCTTCACTAGAGACCAGTGACCTCACTAAGAATATAGCCTATCCATTCACTAGAAACGACTAAAATCACTAATATTGTAGCCTCTATTAACCGCTTCAGTCCAGGAAGATGTGGCTGCCCAATGACCAGGCCATTTTTTGGGGATACGGCACTGCATCGCTTTAACTGA
This sequence comes from Rana temporaria, assembly GCF_905171775.1. Classification (NCBI taxonomy): domain Eukaryota; kingdom Metazoa; phylum Chordata; class Amphibia; order Anura; family Ranidae; genus Rana; species Rana temporaria. The sequence goes on from NC_053490.1 coordinate 35,141,779, forward strand.
CAATTGCGCGGTCATGAGATGTTTTAATGTGAAAAGGGGGAAAATACTGCGCTAATCTAAAAATATAAAGTGAGCAGCTACACAAACAATATGACAAAAATTGGAATAGAAACAGTGAAAAAATATGCAGCGCTGAAGAATTCTTTTAAAAATTGCAAGTTATGCGTCAATGTGATGGGAACACAGTGACCTGTGAGTAAGTGTCCATTTAAAACATCAAACACAAGGAAAACACAAAAACAAAAAGTCCATCAATAGGGGGTGTATGACCACATCCTCATCATTGGAAAAACTTTCTGCACGATAAAATCAGGAGTAGATGGAATACTCTTACCAGATTCTGTGGATCTGCTTGTCAGCGACAACAGATCGTAAACGCATGTAACGACTCCACACGACTCTGCTCAGCTGGACGATGGCCCGATGTTGGACTCACCACGGGGTATCCTGATGGATGGCTGTAAGCCTGGACTGGAACCTCACCGTGGGTATACTTGCTCCAACTCCAATTCGTGAACAGGGACAGAGGGTCAGCTTGTTGAAACGCCAACTGGTGATGTAAACAGTGGTGTCCACTGATGCAAGGTGCACACAGACGTGGAGTTTGAAAAAAACTTTGTATCCAAGCAAGTCATGCAGGGAAAAGAAAGAAAACAATGCTCCGGATGGTGCAGGTAAAAGAGGATAGGTTTTATTGTAATAAAACCAAAAACATAAAAGTGATCACTTCAGTCTAAAAAGAAATTAAAAGCAATATGGGGTGCAGATATAGCAAGGCCGACGCGTTTCGTCCAAGTGGACTTCAACTGGGGCATCTACTAGATGCCCCAGTTGAAGTCCACTTGGACGAAACGCGTCGGGCTTGCTATATCTGCACCCCATATTGCTTTTAATTTCTTTTTTTTTTTTTATACGCCGATAAATACAGTATCTGGCCAGCCCTGTATGAGCAGTTCACCTGTGCTTTTTATAAAAGGAAATGGATAAAGTACAAAACTTTTACTTGGGGGCAAAATACATTGGATTCATTTTATTCCTGACATCTACACCACCTCCTGTAGATTGTACAAAACAACACTTTAAAATGACACTAAACTAAAAAAAAAAACATGTTTACATGTATTTTTGAACACCAAAAAAGTCCCTTCTATTCCTCTGTCTCCAAATTCCCATTTATTTTTTTATTTTTTTTCTAGCTGCTGTAATGTGACTTCCTTTTTTCAGATTGGCTATGTTCAATTTCCCATGGTCTCACTGTATGTAGGAAAGTAGTCCCCTTGCTCGCTCCCGAGATGGGCTGTGTCATGTGTACATACAGCAGTGCATATGGTGCCAGGATGAGGCCATCCAGGGCAAAGATGCCAAACTGCGCCCCCCTTTCTTTAGGGTGCCCACATCCCTGCAATAAACCATTGTGCTCTTGCCCACCCCTTGTCCTGGCCCTGAGTGCAAATGACCGCACCTAACACATACTGCTTGTTTCAAAAAAAGGCAGTGAAGGCGAAAAAAAAAATTGGGAGATCACAGAGCCATTATGTAGTAGATTTGTACAGACTATTTTTGGAGAATAAGTATATAGTTTAGTGCCACTTTTAAGATAATGCGCACACACACACACAAATCCCCGTGCTGGCGCTCGTGCACACGGATCGTGCCCGCCTGCCACGAGCATCGGGCTCCCTGCTGTGGAGCTGGGGCGTGCACGCCCTCTGGTGTCTCTCCTGGGCAAAGCCGTATATGTATGGGATTTCACCCAGGAGAGCCATTCTGCCTCGGTATATCTGTTTGAGCCGGTCGGGAACCGATTAACCGCTTGCCGACCACCCACCGTAGTTTTACGGCGGCAGGTCGGCTCGGCTGCGCGAAATCACGTAATATTAAGTGATTTTGCATTGCGGCCACTACAATGTATGAACAGCAATCAGTCATTTGCCCTAGTCAGTCCCACCCCCCCCCCCTTCAGTTAGAACACAATGAGGGAACATTTTTATCGTCTTGGTCGCCCCTTAGTGTTAAATCCTTCCCTGCCAGTGACCTTTTTACAGTAATCAATGCATTTTTATAGCACTGATCGGTATAAAAATGCCAATGGTCCCGAAAATAGGTCAGTACCGACAAAAATCGCAAATCGCCGCCATTACTAGTAAAAAAAAAATATTAGTAAAAATGCCATAAAACTATCCCCTATTTTGTAGACGCTATGGGCTAGATTCACAGAAGAAGTACGCCGGAGTATCTGCTGATTCTCCGGCGTACTTTCAAATTTGCCGCGTCGTATCTTTAGTTTGAATCCTCAAACAAAGATACGACGGCTTCTGGCTTCGATCCGACAGGCATACGGCTTTGTACGCCTTCGGATCATAGGCGTAATACTTCGGCGCCCGCTGGGTGGAGTTTGCGTTGTTTTCCGCGTCGGGTATGCTAATTAGCTTTTTCCGGCGATTCACGAAGGTACGCGCGGTCATCGCAATCTCTTACGTCGTCGCTAGTCGGTTTTTCCCGGCGTATAGTTAAAGCTGGTATTTTGTGGCGTATAGATAGACCTGTCATGTTAAAGTATGGCCGTCGTTCCCGCGTCGAATTTAAAATTATTTTTTTTTTCTTTGCGTAAGTCGTCCGTGAATAGGAAAGGACGTAACTCACGTCGACCAAAAAATGACGTCGGTGCGACGTCATTTTGCGCAAAGCACGGCGGGAAATTTCAAAACGGAGCATGCGCAGTACGTTCGGCGCGGGAACGCGCCTAATTTAAATGATCCACGCCCCATTTGAATTAGGCGGGCTTGCGCCGGACGGATTTACGCTACGCCGTGGCAAGTTTACAGGCAAGTGCTTTGTGAATCAAGCACTTGCCCATAAAACTTGCGGTGGTGTAACGTAAATGCGATGCGTTACGCCGCCGGAATTCTACATGAATCTGGCCCTATAACTTTTGTGCAAACCAATCAATAAACGCTTATTGAGATTTTTTTTTTTTACGAAAAATATGTAGAATACGTATCGGCCTAAACTGAGGGAAAAATCTTTTTTTTTTTTTTTTTTTTTTTTTTATATATATATATATATTTTTGGGGGATATTTTAGCAAAAAGTAAAAAATATTCATATTTTTTTTCAAAATTGTCGCTCTATTTTTGTTTATAGCGCAAAAAATAAAAACCGCAGAGGTGATCAAATACCACCAAAAGAAAGCTCTATTTGTGGGGGGAAAAAAGGACGCCAATTTGGTTTGGGAGCCACGTCGCACGACTGCACAATTGTCAGTTTTAAGCGACGCATTGCCAAATCGCAAAAAGTGGGCAGGTCTTTGACCAGCAAAATGGTGCCAGGGCTGAAGTGGTTAATAAATGAAATAATAATTTAAAAACTACATTTTGTATTTACTCTGATTATTTTGGTGATATTAAAATTAGTTTGATCTGAATCCGTTAAGTGTAAGAAATATGCAAAAAAATAAAAAAATCAGGAAGGGGGCAAATACTTTTTCACAGCACTGTGTGTGTGTAATGATCTCGTTTGCCTGTTTACTAATCAAAACATAGTGGTTATTGGATAATATTGCATGCAACAATGACACTCTATACACAAATGGTTAACTGCAGTGTGCAATGTAGTCTTGTTGGCTGCTGCTGGCAGCCTATCAAAGCAGAGACAGAGGACGGCCAGCAGTATTGTGTAATAATAACACAGCTGAGGTCTCCTCCTTGCATAGCGCCTGCTGCTGCTGGTCAGCGAAGCTCCCTGGGAATCTCAGGAGAACGGCAGTCCGAGTCACATAACAAGACCCATCACCGTACAGGTACTCGCTTAAATCTAAAATTAAAATTAAAAATGCCTTTTTTTTTAATTAAAAAGGAAAAAACTGTTTTTTTTTCCCCACAATTTGAAAAGGGATATTATTTATTGTAAGGATATTACATCTGTGTGTTTAACTTTAATTTGTAAATTGGTATTCTAGGTTAGTTGCTTTTTTATTATTCTATCCAATTCTACAAGTTTGTTATTGGCTTGTTTAATGTAAATGTATTAATTCTGATAACTGTTGGTATGTGTATTTTGTTGCATTCCTCTGTAGTTGCTTAATTGCATAATTTCTGGATATTATTTGTATCGTTTTGAGGTTTGAAACCTTTAATATGGTGGTCACCTCTTCCCCCCCCCCCCCCCCCTTCTTTTTTTTTTTTTTTTTTTTTTATATATTATTTTTTTTTTATTGTTTTTAAAAAATATATATTTTTTTTTTAACACCCAAGATGTCTCCGAATTTATGTTGGCAAGGATGATCTTAAGTGTTTGTTTTAAATTCAGCCACTTTAGGTGCTTAAAGCGGGAGTTCACCCATAAAACAATTTTTCGCCTTAGATGGATGCTCGTTTTGTCTAGGGCAGTGGTTCTCAACCTGGGGGTCGGGACCCCCTCGGGGGTCAAATAATGATTTACCAGGGGTCACCAAATCCTGGACTGTTCCTGAAGCCTGTATCACTCTCCCAGCATTTTTGCAGCCACCCAGCAGGGCTATCTCTGGAGCCCACAGCTGCCCACTCAGCCTCTTCGCAGGCGCAAATTCCGTTTACGTCATGGCTGGGGGGCAAAGACTAGAGGTCAGCTGACTGGTGAGGAATGTAAAGTGGGAGGGGCTGGAGGAGACCCCCTTTCCTGATTTCAGCATAGGTGTCACTGCTACGAGACACCACAGAGCTGGAGACACAGTAAAGCCGGAGACAGTGAGTTAAACTGCCTGCGATTATAGTTGCCAATACAAGGACTCAGGGAGCGCTAAATGTCTGTGGGTTAGGGGCGTAAATTACTTGTCTTGCCTTGGGTGCTGACAACCCACGCTACGAAAACAATTTTACTGTTAGGGGTCCCCACAACTTGGGAAATTTTATCAAGGGGTCACAGCCCTAGAAGGTTGAGAACCACTGGTCTAGGGGAATCGGCTAGTTGTTTTAAAATATGTGCAGTACTTGCCGTTTTCGAGATGCATCTTCTCCGTCGCTTCCGGGTATGGGTCTTCGGGAGCGGGCGTTCCTTCTTGATTGACAGTCTTCCGAGAGGCTTCCGACGGTCGCATCCATTGCGTCACTAGTAGCCGAAAGAAGCCGAACGTCGGTGCGGCTCTATACTGCGCCTGCGCACCGACGTTCGGCTTCTTTCGGAAAATCGTGACGCGATGGATGCGACCATTTGAAAGCCTCTCGGAAGACTGTCAATCAAGAAGGAACGCCCATTCCCGCAGCCCATACCCGGAAGCGGCGGAGAAGATGCATCTCGTAAACGGTAAGTACAGCTCATATTTTAAAAGAACTAGCCGATTCCCCTAGACAAAACGAGCAGGAATCTAAGGGGAAAAAGTGTTATGTGCGGTGGAACCCCCGCTTTAAAGATTTTTCATAGCAAATGTCTGTGTTTCAAAATAATTTGGCTATCGGTTGCACGTGGTTTTATTATGTGTTTGTACTCTTGTTATTATGTTTATATTACAATGGCTTCAGCCAGATGAGTGAGATTCCATAGCAGGTGGGGCAGAACAGAAATACTTGTTTGGTCCCTAAAAACAATTATTCGGCTTGTTACCCCAGGAATTAAGGTACCGCAGGGTGATAATTCTTAGACAGTGGCATCTGATCATTCTGATAAAACCTTAATGAATTTACACGGAAACCTACAGTATTCTAAGTAATTTACTATAATTTAATTTTATCTAAATAGTTTTTTACTACCTTTACACGTTACCTATAACACATTTCTGTTAAAAATAAAAATAAATGTAGTGTGTGTGTGTGTGTGTGTGTGTGTGTGTGTGTATTGCACACTAAGGGCCAGATTCACATAGAATTACGCCGGCGTATCCGCAGATACTCCGACGTAAGTCCGAATCTAAAGCCGTCGTATGTTTAAGTGTATTCTCAAACTGAGATACACTTAAACATGCCTACGATACGACGGCCAGCGCCGTCGTATCTTGGGGTGCAATATCTACGCTGACCGCTAGGTGGCACTTCCATTGCGGTCGGCGTAGAATATGCAAATGACTAGTTACGCCGATTCACGAACGTACGCTTGCCCGTCGTAGTGATTTTACGTTGTTTCCGTAAGAGATACGCGGCGTATAGATAAACATGCCCCCTAGGTGGCGTACTCAATGTTAAGTATGGCCGTCGTTCCCGCGTCGCAATTTGAAAATTTTACGTCGTTTGCGTAAGTCGTCCGTGAATGGCGCTGGACGCCATTTACGTTAATGTCGAAACCAATGAGGTACTAGCGACGTAATTTCACGCAATGCACGGCGGGAAAATTCGAGACGGAGCATGCACAGTACGATCGGCGCGGGAACGCGCCTAATTTAAATGATCCACGCCCCCTACCTGGATCATTTGAATTAGGCGGGCTTGCGCGGGTGGACTTTACGCTACGCCGCCGCAAGTTTACAGGCAAGTGCTTTGTGAATCGAGCACTTGCCCGTAAAACTTGCGGCGGTGTAACGTAAAGGAGATACGTTACGCCGCCGCAGTTCTACGAGAATCTGGCCCAAAATTGTAAAGTATTGGGACGCCTGTCAGTGTCACCATTATCACAAACAATACTTTACTTTGATTTGCATCCAGAGTTATCCACTTATTTGTAAGAATCTGATTTGTTTATGGAGTTTTCTGTTTATCTGGATTAAAAAATCTTTTAGACACGAGACAGATCAAAGGCTGTGTTGTATTTTATCACATCTGTGTAAATGCTGCATGGAATATCACAAAAAACAACCAATTCCTTTTAGATTGTTTTTGTCTTTGTGGTCGCTGTGTTAATTAGCGTTCAGGCTAATGATGTCATTTTAGAAACATTCTGAATTTCCTGAAATTTTACATCTGTGCAGCAGGTGAATTGTGTAACTTTTAGACTCCTAGATCACCAACAAATGTGGACAGTGGCAGCTTTACGTGAAATTGCTATCTGTATTTTTAACCCACTTGCTGCATGGCGTATAGTCATGACAGCCGCAGGAACTTTTCGTCCCTCTGGGCAGACGTCCTGGGTTAACCGGCCGTCTAGGGGGCGCGTGCCACCACATTGCTCGGGTGCGCGTGCCCGGCGTCCGCGATGTTCGCCGGGCACCTACGATTGCCCCCAATCACGGCAGGACCGTGGATCTGTACAGAGGGACACAGATCCGTCTCCTGCCCTTGTGAGTCCCCCCCCCCCCCTACAATTAGAATCACTCCCTAGGGAACATATTTAACCCCTTCAGTGCCCCCTAGTGTTAACCATAAACGTCCATCAGCTCATTCCCCACAGTTACAACCTTTTGTACCACCTGCCCCACCCTATTAGATTGTAAGCTCTTCTGAGCAGGGCCCTCTTAATCCTCTTGTATTTTATTGTATTGTAACTGTATTGTCTCCCTTTTATATTGTAAAGCGCTGCGTAAACTGTTGGCGCTATATAAATCCTGTATAATAATAATAATAATAATAATAATAACCCCTTCCCTGCCCGGCATATTTACACAGTAATCAGTGCAGTTTTATAGCACTAATCGTTGTATCAATTTGAATTGTCCCAAAAACATGTCAAAAGTGTCCGATCTGTCCGTCGCAATGTCACAGTCACAATAAAAATCGCAGATTGCCGACATTACTAGTAAAAGAATAAAAATAAATAAAAATGCCTTAAAACTATCCCCTATTTTGTAGATGCTATAACTTTTGCACAAACCGATCAAATACGCTTATTGCTAATTACTTTTTTTTTTTTTTTTTGTTTACCAAAAATATTTAGAATAATACATATCGGCCTAAACTGAGGAAAACACTTTTTTTTTTTTTTTTTGTATTTGATATTTATTCAAAAAGTAAAGATATTGATTTTTTTTTTTTTTTTTTTCAAAATTGTTGCACTTTGTTTGTTTTATAGCGCAAAAAATAATAAAAACAGAGCCGATCAAATACCACCGAACGAAAGCTCTATTTGTGGGGGAAAAAAAGCCATAAAGATTTCATTTGGGTACAGTGTTGCATGACCCCGCAGTTGTCATCCAAAGTGCGACAGCGCTGAAAAGTGGTCTGGGCAGGAAAGGGGTGAAAATGCCCTGTATTGAAGTGGTTAAAAGGGAACCGATCATTCACAGCTGCAACAAGTAATGGTGTGTATGTCAGAATGACTGGACCAAAGTATTTGGAGTAAGAAAAATGCTCCACTGTGTCCATGGATTTTTTTTATTTTCTTTTAAGCTGCCAGCCTGGCAATTTAGATCACGTTTTCTGGCTACCCATCATTAAATCCTGCATGGTAGCCTTCTAGTGAGATAAGATGACCAACAAGTTGCCATTAAAGTGGAATTCAAAAATTCTTAATAAATGTGCCCTCAGGAGTTTTAGGCCATAATGGTGCATAATGGCACATTGTGGCAAACTTGCCTGTCAAACAATGCCATCTAGCGTTGCACTGTCGGCTCTCCCACTGGTCACATGTGCTTCAATTTTCTCCCAGTCTTTCTTCCAGATTCAGTCTGCCGCTTGAAAGGCTGGGCTGCAATAACGTCACTCCTGTGCATAGGCATCTAAACACAAGGGGTACGGTAAATGTATGCTGAACTGCATATGCGCAGCTCTGTGTACATTCATTTTTATTTTATTTCAGGTACTTGTATAGCGCCGTCAATTTACAATGTACATTCACATCAGTCCCTACCCTCAAGGAGCTTACAACCTAAGGTCCCTAACACACATTCGTACATGTACTAGGGCCAATTTAGACAGGATCTTACTAACCTACGAGCATGTCTTTGGAGCATGGGAGGAAACCAGAGTACCCGGAGGAAACCCACACAGGCACAGGGAAGACATGCAAACTCCAGGCAGATGGTTTGAATCCTGACCACGACACTAGCATCCCTTTTTGTTGCTAGGTGAAAGTAGAGCTGCACGATTCTGGCCAAAATGAGAATCGCGATTTTTTGGCTTAGAATGAAGATCACGATTCTCTCACGATTCTCACGACGCAAAATCTTTTACATTTATAAAAAAAAAATGGGCTAACTTTACTGGCTAGTTTTTTTTTTTTTTAATTCATTAAAGTATTTTTTTCCCAAAAAATTGCATTTAAAATTTTTAAAAAGACTGCTGCGCAAATACAGTGCAACATAAAATATTGCAACAACCGCCATTTTATTCTCTCTAGGGTCTCTACTAAAACAATATATAATGTTTGGGGGTTCTAAGTAATTTTCTAGCAAAAAAATAAATAATGATTTTAACTTGAAAAGATTTACATACAGAAGTTTATTCCTTTGATGTGATACAATGTTTAGACTTAACTTTCCACTGGTAAAGAATGTTTTCAAAACTTGGCAGATTGCCCAGACTTGGCAGATTGCCCAGACTTGGCAGATTGCCCAGACTTGGCAGATTGCCCAGACTTGGCAGATTGCCCAGACTTGGCAGATTGCCCAGACTTGGCAGATTGCCCAGACTTGGCAGATTGCCCAGACTTGGCAGATTGCCCAGACTTTGACTTTTCACTGAGAGTAGAGAGGAAATTCTTTGCATGTCAAAGATCGTGAAACCCTGTGTCAAGAATTGCAACGGGAAAAAGATTGCGATTGACGATTCTTGACGATTAATCGTGCAGCTCTAGGTGAAAGTGCTATCCACTACACCACTGTGCTTCCCATTGCTGCTGAAAGGCACGGAGAAGCATTTAGCACAGAAGACCCTGCCATAGTTTAATTCCCCTTCAAAAACATTTTTTTTTTTTGGTCAGGTCAAAAGAAATAATTGCAATAGAATTATTTTCATAGATATTTTTCTGGCCAAGAGGCTCAGTTTTACCATTTTAATCAGGCTGGCTGTTTGATTCTCTGCTGAAAAAAAAGCATATTGCTTACAGAGCTCAGTAGCTCAAAGTTGCACAATAGGATGAGTCGGAGCAGAAATTCTTCCCCTCCCTGCCTGATGTATTTAGATGGGAAGTATGGCATTTCAACCAGAGAGAGACAGTCCAGGCAGCAGACCACGTCTGCTTTGCACTCAGTATAGAAAATCCATAGTGCTCTTTGATGCCTGTTCGGGTGGTAGAATTTTTGGAGGGATGCTAACTGTTTATTGCCAGAAGGGTCTGTAGTTTAGAGATTGTGATTAGACGGCATCTGATCAAATTAGGAAATGTGCGAGCTGTAAATCCTGGGGCAAATATTCCCCTTTTTTTTTTCACTCCATAACACGCACCTGACCATAAGACGCGCCTAGATTTTAGAGGAGGAAAACAAGAAATAAAAAATTCTGCACCAAATGTTGTACTAAAATATTTACCAGTGTCCATGAAATGCAGCCTGGCCAGTGCCAGTTATATGCCGCCGTGCCATTAAATGCAGTCTGACCTGTGCCCATTAACAGTGCAGACTGGCAAGGACGTCATCACATCCACCTGTCACTCAGTTAGAAGACGGCAGCAGGAGCGGCCGTACTCCATTGAGCCGCTGGTGCTGCTGTCTTCTGTGGCGTGACTGGCTTAGCCAGGAGATCGCCAGGCTCGTGGGAGATGGCCGCCCCCGCTATTGACACAGCGGTGGTACTTTCCTAGACTGAGCCCGAGTTTTGTGGTTATGCTCTGAAACTGGTACCTGGTTCTAATGCCGTGTACACACGGTCGTGTTTTGTGATGGGAAAAAAAACGTCATTTTTGAAAAACGTCATTTAAAATGACCGTGTGTGGGGAAAACGTCGTTTTATGTCTTCTAAAAAACGACAAAAAAAAAAATTCGAACATGCTTGAATTTTTTGTGTCGTTTTTCAAAACGTTGTTTTTTGTGTCATTTAAAATGATAGTGTGTTTGCAAAACGACGTTTAAAACAACGTTTTTAAACCCGCACATGCTCCGAAGCAAGTTATGAAGCGAGCTTGAATGGAACAGAGTGCCGTCGTACGTGCTGAACGTAACCACGCTTTGCTAGAGCATTTTGAAAAAACGATGGTGTGTATGCTACGTCGTTTTTTAAAATGAAGTTCCAAAAACGTCGTTTTTTTTCTATCACAAAAAACGACCGCATGAGAGTAGAGGGAAACCTTGAGTGGCTTGATTTTTAATTTTTTATTTTTTTATGGGTTAACTTGATGGCAAAAAATAGCGGCCAGATTCACAAAAGAGATACGACGGCGTATCTGCTGATACGCCGTCGTATCTCTGTTTCTATCTATGCGACTGATTCATAGAATCAGTTACGCATAGATAGCCAGAAGATCCGACAGTTATAATTGTTTTACACTGTCGGATCTTAGGATGCAGTACCGCGGCCGCCGCTGGGGGGAGTTTGCGTCGTAAACCAGCGTCGGGTATGCAAATTAGGAGTTACGGCGGATCCACGACGGATTTTCGCGTTCGCTACGTCGCCGCTAGTCTAGTTTTCCATCGCAAAGTTAGTCGTCGTTTTAGGTGCCCTAACAAGCGTATTGCTGTCTAAAGTATGGCCGTCGTTCCCGCGTCGAAATTTAAAAATGAACGTCGTTTGCGTAACACGTCCGGGAATACGGAAGTACGCGACGCCGCTCGAAAAAAAATGACATCACGGCGCGCAAACCACGACGGGATTTGCGAAACGGAGCGTGCGAAGTAGGTCCGGCGCGGAAGCGCGCCTAATTTTAAATGCCACACGCCCATTTGAATTGGCCCACCTTGCGCTGGAGGCCGCGGGCGTAGTTTTCATCGCAAGTGCTTTGTGAATGAGGCACTTGCGAAGAAAACTTGCGGCGGTGTAACGTATCTAAGATACGTTCCGCCGCCGCGATTCTACGTGAATCTGGCCCAGCTTTCCTAGGAGAAGCATACGATTAGGATGGGGATGAATGAAATGGAGAGGCAAAGCCGGGACATTATAGCTTTGGGTGTTTCAAGTCCGCGGTTTACAGAAGCTCATTTCAACTATTCTTGACCTGTTCTTGTGCCAAACATTGGCCTCTCATTAACCTTGTTGTTTTACATTTTTTTTCAAAGAATAAAACAGACAATTACAACAGGGGAACGTAGTAAAATATAAAATGTAAAGTGACAGTACACAAATAATAATCAAATAAACAAAGAACAATAAATAAAATAAACTAACCTAAATAGGGTTATTTACAATGCCTTGAAAAAGTATTCATACCCCTTTACATTTTCCAAATTTTCCCGTGTTGCAACCAAAAACGTAAATGTATTTTCTTGCGATTTTTATGTGATAAACGTATGCCGCGTACACACGGTCGGAATTTCCGACAACAATTGTTCAATGTGAGCTTGTTGTCGGAAAATCCGACCGTGTGTAGGCTCCATCGGACATTTGCTGTTGGGATTTCCCACAACAAAAATTTGAGAGCTGGTTCTGGTTCTCAAATTTTACGCGAACAAAAGTTGTTTTCGGAAATTCCGACCATGTGTACACAATTCAACGCACAAAAATTTGATGCATGCTCGGAATCAATTCGACACATGCTCGGAATCATTAAACTTTATTTTTCTCGGCTCGACGTAGTGTTGTACGTCACCATGTTCTTGGCGTTTCCTATTTCCGACAACATTTATGTGACCGTGTGTATGCAAGACAAGTTTGAGCCAACATCCGTCAGAAAAAAATCCATGGTTTTGATGTCGGAATGTCCGATCGTGTGTACGCGGCGTTACACTTTTCAGATATTTATTTTTAGAAAATTAACTGAAAACCATTTATCACTTTCCTTCCACTTCACAATTATGTGCCAGTTTGTGTTGGTCTATGACATAAAATCCCCAAAAAATTAATTTATGTTTTTGGTTGTAACCAGTGGCGGCTGGTTCTCAATTTTTGGGGGGGCGCAAACAAAGATTCAGAAAAGAAAACAAGCGCTGCCACTGTGCCCATCAAGCGCTGCCACTGTGCCCCCCGCCCGCCTGGCACTTACTGTCTCGGATGGGCAGCGGGAGAGCGATGGCCGGTGTCCTCCATGTCTTCATGAACTCTGTCTTCGCCCGCCCTCTCCTATGATTGAACGTCTGATAGACAGCGTCCAATCGCAGCGCCTGATGTTTCAGCTAATCAGGTGACAGGTAACAGACCCAAGCACCTGATTGGTTGGGAGGCGGGTCAGTGTTAGGAAAGTGATTTGTTCGCTTTCCTTTTTTTTTTTTTTTTCTCCCTTTACTTCAGGTTCCGCCTCATAGAGTTTCCTTAGAGCGCTCAGCTTTTTTTGCCAGCCCATATAGCGTCTCTATTTTGGTTTTGCATCATTAGTAAAGGTGTAATTTTATCTCTTTTATACTCTCTGCTTGTTAGCTTTTTTTTTTTTTTTTTTTTTTTTTTTTTAAATAGATTGTTATAATAGATTTGTTTTGTAAATTTAATATAAAGGAATACGAAATATACTATCCTGTTTCTTCCCATTTTTATTCCCATACCCTCCACCCCCTCCCAGGTTTTCCCCCTCACCATATATAGCCCCTTTATAAATTTCCTCCGGAATCTTAGATGTCATCCCTTAGGTTTTCGGCGTAGCTCCATGACCTCTTAAATGCCCTCCAATCATCCCATTTCTTATTTTGACTCATATTATTCCCCTCTAAACCTTCCCTTAGTTCTTCCATCGTGTATGTTTCTTCAACAGCGTCGATCCATTCCCATATCATGGTGCATTCTGTCTCTTGCCATTTTCTGGGTATTGGCCTCTTGGCCGCATTCAATAAGTGTGGCACCATGGATTCTTTGTATCTTTTGATCCCTGCTTCCCCTCCGTGGAAAAGAATGGTCCATGGGTCCTTCTTTATTTTTTATTTTGTGTGATCTCTTCTACGACCTCCAGAATCTTCTCCCAGTATTTCTTTATTTTGGGGCACTCCCACCATAGGTGGGCTATAGTTCCTAGGGACTCTCAGCCCCTCCAGCAATATCCTGATTGGCCATCTTTGAATTTGCTTAATTTATTCGGGGTTATATACCATCTGGCAATGCATTTGTAATTCATTTCCGCAGTTTGGCTATCTACCGCGGAGGAGTGTATCAGTTTCAACATTTTCTTTAGTTGGGTCCTATCGTGCTGTATTTTGAGTTCCCTTTCCCATTTTTCAATAAATGGTGGTATCCCCCGCTCGTCATTCTCCAATAAGATCCTATATAACTTTGAGATGGTACCTTTGGAGCTCTCCGTTGAGCATAATTTTTCTATCTCTGTTAGCTGTTCACCCGATCTCAGTGGGGATGGGAATTTTTGGACGAACTGACTGAGCTGTTGATACCTCCCAGTTATTGATTTCCATCAAACTTTTTTTTTTTTTTTTGTTTTAATTCCAATAGTGTTATTAAGTGTCCGTCTTTAATTATATCTCTTAATTGTGCCGTGTCTTTCTTTATCCAATTTCCCCCCACTTGTGTTTTCCCTGGTGCAAAGTATTCATTATTTTTCAACGCTATAAGGGGTGAGTTAAATTCCTTCTCCCTTTTTTTTTATAAACTGTGTCCCATATTTTAAGTGCGTTTTTTGTTATCACGTGTGTTTTCATACTTAATTCTCTATATTGAGGGGGTTTTAATATTATTGTTTCTAGCCTCACCTTTGATAGTGCATTCTCCAAACTAACCCACCTTTTTTCTTTGTTGGCCCTGGCCCACTCCACCACCCTCGATATTACGACCGCTTCGTAGTATTTTTTTATGTCCGGTATTTTTTGGTTGTTTCAAGGTCTGTAAGGAGATTCTATGTTTCTTGTAGCTCCATATGTAATTCATGATCAATTTTTTGAGCATATTAAGCAGAGATTTTGGTAAGGCCATGGGAATCATTTGAAATGTGTATACAATTTTAGGCCGGAGGACCATTTTGCAGAAATGTATTCGTCCTATCCATGAGGTCGATTTTTTTACCCTTTTTATTTCGGCCTTTATTTCATCCAAGAGAGGTATATAGTTAATCTCATATATTTTTTTTATTGTGTTTGCTAGACGGATCCCTGGATATTTGAGTTCCCTCACCCATGGGAATTGAAAGGCTGTTCTTAATAATCTTTCCTCTGTCCTATTGATGTTTACATTCAGAATTTCCGTTTTGTTGAGATTTAGTTTGAAGTTTGAAATTTCCCCATATTGCTTACATAAGTTCAGCAACCTGGGGATTGATGTTTTAGGATCCATCAAGTAGACGAGAACGTCATCTGCGAATGCTGATAACTTATGTTCCTCCTCCTTCTATTTTGACTCCTTCAATGTCCGGATTTTTACGGACCCTAGCCAAAAGAGGTTCGATAGACAATACAAACAGAAGAGGGGATAGGGGGCATCCCTGCCTTGTTCTGTTCTTCATCATGAAGGATTCTGAGAGGCTGCCATTTATTTTTATCTTGGCCGTTGGGGACCGGTATCATGAGTCCCCAGTCTACCCTGTCGAATGCTTTTTCGGCATCTATCGACAGGAATAGACCTGGGGACCCATTTTCTTTTATTTTTTGGAGGATCAGCAGAGCTCTGACTCAGTTGTCTCTTCCCTCTCTTGCTTGGATGAAACTTGTCTGATCTGGGTGGATCAGTTTTCCCATCTCCTGTTTAACTCTTTCTGCGAGTACTTTTGCAAATAATTTTATATCTGCGTTTAGCAGAGAGATTGGTCTGTAGCCAGAACAGCTTTTAATATCTTTACCTTCCTTGGGGATAACTGTAATAGTTGCCTCTAAGGCTTCTCTGCTTAGACTATAGTCTTTTCCTAGGCCATTAAAATATTTGCAAAGCACTGGGAGAAGGATCTCCTTGCATTTTTTATAGTACAAAGCTGTGAAGCCGTCTGGCCCTGGGCTTTTGCCCGACGCCCTACCTGTCAGAGCTGTTTGGATTTCTTTTTCTTTAATTGTCCGATCCATCAACATGTTTTGATTTATTCTTGTCAATCCGGCTTCTTTTAGGAATTCTGAGATCTTATCTTTTTTCTCCTCCTCTGATCGAATTGTCTGTTCAACTGCATAAAGCTTTTCATAGTATGTTCTAAAAGTTTCAGCAATGTCTTTTGTTGTGTGCACCTCCCCTTTCTCATTTTTGATCTTCTCAATATAATTCCTTGATTTCGTTTTCTGTACCATCCTGGCTAGGTGTTTGTTTGTTTTATTTCCCCATATATATCTTTCCTTAGCGATTAAGGTTGAACTCTCTTCTCGTTTCCTGGTCCATAAGTTCTTTAAGTTCGTTTTGTTTGTTCACCAAGTCATGGTATAGTTCTCGTTTCATTCCTGTTGTTTTATGTTTTTGTTCTAGTTCGAATATCTCCGTTATTAATTCTTCCCTTTTACTTTTTTTTGTTCGCTTTCCTAACACACAGCTAAGTGAACAATGAACACCCAGCATGGCGCCCACTGTTCACTATTTTGAACGCCTATGGCTCTAATCGGGTGCTTCCAAAAAACACCCTGCCGCTGTTATTCAGGTGCCCGACGAAGGGGCCGGCCATCTGAATGGGGGGGCAGCGGCGACCACGGATGGATAGATTCATGCTATGCAATGCATGAATCTATCTATGGTGAGAGAGGTGGCAGGAGAGAGGGGGCGGCGCCCTTTATGGACGCACCGCCACTGGTTGTAACATGACAAGATGTAGAACATTTCAAGGGGCATGAATTTTTCCCCCAAAAAAAACTAAAAACATTTTTTTTTTCACATAATTACCAAACTGAATTTTCAATTTTGCCAACAGCAAACCAATCGGCTTTGCTGATGGCAAAATCAGTTGCGCTGAAATCTCATTTATTCCTAATGATCAGTTCTGACTGTAAACTTGAGAGGTCAAGTTGTTGTTATGGGAGGGGGGGGGGAGTTGCTTATGTAATCCCAGTATTGACAAGTGCTCTTAAAGGATTAGGTCACTGTAAACCTCAGCTCAGTATTACATTTACTCAGCTGTGTAAATCCACAATTATTTTGTGTTTGTCTTTAATACAGTATTTCCTTTGTGTCGGGCTGTAATCAATATTGGTTATTACAGCTTCCAGTGCTCCAGCATTGTGCAGTGTATAAAGTCATTACACATGGCAGCAGGTGTCGGGAATGGTAGTAGTCATTATAACATGGGAATTCCTATCGCACCATTGTAGGAGCTCAGCTCACCCGAAGAGAAACAATTGTATTGGGTAAACTCTTAGGAAAGGTAAGGTTTTTATTTTTTTCTTCTTCCCTTTTTTATTTATTTTTTGTAAGTTTTATACAAGTATATCTAAAGCCAAAGCTGTTTGCTCATTGGCTAGAGTAGGGAATGGTTAAAACCCCTGTTGCGTTTATTTTCATGTGGCACCTTGGCTGGCCACTTTATTGGGTACAACTTGTTAGTACTGGGTTGGACCCTCTTTTTGCCTTCAATCTTCATGGCATAGGTTCAACAAGGTATTGGAATGACATTCCATAGAGATTTTGGTCCATAGTGACACAATGGCATCACGCAGTTGCTGCAGATTTGTTGGCCGCACATCCATGATGCAAATCTCCCCCGTTGGACAGTGGCGGCTGGTGCTCCAAAAATTTTGGGGGGGGCGCAAACAAACGAAAAAAATAAAAACATCAGTTGCAGCCTCACTGTGCCCATCAGTTGCAGCCTCACTGTGCCCATCAGTTGCAGCCTCACTGTGCCCATCAGTTGCAGCCTCACTGTGCCATAAAATTGTTGCCACTGTGCCATGCCATCAAACGCAGCTACTGTGCCCATGCCATTGCCGCCACTGTGCCATGCCATTGCCGCCACTGTGCCATGCCATTGCCGCCACTGTGCCATGCCATTGCCGCCACTGTGCCATGCCATTGCCGCCACTGTGCCATGCCATTGCCGCCACTGTGCCATGCCATTGCCGCCACTGTGCCATGCCATTGCCGCCACTGTGCCATGCCATTGTCGCCACTGTTCCATGCCATTGTCGCCACTGTGCCCCATCAATCGCCGCCAGTTTGCCCCCCCACCCGGCACTTACCTTTCTCGGTCAGCCATCCTCCTCCACGATCCTTCGATGTCTTCTCCTGCCCTTGATGTCGCTTCAGCCAATCAGGTTACAGGTAACCAGATCAGGTGAACCTGATTGGCTGAGATGCGTGTCAGTGTTAACCAGGGAACGCACACCCCGTGCGTCCCCTGGTTAACTATTTGGAAGCCGATTACAGCCCACAGGCTATAATCCTATCAGAGCTGCTGGCTCACTGTGCCCATCAATTGCAGCCTCACTGTGCCCATCAATTGCAGCCTCACTGTGCCCATCAATTGCAGCCTCACTGTGCCCATCAATTGCAGCCTCACTGTGCCCATCAAATGCAGCCACTGTGCCCTCAATTGTCACCACTGTGCCATGCGATCAAACACAGCCACTGTGCCATGCCATCAAACGCAGCCACTGTCGTCACTGTGTCCATTAATTGACGCCACTGTGCCCATTGACGCCGCTGTGCCCTGTAAAATGCCCCTCCCCCACCCGGCACTTACCTTTCTGGGGGTCAGCCATCCTCCTTCCAGCCGCTGGCTCTGATAGGCACTTCCACACAGCCAACCAGCTGCCGTTATTCCGGTGGCCGGCGCAATAACATAGATTCATGCAATGCAATGCAAAAAGTTACATCCTCCGCCTGGGACGATCCTGGAATGGTTTTCTCGGCGGCAGACAAAGGGCAGTGGTGGGCTGCGGAAGCCCCACGGTGGCAGCGGGCAGGACTGGTTTAGAAAGATGACATGACAAAATCAGGGGGTTAATCCAGCCCTGATGCTACGTCTATAGTTTCAGCTACAACATCCCTGACAGCAGACATCGGAGTGATATTCAGCTATCAGGGATGCTGTAGCCGGAACTATAAAAGTAGCATCGGAAAATGCGGCCACCTGCCTGCACACTCCGCAATCAGTGGCTGTACTCACAAGAGTTACACAGCCAACGAAATGATGGTCCCAATCGCAGAGTAGCAGCGCAGCCATTGTTATTAACCAGAGGTGCCGTAATAGAGATTCTGCTGGCAAAAAAAGTCCTGGGGTGTGATAGATGTGCCTGGGCATTAGGGTGTGCCCAGGCACACCCGGCACGCCTATGCTTGGATGTTACAAGTGGGTATTTGAGTTATTGCTTTTCTAACATCTTGAACCAGTCTGACCATTTGTCCTCTGGCTTCAAAAAGGCATTATGGTCCACACAACAGCCGCTCACTGGATATTTTCTCTTTTTCGGACCATTCTCTGTAAACCCGAGAGATGTGTGTGTGTGTGTGTGTGTGTGTGTGTGTGTAATCCCAGTAGATCAGCAGTAAGGATGAGCTCCAGCGTGTTCGCATGGTACACGTGCAGAGTCCGCCAAGAAGTCTGCACCCATCCTTAAAGGTACAGGGTTACACTGAACACACAGCACATTCCATCATCATGAATCACGTCTGACTAGTTTTCCTGGCACCAAGAGAAAACGGGTGACAGGGGAGGGATCCCTATCTGATTAACAGCCTCGACCCTTCCCTCCAATCGGCTCTCCTCACTAAGCTTTGCATAGTGTGATTTCAGGTCTCCACTCCCATTTTTCTGAATGCTCAGACAAGATTTATAAATTCTGGACTTTGAATGGAGATAAACGGGTACAACTTTATGTAGAAGGCTTTGTTTCCTTTCTGTGTATTGCCTGAGGCCAGTCACTTCACTGTATATGGAAGGGTTTACAACCACTTTAAATCCAGCATGAATCTGTATAACAAGTGTGACAGACCAAACTAGGACAGAGGTTTTTGGAGGGGGGTAACCTCTTGCCTACTGACTATGGGCCCTGGCTTTTAAGGGAACGCTACTCTTTGGGAGGTGTGTGCCTGGGGGACCCTTGGAGTGGTCTTGTTTTTTAATTCAAGTTCATGTCTCCCCAAAACACACAGGCTCTGGAAATCCAGGCCTGGGATCCATGTTTAGGGCTTAGATGCCCCATTACCAACAATGACTAATTCACACTGTTGGACTCATTGCAGATGTTATATCATCAGCTCAAGCCACCTGTCTGGGGTCTCCTGCTATAATGTGTTTATTGTAAGTAGGTTTCTCCAATGGTGTGCCTCCCAAGTGCCTTTCACCCATTGTTAACTGTGCTAATTACCTCACCTATTCTTTCTGTCTGTCTGCTAGAAACTGTTGTGGGATGTTGTTTATACTTATGATGTGTAATGTACTTTATTATGGCCGGGCAGTCTCACCTGGAGTGTGATATCTGATTAATCACAACGGGTGGCTAGTTGTTTAATTAACTTAATATTTATAGTATATGTTGGTGGTGGTTTAGCTATGGTAATTAACGCGGAGGTTCACCCAAAAATCAACTTTCTGTCACTAGATCCAGCATACTGCTGACATCTGCAGTATGCTGGATTTTTCTTTTTGTACTTATCGTTTTAGCGGTCTTTCTTCTCCGGCTACGAGCGGGGAATCCTTCGGGGAGTAGGCGTTCCTAAATCAAGCGCAGTTGATTGATGGGCTTGGATAGCGCGTCACGCCATCCGGAAAAAGCCAACGTGACTCTTGGCTGCTTACTGCGCCTGCCGTGTAGAGCTGACTACGCAGGCGCCGTAAATTGCCGAGAGTCACGTCGGCTATTTTCGGAAGGCGTGACGCGCTATCCAAGCCCGTCAATCAACTGCGCTTGATTTAGGAACGCCTATACCCGGAAGGATATGCCGCTCGGTGCCGGAGAAGAAAGACTGCTAAAATAAGTACAAAACAAAAAATCCAGCATACTGCAGATGTCAGCAGTATGCTGGATCTAGTGACAGAAAGTTGATTTTTGGGTGAACCCCCGCTTTAAAACGGAGTTCCACCTAAAAATTGAACTTCCGCTTAACCCACTCCTTGCCCCCTTGCATGCCACATTTGGCATGTAATTTTTTTAGGGTGGGGGCTTCAGGAGAAGTGGGACTTCCTGTCCCACTTAATCCTTCCGCCGAGGGGCTGGTAAGGCGAATAGCTTAATCGCCTTATTGCAGCCCCTCCCTGTAGGCGAGCGCCTGTCCAATCGGACGGCGCCGCTCGCGCAGTAGGTGCCCGGCCGTGAAGCCGAAAGCTGTCACTGCCGGGTGCCCACACTAGGAATGAAGGGGGGGCGAGGAGCGGAGCCCCGGCCGGCGCATCGCTGGAACTGTGGAGCAGGTAAGTGTCTGTTTATTAAAATCCAGCAGCTACACTTTTTGTAGCTGCTGACTTAATAAACTTAAAAAAAGGCTGGAACACCCCTTTAATATTCCTGTTTACAGTTTGTATTGTTAGGGTAATATGACCAGGAGGGGAATATCCTCCTGTGGGGTATAAAGTATGTGTCTGCGTTTCAATAAACAGTCATTCCTTAGGATTTTACCTCACATTTTGTCTGTGTACGATGTGTGAGGTAAAAAGGGCTGGTGTTAACTCTCGGCCTGCTCGGAAGGGTTTGAAGGGCAGGAGGCACTGCTTGGCGGAAGGAAGCACCTAATCAGGGGTGCCAAGCGGTTCCCTCACAACAAGAAAAATATATATATTTGTTGGACATCAAGGCTGTTCGAATAACAAAACACACCTTTTTCCTGGCAATGACCTAGAATTAACATGAAAGTCTTCCTGAGAACGCTTTGTAGAAATTGAAAGGACTATGTGCAGTAAACACAACGGGGTCTGTTTATATAAAATCTGCACAGCTATTTGTCCTGTGACACTGGGTGCACATTATTTCTGTCTAAATTTACCAGCGTTCTTGCATTTTATTTTAAGGATTTTTTCTCGTAATGTATAAAGCTGTTGTTGGAACATGCTTTCAGAAGAGAAATTACCCTTTCTGGAGCATTGAATGTTCATAGGGCTGTTTCTCTAAAGGCCCGTACACACGATCGGACTTTCGTCCAACAAACTTCAAAATCAGCAAGTTTTCACATTTGTCCGACCGTGTGTACGCTCCATCGGACCAACTTTTTCGGGTTTCGTCGGACATAGTTTGGTCTGCAAACGGACAAACTTTACGACAACAAAAGTCCGATGGTGCCTAGTACGACCATGTGTACAGCAAGCCATCTGACTTTTTTGTCCGAAGTACAAACACGCATGCCCAGAACCAATGTTAAAATCAACCAACAATAGCAGAAGTTAACCAAAGGGTGGCGATAAAGAGCAGAAAAGACACGTGATGTTGGGAAAGTTTTAGAAAAGTTTGCAGAAAAGTTAGAGCGTGTGTATGCTATGGGTGTGACCGCAAAAATCCAAGGGAAAGTTTGTCGGATGTCCGACCGTGTGTACGAGGCTTTAGGTTTGAATGTTCTTAGATCATTTCCTCTTGGGACTAAAGGTTCTTAGAATATGTTGCACCTAGTACTGCTGGGCAGGGCTGCTTTCAGAAATCACGGGGCCCCATACAGCCTACCTACCTGGCAGGGCCCCCCTCAAATATATCAACACAACATTTTCACAAAAAATATAATAAAATCATTCTTGGCGGACACAAAGATAACAGAAGTTGTGTGAATTAGCCCTTTTTTTTATTTTATTTAGTTTTTACATTTTTGAAAAAAAAATTTTTTTTTTTTCTTCTTTAACCACTTAAAGCGGGGGTTCACCCTATCGACGATTTTTTTTTTATTTTACCATAAAATCAGGCATTGTAGCGCGAGCTACAGTATGCCTGTCCCGAATTTTTTACCCCCGTACTCACCTTGTTCTCGTAGATTGAAGATCCCGGGGAATGGGCGTGCCTATGGAGACGGAGGATGATTGACGGCCGGCTCTGGCGCGTCACGCTTCTCCGGAAATAGCCGAAATAGGCTTGGTCTTCATGACGCGTGCGCATAGCCTGTGCGCAGGCGCCGTGAAGAGCCGAGACCTACTCTGGCTGTCTTCGGGGAGAGTGACGTGCCAGGGCCGGCCGTCAATCATCCTCCCTCTCCATAGGCACGCCCATTCCCCGCGGGAGCCGAAAAATACGATCTCCGATTACAAGGTGAGTCCGGGGTTAAAAAAATCGGGACAGGCATACTGTAGCTCGCGCTACAATGCCTGTCTCGATGGTAAAATGTGTCGGGGGGGGGGGTGAACTACCGCTTTAAGGACCGCCTCATGTACATATACGTCAGCAGAATGGCACAGGCAGGCACATCAACGTATATATACGTCCTCTGCTTGACGTGGGTCGGGGGTCCGATCGGGACCCCCCCCCGGTACATGCGGCGGTCCCCGTGGCTTCAGGAGCGATCCGGGACCACGGCGCGGCTATTCGTTTATAGCCGCTCCGTCGCGATCGCTCCCCGGAGCTGAAGAACGGGGAGAGCCGTGTGTAAACACGGCTTCCCCGTGCTTCACTGTGTCGGCGCATCGATCGCGTCATTCCCTTTATAGGGAAGACACGATCGATGACGTCATTCCTACAGCCACACCCCCCTACACTAGTAAACACATACACAGTGATCCCTAAATGTTACAGCGCCCCCTGTGTTTAACTCCCAAACTGCAACTGTCATTTTCACAATAAAGAATGCAATTTAAATGCATTTTTTGCTGTGAAAATGACAATTGTCCCAAAAATGTGTCAAAATTGTCCGAAGTGTCCGCCATAATGTCGCAGTCACGAAAAAAATCGCTGATCGCCGCCATTAGTAGTAAAAAAATTAAAATAAATAAAAATGCAAAAAAACTATCCCCTATTTTGTAAACACTATAAATTTTGCGCAAACCAACCGATAAACGATTATTGCGATTTTTTTTTACCAAAAATAGGTAGAAGAATACGTATCGGCCTAAACTGAGGAAAAAAAAAATGTTATATATGTTTTTGGGGGATATTTATTATAGCAAAAAGTAAAAAATATTGAATTTTTTTCAAAATTGTCGCTCTATTTTTGTTTATAGCGCAAAAAATAAAAACCGCAGAGGTGATCAAATACCATCAAAAGAAAGCTCTATTTGTGGGGAAAAAAAGACGCCAATTTTGTTTGGGAGCCACGTCGCACGACCGCGCAATTGTCTGTTAAAGCGACGCAGTCCCGAACTGTAAAAACCCCTTGGGTCTTTAGGCAGCATTTTGGTCCGGGGCTTAAGTGGTTAAACCAATGTTTTGCATTTTTTTTTTTTTTCAATTTGTATTTACAATAATTGTATTACATTTTGCAAGGGATTAAAACAATACTGGGTTACAATTTTTTTTTTTTTTTTACGGGACAGGGATGCCGTCAACTGTGTCCCTCCCTGCAGAAGCTGAAAGTCGGCGGGAGGGAGAGAAACCGGTTTACAGCTGCTGCAGAGAGTCACATAGGGCATCCTGTAATAGCCCCCTATGAGCCCGGGCCCTCTACGAGAGGACTGGTGGTCCCCCCTTATCAGCAGCCCTGCTGCTGGGCCCCATGCTTGCTGGGTGTTAAGCCCTGGTGCATGTCACTTTGGTGTTTTAGGGGTGGGCGGATGGCACAGGCACACTGTCCAGCCCTGCTGCTGGGAGCCTGCAAAAGTTTGAGGGGCTAAAAGTAGAGCTGCACGATTTTGGCTAAAATGAGAATCACGATTTTTTTTTTGCTTAGAATAAAGATTACGATTTTCTCGGTGTAACAACATCTTTCACATTATACAAAACAAAATTGGGCTAACTTTAATGTTTAGATTTTATTTTTTTTCAATTCATTAAAGTGTATTTGTGGTCTTTCAAACACAATTTTTTCTTATAAAAAATACAGTGTAACATAAAATATTGCAGCAACCACCATTTTATTCTCTAGGGTTTCTGCTAAAAAAATTATCATGTTTGGGTGTTCCACGTAATTTTCTAGCAGAAAATAATGATTTTTTTTACTTGTAAGCCACAAATGTCAGAAAACGTTTGGTTTTTAAATGGTTAAATCTCCCTCATTTACGCTGGAGTTCTTTCCTTTGATGAACGAAAAGATGCTTTGTTTCTACTTTTTTGTGTGTTGTGATAAAACTTGGCAGGCTGACTGGATTTTTTTTCAGCTGTGAGAACTCTGCACTTGTTAGAATTGTAACATGCTGTTTTGAAGATTGGGAAGGGGAAAAGATTGCAATTTCGATTCTTAACGATTAATCATGCAGCTCTAGCTGAAAGCTTCTGTGGCTGCACAGGGTTGTACAATGCACAGGGTGCTACTAACATTTAGGGCAGTATCGGTGGCGGCTGGTGCTCAAATTTTTTTTTTTTTTTTTAGGGGGGGCAAAAAAAAACAAAAAAACAATTGCAGCCACACTGTGCCCATCAAATGCAGCCACACTGTGCCCATCAAATGCAGCCACACTGTGCCCATCAAATGCAGCCACACTGTGCCCATCAAATGCAGCCACACTGTGCCCATCAAATGCAGCCACTGTGCCCATCAAATGCAGCCAATGTGCCCATCAATTTTAACCACTGTGCCATGCCATCAATTGTCGCCACTGTGCCATGCCATCAATTGTCGCCACTGTGCCCACATCAATTGTCGCCACTGTGCCCACATCAATTGTCGCCACTGTGCCATGCCATCAATTGTCGCCACTGTGCCCACATCAATTGTTGCCACTGTGCCCACATCAATTGTTGCCACTGTGCCCACATCAATTGTTGCCACTGTGCCCTGTAATGCTTCCCCCTTGCCCCCCCCCCCCCCCACCCAGCACTTAGCTTTCTGGGGTCAGCCATCCTCCTTCCACGGTCCCTCAATGTCCTCAATGGTAACCAGAACCGGTGGATCTGATTGGCTAAGACGCCTGTCAGTCTTATCCAAGGAACGCACCCCCCGTGCGTCCCCTGGATAACTAGTTGGAAGCCGTTGGAAGCCGATTACAGCCTATCGGAGCCGATGGCTCTGATAGGCCCTGCCAAAGCCAACCGGCTGCCATTATTCAGATGGCCGGCACTCGCCAGGGGGGGGCGGCAGCAACAATACCCAGATTCATGCAATGCATGAATCTATGTATTGTATTCAGTGGAGGTGCGGGAGCCAGAGGAGGCGGCGCTCCGGTGCCCTCTATGGACGCACCGCCACTGGGTAGTATGTGCCCAGGGACAAACTCCCGGAATGCAGACTGCTTGCATTCTGGACATTTGTCTATGGGCGTGTAGCGCTATTCCACAGGAGCCGCTGGTTACTGGTTCCCCTTATTCCTTCACAGCCAGGCAGCATGAATTCCAACTTGCATCCAAACACAAAAAATCAATCCATGGGCTTGTTTTTGTTGTTTTATTGGGGGAAACAACTTGGATAGAGTATAGGGATTATAGGATGCCCAACGTGACTTGAACAGATGAGGACAAACTTCCTTCTCTGATGAGGATGCTGGACTGTACTCCCTCTGGAATAATTGCAGTCTCTATGGATCAGTGGCAAAGTTCTTTACAAACTAAGAGCTCTCAGTCTCCTTTAGTGAAATGGCACAAAATATGCACCGACGTTGCACTAATGGCACTGACAGGGAAGGGGTTAACTTCAGGGGCGATCAAGGGGGTTAAATCTCCTGTCAGAACGGAGATCTGCCTTGTTTACTATGGCAGATCCCCATTCTGTCACTGTGGGAAATGATGGCGGGCGGCCTGCGGACATCGAGTTTGCCGGACCCGCTGATTGGCTCCCCCGCTGGCCAATGGGCCCACAGATTGCTGTGGATGAACCAACATACACCTACAGCGATTTGCCAAGCCAACCTGCCACAATATAACTGCGGCGGCTGGTCGGCAAGCTGTTACTGGGGCCAAATGGTTTTTACATTTTATCTTGTCAGTAATGTATGGACACCAGTGGATCATATCCCCCTGACCTTTCTTGCATGATGTGTCGGAAGTTGCTCATTTTGTTTTTTCCCACCATTCTGCAATGTCAAAAAACAAACCAATTGATGCTGGTGCTTAACAATTTGAGAGTTTCACTGTTTGTTGCATAAGATATTCTCTGTTAAAGCGGAGGTTCACCCATGGAGAACACATTTTCCCCTTAGATCAGACCTGGGCAAACTACGGCCCGCGGGCCGTATACGGCCCGGCGGACCTTTTAATCCGGCCCCCGGGCAGTGTTGCCATTTGCCAACCGTCCGTAGAATTACGGACAGTACGTAAATAAAAGGCACTTTTTCCCTGTTCGTAAAAGTCCGTAATAAGGGAAATGTGCCCGTAAAAAGATCCGAATGTGAGCCGCAGCGCAGGCAGCATCTAGTCCTCCTACATTATGCATAGCCTCGCCCTCTCTGACCGCCCAGCCCACCACCACCCGCCGCGCAGCCAATTATCAAAGCGCATTTTCGCGCTAACAACACTGCTGCCAGCCTATTCAAAAGAGCAGCGCGGGGAAACTGAGGAACATCGTAGAATGTGTGGACTCTGTGGAGAGCGGCACCGGCGGGATAGCACACAGCAGCAGATGTAGTGGACACACTGCAGACGCACCCCCACTGTGACGGAGTGAACTGAGTGAAGGCAGACGGAGACCGACCAGTGCGCCTGCCTGCCTGCTCTGCCCGCCCGACTGACTGTAGCAGTCGGCCAGCCGCCATGCTGGTGCCCGGACCTGGAGTGGACCCTGGTCTCCACTCTCTTTGTTGGAGTAGGACTCCTCGCGACGCCTGCTGCCTGCCCTCAGTGCCACTGCCCTGGCCTTGTCTGGTGAGTCCTCCTCAGTCCAGCAGCAGAGTGTGAAGTGCTATCCTACCTAGACATCATCAGTATGCTGTGTCCTCCTCCTGTGCCCCTTTCACCTCTCCACAGGTCAGATCTGTGGAGAGGTGAAAGGGGCACAGGAGGAAGACACAGCATACTGATGATGTGAAGAAGTGATATGATAATTTATTTGCAGCCTCTGTGCCATGTCCCCAGCCTCTGTCCCCCTCCTGTGTCATGTCCCCAGCGTCTGTCCCCCTCCTGTGTCATGTCCCCAGCGTCTGTCCCCCTCCTGTGTCATGTCCCCAGCATCTGTCCCCCTCCCGTGTCATGTCCCCAGCGTCTGTCCCCCTCCTGTGCCATGTCCCCAGCGTCTGTCCCCCTCCTGTGCCATGTCCCCAGCGTCTGTCCCCCTCCTGTGTCATGTCCCCAGCGTCTGTCCCTCTCCTGTGTCATGTCCCCAGCGTCTGTCCCCCTCCTGTGTCATGTCCCCAGCCTCTGTCCCCCTCCTGTGTCATGTCCCCAGCCCCTGTCCCCCTCCTGTGTCATGTCCCCAGCCCCTGTCCCCCTCCTGTGTCATGTCCCCAGCCTCTGTCCCGCTCCTGTGTCATGTCCCCAGCCTCTGTCCCCCTCCTGTGTCATGTCCCCAGCCTCTGTCCCCCTCCTGTGTCATGTCCCCAGCCTCTGTCCCCCTCCTGTGTCATGTCCCCAGCCTCTGTCCCCCTCCTGTGTCATGTCCCCAGCCTCTGTCCCCCTCCTGTGTCATGTCCCCAGCCTCTGTCCCCCTCCTGTGTCATGTCCCCAGCCTCTGTCCCCCTCCTGTGCCATGTCCCCAGCCTCTGTCCCCCTCCTGTGCCATGTCTATAACAAGTACTCGTACCAGTTGTCCAACAATGATATTTACTGCTTTTTATAAAGAAATACAATTGATTTTATGCAGTATTGAGTTTAGCCTTTTGGCCCAGCCCTCCAAAATATTTTTAGTTTCTCATGTGGCCCCATCGAAAAAATAATTGCCCACCCCTGCCTTAGATGAATGCTCGTTTTGTCTAGGCCCTAGACAAAACGAGCATCTATCTAAGGGGAAAACTCTAGGGGACTCTAGGGGAATCAGCCAGTTGTTTTAAAATATGATCCGTACTTACCGTTTACGAGATGCATCTTCTCCGCCGCTTCCGGGTATGGGCTGCGGGACTGGGCGTTCCTTCTTGATTGACAGTCTTCCGAGAGGCTTCCGACGGTCGCATCCATCGCGTCACGATTTTCCAAAAGAAGCCGAACGTCGGTGCGCAGGCGCAGTATAGAGCCGCACCGACG
The DNA here is from genome assembly GCF_905171775.1 of Rana temporaria. Classification (NCBI taxonomy): domain Eukaryota; kingdom Metazoa; phylum Chordata; class Amphibia; order Anura; family Ranidae; genus Rana; species Rana temporaria. Next base: position 35,170,633 of record NC_053490.1, read on the forward strand.
TTCGGCTTCGTTCGGCTACTAGTGACCCGATGGATGCGACCGTCGGAAGCCTCTCGGAAGACTGTCAATCAAGAAGGAACGCCCGCTCCCGAAGACCCATACCCCGGAAGTGGCGGAGAAGATGCATCTCGAAAACGGGTAAGTACTGCTCATATTTTAAAACAAATAGCCGATTCCCCTAGACAAAACGAGCATCCAGCTATGGGGAAAAGAGGGGAAAAAAACACAAATGGGTGAACTCCCGCTTTAAATGCTGGCAGGAAAAATGACCAGTTTGGTTATGTCTTCACTTATTGGTCACTTAAAAGTGGTATTTCAGGTTTTGGTGGGTGCTGAAGAGTTCACGCATATCAACAAAACAAAAATGTAACATATTGCAGCATTCAAATTCTTATGCCACGTACATACGGACGTTTTTCGGCATGAAAAAAAATGTCATTTTTCAGCATGTCCAAAAAACTAAGTTTTTCCAACTTTATCATTAAAAACGATGTTGCCCACACACCATTTTTTTGGAAAAATTAAGAACAAAGCGTGGTGACATACACCACGTACGACAGCACTCTGAAGGGGAAGTTCTATTCGCTTTTAGCTGATTCCGTGTTAGTAAAAGACAATTTCCGCTTTTCTGTCTGTTACAGCGTGATGAATGTGCTTACTCCATTATGAATGGTAGTTTTACCAGAACGAGCGCTCCCGTCTCATAACTTGCTTCTGGGCATGCGCGGGTTTAAAACGTCGTTTTTGCCCACACACGATCATTTTGTACAACACTAAAAACGACATTTAGAAAAACGACATGAAAAAATGCAGCATGTTCGAATTGTTCAGAAGCCGAAAAACGATCACGATCATTTTAAATAACGATTTTGTTTTTCATGCCGAAAAACGACCGTGTGTATGCGGCATTAGATGTGGTGGTTGCATTCATTTTCTTTTTTCAAATTTTCTTCCCTTACTTTTCAACTGAATCCTAAAAAATTACACATTCCCTTTCCCTTCGTATCTACACTTGCTTCTCCACTGTATCTGTGGAGGTAGCCATAGCTGTCGCCCAGGACAGACGTCAAACATGTCTGCCTTTGTTCATCTCTGTTAAAGGGCAGTTCATGGTATGAATAGCTTATAATAGAAAGCTAAGGAAGTTTTACAGCTTCTATGAAGACAAGATGATCTAAGAATCAAAGACCAGAGCACGTTTTGCGATTCGGCACTGCGTCGCTTTTAACTGACAATTGCGCGGTCGTGCAACGTGACTCCCAAACAAAATTGACGTCCTTTTTTTCCCACAAATGGAGCAGGATAGAAATATAAATGGAAGGATAAGCCGCCTATCAATCATCTTCTCATCCTTCATTCGTAGATCCTGTTTCATTTATAGAAACTGTAGTAATGGCTTCTATAAATGGCAGAGCTGGCCAGAAAAGCAGGCATAGTTGGGACCCCTTAATGAATGCCTCTCACAGCCCCTTAGTTCTATAAACCACTGCCGCACTGGAAGATTACAGTGGCAGGGTTGGGGGGCATCAGAGGAGGAATATTTCATCAAAAGGACACACCAGCACAAGGAACACATCTCACTGAATGTAAGTAATGTCTGGCCTGACCCTACGCTACCCACATGCGAAATGCGTGCCAAACCCAGAAGCCGGAAACTTAAATAGACTCTGCTTGACCCAAGATGGCTGCCAAAGTCACATGGGACACCAGCATCCAATCGGGTTCTGCCTCTCTGTGTCCGAGGAGATCATAGAGGAACAAGGTTGCTCTCGACTATTCCTCCCACCTGCAGTGGAGAAGATAGACTGCGCCTGCCGACAGACTGCCTATTCCTTTAACCGGCTCCTGTACATGTACGTCATGTGCTCCGTGATCATGCCCACGGGAACCGCGGACTCGATGTCCGCCGGCGTCCCGCGATTGGGTCACAGAGCTGCAGAACGGGGAGAGGCAAGTGTAAACAAGCCTCTCCCCGTTCTGCCTAGTGACACTGTCACTGATCGACTGCTCCCTCTCATCGGGAGCAGCGATCACCGACGTGTCACTCTAAGCCACGCCCCCTAACAGTTAGAATCGCTCCCTATAACACGGTTAACCCCTTCACTGCCAGTCACATTTATATGGTAATCAGTGCATTTTTATAGCACTGATCGCTGTATAAATAGGAATGGTCCTAAAATGGCATCAAAAGTGTCTGATATGTCCGCCATAATGTCGCAGTGACGATCAAAGTCGATTGATCCCCGCCATTACTAGTAAAAAAAAAAAAAATTATAAAAATGCCATAAAACTATGCCCTATTTTGTAGACGCTATAACCTTTGCACAAACCAATCAATATACGCTTATTGCAATTTTTGTTTTTGTTTTTTTTTACCAAAAATATGTAGAAGAATACATATCGGCCTAAACTTAGGAAAAAAATAAAAAATGTTATAGATTTTTTGGGGGATATTTATTATAGCAAAAAGTAAAAAGATTTTTTTTTTTTCAAAATTGTCGCTCTATTTTTTGTTTATAGTGCAAAAAATGAAAAAAACGCAGAGGTGATCAAATACCACCAAAAGAAAGCTCTATTTGTGGGGGGAAAAAAGGACGTAAATTTTGTTTGGGAGCCACGTCGCACGACCGCGCAATTGTCAGTTAAAGCGACGCAGTGCCGAATCGCAAAAAGTGCTCTGGTCTTTGGCCAGCCAAATGGTCCAGGCTGAAGTGGTTAAACTGTGTTGCACCTTTTCAAGCAGAAAAAGTCAGTAAAAACTTTTTTTGCATTACATTTTTGGTTTTGTGTTTTTAATATTGCTTCAAGTCCGTTTAGAGATACAAGAAGCCGGTGATTATGGTAGCACAACCGATTTTTCTGACCCTTTTGCGTGGACTGACCCTTTTTACAAGGGAGTTCCCCATTAAATGCAGACTGTTGTGTATTAACGGTTTGTTTTGACTAATTTCTACAAAACGCTTTGTACAGTTGTGTACAGCGGGACAGCTTCCCCTCCTTGGGCTCCCAGCCAAACAGCTTGTAAGGCTCAGGAGCTAAACACAACTTTTCAAGCACTTTGTCTGAGCCATGCAGCTTTGTCTCAAACTAAATAATACATTTTACAACTGAATTATTGCCTACAAAGATTACACTGATGGAGACAAAACTGATATTGCTCCTTTTTTTTAATGAAATTTTGAAAAGAGAAATAACCCGTTACAAACAACCAGAATCCAAGCCCTTATTTACTGCAGGGGGCTGCCGTATTTTGGACATCATTTGTGCAGTTTGTGCTGCTTCGGCGCGAAAGCTGCAGAACAGCATGATGATAGTAGTAGTATTTTTATTGTGCCAACAGTTCACGCAGCACTTTACTACATGAAGGGAGACCATACTGTTACAAATCAAGACAAGAGGGTTAGGAGGACCTTGCTCCTGATGGCATTACAATCTGCAAGGGCTTGGCGGGGAGGGAGGGTGGGGGGCAGGGCTCAAGTCCTGCGGGAACGCGTGGGAACGGAGTTCCTGCACTTTTTTCACAGCAGGAACGCAGTTCCCTTTGCAGGACTAGAGCAGCCGAGCCGCCCGAGCCAATTCTTCACTAAGCGGCGATGCCCAGCTCGAGTCACTGTCAGGGGCAGGCGAACCTTAGTAATCCTTTGTTACTGGCTGCTTCCTGTATATGGATTCATCAAGTAGTGTGCAGGTATTCCATCACTTCCTCGATGCCGCAATGTCTCCTGGGAGCTTTTGTCATTGTTCCCAGGAGACATTGCGGAGGTCTGCCGCGAGTTATCGCGGGATTTAGAAAGAACTTGCTCCTGGGAACAATGACAAAAGCTCCCAGGAGACATTGCGGCATCGGGGAAGTGATGGAATACCTGCACACTACCCGATGAATCCACATACAGGAAGTGGCCAGTAACATAAAGGATTATTAAGGTACAGTGGATCGAAAAAAAAAAGAAAAAAAACATGCGGTTTAGTAATTATGCATATGAGCGTATCATATTTTTTTTTTCTTGGTGGAGGAGTGGGTCTTGGGTGGGAGTTCCCACACTTTTTTCCCCAGGACTTGACCCCTGGTGGGGGGGGGGGGTAATTGTTGTGAGGGACAAGTTGATGGAGAAGGTAAAAAAATGTTAGGTAGAGTAGGCTTTCCTAAAGAGTTGCGTTTTTTCGAGGTTCATCTAAAGCAGTGGTTCTCAACCTGGGGGGTCGGGACCCCCTCGGGGGTCGAATGATGATTTGCCAGGGGTCACCAAATCCAGGGCTGTTCCTCAAGGCCGCACCTCTCTCCCAGCCTTTTTGCAGCCACCCAGCAGGACTGTCCCTGGAGCCCATGGCTGCCCACTCAGCCTCTTTGCAGTCGCCCATTCAGTTCACGACATAGCTAGGGGGGCAGAGACTAGAGGTCAGTTGATTGGTGAGTAATGGGAAGTGGGAGGGGCTGGAGGAGACCCTATCTCCTGATTTCGGCATAGGTGTCACTGCTACAAGACACCACAAAGTCGGAGACACAGTGAGTAACAATACCTGTTATTATATTTGCCATTAAAAGTCCCCACTACAGTTCTCAGATCAGCAGGTGACCTTGATCAAGAGCACCTAAGTTGACAGATCAGGACTCAAAACCCCCCCCCCATCATTGCCACGGATCCCAACTCCCTGCCAGCACTGCCACTCATCCCATTACCCCCCCCCCCCCACCAAGGAGTAAGAGAAGGAATAAAAATAGAGAATATGTGGAAAGGAAAGCAAAAGTGGGGGAGGAACAAAGAAAAAAATTGGAAAAAGAACAAGAAAGATGGCTAGAGGGAGGGGGGGGAGAGAAATTAGGATACAGAGATAACAGGGAAAGAAAGGAGAGCAAAGAGAAAGAGTGGTACATCCTAAAATGTACCATAAGAGCTTTAATACTTTACGAGTGGAAGGGACTCAGGGAGCACTAAATGTCTGCGGGTTAGGGGCGCAAATTACTTGTCTTAGGTACTGACCACCCACGCTACGAAAATAATTTTACTGTTATGCCACGTACAGACGAGCATACATGTACGATGAAACCGGTCCGCCGGACCGTTTTCACCGTACATGTATGCCCAGGGATTTCTGTATGGTGGCTGTACTCACCATCATACAGAAATCCGCACGTAAACAATACGCGGGGCGTGTCCGCGCCATCGCCGCGACGATGACGCGGCGACGTGGGCGGCCCTGCCAGTTAAATGCTTCCACGCATGCGTCAAAGTCATTCGACGCATGCAAGGGATGGCGGGCGCTCGGACATGTACGGTAGGTCTGTACAGACGACCGAACATGTCCGAGCGGGCAGGATTCCAGCGGGCTGTTTTAAAACAAGTCCAGAAATATTTGCCCGGCGGGCAAATGTTTGCTGGAATCCTGCACGCTCGGGCCTACACACGACCGAACATGTCTGCTGAAACTGGTCCGCGGACCAGTTTCAGCAGACATGTTCGGTCGTCTGTACGGGGCCTTAGGGGTCCCCACAACTTGGGAAATTTTATCCAGGGGTCACGGCCCTAGAAAGGCTGAGAACCACTGATCTAAAGGTTGACGGAGTGGGAGATAGCCAAACAGATTGAGGTAGGGAGCTCCAAAGGATGGGATAGGCTCTGGAGAAGTCTTTTAGGCAAACATGGGATGAGGTGATGAGGGAGCTAGAGAGCAGGCAGTCTTGGGAGGATCAGACAGGACTGTTTGAGTGACATTTCAAGACTAAATTTGTGGTATTGCTTAGGGCAGAGTTGTGGAAGGCTTTGTATGTTGTTCGTATTGGTGTATGGACCTCCAAATGAAAGCCCAACTCCAGGCAAAAGTTTTTTCCCATGCAGGTTAACTGCTTGTTTTTGTCTAGGGGATTTGAGAGAAGGGATATACTTGCCTAAGCCTCTGATCCTCTCCGCACAAGATGGTTGTAATAGGCGCCTGGCGCCATAAAGCGTTCCACGCTGGAGCGCGGCGACCACGCAATGACATCATCGCCTGGCGCTGCGTGCGTTCCAGCCTGGAACGCGGAAGTGCCGAATGTAATCACCTGCATTCAGCACACATGCTGCTCTAGTATAAACAGAACGGCGTGTATGATACACAATGTTCTATTATTGTCAGCCGTAGCTCGGCCACGCTACTACCCTGCTGTCATTGCTCTCTACGCTACAATTCAACCCCACCAGGAATCTTCATGCCTATATAGCCATTATGCTATCAACCACCTCGTTATCATTGCTGCTGGCACCGTAAGAGGAATTCCTTGCTGACACCCTACACTAGGGAATCCCATGTCTCAAGCCCTGCAAACACTTGTTTTACTTTTAGTACTTTAGAAAGATCTGCTACACATATTGTTGTTAAACATATGCTGTACTTAACGTTGGCTTGTAATTTATCATCTTATTACTTGGGACTGACTGTTGTGCCTTGGCTGTTTGCTGTGGAACATCTTAATGGGGACATATACTTCCAAATAAGCTAAGCTATATATGCCTCTTGTATGCAAATACTAGTTGCTACAAATCTTCATATTTACTACGTGCTTGACATAAGTTCTTACTTGTTGAAGGGCCAATGCCTTAAGTTGCTGAACATGTTCGCTGTAACTTTCTTTGCTAAGGGTTGAAGATAATTCATGCTTACTCCCTTAGTGGCCTAATGCACTGCTTTATATTTAAGTGATATGATGTAGAGAACCCCCAAACTCCTGTTCTCTGATTGGAGTGATGCCTGGGGTCCAATACTGATAATCACTCGCATACAGTTGTGCATTGAAACGTTCTCCTGAATCGTATCTTTTTAACGCTAGGCTTTGGTCGCATGTTGTAATGCGTCCACCCCTAGTAGCTCAACACATTCCTTTTATGTGAGAGAGAGATGATGTAGAGAACCCCCAAACTCCTGTTTGTGTGAAGTGACGCCTGGGGTCCAATACTGAATTCTCACATAGAGAAGTGCATTGAAATCTTTGCTAACCGCAGTTGTGGTTCACTCCCGTTCACCAGAGCTGTTACAATGGTCCCTGTGGCTCCCTCCTCTCCCCCGTGGTCTAGTGGTGGACTGTTCTTGATGTCATCACGCCCATAGACCTACTATGGATGTGAACGTCGGGAATAATCCACCGCTGGATCATGGGGAAACGCCGTTTGCAGGTGGGCGGAGGATTGGGTGAATAAAAGCAATTCCTAGATAAAAACAAGAAGTTGATCCGTGCAGTGTAGGCACAGCTCCATTGCATGGGAAAATGTTTTTTTTGTTGCCCAGAGATGGGCTTTAAGTCCCACTTAGGAACTCTGAAGAAGAGCGTTTGTCCCTCGGAACACATCGGCTTATGTATATCCACTGTATTTTGCTGAAGGATTGATTTATTGATGTATTTGAGGATGGAGATGTGAAGAGGGCCAGTCCATGGGATGTGTGGATGATTGTGTGCCTTTTTATTTTAACACTTTGAGTATTTTATTTTAGAAGATTTTAGAAATAAAAAATGACGACGAAGGTGGACTTTGCACTTTCTTTCTGATAATTTAGTAGCATTTGAAGATTTCCCCAATCTGAAGGGAGCTGTGAGGCTGTAAACCATTTTGACATCACGAGAACTGTATTGGTGAATGATCATTTTTTTTTCCATTTTGTGCTTGACCTTTGGCACGCGAGCCCTGGCATTGTGCTTGTTTCATACCACTTAAAAGCAAATTTGTGAAATCCCTATGCAGAACAAAGCAACAGCTTTTCTTTTTTACTTGAATGCCCCTCTGCCTATACCCCCCCCCTGTCCTTTTTCTCCCCCGTTGTTCTGTTCTGTCTTTGGTAGTGGAGATACCAGTTGTATAGAGGAGCCCATGACTTGCTCCCCATCCTTCAGTAATTGGTCCAACACTGTCACATGGGAGTGGAAATTGAGCGGTAACTAGAGCTTACACAGGGCTTCCTTTCCTTATTCCTGGTGGCTGAGCAGAGCATTGAATGAGTAAAGGAATGCTGAGCGTGCTGGAGGTAGGCATTAAAGAGAGCCGGTTTCTTTGCCTTCCGTGGCACAGAAAGAGAAAAACAGAATTTCCCCTTAGTTACCTATTCTGATGACAAGTGAAACGTTTGATCTTCCTGGGCCAGATTCTCTAAGATCCTGCGGCGGCGTCGCGTAAGCTATTTACACTACGCCGCCCCAACTTACAGGAGCAAGTGCTGTATTCCCCAAACACTTTCTCCATAATTTGCGGCGGCGTAGTGTAATTGGCCCGGCGTATCCCCGCATAATTCCAAAGGGGGGGCTTGTATTTAAATTAAGCGCGCCCCTACCATTACAAATGGAACCAGGCAGGGGTGCCCTCTCTCACCCCTGCTGTTTGCGCTTTCGCTCGAGCCCTTTTTATGTCACGTCCGGCTGAATTCCGGAATTAGGGGAGTTGAGGTGGACAAGACACAATACAAGGTATCGGCATATGCGGACGACATGCTGTTCTCCTTGACAGAACCCTCAGTGTCTCTGCCCAACTTGATGACAGAATTTGAACGGTATGGGGCACTGTCGAACCTTAAAATAAATATGACCAAATCGGAGGCGATGGGGGTAGGGATCCCCCACAACAGCTGACCCGCCTACAGGGTAAGTTCCGCCTAAGGTGGACAGAGACTGCCCTGACTTATCTGGGCACCCGAGTACCGCCTAGACTATCCCAGGTGTTCAAGCTAAACTTTCCACCACTTCTTAAGACTGTACAGACGCTACTCAAGACATGGACGACAGGACTGCATTCATGGTTTGGAAGATGCAGCATACTTAAAATGACGATCCTGCCCAAATTCCTATATCTCCTACAGGCCCTCCCGATATTCATTCCTTTGGACTACTTCAAACAAGTGTATACGACCTTTAAGACGTTCCTCTGGGCGGGAAAACACCCCAGGATACATAGAAAGATTATGTCCCTACCTAAACGTTATGGGGGCATTGCAATGCCTGATGTCCGTACCTACTACCGGGCAGTGCACTTATGTCGGCTGGTCGATTGGTGCCGCCACAGGGACATCAAGCTTTGGCCGAGAATAGAGCAAGCCCAGTGCGAGATACCCCTGCAGCAGGCCCCCTGGTGTCAGGCCACCGTACGTGGGGACATCAGACGTCACCCACTTATTGGAAACACCCTAGCGGTTTGCACAAGACTACTGGCGGGGACACACCTAACCTCTCAGGTCTCGCCGCTATGCCCGGTACTGGGTAACCCGCTTTTTGAGCCGGGGCTGCGGGATGGGAGATTTCGGGCCCTGAGAGAACAGGGCCTCCATCAGGCATCCCACTTTAGTGTAGCGGGGCGGTGTAAGACGAAACGGAACTAGTAGACCCGGGGGGAGATTACCGCTTAGATTTTTTAAGGGCAGAGCAACTCAGTCACTTTCTTGGAACCACGACACCCCCCCCCCCAGCGGCAGATCAGACCCTCACCTCGTTGGAGGAATGGTGCTCGGACTCGGGGGCCCTGCCACACACACTGTCTCTAGCGCATGAACTGTTGATTCTACCGAAGATAGAGGACCGACTTCCGGGCCTGGTCAGTGGGAGAGGGCACTGAATCGCACATTATCGGACAAGATGAAGGAGAAAATTCTCTCCCTCACTCATAAGTCTTCTATATGCACCAAGATACAGGAGACTAACTACAAGATCCTGACCGTATGGTACAGGACCCCGGACCTACTCAATAAAATGTTCCCAGCGACGTCGGACAGATGTTGGCGTTGCTTGGGGGAAAGGGGCACGCTATTGCACGTTTTCTGGACCTGCCCTCGCCTACGGAACTTCTGGGGCGAGGTCAGGCGGATAGCACAGGAATTCACGGATCGTGAGATCCCTGACGACCCAGTGTTCTTCCTCCTGCATGCGACGGCTGCCCCCATGAGGGTGTACAGGAAGTCCGTGGTCCGACACCTGCTGGATGCGGCCAAGGCCTGTATTCCACTCCGGTGGAAATCACAGCACCCCCCGACTATCGCCATGTGGTTGCAGAAAGTAGACAAGATCAATGAACTGGAAGATCTAATTCTAACGAGCCAGGATAGGCAGGAGGCCAAAGTTGTGAGTATTGCCTCATTAAAATTGAATAACAAAATCTATAAACTATGCCAACATCCCTAGTATTTGTAATAGGTATGTCTTTGATCAATGAGCACAAACCAAGGCTGCTTGGGGCCTGATTAATTGACCATAGATCGAGAAAGAAAAGGAGGGAAGGTTGTTTGGGACTTTGAAGGCACTGGTATACAACAATATAAAAAATATATATAAATATTTATTTGGACAGATTATATTAATACAAATTGTACAAAAGATATACAAAATAATTGGGACAAACCCCACTAATCACATTGATCACAGGACCATTGTCTAATTGGTGGAGTTGTAGTCTCGACCGGTTTCGCAGTGTAAAACTGCTTCTTCAGGAGAATGTCTATAGGGTATATAGGTGAGATATGGAAAAATGAACAGGTAAATCGCAAGCAATTATATACAATAGTTTAATAAAGAAATTTCAAACACTCAGTGTTGCGTCTTGTAGGAGAGTCGAGGGACTACTCACCTTAATTTGCCAAAGTGGTCGTAGATCGGCCAGGGCGGTGGCCCCCTAGGGCGCACGTGGGGGATAATAGGAACGGGCTCTAATAGAAAGGGTTAATAGATTATTCCTAGTAATGATTGTAATGAGGGACGGTTGTGCAAGAAGAAAGGGATAGTGGAAAAGTAAGGTTGAGGGAAAACGAAGAAATAATAATAAAAGAAGAAAAGGGAAGAGGGAGTGGGGAAAAAAGGGGGGCGATAGGCAGGAGGCGTTTACGGCTACCTGGCGCGGTTGGAATATCTTTGAATACTCCGATGAGGGTCAGGCCCTTAGAGGTGGAAACGCCTCAATCTGAACTCATTGCAATCGTGGGTTGGAAGCTCCCACACATGGGGACTGGAGGATGGCCCCAAGGTGGGGTGCCCTCCGGGGTTGCAGAGGACACAAGTGTCCATGTTCGTAGTACCCGCATTCATTTTCTCCTACCCCCCCCCCCCATCACTCCCCTTCTACCCCTTCCTGTTCCCTTAGTGCTCCTCTTCTCTCTTTCCCTTTTCTACCTTTCGCAATAATCTACGTCTGTCTCTTAGCTTGGTGTCCTTCTGGCACCTCTTCTTGTATTTTCCAAGGGCTGACAAGCTCTCTATTTCTATCCTCCTTCTCTACTATTGTTCTCTGGATAAAGTTGAAAAAGTAAGGGATATGGGCCTATGAGGCCATGGCAACCGACCTGACCTTCGCACACGTGAGCTTACCAGCTGTCCCGGTGGGACGGCTGAAGGAACATAGAACCCCTGGGGGTGACATCGGGTGCTAGCCGGCAATGTATAGGCCAACCTGTTATTGTGAGTACTTGTACTAAACATATTTCTGTATTGCCTTCCTGATTGTTGATGTAATGCCTTGGTGGTTCTTGTGGACCCATTTCCCTGTTTATAAATAAAGAAATTAAAAAAAAAAAAAATTAAGAGCGCCCCTGTGCCGATCGAACTGCGCATGCGCCGGGCTTAAAATAGCCCAGTGCGCATGCTCCAGTTCTCGACGGAAAACGTCAATGATGTCGACGTGTGCGTCATTGACGTAAAGTCGTATTTAAGAACGACTTAGGAAAACGACGTACCCCGACGGGAAAAGACGACGCGGACCCGACGCTATTACTTAACATGGCATACGGCGGACTGGCGTAAGGTTACCCCTCATATAGCAGGGGTAACCTTACACTTACGCAAACGACGTAAGCGACGGCTACGCGACGCAAATTCGTTCTGGAATCGGCGTATCAGGCTCATTTGCAAAAACAAATGAGACCTGAACGTAAACGCCACCTAGCGTTCGGCGGCGAATTACATTTTTAAGATCCGACAGTGTAAGTCACTTACACCTGTCGGATCTTGGCCGTATCTATGCGAAAATGATTCTAGGAATCACTCGCATAGATACCCAGGCCAAAAAACAGAGATACAACGGTGTTTCCTGAGATACACCGTCGTAACTCTGCTGAGAATCTGGCCCCCTATCACTTTCTATCCCAGTGACACTGATCACCGGGACAAACAAAAATGGTGAATCACCTCGGCGTGGACTAATTCCATGCTCTATCAAAAACAAAAAACTTTAGATGCACATCAGGCCAAATGACAGTCCACTTGACTGCAAATGGAGTAGGGGTAAGATTGAGCTTCCATGGAAATGCAAGGTCCACTTTTTTGCAAACCCTCCACCCCCCAGTATCCAACGACAACATTCGCAGGATCATGGAAAAGGTGAAGATCCCAAATCTCAAAAAAAAATTATGGGATTTGGAACCCTCAGCTTTCCCATCATCCAAAGAGAAGCCCAATGATTGACAATGGGAAAAGGAAAGAAAGGGAATTATAACGGTGCCTTAAATTAATATCAAAATTATAATCGAAGATGCTTTTAAATGTTTTTATTACTTCAATAGAGTAAAAATTAAATGCATATAAAATGACATGATGGAAAAAAGGTGGGGAACAACTGCGCTATGTTATGATACTACCTGTGTTAGGATTGATGAGCAGCAACTAATCTGTGGACAACAGTGTGCAAAATTGGAAAATAAATGGTTGCGCTACACCTAAGAAGATATACTGGGGGAGATTCACATAGAGATACGACGGCGTATCTGCTGATACGCCGTCGTATCTGAGATCCGACGGTCGGATCTATGCGACTGATTCATAAGATCTCCCTTAGATCTCCCTTGGATCCGACAGGTGTAAGTGACTTACACCGTTGGATCTTAGGCTGCAATCTCCCGCCGGCCGCTAGGTGGCGCTTCCATTTGTATACGCGACGAATATGCAAATGAGGAGATCCGCCGATTCAGAAACGAACGCCCGCCCGTCGCTTTTTTTTTACGTCGTTTGCGTTCGGCTTTTTCCGGCGGATAGTTACCCCTGCTATATGCGGCGTATCCTATATTAGGTATGGCCGTTGTTCCCGCGCCGAGTTTTGAAATTTTACGTTGTTTGCGTAAGTCGGTCGTGAATACGGATGGACGTAATTTACGTTTTCGTCTAAACCAATGACGTCCAAGCGACGTCATTTGGAGCAATGCACGCTGGGAAATTTAGCCGGCGGAATTTGAATTCCGCCGGGGGATTTACGATCCGCCGGCGCAAGTTTCGAGGTAAGTGCTTTCTGAATACAGCACTAGCCTCTCAAACTTGCGCCGGTGGATCGTAAATCAGATTACGCAGATCTAAAGATCCGCTAATCTATCTGAATCTACCCCACTGTCATCAAGAAAGCATACCCAAGGTGAAGTAAACACGCTAATATGAATGGTGTATAAAATTACCGTATTTATCGCGGTATAATGCGCTCCCGCGTATACCACGCACCCCTAAAGTGCCCCTGAAATTCCAGTAAAAAAAAAAATGTTATATGATTGCATTACTTACAGTTTTGGTGTCTTCCCAGCGTCCATCGTCCGGTCCGGCGTCCCGTCTCCGGCCTCGATGGTGTCCTCCCGGCTTCTCCAGCGCGCGCCTCACGTCGAGTCCCCGCGCTCAGTTCGAACGCCTCAGCCGACATATACAGAGCGCAGTACACTCGGGTACATTCGGCAAGGCTCGGCGTCGCTCGCACTCACGCTCTGTGACGTTTATGCGTGAGCACGAGCGAAGCCAAGCCTGGCCGAATGTACCCGAGTGTACTGCACTCGGTATATGTCGGCGCAGGATTTCAAACTGAGCGCGGGAAGCGGCTATCGGCGTATATCGCGCACCCACAATTTCCCCCCTATTTTAAGGGGGAAATAGTGCGCGATATACGCCGATAAATACGGTACATATAACACAAACCACTAACAAATGTACAAATGAATGTGTCACCATTGGTGAGTGGCATGCAATACATCAACATATATGCTCAAACTGTAGTGAACAGTAGAACTCATCCATCCATGGATGAGTAAAGTGACATGTGCAAATTAACTAAAAATAAACGCAAAAAGAGAAAATAAGTAGATAAGTCCAAAATATGAATGAGAGAAAAGTCCATAGGATGGTGTGACTAATTAAGACACCCGTGCATATTCCACTCGACCGTGTTCCAGTAATACCAATGTGAATCCGCCACCAATGATCTAATAATCTGTTTACCAGAACAAGCGGTCTCAATAGACCTAATGCAGCATATAGGAATCCAATGGGAAAAAGGTAACCAGTGTGTCCGGATTATGGCAATTATGTGCCGACGTCACCACCCTCTTCGCTGAATCTCACCGTGAACGGGTTTGCCTGTTCGCGTCCGGCCGGAGCTACAGGCTTAAGGCTTGTTTTATATCTACAAAATGTGAGTTTTTTACTTGTACCTTTTTACCAATAAATCACTCTGATTGGATGAGTTCTACTGTTCACTACAGTTTGAGCATATATGTTGATGTATTGCATGCCAATCACCAATGGTGACACATTCATTTGTACATTTGTTAGTGGTTTGTGTTATATGTAATTTTATACACCATTCATATTAGCGTGTTTACTTCATAGGTTAACCCGCACCTTGGATATGCTCTCTTGATGACAGTATATCTTCTTAGGTGTAGCGCAACTATTTATTTTTTATATAAAATTACATAAAATCAACAAAAAGGAGCAAATACTGGCCAAGGTATTGAAGGCCTAATGGAGTTACAGATCAGATAGTCCCTACACGTTTCGCCAAAACATTGACTTCCTTAGCCACTTAAAGTGGGAGTTCACCCATAAAAAATGTTTTACCCTTAGATTGATCCTCATTTTGTCTAGGGGAATCGGCTAGTTGTTTTAAAATCGAAGCTGTACTTACCGTTTTAGAGAGCGATCTTCTCCGCCGCTTCCGGGTATGGTCTTCGGGAGCGGGCGTTCCTATTTTCATTGACAGTCTTCCGACAGGCTTCCGTTGGTCGCATCCATCGCGTCACGAGTAGCCGAAAGAAGCCGAACGTCGGTGCGGCTCTATACTGCGCCTGCGCACCGACGTTCAGCTACTTACGGAAAATCGTGACGCGATGGATGCGACCGTCGGAAGCCTGTCGGAAGCCTGTCGGAAGACTGTCAATCAAAATAGGAACGCCCAGTCCCGAAGACCATACCCAGAAGCGGTGGAACAAGATTGCTCTCTAAAACGGTAAGTACTGCTTCGATTTTAAAACAACTAGCCGATTCCCCTAGACAAAATGAGCCTCAATCTAAGGTTAAAATTTTTTATTTCCGGGTGAACCTCCACTTTAAGGACCGCTGCACGGCGATATACGTCAGCAGAATGGCACGGCTGGGCACATGGGCGTATATATACATCCCCTTTAAGAGCCCAGCCGTGGGTCGTGAGAACGCCGCCGGCGGCATGCTCGCCACCTGGTCCACAGCTCCGTGACTGTGCCCGCGGGACACGATCGTGGCGGGTGTCCCACGATCGGGTCACAGGCGCTGAAGAACAGGGAGAGGTGAGTGTAAACAAACCTTCCCCGTTCTTCTCTGTGGCAATGTCGGTGATCGTCTGTTCCCTGAAATAGGGAACAACGATCACTGACGTCACACGTCCAGCCCCACCCCCCTACAGTTAGAAACACACATGAGGTCACACTTAACCCCTACAGCGCCCCTCAGTGGTTAACCCCTTCACTGCCATTGTCATTTTCACAGTAATCAGTGCATTTTTATAGCGCGTTTTGCTGTGAAAATGACAATGGTCCCAAAAATGTGTCCGATGTGTCCGCCATAATGTCGCAGTCACGAAAAAAATCGCTGATCGATGCCATTAGTAGTAAAAAAAATTATTAATAAAAATGCCATAAAACTATGCCGTTTTTTTGTAAACGCTATAAATTTGGCGCAAACCAATCGATAAACGCTTATTGTGATTTTTTTTTTTTTTGTTACCAAAAATAGGTAGAAGAATATGTATTGGCCTAAACTGAGGAAGAAAAACGTTTTTTTTATATCTTTTTTGGGGATATTTATTATAGCAAAAAGTAAAAAATATTGAATTTTTTTCAAAATTGTTGCTCTATTTTTGTTTATAGCGCAAAAAATAAAAACCGCAGAAAAGAAGCTCTATTTGTGGGAACAAAAGGACGCCAATTTTGTTTGGGAGCCACGTCGCACGACCGTGCAATTGTCAGTTAAATCGACGCAGTGCCGAATTGTAAAAAGGGGCAAGGTCCCTTTACCTGCATATTGGTCCAGGTCTTAAGTGGTTAGGGGAAGTGATCGTGACCAAGGTGATATAAATAGCTCTAGGAAAAATAGAAAAAGTTTACAATGTATTAACAACCATAGTATTGTAGTGTTGACTTTGACATAGTATATTGTGATGAACTGGAAAAGCGACACGGCATATAAAGTCTCTCACCCAATGTGGAATGTCATCACTACAATATTATGGTTGTTAATGCTGGTTGATACGTTGTAAACTTTTTCTAGAGCTATTTATATCACCTTGGTCACGATCACTTCCCCTGAAAAAGCCAATGTTTTGGCGAAACATGTAGGGACTAGCTAATCTGTAACTCCGTTAGGCCTTCAATACCTTGGCCAGTATTTGCACCTTTTTGTTGATTTTATGAACATTTTATATGTATTGTATTTCTACTCTATTGATGTAATAAAACATCATAAATCTATGTGCTTGGTAAGTGTTTTTTACATTTTTCTCCTCCATTGTTCTACTCCATTTTTGCTCTCAGCCAGGGCTGGATCTAGCATGTCTGATGTGGGGTGCAGTAAAAAAAAAATAGGGGGGGGCAAAAGGATGGGAGGTCAAAAAAAAAAAAGTATACAGGGCGTCAGCGGGGCAGAGGAGAGGATAGGGTCAGCAGTTTGTAGGGCATACAGATTCTATTGTTTTTTAGGGAAGAAGACAGGAGGGAGCAGGGCACTGTACAGGGAGTCAGCAGGGAACCAGCTGAGGACAGTGGTAAGCGTGGTTGAGGACAGGGTTTAGTGTTGGTAGGGCAGAGGACAGGCTGAGTCATGGCTGGTGAAGCAGAGGACAGGGGTCAAGGCTGGCATGGCACTTGGCAGAGCTCCTGTCCCAGCACTGTACACTGCTTCTCCTGTGGATGAGCTGTACAGGAGGAGCTGTGTACAGTGCTGGATTGGGAAAGGTGCTTAGCGGCCAGGCAAAAAGTATCCAAGGTGGAAGGGGGTGGTCAGGCGGTTTTGGGGGTGCACAACCGAGATCTGGGGGGGTTAGCACACCCCAGTACTCCCCTAGCTCCGCCATGCTCTCTGCATTTTTTTTGTGGCGAAGGCTGCGAGATAAGTCAACCTTTTTTAAACTGTAAGTCGTTTGAGATTATTTAAAGAGACCCTTCCCCCTTCTAAATTCAGTAATTCAAATTTTGCCACCCCCTTCCTCCACTTCTACCTGGCACTAAAATGAGCAGCTGTTATGAAAATCCCTAGCGGTGCCAGGACAAGGTCATCAAGCGCCCAGGGCAAAGATGCCAAACTGCGCCCCCTTTCCCTTAGGGTTAGGGTCAGGGTGTCCCCCCATCCCTGCAATAAACCATTGCGCCAGGGGCAGCCGACCCTCCTGCCCACCCCTTGTCCCGGCCCTGATCCCTAGCATCTGCTGGTGTTGAGCACTGAGGCCGCGTACACACGGTCCATCCGATGAGAAGGGGCCGAAGGTTAACCGATGAAGCAGACTGATGGTCTGATGTGCCTACACACCATCAGTTCAAAAAACGATCGAGTCCAACGCGGTGATGTAAAACACAACAACGTGCAGAGAAAAATTAAGTTCAATGCTTCCAAGCATGCGTCGACTTGATTCTGAGCATGCGCGAGTTTTGAACCGATGCTTTTGCGTACTAACCATCGGTTTTGACCTATCGGTTAGGCGTCCATCGGTTGAATTTTAAAGCAAGTTCTAAATTTTTGGACCGAAGGATAACTAACCGATGGGGCCCACACACGGTCGGTTTGGACCGATGAAACTGAACTTCAGTCCGTTTTAATCGGTTTTGTCCGATCGTGTGTACAGGGCCTAAGGCTGCATTCACACCTGAGCGTTTTGTCGCCTGAAGCGCGATGCTCAAAAACGCTAAAGGGGGAAAAAATACATTATTCCCTATGGAGATGGTTCACATCTCTACTCGAAAACGCCTGACGCCGAACGCCTGAAGCTCAAACAAGTTCCAAGAAGTACAAAAACGTCGGACGACGCTGTATGCAAACGCGCAAATAAGCATGAATACGCGCGACAAAACGCCGGAAAAAAAACGCAGAAAAAAAACAACCAAACGACCTACGCTCAGGTGTGAATGCAGCCTTAGAGTGGTGACCTCCCTCTGTCGGTCATTGGAGGAGGTCGCATTTCCCCATGCCTGGAAACGTTGGGTTTTGTTGATGGGAGGGGGGGGGGGGCGGACTGGCAAGGTGAATATTGGTGGGTCATGGGGGACTCTCTGCCATCATCTGTTGGCATCTCTTATAACATGCTTTGGATATGCAACAGCTTGTCAGTCATTTTGTTTCGATATTTTCTCCCCCAGGACAGATTTATGCTTTTTGTAAAAGGAAAGTTTGTTGCCCCCATTCAGCAGTATAATCAGTTACTGTTGTTTCTTCATTGGTCACTGTTCTCTACTGTCCTGTGCTCTCGTCTTGTTTTAACTTCTAAGCAGTGGCGGCTGGTGCTCATTTTTTGGAGGGGCGCAA
This sequence comes from Rana temporaria, assembly GCF_905171775.1. Lineage (NCBI taxonomy): Eukaryota > Metazoa > Chordata > Amphibia > Anura > Ranidae > Rana > Rana temporaria. The sequence continues at coordinate 35,189,357 of NC_053490.1, forward strand.
ACGAAAAAAAATTGCAGCCTCACTGTGCCCATCAATTGTCACCACTGTGCCATGCCATCAAACGCAGCCACTGTGCCATTAATTGTCACCACTGTGCCATGCCATTAAACGCAGCCACTGTGCCATTAATTGTCACCACTGTGCCTTGCCATCAAACGCAGCCACTGTGCCATGCCATCAAACGCAGCCACTGTGCCATCAATTGTCACCACTGTGCCATGCCATTAAACGCAGCCACTGTGCCATTAATTGTCACCACTGTGCCTTGCCATCAAACGCAGCCACTGTGCCATTATTCGCACCACTGTGCCATGCCATCAAACGCAGCCACTGTGCCATGCCATCAAACGCAACCACTGTGCCATGCCATCAAACGCAGCCACTGTGCCATGCCATCAAACACAGCCGCTGTGCCCTTTAATTGTCGCCGCTGTGCCCTTTAATTGTCGCCGCTGTGCCCTTTAATTGTCGCCGCTGTGCCCTTTAATTGTCGCCGCTGTGCCCATTGATGTCGCCACTGTGCCCTGTAAAGAGCCCCTTTCCCCCCCCCCCCCCGCCCGGCACTTACCTTTACTGGAGTCAGCCATCCACGTCCCTCGATGTCTTCTACCGCCCTCGATGACTGACAGGCGTCTCAGCCAATCAGGTTACCGGTAGCCAGAACCGGCCAACCTGATTGGCTGAGACGCCTGTCAGTCTTATTCAAGGAGCGCATCCCTAGTGCGTTCCTTGTATAAGGTTCCGGGACCTGAGGGCTGTACTCGGAAAAGCCTATCAGAGCCGTTGGCTCTGATAGGCACTTCCGTACAGCCAACCAGCTGCCGTTATTCAGATGGCCGGACATGAGCGCCGACCATCTGAATAGAACAGCAGCAGCGGCGATAATAACATAGATTCGTGCAATGCATGAATCTATGTTATTAGACTCAGTGGCGGTGAGAGCCAGAGGGGGCGGCGCTCCAGCGCCCTCTATAGACGAACCGCCACTGCTTCTAAGTGAGATTGAAACACTTGCGCAGAATAGGGAAGACATATCGCCACAATAAGGGAACTGATAAAGTACAGATGTGCGTTGTGGATAACCAAGACCTCTACAAATGGTATGCTGTGGGCCAGATGCCAAGTCCTTTTTTCTTTTTGTGTCATCACTGAAATACAAAAACATATACCATTTCAACCAATAAATCCTGTAGAAGCCTCAGATTATCAGAGCTGAGATAATCATCTCTGGTCACGGAGAGACCTATGCCTTCAACCAACATCTTGCCCAGAAAACCCGCTGAAGGACAAAGCTATTGACTTGTGGTAAGCATCCTTAAAGCAGGATTCAGGTTTTAATCGTATTTTCCGAAACCTCCCTCCTTTACTTTCCAGAATCCCTTTATTATAAGATTGTGGTCATTTTCAAGGATCTAGAAGATTGGGGTAGCCAGTAATGGAGGAAAATAAATACAAATTTCAGCTGTATTGTAGTAATCTGCAAAACAATATATTGGTAGACCAGCGTAACGTGGTAATTTGCCTAAAGCTGAACTCCAGGCAAATACAGAAGAAAGACATGAATGTAGTAGCTCTGTAAATATTAATACTTTTTATTAAATGTACTTTATAAATACAAGCAGGGTAAGTACCTGCATATGACTCTGGTATCAGCCTCTTGCATTCCCTGTACAGCAGGGCCCGAGACTAAAAGGAAGAAACAGCACATGGAATCCTTTAGTAGACAAATGCTGATAGGCGGGGAGATCTGAGCTCATCACGTTCACTGTCCAGTCACAGGCTTAGGTGGGTCCAGGATGAAGTAGTGGGTGGAATAATGGTGGTCATCAGATGGAGGACAAGGAATGTAAGAGGAATCCCTGGATTAATGCTGAATATTGCAGCAAAATCTGGTTTTATTTGATCGTCTTTTATTGTGCCTTTTTTAATTTTGATCTTGTGTTTTTTTTTTATTTAACCACTTAAGCCCCGGACCAATATGCTGCTAAATGCCCAAAGGCGTTTTTACAATTCGGCACTGCGTCGATTTAACAGACAATTGCGCGCTCGTGCGACGTGGCTCCGAAACAAAATTGCCGTCATTTTTTTCCCACAAATAGAGCTTTCTTTTAGTGGTATTTGATCACCTCTGCGGTTTTTATTTTTTGCGATATAAACAAAAATAGAGCGACAATTTTATAAAAAATGCAATATTTTTTACTTTTTGCTGTAATAAATATCCCACAAACATATATAATTTTTTTTTTCCTTCAGTTTAGGCCGATACGTATTCTTCTACCTATTTTTGGTAAAAAAAAATCGCAGTAAGCATTTATCGGTTGGTTTGCGCAAAATTTATAGCGTTTACAAAATAGGGGATAGTTTTATTGCATTTTTATTAATTCTTTTTTTTTTACTACTATTGGCGGCGATCAGCGATTTTTTTCGTGACTGCGACATTATGGCGGACACTTCGGACAATTTTGACACATTTTTGGGACCATTGTCATTTTCACAGCAAAAAATGCATTTAAATTGCATTGTTTATTGTGAAAATGACAGTTGCAGTTTGGGAGTTAACCACAGGGGGCGCTGTAGGAGTTAGGGTTCACCTAGTGTGTGTTTACAACTGTAGGGGGGTGTGGCTGTAGGACTGACGTCAGCGATCGAGTCTCCCTATAAAAGGGATCACTCGATCGATGCAGCCGCCACAGAGCCGTTTACATACGGCTCTCCCCGTTCTTCAGCTCCGGGGAGCGATCGCGATGGAGCGGCTATAAACGAATAGCCGCACTGTCGTCGCGGATCGCTCCCCGCGGGAATCTGACCACCGCATGTAGTGGGGGGGGGTCCCGATCGGACCCCCGCCCTGCGGAAAGGCAAGGACGTACCTGTACGCCCATTTGCCTGTACGTGCCATTCTGTGGACGTACATATACATGCGGCGGTCGGAAAGTGGTTAATACACAGTCTAAGCAGATTTTTATCCAGAATGCTGGTGTAGCAAAGTCTTTAGCCTCCTCCAGTCTAATGAGAACCTTCAGGGCCAAAGATGGCTGACAATCTTCTGTATGTGGTGGGTTGGGAGGCATAGTGGGTGTAAGGTGGTTAGTTATTGGGCGCCAGACACTTCTTGGGTGTAAAAGAGGTTTTATTTCTCTTTACAGTTCTTTAGGGAATTGGGGTTAGGGCCAGGACACCCTTAAGCTGTTGCAGTTTCATCAGGCAGACTTCGAGACTTCAATAGGAGGACAGCCGTACAGGGAAAGGCCCCCAGCAAGGCGCCACATCTGCACGTGCAGAATTGCTGTGTTCTATGGTGACAATCTTTAACAGTTCCTAACACAAATTGTAACAGTCCTCCCCAGCTTCACTACAACCTCTTCTTGTAGTTCTTCAGCCCCTTGAGCTCCTGGTTTCTCACTGAACCCTCTGATTCACTGACTCAAGCGTCACCCACGCTTCCCTGCTAGGTGTCTAGCTTGGCACTCCAGATACTTCTCAAACTTCACCCCTGTAACCGGCTCAGTCCCCAGCCACCTAGTGGTAGAAGAGAAAAGTGCAACCAGGCCAAAAATCAATGGATCTCTAGCAATTGACCGGGGTAACTACTCCTGGCAAGTAAATTTGTGAGGAGCTCCCTGACTAAACCCCAGGGCGCTACATCTTTCTCCTGCCTAAGAAACAACATCTCAGAGTTTGCAGAAAATAATTTGAGCTCCCAAGCCTGAGAGCGAATGTCCTGGCAAAAACTGGGATGGGTAAGGAAACAGGGAAATTTCCCTTAACCCAATTTGGAAACTCAGATGACTGTCGAAACTTGGACCAAACGGACCAAGTATGAGAGAACTGGTCTTCTCTTCCCATTTCCCGCGCCAACAGACCACCTAAATCTCTAATAGTCCATTTCAATTGTCCATTCCCCCAGGGAGGGTACTGTCGTTGATTTCCAGTGTTGTGGGATGACTGCTCTAGCTGCAGCGAGGAAGTGTCTAAGCACATCCTCCTTTGCTTTCTTTAAAGATCCTGGAATCATATTTAAGAGAGACACTCTGGGTGATGCGTGGATAGTTGTATCCACTAGTTTTCCATATAGGTCAAAGATATGTTTCCAAAACCTTCTCCCCGGGGGACAGTCCCACCAGATATGGATCATATTTCCAGTTGAATCATGACAACGCCAACAGATATCAGATATATCCTGGTTAAATTGATGGAGGGTAGAGGGTTACCTGTACCATCTACTCACCAATTTATATCCCTTCTCTTAAGTTCTTGTAGCTATTGACATTTTATGAGTCAAAATTAAGCTTTTTTGCCAATCCGATATAGTTAAAGTCTGTTGGAGGTCTTTTTCCCATTTCCGTGTATACGATCTGAATGGGTTGATAACAAAAGAATAGAGTATAATGCAGAGACCGAGTGGGATATTGGCTCCTCTTGCACGAGCAAAGATTCAAATGCAGTTGGTTTAGCATAAATATCTTGTTTTGATGGAATAGATCGTATATAGCATAAAGCTTGATGCCTCTGTAACCACTGCGCAGGATTATAAGAGAGCATTGTAGATGAAGAGGCTACCGTTAATAATGGACCAGACTGAGGGACTTGAGCAATTCTTCTATGTTCCTGTTTGTACCAAGGGCCAAACACAGTTGAGTGTAAGGCTGGTAGAAAATCCGGTGTTGCAAAGAAGGGGGTCATGGGGCTCCGTTGTTTTGATATCCTATAGATGGGTAGCCTCTATAGAAGGGCACAGAGATCTATAGGATTTATGTGACCTTCCAATTGTACCCATAACTTAGATGAGGAGTGGTGAAACCAATCAATAATACGTGTTAATATTGGTGGTGCACCGAAATGGAAATTTCAGAACCGAAACTAAACCGAAATAAAAGAAAATGTCAGGCCGAAACCGAAAATTACTTTTTTTCTTTTTTTTTTAAATAATTGTTTGTTAAAACATACACTCACTGTGCCCCCAATTGCCGCCTCACTGTGCCCCCAATTGCAGCCTCACTGTGCCCCCAATTGCCGCCTCTTGTTTCTTTTTTTTTTTTATTACTTTATCACTTTTTGTATAATTTTCTTATTTTTCTCATTCTTTACTTTTTAATTACTTAATTTAGAAATTGTGATAGCAATTGGAGGTGACAGTTTCTCTTTTTTAACCCTGTCACCTCCCAAAACATGTTGTATGAGTGTGGTGAGGAGACAATGAGCACAGCCTGCTGCCCATTCAGAGAGCATACATCTCCTGTAACAGCAGTAAGAGGATCATTCAGCAGGTCTGTCCTGGTGCCACCACCATCCTTCTAGCAGTGCACAGGGATGGCACTATGACTGTGCACAGTGCTGCTTGTGTATGGGCTGTCTCTCTCTGTTATAAAAAAATGTGGATGGCCGGTTTCATCTTGCTTGTGGGCATGCGAAGCCCACAAGCCTTAACTTCCTGGTTCCAGTGAATGCTGAGCTACCAGCATTCACTGCTCGTTCCCACGCATGCTTAGTATTAACGCCGCAGAGCACCGTAAATTGAGCAGGTTGCCATCACAACGGGTGTCGGAAGTTCCCGCCCCGGTGTGATGGCAAGAAAAAAGAGCGCAGCAGAGGAAAGATAATGAAAATGAAGCAGTCTGTCTGCTGAGATTTCTCGGCGGCGACACCTGGGGATGCTGACACTTGGCTCCCAGGAGACTCTGCGCCGCTGGGGAAAAAGAATAGACACGCCTTCTCCCGTGGGTGGGGGGGGTGACAAGCAGGAAGTGCCTCAATACAGAACTATAATAAGGTAAATGCAGCACAAAAAAAGTTTTTTTTGTTCATTGGCACATCTGTGCAATGCACTGATGGGGCTAAGATTAAGTTAGTAATTTGTGTGGACCTCCGCGATACATACTAGCCCATTATGCTTTTCATTTGCAGGCTTCAGCAGTGGGCTAAAAGATGAAGTAAAACCCATTAGGGTTTACTTTCTCTTTAAGACCAGTCACTGCCGCTCCCTCTCATTGTGCAAGATGACTGGTCTTGTCTCCGTCCCCTCTGTGGTGTTCTGCAGCAGGGCCGCCATCAGGAATTACGGGGCCCCTTACACAGCTTCAGTCATGGGCCCCCTGGAGCAGAGAACCGGGGGGGTGCTGCCGTCTGAAATTGAGAAGCGGGAGGGGGGGCTGCTGCGAATTGAGAAGCGGAGGGTGGCCCTTTACAAATTATTATTTTTTTATAAAAAGAAATTACAAAAAAGGGTTGCCATCCGGGACCTCTGGGCCCTTCAATAAAAAAATAATAAAAAAATTATATAAAATAAATAAACATTTATAAAAAAAAAGGGGGGGGTTGCCATCCAGGGCCCTGGGGACCTCTGGGCCCTTTAATAAAAATTAAAAAAAAACATTTATAAAAAAATAAAAAAAAGGGGTTGGCCACATGGGGCCCTGGAGACCTCATGAGCCCTTTAATATATATATATATATATATATATATATATATATATATATATATATATATATATATATATATATATATATAATTTAAAAAAAAGGGGGGTTGCCATCCGGGGCCCTGGGGACCTCTGGGCCCTTTAATAATAATAATAATAATAATAATAATAATAATAATAATAATAATAAAATATATAAATTAAATAAAAAAATATATAAAAATGTATCTATTTTTTTTATAAAAAAAAAGGGGTGTTTTCATCCCGGGCCCTGGGGATCTCCCTACCCCTAATAAAAAAAATGGCCCTTTAATAAAAAATAAAATAGCACCTGCTAGGACTAAGTGGATCTGGCTTCCACTGGTCACAAGTGCACCAGTTTACCTACTCGCCACGCTGGAACTCATTGGTCAGCATTCAGGCAAATATTTTTGCTTTGGCTTCAAGTTTTTAAACGAAATTGGTAAGCGCAGAGGTACTCTTCCTTGCTATCTGATTTATGACCTAAATTGTTAAATGTAATATGTTGCACTTTACCAATTGTACTAATGACGTATATTTTGTCATACACAGACCACCATATGTAAAAAGAAAAAAACGAATTGCAAGCCCTGATGAAGCACAACAGTGCGAAACTAGTTGGCAGTCTGCATTTATAATTCTTTCTTTCTTAAATTCTTTACAAAATGTTGTGGTCCCAATCATGTAAACTATTTATATGAATATTTTTATGGATTTTTATATGAAAATTAAACTTATTTTGATATTTTTCTAAAAACCATTGTGTTTTGTGCGCTTACCTTAAATACTAAGAACAACACCTCACTTCAAAAATCCCTACATTTGGAGGAGAGTTTCTCTCTTCCTTATAACCCTTTTATCTTTATTTTGATGGGATTGTGAGTCACTGTTGTTCGATCTAGGAAATCATTCACCCACCCCATTTTTCTCTCTATTTAAAAAAAAATATATTTTTTATAAAAAATAAATAAAAAAAGGGGAGTTGCCATCTGGGGCCCTGTGGGGTAGGGTTGCCACCTCATCCCTTTAAAACAGAACACATATTAATTACACAGGTTCTGTGGCTGATTAAGGTGGTAATTAAACTCACTTGGTGCCTTATCTGCATTCAATTTGTCTCAGAACCTGTGTAATTCATATGTGTTCTGTTTTTAAAGGGATGAGGTGGCAACTCTACCTGTGGGCCTCCGGGCCCCTGGGGACCTCCGGACCCCTAATTAAATTTTTTTTTTTTTTTTTTTTTTTTTAAAGGGGGTTGCCATCCGGGCCCCTGCTGGCCGGGGCCCGCTACAACAGGGCCAGTTGTACTGGCTTATCAGCGGCCCTGTTCTGCAGGCAGCCTGTAGTAGGTGCTGCTGCTACGTCACCCCCACAGTTCTTCCTGCACAGGCAATGTGCTGCACAGTGATGGCACTGCTACTTTTGCAAGGGAATATCTGTGTTTGCAAAGGCATTCAATGCACACAAGTGGACTTAAAGGGAGGACAGGTACTACTACAGTAACTCCTAGCGTGCTGTGATTGTGGTGTCCTGAGCCATTGGGAGGCACTGTGGAATAGCATGGCTGCCCAAACATTATCTGCCTATTCAGTATACTGCTCTCCTGGGTGAGTTGGATAAGGCGCCATCACACACCTTGTGAACCCAGCATTAAGTAAGGTGACCAGATTTTTTAAATGAAATCCGGGGACATATTTTTTCTTTACTAGTAATGGCAACAATCAGTGACTCTCTGCCCGTCGCCGCCCGCCTCACAGCCTCTCAAGTCTTACTCTTTGGGCCCCGGCTACTACTGGATGGGGAGCGGAGGAAGATCACTCCGCCAAGGAGATAGGCAGGTGGCTGGCCAGGATTTGAGCCAAGGCAGAAGAACATGCGAGCGAAGCTGAATGGGCATGCGCCCCGAAACTGAAGAAATATTCCCTCCGCTCCGACCAGCACATGATCATCAGAAAGGGGCACAGATAATGGGAAATAATACAACCCCCCTATGCTAGTAGGCACGGCGGAGCGGGGGTGTGTAATTCTAATTTTTTTATTTTAATTCTGCACTGATTGTCTTTGAAATTGCCCCTGCTCCCTATTAAATCCAATATGGGGACAAAACCAGGGACAGACTTGGTCCGAGGACAGTGTCCTCAATCAGGGGACTGTCCCCTGAAACTGGAGATGTCTGGTCACCCTAGCCTTAAAGTGGTTGTAAACCCACTTGTTTTACTTTTACCTACAGGCTTACCTGTAGGTAAGGAGAATATCTCCTAAACCTGCACGGTTTAGGAGATATTCCCCTCGCAATGCGGCGCATGCGCAGCGGGGATCTACGGCGAAAGGACTGGCAGCCGCCGAGTTTTAAATCTCCCGCGCGCGGGAGTGACGTCATCGCCGCTCCAGCCAATCACAGCGCTGGAGTGGCGATACCCGGAAGACACGCCGAGGCAAGATGAAATCTCGCTCGGCGTGGACCAGGTAAGTGCTACACATCTCGTTCCGAGGTAAGTATTTCATAATGTGCTAATATGCGGTGCATATTAGCTCATTATGACTTTTGCCTTACAGGAGAAAAAAAAAAAAATTTCATGCGGGTTTACAACCGCTTTAAGGCCGTCCAATTCACTGACAAAAGAAAAATTCTTATGACCAGGATTACTTCAGTCACCATTAGACAAAACATCTCAATCTTCAAAGAATGTATATGTAATTGACATAGATGGTTCCCGTAACTTTCACATCCACATCTTGTGTGATTTTATACCTCTTTCCTATGAAGAAAGTTACATTTAATGTTCCGCTAATTCGTTTTACATTGTGAAATGTTGCTGGTTCAGTGTGGGGATTGCAAAACTTTCAGTTTCTAGCTGCATGATGTCAGCGTGATCAGGCTAATGTAATGTCACCCATCAGCCATTAATGGTATTTATGTTCATGTCACATTCTGCTTACAGCCATCTGCATTCCTGGTACAGGGGAGCTTCACTGACCTTTTTAGATAAATTACATTTACACAAATTTTCCTGCTTTTATTTTATTGTCACTGTTGTCTGTTTGCTCAATGGTGGGGTCTGCTTGCTGATGCCTGGGTAGATTTAAATACCATATGTCACCAATGAAACCAGGTCTCCTCCATATAGGACACTTATTAGAGGCATTAGTCGGCCAAGTCTTTCAATGACTAGATACCCTTTTATAACGTAAATCTAATAACATACACGACCAGTCCAACAAAAATCACTGGGAGATTTCCATAGGACCTGGTTATTGATTTTTTTAAAGACCTTCAAGCACTTCTAAACCCAAAAAACAAACTTTTTTTTTTTTTTTTTTTTTTTTATGTAGCACTACCCCCGGAGGAGCTGCTGGATTTTTGGGCGGCATATTACCTCATGGCGCCTCTAAATTCCTAGGGGTGAATGATGCGTATTGCATATAGTAGAAGTAAAGGAATGTCCACGACAGGTGCTCTTTGCTGTGTTCTTTATTACCCAGCCGGGTAAAAAACGTAAACTTATGGTGAGGAAAGTAAAGTTGAAGAAGGAAGAATAGCGGATTCAGGTGTAATGATAGGGAACAGTCCTGCTCTCAAGCGTAACACTTCTATGCGCCACTCCTGCCTGAGTGGGTTTACTGTACCTGGACAGGCCTCTCTCACTGACCTGGCAGCCGGAGTATCGCTCGGACAATTGTAGGATAAAGTCTCTGCCACAGGCCCTCCTTGGTGAACTTGAATTTGAGGAAAAGTCTCTGCCACAGACCCTCCTCGGTGAGCCTCAGAAAGATACCTCTGCCACAGGCCCTCCTTGGTGAACTTAAATTTGAGGAAAAGTCTCTGCCACAGACCCTCCTCGGTGAGCCTCAGAAAGATACCTCTGCCACAGGCCCTCTCTGGATTGAATTCTTGGAGATATCCTCCTTAGATGAGTTACGCCTGGATCTCCTTCAACTTGTCGCCCAGGTACCGACTGATAAGTGATCAATCCCTCAGTGTCCGGCTACCTCGATCCCCGGTGGTTTGTCCAGGCTCTTTTGGACTGCCAGCCTCTCAATGGCGCTCCTCAGACTGACTCCCCACCGAACAGCAGTACAGCTTGGGATCCTCAATGGTGGGAACCCAGTCACTCACTGGGTCCCCGTCGCTGTTCAGATGCTCTGGGCCAGCATGGCCCCGGAACGCCGCATTGCATGCATGCCCCGGCCAGGTAGGCAATAACGTCAGGGCGCCGTGACGTGGTAACCCTAAAGGTGGGTGCCACACTGGACGAAGAAGACCCAGAACCAATAGCGCCTGCCCCATAAATACCCCTCCCCAGCATGCACAGCGAGGTCAAACCCTCCTGATTGGCTGCTGGGAAAGAGCACCCAAACCTTGACTCCTCTGCTGCCACCTGCAGCACCGGGGCTGGAAGAACACCCCAGTACAACAGAATGAGCCCACAGCACAGCCAAGCTGAGGCAGAGACCCTGTTTTGCACTTAACAATCTAGATCAGAGCCCAACTACACTCTGATCTTACCCTTAAATGTGACTAGCATCAGTACCATAAAGTACACAGGCACTACATTTATATATTGCAGTTTTAACAATCCTGTGGTGGCTACATTAGTTTTCTTCATTTTTTTTTAAGTCTCCCCCCCCCCCCCCTTTATTTTCACCTGGGGATCAAGTTAGTAACGCTTACTGCCTTAGGGCGTAGACACTATGGCGGGACAATGGAGAGACACCCCTGGACAACAGCACTGTCTGGAGAGGGCAATGTTACATGAATTAGTTAGGAGCTGTGCTCCCTTTTTTTATTTGTTGGTCACCTATGTACCTCATCCATAAATAACATAAACAAATAGAAAAAAACTAGCAGAATTTATTGGTACCATAAAGAGACGGTCAGCTATTGTTATATAGAGGTAAGTATTTATTGCAAAATCTGGTAAAACACCATTTATAAATAACATGAAAAGGGTGCTCTCCTTGGATGATCCAAGTCATACACTCTGACTACATTTGTAGATCTTTTCTATGTGTTTCAAGAGGTTGACACGTTTCTCATCTAACCGCTTCCTCAGGACCTAATTTTCTTGATGGCAAATTAACAAATTGAAATTCAACTCCACCTAACGTTTTTAAGTTGTTACAGCATTGTTTTTTCCTTTTGTGACAAAGATTTTACATAACTAAGTTGGCCATTGTAAGCATCCCTGTGCACAAGGTACTGCGTGTTGTGGTGGGTAGTAAACTACGTTATTTTGTAGAAAAGATACAAACACGACTTATTCAGGCCTGGCGGGTAGACGCACCGGTCTAGGGCCACTTTTGAACCGACAGCGATCTGAAGACTCGAAGATACCGATGGCATCTGCAATGAGAAGTGGAATGCGACCTGACCCGTCCATGCCCAGAAGAGAGTTTTTTTATCTGCACTTTCCCTACTCCTCTGGAACCTTTCCTTATCGCTAAGCACTGTCCCTGCCAGACTGGAATCTGGTCCCTATGCTAGCCACTCGCATAAAGCGATCCAAACCTAGAAGCTAAAATCTTCAATGGACTCTGCCTGACCCAAGATGTCCGCTGGAGTCACATGGAGCACCAGCATCCAATCTGACAGCTGTCTCACTGTGACCACAGAAAGTTGTGTTTTGCGCTTCCACTTTCCAATTCTTGCACAGGCAAGAATAAAGTCAGCGTGGCCCACCTTCCACCACCTGCAACCTCCTGGGACACATCACGCATCCCAGAAGGCTGCAGGACCAGTCTGAGAGCACTGTTGTGATCTCCTGTATGTGCAGTGGGTAATCGGATTTGAGGCATCATTGCCAACTCCCACATCCAAGATGGCAGATCCAAAGCCTGATTAGGCTTTATGCTTCAGCACTCTTGGCCATGTACCAAAGTTCCCATACAATCACTGTACCTCCTCTCGGCTTCCATGCTACTCAGCCCACAGCTTTGGGCCTTCAGACTAAAGCATACAGACATGCATGCTTCTCGCTTGCACTTCTCGGGAGGGTGGGGCCCAGAACCCTAGTCCTGACCAGGGGTGGACTGACAACTCATGGGGCCCCCGGGCAATAGAAGATTATGGGGCCTCTAGGCTTACAGATGGCCACCACGCCAGGAGGCAGTGCAGAGGAAGGGCAGCTAAAATCTCAGGATTTTCACATCAAAATCATGTCGGTTTCAGACATATCAGGGACAGATGTAAAAAAAACACAGATTTTTACATACTGTCCCTGGTTTTATTGAGCCTGGCAACCCTGATGGGGCCCTCGGGCAGTGCCCGAGAGCCCCAATGGTCAGTCCGCCCATGGTCCTGACTGTGCTATAAGCCCAGGACCTACCTGCTCAATCTACCAGCTAGACTCCCGGCTGTTTCCAAAACCCGGTCCCAGGATTGGAGATTCCATCCCACCCATATCGCTATGGAATCTCGGCTCCAGGTCCCCAAGTGGATTTTACAAACTTCGGAGAAAACTGATCAAACAGATTCCTCCACATACGGAGAGCGTAGTTGCAGTGGATGCAATGGGTCAAGGGATATCCAAACATTGGTGCTGAATGTGGGCAAAGGGCCATCAAAACCACAAAACCATCAAATGGGACATATGGAAGACGGCATAGCATAATAATGAATTTTGTTAGTAGAGCCAGTGAATTGGCTTCAAATATCTGAAGACCAAAAAAGTAGCCCGGGAGTATCAGTATTGTCCAATTCACGCAGTGTATGGAGCAAATATCAGCCCACCATCTACTAGTTTCATGACATTCAACCCAAGGAGGAAGAGCAAAGGTATCTGAGTCAAGGAATATTCAGACTCGGAATATCATCCTGATATCCCACCATGCTGCCAATTCCCAATGACATATTTTTTGCCAGCACTAAATTGCAGCAAAATAAAGTCCACCAACTTATTCCTATTTTGTATACAATCCACTCTTGATCAGTCTGGGAATCTCTAGAAGATATCCCTCCATCCGCACCAAATTTCTTAGTAACTTCTGCCAGAGGCTCATGCTATGGTTACATGGTGGGCAAAGTTTTTGTCCACACTGCACCCTTAAAAAGAGCAATATCCTCACCATTTGCCAATGCAACCATTAATGGTGCTATTCATCTCATGAAGTCTCATGTGAACTTTGCTCGCGTCCCAGAGGTGACCTCCTCAAATGTAATTTGGGCTGGCAGACCCCAACTGTATCCCTCTAGGTGTAAACTGCTTAACCTCATAGAGCCAACATGATCAGTTCTTTGCCAAAGCACCTCATGGCTCTTCGAGGCATCACCCCTGGTGCAACATAATCAGTACACTAGGCCTAACCCCCCCCAAGACCCTTCTGCACAAATCATCAGCCAAGAAGCATCCCAGAATGGTCATGTGGCTTTATAAAGAGGACATTTCATTACAGAGCTGGCATCATGAGAATAATGACTCGCCACAACAAGTCGTGTTCCCCTCATATGTCTGTCCTAAAGGAATTACCCTAATATCTCTTCTAAAGTAAGAGGGACCACCATTGACTATAAAATGCCCCCTCAGGTCACTATCTGGAGCCAGCTCTCTCTCCCTTTTATGCATCCAATAAAACTAAATTGCTGCAGGTTTGTTTCAAAAAGAACCAAAACCGCTAATTAATGCTGAAGGCAACATAATCGTAATAAGTGAAAGTGATTTCCAAATGGTCTCAGCCTGCTCTGTAGCACTCTAATCTTCCTTCACATTCTAAAAGGTCTCTCTAATGCTTCAATGGCGTAGCCGAGACCCCGTGTCACATCTCACAATAATACCAGCTGCTCCTAATGCAATCCAATACTGGAATTCTCATCTAAAACCTAAAGATCATCCACCACCGCTGGCTGTATAAACTGATCTGAGCCGAGATCTGGTCAGACAGGAAATGACAATGCGATACAGAATAATCCTCCCTCCCCTTTTTCCTTCATGGGGGCACAGTTCTTTTTCTTCATAGTGACAGTAACAATAATGGGATTAAAAGGGCATGTGTCCTAATATATTTAATTTTACTGTTGTTTTTAAGTGTAGATATGACAGGATAAGCGTGCACATTTTCTATCTTTTTCTTTATTTCTTTACCCACTTGAGTACCAGCCTGTAATACCCTTTCATTACCAGGCCATTTTTTAGTTTTCATTGCTCTCATAGTTTGACCGACAATTACTGTCTTGCAATACTGTACCCAAATAAGTGTTTATTCTTTCTTTCTTTCTTTCTTTCTTTCCTTCCTTTTCTTTTCTTTCTTTCTTTCCTTCCTTTTCTTTTCTTTCTTTCTTTCTTTCCTTCCTTCCTTCCTTTTCTTTTTCTTTCTTTCTTTCTTTCTTTCTTTCTTTCTTTCTTTCTTTCTTTCTTTCTTTCTTTCTTTCTTTCTTTCTTTCTTTCTTTCTTTCCTTCCTTCCTTCCTTCCTTCCTTCCTTCCTTACTTCCTTCCTTACTTCCTTACTTCCTTCCTTACTTACTTCCTTCTTTTCTTTTCTTTTCTTTCTTTTTCTTTTTACTTTATACTTTTCTTTCTCTTTTACTTTTTTCTTTTTCTTTCTTATTTTTTTTTAACCTCTTGACCACTGGGCACTTAAACCCCCTTCCTAACCAGACCAATTTTCAGCTTTCGGTGCTCTCACAATTTGAATGACAATTACTCAGTCATACAACATTGTGCCCATCTGAAATTTTTGTCCTTTTTTTCCCACAAATAGAGCTTTCTGTTGGTGGTATTTGATCACCTCTGGGTTTTTTATGTTTTGCGCTATAAAAGAAAAAACACTGAAAATTCTGTAAAAAAAAATCTTGTTTCTGTCATATTAGCAGGTATGGGGGGGGGTTATTGCAGAGTATGGGGGGGGGGGGTTATTGCAGAGTATGGGGGGGTTATCGCAGAGTATTGCACAGGGAGGGATGGATGGCTGGATCTGTGACTGCATTTGTCACAGATCCAGCCCACAGCAGCTGCTGCTGCTTCCGCTCGCCCCCCTCTCCTCTCACACTGTACTGATCGGCACAGAGAGGAGAGGGAGAAACCGGCGTCATGACATGACGCCGGTTTGTTTACAAGTCATCTCTCCGTCATTTGACGGAGCGATCACGTGGTAAACGGCCGCTATCAGCGGCAATTTACCGCGATCTGTGATTCCGGGAGCGCGCACCAGGGGGCGCGCGAGTGAAGGATTTTGGAAAAACGTCCCAGGGACGTAATCCCAGAATAACTCCACCGCGCTGTAGACGTCTTTTGTCTATGGCGCGGTGGGGAAGTGGTTTAAATGGCTTTCTTTTGGTGGTATTTAACCACTTCCAGACCTGCGCACGACGATGTACGTCCTATTTTTAAAGACGGATATCTCGGTAACGGCAGCAGCTGCTGTCACAACCGAGGTATCCATCTTTAGGGTGCGCGGTCTGGAATCCGATAATGGCGGTCTCCGCGGCGGATTCACCGCGAGATCGCCGTTATCGGTGGCGGGAGAGGGGCCCCCCCCCCTCCCGCCGCTCTCCCGTGCCCTCCGCCGCTTACCGGAGCCGTCGGTAGCGGCGGAGGCGATCGGATGCTGTCGGCTGGTGAGCGGGGACGGGACTGAAGGAAAAATCTCCTTCGCCCGTCCCCATAGCTCGGCTGGGCGGAAGTGACGTCAAAACGTCAGTCCCGCCCAGCCTCTTAAAGAGACAAATTTTTTTTTTGGTCATTTGAAAAAATGACATTTTTTATTTTTTTTCTATTTTTTGCATTTAAGCCCAAATATGAGATCTGAGGTCTTTTTGACCCCAGATCTCATATTTAAGAGGACCTGTCATGCTTTTTTCTATTACAAGGGATGTTTACATTCCTTGTAATAGGAATAAAAGTGATAATTTTTTTTTTTTTTTTTTTTTTTTCAGTGTTAAAAATTCTAAAATAAATAAAAATAAATGCGAAAAGCAAAAAAAAATTTTTTTAAAGCGCCCCGTCCCGACGAGCTCGCGCGTAGAAGCGAACGCATACGCGAGTAGCGCCGACATATGAAAACGGTATTCAAACCACACAAGTGAGGTATCGCCGCGATCGTTAGAGCGAGAGCAATAATTTTAGCCTTAGGCCTACTCTGTAACTCAAAAAATGCAACCTGTAGAATTTTTTAAACGTCGCCTATCAAGATTTTTAAGGGTAAAAGTTTGACGCCATGCCACGAGCGGGCGCAATTTTTAAGCGTGACATGTTGGGCATCATTTTACTCGGCGTAACATTATCTTTCAAAATATATAAAACAATTGGGCCAAATTTATTGTTGTCTTATTTTTTAATTCAAAAAAGTGAATTTTTTCCAAAAAAAGTGCGCTTGTAAGACCGCTGCGCAAATACGGTGTGACAAAAAGTATTGGAATGACCACTATTTTATTCTCTAGGGTGTTAGAAAAAAAAAAATATATAATGTTTGGGGGTTTTAAGTAATTTTCTAGCAGAAAAAAATGTTTTAGTCTTGCAAACACCGAATCTGAAAAACACCTAAGGTCTGGAAGTGGTTAATACCTGCTGTTTTTTTATTTATTTTTTGCTATAAAAAGTTTCCAGTTTCCATTGTTCACCGTTTTAAATAAAAATGCCAGTTTAGCACGAAGACCGCCGAAATTAACCTTTTTTTGGAACCACCCATCTTGAAAAGTTTCCCCCCTTGCATATACTAATGTGCCACAAACAGGAAGTTGATATCACCAACCATTCCCATTTTATAAAGGTGTATCCATATAAATGGCCCACCCTGTAGATACTAGCGATGGGCTCAGGCGTGTTCGGATTTGAGCCCGACAGGAAGCCGACACTGTACACTGCCAATCATAGGCAGCTGCCGGTGGGGTAATGCCTCACTGCCTATGATTGGCGGTGTGCAGTGACGGCTTTCTGGCATGCTCGATCCAAACACACCCGAGCAGCAGTTGGAGCCAATGGTGCCCACGGCTGTCTCAGCCAATGAGGAGGGGAGTCCCAGACTGCCAAACCTCTTGTTCAAAATCGCTGGATCGAGATGGGGCTCGGGTAAGTATTAGAGGGGGCTGATGCACAGACTTTTTTTTTTATCTTAAGGCATTCTAAAAAAAAAAAAAAACTTCTGCCTTTACAACCACTGTAATGTGCTGGTCACATACAATGGCAGGATGGAGATGAAGGGGTTAATACGCAGATGTTAAGGGAGGTGAAAAGTTCAAAGAGGAACAACACCGTATCTGAGCACCACAAACCAAACAGGCTATTTATTTTGTTTTTATTCAACACTCTCCCCATCCATCCATGTCTCCAAATTTTACTTAGATGAGAAATCACTTTGAAAAACATCCCCCTAGCATTTCTGGCTGCGGCCATCTTAAGTAAGGGCAGATTATTCATGTAGCATTTACTTTCTGGAATCCATCTGCCCTTAACTCAGGTACAGTGCAGTGTTTCCATGTACTGAGTAAGGATGAGCTCCGGCGTGTTCGCACACTCCACATGCAGAGCCCGCCAGGAAGTCGGTACTGCGCTGCGCTAATCGCAGGGAGAGAAACCTTTCCCGATCTCTGCAGCCAAGCATCAGGAAATGTCTCACTGCCTGTGATTAGCGCAGCGCAGTGCCGACTTCCTGGCGGGCTCTGCGCGTGGAGTGTGCGAACACGCCGGAGCTCATCCTTGGTACTTGATTCACAATGATTAACAGGTAGATTGGCCACGCAACAGAAAATTCAGGTCTTGTATTCATCTTGGGCCAGATTCACAAAGAGTTACGCCGGCGTATCAGTAGATACGCCGACGTAACTCTGAATCTAAGCCTGTCGTATGTTTAAGTGTATGCTCAAACTGAGATACACTTAAACCTGCCTAAGATACGACGGCCTGCGCCGTCGTAGCTTAGGGTGCAATATTTACGCTGGCCGCTAGGTGGCGCTTCCATTGAGTTTGGCGTAGAATATGCAAATGAGTAGATACGCCGATTCATAAACGTACGCTTGCCCGTCGCAGTAAAGATACGCCGTTTCCGTAAGAGGTATGCCGGCGTAAAGATAAACATGCCCCCTAGGTGGCGTATCCAATGTTAAGTATGGCTGTCGTTCCCGCGTCGCAATGTGAACATTTTACGTCGTTTGCGTAACTCGTCCGTGAATGGGGCTGGATGTCAATTACGTTCACGTCGAAACCAATAACGTCCTTGCGACGTCATTTCGAGCAATGCACACTGGGATATTTTACGGACGGCGCATGCGCAGTTCGTTCGGCGCGGGGACGCGCATCATTTAAATGATACACGCCCCCTACCCGCCGAATTTGAATTCCGCTGGGTGATTTACGCTACGCCGCCGCAACTTTACAGGCAAGTGCTTTGTGAATAAAGCACTTGCCTGAAAAACTTGCGGCGGCGCAACGTAAATTAGATACGTTACGCCAGCAGAAAGATCCGCTGATCTTTCTGAATCTGGCCCAATGTATGCAAACTAAGCCCCTGTTTTTAACGTATACTTATGGTGGCCGAAAAATTGTTTGAAAATCTGTCATTTGGACACTCTGTTTATTTTATATTCCAGTTAATGGGCACAAAAAATGAAAAGTAAACATCCAATTAACACAGCAAAAAGTGTTGCCGCATAAAGTCCACACGTGTTTCCCAGTAGGTGAGTGGAATCACCAAACAGGTGTGAAAAAATGAGGTGAAAGAGTTCATAGGTATACTCCCAATGCATGAGACATTCCACATAGGAATAATTCGATTAGAATCAGTAACAATGGCTTGTCTGAAGCAATCCTCAAAAGGTAAAAAATAGATAAAATAGGTACTCTTACCAGCTCTGGTGGACTTACATACTAATACTAGCAGTGAGTCAGATAGGCATGGTGGTCACACCGGACCCTGGGCTCTGTATGGATCAGTCAGCAGGGATGGTCACTCCAGTGAGGAAGATGGAACCGATCTGGAGCTAAAGCCTTGTTTTTAGAACAGGAACCCAAATGTATGGAGCCAGCAATGGAATGGCCGGGCTCATAGATAAAAAGCAGTATGGGGTACCAGATGTACTACCCCATGTAGTACATCTGGTACCCCATACTGCTTTTAAATTGTATCACATGATTTTTATATAATAAAAAGCCTTCAAAGGTTTTTTTGACCTGCACCATTGGGAGCATTTTTTCTTTTTCTGTTTCCTACCATCCCATCGACTGTATTGTCTTATGAGCCCGGCCATTCCATTGCTGGCTCCATACATTTGGGTTCCTGTTCTAAAAACAAGGCTTTAGCTCCAGATCGGTTCCATCTTCCTCACTGGAGTGACCATCCCTGCTGACTGATCCATACAGAGCCCAGGGTCCGGTGTGACCACCATGCCTATCTGACTCACTGCTAGTATTAGTATGTAAGTCCACCAGAGCTGGTAAGAGTACCTATTTTATCTATTTTTTACCTTTTGAGGATTGCTTCAGACAAGCCATTGTTACTGATTCTAATCGAATTATTCCTATGTGGAATGTCTCATGCATTGGGAGTATACCTATGAACTCTTTCACCTCATTTTTTCACACCTGTTTGGTGATTCCACTCACCTACTGGGAAACACATGTGTGGACTTTATGCGGCAACACTTTTTGCTGTGTTAATTGGATGTTTACTTTTCATTTTTTGTTCACTTTTAATAGATGTGTTATTATATTTGAAGTTCTCACCACAGGGACTGCATTATAGATTGAAGTTCGCATCGAGGACTTTATATTTAATGTCAGGATTCCTGTCCAGACTTTTCACAATTTAGCGCTGCACTTTATATTTTTTAAATTGCCTTATACTTTGTTTGTGTGCTGGCTGCTTATCGTTCATTAATTTTACTTATTACTTACCTTATAGCGCAGTTGTTTTTACATATCCACAGTTAATGGGCACAAATCGAAAATCGGTTGTATTGTTTTTTTGAGCCGAAAACTTTGGCCGAAAGGACAATAAATTGAAAGGTTAATGTGTTTTTCGCCTGAACAGTTTGCACTAGGCATATGTGACAAAACAAACAAAAAACTAATTCATTTATGTTCCTGAAATGATTTATCAATCAAAATTCGTTGATTACATGATGGCAAAATCGTTTGCTCTCACGACCATGTATTTGTTTTTCGAAAAAAACCTGTTCAAGTTATTTTTCGACAGGTGTGTATGGCATTAGACAGTCGGGTGCAGACTGGTTGGTGAGTTGAGCTGGGAATTTCTTTGGTTTTGTTTTGTATGAATTGCCCTTCCATGTGCTCATTGCTGCAAAGGCCAGTTATAGGTGGGGGCAGTGGCCATTTGTACTGTTGGAATCAAAGAAAAAATTACCGCGCTAAAAACACCAGAAATCACTAACAGAGCTGCAACAACAAAGTGTCATACATACACAATACAAGCAAGGAAAAAAGGAGAAGTTGCGCTAATTAAATGTATATAACTAAACGGTAAAATTGATG
Source organism: Rana temporaria (assembly GCF_905171775.1). NCBI lineage: Eukaryota > Metazoa > Chordata > Amphibia > Anura > Ranidae > Rana > Rana temporaria. The sequence continues at coordinate 35,210,214 of NC_053490.1, forward strand.
TGAGATATAATGCATGAAATTGAAGCCAATAAACCCAAAATCAATGGAAAGCTGTAAAAATAAATGAGAAAACTCAGTCCCAGTATATCCGCAATAGATATAGTTCATGATATGGTGAATAAATGATCTGGAGAAGACCATATGCGGTAACCACCACCACAAATTAATAAAAATTGGAGGCTTACCACATGGCAAGCAATAAATGCTTGCGGCTGCAAACCCCAGCCAGGGCCTTTAAACGATCCTCACAGGGGGGGGGGGGGGTGGATGTTGAGACCTCCAACGAATCCACGGTGTTGAAGCGTGTCACAAGAAAAACGCTCAATGGTGAAGTATGACAAGAACCGGCACACACATGAGGTAAAATGTGACTTATGGAACCACCACCACCAACACCCTATAGACAGGAGGCTTACCAGAGCGTGTTAATAAACCAGCATGTGGCTAAAACCCTAGCCAGGGCCTTTGAAAATCCTGGGCTGTAATTGGTATGTCCTAGAATCCTCCGATTGTGTATATTCAGTGGATACATGAAAGGAATAACAGGACCCACATAGTGAAGTATGTTACCAGTATTTCCATTTAATAAATAAAAAGTTGCACTTACAAAATCGTAATGGATAAAAGCAGAAAAAAAGCCAGCCGGCTCAATCAAACGCCCGTCCACTCGGAACGACACGTCTTGCGTCAGCACGCTACCTTCCCGACGCACGTAATTTTATGACGAAACGTGCGTCGGGAAGGTAGCGTGCTGACGCAAGACGTGTCGTTCCAAGTGGACGGGCGTTTGATTGAGCCGGCCGGCTTTTTTCTGCTTTTATCCATTACGATTTTGTAAGTGCAACTTTTTATTTATTAAATGGAAATACTGGTAACGTACTTCACTATGTGGGTCCTGTTATTCCTTTCATGTATCCACTGAATATACACAATCGGAGGATTCTAGGACATACTAATTACAGCCCAGGATTTTCAAAGGCCCTGGCTAGGGTTTTAGCCACATGCTGGTTTATTAACACGCTCTGGTAAGCCTCCTGTCTATAGGGTGTTGGTGGTGGTGGTTCCATAAGTCACATTTTACCACATGTGTGTGCCGGTTCTTGTCATACTTCACCATTGAGTGTTTTTCTTGTGACACGCTTCAACACCGTGGATTCGTTGGAGGTCTCAACATCCATCCCCCCCCCCCCTGTGAGGATCGTTTAAAGGCCCTGGCTGGGGTTTGCAGCCGCAAGCATTTATTGCTTGCCATGTGGTAAGCCTCCAATTTTTATTAATTCGTGGTGGTGGTTACCGCATATGCTCTTCTCCAGATCATTTATTCACCATATCATGAACTATATCTATTGCGGATATACTGGGACTGAGTTTTCTCATTTATTTTTACAGCTTTCCATTGATTTTGGGTTTATTGGCTTCAATTTCATGCATTATATCTCACATCAATTTTACTGTTTAGTTATATACATTTAATTAGCGCAACTTCTCCTTTTTTTCCTGTACTGTTGGAATATTGGTGAGAGGACGGTCTGAACACATTTGCTGCCGTTGTGCTGGGTGTCCAGTGCGCCCCTGTACCTTTTTATGGAGGGGTGGGCTTTTTCCAGGCTCACCTTCCCTCTGCCTATCCATTATAATGCATGTGCTTCTACTATAGAGGGTCTCACAAATGTATAGATTTAAGACTGCAGAGAATGTTGGGGTGCCGTGAAGTGGCTCTACAGCTTGCCCATGTATTTGCAAATGTGTGCAAACAAAAACCCATTTTTTTAACGCAAACTGTTAGGATAATTTGGTTGGTTGCAGGCTGGTTGGTGAGTTGAGCTGGGAGTTTCTTTGGTTTTGTTTTGCTCGTATTCATAAATGGCGTTGGGTAAATAAAGGGCCACTGGTCCACTATTGAAAGATGGAACAGCGAAAAAAAAAATGGTAAAAAAAATGTCAAAGCCACACCGGTCTGCTCTCTTGTATACTATATACCCCAAAATTTGTGTACATATTGTCATAACACCTATATAGTGTGTGTACTGTAAGTACAGTATATGATATGTTTTACATCCCATTTTAAAACCAAATGACTGAGTTCAGGTGTTTCTATTACAGGGTTCATGGTTTATCATACAAACACATCTAGAGTTTGTCTGCACTCTGTAAGTGCAACCAGTAGAATAAAAAATCCCATCCTACTTTACATACCTTATTTATCGGCGTATACCTCGCACTTTTTTGCCCTGAAAATCAGGGCAAAATCGTGGGTGCGCAGTATACGCCGATTCCCACTTTCCCGCGCCGAGTTTGAATACTGCGCTGACATATACCGAGCGCAGTACACTCGTGTATTGTCGGCAGTCTCGGCTCCTCCCGCGCTGACGTCCTGGACGTACAGGACGTCAGCGCGGGTAGCCGAGCATTGCCGACAATACACGAGTGTACTGCGCTCTGTATATGTCGGCGCAGTATTCAAACTCGGCGTGGGAAACGAGCGGGGAGGACGCGAGGTCGCCGCAGAAAAGGATGCCAGACCCGACGAAGAGGACACCCAAAGCTGCAGACGGAAGCCGGACCCGACGAAGAGGACACCCGAAGCCGCAGACGGACGTCGGACCCGACGATGGACGCCGCGCAAGACACCAAAACTGTAAGTACAAAAAAACCTTTTTTTCCACAGGATTTGGGGCAACTTTCGGGGTGCGCGGTATACGCGAGAGCGCGTTATACCGCGATAAATACGGTACTTGTTCTTGGTCACTGAGCAGTGAAGCCATGGGAAAGTTGACCGGTCAGGATATTGCATCTTTAGGGCCCATTCACACACACTGCCCACACTCTAAAAGCTCTGGTTTTGTCAACTTTATTTGAAGTGCCCAAAGTGACACTTCATGTCACCACACAGCAGCGTGGTGCACTGGACTGCTGTGCGGTGACAATGCCGTGCCTACCTGTCCGTAAAATGAAGCATGTTTGCATTTTATTGCACTGCACCTCCGGGCTTCATTGCGGTGCGAATGGGGCCCTTTCTATGTGTCCTAGTGGTGCCTGGTGTTCTTCCAGTGCGAAAAAACACCAGTCACCAAAGATGTTCAGGGTAACCATATCATTTTTATTTACTTGGGGGGGACATCTAAAAGGCAAATATAATCAATATTGAACCGAACAATTTTGTCTCTCTTTTTCAGATTTTGTTTTCTATCTGTTTTGGAGACCACAATTTTAACAGCCCATGGAATCCTCAGTTGATTATCGGTCATTGATCCAGAGGTAAGCTTTCAGTGTTCCATTTCAGCATTTAAATGTTTGTCTCTGCCTTTACACACACATGAACTTTAATGCCATTCCAAGTCTTATTCCGTAGGGTTCAATGCTGAGTTTTGCAGCTACAACTCTTCTGGGAAGGCTGTCCACAAGGTTTAGGAGTGTGTCTATGGGAATGTGTCACCATTCTTCCCGAAGTGCATTTGTGAGGTCAGGCACTGATTTTGGACAAGAAGGCCTGGATCACAGGGTTGAGATCCGGACTCTGTGCAGGCCAGTCAAGTTCCTCCACCCCAAACTCGCTCATACATGTCTTTATGGAACTTATTTGTGCACTGGTCCAAATCTTTTGGTGGAGGGGGGAATATGGTGTGGGTTTTTTTTTCCAGGGGTTGGGCTTGGCCCCAGTGAAGGGAACGCTTAAGGCATCTGCATACGAAGACATTTTGGACAATTTCATGATCCCAACATTGTGGGAACATTTTGGGGATGGCCCCTTCCTGTTCCAACATGACCAGTGCACAAAGCAAGGTCCATAAAGACATGGATGATTGAGTTTGGGGTGGAGGAGCTTGAAGGACCTGCAAAATCCTAGCCTCAACCTGATAGAACACCTTTGGGATGAATTAGAGCGGAGACTGCGAGCCAGGTCTTCTCTTCCACATCAGTGCCTGACCTCACAAATGCACATTCCCATAGACACACTCCTAAACCTTGTGGACAACCTTCCCAGAAGAGTTGAAGTTGTTATAGCTGTAAAGGATGGGCCAACTCAATATTGAACCCTACAGACCAAGACTGGGATGTCATTACATTTCATGGGGCAGATTCACAAAAGAATTACGCCGGCGTATCTATTGATACGCCGCGTAATTTTAAATTTCCCGCGCCGTATCTTTGTTTTGTATCTACAAAACAAGATACGACCGCATCTCGGATCGATCCTACAGGCGTACGTCTTAGTACGCCGTCGGATCGTAGATGCATTTTTTCTGCCGGCCGCTAGGTGGCATTTCTGTCGAATTCCGCGTCGAGTATGCAAATTAGCTAGTTACGGCGATCCACGAACGTACGTCCGGCCGGCGCATTTTTTTACGTCGTTTGCGTTCGGCTTTTTCCGGCGTACAGTTACCCCTGCTATTATGAGGGGTACTCAATGTTAAGTATGGCCGTCGTTCCCGCGCCGAATTTTGAATTTTTTACGCCGTTTGCGAATAGGGATTTGCGTAGAATGACGTCACCGTCGTAAGCATTGGCTTGTTCCGGTTTCGAGCATGCGCACTGGGATACCCCCACAGACGGCGCATGCACCGTTCAAAAAAAACGTTGTTTACGTCGGGTCACAACCTTTCTTACATAAAACACGCCCCCCATCACATCCATTTGAATTCCGCGCCCTTACGCCGCCAAAAATACACTACGCCTCCGTAACTTACGGCGCAAATTCTTTGAGGATTAAAAAAAAATTAAAAAAAGTTGCGGCGTAGTGTATCTTAGATACGCTACGCCCGGCGGATATATGCGCCGTTCTACGTGGATCTGCCCCCATGTGTGTAAGGGCAGGTGTCCCAATACTTTCGACAATACAGTATAGTGTATATGCAATGATATTTTTTTTTTTTTATTTACTATATTCTTTTTCCACAAAATTAGATTTACCCTTCAAGACAATGACTGCTGTGTAAATAGCTTTATAAACATGTATCTAATTCATTATTTCAAGTAGAGATCCAATCAAATTTTTTTTACTGAAGTAATGACTATTTGTCACCAATAATAAATGGTGCAATTCATTATAGTAACACCTCCCATTCCAGTATCGTAAGTTCTCTTCCTGTAACTCTGGGTTTTCATTTAGTTCCATCAGGAAGGAAGTGTTGTACAAATGACCCATTCCTCTTTTCTGACAGTCGGGTACTTGAGATGAATAGCATCTGTATTTGGAGTTTCCTCATCTTTCACGTTGCCGATACGGCGTTCTCCCCGCTCACTGTACTCCAAGCCGCTGATGTAAAAGATCTTGCTGTATTTCTGGAGAACTAGACGCGCTCTGTTTATTTTTGTGCCTTTGATTGTTCTATTGTTACTACAGAAGCCTATTTTTACGTTTTGGGCTATTTGTGGCTTTCTGTAGGGTCCCAGTGACAGTAACTTGATTGATATCAAAAAGTCATGTTCTGTACGTGACTACACATTCTGCATTTTCTAAAAATAATTTTCAGTTATATGTTCATAAGAGAAAAATTGTCAAATGTATTTTGAAATGCAACTGCGTCTTTCTGTTATCCCTGTTGCATGATGCCCAGTGCCATTCAACCCATTTCAGGTGAGTCCAGGGTGTCATGATTCTCCAGTGGCGGCTGGTGGGTTCTCCCTTTGGGGGGCAGCAAACACCCTGTCCCCACCCCCCGCCGGCGGGGCGGCACAGCACTGACAACCCGCAGCACCTGCCGGACCACCTACAGCACTGACCACCCTCGGGTGGTTCGACTGCACTTACAGCTGTGTGGCAGGGCTTTCCTCATCTCCTGCAGTGACAGGGCTGTCCTCCTCTTCTCCACCAGTGTGGGCAGCGGCGGCTCCGGTATCCGCTCCTCGGGCTTCCTGAGACCTGCCTCCTGATTGGCGGGGAGGAACTGTAGTGTGACCATAGCGCAAATATATTTGCTATCATCACACAACAGGGTGGGATCGGGCCGCAGTGCTCTACGCCCCAAGCCCACCCTATTTTGAAGCCATTTGGAGCTCCCTGGACTCACAGAAGAAGGTTGCGATGCCTCGTCATTATGTGGTACTACTCTCTGCAGCAATTCAGGATTTAAAGAGTTAAAGAGTTTGTAAAAGCACAAGGTTTTCACCTTCACGAATTCTATCCATGAAGGTAAAAAAAACCTGTGTGCAGTAGCCACCCTAAGACTTGCATGAGCCCCATTTTGATCCAGTGATGTCCACAAGAGCCTTGCCTCTCCGGGGAATCGCACTCATGATTGACTTTTGGCAGCAGCGGGAGCCATCGGCTACTGTCAATCACAGCCAGTGATCAAATCAGGAGACGGAGGGGGCGGGGTCAAGCAGAGGCTCCTTGTGTGAATAGACACACAGAGCTGCAGGTCGGGAGTATGCCTACTTGGGTGCCCCAAGGTAAACTGCTTTCTGTGGGGGCACCCGGCAGGAGAGGAGGCACTAGGAGCGCCGGTGCAAGACCATTGCACAGAGCAGGTAAGTATGTTGTTTTTTCTATTTTAATTTTATTTTTTAAAACAATGGTTTACCAATCGTTTTTGAGCTGGCCATACACTGGTAGACTTTCAAACAAATGTTTGTATAAATATTCATTCAAACATTCATATAAAACTCTCACTACATTTAATGACCATTCAAAAGTACCGTATTTATCGGCATATAACACGCACTCTTTTTTCCCCTTAAAATCAGGGGGAAATCGTGGGTGCGTGTTATACGCCAATCCCCGGTGTCTGAGGGCAAGAGGAGCGCCGCCGACATAGACCGAGCCAAGTGTACTGTGTACTCGGCTCGGCTTCGCTCGCAGTCACGCCCAGTCCCGCCTCCTAGCCTTTACGTCCTGCCATTGGACCGGTGTTGTGTACATCATAGGAGCCGGGTCAAGGGACAGGGCGGGACTGGGCAGGACTGCGAGACGAACCGAGAGGAGCCGAATACACAATACATCCGGCAGCGCTAAATTTAAAAACACATCATGCTGCAATTTTGGGCAAGGTGCAGATAGACACTTATAAGGCTGCAGAGGGACGCTGTGCAAGGCTGCAGAGGGACGCTGTGCAAGGCTGCAGAGGGACGCTGTGCAAGGCTGCAGAGGGACGCTGTACAAGGCTGCAGATGGACACTGATAAGGCTGCATTGATGGGCATTTGAAATGTAAGGTTTTTTTTTTCCTTAAAGTGGGGGTTCCGCGGGATATCGTTATTTTTTTTTTGCTCTAATCTGCGGCTCTTGCCTGTACTCGCGCACTGACAGGGTGTCCCACACGTTCAGCCATCCGATGCGCTGTATTTCATTAAATTATATATTAGATTTTGCTCCGATGGATGTTTCCATCTTAGCTGTGGGCATATTGAAGCCGACAGGTCTTCTTCCGGGATCGGGCGAATGCTGGCCTCCCAGCATTCACCGCTCGATCCCGCGCATGTGCAGTGTTGACGGCGAGCGTCACCGTCAACACTACATGGTTGCCATAACAACGGCCGGCGTAAGAAGTTCACGCCCCGTTGTGCAGATGAGATGTCGCGCGATTACAGCACAGCGCGTGGACGGAGGAGTTCCTGAATTCGATTGACAGGACGGGGGAGAATGGACGTACACGCCCATTCCCCGCGGGAGATATTGATTGACAGATGGAAACATCGACCTGCAAACGGGTTTTTTGAAAAACGTTTTGGTGAAATGTTACTAAATACTAGAATTACAAGTATTATCTATATATGAGACTTCAGTATTTTTTGGTGTAGAAGTACTTTAGTACAGGAGTACAATCAGGGCCAGACTTACCATTGGGCTTGACTGGGCTCAAGCCCATGGGCCCGCCCAATAGGGGGGCCCCTTACGTTTAGGTTTTTTCAATAATATGCCAGTCATTTAAAGTGGTTGTAATGTAAACCCTCAGACACAACATTGTCTTAAAAAATAGCCCATAACAAAGGCAGCTAAACATTTGCATGACGTCACAGCGCTTGCACACATTAGCCCCTCTAAACCGGCATTTAAAGCTTGCCGGAATGCAGTCTGTGAGAACTCTCCCTCTGTCCGACACAGAGGAGAAGTCTTGCAGTGTTTGGCTCCTTCCACTCTTCCTGATACTCCCCCGTGTGACTAAAGAAGACATCACAAAAGGGGAGTGAAAGAAAACAGCAGCCGCAGACACAGCAATGAATGGTTACGGCGCATGCGCAAGATTTCCGATAGGGACACAGTAAGGGCGGAAGCAAAGTCATAATTTGAATCACATAACGCAGTATGAATGGCGCTTGAGATACCCAGAAATACAGAGAATGAAACCATCCTAAAGAAGGTATTTTCAGGCCTCGTTTTTGGGGGATATATATATATATTGCAGCGAGCTGTTATAACTTAATAATTGAAAAACTGCAAAAATCTGCCGGGGTTTACTTCAGAATCGTGATCTCTATTTTTATCCAGAATTGTGTAGCTCTAAGGCCTCGTACAGACGGGCAAACATGTACGATGAAACCGGTCCGCCGGACCGTTTTCAGCGTACATGTCTGCCCGGAGATTTCTGTATGATGGCTGTACACCCCCATCATATAGAAATCCGCGCGTACTCGATACGTGGCGACGAGGCCGTGCCGTCGCCGCGACGATCGCGGCCCTGGCAGTTCAATGCTTCCACGCATGCGTCAAAGTCATTCGACGCATGCGAGGGATGCGGCCGCTTGGACATGTACGGTAGGTCTGTACAGACAACCGAACATGTCCGACGGACAGGATTCCAGCGGGCATGTTTCTAAACATGTTTAGAAATATTTGCCCGCTCGAAAAAGGCCCGGCGGGCAAATGTATGCTGGAATCCTGTCCGATTGGCTGTACAGACGACCGAACATGTCTGCTGAAACTGGCCAGCGGACCAGTTTCAGCAGACATGTTTGGTCGTCTGTACGGGGCCTAATACATAGCTTGTGTATGTATCATTTTGTTCTATTTGAAGTAATGTATAGAAGGAAGGGCCCGAAAGTGACTCAAGCCCAGGGGCCCCCACCACCCTAAGTCCTGCCCTGAGTACAATACTGTACTACATCCAGAAGGCGTCTACAAAAATCCCAGGAGACAATCTAAACTGTATTATCTGCAGATCTGTTAAAGCTGCCCACCGATAATAGGAGTTTCTTCCTGATCTCTGCTGCTGCTAATGAATGAAATGAATAACATCTGTGTTACATCGGACTATTCATACACTATTATCAGGATTCTGAGATAGCTGCCCAACCTTGAAAGGGGACTCACTTTCCAAATAACAGTGGAGTGCGGGAATAAATCGTACAGAGCATCCGGAAAGTATTCCCAGCGCTTAACTTTTTACACATTTTGTTATGTTGCAGCCTTTTTCCAAAATGTATTAAATTCATTATTTTCTTAAAAATTCTACAAGCATTACCCCATAATGACAAAGTGAAAGAAGTTTCTTGAAATCTTTGCAAATTTTATAAAAAAAAATAAAAAAAAATTCCCATGTACATAAGTATTCACAGCCTTTGCTCAATTCTTTATTGAAGCACCTTTGGCACCAAGTACAGCCTCAAGTCTTTTTGAGTACGATACAACATGCTTGGAACACCTATTTTTGGGCCACTTCTCCCATGCTTCTTTGCAGGACCTTTCAAGCTCCATCAGGTTGGATGGGGAGCGTTGTTGCACAGCCATTTTCAGATCTCTCCATAGATGTTCAATCGGGTTCAGGTCTGAGCTCTGGCTGGGCCACTCAAGGACATTCACAGAGTTGTCCCGTAGAGCCACCTCTTTGTTATCTTGGCTGTGTGCTTAGGGTTATTGCTCTGTTGGAAGATAAACCTCCGTCCCAGTCTGAGGTCCAGAGCGCTCTGGAGCAGGTTTTCATCAAGGATGTCTCTGTACATTCCTGCATTCATCTTTACCTTGATGCCGACTAGTCTCCTAGTTCCTGCCGCTGAAAAACATCCCCACAGCATAATGCTGCCACCACCACCATGCTTCACTGTAGGGATGGTATTTGCCAGGTGATAAGCGGTGCTGTGTTTCCTCAAGACATGACGCTTGTCATTCAGGCCAAAGAGTTCAATCCTTTGTTTCCTCAGACCAGAGAATTTTGTTTCTCATGGTCAGAGTCTTTTTAGGTGCCTTTTGGAAAACTCCAGGTGGGCTGTCATGTGTCTTTTACTGAGGAGTGGCTTCCGTCTGGCCACTTTACCATACAGACCTAATTGATGGAGTGCTGCAGAGATGGTTGTTCTTCTGGAAGGTTCCCCTCTCTCCACAGAGAAATGCTGGACCTCCATCAGAGTGACCATTGGGTTCTTGGTTACCTCCCCAACTAAGGCCTTTCTCCCACGGCCAGGCGGCCCACTTTCGAAAAAGTCCTGGTGGTTCCAAACTACTTCCATTTATGGATGATGGAGGCCACTGTGCTCATTGGGACCTTCATAGCTGCAGAAAAAATTCTGTACCACCCCCCCAGGTCTGTGCCTCCATACAATCCTGTCTCTGAGGTCTACAGACAATTCCTTTTGGACTTCATTGATTGGTTTATGCTTTGGCATGCACTGTTACCTGTGGGACCTTATATAGACAGGTGTGTGCCTTTCCAAATCATGTCCAATCAACTGAATTTACAACAGGTGGACTCCAATCAAGTTGAAGAAACATCTCAAGGATGATTGGTGGAAACAGGATGCACCTGAGCTCAATTTTGAGTGTCATGGCAAAGGCTGTGAATACTTGGATACATGTGATTTTTCTTTTTTTCATTTTATTTTTAATACATTTTCAAAGATTTCAAACAAACGTCTTTCACATTGTCTTTATGGGGTATTGTTTGTAAAGTTTTGAAGAAAAAAATATGAATTTTAATACATTTTGGAATAACGCTGTAACATAACAAAATGTGGAAAAAGTGAAGCCCTAGGAATACTTTCCTGCACTGTAACTGTTTCAAGGTATGCTAATTAGAGGTGACAAAACTTATATTGTACACGTTCATAATTAAAGGAATGATATAGTGTTTTCCATTATGTAGAGAAAAATTGATAGATATACATGTACATGTACACAGCTTGATGTTAAAGGAGAAGTGTGAGGTAAACTATTAACCCCTATACTTTGTCCTGCCAACTGCTGACTCCCAAGCTCTGCCCTGACAACTGCTGAATCCTGTACTCTGCCCTGCAACCTACTGGCCCCCGTACTCTGCCCTGCAAAGTACTGGCCCCCCATACTCTGCCCTGCAACCTACTGGCCCCCCGTACTCTGCCCTGCAACCTACTGGCCCCCCCATACTCTGCCCTGCAACCTACTGGCCCTTCGTACTCTGCCCTGCAACGTACTGTCCCCCCGTACTCTGCTCTGCAACCTACTGTCCCCCCGTTCTCTGCCCTACTGGCCCCCCGTACTCTGCCCTGCAACTTACTGTCCCCCCGTACTCTGCCCTGCAACCTACTGTCCCCCCGTACTCTGCCCAGCAACGTACTGTCCCCCCGTACTCTGCCCTGCAACCTACTGGCCCCCCGTACTCTGCCCTGCAACCTACTGGCCCCCCGTTCTCTGCCCTGCAACCTACTGTCCCCCCGTACTCTGCCCTGCAACCTACTGTCCCCCCGTACTCTGCCCTGCAACCTACTGGCCCCCCGTACTCTGTCCTGCAAACTACTGGCCCCCATACTTTTCTGAATGACAGAGAGATTGTAAGCTCTAACGAGCAGGGCCCTCTGATCCCTCCTGTATTGAATTGTATTGTGACTGTACTGTCTTCCCTGATGTAAAGCGCTGCGCAAACTGTTGGCGCTATATAAATCCTGTATTATAATAATAATAATAATGCCGGGTTTCTCACTGAAGCCATTATTTTTTTATGCCATCCTTACTATTTATTGGGGCTGCACCCCGGTGATCTTTGACCTATCCCTATCCCCAGGTAGATCTCCACCTCTCTAAGGTTTAGAGTGGAGTATTATGAAAAGCTACCTGAGTCGCATAGCTAATGGCATCTATGGGCCGTACACACGACCGAACATGTCTGCTGAAACTGGTCCGCGGACCAGTTTCAGCAGACATGTTCGGTCATGTGTAGGCCCGAGCGGACAGGATTCCAGCATACATTTGCCCGCCGGGCCTTTTTCCAGTGGGCAAATATTTCTGGACTTGTTTTAAAACAGCCCGCTGGAATCGTGTCCGCTCGGACATGTTCGGTCATCTGTACAGACCTACCGTACATGCCTGAGCGCCCGCCATCGCTCGCATGCGTCGAATGACTTTGACGCATGCGTGGAAGCATTGAACTGGCAGGGCCGCCCACGTCGCCGCATCATCGTCGCGACGGCGCGGCCACGCCCCGCGTATTGTTTACGCGCGGATTTCTGTATGATGGTGAGTACAGCCACCATACAGAAATCCCCGGGCAGACATGTACGGTGAAAACGGTCCGGCGGACCGGTTTCATCGTACATGTTTGGTCGTCTGTACACGGCCTTAGAGCTCATTTATAGCACCATCCTTGGGCTGTGTGGCTCAATGCAATCACAAGTGATGCCAGGCAACATGCTATTGTTTCCAGTGCTGCCAGTTCACACCAATACCCTGCTGAAAAAAAGACCGGTCACATTTTGTTGCAAAGCACATTTAGAACATTTTGGCATCTGGCATGTAGAATGGTTACATTCAATAAGAGGCAGCTCAGTTGAACTGGCCTCTCTTTTCCACAAGGATCCGTAGATGGTGCGTGGTAAGCGGCAGTGCTGTTTATCTTGGCAGAGACTGGCAGCTTCAGGAGGTCCAGATATATTGCCTCCAGCTGCTCTGAGTGATGGAGTCTGAAATTAGAGCAGAATTTAAAAGATCCAAAATAAACTGGTTTTAAGAGGGAAATTAAATAGTCAGTCCACCCAGAAGTAATATTTCAGTGATGGGCAGATGTTGTAGAGTTTTTCTTTTTTGGAGCTCCAGTAGTAAAATCTCTGCACTTGTTTGCAGGTTTGCACATTTTCTATGGCCGAAGCTCCTTGTTCCTTTTTTTTTTATTTTTTATTTTTTTATATGTATATATATTTTATAACTTTTATAATACTGCAGCCTTATCTGTCAGCGTTAGGTGTGTGTGTGTGTTGGTATTAATTTCTTGTCAGAAAAGTCATACAGATCAGAGCTGAGAACTGATGCTTTGGGTAGAGAGGGCAATAAAGAGTAATCTCCTTGATGGGACAAGCACTATGGGCACTATGGGCCAGATTCAGGTACAAATACGTTGCGCTGCGGCGGCGTAACGTATCCCATTTACGTTACACCGCCGCAGGTTTACAGCGTAAGTGCCTGATTCACAAAGCTCTTGCCTGTAAACTCGCGGCGGTGTAACGTAAATCCGCTCGGCGCAAGCCCGCCTAATTCAAATGGGGCGGGCACCATTTAAATTAGGCGCGTTCCCGCGCCGAACGTTCTGCGCATGCTCCGTTAGGAAATTTCCAGACGTGCTTTGCGCTAAATTACGGCGCCCCGACGTATTTTTTGAACAGCGACGTGCGTTACGTCATTTGGTATTTCGTATTCCCGGACGTCTTACGCAAAAAAAAAAAAATTAAATTCGACGCGGGAACGACGGCCATACTTTAACATGGCTAGTCTAAATATAAGCAATGAAAAAGCAGGCCTAAGTTTGCGACGGGAAAAAACGACTAGCGACGACGTAAGAGATTGCGACGAACGCGCGTATCTTCGTGGATCGCCGTAATCAGCTAATTTGCATACCCGACGCTGGAAAAAGACGCAAACTCCACCCAGCGGCCGCCGGAAAATTACACCTAGGATCCGAAGGCGTACGAAGCTGTACGCCTGTCGGATCTTGGCCAAAAGCCGTCGTATCTTTTTTGTGAATTACAAATAAAGATACGACGCGGCAAATTTGAAAATACGCCGGAGTATCAGTAGATACTCCGGCGTAATGTAAACAAAAAAACTGCGCTAATCAAAAATACAAAGGCTGCAGACAAACGTGTGATACACAATAAGCAAGAAGAAAAAATTATAAAGCTGCGCCAAAAAGGTTTGATCAAAGAGGATGACCCCTATAATGATGAAAATACAGTCCGTAAGGATAAAAATAGTCCACAATAAATGTTATTTTGAAAAAGATTGTAGTTTTTTTTTTTTTTTTTTTAAACGAATCCTCCAGCAGACACACATGTAATAAATCCTTATCAGACCACCACTAAGTGAGGAAATACATTGTCTGAAGTGATCCCTTCACCAATAAAAAGTGGCTGCTTACCAGAGGGTAAGCCAAATAGTGCATGTGGCTATAACCCAGCCGCGGCCTTTAGTCCACCAGATGATAGATCACAATTGAGAACGTCATTTGATGACGAAACGCGTCTGGGAAGGACAGGCAGTATCGTCACCACGTTTTGAGGAGGAAGGGCTCCGTTTCAACTTGCCGGCCGGCTTGTTTTGTTTTTAAACTGTATGCTGCCAAGCTGTTTTTATTCTGATGCTGTGTAAGTACCTCTCAACCGTACTTCATTAAAAAAAATTATAAACTGAATTACGCTATGGTGCACCCCTCTTTTGTCTTCTAAATTTTGCATATGGGAGAGTGTCATCTGGCGTGTTCCTGAGTGCTGCTTCCTCCATTGTGATCTATCATCTGGTGGACTAAAGGCCGCGGCTGGGTTATAGCCACATGCACTATTTGGCTTACCCTCTGGTAAGCAGCCACTTTTTATTGGTGAAGGGATCACTTCAGACAATGTATTTCCTCACTTAGTGGTGGTCTGATAAGGATTTATTACATGAGTGTGTCTGCTGGAGGATTCGTTTTAAAAAAAAAAAAAAAACTACAATCTTTTTCAAAATAACATTTATTGTGGACTATTTTTATCCTTACGGACTGTATTTTCATCATTATAGGGGTCATCCTCTTTGATCAAACCTTTTTGGCGCAGCTTTATAATTTTTTCTTCTAGATACTCCGGCGTATTTCCTCTGTGAATCTGGCCCTATATTACCAAAAGTATTGGGACGCATGCCTTTACACGCACATAAACTTTAAGGGCATCCCAGTCTTAAGCTTCGCACACACGATCCGATTGTTGGCCAACAGAGCGTCTGATTTTTGTCAAAAGGGTGTGTGCCTGGATCTTGTCTCGCATACTAACGGTACACAATTGTCGGGCAACAAACGAACGTAGTGTCATACTAGGAGGAATTTCAGCTCTTGAGCGCCACCCTTTAGGCCCCTTCTGTTATTTCGTGTTTGGTGAGCATTGATTCCGAGCATGCGTGTTTGTACTTTCGACTTTTGTGTGATGGATTTGTGTACTGACCATCAGAAAATCTGACAACAAATCGTTGTCCGCCGAAAATTTACTAGCATGTCATTCAACATTTGTTGGACAATTGTCAAAAGGAGCGTACTAACGGTCAGATTTTAGGACAACAGTCTGTCAACAGACAATCCCCTGAAAACAATCGGATCATGTGTACGAGGCTCAAGTCCGTAGAGTTCAATATTGAGTTGGCCCACTCTTTGCAGCTATAACGGCTTCAATTCTTTTGGGAAGGCCGTCCACAAGGTTTAGGAGTGTGTCTATGGGAATGTTTGACCATTATTCCAGAAGCACATTTGTGAGGTCAGACACTGATTGTTGATGAGAAGGCCTGGCTTGTAGTCTCCGATCCAATTCATCCCAAAGGTGTTCTATCAGGATCCTCCACCCCAAATGCGCTCATCCATGACTTTAAGGACCTTGCTTTGTGCACAGTCATGTTTGAACAGAAAGGGGCCATCCCCAAACTGTTCCCACAAAGTTGGGAACATGAAATTGTTCAAAATGTATGGTATGGTATGCTGATGGCTTAAGAGTTCCCTTCACTGGAACTAAGGGGCCAAGCCCAACCCCTGAAAAACAACTCCACACCATAATCCCCCCTCCACCAAATGATTTGGACTAGTGCACAAAGAATGGTCAAACATTCCCATAGACACACTCCTAAACCTTATGGACAGCCTTCCCAGAAGAGTTGAAGCTGTTATAGCTGAAAAGGGTGGGCCAACTCAATATTGAACCCTACGGACTAAGACTGGGATGTCATTAAAGTTCATGTGCGTGTAAAGGCAGGCGTCTCAAAATTGTGTGTGTATATATTAAAAAAATTCTGTATGCCGTGTTCCAGAACAGCACAATTTTCAATGACGGCCACCACATACTTGATTTCAGTTAAAATAAGGCTATTTCAGGTGGCAGTGACAAATATTTTTTCATCTGGCGGTAAAAGGTCCTTACATTGACAGAGATGGAAATTGGCCAGCAGTTTGATAGACATTGACTGAGACTGCTTCAGCAAACTCTCTCGCTTGGAATTAAGAGACTGCAGATGACAATGCAGTGTAAAAATTGGCCAGTGACAGGACATCTTCAAACAGGGAGAATAGGCCAAAATGTAGAAGCACAGGCAGGTGTTTTCATCCAAGAATGAAAAAAGACGTCCACAATACTTTACCTCTACTTCCAACTATCCGAGGTCCCTCGCCAGCAGGAAAAAAAATTGCGTTTTCTTTGCACAGTGATTGTCTTCCCTTCAACCATAAATGTAAGATAAATTAAAATACCCCAAAAAGACCCCCTGCAAAAAATAGGCAGCAAAGGGGGTTGATTGCTCAAA
Source organism: Rana temporaria (assembly GCF_905171775.1). Classification (NCBI taxonomy): domain Eukaryota; kingdom Metazoa; phylum Chordata; class Amphibia; order Anura; family Ranidae; genus Rana; species Rana temporaria. The sequence goes on from NC_053490.1 coordinate 35,226,858, forward strand.
AGGTTTCTAACACCAGATAGTTGACCTAATAAGGCAGTGGTCTCCAAGCTGCGGCCCGGGGGTCGGAAGTGGTCCTTTGCTTGCCTTTATCTGGCCCTTGGGGAACTATTGCACCAATTAGGTGGCACCATTCCCCCTACTGACATCATCAATGGGACACTGTTCTTCCCATTGATGTCAACAATGGGGCACTATTCTTCCCAATGATACCAACAATTGTCACTATTTCTCCCATTAAAACCAATGATGGAGCACTGATGTTGGGGCACTTTCTACTCTCGCTGGCCACAGTCTGGCCCTCCTAAAGTCTCATGGACAGTAAAATGGCCCTTTGCTTAGAAAGTTTGGAGACCCTGGTAATAAGGGCTACTAATGTAAGTGATGAACTGTGAACACAATGAGAAGGGGGCAGAACCCCAAACAAGACCCTACCACTGTAATTCACAAAAGTATATCATAGTTTGAACCTAATCTCTCCAAGCAGTTTACCATTCCTACCTATCCTTACAGCAGCTTCATTAGATTTAGTATATGGCTCTTGTGAGCCTTTTTTGCCAGTGAGGGTCTGCTTATCCAAACGCCCCCTTCCTAATAATTCTAACCCTTCTTAGCCATATCCAAGAACCCACAGGATTTGCCTTGAAAGCAAGGTTGCAGTGAATCTGGTCCTTATCCACTGATGAGCTAATTTCTCTGCGTTCTCCTATTACAAAAAATATCCTTGGTTAGCACATGAGCATTGCAGTACAACAGACAGATTGTCCCCCTGTGCCGCTTTTCCCAGTCTTCGATCTGCTGCACAGAGGATCACAGGAGACTAATTACTGGTCAAATTCTGGTACTTCCATGGCTTGCTTTAACAAAATGCATAACTTGTATTAATGATTATGCATTATGCATTATGCATTATGATTAGCTGCATTAATTTATGCATTTCTTGGCCTGGAGTTAGGCTGCGACATATGACAAAATCCATTTTTATAAGTGTACTGGGATAACCTTTCCTGTTGTGTACTCAGATAACCTTTTACTATTGGGAATTATTGCATCATCTTTACAAATAGAAATTCTGTGAACTCCTTTTGTAGGAAGGAAATGTGGAAGTCTATTACAGAGCTATATTGTAGCAACGATTAGGTAAACTGTTGACCACGAAGGTGGAGGAACCTAAATTCCAGACTGCCAGCAGCAATGATATTGGTGGAATATGAGAGCGCTATGTGGTTTTGTGGAGCAGTGTTCCCCAACTCCGCTCTCCAGGGCCATTAACCTGCTAATTTTAAAGGAAAATCAAAGCCTTGTTAAAACTTTTAGATATTTACATGAATGTGGTAAGTTTTTTATGTTATTATCATTACTGTGTGTGTGTGTGTTATAAGTTAACAAAGGTTCCAGCAGTCAAGAAATAAGGCTAGACTAGCCCTTGAAAAAGTTGTTGAGTAGCAGTTTTACCATCTACCAGAACATGCACCTACTCGGGGCTTTACACATGCCACAGCAAAAATCATACACCATTCTACGTTCGGCAGATGGTACCACCACCAAATGCAAACCATTCAGGTGAATGGGGCCATGCCGAAACTGCCCTGCAACTGTTCTGATTGGACAAGGTGGGGAGGTGAAGTCACACTCTCCACCTCTTTCATTTAGAGAAGGCTTTGGATTCGTTGAGAAAACGCAAAGCATTCTCTGATTGGGGCCTGTGGCCAGTGGCTGACTTCCTGTGCGCACAATACAGCAGGGAAACTGCTCAGCACAGGTCCCAGAAGCTAGCGGAGATAGATTGTAGTAGGTGTGCCTATGTGCAGCACCCATGGAGTGTAGTACTTCCCCTCTCTGCAGCACATGTGCAGTATCCCTCAGGATATAGTCTCCAGTCTCCTCCTCCAGACTCTGCTCCAGTGTCCCATTTCTTGCTTCAACATCCCCTGGCAACAGTAACCTGCCTCATCTTTTTACATCCCTAGTGACACCTCCACTGTTCCTGGATTCCATGATGATCATAACACGCTACATAGTAGTTTCCTTTTTAACCACTTAAGGACCCCTTCACGCCGATATACGTTGGCAGAATGGCACGGCTGGGCACAAGCACGTACCTGTACGTCCTCTTAAGAGCCCAGCCGTGGGGTCGCGAGCGCGCCGGCACGCTCGTGACCCGGTCCGAAGCTCTGTGACCGCGCCCGCAGGACCCGATCACCGCCGGTGTCCCGCGATCGGTCACAGGAGCTGAAGAACGGGGAGAGGTGTGTGTGTGTGTGTGTGTGTAAACACACCTTCCCCGTTCTTCATTGTGGCAACGTCAGTGATCGTCTGTTCGCTGATATAGGGAAAGACGATCACTGACGTCACACCCTCCAAACTCCTCTCCTACACAAACTGCCCCCCGTTATACCCTTTACAATCCTCTCCTGTACATACTGTCCCATGTGACACCCTCTGCACTCCTCCCACTATCATACCCTCGACACGCCTCTCCTGTACATATGGATCCCATTATACCCTCTGCATTCTTCTCCTGCACATACTACCCCCGTCATACCCTCCTCACTCCTCTCCTGTACATATTACCCCATCATACCCTCCTCACTCCTCTCCTGTACATATTACCCCGTCATACCCTCCACACACCTCTCCTGTACATACTATCCCCATCATACCCTCTACACTCCTCTCCTGTACATACAACCCCCATCATACCCTCCACACTCCTCTCCTGCGCATACTACCCCTGTCATACCCTGAAAACGTCTCTCCTGTATGTATGGCCCCCATCATACCCTCCACACTCCTCTCCTGCACACATCACCACAGTCATACTCTCTGCACTTCTCTTGCACATACTGCCCCCTGTCATACTCTTGACATTCCTCTCCTGCACATATTTCCCCTGTCATACCCTCTGCACTCTTCTACCACATAGATTGTCCACTAATCTACTTTCAGCGCTCCTCTCCTGCACATACCCTGCAAATGCCCCTCCTGTACATATGGCCCCCATTATACTCTCCGCAATCCTCTGCTGCACATACTAAACCCCTTCATTCCCTCCACACTCCTCTCCTGTATGTTTGACCCTCACCATACCCTCCACACTCCTATCCTGCACACATCACCACAGTAATACTCTCTGCACTTCTCTTGCACATACTGCCCCCTGTCATACTTTTGACATTCCTCTCCTGCACATATTTCCCCTGTCATACCCTCTGCACTCCTCTCCTACATATAATGTCCATTAATATACTTTCAGCACTCCTTTCCTGCAAATACTGCCCCGTCATATTCTCTGCACTCCTCTTCTGCACATACTTCCCCTTGTCATACCCTCCAGACTTCTCTTCTGCACATATTGCCACTGTCCTATTCTCTGCTCTCCTACATATATTAACCACCAGCATACTCTCTGCACTCCTCTCCTGCACATACTGCCCCCTGTTATACCCTCCACACTTATCTCCTGCACGTACTTTCTGCGGTAGCATGGTATAGCTCCAATCTTTCCCGCTGTCAAACAGGCACGCTGATGATGTTTTAAAGCATAGGTGGCAAACACAAGGCCCGCAGGTCGAATGCAGCCCTTTAGGCCATTTCATGTGACCCTCGCACCTCTCCTGCAGCAGCAGTCCTCCTCAACCCTTACTTTCTGCTTTTAAGCAATACATCCAGCTTCTTCCCAGCAGCAGCAGCATAAGGAAAGGGGGGTGCACTGTGATGTAAGGGAGAGTAGGGAACTCAACTTCTGATGGTGGGTTAACTCTTGGCATCTAATGTAAGGGGAGGGGATGCGCTGGACATCTAATCTTGCAGATGCAACCGGCCCTTTTGAGGGAAATCATTATGCTGATGTGGCCCACAATGAAATTTAGTTTGACACCCCTGTTCTAAAGTGTTCATGTTTTAAAACTTTGGACCTATTGAATAGTTTTGTATGAAAAAGAGTACCATCATTGCTGTAATCGGTGTTAATTTTGTCGACTAACACCAACTAAAACATTTTAGACTACTAATTTATTTCCATTTTAGTCGACTAAAATATAGGACTAAAACAATTGAGATGACTAAAATACGGCTAAAACTAAAATGCCATTTTAGTCAAAAGACTACAGTAAGTATAAAACTACATTGAAATTTGACATAAAAATTAACACTGGTCTGTAGTGCATCTTAATATCGCCATAACATAAATAACCTATTTGATTTTTCACTCCAGCAGTATAAGAGTTTGGAAATGGTAGAGAAATGCTTTAAATAATGCATTACAATTTAACTACACCCATTCGATTTTAGATGACTAAAATGATTTTGGTCGACTAAAATGTCCTGGAGATTTAGAACTAAATACGACTAAAACTTAAACAATTGCAGAAGACTAAATGCAATTTTAGTCCTAACACTAAAACTTAATTGAAATTTGCTACCAAAATTAACACTGGCTGTAATACTATATATAAAAGTAGAGGTGCAATTCGTTTAGTTCGGAATTTTTTATTTTTATTTAATTTTTTACACATTTTTTTACGAATTTAACCAAATTTGTTCATTCGGAAATATCCAAATGTTGGAACATTCGTAAATCCAAAAATATGAATGAAAATCCAAAAGAACAAAAATTTGAAAACCTGAAATAATTTGGCTGTTGGTGAACGTAATAAATACGAACTTATCCGAAGTTACGAATTATGCAAAATAATGAATGGTGCTTCTAAACAAATGGAATGGAACTAAATAATAATAATAATAAACGTTTTATTCTTTTATATATTCGTTCCGTTTCATTTGTTCAAAATATCTATAATTTTAATAGTTATTGTTAGTGGTTATTTAACATTTTCTTTAGAATTTAGGTAAAAAAAGGAATGAAACAAACATTTTTTGTCATTGCACATGTCTATATAAAAGATGCAGGCAGGGATGGACTGGCCATTGGGACTACAGGGAGTTTCCCGGTGGGCCGATGGCTCAGTGGGCCGGCTTCAGTGACAGCAGACCGCCCCCCTCCGCTCCTCTGTCTCTCCCTTCCCGCAGCGCTCACCCTTCTCTCCCTTCCCGCAGCGCTCACCTGGGGGGAACAGAGAAGCAGGGGGAGGACCAGAGGAGCAGGGGGGATGACAAAGGAGCATGGGGAAGGGGACAGACGGCTGACTCAACAGCTATGGCCTGGGAGTTTCTCACTTCTGCCTAATCTTGTCCTATAAGGGGGGGCACCAAACTGATTCTTTGCCCCGTGTGAAATAATGTCTAGCTTCCCCACTGGTACTGCCTATAAAAGTACCAGTACCAGCCGTTCTACTCTAATAAAGTAGAACGGCTAGTGGCTAGTGAAGGGGGAGAGGGGGCTTGGGTGGCCGGGGGGGGGGGGGGCGGGAGTTGTCCGGCCGCCATGGGAGAGACCTGTCAAAGTGGGCCAGTCTGGATGAAGTGCAGGGCCAAATTTTTGTCCCAGTTCAGCCCTGGATACAGGGGGTATATATGCAAAGTGGTACCTCCATCATATCCTCCTTTGTCAATGCTTGGGTGTGGAGCAACGACCAGAGAGGGCTCTAAATGTGCTTTGTGAATAGCACCAGAACATCAGCCCTGGATTCCAGTTCCTTCAGCAGAGTATTCCTAAGCCCAAATGAAGCTGGATATTCATAACCCACCCCTATCACTTCCCCATCCAACCACATTTAGCTTAGGTTCACGTTTCCTGCACCGCATTGCAATCGCACTGTGTATGCGATCTGCTGTGTGTTTCAATAACAAAGTTAACGACGCCCCCAAAAGAATCAAAAATGCAGTGTGGTTTGCCCGCATCGGATCGCATGGTACAAAATGACCATGCGTTGCTGTGCAGCTCCAAAAAAGGTGTCTCAAAACTCACTAAATCGCATGTGAATTGCACAGGAATGCGGTGCGGTTCTGGCAAACGTCCTACACAAGAACAGAAAATTGTATTCTACAAAATATCAAGTAAACCTATGCAAATTATGTAAATGATATGTAGAAATATGCAGCAGTAAAGTAGAGTTGATTAATCAGCACCAAACTGTTTCCAGGAAAAAAAAGTTTTCTGTAATAAATTTCACTTTTTTAATCAGACTACAAATGAATTTGATTAGGAATGTAGATATCACAGTATGGCAACGCTGCCATCTAGTGTCGCATATACTGTATATACTGAAGTTCCAGGCAGATCTCAGACCAAAATACTGCAGCTCTTTATTCATCAATACATCATTGCATAAACTTAGTTTTTTTTAAATACTATCAGTGCAAGTACCTAGATTTGACTTGCCCATCAAACACTTGCAATCCCTGTACAGCAGAGCTCAGAATGGGAAAGGAAGAAGCAGCACAAGGAGCCATTAAGTTGTGCTGCAGCGCACATGTGCTGACAAGGAGCATGCGGATAGTTGGAGAGGGTCAGGGCTGGACTTACCATTGGGCTTGACTGGGCTCAGGGGGCCACGGGCCCAATTTACGGCAATCGTGGGTGGCAACCTCCTCCCGCAATTTTGGCACCCCCCCCCCCCGCTCAACAAATTCGGCGGATGGATGTAATCCTCGGCACCACCCCCCCCCCCCCCCCCCCGCTCAAATACTTCGGCGGATGGATGGAATTCTCGGCAGCCGCCCCCCTCGATCTCAACAAGGTCAATGCTCCAGGGGGCCCCTTTACTGCTGCTAATTACTGAAGGCGGCCCTGGGAAGAGGTAAGGAGTCCATCCAGTGACAGCCCCCCCTCCCCCCACTCAACAACTTTGATCGGTTGGTCCGGTCGGCGGATCCCCCCCCCCCCCCCCCATTCAACAAGTATGCTCGGTCGGCGCACTGCCCCCCCTCAACAACTTTGATAGGTCAGTCGGTGGATCCTGAACCCCCACCCCCCCCCCCCCCTCAACAACTATGATCGGTCGGCGGTAACAACCCCACCCCCCACTTTTCTGCTCCAGGGGGCCCCTTCGATTATTAAGCCCAGGGGCCCCCACCACCCAAAGTCCTGCCCTGGAGAGGGTAGAGACAAGCTCATCAAGCTGCAGCTTCTCCATTCACTGCAGCAGAGATCAATCTGGTCTTCTCCCCTGTAGATCGCAACTGAAGTGCGTTCTGCTCGTGGTGCAGGAAACATGAACAGAACACGAGTTTCCAGTACCATGTTCTGATACGAACAGGTAAAGTAAATGGAACAACTGTGCTTTCAGAACAGTGATCCATTGCTTTTCATGTAAAAAGGAGCCCAGGGTCTCACCTGATAATTGGATAGAGGGCTACTTAATAACATGCAAAAATTCATATTTACCTGCCTAAGAAGGAAGCAAACATATTTTTTTAACAATTTCATTTTTTTTTTTTTTTTAGCCTTGGATTATTCCAAATGAAGAAAGATGTGTCCAACACTTTATACATTCCATTTAAAACTGAACTTTCAACCACATTTAAAGCTGAACTCCAGGAATTCAGTCACGTTGTAAAATTAGCTGGATTAGCAGGATTTAAGACCAAACGAGGTGCATGCAACCTCATGGACCTAGCTCTTTACTTTACACCACTGAACCCCCTGGTCTCCGCATTTGAGTCGCATGTAGCTGCTGTGCCCAACTCTCCCCCCCTCCTGCCCTATCACAGAACTCTTTGTATTTAAGTGAGCTCATTCACAGAAGGCTTCTGTGAATGAACAGTGGAGGGGAGAGGTGGTTAGAGATGCTGTGTGTGAGAATACAGAGGGGTAGATTCAGGTACCGCTGCGCACTCCTTACGGAGGCGCAGCGTCCCGTTTTTGCCCTGCGCCCCCGCAAATTAACTGCGCTACGCTTCATTCACGAAGCAGTAGCCACGTAATTTGCGTGGGCGCTCCTCAAAAATGCCCGGCGTAAGGGCGCCTAATGTAAATGATCCCGTAAATGATCCCGTAGGGGGCGGGAATCATTTAAATTAGGCGCGTTCCCGCGCCGAGCGTAGCGCGCATGCTCCGTCGGGAAACTTTCCCGACGTGCATTGCGGCAAATGACGTCGCAAGGACGTCATTTGCTTCAAAGTGAACGTGAATGGCGTCCAGCGCCATTCACGATTCACTTACGCAAACGACGTAAATTTCAAATTTCGCGACGCGGGAACGACGGGTATACGTAGCATTTTCTGCCCCTGCTATTAGCAGGAGCAGCCTTACGTGAAACCCGACGTACGCAAACGACGTAAACTGCGTACGCAGGGCTCGCGTAGGGTTGTGAATCGGCGTTAGTATGCAATTTGCAAACTATACGCTGACCACAACGGGAACGCCCCCTAGCGGCCAACGTAAGAATGCAGTCTACGATATGACTGGCATAAGAGCCTTATGCTAGTCATATCTTAGGCTGCCGTCGGCGTAACGAGGTTCCTGAATCAGGAGCATTCGTAACGCCGGCGCAAGTAAGCAATTGCGCTGCGTAACTATGGTTACGCAGACGCAATTGCTTCTTGAATCTAGGCCAGAGTGTCTCCACTGTCAGATCTCTGGAAGTGTAGGGATAGTTGTACTCCCGGAGCACGGTAAAACAGACAGATGAAAATTAGAGAGAAGAGTTCATTAGGTGGCATGCACCTTGTTACAGTTTACAATGTTTCTATGCGCCAATAGCATAACTATCGCTAACCTTCTGGCATTACAACGCTGACCCCCTTGGTCTCCGCTTCTGGGGCTGCAGATTCGCATGTAGCTGCTAATAATCACAAAACTGGTCAGCGCTAAAATATGATCTCTTCGGGTAGCTTGCAAAATGGGTCAGCATACAAAACCTGCAAAAAGTGAATACATAATATATAACATCCTTTGGGGGCATGCACTGGCACGGAACGCGTTAGGCGGAGCTATACGTGCTGACTTCACACCGCCGGTTCTAGGATCAGCGGCCGACTTAGTACTTATACAATTTCTGAATAAATCCCCTACACCAGGGATCTCCAAACTGCGGCCCGAGGGCCAGATGTGGCCCTTTACTAGCCTTTACCTGGCCCTTGGGGCACTATTCTTCCCACTGAAACCAACAATAGGGGATTTCTTCCACTGATACCAATTATGGGATACTATTCCTCCTGCTAATAGGGGGAATACTCCTTCTTCTCCTATTGACCACCAACCCTGAGGCCATATTTATTCTCAATGATGCCGGGCCTGGGACATTTTCTGCCCTCGCTGGCCACTATCTGGCCCTCCTAAAGTGTGAAGGACAATAAGCTGGCCCTTAGTTTTAAAAATTTGGATACCCCTGCCCTACACTATAGACTACCATTTCTTGTGTCTCCATGTGGTGAGCATTCCTCCTAGGCTTGGTATATCGGTGCTGTGGCGGCCCCCTGCTGGAGAGGAAGACCATAACAAAAGGTTGTTTTCCCACAATATGAAGCCCTCTGTTCATTTTTGTGATATTTTATTTCTTTATGCAGCAGCAGCTCAATATTTTATGTATTCAGTATTCTTAAATGGTCCTCAATTCTGGTGTGTCGAAGTACCTGTTACCACAATCACATTCATACTGTGTATGTGATGAGTGCTGCTCCAACATTTCCTTCAGTCTTGCACAGTTTTACAGTACTCTTAAGCCTCATACACACGATTGGACTTCCATCTGTCTTTTCTGTGGATTTATGTTCGAAGGGCGTTGACTGTGAACTTGGTATGCATACACACAGCAGGACTTTTTCAGCCAACTTTCACCAAATCATGTGGTTTTTCAGCTCTTTACAGCCACCCTGTGGGCAACTTCTGCTATTGTCTGATCTTTAGCATGCGTGTTTGTACTTTGGACTTCGAACAAAAATCCACGGAAAAGTCTGATGGAAGTCCGATCGTGTTTATGAGGCTATAGCAAGTCAAATGCTGAGAATAAGTGCATTTCTTACTGGAGGACATCCTGCATCCTGTAGTCCAGGGGTGCCCAACCAGTGGCCCGGGGGCCACATGTGGCCCGCGGAGCCCTCTGATGTGGCCCACGACCTCCTGCTCTGCGATGGAATAAAATAAATAGAATACTGTTTGTGACAAACCCTCATCCTCTAACAGGACTATGTCCGCCGTCAATGCTATTAAAGGTAAGTTTATTACTAAAATCACAGTGTATATATAGGCATATCTGTGGTGGTTAATGGGCTGCTTTCAAACTGATCCACAGGTGCAGAGAAGTGCACCTGTGGGTCACCTGCAATGAGCCATAGACTTCTATTACCTGCGAGTTTGGTGTGCTGAGAGTAGAGTAGGCTCTATAGAGCCAAGTGGGCTGCCATCCACCCGCTCCGCTCATTGTGGCCCGTGACCGGTTACCAAGTTGCTTAAGTGGCCCTTGCTCTTCAAAAGGTTGGGCACCCCTGATGTAGTCCTTTCCTTCCCAGCGTGACCATCGCTCTCCTGCCCTTTTTAATCATGGATGCTCCACATTGCATGTGAGTGCTACCTAAGGTGATCTGCATGCAAATATAGACTGCCTAGTACTCCAGACTAACCTCCACCCATCAAGACATTTTGATATTTGCATGACTCCTACAAAGAGCCAGCCCACTGTTTACATCAGGGTTGAGGATTCTTGAGCGGAGTACTGAGGTAGGGTGCTGTGATGCTTTCCGGAAGCGATATACAGCACCCTTCTGGCCCCTCCCGCCAGACATAATCTGTCCACATTTGTATAGAGTAGCGCAGAGCTCCAGTGATGAAATGCATGGGTCCAAAATAAGGTATGTCATAAAATTCGCATCTTGAGGGACCAAGAAAGGATAATATTAGAATAAACTTTAGCTTTAAACGCAGGCTACAAGTTTTTTTGGTTTTGTTTGTTTTTTCTTTTTTGTCAGCTTCCTAAAACCAGAAAGATAAACCCACGATGAGCTAGTTTAGTTTTTTCATGATCTATTATGTGGGTTTTATTTTTAGCATAATTAATGTGTGAGGTACTTTTTTTGTAAAATTATAGTTTTTGTTTTTGCTTTGTTTCAGATTTCTGATCTGACCATGTGACCTCTTCTGCGTTCTTCCAGCATGGATAACATCACATCGGTTGTCACTGGGAAGAATTCTTGCACCTTCCATGAGGAGTTCAAGCAAATTCTGCTCCCGGTGGTCTATTCTGTAGTGTTAGTTTTTGGTCTTCCACTCAACTTCATTGTCATCCTTCAAGTATGGCTGTCAAGAAAGGCCTTGACTCGAACCGCCATCTACACCCTGAACTTGGCCATGGCAGACTTGTTCTATGTGTGTTCCCTCCCACTTCTCATCTATAACTATGTCCAACATGACTACTGGCCCTTTGGGGACTTCATTTGCCGGTTTGTCAGATTCCAATTTTACACAAACCTACACGGGAGCATCATGTTCCTCACCTGTATGAGCTTCCAAAGATACATGGGCATATGCCACCCCTTGTCTGTCTGGCACAAAAAGAGGGGCAAGAAGTTTACGTGGGTGGTGTGTGGGGCGGTTTGGTTCATCGTCATTGTCCAATGTATCCCCACTTTTTTTTTTGCATCCACCGGAATTCAGAGGAACAGAACTGTTTGTTATGACTTAAGCCCCCCAGATCTCTCCTCTCGATATTTTCCTTATGGAATCATTTTGACTATCACCGGATTTTTAATCCCTTTTATTGCCATTGTGACCTGCTATTGTGCCATGACCAAGATCCTCTTCAAGAAGGATGACCTTGCTGATTCAGCAGTTCGAAGAAGGAAAGACAAAGCCATCCGTACGATCATCATTGTGGTTCTGGTCTTCGCCATAAGCTTCTTCCCATTTCACCTGACCAAAACAATATATTTGGTAGTACGTTCCAGGACCGGTGTTCCTTGCCTGGTCTTGCAGACTTTCGCCATTGTGTATAAGTGCACCCGGCCATTCGCCAGCATGAACAGCGTGTTGGACCCCATCTTGTTCTATTTCACCCAGCAGAGGTTTCGGCAGAGCACCAAGACATTGATGAAGAGAGTCACTTACAAGTGGAAGAGTGAGGCCAGCACCAAGCCACCACAATGACCATCACAGCTGGAGACCCTAAACTCAAAAGGCACTTACCTCTATATGACAGGCAAAGCTGGTGAAAATAATTGATGTACTGGAAGATCTCAAATGTCCATCTATGAATATAGAGGCAGGTACATGTTCTCCTGTAAAACCAACTCCACTGCCTAATCGTTTGACCTTTGTGGTCTCTGTTGGAGGTGTTCTGCTGTCCTTCGATATTACAAAAGTCTGCTTTCGTATTAAACTTTAGAGACCAATTGTAAACCAGGGCAACAAAAATAGCTCTGCTTGTATGAAGAAATGTAGAAAAAGCAAGCTACAAAGACTGGTTTATTTACTTGAGAGAAAGCTTGCCCAAGCTGATAGATGCAAGATGAAGAAAAAAATGCTTTATTTGTATTCACCGTTTAAGGCAGAAACTGTTGCATTTTAATTATTTAATTTTATTTAGTTTTATTTTTTTAGCGTGAAATTGAAAATGACTTTTCCTTGTGAAAAACTGGATCTGCTAACTGAGCTGAGGTAATATTCAGCCTGCTCCGTATCTCTCAGCAAATAGGGGTTTCCCTGTAACACCCTGACATCATTGTGAACCATTAATGTCCCCCAACAGCTTAAAATAGAACTAAAGGCAAAATGTTTTTTAGAACACAGTAAGGATACACAGCGTCTTCCCGCAGGGATGTAGTCCCAAGGGAGGGGGCGAGCACGCTAACTAACCTCCAGCCAGAACGGCTCAGGATGATAGGGGCAAGCTTACTGAGGAGGAACAGGCAGTGAGAAATTGAGACAAAGAAAAAAAACATTTAGAAGGGAAATCGTAAGTGAATCAACAATGCACTAGCTTAAAGAAACCTATTTAGAAAATAAAAAAACAAACCTTTACAACCCCTTTAATTTCTTCTCATTGAGCCATTCCTTGGGTGGATTCGTTGGTGTGCTTTTGGATCATTTATAGTATTGAAAGATTAATTTCCAGTTCGATTTTATCTTTTAGACAGATGGGGGGGGGGTTATTTCCGAAAGGCAAATCCACTTTGCACTAAGTGCAAACTACACTTCAAATTGCACTTGGAAGTGCAGTCGCTGTAAATCTGAGGGGTAGATCTGAAATGAGAGGAAGCTCTGCTGATTTTATCATCCAATCATGTGCAAGTGCACAACAGACCCAGTATATGGGTCTCATAAAGGTCAAAGCAGCAGGTGCCACTCTATCCAGCACCAAACTTGCCTGCCTGTTTGTTCCCCCTTTTGCTTTGAGTCACTCTATTTAAAGCCGATGTTCACTGAAAAAAAAAAATTAAGTCAGCAGCTACAAATACTGCAGCTGCTGACTTTTAATATCGGCACACTTACCTGTCCTGGAGTCCAGCGCCGTCCGCAGCAGAGGACGAGCGATCGCTCGTCTCTCTGCTGCCCCCCTGCCATCCTCGGTGAGGGAACCAGGAAGTGAAGTGCTCCGGCTTTACTGCCCGGTTCCCTACGGCGCATGCTCGAGTTGCGCTGCGCCTGCTGATTGGCTCCCGATGTGCTCTGGGAGCCGAGTGTTCCCAGAGCACAACGGGGGGACGGGGACGGGAGGTGACGTCCTGCCCGCAGACTGTGGCCGGAAGGGGGTGCAAATACCTGTCTTTAGACAGGTATCTGCACCCCCCTCCCCCCTGAAAGGTGTCAAATGTGACACCGGAGGGGGGGAGGGATCCGATCAGCGGGAGTTCCACTTTAGGGTGGAGCTCCGCTTTAAAGTGGACTAAGGCCCCTTTCACACTGGGGTAGGTAAGTGCGCTGACAGTATAGCGGCACTCCTCAGTGTGAAAGAGACCATAGTGTTAAGGACCCTTACCCACCTATATTGTGACAGTAGTGGGACAGTCAAAAGCACTGCCACGTGTGCTTTCCCATGGGGATCAGCAGGTTGAGGAAATTAAGGAAAGGTTTGTATTTGTTGCTGGGGGTGGGGGTATTAAAGCAAATCTGTTGCCATGACCTGCATAGGCAAAGCAAAGGTTAGCTTTAGGCCTTGTTCACACTGGCTTTAACTTGTATGAGGGCAGTACAGAAGATTTTTGCATAGCTTTTAGCAAACTTCAAGGAGCTTTGTTGAAGTTTTGAAGAACATTTTAGTTCCAGTACAATGGCGGTAAACAAAGACCTTAATGGTGGTGTAAAAAGTTGTCCACTGCCACCTTCTGCCTGCAGGCTTACTGCGGACGAGGGTGCACACCTGCATGCCTAAACTAAGGGCACATGGGTTCCAGGAAGTAAATGTAAATGAATTATCTGCCCTTACTCAAGATGGCCACTGCTTGAGGTAATTTTGTTATTTTAAATATTACATTTAAAATCTAGTCACACTTGCCATGCATTTTACTGCATGAATATTCATGCCAAGTAGAAACCCCCATTCTTCCTACGGAATGGGTTCACAACTGCAGTTTAGGGAGAATGGGAGACTATATGGGTTCTGTACATGGGCATAGCCATACACATTGTAATACACAGCAGAACTCCATTTAATAATCGGTCCATATTACATTTCAAGGATTTGAGCAATTTTTATTGCAGTGTTTACCTTTTGCTGTTCTGCTAAAACTAACAAATGCATCATTGCAGTAACGTCCCACTTCCTGAGTGCTATCTGGTAGGTTGTACCTGCTGGTCTGGCTCAGTCTCAGTGTTGTAATGGGAGCTCAACAGCTGAGAAAGGGAAGTGGGCGAAACAGGAGGTGCAAAAAGAAAACTAGTTCTGGGGGCTTTCTATGAGTCTAAGGCCGCGTACACACGGTCGGACAAAACCGATGAGAATGGACCGAGGTTCAGTTTGATCGGTCCAAACCGACTGTGTGTATAGCCCATCGGTCTGTTGTCCTTCGGTCCAAAATTTAAAAACGTGCTTTAAAATCGAACCGATGGACCACTGACCGATCAGGCCAAACCGATGGTTAGTACACACAAGCATCGGTTCAAAACCCGCGCATGCTCAGAATCAAGTCGACGCATGCTTGGAAGCATTGAACTTCGTTTTTTTTCAGCACGTCGTGTGTTTTACATCACCGCGTTCTGACCCGATCGGTTTTTGAACTGATGGTGTGTACGCACATCAGACCGTCAGGCCACTTCAGCGGTGGACCGATGAAAACGGTCCGTCGGACCATTCTCATCGGATGAACCGGTCGTGTGTACAGGGCCTAAGGAATATCTTCTCAGTTTTGGATTATACAATGCCTGCGGAATAAAATATTTTATTTTAATTTTAAATTACGTTTGCATGTCTTAAATTCCATGCCTTCTGTGTAGCAATCCTATAGCACATTTTTTTATGTGTTTTCAAGTATTAACAAACACAAAGGTATGATGCGATGAAGGATCATTGGGAATGTTTGCTTACTCTAAAGCAAGTTTTATTTTTATAAATGGGGTTACACATAGAGAGAGGGGAGACTCTCCTCCTCTCTATAAGGGCTCTTTCACACGTCCGCTCAGTTTTTTAGATCATTTTTTTTTTTCATCAGTTGATCCGTTTTTTAATCCGTTTTTCGTCCGTTTTCCGTCCGTTTACATCCGTTTCCGATCCGTTTTTCGTCCGTTAACGTCCGTTTTTCCATCCGTTTTTTTTTTTTTTGTGGCTTTTTACATATTTTGATGAAAAACGGAACGGATCGTCCGCTAACGTCCGTTTTTCTTCCGTTCCGTTTTTTTGACGGAAGAAAAATAGGGTTTTCTTCCGTTCAAAAAAACGGAGCTTAACAGAGACGGATGTTAACGGACGTTAGCGGATGCTCATCCGCTAACAGACGCTAACCCATAGGAAAGCATTGCGGTCCGTTAACGGACGTCCAAAAAACGGACGAACGGACGTGTGAAAGAGCCCTTAGTCCTGGTGACTAGTGTCACTGCCAACGTAAAAAGCAAGAAAAGCCAACATTTTGGGCTTTCAACGTAACGGGAATAGAGCATATCTCCCACCTGTCCCTCTTTTCTCCTCATTTTGGTCTGATCTATATCGTTGTATATAAAATGCGCTTTTTATTTTTCAAAAAGTGTTTCCCAGTGCTAAACCTTTCATCCAAATTTCTAAATTGCTGCATTTGTACATTTCAGAAACCAGTATAAAGTAATAGTAGTGGGTAACTAATCTATTTTATTTTTATTTTTTTCAATAAATCTCCTTTAAGGGGGTGTGGCATACATGTCCTATGCTACATACCTTTGCTAATTGGTGTCCCTCGTTCCCATCTCAAAATGTTGGGAGGTATGATAGAGGAGAAATCTCATCACGGAATCCATTATTCCTGGGACAACTGTTGAAGAGGGAATCTCCATGTTGTATATTACATGACTGAAAGTAAAGAAAAATCTCTCGGTCACAGATGTCCTAGAAAACAGACAAGGGTTCTATTTCCTACTCTATTAAAAATGTAGAACAAAAAAAAAGTGAAACTGATTTAAAGGAACACCAAACATCAGACAGGAAGTAAGGGGGGAATCTTATGCCTCGTTTCCACTGAACGGAACGGTTCGGGTCAGTAAATTTGGAACGGTTAGAATGGACCGGTCTGTTCTCGTGAGTGTTTCCACTGCAAATCGGACCGTCGGGGACCATACAGGATTTAGAAAAAATGCCTAGCGCGTCCACCAATCAGTGGAATGTATTGCATCTCCGCCCTAATGGAACCGTTTCATTTTCTATGGCCCCACATCTGAAGCAGGACCCAGAATGGTCCGGTACGGTTCGGTTTTATGGCACACTTTCATAATGGAAACACCCAAAATAGCGTACCGTACGGAACCGTACCGTACCGAACCGCTCAGTGGAAAGAGGCATAAGTAATGGAGCCCCAGGTAGCAGTGAAAACTTAACAGAGTTTCTAATCCTCCCTCATCTGTCCAAAACAAGTGTATGCCCAGCTAAAACCTTTTTTTTTTTTTTAGCTTGTTGCCAGGAGAAAATTGTAGATACCATGTAATGTAATGTTCATGTAAACCTTGGGTCTTCAAACTTTCTAAACAAAGGGTAAGTGGAAGTAGAACTTGCCTTGGGTTAATCGGAATAAGCAATGCCTCAGGCTTGGTGTTCAGTTGAAGTAAATACATTTACATAGCGCCTATGGTCAGTATGAGGAGGAATAGTGCCCCATCATTGTTGTTCGTGGGAGGAATAGTGCCCCATCGTTGGTGTATGTGGGAGAAATAGTGCCTCGTCATTGGTGTCAGAAGGAGGAATAGGGCTTCGTAGTTGGTATCCATGAGAGGAATTATGCATCATCATTGGTATGCGTGGAAGGAATGGTGCCCTGTTTTTTATATCCATGGGAGGAGTAGTACCCAGTCATTGGGAGGAATAATGCCCCAATGTTGTTAAAAGTTGGAGGAATAATGCCTTGTATCAGTGGGAGGAAAAGTGCCCCATCAGTGGTTTAATAACAGGAATTATGCCCCATGGTTGGTATCGTTGGGAAGAACAATGCCCCAAGGGCTGGGTTAAGGCTGGCAAAGAGCTGCATCTGGCCTACAGACTACAGTCTGGAGACCACTGATGTAAATGTTCCACAGTGAACTGTTGCATGTTGTAGACTGACCTGACGCTTGTAAATAAAATTGTAACATTTTCAGCTGGGCATGGCAAACGCACAAAAATATTTTATAGGTAATAAAACAATATGTAAGTAGGTAATGAATATTGGTATAAAATATCAGCCTATCAAAAAACAGTAAGTTCTTCTGCACTCTAATGCTCCTCAAGTTGACCTATGCCAAGACATTGGTCAGATGGTCTCTGCTGAAGGGTAGTATACAGGCATAGCTGGCCAACCAGATTTTCTGTCTAAACTCTGAGGAGACCAGTTTTTCATCACTCTAAGCTACTTTTATTCTCCCTTAGGCTGGATTCACACCTATGCAATTTTTGTGCTTTTTGCATTTTGCAGATTTGCACTACAGAACGTGTTCCATAGGAAACCATGTTATATGGACTGTAGTGCAAAAAGCACTAAAAATGCATAGGTGTGAATCCAGCCTTACTATGGAAGCTGTGCCAAAGAAGCAGAGGACAATTGTCTCACAATGCCTTGTTGTACACGATCTCTGTGTGAAGGTAGCAATCTTGGTAGAAGCAGGGCTTCATTGATGATAGATGGGGTGTACTTTAATAAGCAGGAGAAGATGTGGGAGCACAGATCTACAGAATGGATGAAGCGGGGAGATCACTTTCAGTGCAGGTTCCGAGGTGCCACTTCCTCTCCAGCAAGGAGAACAGTGAGCAGAACAGTACAGACATCACCAAGCTCAACTCAAGTCCGACTAGCAGTGATGAGACCAGCAGTTTTACGAAGCAGTACCTTGGATGATCTCACACTATAGAAATACAACTATAAAGGCTGTAGGGACTGGACATGCAATTCTGTGTTTCAGGAGGAATTCAAAACAAGAAGTACATTTTTCAAGGTACTGCTTAGCCAATAATTGTAGAAAAACATTGGATAGATGGATTCTGGAGTGACGTTTTATAAACTGTCTGTTTAAAAACCATATACTGCCAGTGTGTGCACTCTCACAGCGGCAGAAGGAGGATTGCAGCAATCCAATGATGAATTGGAGGAGACGGGTAACGACGGAGGAAGGCCTGTGATTTAAGGTGGGGGTGGTGGTTTAAAGTGCCACTCACCCCCAATGATTTGGTGAGAGCTTTAAAGGGTCACTGACCACCAATGGCGTAGCAGGTTTTACAATGCCACTGACAGCCAATGGCTGGGGAAAAGAGGGGAATTTTATTGCTACTACTTGGCTTCCATGGGTGACTTTTTAACCACCTCAATACTACCATGTGAGTTATTTTCGAAAGATTTAGGCAAAAATGAAGTCATCTTGTGGTATCTACTTTCCATAAAGGGGACATTGTGGGGGTAATTGAACCATCCTAGCATTTTCTAGCTGATCTGTTTTATAAAAGAAAGAAAAGAGCTTTTTATCAACATTTTTGGTCTATTATTTTTTTATATAGTAAAAAGAAAAAAAAACAGTTTGTTAATAAATGCTCCTGAAAGCTCTATATGTATGTAAATATGCTTTAAAAATCCTTTAAGTATTTATAATGTATTTGGGTGTTATTGCAACCTGCTAAATGATGGAGGATTAAGAAAACATATTATGAGCTATTAAACTGCAAAATGAAGGAGTTACAGCTTTATTAAGCGGAAGGAGTTGGAGGCTTCTACCTTATATAGAATCCAGCATAAAAGTCACATAAATCAATGATTGAAGCAGCGGCCCAAAGGGGCAAATTAGTACAATTGTTCAATAATCTACGCTACTTGTCATTGCTTTTTATATACTGATCTAGATTGGAATCGGACCCTCTGCTATTGACAAAATTCTGACCTTTTGTGGATGTCTTGGGCACTAAATGCTTGTGTGCCAGAAAAATCTACGTTTTTGGGTCTCGTTTAACTTTGTTACTGTGATTTTTCGCAAAATAAGCTTTATCTAGACCAGGATCTCAAAAACCTTCAAACCAAAGGGCCCATTTACTGTCCTTCAGACCTTAGGGTGGCAAGACTGTGGCCAATGAGAGTGGAAAATGCCCCCACGTCAGTGGGAGCAAATAATGCCTGATGCCGCGTACACACGACCATTTTTCACGATGTGAATTGTTTAATGTCAATAAAAAAACAATTGTGTGTGGGTTCCTGAGCATTTTTCGCAACGTTAAAAATTGCCATTAAAAATTTAGAACATGCTCTAAATTTTCGCGTCGTTTTTCACGTTGTCGTTTTAAACGTCGTAAAAAATGGTCGTGTGTGGGCTTTAACGGCGTGATAAAAACGTACATGCTCAGAAGCAAGTTATGAGACTGGAGCGCTTGTTCTGGTAAAACTAGTGTTCGTAATGGAGATGGCACATTCATCACGCTGTAACAGACTGAAAAGCACGAATCGTCTCTCACCAAACTATTACTAACACAAAATCGGTAAAGCAGCCCCAAGGGTAACGCCATCCGAATGGTACTTCCCCTTTAAAGTGCCGTCATACATGTTGTACGTCACCGCGCTTTGCTCGAGCATTTTTTTTTTCACGATCGTGTTTAGGCAAGGCAGGCTTAACAATAATCGGGTTGAAAAAAACGTTGTTTTTTCTAGACAATTAAAAATGGTCGTGTGTACGCGGCTTCAGGCTTGGTGGTCAGTGGTAGCAAGAAATAACATGACATGGTGCCTGTGGTCAGTAAGAGGAGGAATATTGCCACATTTTTGGTATTATTTGTGGGAATAACACCTTAGAAGACAATATACCGCTCAGGTGTAGGTACTCGCAGGCCCTGGCACATGGAGTAAATAGCACAGGGACTTGATGTACAGTTAACGTGTTTCGCACAAAGAGGTGCTTAATCATAACATGATTATGCACTTCTTTGGCTTTTGTGTATCTGCATTCTCTCACAAGACATCCCAGAACCACAAAGGAAGTTTTCCCTTTGCCAGGCACTGTGATTACAATTTTAACTGAAGATCCCACTCTAAATGATATCTCTACTCAAGGCTGCCAGCCCAACATATTTCAGGGGGAAAAATGATCTCCAACCCCCCAGCCTAGTCCTCCCCTGGTAACATTAACATTGGGGTACTGCTGTAATTGTCATCACAATATTAGGAGAAAAATAAATCTAATATTGTAGGCAAGGGTAAGTGCGTCCCTCTGGCCATTGCTTAACTTTAAGTCCCAACGTGATCTTTGTAGTTCCTCAAAAGATAGGGGTTGGGAAACTCTGCTGCACTGAACATAATTCAAACAAAAACACTTGTATTGCACCAATTTTTTTTTATTATTTAAAACTGTTTCCATTACCCATAGTAGCCAGTCAGCTTCACTTTCTAGTTTCCGGTGCATTATGGGTGACTGGAAAAATTCAGATTATGACATTTTTCTTGGGGCCTTTCAGCCATAGCGCACCCAATAAATTGTAAAATATTCCTTTAACTGACAGTAGTGGGCATCATATGCCATATGTAATAATTGAAATTCATCTACATTAGATATTAATGTACAGTGCCACAGATGAACCTTTATTGGCATTACAATGTGATTATGTATTATACAAATGTTTAACGTTACCTGGCAATCCTAATGCCGTGTACAATTGTGATCTGAAAGTAATGAAGTACATTCTGTGACGCAAACTGTAAAATGTGAAATAGAGTTTATATAGTAAATTGTATGTTCTTTAAATAAATAATACAAAAATGACTGAGTGTGTCCATTATTAATTAGCACATGTCCTAACACTGTAACGACTGCAAGAAAAAAACCTGTCATCAGGAAGTTACAGCCAAAAAAAATTCCCCAAGGTTTAAATAGAATAGGGAAATAATAAAACTCATTCATTTATTTTTTGGCTTTTTGTTTCCTGTTGGGAGGTTTCTCTTCATTACTCTTCTCTGTGTCCTGGAAGCGCAATAGGAAGTGAGGGAAAATCTCGCCAAAGCCAGGTAAATGTCCCTCGCTTAGATGTGAATGGAACACGCGTTCCCATTCGAAAATTTCTCTATGCTGTATCTATAAAATGTTAGATTTGCCATCATTTTCTGTACCAGAGACAGTAGTCAGCAGGACAAATAGAGAGGGTAAATCTCCCCACTGGGGACACCGATCGTAATAAACATTTTGTAACTTAATAGGTTTTGACTTTACATACACTTTAATCTAATACTCAAGCTTGAATGTATATAGAGTTCATAAATATTCTACTTGTAGCCAGTCCCTTCACTCCTGAAAATGCCCACCCCACAGTGCCCCTGACCCCCCTGTTAATAGCACTTCCCACCAACTTCACCTCCCCAGTGGAAGCACCCAATACCCACCTCAACCCATGCCATAACAGGCTTGACCCAAATAACCCCCTAGCACACCACCTATCAACCACCTCACAGCACCCTTCATCAACCACCCAGCATACCCCTTCAGCTCTGCCACAGCAACTCAAACTTCACCAGCCACCTCCCCCCCCCCCCCTGGCCACAGTGTCCACCTCACCCTCCTGGTCAAAGCATCTACCAGCCACCTCGACTTCCCCACCCCCAGTCAAAGTGCCTATCGGCCCCTCCACCACAGAACCTTCCACCCAAATCATTCCCCCCACCACAGCACCTACCACCCACCTCCCTCCCTAGTTACAGTGCCTGCCTCCCACCTCCCTCCCTAGGTACAATGCCTACCACTCACTATACTACCCCTTCATGATCAAGGTGCCTGACACCCACTTCTCCCCCCCCAACTTCAAATTACCCCCACCATCACAGCTACACAGCACATGCATTCCGCTTGCCTCAAAGTACACCTCAAGCACCCACTTGACCTTCCCCCACCTACCTCATGTATCTCTTTATAGTAAGGTGACCAGATTTTTAAAATGAAATCCGGGGACATATTTTTTCTTTACTAGTAATGGCACCAATCAGCGACTCTCTGCCCGTCGCCGCCCACCTCACAGCCTCTCAAGTCTTACTCTTCGGGCCCCGGCTACTACTGGATGAGGAGGGGAGGAAGATCACTCCGCCAGGGAAGGCAAGGAGATAGGCAGGTGGCTGGCCAGGATTTGAGCCAAGGCAGAAGAACATGCAAGCAAAGCTGAATGTGCATGCTCCCGAAACTGAATAAATATTCCCTCCACTCCGACCAGCACATGATCATCAGAAAGGGGCACAGATAATGGGAAAAATACACCCCCCTATGCTAGTAGGCACGGCGGAGCGGGGTGTGTAATTCAATATTTTTTTTTTTATTCTGCACTGACTGTCTTTGAAATTGCCCCTGTCCCCTATTAAATCCAATCTGGGGACAAAACCAGGGACAGACTTGGTCCGGGGACAGTGTCCTCAATCAGGGGACTGTCCCCTGAAACTGGGGATGTCTGGTCACCCTACTTTATAGTGCTTCCTTCTCATCTAACCTCTTTACTCTCACTGTATCTGTTCCCGGACACAACATATCCTTCCTAACTCACTGTCTTTGCTTTGTCATAACCTTCTCCTCCATCAATGCAAACAACTCTGTTCCACAAGTATCTCCTCTGTTGCCCCCCCCCCCCCCCATCATCTGCACACAACTCTGCTCCACTCCACAATTGGCAATCTACATTAAAATGCCTCACACCCACTTCAATCCTCACCCCCCCAAAGTGCTTGTCACCCACCTGGCCACCACAGGACCTCCAACCCTCCCCACCTTACTAGCCTCACTGAAGCACCTACCTTGCAGAGCCCATCACCAGCCTTGTCAAAGCACCACTTGCTCACTTCCTGCCTGGTCAAAGCGCCTGCCTGCCACCTCAACCATGCCTCCATCACAGTGCCTTCCATCCATATTGCCTTCCTACCACGACACCTACTACCCACCTTACAGCACCCTTTGAACTTCAAAACACAACCCCATGAGTATATCAGAGTGACTACAACCACACCTCACCACCGATCACACTTTTCCATTTTTTAAATGTAAACTTTAAATTAGAGATCCCTTGCTAAAGGAACCGCATGGCGAGTGTGAAAGGGGCGTTTCTGTTTGTTGTGCCTTGGTACATTCCACAGTTTCCCCCCTCATGTTCTATCCTAGCACAGTGGTTCTCAACCTGGGGGTTGAATGCTGATTTGCCAGTGGTCACCGAATCCTGGGCTGTTCCTGAAGCTGGCTGCCCACTCAGTCACTTTGCAGCTGCCCATTCAGTTCAAAGCATGGCTGGGAGGGGGCAGAGACTAGAGGACAGCTGACTGGTGAGGAATATGAAGTGGGAGGGGCTGGAGGAGACCATATCTCCTGATTTCGACACTGCTACGAGACACCATAAAGCCGGAGACACAACAAAGTCAGAGACACAGTGAGTAACACTATCTGTGATTATAGTTGCCATTAAAAGTCCCCACTGCAGTCCTCAGATCAGCAGATGACCTTGATCAAGAGCACCTAAGTTGGCTGATCATCCCATTCCCCCCACCAAGGAGTATGAGAATGAATAAAAACAGAGGCCCAGATTCAAGAAGCAATTGCGCCCGTGTAACCATAAGTTACACGGCGCAATTGCTTACTTGCTCCGGTGTAACGAGTGCTCCTGATTCAGGAACCTCGTTACACCGACTGCAGCCTAAAATCTGCGCGGCATAAGGCTCTTATGCCTCGCAGATTTTAGGCTGTATTCTTGCGTGTGCCGCTAGGGGGCGCTCCCATTGTGATCAGCGTGTAGTATGCAAATTGCATACTACCACTGATTCACAAACTTGCGCGGGCCCTGCGCAAGCCAGGTACGGAGTTACCGGACTGCAACTTTAGCATTGGCTGCCCCTACTATTAGAAGGGGCAGCCTTGCGTTAAAGTATAGCCGCCGCTCCCGCGACGTGAAATTTGAATTTCACGACGTTTGTGTAAGTGATTCGTGAATGGCGCTGGACGCCATTCACGTTCACTTTGAAGCAAATGACGTCCTTGCAACGTCATTTGCCGCAATGCACGTCGGGAAAGTTTCCCGACGGAGCATGCGCTGTACGCTCGGCGCGGGAGCATGCCTAATTTAAATGATTCCCGCCCCCGGCGGGATCATTTACATTGCGCACGCTTACGCCGGGCAATTTTGCCGGCGCGCCCTCGCAATTTACGGAGCTACTGCTCCGTGAATCGAGGGCAGCGCAAAATATTTGCCCTGCTCCCCCGCAAATATCGCGCAAATGTACCTGAATCTGGGCCAGAGAATACATGGAAGGGAGAGGAAAAGAGGGGGAAGAACAGAGAGAAAAATAAGAGAAAGAACTAGTTGGAGTGAGGGATGGGGGAAAAACAAGAAACTAGGATAGAGAGAGATAAAAAGGGAAAGAAAGGAGAAGAGAGAGAGGGGTACATCCTAAAATGTGGAGTGGAAGGGACTCGGGGAGCGCTAAATGTCCATAGGATAGGGGTGCAAATTACTTGTCTTCTCCCGGGTGCCAACAACCCACACTACGAAAATATATATATTTTTTTCCAATAACAATTTTATTGATCAAAAAGTTAGTACATACATAACTCAGTCTTCCAAAAAAAAAAAGGAAGGATGCAGATAAAGACATCATAACAAGAAATGAAGAAGGCACAGTAATATTAAAACAGAGTGCTGACTACCTTTGCTTACTCTAGTCTGCAGTAACAGCTTGTCTATCGTTTCCGATAGCGCCAATGTGGCTGGGTGCGAACTTGCCCTTGTCTATAAGGATTGTCTGTGTGTTGTAGCTAGAGTGATCAAAAAGCCTAACTGCTGCATATCATGTCAATCAGAGTCACTAGGGGACTCCCAAGTCATGGAGGAGAGAAAGAAATAGGGACAGAAAGAAGAAAAGAGGGGGAAAGAGTAGAGGGACAGAATACGGAGAAAATTTCATCACTTCGGGCCACATAGCGTCTCAAGGCGGGTCCTCCTGGCGGTGCCACAGCTCCCAGACAGCGTCATGTGCCTCCATCCGGTCCCGCAGCTTGGCGGTCATTTTCTCCATGGTCTCCACGTCCCTAATCCGGGCGTATAGGGCCTCATGGGGAGGGGGAGAGCGGCGTTTCCAATGCAACGCCACCAAGCATCTCGCTGCCGTAAGGATGTGGCTGGCCAGTTTCTTGTATGGGAGCTTTAGTGGTGCAAGACCCAGGAGGAAATATTTTGGGGATGGGGGAATCTGTTTGTCCAGGAGCCACGCCAGCAATTGCCAGACCGAATCCCAGAAGGGGAGTATCATCGGGCAACTCCAATAAATGTGGAGGAGGGGACCCCTAGCCCCAAGGCAAAGCCAACAACGGTCCGAGCTAGAGGGATAAATGGCGTGGGGGATGTCCGTAGTACCAGAAGCATAAGATTTTATAGGCAGGCATAAGAGCGTGCAGATCGAGCTTTTACGAAAATAATTTTACTGTTAGGGGTCCCCACAACTTGGGAAGTTTTATCAAGAGGTCACGGCACTCGAAGGTTGAGAACCACTGTCCTAGTAAGACCAGACGTGTTTAACCACTTCACTTCCTTCGTATGTGTTCCACCTCTGTACCGCCTCCTGAAGACCTGTTCCACCACTGTGCCCCCGCCGCACACCTGTTCCACTATTGTACCCTCACGGCACATCTGTTCCACCCCTATATCCCCACTGCTCACCTGTTCCACCACTCAACCCCTGAAAATATTCCATCATCAGCACTGTGTCCCCACACCTGCTCCACAACTGCATATGTATTCAACTAGTGTATCCCCATCCCACAGCTTTTCCAGCAATGCACCCCCTGCACATTACATTGTACTGTGCCCCCCCCCCAATACACACACACCTGTTCCACTACTGCACATGTGTTTAACCACTGCCCCCCCCCCTCTTCTGAACACCTGTTCCACCACTGCACCCCTAGTGAATACCAGTTCTAACTCTGAAAACACTCTTTAATGTTCCAATACCTCTGCTACCTGCCTGCATACAACACTGTTGCTTCCAAGTGAGGTGGAGCCAAATGATTAAATGATGTGGCTACTACCCCAATACCCAGGCTGAGAAACTGATTGGCGGGAGTGGAGTAGTGTTGCAGCAGCCTGATGGATGATTAAACAAATGGTGGAAGTCACTAGCCCAGTGTGTCCTCCCACCATTTGTTTTAATGATGCAACCGGCTCCTGCAGCACTACTCTCCTCTACAGCGATGCTGCTGTAGATGCAGAGTGGCTTGAGCTGCGTGGAAGAGCAATGACAGCAGAGTGCTTCACCAAGTGGGAAACAACCATCGTTTGGCCACTAACTAAAAGTTGGGACCGTCCTGGCAAATCCAAGACATTTGGTAAGTATGCCTATCCGCTGGCTATAGCTTTCAACAACTTTCTGGATTCCCTGTTTGCTTTTCAGCTTTTCTGTTAAGGACTACATATCCCATGGTACCTTCCTGCCTGCAAGCAGTGATTCCTGTACTGACTCCACTTCCTGAAACTCCTCCTCTTAGCACCTCCTTAGATCGGAAGGCAGGCTCTGTGAAATGTGTGACACAGCAGTACCTACTCACACGGCATAGTGAATACGTGTAACAGAATTCAAGGAAGTGTAAATGTGTGGGGATCTTTACAAAGTAAGTTTACAAACTTCAAGATCATTAAAATTAATAGGAGTAGACTAGAAATAATTGAAAAACAATGTGAAAATCAATATATGAGTTTATATTATGACCATAGATACACTTTAAAAATTTTACACAAGGGCAAGAGTGAGCACAGCAACAAGATACAGGATCTTTGTACAGCCTCAAAAATGTATTTCAAAGGAAGACATTTCAAGTAAGGCAGTGGTTTTCAGATATTTTGTCCCAGCTCGTCTGCAAAAGCAAAGAAAACGGGCAACGATGTGGACCGAAAACTGCAGCCGGCCAAGGAAATTTGGTGCAGCAAATGAGACACATCATGCTGAATTTCCCTTGAAATCAAAATATGTCTAGTGGCACCAACAGCTCAAACCTTGCAGAACCCAATGGGACCCAGGTATACACATCTTCCATGCTAAAAATCTATACGTCTGGCATGGAAATGGCCGAATGGCTCATCCATGTATAAACACACAAGACCTGGTGTGCAGAAAATTGGTGGTCTGGATTGATGAGTCTAAACCAGGGATGGACTGGCCTTTGGGACTACAGGGAGTTTCCCGGTGGGCCGATGGCTCAGTGGGCCGGCTTCAGTGACAGCGGACCGTCGCCCCCCTCCGCTCCTCTATCTCTCCCTTCCCGCAGCGCTCACCTCCTCTCCCTGCCCACAGCGCTCACCTGGGGGGAACAAATAAGCAGGGGGAGGACCAGAGGAGCAGGGACGACGACAGAGGAGCACAGGGGAGGGGACAGACAACTGACTCATATAAAATATAGATGCGCTAATATTAACTTAAAAGGTGATAAAACGTACAAAGAAAACTAATCAGGGAGAACACTCCATAAACTGTGAATTACTAATATGTCCTTAATTAGTGCACAGTGATTAGCAGGATTCCATGCAGGGAAAAAATCACTCTCTTCAATCTGAATGCTAATCCAGCCCTCCACCGCTGTGATGATACAGGCACTCACAGACAGGGATTGCATGAAAGAAAAGAGAAAAACCTCATTGCGCAATATTCGATGACAGATCAAAAATGTAATCAGAGCATTGACATATGCACTCACGAATCCCCGCTTTCAGTAAAGCATGAAAACGCCGCTCAGTGTGCTGTTTCCTCAGCTCGATCCGATGCACTCGGATTCGATCGCAGGCTCCTCCCTACGCGTTACGTCACAGGCACGCGACTTACTCATGGGTTGCTACTGACTCATCAGCTATGGCCTGGGAGTTTCTCACTTCTGCCTAATCTTGTCCCATAAGGGGGGGCACCGAACTGAATCTTTGCCCCGGGTGAAATAATGTCTAGCTTCCTCACTGGTACTGCCTATAAGAGTACCAGTACCAGCCGTTCTACTCTAATAAAGTAGAACGGCTAGTGAAGGGGGAGAGGGGGTTTGGGTGACCAGGGGGGTGCGGGAGTTGTCCGGCCCCCATGGGAGAAACATGTCAAAGTGGGCCAGTCTGGATGAAGTCCAGGGCCACATTTTTGTCCCAGTCCAGCCCTGGTCTAAACTTAAAACACATGGCTATAATAGAAGGTAGTTTGTTGGACAAAGGCCCAGGAGACCTGTACAAGGGTGAGTGTCTGCAGGCAACAGTGAAGTATGGTTAAGTTTTCTTGCAGCTATGGGCCTGTATATCTGCACATGGAATTGGCCTTTGTTTAGAATGAATGGTCTCCTCAATGCTGAAAAGCACTCCTCATGTAGTACCATGAGGGAGGCATCTAATTGGTCCCAAATTCAATATACAGCAGGACAATAACCCCCAAACATACAGCCAGAGCTAAGTATCTACATCGAAAAGTAGACATGGAAGTTATGGTATGGCCCCCACAGAGTCCTGATCTCAACATTACAGTGGTTAGTTCTCCTTCTCCCAGACGGTTGGAAAAACCTACCTGCTGAGTTCCTCAAGTGTGTGCAAGTATAAAATGTATGCTGTTTTAAAAGCAAAGAGTAGACACACTAAAAATTTAAAGATTTAGTCTTGCGTTGTAGGTTTTTTTGAAAAATAAAAACATACTCATTGTATTATTTTTGAAACCCTCCCCCAATTCAGTATTCACAAATATATATATATATATATATATATATATATATATATATATATATATATATATATATATATATATATATATACAGGGAGTGCAGAATTATTAGGCAAGTTGTATTTTTGAGGATTAATTTTATTATTGAACAACAACCATGTTCTCAATGAACCCAAAAAACTCATTAATATCAAAGCTGAATATTTTTGGAAGTAGTTTTTAGTTTGTTTTTAGTTTTAGCTATTTTAGGGGGATATCTGTGTGTGCAGGTGACTACTATTACTGTGCATAATTATTAGGCAACTTAACAACAAAAAAATATATACCCATTTCAATTATTTATTTTTACCAGTGAAACCAATATAACATCTCAACATTCACAAATATACATTTCTGACATTCAAAAACAAAACAAAAACAAATCAGTGACCAATATAGCCACCTTTCTTTGCAAGGACACTCAAAAGCCTGCCATCCATGGATTCTGTCAGTGTTTTGATCTGTTCACCATCAACATTGCGTGCAGCAGCAACCACAGCCTCCCAGACACTGTTCAGAGAGGTGTACTGTTTTCCCTCCTTGTAAATCTCACATTTGATGATGGACCACAGGTTCTCAATGGGGTTCAGATCAGGTGAACAAGGAGGCCATGTCATTCGTTTTTCTTCTTTTATACCCTTTCTTGCCAGCCACGCTGTGGAGTACTTGGACGCGTGTGATGGAGCATTGTCCTGCATGAAAATCATGTTTTTCTTGAAGGATGCAGACTTCTTCCTGTACCACTGCTTGAAGAAGGTGTCTTCCAGAAACTGGCAGTAGGACTGGGAGTTGAGCTTGACTCCATCCTCAACCCGAAAAGGCCCCACAAGCTCATCTTTGATGATACCAGCCCAAACCAGTACTCCACCACCACCTTGCTGGCGTCTGAGTCGGACTGGAGCTCTCTGCCCTTTACCAATCCAGCCACGGGCCCATCCATCTGGCCCATCAAGACTCACTCTCATTTCATCAGTCCATAAAACCTTAGAAAAATCAGTCTTGAGATATTTCTTGGCACAGTCTTGACGTTTCAGCTTGTGTGTCTTGTTCAGTGGTGGTCGTCTTTCAGCCTTTCTTACCTTGGCCATGTCTCTGAGTATTGCACACCTTGTGCTTTTGGGCACTCCAGTGATGTTGCAGCTCTGAAATATGGCCAAACTGGTGGCAAGTGGCATCTTGGCAGCTGCACGCTTGACTTTTCTCAGTTCATGGGCAGTTATTTTGCGCCTTGGTTTTTCCACACGCTTCTTGCGACCCTGTTGACTATTTTGAATGAAACGCTTGATTGTTCGATGATCACGCTTCAGAAGCTTTGCAATTTTAAGAGTGCTGCATCCCTCTGCAAGATATCTCACTATTTTTGACTTTTTTGAGCCTGTCAAGTCCTTCTTTTGACCCATTTTGCCAAAGGAAAGGAAGTTGACTAATAATTATGCACACTTGATATAGGGTGTTGATGTCATTAGACCACACCCCTTCTCATTACAGAGATGCACATCACCTAATATGCTTAATTGGTAGTAGGCTTTCGCGCCTTTCGTTGCTGCACTGGGTCCTTCGTGTTTTGTTATGTACCAGCGAAGGGTTTTGCATTAATTGAAGGATTGTGCAGTAGTGCCCTGTCTATTACTACGTCATTAGTACTAAACATGTTATCCCAGCCAACAAACCCTCCCTCTTAGCACTTACATTCTGAATGTAGGTAGGTGCAGTCTACTTTCTCCACTGCTGGTGGCGCTATCCGCAGCGGCACTACATTCGGAAGGGAAGTCAGGAGGAACATGGTTCTCTATGGTTTCCTGGGCTACTGGGAAATGATCCAGTTGGATGCTCCCACCCTATGTGACCATCTTGAGTGAGGCAGAGCCTATTTAAGGCCCTGCTTCCCACGTTTGCCACGCATGATGTGATTAGGTAGTGCAGAGAAAGGTACCCCGTCTGTGAGGAACAATACTGTGGTAGGGAAAGCGTAGGGTCGCATCTTTTCTCTACGTCTTCCCGATTGGGCACAAGACGATCAGGCCTCATTCTGGCCCTCTCTACAGATGCTGTCATTCTGGCAGGAACCCACTCTGTTCACATTGCTGTAACCCCGAGTGTACCTGGTTGGGTAGTCTTCCCATCAGTTTGTTGTAAACTGTTGCTGGATTGCTTTACTACAAGTTCTACTATTTACTATTGCATCTGACCAGGGCCGATCCGCCCTATAGGCTCACTATGCAAGCCGCTTAGGGCCCCGCAAAGCTGCAGAGGGCCCCCCAAATTAATAGAGGCCCCTGCCTCTAGTAATTTTAGAAGTAATTTCCGGCCCCTCACCCCGCTTCTCAACTCACTGGCTGCATGGGGGAAGAGGTAAGAAGTCAACACCCCCCGCTTCTCACTTTAAGTATTTCCGAAAGCAGAACACCCCGTCCCCCCGCTTCTCAACTTTAATCTTTAAAGTGACATGTCACTGTCGGCAGCGCCCCACGCTTCTCAACTTTAATGTGACATGTCATCTTGCTTAGGGCCCCAGGGAGGTCAGGATCGGCACTGCATCTGACTTAGGGTTGCCACTTTTTCTTCAAGCCAAACCTAAACACTTTTTTGCATACTCTATAGCAGTGATGGCGAACCTTGGCACCCCAGGTGTTTTGGAACTATATTTCCCATGATGCTAATACACTTTGCAGTGTACTGGAGCATCATGGGAAATGTTGTTCCAAAACATCTGGGGTGCCAAGGTTCGCCATCACTGGTCTATAGGATTGTAAAAGACCTGGAACATCTTTGGGCACTCCAAAGAGAATAGTACTGTGGCATGCAAAGTGCCTCTTCACCTTCCTATCAGGCACTGCTTTGAGTTACATTTCCTACATTCCTGGTGAATTCCGGACATGTGGCAACCCTAATCTGACTGTGTGAATTATTGTTGCCGCACCACACCTACATGCAAGTATACTGTCATGCCTCTCTGTATCTGAAAACAGAAGCAGATAAAATGCTACAATAACAGTCACTGAATAAAATGGATTTCACTTTAACCTCTGAATAAAATCTCTTTTCATTGTGTCTGTTCTCTGTATTTCCACTAGGAGGCACCAAATGCTTTCAAATCTGTCTCTGTGTTCTTCCATTTGGAACATTTTAAAGCTGAATCATTTTTTAAGGAAAATTTTATTTTGCACACAAAACAAGCATTTTGTCTTGTGCAATGACATTTATTTTCTGTATTTAAAACTTTATAATGTATTAATAATTTAATCTATTTAAGACATTACAATTTCATAAAAAGGCTTGAAAAGTGCATGGCGGACCATACAACTGATTTGGTCTTCTTATTATTAGTATCATTATTATTTTTAACCATAGTAAGCTGAGGTTTACCATACTTAAAGTGGAGGTTCACCCAAAAAATCAATTTTTAACATTAGATGGGGGGCTAATTGTGGGAAGCACAATCAGGGTTTTTTTTTTTAAATCAATGCAGTACTTACCGTTTTAGAGAGCGATCTTCTCCGCCGCTTCCGGGTATGGGCTGCGGGACTGGGCGTTCCTATTTGATTGACAGGCTTCCGACCGTCGCATACAGCGCGTTACGAGTTTCCGAAAGTAGCCGAACGTCGGTGCGCAGGCGCCGTATAGAGCCGCACCAACGTTCGGCAACTCGTGACGCGCTGTATGCGACCGTCGGAAGGCTGTCAATCAAATAGGAACGCCCAGTCCCGCAGCCCATACCCGGAAGCCGCGGAGAAGATCTATCTCTAAAACGGTAAGTACTGCATTGATTTAAAAAAAAAAACCCGATTGTGCTTCCCGTAATTAGCCTCAATCTAATGTTAAAAAAAAATTTCGGGTGAACCCCCCGCTTTAAAGCGGAGTTCCACCCTAAAAATGAACTTTCTATTAACAGCTTTCATTTAGAGCTGGTTCACACTGGGGAGGCGACTTGCAAAATGACTTCTGTATAGAAGTCAATGCAAGTCGCCCCCAGAAGTCGTACAAGAACCTTTTTCTAAGTCAGAGCGACTTGCGTCGCTCCTATTAGAACTGTTCTATTGACTAGAATGGGAAACGACCCCGCTTTAAGAATTAGCAGCAATCTGTGCACACTGTCTCCACTTGTGGCAATGCAACCGCAACCTACAAGGATGTCAAATTGGAAGCAGCGGCTGTGTAATGCAAGTACCTACATTTCACCTGCTATCAGCCTCTAGTAGTCCTTGCACAACAGGGAGAAGTGGTAAAAGGATCCCCAATCGGTTGTACTGCAATGCAAGGAGCATTGTGATCGGAGGAGAGGACAGAGAGATGTGCGCACAGAGCAGTGCAAATCTCAGGACTGGATAGACAGAAATACAAATACAGTACAGTACTTGGCAGGAAAGACAGCGCCCATATATTCCTTTAATCTCTGGATTTAGCTATTTGCCTGACGTTCAGCTTTAAATGAACCATCGCTATGCAAAAACTGAACCCAGAAGATACAGGTGTACTATGGTTTGATATAGTTTGGGTGAAAATACAGTTTATTCATACAAAAAGTTCACATTTAAAATAGAAATACTCTAAGTTTAACCACTTCAGCCCCGGAAGAATTGGCTGCCCAATGACCAGAGCACTTTTTGCGATTCGGCACTGCGTCGCTTTAACTGACAATTGCACGGTCGTGCGACGTGGCTCCCAAACAAAATTGATGTCCTTTTCTTCCCACAAACAGGACTTTCTTTTGGTGGTATTTGATCATCTGTGCGGTTTGAATTTTTTGCACTGTAAACAAAAAAAGAGCGACAATTTTGAAAAATAACACAATATTTTGTACCTATAATAAGAGTGCTTTTCCCCTAAAAGCCCCTGGGCGTCGGTGGTAAAACAGCGCTATTTTTAGCAGCGCTTTTCCTGTCGTTTTTGCGGCGCTTATCGACTGCTAGCCAGTCGCTTTTAACCCCCACTAGTGGCCAAAAAAGGGTTAAGAGCGCCCGCAAAGCGGTTCGGCAGTGGTTTGGCAGCGCTGACCATTGATTTCAATGGGCAGGGGCGCTTTAGGAGCGGTGTAAAGGAGCTGCTTGCGGGACTTTTCTTGACGCCCTGCCAGCGCAGCGCCTCAGTGTGAAAGCACTCGGGCTTTCACACTGGGATTGCAGCTGAGGCTTTTTTCAGGAGCTATTGTTAGCTCTAAAGTGCCAGAAAAACGCCTCCAGTGTGAAAGGGGTCTAAATATCCCCATTCATTTTTTTAAAAAGCACATTTTTTTCTCAGTTTAAGCCGATATGTGTTCTTCTACATATTGTTGGGTAAAAAACAACGCAATAAGCGTATATTGATTGGTTTGCGCAAAAAATATAGCGTCTACAAAATAGGCGATAGTTTTATAGAATTTTTATTATTATTTTTTACTAGTAATGGCGGCCATCTGCGATTTATATCGCGACATTATGGCGGACATATCGGACACTTTTGACACTTTTTGGGACCATTGCTAAAAAAAACTGCACTGATTACTGTAAAAATGTCACTGGCAGAGAAGGTGTTAACACTAGGGGGCGATCAAGGGGTTAATTGTGTTCCCTAATGTGTGTTCTAACTGTGGGGGGAGGAGACTGACTAGAGGAAATGACAGATCGTGGTTCCTAGCTATTAGAAACTCACGATCTGCCTTTCCTCAGCTCACAGAACAGGGATGCGTCCGTTTACACACACACACGTCCCTGTTCTGCCTCTCGTGCCCGCGATCGCTTGCGGCAGGTGGTCATCGGGAACGCCAGTCACGAGCATCGTCACACCCCCCCCGATGCAGCGGGCGCGCACTTGCTAGCCTGTTTAAGGCAACCGACATACAGCTACGACGGTTCGCGCAGCAGAAGCCAGCCTGCCGCAGTAAAAGCGGGAGCCGTTAAAGCGGGAGTTCACCCGAAAAAAATTTTTTTACATTAGATTTAGGCTAATTAAGGGGAGCAGAAACGGGTATTTTTTTTAAAATCAATGCCGTACTTACCGTTGTAGAGATAGATGTTCTCCCGCCGCTTCCGGGTATGATCTTCGGGACTGGGCATTCCTATTTGATTGACAGCCTTTCCGACGGTCGCATACAGCGCGTCACCAGGTGCCGAAAGAAGCCGAACGTCGGTGCGGCTCTATACTGCGCCTGCGCACCGACGTTCGGCTACTTTCGGAAACTCGTGACGCGCTGTATGCGACCGTCGGAAGCCTGTCGGAAGCCTGTCAATCAAATAGGAACGCCCACTCCCGAAGATCATACCCGGAAGCGGCGGGAGAACATCTATCTCTACAACGGTAAGTACAGCATTGATTTTTAAAAAAATACCCGTCTCTGCTCCCCTTAATTAGCCTCAATCTAATGTTAAAAATGTATATTTTGGATGAACCTCCACTTTAAAACCCACTAAGAATGTATTAACATGCTAAGATTCTTAATATAATGATTAAGATAATAATTTTTGCATCACAAGGGCCGTTTGATATTGCTGCGCTGCGATTTGGCCACAGCGCAGGTGCAGCACAGCGTACCCGGTTCGCTCTGATCCTGTGCGTGTGTTTGTAATAAAAGAGGAAAGTTACAAAGGTGACATAAATGTCTTCTGAAACATGGAGATATGCTTTGTATCCACCAGGGGGCAGCCAATCCCTGCAAACTATTTTTCCCAGCCGCCGTGCTGTCTAATGGAAATTTTCGCAATGCATGCAAAGCCTTTTACTCTTCCTCATAGAGAGCCTGACCTGTGAGTCAGAGAGCGAGAGCGTCAGGTTCCTAGAAACCCCCCGCCATATTCTCGCCTGCGTAACGCGGAAACCACTTTTGTTAGGACAAGATATTCGCACTTAAAAATTAACAAATTAAAAATGAACAGAAAGAATGATTTCATTTATATTTTATAATATTAAACATGCTGGGCTAGATTCAGATAGAATGGTCTATCTGTCCGCTTGGCGTAACATATCTCAGATACGTTACGCCGCCGTAATTTAGGACACAAGTTCTGTATTTGGAAACAACTTGCGCCCTTAGTTACGGCGGCGTAACGTATCTGTGTCGGCATAAGCCCGCTTAATTCAAATGTGGATGATGTGGGCAGGTTTTATGTATATTAACTGTGACCCCGCACATGCGCCGTTCGTGAAAAAATCCCAGTGCGCATGCTCGAAATTCCGCCGCAAATCGTCATTGCTTCCGACGTGAACGTAAATTACGTCCAGCCCTATTCGCGAACGTCTTACGCAAACGACGTAAAATTTTCAAAACTCGACGCGGGAACGACGGCCATAGTTAACATAGGATAAGCCTCATAGAGCAGGGGTAACTACGTCGAAAAAAGTCTAACGTAAACGACGTAAAAAAATTCGCCGGCCGGACGTACCTTTCTGAATCGGCGTATCTAGCTCATTTGCATATTCCTCGCGTAAATCTATGGAAGCGCCACCTAGCGACCAGCGTAAAAATGCAGCCTAAGATACAGCGGTGTAAAACACTTACGCCGGTCGGATCTTAGGGAAATCAATGCGTAACTGATTCTATGAACCAGGCGCATAGATACGACCGGCCGCACTCAGAGATACGACGGCGTATCAGGAGATATCTTCGTATCTTCTCTCTGAATCTAGCCCGCTGAGTATTTCTCATTTTGGATACAATGAAAGTCCACGTTTCCTTGTAATGCAAGCAATGTATTTTATCCACTTGCCCTCTGGACGATTTACCCCCCCTTCATGACCGGCCATTTTTTGCGATACGGCACTGCTTTACTTTGAAGCCCTGTACCCACGATCGGTTTGTCTGATGAAAACAGACCAATGGACCGTTTTTATTGTTCAAACCGATCGTGTGTGGGCCCCATCGTTTTTTTTTTCCCATCGGTGAAAAAAAAATAGAACATGTTTTAAAATTTTCCTATGGATAAAAAAACGATAGAAAAAAAACGATCGTCTGTATGGAAGTCCATCGGTCAAAAATCCACGCATGCTCAGAATGAAGTCGACGCATGCTCGGAAGAATTGAACTTCATTTTTCTCAGCACGTCGTTGTGTTGTACGTCACCGCGTTTGGACACGGTCGGATTTTTGACCGATGGTGTGTAGGCAAGACTGATGAAAGTTAGCTTCATCGGATATCCGACGAAAAAATCCATCGGATTAGATTCCATCAGATATCCGATGGTGCGTACAGGGCATAACTGACGTGCGACGCTGTACCAAAACAAAACTGACGTCCTTTTTTCCCCACAAATAGAGCTTTCTTTTGGTGGTATTTGATCACCTCTGCGGTTTTTATTTTTTGTGCTATAAACAAAAAAAGAGCGACAATTTTGAAAAAAAAAAAATATATGTTTTGTTCCTTTCTGCTATAAAACATAGCCGATAAAAAAATTGAAAAAAAATCGAATTTCTTCATCAATTTAGACCAATATGTGTTCTGCTACATATTTTTGGTAAAAAGAAAATACCAATAAGCTTTATATTGATTGACTTGCGCAAAAGTTCTTGCATCTTGGATATTTATTTATTTTTTTTATTTTTTTTTACTAGTAATGGCAGCGATCAGCAACTTAGCATGGAACTGCGATATTGTGGCGGACAGTCGGGACACTAACTGACACTTTTGAGACTTTTTGGGGACCAGTGACACTAATACAGGGATCAGTGCTAAAATAATATCCACTGTCACTGTACTAATGACACTGGCAGGGAAGGGGTTAACATCAGGGGCGATCAAAGGGTTAAATGTGTTCCCTATGAGTGCTTTCTAACTGTGGAGGAGGTGCTTTTACTAGGGGAAGACGTTGCTCTATGTTCCTGCTTTTGCAGAGACACAGGATTCGTGCCTTCCCTCCTGTCTGAACGGCGGTCTGCCTTGGGGGTAGATTCGGGTAGGGGCGCGCACTGCTACGGCGGCGCAGCGTACCGTTTTTACGCTACGCCTCCGTAAATCACTGTAGCTACGCTTCATTCACGAAGCATTTGCTCCGTAATTTGCAGCGGCGTTTCGTAAAAAGGGCCGGCGTAAACGCGCGTAATTTAAATGATCCCGTAGGGGGCGTGGATCATTTAAATTAGGCGCGTTCCCACGCCAAACGTACTGCGCATGCTCCGTCGGGAAAATTTCCCGACTTGCATTGTGGTAAATGACGTCGCAAGGACGTCATTTGCTTCGATGTGAACGTAAATGGCGTCCAGCGCCATTCACGATCCACTTACGCAAACGACGTAAATTTCGAAAATCGCGACGCGGGAACGACGTCTATACTTACCATTGGCTGCGCCTCCTAATAGCAGGAGCAGCCTTACGACGAAAGCGACGAACGCAAACGACGTAAAACACGACCGCCGGGCGCGCGTACGTTTGTGAATCGGCATTTTTGCATACTCTACGCTGACAACTACGGGAACGCCACCTAGCGGCCAGCGTCAGAATGCAGCCTAAGATACGACGGCATAAGAGCCTTATGCCAGTCGTATCTTAGGCTACAGTCGGCGTATCAAGCTTTCTGAATA
Organism: Rana temporaria; assembly: GCF_905171775.1. Taxonomy (NCBI): domain Eukaryota; kingdom Metazoa; phylum Chordata; class Amphibia; order Anura; family Ranidae; genus Rana; species Rana temporaria. The sequence continues at coordinate 35,265,513 of NC_053490.1, forward strand.
CAGAAAGTCGATACGCCAGCGCTACTTAGCAATTACGCTGCGTATCTATGGATACGCAGGTGTAATTGCTTGCTAAATCTACCCCCCTTGTTTACATAGGCAGATCACTGTTCTGCCTGTGTACTGAATAATCATTTTACAATTATGCCAAAGATTTGTAGAATAGGAGTTGCTGCCCACATCCCCGAATTGGTACCAAATACAGAAACTATTTCCTCTGTGGGACTTTGAAAGGCAGAAACTCCTTCGCAATCAAACAGTGTTGAAAACAGATTTATATTTTATTTGGAAAGTTAAAATCATGGAGCTATGACATTATAAAAATCAAACTAAGGTGCAATATCATAAAATATATACAGACAACCACTGGACAGAGAATGCCCCATATATTTGTATTCCCTTTATTGGCAATACAATTAAATAAAAAATAAAAGATAATTATATATATAATAATAAATCATACATTTCATTACATGGAATTTTATTGAAATTTATGATTTATTATTATATCTAATTATATTTTATTTTTAATTTAATTGTAATTCCAAAGAAGGGGAAAAAAATATATGCAATTATATATTAGGGATATTGGGCCAGATTCAGGTAGAAGTGTGGCGGCGTAACGTATCGTAGATACGTTACACCGCCGCAAGTTTTCATCGCAAGTGCCTGATTCACAGAGCACTTGCAATGAAAACCTACGCCGGCGTAAGCCCGCGTAATTCAAAGGGGCGTATGCCATTTAAATTAGGCGCACTACCGCGCCGGACCTACTGCGCATGCTCCCTTTTGAATTACCCGCTGTGCTTTGCGCGAAGTGACGTCATTTTTTCAAACGGCGACGCGCGTAGCGTAATTCCGTATTCCCGGACGGCTTACGCAAACGACGTGAATTTTTACATTTCGAGGCGAGAACGACGGCCATACTTTATACAGCACATACGTGTGCTGTGTAAAGTTAAGGTACCCAAAACGACGACTAACTTTGCGACGGGAAACTAGGCTAGCGGCGACGTAGCGAACGCGAAAACCCATCGTGGATCGCCGTAACTCCTAATTTGCATACCAGACGCTGGTTTACGACGCAAACTCCCCCCAGCGGCGGCCGCGGTACTGCATCCTAAGATCCGACAGTGTAAAACAATTACACCTGTCGGATCTTATGGATATCTATGCGTAACTGATTCTATGAATCAGTCGCATAGATAGAAACAGAGATACGCCGGAGTATCTGAGATACTCCGTCGTATCTCGGCTGTGAATCTGGCCCATTGTATGTATGCTGTTAAATGTATTCCAGTTGTCATACTATCCCCCATATGTTTTTTTAGTTGAAGTTCGATACATTTTGATTATAGGGTTAAAAAACCCAGGCCAATTAATTTCCGCTACAAAAGGGCTCTCTGAATAACAGGTGGCGGATCTGAGGAAGGAGGCCATGTCCTCCGAAACATGTTATCCTGACAACTACAGCGTCCTCTATCAGTTGGCTTTAGGGCTGGTGAAAAGATTTTTGCCTTCCCCATTGGCTCCACCCAGGGCCGATCCTCCCTATAGGCTCACTATGCAAGATGCTTAGGGCCCCGCAAAGCTGCGGAGGGCCCCCCAAATTACTAGAGGCCCCCGTCTGGTGAGAAGTCATTTTTGGTCCCTCACCCGGCTTCTCAACTGGTTTTTGGCTGCATGGGAGAAGAGGTAAGAAGTCAGCACCCCCCGCTTCTCACTTTAATGTAAGATGTGATTTCCGACAGAAGAACACCCCCCTCCTCCCCCTTCTCAACTTTAACAACTTTAATGTGACATGTCACTGTCGGCAGCGCCCCGCATCCCCCCCCCCCCCCGCTTCTCAACTTTTAATGTCACATGTCATTTTGCTTAGGGCCCCAGTAAGGTCAGGATCGGCACAGGCTCCACCCCTGACTCCACCCCATTTTCCCTGCCCAAGCAAAACCCACTTGTTTAAGGAAGTGCCTATCAATTCAGCCTCACCAGCGCCTATCAGATGCAGCTTCTCCAGCGCCCATAAATGCAGCCTCACCAGCGCCCATCAAATGCAGTCTCACCAGGGCCCATCAAATGCAGCCTCACCAGCGCCCATCAATGCAGCCTCACCAGCGCCCATCAATGCAGCCTAACCAGCGCCCATCAAATGCAGTCTCACCAGGGCCCATCAAATGCAGCCTCACCAGCGCCCATCAATGCAGCCTCACCAGCGCCCATCAATGCAGCCTCACCAGCGCCCATCAATGCAGCCTCACCAGCGCCCATCAAATGCAGTCTCACCAGAGCCCATCAATGCAGCTTCACCAGCGCCCATAAATGCAGGCTCACCAGCGCCCATCGAATGCAGCCTCACCAGCGCCCATCAATGCAGCCTCACCAGCGCCAATCAATGCAGCCACACAAGGGCGCCCATCGAATGTAGCCTCACCAGTGCCCATCAATGAATGTTAACTTGCTTCCATTTATTTGTGTGTCGGGACACAGACACGGTCCTCTGCCGCCGCTGCGCCTTTAACATTATGTGCGAATGGAGCGGCGGCTGCCTGCTGATGTTTAGACTTAGTTGCTTACTGCAGAGAGAAGAAAGTAGGAACACCAGTGGCTGGGCACCCTAGGCAGCAGGGCACCGTAGGCGGCTGCCTAGTTTGTCTAGTGGTAGCTCCGGTCCTGGTTGGCTTCACCAGAGCTCTCCCTGGGACAAGTGTTGTAGGCGCCCCACACCCCTATCCTAACTGGCCGTCTCTTTAGTCAGTACAGGCCTCCTCAGACCACCATCCAGAGCACTTGGCACCATTACAGGCCTCCTCAGACTACCGTCCAGAGCACTGTGCAGCATTACAGGCCTCCTCAGACCACCGTACAGAGCACTTGGCACCATTACAGGCCTCCTCAGACCACCGTCCAGAGCACTGTGCAGCATTACTGGCCTCCTCAGATTGTCCAGAGCACTGTGCAGCATTACTGGCCTCCTCAGATTGTCCAGAGCACTGTGCAGCATTACTGGCCTCCTCAGATTGTCCAGAGCACTGTGCAGCATTACTGGCCTCCTCAGATTGTCCAGAGCACTGTGCAGCATTACTGGCCTCCTCAGATTGTCCAGAGCACTGTGCAGCATTACTGGCCTCCTCAGTTGTCCAGAGCACTGTGCAGCATTACTGGCCTCCTCAGATTGTCCAGAGCACTGTGCAGCATTACTGGCCTCCTCAGTTGTCCAGAGCACTGTGCAGCATTACTGGCCTCCTCAGTTGTCCAGTGCACTGTGCAGCATTACTGGCCTCCTCAGATTGTGCAGAGCACTGTGCAGCATTACTGGCCTCCTCAGTCGTCCAGAGCACTGTACAGCATTACTGGCCTCCTCAGTCGTCCAGAGCACTGTACAGCATTACTGGCCTCCTCCGATTGTCCAGAGTGGCTAAATCTGTATCTGTGAGTTTGTTTATACCTTAATACCATAAATAATAACATGATATTAGATATTTTTTTTCTCCAGCAGTATATAATGTGTTTTCATAATCTAGAGCAGCCTTTCTCAACCAGTGTGCCGCGGCACACTGGTGTGCCGTCAGAGGTTTTCAGGTGTGCCGCGAGGTCAGCGGAGAGAAGGCAGTCAGGTGAGCTCTCCTGCCGAACTGTGAGAAGCTCTGTCGGCTTTAAAAATGAAAGTAAAGTGCAGAGGAGTGTGCTGTGCTCTCTGCTTCCCCCTAGAGTGCAGTACCCGGCTAAAGAGAAATCTGAAAAGGTACTGAGCTAGAAGCTACATTATTTTTTTTAAAAATGGCTTTATACATTTGTCTGTGTGTGTGTGCACATGTGACTGTCTGTGTGTGTGTGTGTGCACATGTGACTGTCTCTGTGTGTGTGTGTGCACATGTGACTGTCTGTGTGTGTGTGTGTGCACATGTGACTGTCTGTATGTGTGTGTGTGTGTGTGTGTGTGCACATGTGACTGTCTGTATGTGTGTGTGTGTGTGTGTGTGTGTGCACATGTGACTGTCTGTATGTGTGTGTGTGTGTGTGTGTGTGTGTGTGCGCGTGCACATGTGACTGTCTGTCTGTGTGTGTGTGTGTGTGCGTGCACATGTGACTGTCTGTATGTGTGTGTGTGTGTGCGTGTGTGTGTGCACATGTGACTGTCTGTATGTATGTGTGTGTGTGTGTGTGTGTGCGCGTGCACATGTGACTGTCTGTCTGTGTGTGTGTGTGTGTGCGTGCACATGTGACTGTCTGTCTGTATGTGTGTGTGTGTGTGCACATGTGACTGTGTATGTGTGTGTGTGCACATGTGACTGTCTGTCTGTATGTGTGTGTGTGTGCACATGTGACTGTGTGTGTGTGTGTGTGTGTGTGTGTGTGTGTGCACATGTGACTGTGTATGTGTGTGTGTGCACATGTGACTGTCTGTCTGTATGTGTGTGCACATGTGTCTGTCTGTGTGCGTGTGTGTGTGTGCACATGTGACTGTCTGTCTGTCTGTATGTGTGTGTGTGTGCACATGTGACTGTCTGTGTGCGTGTGTGTGTGTGTGTGTGCACATGTGACTGTCTGTCTGTATGTGTGTGTGTGTGCACATGTGACTGTCTGTGTGCGTGTGTGCACATGTGACTGTCTGTCTGTATGTGTGTGTGTGTGCACATGTGACTGTGTATGTGTGTGTGTGTGCACATGTGACTGTGTATGTGTGTGTGTGCACATGTGACTGTGTATGTGTGTGTGTGTGCACATGTGACTGTGTATGTGTGTGTGTGTGCACATGTGACTGTGTATGTGTGTGTGTGCACATGTGACTGTCTGTCTGTATGTGTGTGCACATGTGACTGTATGTCTGTATGTGTGTGTGTGTGCACATGTGACTGTGTATGTGTGTGTGTGCACATGTGACTGTGTATGTGTGTGTGTGCACATGTGACTGTCTGTCTGTATGTGTGTGCACATGTGACTGTATGTCTGTATGTGTGTGTGTGCACATGTGACTGTGTATGTGTGTGTGTGTGTGCACATGTGACTGTCTGTCTGTATGTGTGTGCACATGTGACTGTATGTCTTTATGTGTGTGTGTGTGCACATGTGACTGTGTATGTGTGTGTGTGCACATGTGACTGTCTGTCTGTATGTGTGTGCACATGTGACTGTCTGTCTGTGTGCGTGTGTGTATCAGGTTTGCCAACTTTCAGTAAATTTACAAAGAGTTTGTAAAATCCATACTTTTTGCATTTGTCCATGAATGTCCGTTACAGACATGCAGCCTACAAGGACAGATGAAAAAAGTACGGATTTTACAAACTTCGTAAATTTACTGAAAGTTGGCAACCCTGGTATGTATGTATGTGTATGCATGTGTAAGCCTGTGTCTGTAGTCTGTATGTATGTTACTTTTAATCCTGCCCCCCCCCCCCCATTCCTGTACCATGACAATGGATTTTGTAGGGCTTGTTTGATAGCAAGGACTGCTGCTTCTCTGAAAAGCAATCCATGCACAGATCGCTTTTCAGAGGCATTTGACAGGCCGTAAAGAGGCATTATGTTGCCTCTTTACTACCTGTTTTAAGCCCGTAAATGCAGCATCACTACACCGCAACCGTGCAATGCACACAGTTGCGGGGTAGTTGCAGTGCACCCCCATTCACCCTCGGTATACCTCCAGTTGCAGCCACAGCATGTGAACACCCCAGCTGCTGCCTCTGCAGCTAAAGGTAGAGAAGTTGGGGGTGGTAAAAACGTCTCAACCATGTGGTTTTACCGCCCCTTTGACATGTTAACAAGCCCTTGGTTCACATCTGTGCAGCTGCATGTAGGGCAGTCCATTCATTTCAATGGGCTTCTGTACCCACAAAATGCAGGGAAACAAGTCCCCAACCTTCTTCTTTTTTTTTTAATTGCACTGCAGCTAAAGCACCCGACATTTTCCAATGTGTGGGTGTACCATTAAGAATTAATGGTACCTCTAAAGAGCAGAGCATTATTCTGTGTGTCAGGAATGAGCGCGATTTTGCGCGTGTTCTGCGACACACCATAATGTGAACCAAGCCTTGGACTGGGGTGCCTCAAGACTGAAAATACTTTTTAAGGGTGCCCCGACTGGAAAAAGGTTGAGAAACACTGATCTAGAGAAATGCTTAAAGTGGAGTTCCACCCTAAAAAAAATTACACCAAAAACCTTCCAAAAAATGTTAAAAAAAATGTTACTTACCAGAAATGCCGGTTGCTATGCGGATGTTCCTAATCTGCCTCTTCCTAGTCAGCGGCAGGTCTTCTTCCTCGTCCTCCTTGCAGTGTCTTCTGGGAAATTGAGTGCACTGCCTTCTGGGAACTGTGTGTATCCCAGAAAGCAGCCGCCCATTCACAAAAGCGCCGCAAGACTCGCGCATGCGCAGTAGGAAACGGGCAGTGAAGCCGCAAGGTTCCACTGCCTGTTTCCCTCAGTAAGGATGGCGTAGCCGGGAGCTGCCAGGATCGAGGGATCGGCCTCGGGAGGGGGGGGCGCCTAGGACAGGTAGGTGTCCTTTTTAAAAGTCATCAGCTACAGGGCCAGGTTCTCAAAAGAGATACGATGGCGTATTTCCATATACGCCATCGTATCTCTGAGTCTGGCTGGTCGTATCTATGCGCCTGGTTCTAATCAGTTACGCATAGATTTCTATTAGATCCGACCGGCGTAAGTCTGTTACGCCGTCGGATCTTAACTGCATATTTACGCTGGCCGCTAGGGGCGTGTACGCTGATTTACGCCTAGAAATATGTAAATCAGCTAGATACGCGAATTCACAAACGTACGCCCGGCCGACGCAGTACAGATATGCCGTTTATGTTAGGCTTTTCCCGGTGTAAAGTTACCCCTGCTATATGGTGGCGTAATTGTGGTGTACCAATGTTAAGTATGGACGTCGTTCCCGCGTCAAATTTTGATTTTTTTACGTCGTTTGCGTAAGTCGTCCGTGAATGGGGCTGGACGTCATTTACGTTCACGTCGAAACCAATACGTCCTTGCGGCGTACTTTGGAGCAATGCACACTGGGATATTCCACGGACGGCGCATGCGTCGTTCGTGAAAAACTTCAATCACGTCGGGTCACAAGTTATTTACATAAAACACGCCCCCCTGTTCCAAATTTGAATTAGGCGGGCTTACGCCGGCCTATTTACGCTACGCCGCCGCAACTTACGGAGCAAGTGCTTTGAGAATACAGCACTTGCCCGTCTAAGTTGCGGGGCGTAACGTAAATCGGATACGTTACGCCTGTGCAAAGATACGCCGATCTACGAGAATCTGGCCCACAGTATTTGTAGCTGCTGACTTTTAAAAAAAATCGCGGAACCCCGCTTTAAATAATGCATTACAATTTAACTAAACACGTTCTATTGTAGTCGACTAAAATTATTTTATTTGACTAAAATATACTGGAGATTTAAGTCAACTAAAATGGGACTAAATTGTGTAACATATGCTGTATACTTGGTTCATAATCCATTTTGTCATTCACTATTATTATTAAAAATACTATAAAATGTAATAAAAATTCAACTCTAAGGCGGCGTAGTGTATCGTATTTACGCTACGCCGCCTTAAGTCAGAGAGGCAAGTACTGTATTCACACAGTACTTGCCTCCTAACTTACGGCGGCGTAGCGTAAATAGGGCCGGCTTAACGTGCCTAATTCAAATTAGGATGAGGGGGCGTGTTTTATGTTAATGGGGGGTGACCTGACATGATTGACGTTTTTTACGAACGGCGCATGCACCGTCCGTGTACATATCCCAGTGTGCATTGCGCCAAAGTACGCCGCAAGGACGTATTGGTTTCGACGTGAACGTAAATTACGTCCAGCCCCATTCACGGTTGACTTACGCAAACAACGTAAAATTTTCAAATTTCGACGCGGGAACGACGGCCATACTTAACATTGACTAGGCCAGCTATTTGATGGAATAACTTTACGTCTGAAAACGCCTTGCGTAAACAGCGTATCTTTACTGCGACGGGCGCACACACGTTCGTGAATAGGCGTATCTAGGCATTTACATATTCTACGCCGAACTCAATGGAAGCGCCACCTAGCGGTCAGCCTAAATATTGCACCCTAAGATACGACGGCGCAGGCTGTCGTATCTTAGCTAGGTTTAAGTGTATCTCAGTTTGCAGATGCACGTGCCCACACTCGCAATCACTCCTGACAGAGCCAGAATAACCGCACAGTGAACACGCTCATCCACATTCTCGCAGGGGAGAGGAGACAGATAAAAAAAGTTCAAAAGTGTCCGATCTGTCCCCCGCAACATCGCAGTCCAGATAAAAATTGCAGATAGTAATAAATAAATAAATAATTAAAATGTTTGTGTTTGTTGATCGTGTGGACGAGGCTTTAGGCCCTTTCACAATCATGTGCTTTTGATGCCTTGCCATTGACTAAAGCCTCGTCCAAACGATCCGATTGTTGGCCAATCGAGCGTCTGATTTTTGTCCAAAGGGCGTGTGCCAGCATTTTGTCTTGCATACTAACGGTACACATTTTTCGGCCAACAAACACGAATGTAGTGACGTCCTACGAGGAATTTCAGCTCTTGAGCGCCACCCTTTGGGCTCCTTCTGCTAATTTCCTGTTTGGTGAGCATTGATTCCGAGCATGCGTGTTTGTACTTTCGACTTTTGTGTGACGGATTTGGTGGCACTTATGGGCACTGATGAGGCTGCACTGATTAGGTGGCATTGATGATGAGGCACTAATTTGCCGCACTGATGGGCACAGATAGGTGGCACTGATGGGCACTGATAGGTAGCAGTGGTAGGCACTGATAGGCGGCACGGATATGCAGCACTAATGGGCATTGATGGGCAGCACTGATGAGCAGGCATTGCTGGACACTGAAAGGCAGCACTGAATGGCATCCCTAATGGTCACTGATTGGTGTCACTGATGGGCACTCATGGGGTTATCTGTACCAGTGGCAGTGCGTCCATTAGGGGCACTCGGGCGCCGCCCCCTCTCTCCAGCCACCCCCTCTGTGTACTATGGATAGATTCATGCATTGCATTACTTCAGTTACCGTATTTATTGGCGTATACCGCGCACTTTTTTGCCCTGAAAATCAGGGCAAAATCGTGGGTGCGCGGTATACGCCGATACCTGCTTTCCCGCGCCGAGTTTTGAATACTGCGCCGACATATACAGAGCGCAGTACACTCGGGTATAGTCGGGCAGTCTCGGCTCCTTCCGCGCTCACGTCCTGGACGTACAGGACGTCAGCGCGAGAGTTGCCGAGCATTGCCGACAATACACGAGTGTACTGCGCTGTGTATATGTCGGCGCAGTATTCAAACTCGGCGCGGGAAACGAGCGGGGAGGACGCCGTACCCGACGAAGAGGACACCCGAAGCCGCAGAAGGACGCCGGACCCGACGAAGAGGACACCCGAAGCCGCAGACAGACGCCGGACGACTTTTTTTCCACAGGATTCGGGGCAACTTTAGGGGTGCGCGGTATACGCGGGTGCGCGTTATACCGCGATAAATACGGTACTTCCTGATTTCTTGCCTAGGCAAATGATGTCATACACCCCAAGAGTCTTCAGGAGGGGAGGAGAGGAGGAGGGGCTTTCTCAGCTGAGCACACTCTCTTACATGCATGCCTGAGCTAAGGGCAGATGGATTCCAGGAAGTAAATGCTCCATGAAAATTTGCCTTTACTCAAGATAGCCACGGTCAGAAATGCTAGGGAGGTTGTTTTTCAAAGTGATCTCTCAACAAATAAAAGCATGGATGGATGGGGATATTGCTTTGAATATTAAAAATGAATTGAATAGTGTTTTTGGTTGTTTGTGCTCCGAGGCAGTGAAGATCTGCTGGAGACACAAACTACTAGTCCAGCTTGCTTGGCAGTGCCAGGAATCAGACCTCCAGGTATTGTATTCTGGTTCAGACTGAACTTTATGGGCTTTATAATGTACAAAACAGAAAATACTTACCGGAATTTTCCTTTCCTGACACCAAACCATGGCTGGCAGCATACCTGTGATGGAGCTCCGCCTCTCATCCACTCCCTTAGGACCAGTGAATAGTATAAATAAAGGAGTAGTGAGGCCCCTCCCCCATTTATTGTAATGAGCTACAAACTGAGACGTACAGGGTGGGCATGTATGCTGCCATGGATTGGTATTAGGAAAGGAAAATTACGGTAGGTATTTGATACAATTTTTCGTTTTACTGACGCCAACATGGCAGCATACCTGTGATAAATAACTAGCTGACAGGATGGGTACTGCTCAACAAATCAATTTTTATTTAGGATGTGACAGAAGATCGAATAGTCCTTTCCAGTGGCGGCTGGTGCTCAAAATTGTTGGGGGGGCGCAAACGAAAAAAAAAAAATTGCAGCCTCACTGTGCCCATCGAATGCAGCCACTGTGCCATCAATTGTCACCACTGTGCCATGCCATCAAACGCAGCCACTGTGCCATCAATTGTCACCACTGTGCCATGCCATCAAACGCAGCCATTGTGCCATGCCATCAAACGCAGCCACTGTGCCATCAATTGTCACCACTGTGCCATGCCATCAAACGCAGCCACTGTGCCATTAATTGTCACCACTGTGCCATGCCATCAAACGCAGCCACTGTGCCATCAATTGTCACCACTGTGCCATGCCATCAAACGCAGCCACTGTGCCATTAATTGTCACCACTGTGCCATGCCATCAAACGCAGCCACTGTGCCATCAATTGTCACCACTGTGCCATGCCATCAAATGCAGCCATTGTGCCATGCCATCAAACGCAGCCACTGTGCCATCAATTCGCACCACTGTGCCATGCCATTAAACGCAGCCATTGTGCCATGCCAAACGCAGCCACTGTGCCATCAATTGTCACCACTGTGCCATGCCATCAAACGCAGCCACTGTGCCATGCCATCAAACACAGCCACTGTGCCATCAATTGTCACCACTGAGCCCTTTAATTGTCACCGCTGTGCCCTTTAATTGTCCCCACTGTGCCCATTGTCCCCACTGTGCCCATTGATGTCGCCGCTGTGCCCTGTAAAGTGCCCCTTCCCCGCCCGGCACTTACCTTTTCTGGAGTCAGCCATCCACGTCCCTCGATGTCTTCTACCGCCCTCGATGACTGACAGACGTCTCAGCCAATCAGGTTACCGGTAGCCAGAATAGGCCAACCTGATTGGCTGAGACGCCTGTCAGTCTTATACAAGGAGCGCATCCCTAGTGCGTTCCTTGTATAAGCTTCCGGGACCCGAGGGCTCTGATAGGCACTTCTGTACAGCCAACCACCTGCATTTATTCAGATGGCCGGACATGAGCGCCGACCATCTGAATAGAACAGCGGCGATAATAACATAGATTTGTGCAATGCATGAATCTTTGTTATTAGACTCAGTGGCGGTGAGAGCCAGAGGGGGCGGCGCTCCAGCGCCCTCTATGGATGAACCGCTACTGGTCCATTTAAAGTGCACTGTTGAAGAGGAACCAGGGTCTACTATGTAATGCTTTAAAAAGATATGTTGGGACGGCCATTACACCGCTCTACAGCTGGATTCCATAGATACTGTAGAATGGGCTGTCCAGTGCCGGGGTCACCGCTGAGAGCGGGGTCACCACTGAGGGAGGCTCCCGACCCCTCACTCTATATGCTCTCTGAAAGTATTTCACAATCCAGCCTGCGGGAGTCCTGGCAGGAGCTTCTTTCCCTCAACGTTTTCCAGCTGGAACAACAAAAGGCTTAGAAGATGATCTGAAAGGAGCCGTTGTGGACAGATACTTCTTTAAAGTTATGTAATGCCCAGATGTCTGTTATATGGAAGGCTGTCACTACTTTTGGAAGGAAATGATCTGCAGGTCGTAACTCTACTCATTCGGGAAACCCCAAGAGCTTGAATCTCAGACACCCTTCTGCCTGAAGTTATCGCAATTAGAAATACTGCCTTGTAGGCAATGGTGTAATTAGGTTTTGTGCTGCCCTAGGCCTGACTAAACTCGTGCACCCCCTAATTTAAATACCCACCCCACCCCTTTCCATTCTTTCCTGTCAAGGCCACACCCCATTTAAGACCTGCCCTGACATTTTCCAGTGGGGACACTAGTTCTCAGGGCCTTGGGGGGGCAGTAGAGTCCCTTAACCACTTCCGGACAGCCGCATGTACATTTACGTCGGCAGTATGGTACGGGCAGGCACATTGGCGTACCTGTACGTCCCTGCCTAGACGTGGGTCGGGGGGTCCGATCGGGACCCCCCCCCCGGTACATGCGGCGGTTCCCGTGGCTTAAGAAGCGATCCGGAACGAGGGCGCGGCTATTCGTTTCTAGCCGCCCCCTTGCGATCACTCCCCGGAGCTGAAGAACGGGGAGAGCCGTATGTAAACACGGCTTCCCCGTGCTTCACTGTGGCGGCTGCATCGATCGAGTGATCCCTTTTATAGGGAGACTCGATCGATGATGTCAGACCTACAGCCACACCCCCCTACAGTTGTAAACACACACTAGGTGAACCCTAACTCCTACAGCGCCCCCTGTGGTTAACTCCCAAACTGCAACTGTCATTTTCACAATAAACAATGCAATTTAAATGCTGTGTTTTGCTGTGAAAATGACAATGGTCCCAAAAATGTGTCAAAATTGTCCGAAGTGTCCGCCATAATGTCGCAGTCACGAAAAAAATCTCTGATCGCCGCCATTAGTAGTAAAAAAAAAAAAAATTAAATATCCCCTATTTTGTAAACGCTATAAATTTGGCGCAAACCAATCGATAAACGCTTATTGCGATTTTTTTTACCAAAAATAGGTAGAAGAATACATATCGGCCTAAACTGAGGAAAAAAAATAATTTTATATATGTTTTTGGGGGATATTTATTATAGCAAAAAGTAAAAAATATTGCATTTTTTTTTAAAATTGTCGCTCTATTTTTGTTTATAGCGCAAAAAATAAAAAACGCAGAAGTGATCAAATACCACCAAAAGAAAGCTCTATTTGTGGGGAAAAAAGGACGCCAATTTTGTTTGGGAGCCACGTCGCATGACCGCGCAATTGTCTGTTAAAGCGATGCAGTGCCGAATTGTAAAAACCCCTTGGGTCATTTAGCAGCATATTGGTCCGGTCCTTAAGTGGTTAATTTGCAGCGATTTACTCTCACTTCCTGTTTTGCTATGGAGCTCGTCAGCTGACTTTCTGACAGTTTTTAGCCTCCCCACATGGCATCTGTCTCTCTTTTCCGTGAGAACTCAGGTGAGAGGTCCACTGGTATGATAGGACAGTCAAAACTAGAAGCGACGCAAAGCCCCCTCCCCCCAATTGCAGAACGCCACCCACACAACCTCATTGGTTGGGGGTCTGCCACCCTAGCCTCCTCCATGTGTATGGGCTGTCCCCCCCTGATGGTGGCCCTGCCAGTATTATTATACGGTCAGTAGTGCGGCCACTTTTTTGTCTCCCTGCCCAGTCCACCCCAAGACTGGCGCTACACTAATAGTATAGTGCAAGCTGCGGAGACTCTTTTTGTGCTGCCCCCGTGCAAAGTGCTGCCCTAGGCCTGGGTCTTGTCGGCCTAGGCCAAGATACAGCATCGCTTGTTCCAAACCAAACACCGCTCTGTTTGAATAAAAGGTTGAAGTGACAGGAAATCCAGCAACACCGGTAGATGTCACAAGAGGAAGAGTCTCCTTCTTGGTGGTCGAATCCTCATGACTGCCCTCAGAAACTGGGCAGCCAAAAGATTTTCAGTCCATTTAATCTTTTATATAACCAACACTTGCCCCTTCAATTTGGCTATGACTGGGGCCCATGTATAATCCAGCCTGGAGGAAATCCTAAACAGCTGTCACTGGAGGAGCAGTAGGGTCAAAGCCCAGCTGAGGTAACCGCAAACTTGTCCCAGATTTTGGCATAGATGTTGTTAGGCCTTCTGGCCTTCATGGTGGTTATGGAAGAATGGTTATGACTTACATGTTCTCTCTTGACAGCCTCAAGAGGAATCTCCTCATGAGATGTGTTGGGGGGAAATGCATAGGCTGGACTGTAGTTTCAGGAAGAGACCAGCGCATCTGTCCCCTCTACCTGGGGTATCTCCAAAGTTTGTGGAAGTTGCTGACCTTAACCACTTCCATACAGGGCACACCTTCCTGCCCAGACCTATTTTCAGCTTTCAGCGCTGTTGCACTTTGACAATTGCGCGGTCATGCTATACTGTATCCAAACAAAATTTTTATCATTTTGTTCCCACAAATAGAGCTTTCTTTTGGTGGTATTTGATCACCTCTGAGATTTTTATTTTCTGCAAAAAAAAGACCGAAAATGTTGAAAAACAAATGCTTTTTTTTTGTTTCCGTTAGTACGTTTTATCCTTCACGGATGGGCACAGATGGTGCGCACGTATGGGCACAGATGGGTGGCACGGATGGGCGGCACGAATGGGTGACACGGATTGTCACAGATGGGCGACAAGGATGTACTGTAATATTTTGTACTGATGGATGCCAATCAATGCCAAACAATGCCTGCCAATCAGTGATGCCCATTGTGGGCACTGATTGGCATCAATTGTGGGCACTGATTGGCATCCATTATGGGCACTGATTGGCATCCCTGGTGGTCTAGGGTGGCATACCTGGTGGTGGGCATCCCTGGTGGTCTAGTGGCATCCCTGGTGGTTAGGTGGCATCCCTGGTGGTGCAGTGTGGCCATCCGCGGGGGGGCAGCGCTGATAATCAATCAGCACAAACCCCACCTGTCAGAGGAGCAGCCGATCGGCTCTCCTCTACTCGCGTCTGACACGAGTGAGGAAAAACCGATCACGGCTGCTCTTGTTTACATCGTGATCAGCCGTGATTGGATCATGTGCTAAAGAGTCTCCGACAGAGACTCTTTACCTAGATCGATGTTGCGGGGTGTCAGACTGACACCCCACAACAACAATCGCTGCGATGCCTGCCCCCGGGGGCACGCAGCGGCACAATAGCCTGATGACGTCACATGACGTCCACTAAGAATATTGAAACCACTTTGCCGCCGTCATTTTGCAATAGGGCGGGCGGCAAGTGGTTAATATTCACTTCCTGACTGTCGCCGCTTTTTCTGGTGGAAGGCATTGGCGGTGTTGAAGAGCACCCCAGGTACACTAACTGTTGGGTTGGAATGAGTTGGCTCCTCTTGAAAATAATGATCCAGTCATATCCTTGCAGGGTATGAATGAGGATCTCTCTTTGCGAGAAGAATGTCATCCAGGTAGTGGTGAACCCGGAGACCCCACACTCTAAGCGGGGCTAACACGGCAATGAGAACTTCTGTGAATGTCCTTGGAGACCTGCATAGGCTGAAAGGAAGGCTGTAAAACTGCAGGTGTCTTTGGCTGCAAATCTCAGATATTTCTGGAAAGAAGGAAGAACTGGCATGTGAAGGTGGGTGTCCTGCGAATCCAGTGAAAACATCCAGTCGCCTGGCTGTACTGCTTGAAGAATTGTGTGAACAGACTCTGGGGCAGATCCACAAAGATCTGCACCGGAGCAGCGTATCTGAGATACGCTACGCCGCCGTAACTTACCTGGCTTTGGTTTGAATCCTGAAAGAATTTGCGCCATAAGTTACGGCGGCGTAGTGTATCTCTCGCGGCGTAAGGGCGCGGAATTCAAATGCGGCGAGTAGGGGACGTGTTTCATTTGAATGAAGTGCATCCCCGCGCCGAACGAACTGCGCATGCGCTGTCCCTAAAATTTCCCACCGTGCATTTCGCTAAATGACGTTGCAAGGACTTCATTGGTTTTGACGTGAACGTAAATTGCGTCCAGCCCCATTCACGGACGACTTACGCAAACAACGTAAAAATTTCAAAATTATACGCAGGAACGACGGCCATACTTAACATTGAGTACACCACCAGATAGCAGCTTTAACTATACGCCGGAAAAAGCCGAACGGAAACGACGTAAAAGAATGCGACGGCCGCTCGTACGTTCGTGGATCGTCGGAAATAGCTCATTTGCATACTCGACGCAGATTACGATGGGAACGCCACCTAGCGGATGCCGAAAAATTGCATCTAAGATCCGAAGGCGTACGAAGACGTACGCCTGTCGGATCTAACCCAGATGCCGTTGTATCTTGGTTTGAGGATTCAAAACAAAAATACGACGCGGGAATTTTGAAATTACGCCAGCGTATCAGTAGATACGCCGGCGTACTTTCTTTGTGGATCTGCCCCTCTATCTTCAACTTTTCCTTGCTTAATACATTTTTATTGTCAAAGCATCTTCATGTTACAACCAAAAACATAAATGTATTTTATTGGGATTTTATGTGATAGACCAACACAAAGTGACCCATAATTGTGAAGTGAAAGGAAAATGATAAATTGTTTTCAACTTTTTTTTACAAATAAATATCTGAAAAGTGTGGCGTGCATTTGTACTCAGCCCCCTTTACTTTGATACCCCCAATTAAAATCTAGTGGAACCAATTGTAGTCACCTAATTAGTAAACAAACAGAGTCCACCTGTGTGTATTTTAATCTCAGTATAAATACAGCTGTTCTGTGAAGCCCTCAGAGGTTTGTTGGAGAACATTAGTGAACAAACAGCATCATGAAGGCCAAGGAACACACCAGACAGGTCAGGGATAAAGTTGTGGAGAAGTTTAAATCAGGGTTAGGTTATAAAAAAAATATCCCAAGCTTTGAACATCTCACAGAGCTCTGTTCAATCCATCATCCAAAAATGGAAAGAGTATGTATGGCAAAACTGCAAACCTACCAAGGCATGGCCGTCCACCTAAACTGACAGGCCGGGCAAGGAGAGCAATAATCAAAGAAGCAGCCAAGAGGTCCATGGTAACTCTGGAGGAGCTGCAGAGAGCCACAGCTCAGGTGGGAGAATCTGTCCACAGGACAACTATTAGTCGTGCTCTCCACAAATCTGACCTTTATGGAAGAGTGGCAAAAAGAAAGACATTGGGCCGGATTCAGAGAGAATCGTCTATCTTTAGGTGGGCGTAGCGTATCTCAGATACACTACGCCGCCGTAAGTTTGAGCAGCAAGTTGTGTATTCACATAGAACTTGCGCTGAAACTTACGGTGGTGCAGTGTAACTGGGCCGGCGTAAGCCCGCCTAATTCAAAATAGGCTAGTTGGGGGCGTGTACTATGTAAAATAGTAGTGACCCCAGGTTGTTGATGTTTTTAACGAACGGCGCATGCGCCGTCCGTGGACGTATTCCAGTGCGCATGCTCCAAATGACGTCGGCAAATCGTCATTGCTTTCGAAGCGAACGTAAATTACGTCCAGCCCTATTCGCGAACGACTTACGCAAACGACGTAAAAAATTCAAAATTCGACGCGGGAACGACGTCCATACTTAACATTGCGTACGCCTCATAGAAGCAGGAGCAACGTTATGCCGGAAAAGCCTTATGCAAACGACGTAAAAAAATTCCGCTGGGCGCACGTACGTTTGTGAATCGGCGTATCTAGGTCATTTGCATATTCTACGCCAAAAACGACGGAAGCGCCAACTTGCGGCCAGCGTAAATATACACCCTAAGATACGACGGCGTAAGAGACTTACGCCAGTCGGATCTTAGCCTAATTTCGGCGTATCTTGCTTTCTGAATACAGAAAGAAGATACGCCGGCGCAGCTTTGAATTTACGCAGCGTATCTATAGATACGCCGGCGTAAATTCTTGCTGAATCTAGCCCATTGTTGAAAGAAAGCCATAAGAAGTCCTGTTTGCAGTTTACAAGAACCCAGTTGGGGGACACAGAAAACATGTGGAAGAAGGTGCTCTGGTCAGATGAGACCAAAATTTAACTTTTTGGCCTAAAAGCAAAACACCTTACTAACACTGCACATCACCCTGAACACACCATCCCCACTGTGAAACATGGTGGTGGGAGCATCATGTTGTGGGGATGCTTTTCTTCAGCAGGGACAGGGAAGCTGGTCACAGTGGTTGCGAAGATGGATGGAGCCAAATACAGAGCAATCTTAAATGAAAACCTGTTAAGCCTCGTACACACGATCGGATATCTGATGGAATCTAGTCAGATGGATTTTTTCGTCAGATATCCGATGAAGCTGACTTTCATCAGTCTTGCCTACACATCATCAGTCAAAAATCAGACCGTGTCAAAACGCGGTGACGTAAAACACTACGACGTGCTGAAAAAAATGAAGTTCAATGCTTCCGAGCATGCGTCGACTTGATTCTGAGCATGCGTGGATTTTTGACCGATGGACTTCCACACAGACGATTGTTTTTTTATCCATAGGAAAAATTTAAAACATGTTCTATTTTTTTTCACAGATGAAAAACAAACCGATGGGGCCCACACACGATCGGTTTGTCCGATGAAAACAGTCCATCGGTCTGTTTTCATCTGACAAACCAATCGTGTGTACAGGGCTTTAGAGTCTGCAAAAGACCTGAGACTGGGGTGGAGGTTACATAGTAGGTGAGGTTGAAAAAAGACACAAGTCCATCAAGTCCAACCTATGTGTGCGATATGTCAGTATTACATTGTATATCCATATATGTTGCGGTCATTCAGGTGCTTATCTAATAGTTTTTTGAAACCACCGCCTGTGGAAGGGAATTCCACATCCTTGCCGCTCTTACAGTAAAGAACCCTCTACGTAGTTTAAGGTTAAACCTCTTTTCTTCTAATTTTAATGAGTGGCCACTTGTCTTATTAAACTCCCTTCCACAAAAAAAGTGTTATCCCTATTGTGGGGTCACCAGTACGGTATTTGTAAATTGAAATCATATCCCCTCTCAAGCGCCTCTTCTCCAGATAGAATAAGTTCAGCGCTCGCAACCTTTCTTCCTGTGAGTGCGTGGCCTGAGGCGGCCGCCTAATTAAAGAGCCGCCTCTGCCCCCCCATCAACAGCTCTCACCCCTCAGCCTCTGTGCTTCCTATCAATAGCATTCCCTCTTACACCCAGCACTCTGAATTCACTGATCTCAACATTGGTGCTGCATGTTCCAAAACCTCTCTGATGCCCTGTACACACACGAGCGGAATTCCCATCGGAAAAAAGTTGGATGGTTTTTCCGACGGAACTCCACTCAAGCCTGCTTTGCAAACACACGGTCACACAAAAGTTCGGTGAACTTTTGACTGCCAAGAATGCGGTGACGTAAAAGACTATGACGAGCCGAGAAAATTAAGTTCTATGCTTCTGAGCATGCGTCAATTTGTTTACCGAGCATGCATCGAAATTTTGCGCGTCGGAATTTGTACACACAATAGGAAATTCCGATCTGATTTTTTTCCTGGCGGGAAAATAGAGAACCTGATGTTTATCTTTTTCCAGCAGTTTTTCCATTGGAAAAAGTCTGATGGAGCATACACACGGTCGGGATTCCGGACCAAAAGCTCTCATCTGACTTTTTCCAACGGGAAAACCGATCGTGTGTACGGGGTATTAGAGTCCCCGCATGTTCTCCTTACAGAAGCCAACATGCTCTACTCAGCAGCTGCCAATCCAGGGTTTTATTTTCAAACACACAGACACAGCAGCACACTCCTTGCATTCCTCGATCCCCTGTGGGTCGTCGGAATCCTATTGAACCGCCAGCCTCTCATTGGCGCTCCTCAGATGGACTCTACACCGAACAGCTAAACTCGCTTGGGATCTTAAAGTGGGAATCCAGTCGAACACTGGGTCCCCGTCCTGCTCAAATGCCCCGTACCAACCTAGGCCCGGAACCAGGAACTCTCCATAGCACGCACACTCTGGCCAGGTTGGCCATAACGTCGGAGCGCCGTGATGTGGCCACCCTAAAGGTGGGTGCCACACCGGAAGAAGACCACACAAAATGGCGTCTGTTTCATAAGTACCCTCTCCCAGCATGCCCAGCGAGGCCCAAGCCTCCTGATTGGCCGCTGGCAAAAGGCACCCAAACCTTGACTCCACCCACCACTCCGGGGTTGTAAAACACCCCAGGACAACAGAATGAGCCCACAGCACAGCCAAGCTAAAACAGAGACCCTATTAAATGATTGCAGTTGGAATCAGAGTCACTTACACTCTGATTATCCCTTAAATTTCAATAGCACAGATTACCTTGGACGTAACCCGGCGCTACATAAGTGTTATATGATTTGTCATTACATATACACACCTTTTTGAAAGGCCCCAAAGGCTGCAACACCTAAGCAAGAGGCACCACTAACCAAACACTGCCATGAAGACCAAGGAACTCTCCAAACAAGTAAGAGACAATGTTGTTGAGAAGTACAAGTCAGGGTTAGGTTATAAAAAAATATCCAAATCTTTGATGATGCCTAGGAGCACCATCAAATGTATCATAACCAAATGGAAAGAGCATGTTACGGCCCCTTTGGCATCGAATAAATAACAAGAGGAGAGCTTCTGACGGGTGCAGTAGTTTTATTATTTCGGAACAAAGGTGCGTAGCAGGGTTGAATATTGTTTTCTTTATCTCCTTGAGCACCGTAAACATGAATATCGTAAGCACCATAGCACCATAGCACCGTGAAAACTCGATCCACTTGCCAAGGGGGGTACAAACTTTAAGCTTTAGGGATTTTCTGCAGACATCTTCCATGAAATCCTATGCAGACAGCTAACATGTGGCATCTGAGATACAGGAAAAGGCTTTCTTTCTAAGACAGGAAGAAGGAGTGGTCTTGTAATCCTGCTGATCAAAACATTCCCCAGGGAACCAAAGGGAGGCAGAAATGTTCCACCCAGCAGTAAGTGCTGAACTAGATCCACAATGATAAGCGGACAGTTACACTCCCACCAAATTATGTTATGATGAACATAACCTAAAAGTCATACATAATTTACAGAACATAACCTTGGCCGCTATAAAACATGGTACATCATACACAATTTAGCTTATAGGTACCTCTGTGACTGGCTACTGTCTTGTGTGGTGGTATGCTAGTGTATCACTAAAACTGAACTTATTTGCTTTCTATGAGGACTACTAGCTTTTGAATAGGACGTTCAATAATTGAAGGTTTTGATACATAGTCCTTCTTATCTTGCAATCTTCTGTCACCTACTAACACCTTGACTCGACGAACTAGATCATCCTTTTCTATTGTAGTTTCAATTACACGTCCTAGTTGCCACTGGCATCTGGGAGACATATCATCTTTGATTATGACAATGTCATTTACTTTGAGGTTACGTCGAGGTGTGTGCCATTTCTGTCTTGTGGAAACACTCATGAGGTATTCTCTTTTCCACCGACTCCAGAATTGTTCTGCTAAATATTGCACTCTACGCCACCGTTTAGCTGCATATACGTCTTCCTTTACGAATTTCCCAGGTGGAGGTAATGCAACCTTGGATTTCATCAGGATGAGGTGGTTTGGAGTTAGAGGTTCTGGCGCCTTGGGGTCATTGATTCCATCGACAGTTAAAGGACGGCTGTTAACAATGGCCATGGCTTCATAAAATAGCGTTCTAAGAGAAGCATCGTCTAGTCTACTTGAACATTGGACTGTTGTAGCATTTAGCACATTACGAATGGTTCTAATTTGACGTTCCCAGACTCCACCTGCATGACTTGCGGAAGGAGCATTGAAGATAAACTCACACTGTTTATCAGCTAGGAAAGTTTCTAGTGCCTTTGTGTCACATTGCTTCAGGGCTTCTTTAAGTTCGTTCTTTGCTCCTGTGAAGTTTGTGCCTTGGTCACAGTGAAGTTGGCAAACGGCTCCTCTTAAACTGATGAAACACCTTAAGGCATTGATGAAGGAATCTGTAGATAAATCTTCAAGCATTTCGATGTGGACTGCACGTGAGGAGAAGCATGTGAAGATTAGACCATACCTCTTGTATTCCTTTCGACCTTGTTTGGTGATAAAGGGACCAAAACAGTCCATACCACAGTATGTAAAGGGAGCCGAAACTTCTACGCGTTCTTCGGGGAGCTCTGACATACGCTGCTCCTCTGTGGGACGCCGGAGCTTTCGACACTGTACACATTTATGTATTAACTTGGCAACTGACTTGCTTCCACCAAGCACCCAAAATCCATTTGCTCTGAGTTCTGTTAGAGTTTGGCTGCGGCCCTGGTGATGAATGGCTGCATGATAGTGGGACAGGATTAACTGGGTAATGTGCCCTTCTTTTGGGAGGATGACTGGGTGCTTTGTTTCTTGACTAAGAGTTGATCTTGAGAGCCTTCCACCAACACGAAGAAGTCCTTGAACCAGAATGGGGTCAAGGCAGCTAAGAGGGCTTGAACTTGGGAGACTATCTCCTCTTTGAAGGAGTTTTAGCTCTTGGGGGAAAACTTGCTGTTGAACTAGACCTATCACTACCTCCCCGGCCTCCTTACGTTCCTCCACAGACACAAGATTGCTGCAGTGATACGTCTTCGTTTTTATTCTCCTGATTCTTGCAATCACCTTAATGAGCATTGACCAACTGGAGAACCTGCTCAGACGATTTAGAGTATCAGTTTGTTCATTGGCTTGTGATGCAAGGGTTGTAACAGGTTTGACTTCAGGGTCGCCTACAATTAGTTCTGCTGAAGAGCTTGAAGATGCGTGCACTTCAGATCTCCAAAGGAAACTAGGCCCAGATAACCAACTTGAGGTGGAGATATCCGCTACATGTAGACCCCTGGATGCATGGTCGGCTGGGTTTTGTGTCGTATCCACATAATGCCACTGGGTTGGATCTGTAATCTCTCTTATGAGTTGAACACGATTGGCTACAAACACGTGAAACCTTCTTGCTTCGTTATTGATATAGGCTAAGACTACTTGGGAGTCTGTCCAGAAGAACTCTTTGTCAATTTCTATTTCAAGTTCTGCCTTCAACATGACACTCAACCTTGCTGCAGTGACGGCAGCTGAGAGTTCAAGCCTTGGGATGCTCACAATCTTCGTTGGTGCAACTCTTGCCTTGGCCATTACGAAGCTGCAATGGACTTGATCTCTGTCATTTTTGTACCTAAGGTACGAACAGGCACCATATCCTATGTTGCTGGCATCGGAAAAGTGGTGTAGTTCCACTTTCATTCTGTTACCAAAGTCTGGGGGATGGTAACATCTGGGTATCTTGATTTCCCTTAAAGCTTGCAGACTACTCTTCCAAGCCTCCCACCGTGGACATAAGCTCTCAGGAAGTGCTTCATCCCAACTGATGCCTCTGCGGCAAAGCTCTTGGAGAATGCACTTGCCACTCAGTATGAAGGGGGCTATGAAGCCTAGAGGATCATAAAGGGAGGCTACGACTGACAGGATACCACGACGAGTTGAGGGTTGATGCTTTATGTCAGCACTGAAACTGAAGGTGTCGTTTTCAATTGACCACTGAATGCCAAGTACTTGTCCTTCTGTTGTTGAGTCTGGGCTAAGTTTGACAGGTACACTAGTTGTTGCTCTTTCTGACGGAGCTATACAGGACAGGACGTCCCTTTTATTAGAGTTGAACTTATGCAGTCGTAGGCCGGCATTTTTACATAATCCTTGAGTTTCGAGGATTAGATTCGAAGCTTCGCTGACTGTTGGAACGCTAGTTAGGCCGTCGTCGACATAAAAGTTCTTCTCGATGAAGGCTGATGCTGAGGGATGTTCTGACTTGTGTTGTCGTGCAAGATACTTAAGGCCGAAATTGGCACATCCTGGAGAGGAGCTGGCACCGAAAAGGTGAACTGCCATTCTGTATTCTTTCGGTTCTGTTTCCAACTGACCGTTCTCCCACCAAAGGAACCTTAAGTAATTGTGCATTTCTGAGGGGATATAGAACTGATGGAACATCTTTTCAATGTCGCATATCACAGCAACTGCTTCCTTCCTGAAGCGACAGAGGACTCCCACTAGAGAGTTTATCAGGTCGGGACCTGTCAGCAAGGTATCGTTTAGGGAGATGCCTTTGAACTTTGCTGAACAATCAAAGACAACTCTTAACTTGTCTGGCTTCTTGGGGTGATAAACCCCGTGATGTGGGATGTACCACACTGTCTCTTCCTCTGATAATGAAGGGGCTGGTTCTGCATCACCTTTTCTGATTGTTTCTTCCATGAATGCAGTGTAGTGTTCATGGTACTGTCTATTTCCCTTTAATCTTTTCTTTAGATGATGAAGTCGAATAAGGGCCAGCCTCTTATTGTTTGGTAGTGCCAGTTGACTGTTGTCTTTGAAGGGTAACGGCATCTCGTAGTGTCCATCTTTCCTTTTCATTATAGTTTCCGAGAGAAACTGCACGAAGCGAACATCATCTTGAGACACGTACTTATCTTCATAATTTCTTTCAATGAAGTCCATTTCTAAAGCCTTTAACACATCAGCGACCGGCGGCATTGGCATTTCTTTCACTGCGACTCTGTGTACGAAGCTCTGGCTACCCGG
Source organism: Rana temporaria (assembly GCF_905171775.1). NCBI lineage: Eukaryota > Metazoa > Chordata > Amphibia > Anura > Ranidae > Rana > Rana temporaria. The sequence continues at coordinate 35,289,852 of NC_053490.1, forward strand.
TCTATCAAGATGTGGATTTGCTGATCCTACAATGCTCCAGCCGAGCATAGTTTTTTGAGCGAAGGGTTCATTTTCGGAGCCGATAACAACCTCCAAGGGAGCCAGTGCTGATGGGCAGTCATAACCGATCAGTAGTCCTACTTCGCAATCTTGAAGTGGCTGTAACTTGTTTGCCAAGTGTTTGAGGTGTGACCACTGGAGTGCAGTCTCCTTAGTGGGGATGTGAGACTTATCTACTGGAATGAAATCTCTTGTATAGGCTTGACGGAGTTGGACTTGAACTTCGGAGTTGAAGCCACGCACTTGCAGACCGTGAGCAATTTGGCTTGAAATAACTGTGTCAACCGCTGTCATTGTGCTGAGCCTTAGCTGTAATGGCTTGGTGCTCACACTTAACTTCGATACCAGGTCTGCCAGAATAAAGGTTGAATCACTCTGTGTGTCAAGTAAGGCATAAGTGAGGATTTCCCTCTGAGGCTCTGTAGTAGCTGACAACAGAACTGGAACAATGCAGGATGTGGCAGACGTATGTCTTGTCAAAGTATGGGACATAACTTTGGGAACGTTGTCGTTTGCCTTATTTCTCATGCCTACTGAATCATCGTTTGATGCCTTGACAGGCTCAGTGTCTCTCTGTATGTGCAAACAGGTTGGATGACGTCGACTGCATATGCTACACGTGTGTCTTCCTTTGCAGTCTTTTGTAGTGTGGCCCTTTCTTAAGCAACCAAAACAGAGATGGTTTTCGTGAATAAAGGCCCTCTTTTCATCGATGGTCTTTGCCGCAAAAGTCAGACATTTAGCGACACCGTGTGTTTCGTCTTTGCAGACTAGGCAAGGTGGTTTTGGTCTTGAAGCTGAGATATTTGGAACGTTGAAAGTAGAGGGCTTCATTTGAGTGCTTGTGTTGAGCGCCTTGGCTCTCTTGGGAATTCTCTCATCTGTAGTCTTGGTACTGAGGAGAAAAGGAGAGGCAATGGGGTTGCATGCAATCTTAGCTTCCCTTTGCAGGAACTCTGTGAAACGAGCAAAGGTTGGGTATTCTTGGGACTTGTCCAGCTCGTCCACGGCGATGCGACCCCATCTGCGCACGATCCATTCAGGCAGTTTCTTGAGAAGCTTGTGGTTTTCTTCACAATCATTTAGAATAGCTAGGCCTTTAACATGAGGAATGGCCTCCACACAACCTTGAAGGAAATCTGCAAACTCTCTTAATGCTACAGGGTCATTTGCTGATATCTTTGGCCATTTAGCCAACCTTTCTCTGAAGGCTCTTTGCACTATGAATGGACCTCCATACCTGTCCTGTAGGATTCCCCAAGCACCTAGATAGGCATCTTCTGAATTTCGGTAGAAGAACCCTTCCACTGCCTTACGAGCTTCACCACCTAGATACCTCTTCAAGTACAGCATTTTTTCGCACACAGGGAGTGGTTTCTGATCAATCAGCGCCATAAAGGATATCTTCCAATCTATGAACTTCAAAGGATCACCTGTGAATACAGTTGGTTCAGGTATAGGGAGACGGTTGGAGATAAGCAGACTTGCAAGTCCTGGGGTTAGACTAACTTCTTCATTTGGTCTTGGCACCCCAAGTGGTGTATTTGAAGGTTGAAATGGCACAGCCTTTGGATTCAATGAGTTTCGTGGTTCATTATTTTGGCAGAGGTATTGCACATTGTGGTCTGTCTCCTGTTCGTAAATTTCAAGACTATCATAAGCGTTGTAGGCTTTCACTCTTGCTGCAGCTACCTTGACTTCATTTTCTGCTTGTAGCTGTTGTAGTCTTGTCTTTTCCTCATCCAACTTCAGTTTAATTTCTGCCTCTAGTTTGTTCAGCTTAGCTTGCTCCTCGCGCATCTGTTGCGTCGCCTTTGCCTGTTCTATTTTGGCTGCAAGATCTGCTTCTGCGTCAGCGCGTTTGCTAGATCTGGAAGTGGCTCTTGAGCTTGCGTTGGAGTCTGGTAATGACTCTGAGAGGACAGTTTCTGTTTCTGAGTTTCCAAAGACTGACTCATGCTCTTCTTTATTAAGCACCATCCTCACCCTTTCCTTCTCAAGTTGATCGTTAAAGATTTCATCTACATTCTCTAGCTGCTTGCTGATGAGGTTGCAGATTTCAGCCGTTAACGCGGTGCATGCATCCATTTTCTTAACAACGTACGGGGTAGTGGAATTATTTCGGCACATGGACTCATACTGTTGGTGCACTAACGCTTCTTTGGCTTTAATCTCTTTCAATCTTGTATTAAAGTCTTCAGTTGAGCAGAAACCTTTTAACTTTGTCCTACATTCCTTTGCTAGCTCCTTCCAAGAGTTGCACACCTTGTTGAATGCCTTTTCATTTTTCTTAACTGTTTCTTCGTGCATTTCTTTGCCCTTTTCTGTTAGGCTTCGCTCTCTAGAGCTGGATCGTACCTGTTGTGACTCTGTGGGTTTGTCTGTTTCTTCAGCAGGTGACAACATTTTGTTCTAGTGTGCCTTTGCCTTTCAAGTGTGAGTGTGCCTGAAACCTAACTTGAATGAGTGTTGGCTCAAACTTGCTACTAAGGGCTACGACAGATAACAGGTGTTCACACTTGTAACTAAAGATTAGCAAACAATGCATACAGTACTACAAAATGTTTTAAACGAATATACTGCTGACACTTTCTAACCAGACAATTAACCCTTTACGTAAATAACTGCAGTTTAGTGGATTAGGAACTTGGAAGATAGCGTTGCTTTAAATCTGACACTAGGCCTCTAAACACGAATATAATAACTTGATCACTGGTTTAGCAAAATATTAACTATTTGGCTCGCATAGTAGTTAAGGGCGGCTTCCGGATCACATATAAAGAGTCCGCTATATTTAAAAGTCCACGTGACACGTTTACTTTTTTAGCCAAGTCTCTGTTGCCAAGATGGCGTCCGCACGTGTCTTGCGAGGCGTTGGGAAGCCTTTACTCACAGTTCGATGAAGACAGCGACGCAGCTGGTGATGTCGAGTCTCCACCGCAGCGACGAGTTTTCACTGTTACGGCCCCTTTGGCATCGAATAAATAACAAGAGGAGAGCTTCTGACGGGTGCAGTAGTTTTATTATTTCGGAACAAAGGTGCGTAGCAGGGTTGAATATTGTTTTCTTTATCTCCTTGAGCACCGTAAACATGAATATCGTAAGCACCATAGCACCATAGCACCATAGCACCGTGAAAACTCGATCCACTTGCCAAGGGGGGTACAAACTTTAAGCTTTAGGGATTTTCTGCAGACATCTTCCATGAAATCCTATGCAGACAGCTAACATGTGGCATCTGAGATACAGGAAAAGGCTTTCTTTCTAAGACAGGAAGAAGGAGTGGTCTTGTAATCCTGCTGATCAAAACATTCCCCAGGGAACCAAAGGGAGGCAGAAATGTTCCACCCAGCAGTAAGTGCTGAACTAGATCCACAATGATAAGCGGACAGTTACAGAGCATGTCACAACAGCATACCTACCAAGAGACGGCTGCACACCAAAACTCACAGACCGGCGGGCAAGGAGGGCATTAATCAGAGAGGCAGCACAGAGACCTAAGGTAACCCTGGAGGAGCTGCAGAGTTCCACAGCAGAGACTGGAGTATCTGTACATAGGACGACAATAAGCCGTACGCTCCATAGAGTTGGGCTTTATGGCAGAGTGGCCAGAAGAAAACCATTACTTTCAGCAAAAAACAAAATGGCACGTTTTGAGTTTGCGAAAAGGCATGTGGGAGACTCCCAAAATGTATAGAGGAAGGTGCTCTGGTCTGATGAGACTAAAATTCAACTATTTGGCCATCAAAGAAAACGCTATGTCTGGTGCAAACCCAACACATCACATCACCCAAAGAACGTCATCCCCACTGTGAAACATGGTGGTGGCAGCATCATGTTGTGTGGATGTTTTTCAGCAGTCAGGACTGGGTAACTGGTCAGAGTTGAGAGAAATATGGATGGTGCTAAATACAGGGATATACTTGAGCATTCTGTGTGTGATTTGAGGCTAGGACGGAGGTTCACCTTCCAGCAGGACAATGACCCCAAACACACTGCTAAAGCAACACTTGAAACATGGGAAACATGTAAATGTGTTGGAATGCCCTAGTCAAGGCCCAGACCTCAATCCAATAAAAAATCTGTGGTCAGACTTAAAGATTGCTGTTCACAAGCGCAAACCATCCAACTTGAAGGAGCTGGAGCAGTTTTGCAAGGAGGAATGGGCAAAAATCCCAGTGGTAAGATGTGACAAGCTCATAGAGACTTATCCAAAGCGACTTGGAGCTGTGATAGCCGCAAAAGGTGGCTCTACAAAGTATTGACTTTAGGGGGGTGAATAGTTATGCACATTGGGCCAGATTCTCGTAGATCGGCGTATCTTTGTGCGGACGTAACGTATCCGATTTACGTTACGCCTCTGCAACTTAGACGGGCAAGTGCTGTATTCTCAAAGCACTTGCTCCGTAAGTTGCGGCGGCGTAGCGTAAATAGGCCGGCGTAAGCCCGCCTAATTCAAATTTGGAACAGGGGGGCGTGTTTTATGTAAATAACTTGTGACCCGACGTGATTGACGTTTTTCATGCGCCGTCCGTGGAAAATCCCAGTGTGCATTGCTCCAAAGTACGCCGCAAGGACGTATTGGTTTCGACGTGAATAACGTCCCGCCCCATTCACAGACGACTTACGCAAACAACGTAAAATATTCAAAATTCGACGTGGGAATGACGTCCATACTTAACGTACGTTTGTGAATTCGCGTATCTAGCTGATTTACATATTTCTAGGCGTAAATCAGCGTACACGCCCCTAGCGGCCAGCGTAAATATGCAGTTAAGATCCGACGGTGTAACAGACTTACGCCGGTCGGATCTAATAGAAATCTATGCGTAACTGATTCTAAGAATCAGGCGCATAGATACGACCGCCCAGACTCAGAGATACAACGGCGTATCTGGAGATACGCCGTCGTATCTCTTTTGAGAATCTGGCCAATTGACTTTTTCTGCTATTTTGTCCTATTTGTTGTTTGCTTCACAATAAAAAAAAAAACTTCAAAGTTGTGGGCATGTTCTGTAAATGAAATGATGCAAATCCTCAAACAATCCATGTTAATTCCAGGTTGTGAGGCAACAAAACACGACAAATGCCAAGGGGGTGAATACTTTTGCAAGGCGCTGTATATGCTGTAGTGGATGGACCTCTGTCTTTTTTTCAACCTTATAAACGATGCAACTAAATCCCGTTGATCTTATAACTATACAAAGTACAAACTGTTGACGTCAGCTCAGTCCTAGTACACTGATATTTCCTTCTTTGTGATGTGTTGTAATGTTGTATCTACAGAAGTCACCGGTTATTTTCTTTGGAACACACAACTTCAGTTCATTTCCCAGCAAAGATGCTGAGCTACAAACTTCCCCAACCTGTTCTGTAGACCTGAGCCTCGTCAATGAGTTCCTTCATCAAGTCAGTCTGGGGATTTCATAGGAGTTTCGTGTCACAGCATGTTCCTATGACTTCCTCTTCTTTTTGGCTTTGGAGACGTAAAGTGATGAATTAAAGAGAACCCATCACAGCTGAGCTGTGACAAGACGTTTCAGTCTTAGGCCCGGTTCACACTGCTGCGTCTTCAAAATCGTGCGACTTTACCACAATTTCGCGGCCGAGATTTTGCCGCGATTCGTGGCTGCGATTTCAAGGATTGCCAGTCTATAGGGCTGAATTTGCATCGCACACGGATCAAACTCGCACAGGACCCTTTTTTAACGCAGCTTAGATTCGCAAACAGTGGCGGTTCGTCCATAGAGGGCGCTGGAGCGCCGCCCCCTCTGGCTCTCACCGCCACTGAGTCAAATAACATAGATTCATGCATTGCACGAATCTATGTTATTTTCGCCGCTGCCGCTGTTATTCAGATGGTCGGCGCTCAATGTCCGGCCATCTGAATAACGCCAGCTGGTTGGCTGTACGGAAATGTCTATCAAAGCCAACAGCTCTGATAGGCTTTCCCAATACAGCCCTCGGGTCCCGGAAGCTTATTCTCGGAGCGCACAGACTGTACGCCCCTTGAATAAGATGACAGGCGTCTCAGCCAATCAGGTTGGCCGGTTCTAGCTACCTGTAACCTGATTGGCTGAGACGCCTGTCAGTCATCGAGGGCGGGAGAAGACATCGTGGGACGTGGATGCCTGACTCCAGTAAAGGTAAGTGCCGGGCGGGGAACGCAATTTACAGGGCACAGTGGGGACTGCGTTTAATGGCATGGCACAGTGGTGACAATGGATGGCACAGTGGTGACAATGGATGGCACAGTGGCTGCGTTTAATGGCATGGCACAGTGGTGACAATGGATGGCACAGTGGTGACAATGGATGGCACAGTGGCTGCGTTTAATGGCATGGCACAGTGGTGACAATGTATGGCACAGTGGCTGCGTTTAATGGCATGGCACAGTGGTGACAATGGATGGCACAGTGGCTGCGTTTAATGGCATGGCACAGTGGTGACAATGTATGGCACAGTGGCTGCGTTTAATGGCATGGCACAGTGGTGACAATGGATGGCACAGTGACTGCATTTAATGGCATGGCACAGTGGGGACAATTTATGGCACAGTGGCTGCGTTTAATGGCATGGCACAGAGGTGACAATGGATGGCACAGTGGTGACAATGGATGGCACAGTGGCTGTGTTTAATGGCATGGCACAGTGGTGACAATGTATGGCACAGTGGTGACAATGGATGGCACAGTGGCTGCGTTTAATGGCATGGCACAGTGGTGACAATGTATGGCACAGTGGCTGCGTTTAATGGCATGGCACAGTGGTGACAATGGATGGCACAGTGACTGCGTTTAATGGCATGGCACAGTGGTGCAAATTGATGGCACAGTGACTGCATTTGATGGCATGGCACAGTGGTGCAAATTGATGGCACAGTGGCTGCATTTGATGGCATGTAACAGTGGCTGCGTTTGGGCACAGTGAGACTGCAATTTTTTTTTTCCTTTGCGCCCCCCCAAAAATTTTGAGCACCAGCCGCCACTGTTCGCAACGCATTGATGTGAACGGCACTCATGGAAAACTATGTTAGTAAAATTACTTGCGAATTTGAGCAATCGCAACGGATCAAATTCGCAATTGAATTTGCGGCAGTGTGAACCGGCCCTTAGGCCCAAAATTGTGGTAAAATCGCGCGATTTTGAAGACGCAGCAGTGTGAACCGGGCCTAAAGCAGAACTAAAGTCCTGCTTTCAAAAACAGGTGAGCAGGCGGGCTCTTTATTGCAGATGCAGAGACATGCTGCAAGTCAGCAGCTCGCAGTCTTCTGTAGAAAGTGCAATGAGCTGGGCGTGCGCAGCCCAGTTTACATTCCGGCATAGATCCTTTGTTCTGAGATGATCGAAGTCTTGCATATTTATGACAGTGATGTCATCCCATGCCAGCCATTGAAGACGGTCACAGCCTGACACCTGGAAGAACCGAGTGTTGAAGGAAAGGTATTGTAAGCATGGGCGTAGCATAAGGGGTTGCAGGGGTCACAATCGCAACCCCACCCCTAGCTCCAGGGGGCCCCTGCAGCCTCCCTGTCATATTATCATATCATCCACAAAGTCCGATATGCCCAAGGACCCCACAGCCACGCTCCAGTACTGGGCTTCCACTTTGCCTTCCACAGTCCACACCCCTCCATTTTTATTGGCTAGGGACAAGCTGTGAGCCATTTCCTGAATGGAGAGGAGCACAGGGTGAGAACAGCCCAGGGACCAGGTCAATTTTTGCATTAGGGCCCACAAGCTTCAAGCTACGCCTTTGACTGTAAGTATCACCGCTTTAAAGTTTCACTAAACCCAGGACCCTGCATTCACTATATCTGGTCTCCCACAGTACACAGAACATGGAAATGCAATTTTTATAGTAAATATAAACTGCTAAATACCCTTTCTCACCAGCAGGATATAGAAGTCTTTTGACTTTTATTAATGTCCGACTAAACACTGGTTAAAGCCGGTAGGAGGAGTTTTCATTCTCCTCTGACTGTCCTTTGAGGCTGCAGGACTCTTGACCCTCTGTCTGGACAGTGCTGATTTGCCCTGAGTTGATCACATGCACCCTCCCGAAAGAAAAAAACTCTCTAGCAATATACACCAAACTGAGCATGTGCAGAGTGACACCAAGGCTCTGTACTATCAGGAGTTGGTTTGGGGACTGTGAAAGAAGGGGAGGATCAGAGAAGACAGGATCAAACAGCCTTTTTACACAATGCAGAGGTTCCACAGTGAGTAGAAGCATGCTTTACTGCATATACAGACTGCTTTTACTGTTGTGGATTTATTAACACTTTAAGGCTTGGTTCACACCTACAGGCGCGGCCAAACACAGGCATGTTTCCATGCATAGTGTGTAGGGCAGCCCATTTATTTCAAAGGTCTGCCCTATGTGCTAGAAATGCAGAAAATAAGTCCCAGGAACTCTTCCAAAAATGTGTTGCACCATTGCTCATACGAGCTTAAGCTTTGTTTTGATGCCTATTAAGACCTTGTTGCTCCATTCTAAGTCACGTGTCTAGTGACGTAACGCGTGGGGGAGGGGCTACGAACGGGACGGATTACACATCCGAATGAGGAGACACATCGTATGCTGAGCAGCCAAAATTAGGATTTGATAGTTTGTTTGCCTACACTAATCGGTGGATTCGTGAGTGTGACCTATCTCTAGCTTGAAGAAAAATACAAATTAAACTAAATTGCAAGCCAGCACTGCAGATATAACTCAAAAAATATCTCAAAGTGAATACATAGAAAATTAGTGCAGCGCAAATAAAACATTAAATGAAGCAATAAATGAATAAATCAATTTTAGTAAAGTCCATAAAGTGCAAAGTGATAAGGTGCTCCAAAAAACAATGGTGATATAAAGTGCAGAAATCTTCAACAGATCCGTGACCCACAGGACAGGGTTATCCTCCACCAAGACTAAAGGGTGGCCTCTCACCTCAATAATTCGACCTGTGGCTAGGTCAAAAGGCAAGAAGCAAAACCTCCAAAGATAGGTAATCAGCTTTACATGGGCTCAACTCCAAAGAATCCAGCAGATGGAACCAGCGGGCAATAAGCAAGGCAACACTCTCCCATACAGCATTTAAATGGACCGAAAAGGGAGTAAGAAAGACAAAAGGCAACTTCATCAGCGTGGGGCGAGGATCCCCGCCCCACGCTGATGAAGTCCCGCCCACTTTGGGACGTAACGCGTACGAGGGGGAGGAGCTACGTCGACGTCACCCGCGTTTGCCTCACAGAGACCTCACAAGCTGTTTACATTGATCCGGACGCTGCGTTCCGGAATTTGCTGTTATACCTGCACTCGGTTCATGAGTGCAGGACAATGTAAGTTTTATACTTTATATTTTATCTTTATTAAACGTTTTTAAGCAGTGAGCACTTAGAATTGTCTTTCTTACTCCCTTTTCGGTCCATTTAAATGCTGTATGGTCCATTTTCTATGTATTCACTATCTCTAGCTTGCCATTTGATTTCACATGGTTGTGTATATCTGCGCAATGAGGTTTCCTTTTGTCTCCCTGTCTCTTATATGAGTCGCACAATTGTGTGAAGTAATCAGCTTGGAGTCTGCAGGATCTGTTCACCCCATACATATCTTTCAAGCCACTACACGGCACTTGAACACAGGAGGTGTATTGTAGTACATGCCATCTAGCATGCATTTGGACTAATTTCTTTGCACATGTATTGTATTTTGAATCATATTGATTTTGGTTTCACATCACAAAAGTTATTAATTTATATTGATTTCTATTTTGTTTGACTCACACATCATATGCTGCGATTTTTATTTGGGATTTTTTTTTATGTCACATATTATTTAGTATTTAGTAGCGCTGTAGTACTATCTTTTTTATGTTATTGATCTGTTATTCATTTGTTATTTATGTTTTGGTCAATAAATGGCTGTTATGGTTATTAAATCTGTTGTTGTGTGGTTATTATACCAAAGGGATGGGGGTATAGCAGCCAGCACAAGTCATATTTAATACCTTAGTCAAGGATTCTTTCCTAAATGTACATAATATAACTGAGAGTGCTGATTGGATGCTGGTCGGCAGACGTGACTTCATCAGGGAAGATGTTCCCCGCAGACCCCTGATGAAGTCACGTGCCTTGACGTAACGCGTAGGGCAACCCAGACCAGAAGTGATGTCGGAAACCTGTATATTGTTTTGTGTTTGCACATAACCAAGCGTTTTTAACCAAATTGAATTGAAGAGCTAATATTTTAATACATTTAATTTAACTTTAACTAGTACACTATGGGAGGTCACTTTCGTTTACCATAATATATGGATGGTGCGTGGTGGACGGTACCTTAAAGGGACCTTTACCAAGGAGTATCCTAATACATCCAAACACTTCTGTTAGACCTGGACCTGGATCCGTGGAACATCACCCTGAGCACTACTAGGATCGATGGAATATCACCCTGGGCATTGTAATCAAAAAGCATATTTAATCACTCGCTAAGGTGAGAAAGGGACTTTATTTGGAAATAAGTGATTACTTTAGTCACATCACCGCTGGAGAATTAACTGTTACACACTTTTAGCTAGATTCAGAAAGACCACCTTAACTTTGCGACGGCGTAGAGTATCGTGTTTACACTACGCCGTCGTAAGTTAGCGAGGCAAGTACATGATTCACAAAGTACTTGCCTGCTAAGTTACAGCGGCGTAGCGTAAATGCGGCGGGCGTAAGCGCGCCTAAATCAAATTCAGCTGAGAGGGCGTGTTTTATGTTAATATGGGTTGACCTGACGTGATTGGCGTTTTTTAGGAACGGCGCATGCGACGTCCGTGTACATATCCCAGTGTGCATTGCGGCAAAGTACGCCGCAAGGACCTATCGGTTTCAACGTGGACGTAAATTACGTCCAGCGCTATTCACGGACGACTTACGCAAACGACGTAAAATTTTCAAATTTCGACGCGGGAACGACGGCCATACTTAACATTACTAGTCCAGCTATTTTATGGAATAACTATACGCCTGAAAATGCCTTACGTAAACGGCGTATCTGTACAGCGTCGGGCGGGCGTACGTTCGTGAATCGGCGTATCTAGTGATTTACATATTCTACGCCGACCGCAATGGAAGCGCCACCTAGCGGCCAGCCTAAAAATTACACTTTAGGATACGACGGTGTAAGACACTTACGCCGCTCGTATCTGAGCCTAATTTAAGCATATCTGGTTACCAGAATATGCTTAAATTTGCGTCGGCGCAGATTCAGACCTAAGTCTATCTGAATCTGCCTATTGGAGACATATATTTGCACCTTCTGAAATGGACTGCACTATAGCTATGCACTTTATATGTTATGATATATTTCTCACAGGATATGAAATGTATATCATTTGTTGATACACATTATATATTTGAGTTTGCGCAGCAGTAATCTTTGCATAAAATAGTGAAGCTCCAATGCACTTGTGTTATAGCTCTGTGTACATTGGGTTGCTGAATTGGTGAATGTCAATTTACAGTACGAGTAGGTGCCACAACCACGAGCCAAGCTTTTGGCTCCTCATTGCGACACAGCCCTATTGACTGGAATGGGTGACTTCCACATGCTGCGTTAAACTTGCTGTGGTCCTGACGCAAAGCATCACGGCCACTGCATGTGAAAAGTCCCCTCTGAATGTATTGTGAACTTTATGTGGACAGTAAAACCGTGGCTCAACCTCCTGTTTTTTTATCACCCGTGCCAGACTATTCATTTGAATGCAACGCACGTCAAAGTGGTTGTAAACCCTTCCATGAAACAACTGGCCTCAGGTGATACACAGAGATAAAACAATTCCTCCTACATAAGTTGCACCTGTCTATCTGCAGTCTTAGGCCCCATACACAGGAGAGGATTTATCCGCGGATACGGTCCACCGGACCGTTTCCGCGGATAAATCCTCTCGAGGATTTTCGAGGATTTTGATCCGATGGAGTGTACTCACCATCGGATCGAAATCCGCGCCGAAATCCCATCGCGATGACGTGTCGCGCCGTCGCCGCGATGATGACGCGGCGACGTGCGCGACGCTGTCATATAAGGAATTCCACGCATGCGTCGAATCATTACGACGCATGCGGGGGATCCCTTCGGACGGATTGATCTGGTGAGTCTGTACAGACCAGCGGATCAATCCGTTGGGATGGATTCAAGCGGATAGATTTTAAAGCATGTCTTCAAATTTTTATCCGCTGGAAATCCATCCCAGGGGATAAAAATCCGCGGAAACAGATCCGCTGGATCGTACACACCAGGGGATCTATCCGCTGGAGCCGGTCCGCGGATCAATTCCAGCGGATAGATTCTCTTGTGTGTATGGGGCCTTAGAGAAGCTACATCCATTCAAAATTCTGAATATTTAAAGCTCGCCCGGGAGTTCAGAAAAAAGGGGACGTAGAGCTGAAGTTACACTCTGCAGAGCTCAGTGAGGAGAGCTCTGAGAGCTGATTGGAGGGAAAGGACACACCCCCTTCCACGGGAACAGAGCTGAGGCAGTCAAGCAGCAGGAGGTCCCTCCCCTGTCACCTTTTTTCTCTTGGTGTCATGAAAACGTGTTAGAGGTGATTCATGGTGATAGCAGAGGAACGGAGCAGCAGACAGATCTTGCACTTAGTCCTTTGGGTTGAGGCAAGTACACACTATAGAGGGATATGCTTTGTTAAAGTGGAGGTTCACCCGGAAATGTACATTTTTAACATTAGATTGAGGCTCATTTTGTCTAGGGGAATCGGCTAGTTTTTTTAAAAACAAAGCTGTACTTACCGTTTTAGAGAGCGATCTTCTCCGCCGCTTCCGGTTATGGGCTGCGGGACTGGGCGTTCCTATTTGATTGACAGTCTTCCGACAGGCTTCCGACGGTCGCATCTATCGCGTCACGATTTTCCGAAAGTAGCCGAACGTCGGTGCGCAGGCGCCGTACAGAGCCGCACCGACGTTCGGCTTCTTTCGGCTACTCGTGACGTGATGTATGCGACCGTCGGAAGCCTTTTGGAAGACTGTCAATCAAATAGGAACGCCCAGTCCCGCAGCCCATACCCGGAAGCAGCGGAGAAGATCGCTCTCTAAAACGGTAAGTACTGCTTCGTTTTTAAAAAAACTACCCGATTCCCCTAGACAAAATGAGCATCAATCTAATGTTAAAAAAAAAAATTCGGGTAAACTCCCGCTTTAATATTTCACGTCTGAGGTCTACAGCCAACACCAATGTCTGAAGGGGTCCTAAAATGTTACCTGTGTCCAGGGCTATGAGTTGTGAATTTGTGAAAATGTTGCACGTGTGATGAATGAATTTCAAGCAAATATTTGTTATAATAAGAGACTCCTCCGCAGGAAGGCCGATGTACCACCATTTGTAGATGAACAGCTGGACCAGCACCATACAGGACCCCAAATACTCTGCACCTGTCTCCGGGAATTTCCTCGGGGCTCAGCAAGAGAAGAAATTCTGATCAGTACATACAACGCACGGATGTAGAAGGAGCTGCTGATTATGAATCACATTGCTGGAATGATGAGAGGCTGAGAAATACCGGGAGGGGAGAGGAGGGTGTGAATCTCCGGGAGAGAAACCCAACACAAAGCCAAATCTGTGATTCAGAGAAGATGGAAGTTTACGTTTTATGAAACGAGATGTACACGTGTCATTGCATGTTTCTACATATACAATTAACTCCTCACAAAATAATATAAACTACAACCAACTGCTTTTTATTTGTTTTACGTCCTGGTGAGAACCGGTTACACTGGGTTTTACGGTTCAGGAAATATACACTATATTACCAAAAGTAATGGGACGCTTGCCTTTACAGGCACATGGGGCCAGATTCACCAAAGAGATACGACGGCGTTTCTCCTGATACGCCGTCGTATCCCAGTTTCTATCTATGCGACTGATTCATAGAATCAGTTACGCATAGATATCCATAAGATCCGACAGGTGTAATTGTTTTACACTGTCGGATCTTAGGATGCAATACCGCGGCCGCCGCTGGGTGGAGTTTGCGTCGTAAACCAGCGTCGGGTATGCAAATTAGCAGTTACGGCAGATCCCCGAAGGATTTTCGCGTTCGCTACGTCGCCGCTAGTCTAGTTTCCCGTCGCAAATTTAGTCGTCGTTTTGGGTGCCCTAACTTTAGTCAGCAATCGTATTGCTGTATAAAGTATGGCCGTCGTTCCCGCGTCGAAATGTAACACTGCAGAGTGTATGAGCATCATGGGAAATGTAGTTACAAAACATCCGGGGTGCCAAGGTTCGCCATCGCTGGCCTAGTCAGAGCCCAGACTTAAAGTGGTTGTAAACCCTTTACAACCACTTTTTACTACAGGTAAGCCTATAAGACTTACCTGTAGCTACCCCGGATATCTCCTAAACCCTGTGCCAACGTCATTGCTACATGCGCAATGCAACAACAGCTCCTTTGTGCCGTTGCTTCAGCTGAAGTGCCGTTACCGGCAGCTCCCGTGTACGCATGTGCGGGAGTGACGTCTTTGCGGCTCCGGCCAATCACAGTGCCGGAGCCCGCAATACCTGGAAGTAGCTCCGGGAGTCATGTCGCCGGGCAGAAAAGTGTCCCAGGACAACTGCAGGGGCTTTCGATCTAAGGCTCTATTCATGGGGAAAATTTTGTTTGGGTACCACGTTGCACGACCGCGCAATTGTCAGTTAAAGCGAATGCCGAATTGCAAAAAGTGCTCTGGTCAGGAAGGAGCTCAATTCTTCCGGTGCTGAAGTGGTCGAAAGGGGGGGGGGTGATTCTTTTCTGTACCCACTGTAGATAAGGAAACTTCCATTAAAGTCTATGGGCACAAGGATAGACGTCACCTTGAAATAGTACAGGAACCTTTTGTAAAGTCAGAGCAAATTCTAAGACAGCTCTTATTGACTAACATAGGATTTCATCTGTCATGAAACTTGAGGTCTCACAAGTCGGATCCCAAGTCGTGGCAGAGTGAACCAAGCCTTATGGCCCATATACACGCTCAGAAAATCATATGAAAAATACTGCTTTCAAAACGATCGTACGATAATCTGATCATTCGTACACAGCTTTCGAGAACCGATCATGACAGTTCATCCGATATTAACCACTTCCATACCAGGCACTTACGCACCTTCCCGCCCAAGCCAATTTTCAGCTTTCAGCACTGTCGCACTTTGAATGGCAATTGCGCGGTTATGCTACACTGTACCCAAACAAAATTGGCGTCCTTTTTTCCCCACAAATAGAGCTTTAATTTGGTGGTATTTGATCACCTCTGCGATTTTTTTTTTTTTTGCGCAACAACTAAAAAAAGACTGAAAATTTTGAAAAAAAAATAAGTTTTTATTTTTTTCTGTTAATTTTTTTGTAAATAAGTAAGTTTTCTCTTTCAATTACGGGCACTGATATGGCGGCACTGATGGGCAACAATGAGATGGCACTGATAAACATCGATGAGGTAGTACTGATGGGCACAAATGAGGTGGCACTGATTGGCGGTGCTGGTATGCGGCACTGATGGGCACACATAGGTGGCACTGATGGGCACACAGGCGGCACTGATGGGCACTCATAGGCGGCACTAATGGGCACTCATAGGCGGCACTGATGGGCACTCATAGGCGGCACAGATGGGCAGCACTTATGGGTGGCACTGATTGATACTTATGGGTGGCACAGATGGGCACTGGGCATGGATGGGCACTGTGGGGTGACACTGATGGACACTGTGGGGTGGCACTGATGGACACTGTGGGGCAGCACTGATTTATCCATGTTGCCAGTCAGTGCCCATTTGTGGGCACTGATTGGCATCTTTTTTATTTTTTACTGCTTTTTTTTCACTGACTTTTTTTTTGCCCCCTTTTTTTTTCTTTTGCCCTTCCCTGGTGGTCCAGTGTGGCGATCCGAGGGGGGGCTGCGCTGATAAACAATCAGCGCGAACCCCTCCTGTCAGCTCTCTTCTACTCGCGTCTGTCAGACGCAAGTGAGGAAGAGCCATCAACGGCTCTTCCTGTTTACATCGTGATCAGCCGTGATTGGACACGGCTGATCACGTGGTAAAGAGTCTCCGCCGGAGGCTCTTTACCGAGATCGGAGATGCAGGGTGTCATACTGACACCCTGCATCACCGATCGCCGCGCAGCGCGCGCGGCATGAAATCCTGCAGGACGTCCATGGACGTCCAGTCAGGATTTCAGAACCACTTCCCGGACGTAAATCCCCTATGGACCGGGCGGGAAGTGGTTAACCAATCGGACAAGCTCAAAACTTTTTTCGTACATTACCAGATCGTACGATTTTCATTTAATCAGTAAAGTCGTCGTATTGAAAATGCAATACAAATACACTACAACACATTACATCGCTTCCAAATTTTTATTCCGTCGTATGAGAATTTACGTAACTTTAGTATCCTCTTAATTTTCGATATTAGATTAGCATGCAAAAAAAAAAGTGGACAATCATTCATCCGATAATCATATTGTGTGTACCAGGCAGAAGTCTGTTATGTTTATGTAGCGCTCACCCCCGAAGGAGCCGCTGGTTATTAAATGGGATGGCCTGTTACCTCTGTCACTCCGCCGTCTTTGGCGTAGGTCCACACAGCAGGTGTCTTTATCTTGTGCTTTTATTTACCCAACAAGTTAAAACAGTAAAACTTGAGGTAGAGAGTAAAGATGTATGAGGAGAAGAAACAGCAGATTCAGGCATAACGATACAGAAACAGTCCTGCTTCCAATCAACACTTTGCTTTCGTCGCCACTCCAGCCGGAGTGGGTATAGTGTACCTGGACAGGCCTCTCACACCGACCTGGCAGCCAGGATATCACTCGGAACCCTGAGGGAAAAGATCTCTGCCACAGACCCTCCCTAGAATTTAGATCATGGAGACAATCCTCCTTGGTAGTATTAGTGCCTGGATCAGCTTCAGGTAGTTTTCAATTACCGTATTTATCGGCGTATACCGCACAATTTTTTACCCTGAAAATCAGGGCAAAATCGTGGGTGCGCGATATACGCCGATACCCGCTTCCCACGCTGTGTTTGAACCACTGCGCCGGCATATACCGAGCGCAGTACACTCGGGTATAGTCGGGCAGGCTTGGCTCCTCTCGCGGTCACGTCCTGTGCGTCCTTTACGCGAGAGGAGCCGAGGCTGCCCGACTATACCCAAGTGTACTGCTCTCAGTATATGCCGGCACAGTAGTTCAAACTCAGCGCAGGAAGCAGGGATCGAGCGGGGAGGATACCATGATGGCCGCAGAAGGCCGTCGGACCGGACGAGGCCGCCGATGGACGAGATGGACGACGGGCAGGACGACGGGCAAGACACAGACGAGGGGCATCCAAACTGTAAGTATTTTTTTTTTCAGGAATTTTTCTTCAAGTTCGGGGGTGCGCGCTATTCGCCGGGGCGCGCAATAGGCCGATAAATACGGTAGGTTACCGACTGAAAGGTGGCTTTCAGTGTCCGGTTACCTTGATCCCCGATGTATTGTCGAGGCCCTGTTGGATCGCCAGCCTCTCTTGGCTCTCCTCAGGCGGACTCCCCACCGAACAGCTATCTTGCTTGGGATCTTCTCAGAACTTGGGGACCCAGTAGATTACTGGGGACCCGCCACAGCTTAAACGTTCTGAACCATCATGGTCACGGAACCAGGAGCACTGCGTGGCACGCGCGGCCCGGCAGGCCATCTCGCCGGGGAGTCGTGATGTGTGGTCACCCTAAAGGTGGGTGCCATACTGAAAAAAGACCCCGCCTCAATGGCGTCTGTTCCAGAAGTACCCTCTCTCAGCATGCCCGCGAGAGAACCTCTCTCCTCATTGGCTGCTGGCAAACGGCACCCAAGCCTCGACTCCACTGCCGCCCCGGGGTGGTATGACACCCCAGCCACAACAGAATGGGCACACAGCACAGCCAAGCCGAAACAGAGACCCTTTAGAATTACAATTGAGATCAGAGTCAAATTATACTCTGACTATCCCTTAAATTTTGTCAGCACCGGTACTTGGAAGTACCCCGGCGCTACATTTATAACAGCTGAAGAGCCAGTGTTTGCCTGAGCACAGGTCCCTAGACAGCTGTAAACACGGCCACCACTAATAGTATGCAATTCCCTCCATGTCGTGTTTTATAAACTGATTTTCCAGTCTTCATAAAAAAAAAAAAAGAATATTGCCGGTACAATTTACTGTTTTACAGTATCTGCAGAAGACATGACTTCATGGTATTAAAGGAAACCACTACTAAGTAATATGGCGATTGGCTTTGCTGGACTCGTAAAAATGCTAGTTGCCTGGCACTCCCTGGTATCAGTAGTTTCGGTATCTCAGCCACCATACTTTCTTAATACAAGTTCCCTTTCACATAAACTAGTAAGTAGAGCATAGGGTAGGAACTAGGATGATACATAGCCTGATGTTTCAGCAGCACAGGACAAAGCATGTGCAATATGCAAATCCCGCTGCACAGACACTGCTGCCTCACCCATGTTGCCTAACAGGATGTATGTATCTGTGCTTGGAGTGGATTCTGGATCTGCACACTGCAGAACTATGCAAGGCAATGACATATCCTACCAATCATCAAATTTACATACACTATATTACCAAAGTTCCTCCACCCCAAACTCGCTCATCCATGTCTATATGGACCTTGCTTTGTGCACTGGTCCAAATCATTTGGTGGAGGGGGGATTATGGTGGGGGGTTGTTTTTCAGGGGTTGGGCTTTGTCCATTTGTTCCAGTGACGGGAACTCTTAAGGCGTCAGCAAATTAAGACATTTTGGGCAATTTCATGTTTCCAACTTTGTGTGAACAGTTTGGGGATGGTCCCTTCCTGTTCCAACATGACTGTGCAGGGCTGTCTTTAAGGCAGAGCAAAAGGGCCCCATCATTATTGTGAGGGCCCCAAGCAGCTGCCTCATGCTTGCCAACTATCCCCGTTTAAAGGAGTTGTAAAGGAAAATGTTTTTTCACCTTAATGCAATCTATGCATTAAGGTGAAAAAACATCTGATGACCCCGGAGCCCCCGTTATACTTACCTGACCCCTCGAAAGTCCCGCGCGGTCCCGATATCCTCTTCGCCGCTCAGCCTGGCCGCTGATTGGCTAGAGCGGATGGATTGAGAGCAGCGCAGCCATTGGCTGGCGCTGCTGTCAATCACATCCAGTGACGCGGCGCGCCGAAGGGCGGGGCCGAGTGATACAGTGAGCCGCTATGGCCGCTCACTGTATCACAGGAGCGCGCGCGCGCGCAATTACTGACCACCATGCGAGCTCTCACATGACTGTGATCAGTAATTGCGAGGAGGACAGAGACAGCCGCCGAGGGACCCCAGAAGACGTGGATCTGATCCACTCTGTGAAAACGGACTGCACAGTGGAGGTAAGTACAACATGTTTGTTATTTTAAAGGAAAAACATTTTTTCCTTTAGTAACCCTTTAAATTCCCTTGTCCCTTGAAGTTTTAGTCCCATGCTGTGTCCTGATATCTCAGTTTGAAGTGCTGCTACGAATGCTGCCCAGTTCCGCCCTATTGCCATGTACAGATGACTCAGCTGCAGACCCTGGGGCAGATCCACAGAGATCTGCACCCGCGCAGCGTATCAGAGATACGCTACGCCACTGTAACCTACTTGTCCTTGGTTCGAATCCATAAAGATTTCGCGCCATAAGTTACGGCGACGTAGTCTATCTCTGGTGGCGTAATTCAAATCGGCGATTAGGGGGCGTGTTTTATTTAAATGAAGCCCGTCCCCGCGCCAAATGAACTGCGCATGCGCCGTCCCTAAATTTTCCGCTGTGCATTGCGCTAAATGACGTCGTAAGGACGTCATTTTTTTTAACATAGACGTGAATTACGTCCATCCCAATTCACGGACGACTTACGCAAAAAAAAAAAAAAAAAATGCGAAATAAACGCGGGAACGACGGCCATACTTAACATGGCAGGTCTCACTGTACGCCACGAAACTGCAGCTTTAACTATACGCCGGAAAAAGCCGACTAGAGACGACGTAAAAGAATGCGCCGGCCGCTCGTACGTTCGTGGATCGTCGGAAATAGCTAATTTGCATACTCGATGCGGAAAACGATGTGAAGGCCACCCAGCGGACGCCGAAAAATTGCATCTTAGATCCGAAGCCGTACGCCTGTCGGATCTAACCCAGATGCCGTCGTATCTTGTTTTGAGGATTCAAACCAAAGATACGACGCGGGAAATTTGAAAGTACGCCGGCGTATCAGTAGATACGCCGGCGTACTCTCTCTGTGGATCTGCCCCCATGTGTTTACATGTAAATAACCTGCATTGATATGTAAACAGTGGCATCATTAATATGTAAATAACGGCGGAACGGTGGCATTAATATATACAATTCTAGTGGTCATAATGCACGATCTTCCAGATTCACTGAATGATGAATGACAGTTAACCTGGAGAAAAAATAGCCCAACAACATTTAATTTTGTACCCAATCACTCAGCAACAATTTGCAGGATGAATAGCGCTGCATTTTTTTTTTTTGCTATAAATACACCACTTCATTTATTATTAGAGGAAGATATGACCACACTGCTGCCTAATAATAGCTAATACTAGCTTACAAGGTGGCTGTAATATTCAACTCGGGATTCATTCTGTGGGCATTCAGGAGTGTGCTGTAATGCCAGGACCCCAATTGAACACCAATATCATTCATACAAGGCTCCATCCTGAACTGATGCTGCATTTTTGCTCTATGTGGTTTCCTCGGTAGTTGAATCACGCCCTGGCTTATTAAGCCAGCCATAGATGGTTCGAATCTCGGTCGGTTCAGCAGGGACCGGCAGAGATTCAAAACATCTATGGGCAGGCTGATAGTACCCAAGTCGATCCATCAATTGACTTGGATATCATGTGAAACTCATAGGATGTGATTATTGCCAGCGGCTATAGTCGCTAGCAATAATCATTGTCAGAGACAGCTCCCCGTGCCCCTCCGACGGTAGAACACAATAACTCCACAGGAGGGATTCTCCGTCAACATTGGCTGTGTTGATTGGAGAAGCGATCACCTGTGATTTCAGAAAGGAAAATCGCATCATTTATGGCCTGCCTTAGAGTTCTCTGCTATTGAGATATTCTCAGTTTTATCCATCTGCCATTGCATAGCCAAATGATGTTTTTTACACTACCGATGGACAGGGCCGCTGATAAGCCAGTACAACTGGCCCTGTTGTAGCGGGGCCCGGATGGCAACCCCCCTTTTTTTTTTAGGGGTCCGGAGGCCCACAGGGCCCCAGATGACAACTCCCCTTTTATTTATTTTTTATAAAAAATATATATATTGTTTTTAATATATTTTTATTTTATTTTTTATTAAAGGGACATTTTTTTTCTTAGGGGTACGGGGGTCCCCAGGGGCCCGGAGATCCCCAGGGCCCGGGATGAAAACACCCCTTTTTTTTTATAAAAAAATAAATACATTTTTATATATTTTTTATTATATATATATATATATATTATTATTATTAAAGGACCCAGAGGTCCCCAGGGCCCCTGATGGCAACCCCCCTTTTTTTTATAAATTCTTTTTTTTTTATATTATTTTATTTCTTTTTTTTTTTATTCCTTTTTTTTCAATATATATATATATATATATATATATATATATATATATATATATATATATATATATATATATATATATATATATATATATTAAAGGGTTCATGAGGTCTCCGTGTGGCAAACTCCCTTTTTTATAAATGTTTTTTTTTTTTTTATTAAAGGGCCCAGAGGTCCCCAGGGCCCTGGATGGCAACCCCCCCCCTTTTTTTTTTATAAATGTTTATTTATTTTATATATTTTTTTTTCATTTTTTATTTTTATTAATAATTTGTAAAGGGCCCCCCTCCGCTTCTCAATTCGCGGCAGGACCCCCCCCTACCGCTTCTCAATTTCAATTTCAGACGACAGCACCCCCCCCCCCCCGGTTCTGTGTAAGGGGCCCCATAATTTCTGATGGCGATGGATGCTCCCAAATATGGATGCTCCCTGCCGATGGATGCTCCCAAATAATTAGCAAGACCATGTGTGGATATGCCACACCAAATAGGGCCTTTTGGAAGGGAAATGACCACAGGAACATCCCATTATGGCCAAGATATGTAAAGTAGGCTAAAGGAAACAATTCCAGTTGCCCATAACCAGCAGGATTCTGATTGGTTGCTATGGACAAGAATTTTTCTTTTCGAATATTTGCATACATCAGGACTTCAAAAAGCTGCCATTGGTCCACGTGGAACTGGGTAGAGAGCCTTCAGTTTCTAGAGCACTGCATGTCTAAAATCTAAGAGAATGCTGGACTTGGCCAGTGGGTTTAAAGCTTAAGTGGTTGTAAACCTCAGACATGAAAAATGAACAACATTTTCACAAATTCACATCTCATAGCCCTGGACAGAGGTAGTTTTAGGAGCCATTCAGACATTGGTGTTCTGGTGTGTAGTGTTAAAGTGGTTGTAAACCTCAGACATGAAATATGAACAAAGCATATCCCTCTATAGTGTGTACTTGTCTCAGTCCAGAGCAGGGGTTGTCAACCCCCGGGTCGTGGCCTTTCTGCAGCCGTGCCGCGGGAGCCCGTCACGAGGCAGCCGAGTGGCCGGGCTTTGAGCACCGGGTGGAAGAGATAAGCAAGTGGGCGGGCGGGCAAGCAGAGACGACATCATCTCTCTCTGCCCCCCGTATTGCTGCTCTTCCGTCCTGTCAGCCTCAATGTCGGAGGTGTGGCAGGGAGCAGAGAGATGACATCATCTCTCACCGCTCTCCTGCCTTCACTCAGCACCTCTCTGTGTTAAATGGACCAGTTCTGCCACCAATGCAGTGGCAGGCAGCATGGCAAGTGACATTCTGCATCTTGTGGTAGGTGACAATCCACATCTGGTGACAGGCAATATGGCAGGTGACGTGGCAAGTGACAATCCACATCTGGTGGCAGGAAACATGGCAGGTGACGGGGCAAGTGACAATCCACATCTGGTGACAGGCAACATGGCAGGTGACGTGGCAAGTGACAATCCACAACTGGTGGCAGGAAACATGGCAGGTGACGTGGCAAGTGACAATCCACATCTGGTGACAGGCAATATGGCAGGTGACATGGCAAGTGACAATCCACATCTGGTGACAGGCAATATGGCAGGTGACATGGCAAGTGACAATCCACATCTGGTGACAGGCAATATGGCAGGTGACGTGGCAAGTGACAATCCACATCTGGTGGCAGGAAACATGGCAGGTGACGTGGCAAGTGACAATCCACATCTGGTGGCAGGAAACATGGCAGGTGACGTGGCAAGTGACAATCCACATCTGGTGACAGGCAATATGGCAGGTGACGTGGCAAGTGACAATCCACATCTGGTGACAGGCAATATGGCAGGTGACATGGCAAGTGACAATCCACATCTGGTGACAGGCAATATGGCAGGTGACGTGGCAAGTGACATTCCGCATCTGGTGACAGGCAATATGGCAGGTGACATGGCAAGTGACAATCCACATCTGGTGACAGGCAATATGGCAGGTGACGTGGCAAGTGACATTCCGCATCTGGTGACAGGCGACATGGCAAGTGAGACACTCAGGGCTCCCACTAATTCAGCATTATGGCGAATCGAACTATTTAATTTCTTACTACAATGTAGTAGAAATAATGCGCTGACAAATTGCCAAAAAGGTTGTGAACCATTGGTCCAGAGCACCAAGTGTCATTTCCGTCTGCTGCTTCCTTCCTCTACTAATC
Organism: Rana temporaria; assembly: GCF_905171775.1. Taxonomy (NCBI): domain Eukaryota; kingdom Metazoa; phylum Chordata; class Amphibia; order Anura; family Ranidae; genus Rana; species Rana temporaria. The sequence goes on from NC_053490.1 coordinate 35,313,708, forward strand.
ACTTCTGACAAGTCTTCCAGACACCTAGAGAAAAATGGTGACCGGGGAGGGACCTCCAGCCGATTGACAGCTTCAGCTATGTTCCTGTATGGAGGGGGTGTGTCCTTTCTCTCCAATCAGCTCTGAGCTCTAGTCACTGATGTAACTTCAGCTCCCCACTCCCTGCTTTTCCATAGCTGAGAAATCCTGTGTGAATTCAGCACTTTGAATGGATGTAGGGGAAAGGCAACTGTAGATAAACAGGTACAACTTACCCTCGGCTGCCATCTGAAGGGGGGCACATACCGTGTTTCCCCGAATAAGCCCGGGTCTTATATTGATTTTGGCAACAAAAGACACAGTAGGGCTTATTTTCAGGGTAGGTCTTACCATGTAATGTGCTGTCTTCTCTCCCCCTCTCCCTCCCTGCCTGTCAGGAATCCCCAGTGTGAACGGAGTTAAAATGCATGCAAAATCCTATAGTTCACTCTATTACAGTAGTATATCTGGATCAACTGTGGGTATAGAATTGGGTATATGGGATTGTACGATATTATTATTGCTATTTTTTATTTATTTTTTGGTTGAACTGGATTGACTTGTGTCTTTTTTTTTTCAACCTGACTATGTAACTATATAATGTACAATGTGTGTGTGTGTGTGTGTGTGTGTGTGTGTGTTTTTTTGTAAAATAATTGTGCCAAATACGTTTGTTTTAGCACTGCTCTGCGTTTCTGTGACCCGCCGGAGCTCTCTTCCCTGGATTTATATTACAGAAACAACCACATTGTACAATATATACTACTGTAATAGAGTGGATTATAGGATTTTGCAATCATTTTAAACTAGGGCTTATTTTCAGGGTAGGGCTTATATTTCATCCCTCCTGGAAAATAACGCTAGGTCTTACTTTCAGGAAAACAGGGTAGTGGAGAGATGCCTACCTAGGATTCCTGTGGTCTATTCAAATCAAGCATATTTTGCCCTACTGTAAAAAGTGGTCAGACACCTTTGGCGAGTTGCCATCTACCTCATGACCACTCGCGGTGAAGCTTTTCTCTGAAGGAACATTGAAGCAGAAGATTTAATTGATTTATTTATTTATTGTGTTGGGATTGTCACTTCTGACTTTATGGGCCAGATTCACAAAGAATTGCCCTGGCACAGCATATCAGAAATACGCTACGCCGCCGTATCTTACCTGGCGGAATTTCGAATCCACGAAGATTTTGCGCCATAAGTTACGGCGGCGTAGTGTATTTCTCGGCGCGTATTTCAAATTGGGCGGGTAGGGGGCGTGATTTATTTAAATGAAGCGCGTCCCCGCGCCGATTGAAATGCGCATGCTTAGTTTCGAAATTTCCCGCCGTGCTTTGCGCGAAATGACATCGCACCGACGACTTTTTTTGAACGTAGACATGAGTTACGTCCTTTCCTATTCACGGACGACTTACGCAAAAAAAATTCAAAATTTGACACGGGAACGGCGGCCATACTTTAACATGGCAAGTCTATCTATACGCCATGAAATAGCAGCTTTAACTATACGCCGGGAAAAGCCGACTAGCGACGACGTAAGAGAATGCGACGGCCGCGCATACCTTCGTGGATCGACGGAAAAAGCCAATTAGCATACCCGACGCGGAAAACAACGCGAACTCCACCCAGCGGGCGCTGAAGTATTGCACCTACGATCCGAAGGCGTACGAAGGCGTACGAAGCCGTACGCCTGTCGGATCGAAGCCAGAAGCCGTCGTATCTTGGTTTGAGGATTCAAAATAAAGATACGACGTGGCACATTTGAAATTACGCCGGCGTATCAGTAGATACGCTGGCGTACTTGTACTGTGAATCTGGTCCTATATTTATTTGCTCTTTTTAATCACCATTTGTTTTTCCACATTCATTTTGCAAGTTTTTAGCGCAAACACCTTTACGATTTTTTATTTTATTATGTAGGAGGATTGGTTTCATCTCGGTGTTTCACCCAAAGCCAGTCCCCTCACTGGGTAGAAGCGAGAGTTTACTACCACTTTACCTCCCCATTTAATATCCCTTTAAATAGTTTGGGCCATCTTGGCCATTAAAGGTGGAATAAGTCTTTAAACAGCCGTTGTGCCCACAGCATTTGGATCATTTCAGGCTTGCAAAAGGGGCCCAGAACACAAAAAAGGCGCATCTCATTGGTGGTTATGGGTAGTAGTCACATTGATGGAGGTCTGCTCTGTTGAAGGACCTCCTGTAAAATGGCTTGCACTATTAGTGAAGCCTCTCACAGCAGGGGGTCCGGTGCATCCCTGTTCACTGTTTTAGGTCCAAATTTTTGCCTCAATTCGGACTTAAAATGGAGCCAAAGACGCACAGGACCCTTCTGCAATGCGCTTCGTGTCTGCCCCGAAGATGTGTGAACCGACGCCATTGACAGCCGGTCACACTCTCCTGTCATGCAAATTGGATGCGGGCATAAGTGTGAACCTAGGCTCACTTCCCGAGTGGACCGACTCTTTAACCACTTAAGACCCGGACTAAAATGCAGCTAAAAGGACCTTGCCTCTTTTTGCGATTCGGCACTGCGTTGCTTTAACCGACAATTGCGCGGTCGTGCAACGTGGCTCAGAAAAACAAAATTGGCGTCCTTTTTTTCCCACAAATAGAGCTTTCTTTTGGTTGTATTTGATCACCTCTGCGGTTTTAATTTTTTGCGCTATAAACAAAAAAAGAGCGACAATTTTGAAAAAAAATGAAATATTTTTTACTTTTTGCTATAATAAATATCCCCCAAAAATATATATATATAAAAAAAAAATTTCCTCAGTTTAGGCCGATACGTATTCTACCTATTTTTGGTAAAAAATAAATAAAAAAAATCGCAATAAGCGTTTATCAGTTGGTTTGCGCAAAATTTATAGCGTTTACAAAATAGGGGATAGTTTTATTGCATTTTTATTTTTTTTTTATTTTTTTTTTACTACTGATGGCACCGATCAGCGATTTTTTTCGTGACTGCGACATTATGGCAGACACTTCGGACAATTTTTGGGACCATTGTCATTTTCACAGCAAAAAATGCATTTAAATTGCATTGTTTATTGTGAAAATGACAATTGCAGTTTGAGAGTTAACCACAGGGGGTGCTGATGGGGTTATGTGTGACCTCAAGTGTGTTTACAACTGTAGGGGGGTGTGGCTGTAGGTGTGATGTCATCGACTGTGTCCCCCTATAAAAGGGATCACACGATCGATGACGCCGCCACAGTGAAGAATGGGGAAGCTGTGTTTACACACGGCTCTCCCCGTTCTTCAGCTGCAGGGACCGATCGCGGGACTCCAGCGGCGATCAGGTCCGCGAGTCCTGCTGTCACAGAGCTTCGGACCGGGCCGTGGGCGTGCGCCCGCGACCCAGTGGCTGGGCTTAAAGGACAACGTACATATACGTTGATGTGCCCAGCCGTGCCATTCTGCCGACGTATATCGGCGTGAAGGGGTCCTTAAGTGGTTAAATGACAGAGCTAGAACACATTGCAGGACACTGGAGGCCTCTAAGGTAACAATGGCATCCATCTTTGAAAGTTAACAATGTTCACTCCAAGATAAAAGTGACGTCCCTGTGCCAGCTTTCCTGGGACCACATGCCGCACATCACGTACGCATAGTTTCTAATCACTCTAATACTCTTCACTTCACACATGAAGACAAACAAAGCGCTGGGACACTAGATCAGACAAGGAAGAGGGATCAAATACGGCCAGATCACAGTAGACAGAAGCCAGGAGAGGGGCCAAGAGACATGTTTGGATGGGCACCAAAGGTGGTAATGTTACCAGTGTTCCCAAATCATCTGCTGCCTCTCACAGCAAAACAAAACACAAATGGAAGGTAATGGATGCTGTAAAAGGTTACAGTACAACACTTAAAGTGGTTGTAAACCTCAGACATGCAATATGAACAGAACATATCCGCAGGGATATGCAATTAGTGGACCTCCAGCTGTTGCAAAACTACAAGTCCCACCATGCCTCTGACTCTGGTTTCATGCTTGTGGCTGTCAGAGTCTTGCTATGCCTCATGGGAATTGTAGTTCTGCAACAGCTGGAGGTCCGCTCTATAGTGTGTACTTGTCTCAATTAAGAGGACCAAGTGTCCGTTTTCTGCTGCTTCGTTCCTCCATCAGCATGAATCACATCGGACAAGCTTTCCCAACACCAAGAGAAAAATGGTGACAAGTTAGACATTTTCACTTAGGGGTGTACTCACTTTTGTTGCCAGCGGTTTAGACATTAATGGCTGTGTGTTGAGTTATTTTGAGGGGACAACAAATGTACACTGTTATACAAGCTGTACACTCACTACACAACATTGTAGCAAAGTGTCATTTCTTCAGTGTTGTCACATGAAAAGATAGAATAACATATGTACAAAGATGTGAGGGGTGTATTCACTTTTATGAGGAGCAGCCCTGAGAGGAGGAGGACGGGGGGAACCGAGTCAAGGATGATCGGTGTGGCGGTGGGCGGATTACAAGCACTGATCTTCCTGTATAGATTTCAATAAAAGCAGCCGACAGCTGCGGGGGGTTTAGAGGAGAAGCAGCGGTCAGCTGCTTTATTGAAATCTATACAGGGGGATCGGTGCATGCAACTTCCACCACCGCCTCACTGATCATCCCAGAAGTCAGAGCATTTGCATGAGTTCAAACACATACATACATCCTCTGCATGTTTCTTCTGCCATGAAAGCTCTCTGGGCACGCACATTTTTAACAAATCGCATAGTGATACCGTGTTTCCCCGAAAATAAGCCCGGGTCTTATATTAATTTTGGCAACAAAAGACACAGTAGGGCTTATTTTCAGGGTAGGTCTTACCATGTAATGTGCTGTCTTCTCTCCCCCTCTCCCTCCCTGCCTGTCAGGAATCCCCAGTGTGAACTGAGTTAAAATGCTTGTAAAATCTTATAATCCACTCCATTACAGTATTATATAATGTACAATGTGTGTGTTTCTGTATTATAATTGTGCCAAATACCTTCTTTATAGCGCCGCTCTACACTTCTGTGACCCGCCGGAGCTCTCTTGCCCACATTTATATTACAGAAACACACATTGTACATTATGTAATACTGTTATAGAGTGGATTATAGGATTTTAAAAGCATTTTAAACTAGGTCTTATTTTTGGGGTAGGGCTTATATTGCAACACTCCTGGAAAATAACACTAGGTCTTATTTTCAGGGAAACAGGGTAGCAGTACATGCACAGCGAAGCAAGATTTCTGGATGTAGTTACTCCCGTGTGCGCGTTCAAGAGTCAGGCCATCCCAGCCAATAGAGAAGATGGCAGCGGTTAAAAAGGAAGAGCATGGCTCTCAATCATTGGATTTTGGCATTTTGCTAGGCAAGTGTACCATAATGTGGTGTGCATATTTGCAAAAAATTGGCAAAAACTCCTAAGAGCAGTGACGGCAAACCTCGGCACCCCTGATGTTTTGGAACTACATTTCCCATGGTGCTCTTGCACTCTGCAGTGTAGTTGAGCATCATGGATAATGTAGTTCCAAAAAATCTGGGGTGTCAAGGTTTGCCGTCGCTGCTCCTAGGAGTCCCCCAAACACTGTCCAGGGGGCTCCAAAAGTATTGTTCCGCTTTAGATTCAAATGGACGCCTCACACTATCCCCCCTATAGTCCTGTTTGCACACATGGCACGATTTTGAACTGGCTATTGATTGAAAATGCCTTAAAATACAGTTATCTCAGTAAAAATAAGACTTTTTGCCTTCGCGCTGCAGAGCTTTGTGCCGCCAGAGCGGAGTAATGGCCACACCCCTTAGCACAAGTTTCCTTACACAGACTTGTAGTGCAAAAAAAGGGGTGTGTCCAACCAGGTCTGTTACTGACAGCAGATTACCAAGTGCACTGGTCATGGATGGAACAAATCTCAGCTAGTTCAGCGTGGACTGGCAAAGATTCGATCAATCTATGGGGAGGGCTGGTTGTACCCAAGCCGATCCCATCTGCTGGCCAGGAAAGCTCTCCCTGCCCCGAACACAATAGTGCCCCGAGGGAGGGGTAGTTGGTACATATCTATGGGAGAACTGAATCACACCTGTGAGAAAATGTTGAAATTAAGTCTCCAGTTGGGTATCCCGAGAGACCAAATTAAGAAAAATAAAAAATACCAAAAAGTGATACAGACAGCTTCAATTCACAATTTTATTGCTACACGATAGATCACTGAAATGGTACCATACACTCATATGCAGAAGGCAGCCATTTTATAGCTTTATCCAATGGCCAAGAGAAAAAAAAGCCCATGACATGACATCACAACAAACCAGTGACATCACTGGTTCTAGGACACAGACGTGGGCCCCATTCACCATGAACACTGCTTCAGTTACAAAATAGCTGCTGGAATAGTCTTCAGAGAACTGGTTCACCTCATTGGACCCATGTCTTTTGAATGGCTTTAACTTTATTGACATCAGATTAAAACAAGCAGCAGTGGCATCCATCGTGGGCCAACAGCAGAAACCCACCGAGGGGCCAGAGCTCCAACACTATGCTGACAATTAAATAAATTTTATAAATACATTCCATGTTAAAAAAAACTAATATAATAAAACAAAGACATTATTTTTTTACCTTTAGAGCCACCTTATCAGAAAATAAAATGTCTTTCACATAAGACTTGAAAAGTATGACAGAAAGGTTTATGGCACTAATATCCTACTGCCTATGTGGACAGCTTGCCTTCACCATGTCCCTTCTATTTAGTGTACTGCTAAGCTAGTCTGTGATAAAACGTGTATGCGATTACTTGTTCCCGGCATGAGAACCTGCAGCTCAGATTTGGGCTCGCCTATCAAGTGTCTAAAAGGAAGAACCAATTCCAGTAATTGGATGCAAATTTGAGGCTTGGTTAAGACTAGCGTGACCCCCATTGTTGTGCAATACGTGTGCAACAGAGTTGGGACTCCAAGTCGCATCAATGTAGTGTAGGAACTTTGTTTTTTAAGACGCTGCGATTTGAGTCGCATAGATTGGAACGGGTGCCATTGAAGTAATTGGGTTTTGGCTTGTCATGCATCTTTGTGTCGCAAGTTGCATGACAAGTCACATTAGAGTGAACCAAGCTTTATTATTATAATTTTTTTTTTTAAGATGTGAACCTAGAATTTCCACAAAAACAAAATTGATATCCGCAGGGACCCCTCAGTGACATTTTTGTTTTAAACAAAAATGACAAATAGACCCATCTTCCTTTGCCAAGTACACACCCCCACCTTGCCCAAGGTAAAGTGATGTCTCTGCATACACCCCCCCGCCCCCCCCTTTTCTGCAGCAGTCATAGAAATGACTGGTGTTGGAAAACATGGGGAGGGGTAATATTTCCCCCAGTCATGCAACGGTGCTTGGGCCTAGAGCAGGGGTGGCCAACCAGTGGCCCGGGGGCCACATGTGGCCCGTGGAGCCCTCTGATCTGGCCCGCGACCTCCTGCTCTGGAATGGTGAGTTGGTAAGCCCAGATCGCAGGTTGCCGACCCACCATACCACAGCATCAGTGTTGTGAATGAAGCTGGTGGTAGAGGAAGAAAGCGGCTGCAGAGCAGAGCCCCATAAGCCGATGCTTCCTCTAAAGTGTCGGCTTTTGCCACAGGTGGACTCTATGGCAAAGTTCAGCTAACCCGCAGTATAGACACAGGTGCACTACGCTGCACCCACAGTGTGGGTAAACCGCAGCACATCAGTGTGAGCGACAGATGTTTGTTTATGCCCGCCTACCTCCAATCCGAAAAACAGAAGGGCATTTGTCCCCTTTCATCTGGGCGGGCCAGAGGAGGAGCAGCTCGCTGGTCGAGTATTGGTAGAGTATTAGCAGTTGTGGGGGGGGGGGGGGGGTTGAGGTAATGGGAATTTGGCAGAGGCAATGTCACTTTGTCCACTTTCCAGGCTTGGGATGTGGGTGGTGGGGTACTCTACATTTGCAGGGAAGCTAACTTTATCAAAGAGTCCTGTAGTGCTTACAGCACTGGCGTCATGCCACCAGTGCCAGCAACAAGACCTGCTGGCTGCACAGAAAGCCTAGTCTGCCTTACAGGAAAGCAAGCCTGCCTTAAGCCTCATACACACGCATGGGTTTCTTGGCAAGAAAACTGCTGGCAGAGCTTTCTTGCCAAATATACCGAGCGTGTGTACGAGGCTTTGAGGTTTCTCGTCAAGAAAACTGCCCAGAATCTCAACGAGAAAAATAGAGAATCTGCTCCATTTTCTCGTTGTGAGATTCTCGGCAGTGTTTTCCTGCCGAGAAACCAGAGCGTGTGTATACTTGCCTCTCCATGGAAAGCCGCGCATGCTCAAAATTACTGACGCATGCGCTGTCGCTTCCAAGGAATAGGTAGGGTGTAGCAAGATGGTGGCGACGGCATCGAATGTGACGAGCGCATGCTTGTCATACTCGATGACGTCACCACGTATGTGCCATTCAAAAGAACGCGGTTCTTTTGAATGAATGGCGTGTGTGTACACTCAGCCGGCAAGAGAATCTTGCCAGGAATCTCATCAGGAAAAAAACTGAGTTTTTTTCCTGATGAGATTCTGGGCTGTGTGTACAGGGCTTTACAGGAAAGCAAGCCTGCCTAGCAGGCCTGCCTTACAGGAAGAGGGGCCGCATGTGAAAATGCAAAGGGGCTCCTGGGTCCTTTAAGTTCCCACTGCATTATGGGAGAATGAAAGGAATCACATGATTAGCGGATACAATTGTTCCTCATTCAGACACTTAATAAGCGAGTTGTACGCAGCTGGTACTTCAAGTAATATAGAGCTACAGCTCCCAGCATGCCTTGCCAGCCTGCAGCAAGTCATGCCAGCACCAAAGAATACTGGGAATTCAGAAGAATGGCCAACACTTCTGAAATGATATACTTCCCAGCATGCTCTATGCTATACTAGAAAATATGAGCAGCAAACATTTTTCAGTACACATTCCAGCGGCAAAGTTTCCCCTCAGTAACATGTAAAGACGTAACCAGCGCCTATTGTGTTAGCGACATATGCAATAAAATTAAAAAGTAAAATAGCAGCAACACGTTTGTAGAGTTTGAAGATGGAGGCCGAGCTGTCAGTCTTCCGTTCCCTCCAGGTCTGGCGAATGCCGGCCTCCATATTGAGAGCGTCGGATTAGCTGCAATAAAAAGGTCTATTTCTCCATCCCTGCAATTAGTAAAAAATAGACTATTTCCTCCATGATCATGAAAAAACCAACAGCGACCTCTCAGAAAGTCACTTCCCGCTGCCTCAGACTCGCAGAAATCCCTGAATTGCATTTGCGTCGGGTGAAAATTTCTCCGTCATTGTCCTTGAAGGAAACTAAATGTAAAATGCGGTGCAATGCGGGGTGTAGACAGATCTGCGCCATATTCTCCACAATGTGCGCCCGTGTGAGACCTCCTGGGATCGGCAGGAGGACCCTCCCACCGCTAGTCGGGTCTGTGCAGGTGAATGGCTGTTCACGCAAGCTGGGCGGAGTCAGATGACATCCTATAGAGAAGTAGACAAAAAAAAAGTAAGTTAAGGAACACCATCTATAGATATCATTAAGAGAATATTAAACTGAAGGCAAAACTTTTTATAGTTGTAGATAGAGTGGAGAGGGATTAGAACGCCTGGCAGGTTTTTACTGTTGTCCGTGTCCCTGGGACCCTCTATTTACTGTTATCACAGAGAGTGAAAGCAAAAGAAAATCCAAATTTTGGGTTGTCCTCAAGAGTAAGAGGGGAAATCGTCCAATGGGGACACTAGTTCTGGTCACAACCAGGGATTTCCCTTAGTTGAGGGATTTCCTCTCACTTCCTGTTTTGGTTATGAGACAGGAAGTGAAGGGAAATATCATCAATGGGGACACAGACGACAAAGAACTGACAAGGGCTAGAACACCCCACACACTAACCAAAATGTAAAAAGTAAAAAATTACACACATACAGATATTTTGAAAACCCCTCAACCTCCTCCACCACCGAAGTACATTATGCAATTCAGAGCTCCACCCCCCCCCCCCCAAAAAAAAAAAAAAAAACTTCAGCATCTACAAATACTGCAGCTGATGACTTTTAATATTAGGACACTTACCTGTCGAGTGATCCCACGCCGTCGGCACCCCAGCCCATTTTTCAATCATAAGAGAAACTGGCAGTGAAGCCTTGCGACTTCACCGCCGGTTTCCTGCTGAATGGCCCTGCGGCGATGGATGGAGGAGGGGGGCCAAATTTATGGGAGACGGGATGTAGGGATGTAGGGATGAGTCCCTGTCAAAAACCAGGAACCCACTCCCTCCCTGAAATGTGCCAAAACCAGCGGAGCTTCCCCGTTTTGGGTGGAGCTTCACTTTAAGGTTGGCACACGCGGGCTGAAAATAGGTTAGCATCGGCCGGTTCAACAGGAACCGGCCGACATTCAGCAAGTGTGTACAGCAGCCAATCCGGCTTCTGTCGAACGGGGATACTGGTAAAACCAGTAGCCCATCAACATCCAATCAGCGACCGGTGTGTTCTGGCGTGGGGTGGTCCCCCTACCAGAACACAATAGGACAGTGGGGAGAATGCTGTACTAAATGTGAAGCCAGGCTTCACATTTAAGTTGTTCCCCCACTGCTCCTCTATTCAGCGTGTGACTCATGCAAACCAAAGTGCAAGCTAAAATGTTACTTTATTCCCAACAAGGGTTACCTACAGTAACAAACTTGATTAAGAGTTGCTAAGAAAGAAAGAAAGAAAGAAAAGCGAAAAAAGAAAAAAAAGAAAAAAAAGAAAAAGAAAGAAAAGAAAGAAAGAAAGAAAGAAAGAAAGAAAGAAAGAATTTTAAATTCTCATTATTACTCTTTCTCAAAAAGTAGGACTTAAAGCGGAGGTTCACACAAAAGTGAACCTCCGCTTTTTGGATCCCTCCCCTCTTCCGGTGACACATTTGGCACCTTTCAGGGGGGAGGGGGTGCAGATACCTGTCTGAGACCGGTATTTGCACCACTTCCGGGTCTAATCCCCGCGGGGAATCCAGCCTGTGACGTCGCCCCCCTCCGCTGACTTCTGGGAAACACTGTTCCCAGGAGAGAGCGGGGACCAGTGACGTTGCGCCACGAACCTCGCGGATGCACAGTAGGGAATTGGGCAGTGAAGCCGTCAGGCTTCACTTCCTCATTGAGGATGGTGGCGGAAGCAGCCGAGGACCGAGCGATTGCTCAGCCTCGGCTGCTGACATCGCGGGCGCGCTGGATAGGTAAGTGTCCATTTTTTAAAAGTCAGCAGCTGCCGTATTTGTAGCTGCTGACATTTAAAAAAATAAAAATAAAAAATCGGCGGAACCACCACTTTAATATCACCGAGTCGTTGCCCTCATTTATTCTGTATATATCATTTGGCCTTGAATAAACTGTTCATGCCGGTGGAAGTAAATGACGGATATGACGGCCTCATTAAAAAGAAAACTCTCCCTTCTATTTAGCAAGTATGATAATCTTCTCGGCAAGGAAACCGGTCTGGGCGATTCCTAATTCTTCTGACCTCGAGGCCTTTTTACCCAAAATTGTGACTCAGCGTTTCCATCCCTGACACGCCGTGAAATACGTGACCGGTGGATGCAACCCGTCCCTAAATAACCGAGCCAAATTCTGAAAATGGAGACACTGCCGTCACCCCGTCTGTAACAAACCCTCCCATTGCAGGAGACGTCTATCTATAGGACACTTTACAGTTCCATTGGTCTCAGTTTAGGTTTCAAAGATCCGTCATCTACACACAGCAGAGACGTTTAGTCACTCGCTAAATATACAGTGCAGCCCATTGGTTGAGTTATTCTTTTTTTTTTTTGCTTAGCTGATTTTTGTCGATGCACTATACACTTTATTAATCACTATACCGACCTCTATAAAATGTCTATGGCCCAGATTCAGGTAGAATTTGCCCCTTTTTTACGGAGGCACAGGGCAGCGTTTTTGCCCTGCGCCCCCGCAAATTTACTGCGCGCGATTCATGGACCAGTAGCTCCGTAAATTGCATGTGCGCTCTTTAAAATTGCCCTGCGTAAGGGCGCCTAATGTAAATGATCCCGTAGGGGGCGGGAATCATTTAAATTAGGCGCGCTCCCGCACCGAGCGTAGAGCGCATGCTCCGTCGGGAAACTTTCCAGACGTGCATTGGGGCAAATGACGTCGCAAGGACGTCATTTGCTTCAAAGTGAACGTGAATGGCGTCCAGCGCCATTCACGAATCACTTACGCAAACTACGTGAAATTCAAATTTCACGACGCGGGAACGGCGGGTATACTTTAGCATTGGCTGCCCCTACTATCAGAAGGGGCAGCCTTACGCTAAAGACGCCGTACGGAAACTCCGTAACTTGCGTACGCAGGGCCCGCGCAACATTGTGAATCGGTGTTAGTATGCAATTTGCATACTATACACCGAGCACAATGGGAGCGCCCCCTAGCGGTCATCGCAAGAATGCAGCCTAAAATCTGCGTGGCATAAGAGCCTTATGCCACGCAGATTTTAGGCTGCAGTCGGCGTTACAATGTTCCTGAATCAGGAGCATTCGTAACGCCAGAGCAAGTCAGCAATTGCGCTGTGTAACCTATGGTTACGCAGGCGCAATTGCTCTCTGAATCCGGGCCAGTGTTTTCTAAAGGAACATGTGAAAAAAAAAAAAAAGGAAATAATTGCGCTAAACCAAATAGTTTAAATATAACAAACCATCGAACATATGTGGGCCTCAGCCCAAGTTCATGTGCTATATATAACTATAATAACACTCTGATATTGCAGACCAAATGTGTTAATCATGCAGAGTCAGGGGGCCAGAACCACCTGAATCTGTGTAAAAAGAGATTATGGAACCCTTAGTGTTAAGTTGCTACAAAGCAGTCATCAACACAAGCATCACAGCACCATAGAGTTCTCATAACCATAACAATTGTGAACATAAATATATGGAAAAAAAAAAAAAAAAAGGTGGAAAAATCAAAGTCCATAAATCCAAGAATAAATTCAAGTGAACAATAAGTCCATGAAACAATCCATTGGAGATGTGAACCATCTCCATAGAGGTGCATGTTAAATCATCCCTCCAGCGTCTCGGGGCTGCAGCGGCGTCGCACTACAGGCGTATATACGCCTAGGTGTGAACGGGGGCTAACACTCAGCGAGGAGAGCTCTAAGAACTGATTGGAGGGAAGAGACACCCCCCTCCAAAGAGCTCACAGGAACAGAGAGCTGAGACTGTCAATCTGCTGGAGGGGACTCCCGTCACCATTTTTGTCTTGGTGTCAGGAAAACCTGTCAGAAGTGATTCATGCTGATAGCGAAGGAACGAAGCAGCAGACAGAAATGACACTTCGTGCTCTTAATTGAGACAAGTACACACTAAAGAGAAATAGGCTTTGTTCATATCTGAGGTTTACAATCACTTTAAAGAAAAAATCTGTACCAAGTGTGAAAGCTTCAGGCCTCTTCTAAAAAAAAAAAAAAAAAAAAAAAAAAAAAAAAAAAAAAAAGGTAAATGCCTGGCTGTCACGGCGACCCACTTCGGCAATGAGTCACGGGTAAGGAATAACGCAGAACTCGGACCCCGAATTCTGTCCCAAGCTGCAGGTTACTGTTGGAGAGCGTCTCGAAGCACTAAAGCCATTGTATCAGCAAGACAGCCAAGCAGCTAGCATTTTCAGAAACAGAATTATTGGCAGTTTCTAGGTTTCCTTTACAGGGAAAATTCCAGGCCTAACTAATCTTAAAAATGTCCCCTCCCCCCTCCAAACACAGATACCAACTAACCTGTGTAAGAAAGATAAACTGTATATAATTGCCCATTTTTAGCCCGCTCCGCTGTGGTCATGTGATCTGGCTCCCCTGTGACAGTCAGCAGCTGCAGGGGAGAGGGGGGAGTCACAGCAACAAACGGGCCATAGGAGCCTATGGGTGACGTCACCACTCAAGCGTCCTCTCCTCTCCCCTGCAGTCACCACTGCCTGTCAAAGAGGATCATGTGTCAGACCAAAGTGGGCTGGAAATATGTAACTACATATGCATTGTTCTTACACAGGTTAATCTGCATAGGCGTTAGAAGGTGGGAGGAAGCATTTTTATGACGGTTCGGTTTAGTCTGGAATTCTACTTTAAAGTGGTTGTAAACCCTTGTGGTTTTTCACCTTAAAGCGGAGTTCCAGCCACAATTTCACTTTTTAAATATAAATACCCCTATCCCTGACATTGCCTTGTATCCTTGCTTGTGGTGCATGTTGCACCGATTATTAACGTGTCTGTCATCCTTTTTCTTTATGCTCAATAAATGTCGTTTTTGATTTAAAAAAAAATATAAATACCCCTGTAATACACAAGCTTAATGTATTCTAGTAAAGTTAGTCTGTAAACTAAGGTCCGTTTTGTTAGGTTGTTACAGCATTTAGACACTTTATAAAATAGAAATTGACTGGGGCCATCTTAAGTGTGGGCATCATGAAGCCAGACTGTGTGACTTCCTGGATTTAAGCCTTGCAGATCTCGCACATGCTCAGTGCTGCACAAGCAGTGTAATAGGTTTCAGATCAGGTTTCAGCACCTGTACTGTCCAAGTCACATGATTCTACGAGACTGGGGAGTGCACAGACTCCTGGAAAGTTACACCCACTACATTCCCAGGAGTCTGTGCGGTGTAGATTAGGAAGCTTAAGCACCTAGGTGCAGGAAGTGGGAAGATGAACTATTCTGCCTAGCAACAACACTTTGAAGGCATCTAAAAAATAAAAATAAATTCTTAAAGGACTAATGACATTTTTTTTAAAACTACTGATGTAAGGTTATATTTATGGGTGGAACTCCACTTTAATGCAGTTTATGCAATAAAGCGAAAACCCTCCTGTGATGCAGCAGCCCCCTAGAGCCCCCCCTCCTTTTACTTACCTGAACCCCGTCTTTCCAGCGATGGGGACGAGTCCACCTGCTCCAGCTGGTGTCTCTGGTCCTCATTGGACAGATTGATCGCAGCACAGCCATTGGCTCCTGCTGCTGTCAATCAAATCCAATGACGTGGGGGGAGGCTGCTGTCTGTGTCAATGGACACAGCAGCAGGACACGAGAGCGCGCCTGCACAGGTGCCCCAGAGAGCGGCTCTCCAACGGAGCACTGGAGAAGAGGAGGAGCCAGGAGTGCCGCTGAGGGACCCCAGAAGAGGAGGATAAGGGCCACTCTGCAAAAACAACTAACAGAGGAGGCAAGCATTACATGTTTGTTCGTTTTTTGGTTCTTAAATGAACCTTTACATTGCCTTAAAAGGGGTTGTAAAGGTTTGTTTTTTATTTTCTAAATGGGTTCCTTTAAGCTAGTGCATTGTTGGTTCACTTACCTTTTCCTTCCATTTCCCTTCTGTTTTTTTCCCCCCTTTGTCTGAATTCCTCACTTCCTGTTTCTCCTCAGTAAGCTGTTCTGGCTGACTAACCCCCAGCCAGAACGGCTCGGATGTGGGGGGCAAGTTTACTGAGGAACAGGAAGTGATAAATTCAGACAAAGAAAAAAAAAAAAAACATTTAGAAGGGAAATCGAAGGAAAAAGGCAAGTGAACCAACAATGCACTAGCTTTAGAGCCCTTTCACACGCAAGGACAGCATGTCCGTATTTCATCCGTCTGTTTTTGGATAAAATACGGACATACATTAATCCCTATGGGATAGCGATGAACATCCGCTGACACCCGATCTCATCAGTCCCCTCTATGGTCCGATTCTGCAGAGGAAAATCCTCTCTTTTTCCATCCGTCTGTGGATCGGATGAACATGGACAGACAGTCCGTGTTCATCCGATCCCCCCATAGAGGAGAGCGAAGATCTAACAGGGCGGTCCCTGAACAGTGTGCGGGGACTGCCCGGTAATCTTCCGGCTCAGCGGGGATCAACAGAGCGATCCCCGCTGAGCAAGCGGATGAGAACGGTCCGGATCCTCACAGGATCCGTATGCGGGAAAGGGCCCCCAAAAGGAACCCATTTAGAAAATAAAAAAACAAACCTTTACAACCACTTCCCGACCGCCGCATGTAAATGTACGTCCACAGAATGGCACGTACAGGCAAATGGGCGTACATGTACGTCCTTGCCCCCCCCCCCCCCCGCTACATGCGGTGGTCGGGTTCCCTCGGGGAGCGATCCGGGACGACGGCGCGGCCATTTGTTTATAGCCGCTCCGTCGCGATCGCTCCCCGGAGCTGAAGAACGGGGAGAGCTGTGTGTAAACACGGCTTCCCCGTGCTTCACTGTGGCGGTGTATCGATCGAGTCATCCCTTTTATAAGGAGACTCGATCGATGACGTCAGACCTACAGCCACACCCCCCTACAGTTGTAAACACACACTAGGTGAAACATAACTCCTACAGCGCCCCCTGTGGTTAAATCCCAAACTGCAACTGTCATTTTCACAATAAACAATGCAATTTAAATGCATTTTTTGCTGTGAAAATGACAATGGTCCCAAAAATGTGTCAAAATTGTCCGAAGTGTCCGCCATAATGTCGCAGTCACGAAAAAAAAAAAATCGCTGATTGCCGCCATTAGTAGTAAAAAATAAATAATTAGGAAAAATGCAATAAAACTATCCCCTATTTTGTAAACGCTATAAATTTTGTGCAAACCAATCGATAAACGTTTATTGCGATTTTTTTTTACTAAAAATAGGTCGAAGAATACGTATCGGCCTAAACTGAGGGAAAAATTTTTTTTTAGATATATTTTTGGGGGATATTATAACAAAAACTAAAAAATATTGCATTTTTTTCAAAATTGACGCTCTATTTTTGTTTATAGCGCAAAAAATAAAAACCGCAGAGGTGATCAAATACCACCAAAAGAAAGCTCTATTTGTGGGGAAAAAAGGACGCCAATTTTGTTTGGGAGCCACGTCGCACGACCGCGCAAATGTCTGTTAAAACGACGCAGTGCCGAATCGCAAAACCTGGCCTGGGCATTTAGCTGCCTAAAGGTCCGGGGCTTAAGTGGTTAAAGGATTTCTCTACACCTTCTAACCCAGTTCCGTGTGTCGGGGGAACCGCTATAAATCATTTGGTGTTTTTTTTTTTTATGCAGAAGTTAATTACAAAAAAAAAAAAAAAAAAAAAAAAAAAAAAAAAAAGGTAGAAGTAGAAGAGCCTTATTGCAACTCAAAAGCCAATTGGAAATCTCCGCCGAGGTCCCTAAAGTAAACCGAAATCAGGTTTGCTAGAGAACCCGGCGTTTCATTTCTGCTCATCTGCAAGGACCTTTCCCATCAGAGTATAAATAAAAATCAATCAGCTGGTCTAGCTGCAGTGAAGACGGAGGATGTGCAGGGAAACATTAAGTTGCTGCAGCCAAAGGACGCTTGGCGTGCCCTTGAGATGGATTCACGTGCAGCACTGCGATTGGGACTCTTCTCCCCTCCGATGTCCTTTTAAATATTTCCGCAGAGCGCAGAGGAAAAGCTGAATCTACAATGCACATTTTCTGCTGAGCTGGGTTATGATCAGCCGACATTGTGTGGACAATGAGGTCTCTTGTGACAATGCTTCCTACAAACGCTCACATTCTCAGAAATGCGTTGAGCGCGGGAGGCTGGAGCCGGTGCAGACCCCCCAATGATACACCGCTCTGGACTGCAGGCAGGTCACAATGGAGATTTTGGGCCTCGTTACACTTTGCTGGCAGCTTACTGTAAATTTTATTAGGGAGTCTGACCAATGGAAAAAACGCCGCACTGAGGGCTGAAAGATAATTCCACTGCATGGTGAAGGTTCTAGATTTCCAATTACATACACAGAGCCAGGAGACTCCGAAATCCAAAAGCACAACATCCGTTTGCAAACAGCAACCTCAGCTCTAAACTGGGACTCTGCCCGCCCCCCCGGTATTGGCGAGTACTTGAAAAAAAAAAAAAAAAGTATCGGTACTTGTACTCGGTCCTAAAAAAGTGGTATCGGGACAACCCTAATAAAAAGAAATTATATATATATATATATATATATATATATATATATATATATATATATATATATCTAAAAACCGTAGTAGATGGATAATCTTAATAAAGGATACTAGTTCTGGTGATCTGGGGGGGTTCCAGGAGATTCCCTAATTTGGAGAAATATTCTCACACTTCCTGTTTTGGCTATGGGACAGGAAGTGAATGGAAATGGGATAACAGATGGCAAACTTCTAAATCTTCCTTTTATTTTCATTTTGGTTTTGTGCATACAGTAGTTCCATTTTAAGTGTGTGTTTGAATGCTGCGTTTGGTGGGGCTATCCCCACCCCAAAAAACAAACAAACAAACAAACACACACACACACACACAAACTTTAATAAAATGAAACAAAAACACACACACACACACACACACACACACACACACACACACAAACTTTAATAAAATGAAACAAACACACACACACACACACACACACACACACACACATTCATACTACATCGCACATCAAGCGTTAAAAGTGCTAAAAGCATTGCCAATTACAGGCTCAGCTTCCATTTCAGAGGCTCTCTGGAGAAGGAAGTGACTGCTGACAACATTCCCGGGAGAGCTCATTAGTGAGGGACGAGGGGACAGAATGTACAGCTGGAAACGGAAAGGGGCGAAAAGCCTTTTAAATATTGGTATTTGGAAGCTGAGATAGCCGCTTAAAAGAGCTTCATGTGAAGTATTATATAAAAGGTTTTAAAGCAGGAAAAAAAACAAATAAAAAAACACACACACACACACACACACACACACACACACACACACACACACACAAAAGACAAAAAGGCATAATGAGCTAGTATGCATCACATACCAGCTTATTTTTTTAATTACTTCCCTTAGAACAAAGCTCTCTCAGCGGTGTCCGCACACCGCTGATGGGGCTACATTTCCCCCAAAGTCTCTTCTGGGTTTCACGGGCTCTGGCGCTGTGATTGGCCGGAGCTGTGATGACGTCACTTCCACGTGGGAGCTGCCTGCCATGGCACAGGGCCCTAAAGAAATGGCACCGGTGGCCGTTTCTTCAGAGCGCATTCGTGCCACTGACATTGGCGTATATAGGAAATCTCCACTAAACAGTGCAAGTTTAGGAGATATTTACAGTACCTATTATAGGCACAATTAAAAAAGGAAGACTTTGCTTTCTCTTTAATGAAAGCTGTGAATTAAAAGAACTGAAAATGACTTGAAATTATAATAAAACACAAGTTTCTATGCTATCCCTCATTTGTTGGTGGAAAATCCAACAGTTTGTACGCTCCATCGAACAATTGTTGTCGGATTCTCCGTGGACAAATGTCGATTAGCATGCCTTAAAATTTTCCGTCAACAATTGTGTACTGTCGGATTTTCCGATTGTGTGTATACAAGTCCGGACAAAACACCAAAGTACCGTATTTCCCGGCGTATAAGACGACTTTCTGGATGCAAAAAAAAGCATCCAAAGTCGGGGGTCGTCTTATACGTCGGGTACAGTCAAGGTGCTGCGGGCGTCAATGATTTAAAAGACGCTCCTTCTCCTCAGAGTGTTCTGTGATACGCGGAACACAAATCTTCCCAGCAGCGCCTCTGTTCTGTGTTCCTCCTATCACAGATGCTTTCTCATCCTCGGACGAGACGAGAGGACGTCCGTGATAGGCGGAACACAGAACAGAGGCGCTGCTGGGAAGATTTGTGTTCCGCCTATTACAGAACACTCTGAAGAGAAGGCGCGGCTTTCAAATCATTGACGCGCGCAGCACGGAGACCGTCACCGCCTGTCTATTCACACAAAAAAGTGAGTGATTGCACTGTCTGTTTGCGGTGATTGCACTGGGGGGCAAGTTCAGGCACAGAGAGAGGGGCCAAGTTCAGGCACAGAGAGAGGGGCCAAGTTCAGGCACAGAGAGAGGGGCCAAGTTCAGGCACAGAGAGAGGGGCCAAGTTCAGGCACAGAGAGAGGGGCCAAGTTCAGGCACAGAGAGAGGGGCCAAGTTCAGGCACAGAGAGAGGGGCCAAGTTCAGGCACAGAGAGAGGGGCCAAGTTCAGGCACAGAGAGAGGGGCCAAGTTCAGGCACAGAGAGAGGGGCCAAGTGATGGCACAGAGAGAGGGGCCAAGTGATGGCACAGAGAGAGGGGCCAAGTGATGGCACAGAGAGAGGGGCCAAGTGATGGCACAGAGAGAGGGGCCAAGTGATGGCACAGAGAGAGGGGCCAAGTGATGGCACAGAGAGAGGGGCCAAGTGATGGCACAGAGAGAGGGGCCAAGTGATGGCACAGAGAGAGGGGCCAAGTGATGGCACAGAGAGAGGGGCCAAGTGATGGCACAGAGAGAGGGGCCAAGTGATGGCACAGAGAGAGGGGCCAAGTGATGGCACAGAGAGAGGGGCCAAGTGATGGCACAGAGAGAGGGGCCAAGTGATGGCACAGAGAGAGGGGCCAAGTGATGGCACAGAGAGAGGGGCCAAGTGATGGCACAGAGAGAGGGGCCAAGTGATGGCACAGAGAGAGGGGCCAAGTGATGGCACAGAGAGAGGGGCCAAGTGATGGCACAGAGAGAGGGGCCAAGTGATGGCACAGAGAGAGGGGCCAAGTGATGGCACAGAGAGAGGGGCCAAGTGATGGCACAGAGAGAGGGGCCAAGTGATGGCACAGAGAGAGGGGCCAAGTGATGGCACAGAGAGAGGGGCCAAGTGATGGCACAGAGAGAGGGGCCAAGTGATGGCACAGAGAGAGGGGCCAAGTGATGGCACAGAGAGAGGGGCCAAGTGATGGCACAGAGAGAGGGGCCAAGTGATGGCACAGAGAGAGGGGCCAAGTGATGGCACAGAGAGAGGGGCCAAGTGATGGCACAGAGAGAGGGGCCAAGTGATGGCACAGAGAGAGGGGCCAAGTGATGGCACAGAGAGAGGGGCCAAGTGATGGCACAGAGAGAGGGGCCAAGTGATGGCACAGAGAGAGGGGCCAAGTGATGGCACAGAGAGAGGGGCCAAGTGATGGCACAGAGAGAGGGGCCAAGTGATGGCACAGAGAGAGGGGCCAAGTGATGGCACAGAGAGAGGGGCCAAGTGATGGCACAGAGAGAGGGGCAAGTGATGGCACAGAGAGAGGGGCAAGTGATGGCACAGAGAGAGGGGCAAGTGATGGCACAGAGAGAGGGGCAAGTGATGGCACAGAGAGAGGGGCAAGTGATGGCACAGAGAGAGGGGCCAAGTGATGGCACAGAGAGAGGGGCCAAGTGATGGCACAGAGAGAGGGGCCAAGTGATGGCACAGAGAGGGGGCAAGTGATGGCACAGAGAGGGGGCAAGTGATGGCACAGAGAGGGGGCAAGTGATGGCACAGAGAGGGGGCAAGTGATGGCACAGAGAGGGGGCAAGTGATGGCACAGAGAGGGGGCAAGTGATGGCACAGAGAGGGGGCAAGTGATGGCACAGAGAGGGGGCAAGTGATGGCACAGTGAGGGGCAAGTGATGGCACAGTGAGGTGCAAGTGATGGCACAGTGAGGGGCAAGTGATGTAATGGCACAGTGAGGAATGTAATGTAATGGCACAGTGAGATTTGAAAAAGCCCGTTTCTGTCAGCGGTTGTTTTGGCTCCCCCTCAGCTTCCAGAAAGACTTGTAAGAAGGGGGTAGTCTTATACAGTGAGTATATCCCAAAACCAACATTTTTTCTGGAAAATTAGGGGGTCGTCTTATACGCCCAGTCGTCTTATACACCGGCAAATACGGTACAAACACGCATTCTCAGAAGCAATGCTCACCATAACACAACATTAGCAGAAGTTGCCCAAAGGGTGGCGCTAAAGAGCTGAAAAAACATGTTTTGTGTTTGTTGGCTCACAATTCTTTGCCGTTTTGTATGCAATACAATTTCCTGGCCAACGCCCTTCGGACAAAAGTCCTACGCTTTATCCGCAGAAAATCCAATCGTGTGTACCAGGCCTTTTTTAGTACAAGCATTTCCTATAGAGGTAATAGCAACTAAGCTGTGAGGGCTTTTCTGATTAAACAACTAAAGACGGTTTACATTACATGGTTCTGGTAGCTCCAAGGTCACATTCATACGGGCTTATTAATACGCATGCCCATGCAAAGGGCAGTCTTCAGTCACACGGGATGCACAGGTGTTCAGTGCAAGGGTGTGCTGGCATCTTGATAACAGACTGCATGCTGATCTATGCAAAATGCCTGCACAGATGTACACTGAGATGTGCGAGGAGGTCTGAGCATCCCTGGAGGATGAAGACAGACCTTCGCACAGGCGTACAGATCGCTATGTCTGATTTAGACCCCAAAAAAAAAAAAAAAAAAAAAAAAAAAAAAAAAAAAGGAAAGAAGGAGATCTCCCAGTTTTAAAGTGAGCCATAATTATCTGTACGAATAGCACAGCCATTACCTCCAACTTGCTGGTATCTTCTAGACTGTGGTTATTGGCCTTCACAGTGTCCGACATCAGCACTCTTTGCTCAGAAGGCTCACTGCTGGGGACATCTTGCTCATCCTCACCAACTTCAGAAATGGCCTTCACATCTGGAGGGTTTGTCTTCTGCTCTGGTATACGAGCCACACGGAACCTGGAAAACATATAGGGAGTTATCAAAAGTCTGGAATTATATGAAGTTCTGTAGGCATCAAAGACAAGTTCACGATTGCCATGAGCAACTGTAACTTTGCTATAACTTTCCTAGAGCAGGTAAAAAACCAAAGCGATAATGCAGAGTCTCATTTTGACCGTTCAAAGTCTTTAAAAAAGGTACTTAGGAATTATTTCTATTCCTCTGCTGTGCTGCAACTCCTTTCCTCTGCAGTCCAAACCCAAGTAAGTTCTGTGTCAGTATGCAGCGCAGTGGCAGGAGAGAACAGCGAAAGAGTGGGTGTGGGATGCGTTTTAACCAGTTCCGCCCAGGCCATTTGGCTGCCAAATGACCAGGCCACTTCTTTGTGATTCGGCACTGCGTCGCTTTAACTGACAACTGCGCGGTCGTGCGACATGGCTCCCAAACAAAATTGAGGTACTTCTCCTCCACCCCCCCCCCCCCCCACACACACCCAAATAGAGCTTTCTTTTGGTGGTATTTGATCCGCATTTAAAAATGTTTGTGCTATAAAACAAAAATAGAGCGACAATTTAAAAAAAAAAAAAAAAAAAAAAAAACATTTTTTAGGGCTGTTACTGATTAAAATTTTCGTGTTCGATTAATCGATTTTTTTTTAAATCGATTAATTATAACGCACATACAGATCCAACTACTTTTAGCTGATCTCCTTGCATTGCAACTCTGCATTAGTCAGTGGTAAACGTGGTATACACTATATACAATCACCCGACACTAGTTAGTTTCCACAATCCATGACTTAACTTCACATTCACACAAATACGTTTTAAAAATCAAACTGTAGCACTGACGTAAGTAATTTTTTCCTATTAAACTTTAAGAAAACGTAGAAAGTTAGTTTTAACTTTAATTATAAAACGTATCTAGTATATTCACTGTCAGTAACTTTATAGTAGGCAAGTAGGCATCACTTTAGCCAGTCATGCAGAAAACTGCTTAGGACAGGAAAACAATGGTTATTTTTGCCCCCTTCCCCTGATGGAGCCTGATGCATCCTCCTGCTCCACAGATGCAAAGGTACCTCAATCCAATGGGTGCAGTTTGCTCGCATCTAGCAGGGTAAGTCTCACTGTCCAGACTGTCCGGTGAGATCAAGAATTTTGATCGATCAAAAAAATTAAAGATTAAAATCGAGGAATTAATCTTTATTTTCCCCAGCCCTAAAAAATTGTTTTATAATATATATATATATATATATATATATATATATATATATATATATATATATATATATATATATATATATATATATATATATATATATATATATATATATATATATATATATATATATATATATATATAATTTTTTACGTTGTTATAATAAATATCCCCATTTTTTTTTTTAAATAAAAGACAATTTTTTTCTCGGTTTAGGCCGTTATGTATTCTACATATTTTTGGTAAAAAAAATAAATAAATAATAATCGCAATAAGCGTTTGATTGTTTTGCGCAAAAGTTATAGCATCTACAATATAGGGGGGTAGTTTTATGGCATTTTTATAAAAAACATTTTTACTAGTAATGGCGGCGATCAGCGATTTTTATCGTGACTGCGACATTATGGGAGGACACATCGGACACTTGACGCCATTTTGGGACCATTCACATTTATACAGTGATTGGTGCTAAAAAAAATGCACTGATTACTGTATAAATGTGACTGGCAGGGAAGGGGTTAAATACTAGGGAGCGGGGAAGGGGTTAAAGCGGGGGTTCTGCGGTCTGGACGTTTTTTTTTGTTAATTTAACTCTTGTAATGTTCTTAAAGCGGAGGTTCACCCAAAAATCAACTTTCTGCCATTAGATCCAGCATACTGCCGACATCTGCAGTATGCCGTTTTTTTTTTTTGTACTTATCGTTTATCAGCCGTTGTTATCCGGCTCCAAGCGGGGATTCCTGCGGGGAATAGGCATTTCTAAGCCAAGCGGATTTGATTGACGGGCTGCTAAAGCACGTCACGCCTTCCGAAAATACCCGAGGCGACACTCGGGTGTTTACAGCGCCTGCCGTGTAGAGCTGACTGCGCAGGCGTCGTAAACACTCGAGTGTCACTTTGAGTATTTTCGGAAGGCGTGACGCACTTTAGCAGCCCGTCAATCAACTCCGCTTGGCTTAGGAACGCCTATTCCCCGCAGAAATCCCCGCTCGGAGCCGGATAACAAAGGCTGATAAAACGAGAAGTAAAAAAAAAAAAAAAAAAAAAAAGCATACTGCAGATGTCAGCAGTATGCTGGATCTAATGGCAAAAAGTTGATTTTTGGGTGAACCCCCGCTTTAAAATAGTACTCACATGTTTCATGTTCCTAGTGCCCCGCATTCTCCCTCAGCATGAAATGTGTCTTTATAAAAATGTCTTCTGGCCGTTTACATTTTGCTTGTGGGCAGCGTGAAGCCCACAAGCAAATGCTTCCAGGAAGCTGTGAATTGTGTATTAGGAATCATCTCCTGGGAAGCGTCAGGAGACACTGCAATCCTGTCCCATGAAACACTGGGCCGCTGAGGAAAAGGGAGACACACCCACTCCCGCGGGGGGCATAGCATGGAAGTGGCTGCTATTATCTTCAGAATAAAAGGTAAGGAAATCGTTTTAAAAGATAAAGATAGCGGAATGTCGAAGCAAATACGGAGCTGGTCTGAATAAGGTGTAGATGATATTGAGGGTGAACCTCCGCTTTAAGTGTGTCCTAGGAAGTGATTCTAACTGTTAGGGGGCGTGGCTTACTGTGACACATCACTGCTGCCGATGAGAGGAAGCAGAAGACCAGTGTCCCGTCACTAGTCAGAACAGGGAAATGTCTTGTTTACAAAGGCATATCCCTGTTCTGCCGCTCCGTGACACGATCAAGCGGGACACCGGCGGACAGAGTCCACGGCAACGGTCACGGAGACCGCGTTCTCACAAGGGGGTAGGTTCAAAGCAACGTATATATGCACGTTGCTTTGCCTGCCCATGCCATTCTGCTGACGTAAATGTGTGTGAGGCAGTCGGCAAGCGGTTAAAGAGACTGTCATTTCCCAGAACAGTCTTTTTAAGTTAGTTTGATGCACAAGAACCCCACATAATGACTGGGTCTCCACCATTTGTTAGATGCTGAAAAAGTAAAGCACATTTTCCCCGTTGATCTGCTACGATTGCACTGACCCTGAAGGGTTTAGGGACTAACAAGACACTGACCTGCCCACGGAAAGGATGGTGACTTCCCCAGATCTGGAGGTCTTTAACTGATTTCTGCTGAGTTTTATGTTGTTGGCAGACTGCGATGTGGTAAGTACATTAGGCCATTTCTTTTGGCTGCAGCGAGTGCAGCACATGCCGGAGCGGGACGCCGGGCCCTGGACTGTGTGCAGGTGATGCTGGTGCTTGCAGAGGTTCGGCATCTGAGGAAGGAGGTGCATTCTGCTGAAATGAGAAAAAAGGAAAACTCAAGAAACTTTTCACTCATACACCACATTCCACGGGGATAGAAAATGCCATTATAAACGAGTGTGGTTACCAAAGGCAACAGTGGCATTTTTGTTCCACCAAGCTTTAAAAAGCCCCCCCCCCCCCCTACTGCATATGGACAGCAGAGGACTGATGGACTGAAGTAGAAAATGGTGGCTCCTTAAGCGTGTGCTTACCGTTTAAGGTTTATTGGGTCCATATTCCAAAATATATACCATATAATAAATGTTAGTTCTGTGTGGCAACCCAATTTCCTGCTGCAATTTTATATATTCTGGTGTTCATGCTGCCTTAACATGAGAAATATGGACAGTCCCCCCTTCACATCAGTGTCCCCAACAGAGTTCCCCCCCCACATCAGTGTCCCCAACAGAGTTCCCCACCACATCAGTGTCCCCCCCCCCATCAGTGACCCCAACAGAGTTCCCCACCACATCAGTGTCCCCAACAGAGTTCCCCACCACATCAGTGTCCCCCACAGAGTTCCCCCCCCCCCGTGTCCCCCACAGAGTTCCCCCCCCCCGTGTCCCCCACAGAGTTCCCCCCCCCCGTGTCCCCAACAGAGTCCCCCCCCCCCCCATCAGTGTCCCCCACAGAGTTCCCCCCATCAGTGTCCCCAACAGAGTTCCCCCCCCCCACATCAGTGTCCCCAACAGAGTTCCCCCCCCCCACATCAGTGTCCCCAACAGAGTTCCCCCCCCCCACATCAGTGTCCCCAACAGAGTTCCCCCCCCCCCACATCAGTGCCCAACAGAGTTCCCCCCCCCCCCACATCAGTGTCCCCAACAGAGTCCCCCCCCCCCCAACATCAGTGTCCCCAACAGAGTTCCCCCCCCCAACATCAGTGTCCCCAACAGAGTCCTCCCCCCAACATCAGTGTCCCCAACAGAGTCCTCCCCCCAACATCAGTGTCCCCAACAGAGTTCCCCACCACATCAGTGTCCCCAACAGAGTTCCCCACCACATCAGTGTCCCCAACAGAGTTCCCCACCACATCAGTGTCCCCAACAGAGTTCCCCACCACATCAGTGTCCAACAGAGTTCCCCACCACATCAGTGTCCAACAGAGTTCCCCACCACATCAGTGTCCAACAGAGTTCCCCACCACATCAGTGTCCAACAGAGTTCCCCACCACATCAGTGTCCAACAGAGTTCCCCACCACATCAGTGTCCAACAGAGTTCCCCACCACATCAGTGTCCAACAGAGTTCCCCACCACATCAGTGTCCAACAGAGTTCCCCACCACATCAGTGTCCAACAGAGTTCCCCACCACATCAGTGTCCAACAGAGTTCCCCACCACATCAGTGTCCAACAGAGTTCCCCACCACATCAGTGTCCAACAGAGTTCCCCACCACATCAGTGTCCAACAGAGTTCCCCACCACATCAGTGTCCAACAGAGTTCCCCACCACATCAGTGTCCAACAGAGTTCCCCACCACATCAGTGTCCAACAGAGTTCCCCACCACATCAGTGTCCAACAGAGTTCCCCACCACATCAGTGTCCAACAGAGTTCCCCACCACATCAGTGTCCAACAGAGTTCCCCACCACATCAGTGTCCAACAGAGTTCCCCACCACATCAGTGTCCAACAGAGTTCCCCACCACATCAGTCTCCCCATCATAGTTCCCCCTCCCTCACATCAGTCTCCCCATCATAGCCCCCCCATCAGTCCCCCCCATCATAATCCCCCCCCTCCCCACAGTCACATGAGGACAGAACTTCTGATGGGAAGCACAACATTGGTTGCCAATATGTAGGTGGGAACCAATGCATCGAGAGGGAAGGGGGCTGCGGACCAGATACAATCTTGTAGCAGGCCACATGTGGCCCATGGGCCATAGTTTGAAGACCCCCTGCACTAAACTTCATTGGAACTAGCCAACATAGCTCAAAATTAGACAAAAGGGCAGAATTAGGAAAGCATCAGGCATCATCTAGATGTATTTAGATTTTTCAGAATAATAATTAAATGGCTACAAAACCAAAACTAGTCTGCCGACCCTTCCTGCAGGAATGTCCATCCACTGTGACCTTCTGCCACAAGTGTCTATTTTTCCCTGTAGCCATGTCTGGTGACCACTAATCAGAAGTTTTGGCCATTTTACTTACCGTGGAGGCGACTTGCTTCCTACAGTAGGGATCTGCTTGCTATGATAATCCTTCAGTAGTTCTTCCAAAGCAACAGCATTTTCTGAGGGAAGGAAGCAGGAAATTTCTCATTTTAGAAGGTCAGTTTTGCTCAGTACATGGCCAATTTGTAACAGATAGGGTTTACAATATAATAGTGATTTTTATTTATAAAAAAAACAGCATTTCATTCTCCCAACCTATCAGAGACCTAGCATTTCTTTAAACCGCCAGAGCCCAACAACAGGCATGGCTAAGGAGAACAATGGTTGCGCCTGTAACCAGCTGGCAGCCTGCTCCCCCCTGCACTCTACCTGCAACTAGCTTGCAGCCTCTGCCCCCTCCCCTCTACCTGTAACTTGCTTGCAGCCTGCCCCCCCCCCTTCGACTTTACCTGCAACTTGCTTGCAGCCTGCGCCCCCCCCCCCCTCGACTCTACCTGCAACTTGCTTGCAGCCTGCGCCCCCCCCCCCCTCGACTCTACCTGCAACTTGCTTGCAGCCTGCCCCCCCCCCCCCCTAGACTCTAGTTGCAACTTGCTTGCAGCCTGCGCCCCCCCCCCCCTCGACTCTACCTGCAACTTGCTTGCAGCCTGCGCCCCCCCCCCCCCCCCGACTCTACCTGCAACTTGCTTGCAGCCTGCCCCCCCCCCCCCCCCTCGACTCTACCTGCAACTTGCTTGCAGCCTGCGCCCCCCTGGGATGTACCAGTGAGCGTGAAGCTTCAGTCTGCTGAAGTCGCTTTACATCCCATCCATGATAGAGACACCCCAGCAGCAGTCTCAGAGCTTTTTAAATGTTTATATAAGGGAGGCTTTTACAGACAAGGACATGCATCAAATTTGTTAAATGCCCATAAATTTTAATGGGAAAACAGTTGTTTAAATGAATGGTCTGTGAACTGGGTCTAATGCCGCGTACACACGATCATTTTTCGGGTTGTAAAAAAATTACATTTTTTTTTTAATGTCATTAAAAACGATTGTGTGTGGGCTTTAGAGCATTTTTCGGGTTCTGAAAAAGGGGCAAAAAAATTCAAACATGCTCTATTTTTTCACAGCGTTTTTATCGTTTTTCGGGTTGTAAAAAATTATCGTGTGTGGGCTTTGACGTGAAAAATCTGCGCATGCTCAGAAGCAAGTTATGAGGCGGGAGCGCTCGTTCTGGTACAACTACAGGTTGTTTACAACCTGAAAAATGATCGTGTGTACGTGGCATTAGAGTTACCCCAGCAAAAAGTCTGTGAACGGTATCTGTTAATCTATCTGGAAAACAAGTGCAACTGTACTAACACACTATTAGCCAGATTCAGAAAGACTGGCTTAACTTTGAGGCGGCGTAGCGTATCGCCGTAAGTCAGAGAGGCAAGTGCTGTATTCACAAAGCACTTGCCTCCCAAGTTACGGCGGCATAGCGTAAATGGGCCGGCCTAAGCGCGCCTAATTCAAATGAGTAACAGGGCGGCGTGTTTTATGTAAATGATTCGTGACCTGACGTGATTGACGTGTTTAACGAACGGCGCATGCGCCGTCCGTGGACATATCCCAGTGTGCATTGCTCCAAAGTATGCCGCAAGGACGTATTGGTTCTGACGTGAACGTAAATTATGTCCAGCCCCATTCACGGACGACTTACGCAAACAAAGTAACATTTTCAAAATTCGACGCGGGAACGACAGCCATACTTAACATCGACTAGGCCAGCTATTTGTTCGACTAAATTTACGCCGGAAAACGCCTTACGTAAACGGCATATCTTTACTGCGACGGGCAAGCGTACGTTCGTGAATCGGCGCATCTCGCTGATTTACGTATTCTAAGCGTAAATCAGCGTTCACGCCCCTAGCGGCCGGCGAAACTAGACAGCTAAGATACGACGGCGCAGGCAGTCGTAGCTTAGCTACATCTAAGTGTAACTCAATTGGAGAATACACTTAAATGTACGACGGCTTAGATTCAGAATTACGACGCTTTGTGAACCTGGCTATATGTCTACTCAACTAACCAATGAAATTATTTCTAAATAAAAAAAAAAAAAAAAAATCCAAGAATACTTTGTTCTTTTAAACATAGGGCAGCAAGTGGCAGATTAATTTCCTGCTGGATCTTCTGAAATTCTAGCCATGGGTGCCCTGTTGCCCCCACTCATCGCAACAAAAGGTCGGTTTAAAAATTCACTAAGCCGGGTGGAAAATCATCAGATGCAGTTACAGTTTAGGTATTCAGGCAGCAGCAAGTGTCATTGATGCCTAAATTCTATAGCCGGCAGTGGAGATTTCCGTCGGACATGTTCGGTCGTCTGTACAGACTCACCGTACATGTCCGCTCGGCCGAAAGCCCTCGCATGCGTCGAAGTGATTCGACGCATGCGTGGAAGCATTGACCTTCCAGGGCCGCGCACGTTGCCGCGTCATCGTCACGGCCACGTCACCGTGTATCGTGTCCGCGAGGATTTCTGTCTGATGGTGTGTACAACCATCAGACAGAAATCTCCGAGCGGACATGTCCGCTGAAAACGGTCCGGCGGACCATTTTCAGCGGACAGTCCGTCCGTGTGTACGAAGCCTAACATTACAACACAGATAAAACCACATGAAAAGACAACAATATTCCACTGACCTCTCTTCTCTGTAATAAGACGCACCAGAACCCCGATGGTGTCCTCATTGCCGTTCTCCTCCAATAGGATGGAGGGGTTAATGCCTGCCAATATGAAAACAGGGAAAATAAATTTCTGCTGCGTCGTACATTCTCCAAACAAACAGCATCTTATTTGACATTTGTAATCTGTCAGGACAGCACATGGTGTGCGAATAAAAGGCCACGTGAGCTCATCGCACCTTGGGCCACCCACGGGCATACGCCCGCCACAGGCTGATTGAATGCTCAGCAGACACCTTGACTAAACAATCTAGACAATAATGTGTATATGCAAATGACACTCAGAATTCAGATTTTCAAAACATGTAATTTCTATGGTATGTGCTAGGGATGTAAAAGATTTTGCAGAGGTCATGGTGACTTCATTGTACAATCACATTAAACATATCTGCAGGTTATAGAGTGCCAAAAATAATAATAAAAATAATAATAAACACCCCCAAACACACACACACACACACACACACACACACACACACTTTTTGCTGCACTGAAGCCCATTTCAATTATCACAGGGTGGTGGGGTAGTGAGAACAGGCCTCAGATTCTCTGTTCTGGTGTATAATAAACAAATAAAAATAATTACATAATTATTATTACTACTACTACAACAATCTTATGCCCCTTTCACACGTGCAGGCCGTATGTCCGCATTTTCAGCCATCCGTTTGCGGATGAAAAAAAAAAAAAGGGACATACATTGGTCCCTATGAGATTGCGGGTGTCAGCGGATGAACATCCGCTGACAACCGATCTCTTCCGCCTCCGCAATGATCCGATTCTGCAGACGGAAGAAAACCCTATTTTTCCTTCCGTCTGCGGATCGGATGAAGACGGACATACGGTCCGTGTTCATCCGATCCCCCCATAGGGGAGAGTGGAGAAAAGACAGGGCGGTCCCTGCACAGTGTGCGGGGACCGCCCCGTCATCCGCCGGCTCAGCGGGGATCAACAGGACGATCCCCGCTGAGCATACGGAGGCGGATCATTACTGATCCGCCGCGTGTGAAAGGGGCCTTACTGTATTGAAAACCAACAACAATAATGGAATGGATTGCTGCTTATTTTTTTATTTTGGTGGCTGCTTTGGGACTTATTTTCTCCTTTATTCTCACCTAATGATTCTGCC
Organism: Rana temporaria; assembly: GCF_905171775.1. Classification (NCBI taxonomy): domain Eukaryota; kingdom Metazoa; phylum Chordata; class Amphibia; order Anura; family Ranidae; genus Rana; species Rana temporaria. The sequence goes on from NC_053490.1 coordinate 35,345,692, forward strand.
AACAGCACACACACTTCCTGTCCCTGAAGGAGCAGAGTAGTCACCCTAGACCAGGACTACAGAACACCTCCCCCTACTTTTCTCCATAACATAGGGGGAGGTGTTCTATATTCTAGAGATAACTGGGAACAATGTAACCAATACGAGTGAAGCATAGGCAGCAAGCACAGGAAGCTAGCTTACTTTTTTTCCTGCCAGGAGGAACAGATTATTATTATTATTTTTTGCGAAAATGTATAAGAAAGAACCGGGACGGCCACACTCCAAAAATAAAAATGTGTTCCTTTTAATAAAAACTGGTCACAACATGGATGTCACAGCAAAAAATCAGGAAAAAGGGCTAACGCATTTCACACTCTCATACAGTGCTTATTCATAGCTATGAAGTGCTTATTCATGCTATGAATAAGCACTGTATGAGAGTGTGAAACGCGTTAGACCTTTTTCCTGATTTTTTGCTGTGACATCCATGTTGTGACCAGTTTTTATTAAAAGGAACAAATTTTTATTTTTGGAGTGCGGCCGTCCCGGTTCTTTTATACATTTTTGCATACTATTGCAGTGCCTGCACCCAAGAGTTTGGACTCCACTTTGCAGTTCTCTGGGACTTCTGAGCGGTAAACTTTCTTTATTATTTTTTGCGCTTATAGACCAGGTATAAATGAAATGTTAGCCTAGGTTCACATTGGAGCGATTTGAGAGATCGCGTGACAAGTCGCAGCCTATTGGAGGCAATGACACCGTTTCAATTGGTGCGACACCTATTTTGCTTGGCCTCGGCGATTTGCAAAAGCAATTCCTGCGCTACTTTTGCCGATTTCAGGTGCGACTTCAATAAACAACTGTGTATGAAGACACACAGATGTATATCAAGTACCACCTAAATTCGCGCTGACCTTGCTGCTTTGAAATCGTGGTACTGCAAGTGAAGTAGCACGATTTCAAAGTAGCATCAATGTGAACCAGGGAAGATGCATTTGACACATCAAAAGGGAACAAATAAGAGAAGGACATGGTTGGGGTTTACACGCACTTATGCCGGGTACACATGCTGAAAAAATAAATAAAAAATGGCCGATTAAGCAAGAACTAGGTGACTGTGCACAGCTCCCTGCCCATCAAGCAGTCTCAGGCCCGCCTTCTTAAACAGGCATGCTGGAAAACCAGCATCCGATCAGTCCTGGCAGCCAATGGCTGCGAGCGCTGACTGGCGTTTTCTGGCCCCCTGTCAAAACACAATAATAGCACAGCAGGGGAGATCAATGTACTGATGGGTTGGAAAATAAAAAAAAAGTGTGTACCAGGCTTTATCATTTAAAGCATATATCATCACCCCAGAAACACTACAAGCATTCTATCATAATAGATCAATAAGCACAAAGCTGCAGCCCCTCCTGCTATTGGCAAAACTATAGACAAGTCATCCACAACCCTTACAAATGGATGGAAAAAAAAAAAAAAAAAAAAAACTCAAGACACCAACGCTGAGGGTTTTAAATAGGAAGTCAGCTGTGCTGGGACCATCTCCCTCCCCGGGGGGAGGGGAAGGCGCCTGTGTGATGACAATTTATGATCTGTCACATATGTCTGGAGCTCCAACATAAAGTGTCTACGGGGACTTGTTCATCCAAATGGGTATAGTCTGTTAGACAGAAACCACTCAATTCCTATAGCGACAATAGATTTGCTAACCTGGTGACATACAGTAGTCATATTAATGGAGAGTTATAGTCACAACTGAACACTGCTCACTGCAATGTTTCATGTATGGCTACAAAAAGGTCAAGTAGCTGTAACCCCCAACTAGATGCCACTTAGCTTGCTAAAGCACAATGTATCAAACCACTCTGCTTTTTTCCATAATAAAATGCAATTTTTCATGTTAGTGCTGTTGATATTCCTCAGCCAGTTACAGTGCAAACATTACAGTGTTGGCTAAACATCACTGCTCTGGACTGGTTTACCGATGCCGACACGTCAACCACTTGTGACATGCATTGTGACTGGGTACATGACTTGCGTCAAGGGTGGACCATGTCCAAGTCACTGATCTAGATCAGGGTGGACCATGTCTGCAATTAACTGATCATAACCAGGATGGGCCAGGTCTGTGCAATACGTGTCAGCATGGCTGCTTGTAGTGTCTACCAAGGGTGCATGCGACTGATGAGGCTCGATCTCAGCTGCGACATTAAAGCGGAGGATCACCCTAAAAAACTACTTTCTACCATGCCATGCAGCATACTAGCGTCAGCTACAGTATGCCTTTATTTTATTTTTTTGCGCTGTACTCACAGTGTAATCCAATAGTTTCGTTTCAGACTCCCGCGGGGAATAGGCGTTCCTATCAAGAGGGGAACATTATTGATGGCCGGCTATGGTGCGTCACGCTTCCCGAAAATAGCCGGAGTAGGTCTCGGCTCTTCATGGCGCTATACGGCGCCTGCGCACAGACTAGGAGCTGACTGCGCAGGCCCCGTGAAGAGCCAAGTCTTATTTCGGCTGTTTTCGGGAAGCGCGACGCGCCATAGCTGGCCGTCAATCATGTTCCCCTCTTGATAGGAACGCCTACTCCCCGAGGGAGTCTGAAATGGATTAAACTGCGAGTACAGCGGAAAAAAATAAAATAAATGCATACTGTAGCCGACGCTAGTATGCTGCATGGCATGATAGACAAAAAAAAAAAATTTTTTTTTAGTGTGAACCCCCACTTTGAGGGTTGGGTCAGAATTTGGTGTAAACATGAAAGCATGGATACATCCTGCCTTGTATCAACGGTTCCGGCTGGTGGTGGTGGTGTAATGGTGTGGGGGCAATTTTTCTTGGCACACTTTGGGGTCCCTTAGTACCAATTGAGCATCGTTTAAAACCCATGGGTGCTCAACCTGTGGCCCTCCAGCTGTTGCGGAACTACAACTCCCATCGTGCCTCTGCATTTTGGGAGACATGCTTGTAACCATCAGCCTTGTAATGCGCCATGAGACTTGTAGTTCCGCAACAGCTGGAGGGCCACAGGTTGAGCACCCCTGGTTAAAATGCCATGGCCTACACGACTATTGTTTCTGACCATGTCCATCCCTTTAGGGTTAGAGTGTACCCATCGTCTGATGGCGCCTTACAGCAGGATAATGTCACCATGTCACAAAGCTCCAATCATCTCACCACTGGTTTCTTGAAGATGACAATGAGGTCACTGCACTCCTATGGCCTCCACAGTCACCAGATCTCATCCAATAGTTACATAGTTAGTCAGGTTGAAAAAAGACACAAGTCCATCCAGTTCAACCACAAAAAACAAAATAAAAAAACACAGTAAAATCCTATACACCCAACTCCATACCCACAGTTGATCCAGAGGAAGGCAAAAAACCCCAATAGCGCACCTTTGGGATGTGGTGAAACTCGAGAGTCGATTCATGGATGTGCAACAAATCTGCAGCATCTGGGTGATGATATCATGGAAATATGGACCAAAATCTGAGGAATGTTTCCAACACCTTGTTGAATCTATGCCACAAAGAATTAAGGCAGTTCTGAAGGGAAAGGGGGCCCAACCCGCTACTAGCAAGGTGTACCCAATAAAAGTGGCTGCCGATGAGTGTGTATTTTATTATATTATATTTTTTTTAGATATAGATAGACAGAGATTATATATATATATAAAAAAATATAATATAACACACACACACACACACACACACCTGGAACACAGAACAGGGGCACCACAGCTTCCAGTTTTGTAGGCCCTCCTCCTCCTCAGCTTTTATATAATAACATTGTTGACCTTCCCTCTGCGCTTCCTATACACTGCCTAATCTCTTCCCATCTCCCAGCATCTGAAACGCATCACACTGGCATTATTGTGCAATTCAGTAGAGCCTTATGGTCTTGCAGTGTAAAGACTACCCACGCAGTTTTATAATTGCCATGCAAAAAAAAAAAAATTAAAACCATATGGCCATTTATAATATTTTATATTAAAAGTAATCTACTTCACAATTTTAATACATAATTGGACCATGGGGTGATTTCTGTTTTATATCTGCCTATCATTCTTCTTTCAAACAGATCCATTTTGTATTTTTTTCTCATCTAAAAAACCATTGCTGCCCAATACGAATTCTTTGGCAGTCAGTGATGGCAAACTAATTTTATTCGCTCAGTTGTCCAAATTAAACATGAGCAGATAAGAAGTCTTGTCCTGAAGGCTGTACAGTGGGTTCCTTTTAATGACACAATTTATTCCTTTTAGCAATATGTTTAACAAGGTGGCAACCCTGAACAGACCCGGGAAGCATGCAATTTATTAGCACACAAAGATTCATTCGTTCTCGTAGCGCTCTGCTCCTCTGAGGTCTGCAGACCCTCCGAGGAATTCGTCATTTGCGTCTGGTTTCATACTGCGTTCCCAGTCTGACGTCAGTCATGTACCCAAACACAGTGCATGAAACTAAAGTGATCCTGTCACAAATGGGTGCAGTACAAAGTATCGGAGGATCACCAAGTACCTGTAAACACCAGTACTGTCTACATAGGACCTGGGAGAAACTGAACCCTATGCATATAGCATGGAGAGCTCAACTTTTATCCTCCATGAATGGGGAAGGGAAACTGGAGGGGGTGGAGGCTAGGTGTCACCGGATCTCAAGTTCAAAACATTTCAAATTATACAAGCCATCAACCACCTTGAATTGATTATAAAAACGTCTAATTTGGCACCATCCCCAACTGCCACCAGGTTCCCCATTAGTCAAGAACTGAACCATCATTTTAAAAAGAATGGGTGGGGGGTTTGGCAAGAGGGAAGGAGATCAGTAGTCAGCGGATCTCATCACCTGCTGCGCCTACTATGCAGACTCACCCCCTTTATCCCTAAAGAGGACATAGCAGTTGTGGTGGGAACAATCATCAATTCCATACTTGACTACGCAAATGCCCTCTATTTAGGTCTCCCCAAATACCAAATCACTCGTCTGCAAGTGGAAGCTGTGGAATGCGCTACCAACTACCATCCGACTGGAGTCGGACCACTTGGCCTTCAGGAGAAAGATTAAAACCCATCTCTTCTGAGGTCAAGGGGTTTTCCTTACCCATGAAATGACTACAGCGCCCAGAGGCGATTCAGTTCGCATGTGTTGCGCTTTACAAGTTTCTCACTCATCAAAAACAGCTTTTATAGGCCAAGTCCAGATTTGCGCATAACATAAGCTGCGTTCATCTCTGGATTTTCGGATCGTATAAACCAGAGGTCTCTCAACTTTATAAACAAAAAGGGCCAGTTTACTGTGCTTCAAACTTTAGGGGTGGGGGGCTGTGGTTAGCAGGGGAAGAAAATTTCCTGGTGTCAGTGGAAGTAAACAATACCTTATGATTGGTATTATTAGGAGGAGGAAGAGTACCCCCATCATTGGTGTCAGTGGGAGGAAGAGTAACCCCATCAATGGTGTCAGTGGGAGGAAGAGTAACCCCATCATTGGTGTCAGTGGGAGGAAGAGTAACCCCATCATTGGTGTCAGTGGGAGGAAGAGTAACCCCATCATTGGTGTCAGTGGGAGGAAGAGTAACCCCATCATTGGTGTCAGTGGGAGGAAGAGTAACCCCATCATTGGTGTCAGTGGGAGGAAGAGTAACCCCATCATTGGTGTCAGTGGGAGGAAGAGTAACCCCATCATTGGTGTCAGTGGGAGGAAGAGTAACCCCCATCATTGGTGTCAGTGGGAGGAAGAGTAACCCCCATCATTGGTGTCAGTGGGAGGAAGAGTAACCCCCATCATTGGTGTCAGTGGGAGGAAGAGTAACCCCCATCATTGGTGTCAGTGGGAGGAAGAGTACCCCCATCATTGTGTCAGATATAGTGTCCCATCGATGGTGTCAGTAGGAAAAAGGACAAGAACGATGCCCCACTGTTGCTCATGGTAGAAAAAATAATGCCCCAAGGGCCAGATAAAAGCAAGTGGCCGCAGTTTGGAGACCGCTGGTATAAACATGCGTTCAACAAGAATAGCCCGGGTTAGTAACAAGTCTTTATTTGGTTATGGCAGCCTAAAGGAGGGAACAAGACAACTAATGACATTTTTCTCTATGGTTTCACTGGATGGAACCTCCCTATGGTCTCCTAAAATTGTACCTACCTTCTTTTCCCATATTCTGCCTAAAATTTCTGAATTATCCAATGAAGATAATGAAACCTGTTCATTACATCATTTTCATAAACTGATTTTAGCAGGTCTGCTAGATCAAGACATGCCAAAGTCACATGAACTGGTGGCCAGGAAGGTCTGTTGGCCAGTGAATGATGTCTACATGTCAAACTCACCTTCTTTCTCAGGAACAGCCTCCTCGTCTGGCTTATGGGAAGTGCAGCGATAACCTTTTTTCTTCAGCAGGTTACAAAGGAAAATGCCCGTCAGGCCCATCATACAGAAGACTGGCACGATTGCCAACACGGCATACTGAGTCCGAGAGTCATCCGGCATACCTTTATGCGTACCGTTTTGAGAGGCCTTATCTGCGTTACTGGCAGCCTCTAATGTCCTAGGAGCTCGAGGCCGCAAAGTTCTCTCACCTGCAACAAGCAAAAGAAACAAGAGGAAAATTAACTACCGTAACTTTGTCACCCTGGATCGAAGGCATACTAAGTGGGTGCATAACTTTAGAATAAACAATTTGGGTCTTAATAGTCAGCATACAAAACAGTAACAGGAAGCTCTGCTAAACATTCCTCAGTTTCTGGACTCTGAAGAGCTGTGAAGCCCTGTACACACGGCCCGGATTCTCGTCAGGAAAAACAACTTTATTTTTTTTATTTTTTTTCCTAACAAGGTTCCTGGCAAGATTCTCTTGCTGGCCGAGTGTACACACGTACGAATAAAACGAACCGATGTTCTTTTGAATGGCACGAACGTGGTGACGTCATCAACTATGTAGAGCATGCGTCATCACATTCGATGCCGCCGCCGCCATCTTGCATCACCCTACCTATGCCTTGAAAGCTACCGCGCATGCATCGAAGTCATTTCAAGCATGCGCGGGTTTCATGGAGACAGGCAAGTATACACACGCTCGAGTTTCTCAAAACACTGCCGAGAATCACAATGAGAAAATAGAGAGCAGGTTCTCCATTTCTCTAGTCTAGATTCTGGGCAGTTTTCTTGAAGAAAAACCTCAAAGCCTCGTACACACGCACGGTATACTCGGCAAGAGATCTCTGCCAGCAGTTTTCTTGCCGAGAAAACCGTGCATGTGTACGAGTCTTGAGAAGCAGCTTCTGTCCCGACACTGGTAGATAATAGGTAAAATGTATCTAAACCCAAGGCAGCTTCATTAGTTATATTTTAACCCGCTTTTTCCTTTATTTTTATCCGGCAATCCTGCCTGCAAGGCCCCTTTCACAGCGATCAGCTTCGCCTGTCTTTTTCAGGCGGACCCGATCGGACCATCCGTCTCCTCTATGGAGCAGCAGGGGTAAGTTGATGTGTCTGTGTACACCCGCCTACATCCGATCCCATCTGGAAAAAAACAGACAGATGGAGATCCATTCCCATCCATCTGGCGGATTGGATCAGATGGCAGTCAGGTGTAAATGGACAGGCGGTCAATTAACATCCGACCACCCATATAGGAGAATGAGCTGTGTCCGCTATACATAAGGAGAGCACACATACAGACCAGCCACCCGCCTGCGGGAAACATCAGACAGATTCACCACTGAGCAAGCCAAAGCTCACTTACAGTATCTATGAAACATTGTCACCCTAGCATTGTGTGTGCGCACTAAAAAACACCTCCCTTTCTAATCTCTAACACAGAGAGGTGTTCTGTAGTTCCAACATGCTTCCTGATAACATTGCTAGAGTAAGACTGAAGAACGGCTATTTGGCATGATCAACAGGTATTATTTCATACTTCTTAAGCCAAACTGAAGGGATATTAGCCAATAAAACTAAAATTGTTCTAAAGCATCAGTACGCAACAGGAATATTTTAGTTAAAGGTGGAGCGTAGTAGATGGAGTCAGCTCTTTGATATAGGCCTATACTCCAAGGAGTGAAATTTCCCCCCTAAAATCTCAGGCTCCATTCCTGTTCCCCTGGCAATTTCGGTTGTTCTCTTGTGTGCCCAACTCCTCCCCATTACCGGATTCATACCATAAAATAAATACATCTAGCAGGGATGGTGGTAGCCCCTCATAATGTGCACAGCAGAGATCTCACCAACAGAGCCCCCGAAAGATTAAATGGTCCATGGTTTTTGAATGGTTTAACTCCACCAGCATCTACCATGAAGTAAAATGTCTAGTTTGGGTGGACTGACCCTTTAAATTACCATAGTGTTCTGTTTGATGCCATTCTGGGAGAAATGCTAGTTTCAGGGCAGCCTGCACCAGTGCAAAAAAAAATAAAAAAATCGCAGTGCCCCAACACTAGAACCACCTCGAGGAATTGACCAATAGCAGGACAGATTGAAGCCTCCACTGACAGATATCCATGCTGACACGAACACTAAAAGGTACAGAACTGCTCACCTTCACATCCCACAGTTTCTGGAGGAGCCAGCCAACAAGCGACACAGACGTTGGGACTTTTGGGTACTAGAGGGAAATGCCTAAAAGGAGACCGACAAAAAGGACAAGATTTAATGTGCATTCCCACATTTCAGCAAAATACACAACACCTGAGTGCCACACCTGATGGGAAGTTCTAGGTGTCGAGATCAGACCAGGAAAAAGGCACAGCATGAAGCACACTTAACACATCTACATTTTTATATTAACATGCCTGAAGTCAGGGCAACTTAAAAGTCCAGCTTCAATAATCCCCCCTTCATACATATTGTGTTAGAGGTCTTCAGGCTGGTAACATAACACATGGGATGATTTACTAAAACTGGAGAGTGCAAAAATCTGGTGAAGCTGTGCATAGAAACCAATCAGCTTCCAGGTTTTATTGTCAAAAAATAACTGAATAAGCTGAAGTTAGAAGCAGATGGTCTTCCATGTATAGCTGCACCAGATTTTGAACTCCCCAGATTTAGTAACTCAACCCCGCAGTGTCCTTTTGGCCTCATCTCCAGTGCTCAATGATGCAGAGTTCTCTGCGCCACTGTATTATGAGTGCAGAGTGTTGCGATGACCACTCCTCGGCAGCTGCGGTGCATCCATAGAGGGCGCAGGAGCGCCGCCCTCTCTCTCCTGCACCGCCACTGAATACAATACATAGATTCATGCATTGCATGAATCTATGTTTTGTTGCTGCCGCCCATGATTCTGATGGTCGGCCCCCTGGCGAGTGCCAGCCATCTGAATAACGGCAGCTGGTTGGCTTTGGAAGTGCCTATCAGAGCCAGCGGCCTGAGGGCTGTAATCGGCTTCCAAATAGTTAACCAGGGGACGCACGGGGGGTGCATTCCCTGGCTAACACTGACAGGCGTCTCAGCCAATCAGGTTCACCATTTCTGGTTACCGGTAACCTGATTGGCTGAAGCGTCATCGAGGGTGGGAGAAGACAGACATCGAGGGACGGTGGAAGCAGGATGGCTGACCCCAGAAAGGCAAGTGCCGGGGGGGGGGGGGGGGGGGGGCGACAATCTGGCAGCATTTTACAGGGCACAGTGGCAACAATTAATGGGCACAGTGGCTGTGTTTGATGGCATGGCACAGTGGCGACATTTGATGGGCACAGTGAGGCTGCAATTGATGGGCACAGTGAGGCTGCAATTGTTTTGTTTTTTGTTTGTTTGCACCCCCCTAAAAATTTTGAGCACCAGCCTCCACTGCTTCTCGGGATGCAGACTCGTGACGCGCTGCACTCATAGAAGTAGGTTGAATGACAGCGTCAGTCAACATGGTAAGGACCAGCACTAGATCGCAGAGTGGTGAGTCTGCAAGGATAGCACTGGAGAGGAAGAGAGTATTGTAGCAAAGGCTGGAATTTGTTTAATTGATGGGCATCTATTAAAAATAAAACTAATTGGGCTTTAAACCGATGACATATGGGGGGGGGGGGGGTTATTTACTTAAGGCAAATCCACTTTGCACTATAAAGTGTAAACTACAAGTGTAAAGTGCACTTGGAAGTGCAGTCGCTGTAGATCTGAGGGGGACATGCAAGGGAAATAAAAAAAAAACAAAAAAAAAATAAAACAGCATTTTAGCTTGCACATGATTGAATAAAATCAGCAGAGCTTCCCCTCAGATTTACAGCGACTGCACTTCCAAGTGCCCTTTCAGGGCAATTTAAAGTTCACTTTGCACTTGTAGTGCAAAGTGGATTTGCCTTTCGTAAATAACCTCCTATGGTCTTTACTGATCACCAGATCCAGAGACATATATCGCTCAAGTCTTTGGCAGATTGTGACTTGTTAAAGTCAAGCTTAGGCCCACCCATTACTACCTTTGGATACTAAAGCAACCCATCATACTCAAGGATGTTCTAAGGTCATCAGTGGTGTACACCAAGGTTCAGTGTTGGGACCCTTACATTTTAACATATGTATAAATGATATAGGTTCTGGGATTAAAAGTACCATTTCAGTCTTTGCAGATGACAGAGATATGCAGTGGAATAACGTCCTTACAGGACATCTCCAGCTTGTAAGCCAACCTCAGTTCAGGATTTAATTGGCCAATTATGTGGCAAATAAGGTTTGATGTTGATAAAGTTAAGCACTTGATGGCTACAAACATGGGTACATCATGTATACTAGAAGAACAGCAGTGGGAGTCAATGGTAGCGAAGGATCTGGGTGTTCTGGTAGATCATAAGCTAAAAAGCATGAAAGCTGCAGCTTCTAAAAGGGGAGCAATAGCCCTTCTTGTATTAAAGATGCAGAGACTTCATGAAGACACATAATTTTGTCCCTGTACAAATTACACTGGTCTACAAGTGTTGGGAAATTATCGTATAATATGTATAGATCGATGGCGCAAAAACCAGGAGAGCACAGTCAATAATAATAATAATAAGTACATATATCATATGGTCCATGTCAATAACAAAAATAGGAACATAATAAATGAATAAAATAAGTCAATGGATCAATAATCCAATATAAGTCCGATAGCACAATAGTGGCAGCAAAATCCGGAGGTAGAAGCAGACTCTGAAAGATATGTTTAAAAAGAGAAAATGCGCCAACCTAAGTGCAGTAAGTAGGTATTTAATTCAAGCAGTTTGCACAGTAAAAGTGGCTACTCACAAAACCAGTATAAATACAGGCATGTAATGGAGGAGACGGCTGGTCCGATGTCACAACTTGTAGTCAGCAATGCAACAGGCTGGTCTCTTATCCTGGTCCCCCGGGTGATGGAAATAAAGGTCCAAGATGTTCGGGAGCCTTTGGGGAACCCCACAGAGAACAGGAGCCGTGGATGCTGTACCAGAAACGGCGTGCGTTCCAGCGTGGAACGCAACGTATCGCCGTATAACCGGAAGTGACGTAGGGGCTTCGGACAGCCAATGGGATGACGCGTTTCTCAGCCTCCGCTGGTTCATCAGATCTGATGAACCAGCGGAGGCTGAGAAACGCGTCATCCCATTGGCTGTCCGAAGCCCCTACGTCACTTCCGGTTATACGGCGATACGTTGCGTTCCACGCTGGAACGCACGCCGTTTCTGGTACAGCATCCACGGCTCCTGTTCTCTGTGGGGTTCCCCAAAGGCTCCCGAACATCTTGGACCTTTATTTCCATCACCCGGGGGACCAGGATAAGAGACCAGCCTGTTGCATTGCTGACTACAAGTTGTGACATCGGACCAGCCGTCTCCTCCATTACATGCCTGTATTTATACTGGTTTTGTGAGTAGCCACTTTTACTGCGCAAACTGCTTGAATTAAATACCTACTTACTGCACTTAGCTTGGGAAATTATCGCCCTTTAGAGATAAAAATGTGCAAATTCTTACATATTTTAAATTGGACGAATTAGAAAAAATACATGATAAAGGGTGCTGGTTGACTAATGTTTTCAATATATATTTTACGAAAAAAATAATACAAAAATGTATACACAGGAGAGTACATTTGCCTACAAGGGAGGAGGGTGTCCGATGATCACGATGCCTTGCAACTTCGACAAAGTACGGTAGAACAAAAAAAAACGGTACCACATTGAAGTGTATAAATTATTTTCACTTTGAGACTAAAGATTATTACCCAGCTGTAATTTATTAAAAAAATATGGGCTAACCTTACTGGCTAGTTTTTTTTTAATTCATTAAAGTAATTTTGTCCCCAAAAAATTGCATTTAAAAAGACTGCTGCGCAAATACAGTGCAACATAAAATATTGCAACAACCGCCATTTTATTCTCTAGGGCAGTGGTCTCCAAACTGCAGCCCGGGGGCCAGATGTGGCCCTTTGCTTGATTTTATCTGGCCCTTGGGGTGCTTTTTTATTCATTGGCACCAATGAAGGGCAGAATTCCTTCCAATATCACTAATGATGGGGCAGAATTTCTCCCAATGATACGGCAGAATTCCTCCCAGTTATTGGGCAGACTTACTCCCAATGACACCAATAATGGGGTCCAATGACACCAATGATAGGGGATTTTGTACTCTTGATGGCCACAGTCCGGCCCCCTTAAAGTCTGGAGAACAGTAGTCCGGCCCTTTGTTTAGAAAGTTTGGAGACCCCTGCTCTAGGGTCTCTACTAAAAAAAAATATATAGTGTTTGGGGATTCTAAGTAATTTTCTAGCAAAAAAAAAAAAAATGATTTTAACTTGATTTTAACCTGTCAGAAAAAGGTTTGGTGTTTAAGTGGTTAAACGTTCCCTAATTTACATACAGAAATGTATTCCTTTGAAGTGATACAGGGCTGGATTCAGATAGGAGATACGCCGTTGTATCTCTGAGTGCGGGCCGTCGTATCTATGAGCCTGATTCAGAGAATCAGTTACGCATAGATTTCCCTAAGATCCGACGGGCGTAAGTGTCTTACACTGTCGTATCTTAGGCTGCATATTTACGATGGCCGCTAGGTGGCGCTTCCGTATAGTTACGCAAGGAATATGCCAATTAGGTATTTACGCCGATTCAGAAACGTATGTCCCGCGGGCGCATTTGTTTACGTCGTTTACGTTAGGCTTTTTCCGGCGTAAAGTTACCCCTGCTATATGAGGCGTAGCTAATGTTAAGTATGGACGTCGTTCCCGCGCCGAGTTTTGAAAATGTTACGTCGTTTGCGTACGTCGTTTGCGAATAGGGCTTTGCGTAAGTTACGTTCACGTCGAAACCAATGCGGCTTTGCGGCGTAATTTCAAACATGCGCACTGGGATTCTTTCACGAACGACGCCGTTCACAAAAAACGTCAAATACGCGGGGTCAAGTGAAATTTAAATAAAACACGCCCCCAACATCCCCATTTGAATTAGGCGGGCTTACGCCGCCACACATACGTTACGCCGCCGTAACTAAGGGAGCAAGTTCTTTCTGCATACGGAACTACAAGGAAGGAAGGTGTCTGATGATCACGATGCGGCGGCGTAACGCATCTGAGATATGTTACGCCAGCAGAAAGATCCGCTGATCTTTCTGAATCCAGCCCACAATGTTTAGACTGAACGTTCCACTGATAAAGAATGTATTTAAAACTTGGCAGGCTGCCCAGACTGACTTTTGGCTGAGAGTAGACAGGAAATTCTTTGCATACCAAAGTGCAGAGAGAACATTATTTTCATGTTAAAGATCGCAAAACCCTGTGTCAATAATTGCAACAGGAAAAAGATTGCGATAACGATTCTTGACGATTAATTGTGCAGCTCTAATACAGATACATCTGGTGGCTTGTGAAAGTGTCATTACCAAGGAACAGTTGTGTGATATTTTTCCTCAGAAGACAAGATGCCTCGAAACTGTGTAAACCACGCAGGTAACTTCTGTTACATTTGTGGCGAGGTTACATTTCCATTTTAAAAGTGCAGAATGAAGGCCGTGGTAAAGGCATACCGCTTATATTGTGGATGAAAAATAGGGGGATCAGCACAAGAGTTGGGCCCCTCATTGTTGTTGAATTACATGTGCAACTTATCCGCGTCATTGGCTAAACAAAAAGTCCATGCCTTCTGCAGTCCCAATAGTGTGGAGCGAGCATGAAAAGGTTACATGAAAAAACAATAACTGAATGGCAAGTTATGTTCTTGGTATCAATCAAAAAAATAAATAAAAAGGTTTTATAATGATTGGTGTGGCACCATTCTCATTGTCCCCTCATAATTTTGAATTATTTTGATGCAATTTTGACCTGAAGCTGTAACTTGAAAAACTGGAGTCAATTAATACTCCGGGACTTAACATTTTCCTTTATTAGTGACTCAATTCTGGTAATATTTTGATACTTTCATTTCCAAGGTTTTCTCCTTGTAGACCAGTGTTAAGACCTCATCTGGAATATACAGTTCAGTTTTGGGTACCTGTTCACAACAAGAATATTGAGGAGCTGGAGAAAGGGCAGAGAAGGACAACCAAACTAAGAGGCATGGAGGAGCTTAGCTATGAGGACAGATCAGGGGAACTGAATTTGTTTTCTATTAGGAGGCACATATGATCACCATATATAAATACTTAAAGAGGAGTTCCACCCAAATTTGGAACTTCCTCTTAACCCACTCCTCTCCCCCTTACATGCCACATTTGGCATGTAATTTTTTTTGGGGGGGGGGGGGGGGTAGGGGCTTCAGGAGGAGTGGGACTTCCTGTCCCACTTTCTCCTTCCGGGTAGACGATTAAGCCTAATCGCCTAGGTGATTAAGCTTAATCACCTACAGGAAGGGGCTGCTATAGGCGATCGCCCAGGACACGTCACAGGTCCTCGGCGATCGCCTGTCCAATCAGACGGCGCCTCGCCGGGCCGCTCGCGCATGCGCAGTGGGTGCCCGGCCGTGAAGCCGAAAGCTGTCACGGCCGGGTGCCCACACTGAGCATGAAGACGCCGGCCGGCGAGGAGTGGAGCCCCGTCCGGCGCGTTGCTGGAGCCGTGGAGCAGGTAAGTGTCGGTTTATTAAAAGCCAGCAGCTACACTTTTTGTAGCTGCTGACTTTTAATAAACTTACAAAATGGGTGGAAAACCCCTTTAAGTGGTCCATATGGGGGAACTTGTTATTCACTTTCAGGTCATTACAGACAATAAGGGGGCACTCTATGTCCGCTTTTTCATCCATCAATTTACGGATAAATAAAAGGGGCACACTTTACATGTATCCCTATTGGATAGTGGGTGTCAGCAGATGAACATCCGCTGACACCCGATATCAGTCCCCGCTACGGTCCGATTCTGCAGACGAGGAAAATCCTATTTTTTCCCATCCGTCTACAGAGCAGATCGGGTGAACACGGACAGACGGTCCGTGTTCATCCAATCCCCCCCATAGGGGAGAGCGGCGATCTGACAGGGCGGTCCCTGCCCAGTGGGCAGGGACCGCCTTGTCATCTGCCAGCTCAGCAGGGATCAACGGGTAACTGGGTACTAACATTTATAGGTACAGTTGATCCAGGGAAAATCCGATTGTCTCTCGGGGGAAATTGGAGCATGCTCTGTTTTTTTTTGCCTTCCTCTGGATCAACTGTGGGTATAGAATTGGTTATATGGACTGTACGATATTTTATTTATTTTTATGGTTGAACCGGATGGACTTTTCCCGATTCGACCCCAAAACCAATTAGAAAAAAATCGAACAAACGTTCTTAAAAAAATAAAAAAAAATATTAAGGAAGATATTGTTGTATGGCCAGCATATAATATTTTACAGTTCTGTTTGAAAATTTGCAAAAAACAGTCTAACATTTCTTTTAATAAAAAAAATTGGATCTTGGTCTGATGATATTTACCAGATTCACCCTCTAATAGTATATACCGTATATCTCTTCGGTCTTACTCTCAGAGTGGATTAGAGATTTTGCTCCCTAACCATATAGTTGGTTATTTATATTTACCACTTTATAGAGATATTTAAGAATAAAAATTTCCTTTTTTTTTATTTTTTTAAGACTAAATTAATTATACACCACACTTTTTAAGGTTATTAACCGATTATTCGAAACAATCAATCGGCCAACTAATCGATTATGAAAATCATCGTTAGTTGCAGCCCCATCTTAAAAAAAAAAAAAAAAAAAAAACACAAGTAAAAACCCATACTTCTTTTAAACCCAAGCATTCAAGCCACTGCTCTCCCCCTCTTAAAAACTCCGATGTACATGGATTAAGTAAAAGCTGATAAAGGATCAATTTCAGGTACTTTGTTGCTTGCATTAAAAAAATATTAATGCATTCATTTGTGTTCTTTTTAGATCTTCAGCGCAAACTTCTATGGATACCTAAAGCAATTGGCATAGCCACAGATACAGAATGTTCAAAATTACCTGCTCATGTACCAGTTGGAGTTAAGGTAATAAAAAAAAAAAGCATTTAAAAAACTTTTTTTTAGCCTGTGCCACAAGTCCAAAACCACACAGGACCATCTCGGTCTATGAAATGGTTTTTGTTACATACCTTGGTATGCAGTCTCCACACACAGCATCTGCATTCGGTGTACCGACTCTCAGCGCTATCCGCTTTTTCTTGTCACACTGAGTGTGCATACTACAGGCGGCCAATCCATGACGGCTGGAGAACATGCCAGAGGCACAGGGCCTGCATCCAACCTTGGTGCCAATGCCAAAGCCACATACCTGCAAAGTTTAAATTGCAAATATTAGTACATTTCAGGAATCAGGGTACTGATCAAGCTTGGAATTGTTTACCAAATATTAGAGTGGAACTAAAAAAAGGCAAAAAATGCGAATAGGCAGGCTTTTTATTGCAGAACAGACATGCAACGTCTTCTGTTGTAAAACACACTTACCTGCTTGTTCACAATCCCCCTGTAGAATATACACTGAGCTGCATGTGCATTTACCGTATTTATCGGCGTATACCGTGCACTTTTTTGCCCTGAACATCAGGGCAAAATCGTGGGTGCGCGGTATACGCCGATAGCCGCTTTCCCGTGCCGAGTTTGAATACTGCGCCGACATATACCGAGCGCAGTACACTCGTGTATTGTCGGGCAGTCTCGGCTCCTCCCTCGCTGACGTCCTGGACGTCAGCGCGAGAGTAGCCAAGCATTGCCAACAATATACGAGTGTACTGCGCTCTGTATATGTCGGCGCAGTATTCAAACTCGGCGCGGGAAACGAGCGGGGAGGACGTCGGACCCGACGAAGAGGACACCCGAAGCCACAGACGGACGCCGGACCCGGCGAGGCCGGCGATGGACGCCGCGCAAGACACCAAAACTGTAAGTACAAAAAAAACTTTTTTTCCACAGGATTCGGGGCAACTTTAGGGGTGCGCGGTATAGGCGGGAGCGCGCTACACCGCGATAAATACGGTAGTTTACATTTCAGCACACTCGCTGGGATGACTGCACTGCTGCACATGCGCAAGAGTGAAATCATCTTGTACTTTACAACCAAAAGATGGCTGAAGACCGACACCTGGAAGAAGCCGGGAACACAATGTTACACAAGTTACTGGCTTCGGTTATAATATTTTGTATTTTTTCCTCCTTCACCGATGGGCACTGATATGCAGCACTATCAGGCATTACTGATTGGCATCCCTGGTGGGCATCGGTGGGTCTGCACTGATAATCACAGCAGACCCCCGTGTCAGGAAAGCAGCCGATTAGCTTGCGTCTGTCAGTGCGAGTAGAGGAAAAGCCGATAAAAGGCTATTCCAGTTTACACTGTGATTGGACAAAGCTAATCACATGGTATAGAGCCTACATCAGAGGCTCTTTACAGAGATAGATGTGGTATGTCAGGCTGACACACCACCGATCACTGCTGGACGTCATGCGACGTTCAGTCAGGAAAATTAAACCACTTTCCGAACATTCTGCTATATGGCAGGTGGGAAGTAGTTAATGTAGACACCAGAGTGAATATATTAATTAATAATATTATTAGCAAAATCACACAAGCCAGAAAGGCTGCACTGTAACAGGCTGGTAGGACAACCCTCGTCCACCGCACTACAGAGAAAAAGGAACAAAGATTATTACCCCTTCTGGTTCCTTCCCGGGCGGACACTTTGTGCAAGGCATACACTGCCCGCTGTCGTCCTGGTAATCCATTTTGCCGCACACTTCCTCCTGGGACAGCGCTTCCCACACCTGAACCTGTGGAAGACAAAATGATTATTAGAACATTTACCACTAGTGTGCAGCCTTAAAACAAAAAGGTGGTGTTAAAGCCCAACTCCGGCCAAAACTAATTTTGATGCCAACGGAGAATTAAACAGTAAGAAGAGTTAAAAAGTTTACAGAGAACATGAACTCTGGAAGGCAGGCTTACAATCATTTCCCCATTACTGAATTACTATGCTTTGTTTTGCACGGTGTCGCTGTATGTAGGTGGCCATCTTGGCAGAGGCAGGGCTTTGCCTCCTCATGTGAGAGCTTCCAGCAAGGAGAGCAGTGAACAGTATAGTGGTGGAATCCCTAAATGTCACTCCAAATCTCCATTCAGAGGCAGCAGTGGCTTAGATCTCACACTGCAGATATACAGCTAGTGCAAGGCGATTGTTTTTAGGCACTCCAGGGTCACTACAGGACATGACATTGATGTATGGGGGTCAGTGGGACAAAACACTGTGGGGACACAGGACGACGACACTCCTGGTTTTCAGCACAAGTAGCGAGTGAGGCAAGTATTTACACTAGGGTTGTCCCGATACCATTTTTTAGGACCGAGTACAAGTACCTTTTTTTTCCCCCCCATGTACTCGCCGATACCGAATACCGATACTTTTTTTTAAAATGTGTCCCCAAATGCAGCCATGTCCCCCCACATATATCCAGCCATGTCCCCCCACATATATCCAGCCATGTCCCCCCACATATATCCAGCCATGTCCCCCCACATATATCCAGCCATGTCCCCCCACATATATCCAGCCATGTCCCCCCACATATATCCAGCCATGTCCCCCCACATATATCCAGCCATGTCCCCCCACATATATCCAGCCATGTCCCCCCACATAATGCAGCCATGTCCCCCACATACCTGGATGATGCGGCACGTGCCGCGTTAATCAGCGTGCGGGGAACATTACAGCTTTCGTTTGAATAGCTGTATCCCCGCCGCGCATAGACACTCCCCCTTGCTCGGGATTGGACAGATCATCCGTCCAATCCCGCGCAAGGGGGAGCGTCTATACGCGGCGGGGATACAGCTATTCAAACGAAAGCTGTAATGTTCCCCGCATGCTGATTAACGCGGCGGCGGCTTTGCGGTGGGCAAGTATTCTATATCGGGACAACCCTAATTTACACTGCATTATATGCAATGTCAAAACCATTAGAAGATTCAAAAATAGGAAGCTGAAGCATGAAAATGTCAAAACTTTTCTGGTAAGTCACATTTCATGCCACCCTTTCTGCCACCTAGGCCATTCTATTTGCCACAGAGGCCGCTAGTCACATTAAAAAAGCTGGTTATACACTATGCTAGTTTTTTTTGTGCAGCCAGCAGGATGAAGGAAAAAAATAAATAAAAAAAATAAAAAAACAACCAGATTGCAACATTTATGATAGCAGCACATATATACGAATCTCACCCTGCTGAGCAATCAGACAGCCGGTGTCGGCGGCTGTCAGAAAAGCCAAACAGAAGATGCATCCGATTGGATGTAATGAAAATCACTATTCAGCCAACAAATTTTCCACCCTGCTACTTTTTTTTTTTTTTTCTCCTCAAGGAGGTTTGCTAGGAGGGGGTAACAAAGTAAAAATTTGCCATATGGGCAGCTTAAGTGCACCAACAAGGAGGCTCGACTCTCAAAGGATGTCTGACGTTTCCCAGATGTATGTGGCTCGCCTTCCACAATTAAAATATGCTTTTACAAAACCCAACACAGATAATCTATACCTATTTCCACAAGTATAGAAAAAATAAATAAAAAATAATTTATCTAGATCTATAGCTTTACCTAACCATCACCATTCCAATTTTAGACTCTGCTTGAAGATGCAATAAATCTTCCGGCCCTGAAGGTGAACTCTGTTAATTGCATAAAGAACATTAGCTGGATGCGGAGGCGAGATGTACTGCCCTCAGATGCACAACTGCCTCCCAGCCCAATGAGCCTTCATTACTCAATGGGGAAAAACATCAGACTCTGTCCTTGTGCAAGAAAACACATCAATGCCTTGTAAATATGAAGAGTTGCTCAATGCAGACTCAAAAAAACATTTATGTTTCCAACTGTTGGAAAGGATGAATTTGATTGGTGGTTGTGGGCAACACTGACAGCCTGGTGACCAACCATAAGACACGTGGCATCTCCTGGAAATTGAAGGCCAGGCATATAGTTGTATGACATTAAACCGATTGCTAAAGTGCTGGGAGCTGCCATCTCATTTGACATTGCCAAATCAGTTTATTGATCCTTCTTCTCTGGAAGAGATTTACAAATAGGTATACATATATATTAGTGTGGGGAGACAAGGCCAGGCAAAGGCACACATTAGCGACCCTATTGAAGCAACAAGTAGATTCATTTTCAGGATCAATAAAGTGCATCTAAACCCCAAAACAATTTACTATACAGCAGCTTATCAATCTTAAAAAAGGGACACTAAAAAGGTTCCCCCCATCCAAAAAAAAACAAACACACACACACACACCATGTTATACTTACCTCCACTGTACAGCTCGTTTTGCACACAGTGGCCCCGATCCTAGTCTTCTGGGGTCCCTTGGTGGCTGCCTCGGCTCCTCCCTGCAAGAGCTTACCCCCCCTTCATGGGAGCCCTCTCCCACGGGGGTTAGTTCTTGCGGGTGCGCTCACGTGATACAGCCAGCGGCTACAGTCGCAGACTGTATCACTTTGCCCCACGTGCACGCCGCGTCATCGGATTTGATTGACAGCCGCGCGATCCTATGGCTTTGCTGCTATCAATCCAGCCAATCTAATGGCCAGACTGAGTGGAGAAGAGGACGTTGTGGGGCGAGCGCAGCAGGTGAACGGGCTCAGGTAAGTAAAATGGGGGGGGGGCCTTCATTGCCAGGTTTTTTTTCTTTCACCTTAATACATAGGATGCATTAAGGCGGGGAAGAAAAAAAAAAAACACCTTACAACCTCTTTAAGATAAGGTGGCTGCATTCATTTTATTTTCAGGCTTCCCCCTCACCCACACTTTATTTTCATATCAAATTCTAGAGCGGCCATGTTCACTCTTCCACTGCATCTATGGGGGGGGGGGGGGCAGCCAAGGGAAAAATGCAACTACCACATCTAAGGACTGGTAAGCTGCAACATATATTACATTTTAAAATGAGGTTTTATTTTTGAGAAACACTGCTTATACCTGTAATAAATTGGGGAATTTTTCAGACCATAACTGGGCACACAAGGTAAAGATGCGCCTAGGCCACGTGAACAAGTTGAGATTATTCCAGTCTCCATTTTGTATTAAAGCTCACACTTGCAGTACATCTATGAGACATCGGCACAAATACATAGTTATGTTGGTCTAAGCCGGACCAATGTAATTATGTATATACCATAACTGTGGGATCCCTCTAGAGCAGGGGTCTCAAACTGGCAGCCCTCCAGCTGTTGCGAAACTACAAGTCCCATCATGCCTCTGCCTGTGGGAGTCACTCTTGTAATGCCTCATGGGACTTGTAGTTTTGCAACAGCTGGAGGGCCACCAGTTTGAGACCCTTGCTCTAGAACCTGGAAATCACTGTAAGACACCGCTATTTATTACAATGCCGATTTATAGTTATGAACAAACATATTTTTATGGGATACAGCGCCATCTATATATTTCTTAGGGTGCATGTACAGTAGGTACTGAACAAACTTGTGTATTGGTCCGTAGTAGTCCATAAAGCTGGGTTTTTGTTTTAGTGGATAATCTTTAAAACAAATATCAATAACAAATAAATAAAAAAACAGGCACTTAAAAAGGGGTTGTAAAGGTACAATTTTTTTTTCCTAAATAGCTTCCTTTACCTTAGTACAGTCCTCCTTCACTTACCTCATCCTTCCAGTTTGCTTTTAAATGTCCTTATTTCTTCTGAGAAATCCTCACTTCCTGTTCTTCTGTCTGTAACTCCACACAGTAATGCAAGGCTTTCTCCCTGGTGTGGAGTGTCGTGCTCACCCCCTCCCTTGCACTACAGGAGAGCCTCATGTATTAAGTTTCCAGTCTATGACCACTATAACAGGGTACTAGGAAAACAGATTGGGGTCTGCAGGGGCCCCCGAGGAGCGCACAAAAAGCGTCAAATGAGGCTCCCAGGGCGCAGATTGGACACCAGGGGTAAAAGGGTGCCATGCTGAAGCTTCTCAATTTCAAAGCTCAGTGGCGGGCAAGGGAAGTCGGGTTGCTATGCAGGGTTTCCAAACTGGACACTCTGTTTACCAAATGAAAGAACTTGGCGAGGTTTATAAAAACTGGATGGCTGCCAGACTCCAGCTACATGTCCCATCATCGGAAACCACTTCAGCTTTACAACTTGTGAAATCATAGCCCTTAAAAAAAACACACACACACACACACACACACACACACACACACACACACACACACACACTACAGAAGGGAAGTAATTATATATATATATATATATATAAAACCAGCTCTCTTTTTTTCGACTGACCTTTTCCCCGTCAGAAATCCCGAGCGTGTGTACTGGGCATAACTGGACACGTGTTACTATATGAACACGACTAAGGCCTCATTCACTCCTTATGTGCATAAAAACTGATGGAAAAACATGCAGATTTGACTTTATGTTTTGGGTTTGTTCACACTATGTGCAGAGACATGCATATTTCAAATGTAGGTCTCTGCAAGAACACAAAAAAAAAAAAAAAAAACTCCTCCATGTGCCCTGTTCTCACCACAATGTTGTGCAAGTTTTTTTCTGCTCAGAAAACTGCATTCATGTTGCACATTTAAGCGCATAACAAAAGCCTCACAATACCAGTGTTGTGGTCTGAACAGGGCACATGGAGATCAATTGGTTTCTTTGTGTCCTTGCGAGGCCTACGCTAGAAATATGCTGGTCTCTTCACATGGTGTGAATGACGCCCAAATCCATCATCTGTGTGAACGAGTTTATGAAGTAAAGGAAACCAAAAAAAAAAAGCCATTGGTGACACACACTATTTTACACACACACACACTTTAAAACTAACGCCTCAGGGTACACAGCTACCTGAGGTGGATGGTGAGGCCCTCTGGGAGAAATGGCACTCACTCTCTGTCAAAAAAATGGAGGGAAGGGACCTTAAATCTGCCTGCACTTTCCTCCTCAAATCAAGATGTAGCACAGCCGGCCATTTTATCTTATGGATATCACCGCATTGCTTTAATGACTACATTAGACAGATGCTGTACACACATTTGTGGTACATGGACAGCATAGTAAAGCAGCAAGAGATCCATGTATTCATCGCACAGCAGATTGTGGTTACAAAGAGACTGCGCAAGGCCTGCAACTTGGACACGGCATAAACAGATCTGTATTCAGTAAGTCAGCCTGACAGGATAAGAGAATCTGGCGGTTTCTTATTACATAAATGCATACCTCCCAACTCTTCAACTTCAGAATGAGGGACAAATGAGCATACCCCCCCAAACAAAGTTTGGGGGGGGAATCGCGGGACAATAGCACTGCTCGCGGGACTGCTGGATTTACCGCAAATCTCGGGACATTCCCGCGAAATCCGGGACGGTTGGGAGGTATGTAAATGCGTCGGCCTTCATTCGGAAAATGGTGGACGAAAAAAAAAAAAAAAAGTTAATGGTGCATGCATTGTTTACTTGCAAGTTCGGTTCAGCTCCAGACAGGTTTGTGACTGTATACTGGCAAATGTAGAGTATAAAGTTTAGGTCAAGCTAAAGTAGTGTATAAAAGTTAGGATGGGGGGGGGGGGGAATAGAACACCGGTCAGCTTTTTACAGCTCCATGTGCTGACCATTTTTGTATTCAACGACATCACAATTGGCCTTGAACCCTCTGGATAGCGGTTTAGTCCCAGTTTACACCAATGCGACTTGATATGCAATGTGACAGTTAAAAAATAAATGCATGACAAGTTACACCCCATTTGTGCCTATAGAACTGTTCAAATTGGTGCGACGCAGATTTTGAAAAAAAGATTAAAAAATAAAAAATCAGGGAGTTTTTTGTTTTGTTTCTGCACGTGTCTTGCACATTTTCCATGACTTCCTGTCTGATAAACACTTGTAAGGGAGGACAGAAAGCAAGAGGAAGTCTCTCCAATGGAGCCTCGGATAGCAGTAAAAAAAAAAAAAAAAAAAATTGGCTGGTCTTAGGCCTACTGTAATGCATTATGTTTCCATGTTACCAGGGATAGATAGACACATACAGTATCTCACAAAAGTAAGTACACCCCTCACATTTTTGTAAACATTTTATTATATATCTTTTTATGCGACAACACTGAAGAAATGACACTTTGCTACAATGTAAGGCTGCATTCACACCTAATCGCCGCGTTTTGTCCCGCGAATTGTGACGACAAATTGCAGCGGTTTGTACCGCGATTTGCGGCGACAAAAATGCCACGATTTTAACCCCCAGGTCCACATCTCCTATGCCGAACGCCGAAGCCGCCTGAAAAAAAGGGTCCGGGACTTGTTTTGAGCTTCAGGCGTTCGACGTGGAGATGTGAACCATCTCCATAGAGGGCAATGGTATTTCTTCCCTCCAGCGTATCGAGCGTCGGGCGTAAATACGCCTAGGTGTGAATGGACACTAAAGTAGTGAATGTACAGCTTGTATAACAGTGTAAATTTGCGGTCCACTCAAAATAACTCAACACACAGCCATTAATGTCTAAACGGCTGGCAACAAAAGCGAACACACAAGTGAAAATGTCCAAATTGGGCCCAAAGTGTCAATATTTTGTGTGGTCACCATTATTTTCCAGCACTGCCTTAACCCTCTTGGGCATGGAGTTCACCAGAGCTTCACAGGTTGCCACTAGAATCCTCTTCCACTCCTCCATGACGACATCACGGAGCTGGTGGATGTTGGAGACAAAATACCCCCTCCCCGGGGAACCTGCAGCCAGTATTTTTTTTCAACCCAGGGTTCTTTCTAATTACACTTCCCTGGATCAGGATATTTTAATTGTATCCTTCAATAACTACATCGGTGATATCTGCTGTAATTATTTTTATTATTTATCTTTATTAGTTTTCCAAATACACGTATCATTATTACTTAATACATAACATACATTTTTTTTTATTATTAATAGATCAAAAAATATCCTAAGTCCTCCCCACCTCTCCCCTCTAATTTATCTCCAAATTCCATATTCTCTCTTTATTATGTACTTTTCTCCTCCTCTTCCTTCTACCCAATTTATTTCAGATTTATTATATTGTCCTGTACCATATCATGTCATACGGAAAATACAATACCATACAATACTGCATAAAATCATACAACTATTTTATTATTTTTTTAAACTCCCATCACTTCTGCGTATATCTGCTATAACAACATCTCCAGTATTTGTTCAATTCCATTTATAAGAAACTGCAGCTGGGAGCAGTCATCGCTGACCTCCCAATAAGGTTAGCTGCCTGGCCGTTATCCTGAACCCCTGGCTTCAGCACTGCATCTAATGGGAGTTTCATAGTATAGTAATCAATGAGATCATGATTCCTAACTGGGTCTTGTACAGTGATAAAGAAAAGAAGGGAGGGCGCACCGACTTAGGATGCAGTACCGCGGCCGCCGCAAGTCTTTTTTACCGTCGCGATTCACAAAACGTCGGCGTGTCGTAACTTCGCGCAAAGCACGTCGGGAAATTTGCGACGGGAGCATGCGCAGTACGTCCGGCGCGGGAGCGCGCCTAATTTAAATGGGACTCGCCCCATTCGATTGGGCACGCCTTGCGCCGGATGGGTTTAGGATACACCGCCGCAAATTTCCAGGTAAGTGCTTTGTGGATCGGGCACCAACTTGGAAAAATTGTGGCGGTGTAACTTAAACCAGTTACGTTACGCTGCGCCCGGGCTATGTGAATCTGGCCCTTTGTTCTGAGGAGGGCTACAAGATTTTAGACTTTGCCGTGAGACTATACTACACCACCCGGGTTTGGCGAAACACCAGAGAGCAGGAGAATTTTGTTTCACTGTCTTGTACAGTGATGCCATCCATTAGGCCAGGCCCTAATGCAAACCTCCACCCTCCTTATCCATCAAAAGACTCCCCCCTACATCATTTTCTCCCACATTTCTAGTTTCTCACCCAAGACTGACATAGCTTCTGCTGCACACTTACATCAAGCATCCCAGGAGGCTTTGTGGCAATGCATAGCAAATTTGCATGCACCAAGTCTTCAGGAGCCTGGCTGGCTAATCCTGGTATTTACAGCCAGTCCCCTAATGGCAAGCGTAAGTATCAATAGGGGACTGGCTGGAAGAACCAGGAACAGACAGCCGACTCCCGATGTGGTGGTGGTGGTGGGAGGGGGCTATGTGTGGAAAAAAAAAAAAAAAAAAAACTCACGCATTAGGTGGGTCCTGAGGGTTACTTAAAACAGACACTGCCATCTGTTGAATGAATGACTGCCTGCACCTGATCAAGCTCCTTCCTTAAAGTGGTTGTAAAGCTTTGTTTTTTCACCTTAATGCATCCTATGCATTAAGGTGAAAAAAACATCTTGCACTCTCCGACCACCCAGCTGCTCCGTTTTACTTACCTGAATGCCGAATCTCCGTGGGCGCAATCCCGCAATGGTTTCTCCCAGCTTGAGGTGGCTCTTCATTGGATGGTTGATAGCAGCACAGCCATTGGCTCCCACTGCTGTCAAAGATGTGGCGCACCGGGGGTCGCGGCCGAGTGATACACATGGCGGGGATCAAACAGGAGCGCGCTTGCAAGCCAATGCCCTTGGGAGTGTGCTTCCCAGGAGGGGTTAGCTCTTGAAGGGAAGAGCCGAGACAACCACCGAGGGACCCCAGAAGTCAAGGATCGGGGCCACGCTGTGGAAAACAAACTGCACAGTGGAGGCAAGTATGGTACCTTTGTTATTTAAAAAAAAATAAACCTTTGCACACCCTTTAAATGTTTTATGCAGAGAACCAGAGGTCAACTTGTAGGCATTTCCTGAAAGTATGCATTGCTGGGATTAGAGTAAAGGCATAACCTCGTATTTCACATTTTTATAATATATATATTATATATATATATATATATTACACAGTGATGAAAATAAGTATTTGAACACCCTGCTATTTTGCAAGTTCTCCCACTTGGAAATCATGGAGGGGTCTGAAATTGTTATCGTAGGTGCATGTCCACTGTGAGAGACATAATCAAAAAAAAAAAAAAAAAACAGAAATCACAATGTACGATTTTTTTTAACTATTTATTTGTATGATACAGCTGCAAATAAGTATTTGAACACCTGAGAAAAACAATGTTAATATTTGGTACATTAGCCTTTGTTTGCAATTACAGAGGTCAAACGTTTCTTGTAGTTTTTCACCAGGTTTGCACACACTGGAGGAGGGATTTTGGCCCACTCCTCCACACAGATCTTCTCTAGATCAGTCAGGTTTCTGGGCTGTCGCTGAGAAACACGGAGTTTGAGCTCCCTCCAAAGATTCTCTATTGGGTTTAGGTCTGGAGACTGGCTAGGCCACGCCAGAACCTTGATATGCTTCTTACAGAGCCACTCCTTGGTTATCCTGGCTGTGTGCTTCGGGTCATTGTCATGTTGGAAGACCCAGCCTCGACCCATCTTCAAAGCTCTAACTGAGGGAAGGAGGTTGTTGCCCAAAATCTCGCAATACATGGCCCCGGTCATCCTCTCCTTAATACAGTGCAGTCGCCCTGTCCCATGTGCAGAAAAACACCCCCAAAGCATGATGCTACCACCCCCATGCTTCACAGTAGGGATGGTGTTCTTGGGATGGTACTCATCATTCTTCTTCCTCCAAACACGGTTAGTGGAATTATGACCAAAAAGTTCTATTTTGGTCTCATCTGACCACATGACTTTCTCCCATGACTCCTCTGGATCATCCAAATGGTCATTGGCAAACTTAAGACGGGCCTTGACATGTGCTGGTTTAAGCAGGGGAACCTTCCGTGCCATGCATGATTTCAAACCATGACGTCTTAGTGTATTACCAACAGTAACCTTGGAAACGGTGGTCCCAGCTCTTTTCAGGTCATTGACCAGCTCCTCCTGTGTAGTCCTGGGCTGATTTCTCACCTTTCTTAGGATCATTGAGACCCCACGAGGTGAGATTTTGCATGGAGCTCCAGTCCGAGGGAGATTGACAGTCATGTTTAGCTTCTTCCATTTCCTAATGATTGCTCCAACAGTGGACCTTTTTTCACCAAGCTGCTTGGCAATTTCCCCGTAGCCCTTTCCAGCCTTGTGGAGGTGTACAATTTTGTCTCTAGTGTCTTTGGACAGCTCTTTGGTCTTGGCCATGTTAGTAGTTGGATTCTTACTGATTGTATGGGGTGGACAGGTATCTTTATGCAGCTAATGACCTCAAACAGGTGCATCTAATTTAGGATAATAAATGGAGTGGAGGTGGACATTTTAAAGGCAGACTAACAGGTCTTTGAGGGTCAGAATTCTAGCTGATAGACAGGTGTTCAAATACTTATTTGCAGCTGCATCATACAAATAAATAGTTAAAAAAATCATAAATTGTGATTTCTGGAATTTTTTTTTTGATTATGTCTCTCACAGTGGACATGCACCTACGATGACAATTTCAGACCCCTCCATGATTTCCAAGTGGGAGAACTTGCAAAATAGCAGGGTGTTCAAATACTTATTTTCATGTATGTATGTATGTATGTATGTATGTATGTATGTATGTATGTATGTATGTATGTATGTATGTATGTATGTATGTATGTATGTATGTATGTATGTATGTATGTATGTATGTATGTATGTATATATATATATATATATATATATATATATATATATATATATATATATATATATATATAGCACTTGCCCTGGGCCCAATCTTTGTAGGGGGCCCCACGCTACCCGTGAATTAGGGCCCTGATGGACGGCTTTGCAGAGTGCAGTAGTGCACAGAGGACACAAGAGGCTGTATTCCCGATCTAGCTAGCAGTGAGGGGGCGGGGTCGGGAGCTCCACTGATGCAATGACCCCGCCCCATGTAGCCTGTATGCAGAGCAGCAGTAATAAGAGCAGTGATCAGAGTGGGCACGTCAGTGGAGATCCTGACCCCGCCCCCTCTATACTGGTTGGGGAATACAGAGGTCCAGGGGCCGGGAGCTCCACTGATGCACCCACTCTGATCACTGGCTCTCACTACAGCCGCTCTGTTCCGAGTGGAGCTCCCAGCCACGCCCCCTCTCTGCTGGCTAGCACGGGAATACAGCCTCCTATGTCCTCTGCAAAGTCTGTCATCGGGGGCCCCAATTCACAGAATCACAGGTAATCTCGTGCAGCATGTCCGCAGTCTCTGGTAATCTCGTGCAGCATGTCCGCAGTCTCTGGTAATCTCGTGCAGCATGTCCGCAGTCTCTGGTAATCTCGTGCAGCATGTCCGCAGTCTCTGGTAATCTCGTGCAGCATGTCCGCAGTCTCTGGTAATCTCGTGCAGCATGTCCGCAGTCTCTGGTAATCTCGTGCAGCATGTCCGCAGTCTCTGGTAATCTCGTGCAGCATGTCCGCAGTCTCTGGTAATCTCGTGCAGCATGTCCGCAGTCTCTGGTAATCTCGTGCAGCATGTCCGCAGTCTCTGGTAATCTCGTGCAGCATGTCCGCAGTCTCTGGTAATCTCGTGCAGCATGTCCGCAGTCCTAACTTGCTAAATTATTTGGGAATTGCTCAGTGAGTGGCAATGATGTGCACTAACCTATAGCAACCAATCGGCAAGCAGAAATTATGTGTTGTAACCTCTAGCAACCAGCCAGTGAGCGGTAAGGATAGGCTGTAACCTCTGGCAAACAATTGCAATTGCTGCGTGATTGGCTGCAGTAAACTGATTTTGAGTCTGCTATTTTTTTGTATGCTCAGGGCGTCTCCATTCTGAGACATATTAGCCTTTTTTAGCAATTACAGAGCAAAATCAGGTAAAACATGTGCAACAACATCTGCTAAAGTTCTTGCATTTTTTTTATTTTAGCTGACCAAAGCAATTTCTTAGCTCTAGTCTGATGTTCCAACACGAGCTTCATGAACACCAACCTGCCAATTCAATCCCCATCTGTGTATTACAGATCTGCCGGCACGCAGGAGGCAATGTCACAAGAGAACTCCCTGTCCTAGATCACGGTGGCCCAGCTCAGTGGAAAAATATACACTGTAGATTCAGCGATTCCTCTGTGCTGTAAAGAAATATATATATAAAAAAAAAAAATAAAAAAAAAAAGACATTGGAGGGGGAGAGGAGGAGAGAGCAGAGTCTCAATCACAGCGCGTCACCTGCACCTGACTGCAGTGCAGACTCAAGGACACGATTCTCTTTCACGCTGTGCGTCCGTCTGTCAGAGGCGGCTGCAGCGACGTCATCATTCCCTGCACATCATCCATTAGCATCACCGCCGCTGCAGCTATACCAGCTCATTGATTTCCAATTATAATCCAAGGGGCAAAGTTCTCACAAATTATACAGAGGAGAAATATCGCATGCAGGAAAAATGCTGCATTGTGTCGTAATGCACAGCAACCAATCTGATGTCATTCTTGTAGAGCATTAAAAAAAAAAAAAAAAAAAAAGTACAATCTAAATCGGATTACATTTTTAACCACTTCAAAACTGGGCACTTTCTTCCCAGACCAATTTTCAGCTTTCAGCAATCTTGCATTTTCAATGAGAATTGCGCGGTCATGCAACGCAGCACCCAAATTACATTTTTATAATTTTGTTCACGCAAATAAGAGCTTTCTTTTGGTGGTATTTATTCTGTGCAATATAAGCGGGGGGGGGGGGGACCTCTGTCATGGGCACATCACTGCCTGCATTTTATGAATGGGCTGTAAATTACAAGTGGTGGTGCAGGGTGGAGAGTGATATGGGGACTGTTGTAAACCATTCTGAAAAATCAAAGCTTCTCCTCCATATGCAAACACGTGAATGTTTGCCATTTTAAAATGGGCAGAGGGAGAGAAATACATGTGTTTTTCGTAACTTTAGCACTCATAATAATAGGCCTGCTCAATGCACATCAAGCTAGGACAAAAAATAAATAAAAAACACAACACACCCGAACTAATCATCAGATTAGCTGCATTAAATTTATGATTGAAGACATGTGGAACTGGCTGAGATTTCAACCATCTATGGGCAGGCTGACAACCAGCGATTACGGTCAGTGGCTATAGCCACTAGCAACAATCGCTGTGTTCCCCTTGCTCCCCGCTGAAAGCACAAAAATCAAATAAAAAGAAAATCTATCTATCTGTATTTATCTATCTATCTATCTATCTATCTATCAAAAAAATCAAATAAAAAAGAAAATATATAATGCCACTGAACTTTCCGCTATAAAAAGGGTTTGCCGTGGAAGGATTTAAAACGGAATCACTCCTTTTCTCGTAAGTAAAGTTTTGCAATATTTTTATGTTTACACATCACAGCAGAGCAGGAATCAGTAAAGACAACCTAAAGTCCCAGCTACCTATTTACTAAACACTCACATGGCACATGTCCAGAGGACGTTCCCTGAGCCCTTGACTTGAATACATTGAATGTTGCATGGAGAATGATAGTTGAGGGAGATCAAACAGTCCTAGAGATAGACTCCTTATAATACATACAAATGTTGGCCACACACCAGTAGAATTTGGCACGGACCTTTTTGTACACGTGTGCCAATTTCTAATGGTCACTGGAGGTCAAATCATCAATCGTTTTCAACCAAAGTGATGAGAAAATTAGGAGTGGGATGGAAATGTTAACTGGAAAATGCGGTCTTTGCGGAAGAAAAAAAATTAAACACATTGTAATGTGCAGTCCAGGTACAAAAGATATCGGTTTACTTCCAATCAAATAGCAGATCTGGGCAAAATTGAGGACTTTCGAACAAAATTGGTTGACTCAATGGTAGAAAGATGGAAACAATTCTTTATAATGTCTATACCAGTGATGGCGATCCTTGGCACCCCGGATGTTTTGGAACTACATTTCCCATGATGCTCATGCACTCTGCAGTGTAGTGGAGCATCATGGGAAATGCATTTCCAAATCATCAAGGTTCACCATCACTGGTCTATACAAAGTAAATTCAACTGGTGTATGGCCAGCTTTAGTGCACCTGTGCCCAGACTATGGATGTTAAATTATTTATTTATTTTTTTCTTCAATACCTTTAACCACTTAAGCCCCGGACCAATATGCTGCTAAATGCCCAAAGGCGTTTTTACAATTCGGCACTGCGTCGCTTTAACAGACAATTGCGCGGTCGTGCGACGTGGCTCCCAAACAAAATTTACGTCCTTTTTTCCCCACAAATAGAGCTTTCTTTTGGTGGTATTTGATCACCTATGCGGTTTTTATTTTTTGCGCTATAAACAAAAATAGAGCGACAATTTTGAAAGAAAATGCAATATTTTTTACTTTTTGCTGTAATAAATATCCCCCAAAAACATACACACACACACACACACACACACACACACAAAAAATTCCTCAGTTTAGGCCGATACGTATTCTTCTACATCTTTTTGGTAAAAAAAAAAAAAAAAAAAATCGCAATAAGCGTTTATCGATTGGTTTGTGCAAAATGTATAGCATTTACAAAATAGGGGATAGTTTTATTCGTTTTTTTTTTTTTACTACTAATGGCGGCGATCAGCGATTTTTTTCATGACTGCGGCATTATGGCGGACACTTCGGACAATTTTGACACATTTTTGGGACCATTGTCATTTTCACAGCAAAAAATGCATTTAAATTGCATTGTTTATTGTGAAAATGACAGTTGCAGTTTGGGAGTTAACCACAGGGGGCGCTGTAGGAGTTAGGGTTCACCTAGTGTGCGTTTACAACTGTAGGGGGGTGTGGCTGTAGGACTGACGTCATCGATCGAGTCTCCCTATAAAAAGGGATCACTCGATCGATGCAGCCGCCACAGTGAAGCACGGGGAAGCCGTGTTTACATACGGCTCTCCCCGGTCTTCAGCTCCGGGGAGCGATCGCCACGGAGCGGCTATAAACGAATAGCCGCGCCGTCGTCCCGGATCGCTCCCCGCGGGAATCCGACCGCCACATGTAGTGGGGGGGGTCACGATCGGACCCCCGACCCACGGAAAGGCAAGGACGTACATGTACGCCCATTTGCCTGTACGTGCCATTCTGTGGATGAACATATACATGCGGTGGTCGGGAAGTGGTTAAAACCAAGCCATTCCCAAATTCTCTAGTTTCTTGTAGCTTAAAACTACAGGATTTTAAATCCCTGTGGCTTTCGCTCATCTTCTCCAGCGCTGACAGGACAGGCTACGCAGGTTCCAATTGGACGGTGCCGCCCATGTGATGATGCCGACCAATTAGAATGCCTCCTATACGTACCTTTACGAGGTATGTGGATTAAGCCGCAGGGATTTCTGATCCCCAGACAGGTAAAGCATCTTTATGATGCGTCAGAGCGGGTGATCACCGAACTTCAGGTCAGCAGGACCGGGGAGGATGGGGAGAGGTGTAATGCTCGCCGTACACTATACGAAAAATCGTTCTAACCCATTTTTCGAAAAACAAACACTCCGTAGTGAGAGAAAACACTAGTGCCATCATGTAATTATAATAATAATAATAATAATAATAATAATAATAATGACTGATAAATCATTTAATGGACATAAATTAATATTTTGTTTGTTTTTTCACATATACCTAGTGCAAACAGTTTGGACGGGAAACGCATTGAAGCGGTTGTATACCCCACTTTGTAATTTTTACCAACAGGTAAGCCTATAAAAGCGTACCTGTACGTAAAATTAATATTTTCTAAACATGTACGGTTTAGGCGATATTCACCTTGCATGCAGCCGCTGATGTCAGGGGCGCATGTGCTCTGAAGGTCCGCAGATGCTGTTCCAAAAATCAGAGCTCCTTGCCGGAACAGAGGACTCCCACGCATGACATCATCACGGGTCCAGCCACTCACAGCGCTGGAGCTGCAAACCCGGACAAGAAGCTGAGGGAACAGGTCAGCTCCCTCAGCAGTGACCGGGAGGCGGTACGGGGGCTTTGTTCCAAGGTACACATTTCATCGTTCCAAGGTAAGCATACTCATAATGAGCTAGCATAAGGATTAGCACTTATGTTACCACTCTAATAGGCTGTGACAGTGGTCACATGATCGGGAGCCTGTCCCAGCTACCTTTTGTTAGTGGGGACCAAGAGCCATCTTCCACAGGTCGGTCTCTGTGCCAGGAACGCTCAGTGAGCATGCTTTCAGCAGAGACAGCTGCCCAATGACACATGTCTGGCACACGTGTTACACGGGTGGTAACAGATTAATTCTGAAAAGATCAACATAGTATTTAAAGCGGTTGTATACCCGCATTTGTTTTTTTGTTTTTTTACACCTGAAACGTAAAAGTCATAATGCAGTGCATACTAGCTCATTATGAAATACTTACCTTAAAACGAGATGTAGGGAACTTACCTGGTCCACGCCGAGCGAGAGGTCATCTTGCTCCGGCGTGTCTTCCGGGTATCGCCGCTCCAGTGCTGTGATTGGCTGGAGCGGCGATGAGAGATATCATTTCGGCAAGGGCCTGCGGTGGCCGGCCCTTTAGCCGAGGATCCCCCCTGCGCATGCGCCGCTGCAATCAGCGGCGCATTGCGAGGGGAATATCTCCTAAACCGTACAGGTTTAGGAGATATTCTTTTACCTACAGGTAAGCCTATAATAAGGCTTACCTGTAGGTATAAAGTCAAAAAGTGGGGTTTACAACCACTTTAAACATGACTGTATACCTTTTGAAGACCTACTTTTTTTTCCTGGGTGAGCACAGCTGTCCTGCATTGTGTGAACCCTTATTAGTACCGCAACAGTAGTTGGACTTGAGGATTTCCATTAGAGAAACACTGGGACTGTTGTGGATTAATGTAGCAAGGGTCATCTCCTTTATGTATTGGATAAATTAGATTTGCTATCAATATGCCCAAAAATATTAAAGGGGTTAGTTTACTAAAACTGGAGTGAGCAAAATCTGGTGCAGCTTTGTATAGAAACCAATCAGCTTCCAGGGTTATTTTTTGTCAAATCTTAAAAGTGCAACACACGCATGCCCACCCTCGCCTTCTTCTAAACCATGCCAAGTCAAATGCCCTCAACATGGTGTTTGGATTCAGCATCCGAACTTAGGCAAGTAGGTAAAAATCTGGTCTCAGTCATCATATACCATCATTGTACCACCATCTGAGCTGCCCAGACATTCAGTTGGGGCAAACGATCCTTCCGTTCGACCACAAGTGTGAATGACCAAGCTGGACACAGGATCATTAGGACATGGTGGAAGGTGTCCAATAATGCAATAATATTTTACCAGCTACTTCTTAGCCAGGGCAATTCCAGCCTTGGGAAGATGGCCATAACAACGGAGGAAGTGTTCAATGCCTATTCGAAGGATGCATAGACACCCCACTATAGTGATGTACCGGGTAAGAAACTAGTCTACTCACCAGTAACAAGCAAGAGGCCAACGCTTGGCAAGTGTTCCTCATCATGACGACTTGTAGGAGAGGGTTTTCTTTTTTTTTTACCAGAAATTATCTGTAAAAAGAAGAAGACAACCAATGTTAAATGGAATCCAACATAACCGTATCCATATAAAAAAAAAAATATATATATTATATTTTATATAATAAGAATATATAGACCAGCAGGAGGCCCGGATCCATTCCAGTTTTGGCATGGCTTCATAGCCTCTTGGATGGATCCAAACAAAAAAAAAAGGCATAGCTCCTTAGCCCCAAAGGGTCTATCTAGCAGGGCTTCCTTATCACTTCTCCACGCGTCCTACACCTTAGACACTGTTGAAAAAAACAGAGGTACTTCCCGGATGGGAGGAGCTATATGGAGGGGAACTGACTCCGATTGGTTTTGCCAGTGTCCAATCACCTCTGGTGAGCATATAACCCATTATGTAAAGACCTATAGCTGGATTAAGGTAGCTGTGCCTAACGTTAGGCAGGCGTAGCGTATCTCATATACGCTACGCCGCCGTAAGTTAGAGAGGCAAGTGCTGTATTCACAAAGCACTTGCGTCCTAAGTTACGGCGGCGTAGCGTAAATGTGCCGGCGTAAGCGCGCCTAATTCAAATTGTGAAGAGGTGGGCGTGTTTTATGTAAATAAAGCATGACCCCACGTAAATGAAGTTTTGAACGAACGGCGCATGTGCCGTCCGTGGACGTATCCCAGTGTGCATGCTCCAAATTACGCCACAAAGACTCATTGGTTTCGACGTGAACGTAAATTACGCCCAGCCCCATTCACGGACGACTTACGCAAACGACGTAAACATTTAAAAATTTGACGTGGGTCCAACGTCCATACATAACATTGGCTGCCCCATCTTTTTGGTGGATTATCTTTAGGCCTGAAAACGCCTTACGTAAATGGCGTATCTTTACTGCGACGAGCAAGCGTATGTTCGGGAATAGGCGCATCTCGCTGATTTACGCATTCTAGGCGTAAATCAGCGTACATGCCCCTAGCGGCCGGCGTAAATAGACAGCTAAGATACGACGGCGCCGGCGGTCGTATCTTAGCTACATTTAAGTGCATCTCAATTTAAGAATACACTTAAATATACGACGGCGCAGATTCGGAGTTACGACCTGTACGTGAATCTGGCTACTAGTCTCTGTGTCCCGTGGTGTACGATAAAGAAATGGGGATGTTTAGCTCTCATGGTAGATGCATTTGTAAAGCGAGTCCACGTCAAGCGGGAACAAAAGTGAAGGGGTTGGCAGCCCAAATTTTATTAAATGAAATTAAAGCAAAGTTCAAAACGCAGGCTACATTACAGAAGCTTTGCTGCGGTTGGCATTAGTATTCCTAACCACAAGCTGTCTTGGTTACAGCACCTTACAGGGCTGCTCCTGGCCCTCCTGACAGGGTTTTGCTTGCTCTTTCAGACTTCCTCCAGCCCCCCTGGAGCCGCTAGCTGCCTCAGCCCCCAGACCCTCCGCCTCCCAGACCTGCATAGTGGTCAGATTTCCCCAGTCCTTTGGGCCAGAAGTCCCCCTTACAAGGGATGCAGTCTCTGACAGGAACAATCAGATTTCCTGACGTGTCTCCAAATGACAGCAACTGCCCTGATTTACCCTCAGATCTGGCTTATAATGATCCTGCAGGCATCTAGCAAAGGTCTGACACAGGACTGAACACTCGATTCCATACTCTTTGGAACCGTCAAGCTCCAGGCCGCGATCCTGAACTACCAAACTAAAGCAGGCCATACACGGTCGAATTTTGAACAAATTTTCCGATGACACCACCATTAATTTTCAAAATTCGGCCGACCAAACCTTCATGTTCCCGGAGAGAAACGAATATTCCCGGCAATATTCTTTTCTTGCACATGCGCATTTTTTTCTATTACATTTCTCGCACGATTCTCCCATCATTGATCAGAAAATCTTTTTTTTCCCCCCAAAAACTTCCGACATGACGGATTCCTCAAATTTGTTTGCCGCATGAAAATTGGCTGTTGCTGCAGCCCACTAACGGTGCGAAATACATACGAAAATTCTTTGATAAGAAAATTCTTTCGGAATTCGAACCATGTATGGCCGCCTTGATAGAACACTTAAGACGCAAACCACCTTCTGGAACTTCGCAAAGTGGATGTTTGAGAGGCCGGTGTCATCTCTATACCAATTTACTCAACTAGAACTGCGGCAAGGTCTCCCACAGTCCTACCCCTGCTATGCAGTATGGTTGGATGGTGCAAAAAATAAATAAAAAAATTTAGGTCCTGCAATACAAAATTGCTTTGCATTCATTGAGAAAAGGCTGAAGGGCGCCCGTGTCTAGTTGTTCACAAAACAGCAGGGTAGCCGTGTCACAAAGAACCCAGAAACCAATGGAGATCTTTGTACTAGCAGTGACTACTACAGTGGATTCCAGCTTCTAGAGGGATCCCACAGATATTGTATATACATCGTTTCAAACTGGATCAATGTAATCAGTGGCGGCTGGTGCTCAAAATTTTTGGGGGGGCGCAAATGAAAAAAACCAAAACACAATTGCAGCCTTACTGTGACCATCAAATGCAGCCACTGTGCCATGCCATCAATTGCCGCCACTGTGCCCATCAATTGCCGCCACTGTGCCCATCAATTGCCGCCACTGTGCCCATCAATTGCCGCCACTGTGCCCATCAATTGCCGCCACTGTGCCCATCAATTGCCGCCACTGTGCCCATCAATTGCCGCCACTGTGCCCATCAATTGCCGCCACCGTGCCCATCAATTGCCGCCACCGTGCCCAGTAAAATGCTGCCGCTGTGACCTGTAAAATGCCCCCCCCCCCCCCCGGCACTTACCTTTTTGGGGTCAGCCGTGCTTCTACCGTCTCTCGATGTCCCTCGTCCCGCTTCAGCCAATCAGGTTACCGATTACCAGAATCAGATTACCCGATTGGCTGAGACGCCTGTCAATCTTATCCAAGGAACGCACCGCCGGTACGTCCCGAGGATAAGCATTCAGGAAGCCGACTACAGCCTCAGGGCTGTACTCTGAAAGCCTATCAGAGCCGCTGGCTCTGATAGGCACTTCCACACAGCCAACCAGCTGCCGTTATTCAGCTGGCTGTCGCTCAACATCCGGCCAGCTGAATAGTGGGCGGCAGCGGCGAAAATATATAGATTCATACAATGCATGAATCTATATATTTTAGTGGCTGTGCAAGAGCCAGAGGGGGCGGCGCTCTCTATGGACGAACTGCTCCTGAATGTAATCATGCAAAAAATACATATTCGGAATTCTTCGTAAAATATGGGGCATGCATCTTCCCAGAGTCAGCTTTAAAAGCCTTCTGTTGGGACCTCAGAAAAAAGTAAGGAGAACACAGAGAGCAATAAAAACCCAACAACATCAGAAACTCCTTCCTACTCTGAAAAAATAAAAATATGGTTGGGTTTTCAATTGTAAGTATTGCCATAGATAGCCAGACATTTACCGTATTTATCGGCGTATATCGCGCACTTTTTCGCCCTGAAAATCAGGGCAAAATCGTGGGTGCGCGATATACGCCGATACCCGTTTTCCTGCGCCGACATATACAGAGCGCAGTACACTCGCAGTACACTCGGGTATAGTCGGCCAGTCTCTGCTTCTTCCGCGGTCACGTCCTGGACGTACAGGACGTGAGCGCGACAGTTGCCGAGCCTGCCCGAGTGTACTGCGCTCGGTATATGCTGGCGCAGTATTCAAAACTCGACGCAGAAGGACGCCGGACCCGCCGAAGAGGACACCGGACACGCCGCAGAAGGACACCGGACACGCCGCAGAAGGACACCGGACACGCCGCAGAAGGACACCGGACACGCCGCAGAAGGACACCGGACACGCCGCAGAAGGACACCGGACACGCCGCAGAAGGACACCGGACACGCCGCAGAAGGACACCGGACACGCCGCAGAAGGACACCGGACACGCCGCAGAAGGACACCGGACACGCCGCAGAAGGACACCGGACACGCCGCAGAAGGACACCGGACACGCCGCAGATGGACACCCGAAGCCGCAGAAGGACGCCGGACCCGCCGAAGAGGACACCCGAAGCTGCAGAAGGACGCCGGACCCGACGAGGCCGCCGCGCAAGACACCAAAACTGTAAGTACAAAAATAAACTTTTTTTCCCCACAGGATTGAGGGTCACTTTGGGGGTGCGCGGTATACGCGGGAGCGGGTTATACCACGATAAATACGGTAATTGACAGGACATTAGATCTGCCCGAGTGCCCGTAGTTTTGAGACCAGAGGCTGTTAAAAAAAAAAAAACATGACATCGGGACAGGAAAAGAATGTTCACATACATTGAAGACATCCATCCATGTAATCCGCAGAAGCTATTCAGTATACAGGAAAAGCTACGTAGACAATAAGCACCTCTGCAGATCACACAAGCTGCCTATTACTCTTAAGGGCCTTACTTAAAATCTAGGTGTGTACGGATGCCCCAATCACAAAATCTGCACCACACTGCTACACAGGAAACATTTTCTAACATCTACCACAAACTTTTACTTCAATATGAAGCATCCAACAAGCTGCAATGCAGCAGAGAGACACCATTCTTGAACAAAGGCCAGATGGTTCCTGTCAGACATGTTCTGTCATGAGGCATGGAATGACACGCTTTCTCCCATACGGAAGTGACAGATTTATATCAGTAGTATTGCTCCAGTGATGACAAACCTCAGTGGGAGGTCTCTGTCGGTATCATACTGCGGTCGGCAGTTTCATTACACTCATCAGAAGCGCTCACGGTTCTCGCGGTCCTCTTTACTCATGACTGCTCCCGGGTCACAATGTGGACGGCTCACGACTCTGACATTCAGCCGTCTATATATAAAAAGGCTCCTTGCGTGATCTAATTAGAATTCTATTACGAGATATTGCATACACACTGAACAAGTATAACAAACGGGGAGGTTGATTTACTAAAAGGCAAAAGTACTGCAGTTGCTCTAGCGCGGAGGGGAAGTTCCAAAACGAGGGGAAGTTCTGACAATTGCGATCATCCAATCACATGCAAGAAATTTTTTTTTTATTTTTTTTTTTAAACATTTTTCTTGAATGTGATTGAGTATTCTTTGCAAAGTGAAGCTTTAGCTTATTTTATTTGTGTATGGGGGACTCACCCCCACGACAAAAGCTTGGCTCAAGGGATGACTTTCAATAGATCGCAGTGAGGTAGCTGCTCCGCTACGCACGAAACCCTGACCCAGGATCACGTCGTCTACGAGCGATTTAGCACCGGGTTCCCAACGAACATGCGATGCGCTCCAGGAGAGAGGCGGTCCGTAGCTTCTGTCCTGAGGCTATGCGCCGCCCCCCACCCCGGCGAAGGAGTGGTAGGGGCCGGCTATCCCTGGCACTGCGGTATCATCACCTTTAGGCTGCATTCACAGGCGTACAAAATCGCAGCGTTTTGTCCCGCGAATTGCGGCGAGAAAACTCTGCGATTGTGAATGCAGCCTCACCCCCTCTATGGAGATGGTTCACATCTCCTATGCCGAACGCTGAAAGCCGCCTGAAAAACAGGTCCGGGACTTTTTTTCAGGCGGCAGGCGTTCGGCGTGGAGATGTGAACCATCTCCATAGGGGCAATGTGTTTTCATCCCTCCAGCGTCTCGGGGCTGCTGCGGCGTCACACTGCAGGCGACAAAACGCCTAGGTGTGAATGGGGGCTTAGGAGGGATTCTGACTTGGAGGCGTTCAGTCATAATCCCACAGATGGTAGCTTCGCCCCATTGGCTCCTCAGCCAAGCACATACACCAAATGTCAAGCTTTACCTTATTTACCAAGCTCTGGATCAAGTGCACAGCATATTTGCCTTTACTAAAATCAACCCCAATGTGAGAAACTGCTACCACCGCCTAGATCCCAATTCTTAAAGTGGTAGTAAAGTCTTTCATGTAGACGCTGAATATCTTCTAAACCGTTTAGGACAGAGATAGGCAATTAGCAGACCTCCAGCTGTTGCAGAACTACAAGTCCCATGAGGCAAAGCAAGTCTGACAGCCACAAGCATGACACCCAGAGGCAGAGGCATGATGGGACGTGTAGTTTTGCAACAGCTGGAGGTCCGCTAATTGCATATACCTGGTTGAGGAGATATTCAGAGTGCATGCAGCCGGTGAGGTTACCGGCTCCCGCGCTCTGAGGCTGCATTCACACCTGAGCGTAGCGTTTTTGCGGCGTTTTTTACCGCGAAAAACCGCTGTGGTTTTTTTTACAGGTCTAGGGTCACCAATGTAAAACGCCTAAACGCCCAAATTCGAGCGACAAAAAAGGGTCCAGAACTTGTTTGGGCTTCAGGCGTTTTGTAGTGGAGATGTGAACCATCTCCATAGAGAATAATGTATTTTTTTCCCCCTCTAGCGTTTTGGGACGTCGCGCTTCAGGCGACAAAACGCTCAGGTGTGAATGCAGCCTTAAGGTCTGGCATAGTTTCGGACCTTCAGCGTCCGTTGCATAAATGGAGGCTCCCGCACACATGCGCAGGAGTGACGTTTTCACGCCCCCGGCCACCCATGTAGCCAGAGGATGCAAACCCGAAAGGAAGACTGGGGAAAGAGGTCAGACCTCAGCGGTGACAGCACTGCGCTAGAGGGCTTCATCTTAAGGCAAGCCTCTCATAATGTGCCAATAGCACATTATGACATTGCCTTGTAGGGGACCCCCCCCTCCCTCAATTAACTGCGGTTTACTACCACTTTAAAGTAAAGCTAAGGAAATTAAAATTAAACATTTGTTAGTTTTAAGGGGGGGGGGGGGCATGAGTTCTTACATTTAACAGACAGGGTTGCTTTAAAGTGAATTGAACAGCAATTTTCAGAGCTGTCTGAATGTGTGGTGTATTTTTTTTTTATCCCTTTTCTTTAATGGCAATAATGGAGGTCTTCTCTAACACGCCAATAGATCTAACCGTCCGCTGGGAGCCGCACATACGTTCGACCTACAGTTTCTAAATTAAGCAGTCAGCGGCGAGCTAAATATAGAAAAGAACGGCAAGGAATTTCTGCTATGTCATCACCTGAAAGACAGAGCGCAGGAATGAGCCGCCACCGAGTCATCTGTACAGTGCAGTGGATGTTATTGCCTACTGTATGAGAGGGACAGGGTGTGCCAACGATAGTGCCCATACAGCGACGACACTGCTACTTCCTACTTAATGGGGACATGTGGGGGGAGGGGGGATAGAAAGCGCCAGCTATACAGCAAGGACACTGCCACTTCCTACTCAATGGGGACATGTGGGGGGGGAATAGAAAGCGCCAGCTATACAGCAAGGACACTGCCACTTCCTACTTAATGGGGACATGGGGGGGGGGGGGGGGGGGAGTAGGAAGTGCCACCTATACAGCAACGACACTGCTACTTCCTACTCAATGGGGACATGTGGGGGGGGAATAGAAAGCGCCAGCTATACAGCAAGGACACTGCCACTTCCTACTCAATGGGGACATGAGGGGGGGGGGG
The DNA here is from genome assembly GCF_905171775.1 of Rana temporaria. Taxonomy (NCBI): domain Eukaryota; kingdom Metazoa; phylum Chordata; class Amphibia; order Anura; family Ranidae; genus Rana; species Rana temporaria. Next base: position 35,388,928 of record NC_053490.1, read on the forward strand.
GGTAGAAAGTGCCAGCTATACAGCAACGACACTGCCACTTCCTACTCAATGGGGACATGGGGGGGGGGGGGAATAGAAAGCGCCAGCTATACAGCAAGGACACTGCCACTTCCTACTTAATGGGGACATGAGGGGAGGGGGGGGGATAGAAAGCGCCAGCTATACAGCAAGGACACTGCCACTTCCTACTTAATGGGGACATGGGGGGGGGGGGGGGGGGGAGTAGGAAGTGCCACCTATACAGCAACGACACTGCCACTTCCTACTCAATGGGGACATGGGGGGGGGGGGGAATAGAAAGCGCCAGCTATACAGCAAGGACACTGCCACTTCCTACTCAATGGGGACATGGGGGGGGGAATGGAAAGTGCCAGCTATACAGCAAGGACACTGCCACTTCCTACTCAATGGGGACATGAGGGGGGGGGGGAATAGAAAGCGCCAGCTATACAGCAAGGACACTGCCACTTCCTACTCAATGGGGACATGAGGGGGGGGGATAGAAAGTGCCAGCTATACAGCAACGACACTGCCACTTCCTACTCAATGGGGACATGAGGGGGGGGATAGAAAGTGCCAGCTATACAGCAAGGACACTGCCACTTCCTACTCAATGGGGACATGGGGGGGGGAATGGAAAGTGCCAGCTATACAGCAAGGACACTGCCACTTCCTACTCAATGGGGACATGAGGGGGGGGGGGGGGGTAGAAAGTGCCAGCTATACAGCAACGACACTGCCACTTCCTACTCAATGGGGACATGAGGGGGGGGGGGTAGAAAGTGCCAGCTATACAGCAACGACACTGCCACTTCCTACTCAATGGGGACATGAGGGGGGGGGGGGAATAGAAAGCGCCAGCTATACAGCAAGGACACTGCCACTTCCTACTCAATGGGGACATGAGGGGGGGGGGATAGGAAAGTGCCAGCTATACAGCAACGACACTGCCACTTCCTACTCAATGGGGACATGAGGGGGGGGATAGAAAGTGCCAGCTATACAGCAAGGACACTGCCACTTCCTACTCAATGGGGACATAAGGGGGGGGGGGTAGAAAGCGCCAGCTATACAGCAAGGACACTGCCACTTCCTACTCAATGGGGACAGGAGGGGGTGGGAGAGTCTGGAGGAGGACTAGGAGGGCTGGAAGTCTCCAGCAGCTGCAGGAGAGGTGCGAGGGCCACATGAAATGGCCTGGAGGGCCGGATTCAGCCCGTGGGCCTTGTGTTTGACACCAGTGTCCTACTGCATCAGGATGACAGGATGGGAAGCCTTGCGGCAGTATAGTCATCATAGCCATCACTGGAGATAGGGAAAAACAAACGCACAACTATTCTGAAGGTTATCCACAGGATGTTTTGCTGACATTACATCCTCCTTTCAGACAGGAATGAAACAGGAACCACTTCCGAGAGCCGTGGCTTAAAGTGGGTCTGTGTTCCTTTTTATGTTATTGGCGTGTACATCTAGGAAAAAAGTACAGAACCCCCCATCCCCCGGACTCTCTACCAATGGACGATCCCCTCAGCATTCTCATGCCGCGTACACAAGACCGTTTTTCATGAGGAGAAAAATGCCATTTTTTTAATTGGTCGTTAAAAAAGGTCGTGTGTAGGCTCCAGAGCATTTTTCGCAACGAGAAAAACCTCCATTAAAAAATTTAGAACCTGCTCTATTTTTTGTTGTCGTTTTTCATGTCGTGAAAATTGGTCGTGTGTACGCCTTCAACGGGGGGGGGGGAAATGCGCATTCTCAGAAGCAAGTTAGAGACGGGGAAATGAGCATAATCAGCCCAAAGGGTGGCGCCATTAGTCACCGCGCTTTGCTCGAGCATTTTTTTTCCACAAATGTGTTTTTGCAAGGCAGGCTTGAGAGGAATCGCGTCAAGAAAAACGTTGTTCCCCCCCCCATGACATGAATAACGGTCGTGTGTACGTAGCACAACATCCAATGCAGGATCAGGCAAGAAAACCGGTTTTACCCAGTCCAAGAGACCTAAACAAAGCAGTTATCTTTTTTCAGCAAGCGTTCAGATTTAAATTAGGGGGGGGGGGGGGGAGGTGCTGTAGTCTCCACCTAAAAATAAATAATATTTCTTCATCCTTGAACTCCACCCTGTGACTTTGCAGCAGACTGATGGCATCACCTCAGCCTTGGCAAACACGAGGAAGCATTTCCCACAGTGTTTACGACTTTGAAGCAAGTCACAGTCACAAGGTGGGGAGGTGGCAGCAGGGGCTGATCTGCGTGGCCCCCTCAGGTGAGGCCTTCATCCTTCTGAGGAGAAAAGTAGAGTAAATCATTGCCAGAGGGGAGTATGGTGAACTCAGAGAGGGGCAATACCCAAGTGTATTACACCAACATGGTCCAGATGGCACCCCCCCCCCCCCCTTTTTTTTTTATTCGCAGCGGCCCCACCGCTTCTCAACTTGCGACACTCCCTCCGCTACTCAATTTGCGGCGGCAGGCCCCCCCCCCCCCACCCCCAGGTTCTCTGCTCCAGGGGGCCCATGCCTGAAGCTGTGTAAGGGGCCCCAAAATCCCTGCAAACACGGGGAGAAGAACCGTGTATAAACACGGCTTCCCCGTGCTTCACTGTGGAGGCTGCATCGATCGAGTCATCCCTTTTATAGGGGGACACAATCGATGACGTCACACCCCCTACAGTTGTAAACACACTTCAGGGAACACATAACCCCATCAGCACCCCCCTTGTGGTTAACTCCCAAACTGCAACTGTCATTTTCACAATAAACAATGCATTTTAAATGCATTTTTTTTTTGCTGTGAAAATGCCAATGGTCCCAAAAATGTGTCCGCCATAATGTCGGTCACGGAATTTTTATTTATTTTTTTATAAAAATGCAATAAGTAGGGAGCTGCGGTGGCTCAACGCGATTGGCACTGCGCTGATAAGCCATTCACCTCTGCAGCTAGGGGTTCGGCCCGGCTCCCGGTGGGTGTGCTATGCGAGGTAAGCCAGCGCTTAGTACGCCCACCCCCCTCCCACAAAAACCACCACACTTACACGCACTCAAAATTGGGTTAACATGCACGCACTTTGACCACGCGGTCTCTAAAAAGAGAGGCGAAGGACTAACGGGGCTGGTTGAGCGGGCAAATCCTCACTCCCTTATAGGGAGTCCCTCTGCCCCGTTGGGCTTCAAAGCGGAGCAGGTAGGGCGGGCTGTGTGGGAGGACCCCCTCACACACCCGCCATTGCCACCCGGGGCATGGAGAAAGATGGCAGATTGCCTCTGGGGGAGGCCTGCCTACTGCCAACTCCTGCAGTCCGGCTCCTCTCTCGAGTACACGCACAAAATACACTTAGAAAAAAAAAAGAAAAAAAAAAAATGCAATAAAACTATCCCCCATTTTGTAAACGTTATAAATGTTGCGCAAACCAACCGATAAACGCTTATTGCGATTTTTTACCAAAAATAGGTAGAATACGTATCGGCCTAAACTGAGTAAAAAAAAAATATTTTTTTATATATATTTTTGGGGGATATTTATTGTAGCAAAAAGTAAAAAATATTGCATTTTTTTCAAAATTGACGCTCTATTTTTGGTTATAGCGCAAAAAAAAAAAAAAAAAAAAAACGCAGGAGGTGATCAAATACCACCAAAAGAAAGCTCCATTTGTGGGGAAAAAAAGGACGCCAATTTTGTTTGGGAGCCACGTCGCACGACCGCGCAATTGTCTGTTAAAGCGACGCAGTGCCGAATCGCAAAAAAGGGGCAAGGTCCTTTAGCTGCATTTTGGTCCGGGTCTTAAGTGGTTAAATACAACATCCCGCTGCTGCATCCAGGGAGCGATGGACGAGGATGTAGAGCGCCGGACCGGATGTCAACTTCCCATATCCATGGCATACGATGAGGTCACATCATCACTAATTATAGACAACAGTATGATTGCTAAAACTCAGGATGTGTCTACATGTTGGATATCCTGGATGACCGCCATGCTGGAAGTGATCGTCGCACTTCACTTCAACGCCTGGAATCTGGAGAAGGGACAATATTGTCCAAATACAAGAGTTCTGTACACTACACTAAAAAACAAACAAAAAAAAAGTCTTGGCCTTACACACACACAAAACTTTAATGGCGTCCCAGTCTTAGGCTCGATTCACACCTATGCATGTTGCTTTTGAGCGTTTTTGCAGTGCTTGCTGCATTTTTTGACGTGCGTTTTTACCGCAATTTGCGTTTTTTTTTAGCCATCAATTAAAATTGTTTTACATTTCCTTTAAACAACCAGCTATAAACAGGTTAAAAAAAAAACGCAAATCACGGCAAACACGCGGCACTTGCGTTTTGGATGCGGGTCCATTGAATCCCATTACATGCAAAACGCTGCTTTTTGCGGGGAAAAAAAGTCCGACCTTTTACAAAAATGCAGAGGCACAAAAAAGAGATTTTTAATACAGCTTACCTGTAAAATCTTTTTCTTGGAGTACATCACGGGACACAGAGCGGCATTCATTACTATATGGGTTATATGGAGTACCTTCAGGTGTAGACACTGGCAATCTTCAAACAGGAAATGCCCCTCCCTATATAACCCCCTCCCATAGGAGGAGTACCTCAGTTTTGTAGCAAGCAGTATGCCTCCCAAAATGGTCCTCAAAAGAGGGGTGGGAGCTCTGTGTCCCGTGATGTACTCCAAGAAAAAGATTTTACAGGTAAGCTGTATTAAAAATCTCTTTTTCTTTATCGTTACATCACGGGACACAGAGCGGCATTCATTACTATATGGGATGTCCCAAAGCAATGCTTACAATGAGGGGAGGGAGAACATCTCCAAGACAAAAGGATTTAATTTAGAGATATACTCAAATCATAATAAATCCAACTTATTTGAGAAAAATAATCTTAAATTTTAAATTTAACTCAAAAAAAGAGGAGCCCCCGGAATCCGAGGGTCTCAAACTGCAGCCTGCAGCACTGCCTGCCCGAAGGCAGTATCAGTATTCCTTCTTACGTCCAACTTGTAGAATTTTGTAAATGTGTGGACAGAAGACCAAGTTTGCCGCCTTGCAAACTTGAGCCATAGAGATCTGGTGGTGTGCTGCCCAGGAGGCGCCCATGGCTCTAGTAGAATGAGCCCTTAATGATACTGGAGGAGGCAACCCTTTCAAGCCGTAGGCCTGAGTGATCAATTGCTTAATCCACCTAGAAATGGTGGACTTTGCAGCTGCCTGCCCCTTCTTGGGCCCATCCGGTAGAATAAACAGCACATCTGTTTTCCGGATCTTCTCTGTAGCTTTAAGATAGGCCTTCATGGCCCTGACAATATCCAAGGTATGCAGCAACCCTTCCTTTCTGGAAGTAGGTTTAGGGAAGAAGGATGGTAATACCAAATCCTGGTTCAAATGAAAACTGGATATGACCTTCGGTAAGAAGGAAGGATGAGGGCGGAGAACGACCTTGTCCTTATGAAATATAAGATATGGTTCCTTACAGGATAAGGCTGCCAGTTCCGAAACTCTTCTTGCGGAAACTATGGCAACCAAAAACACCAACTTCCTTGTCAGTAGAACCAAAGGAACTTCAGCCAACGGCTCAAACGGTTGTTTCTGTAAACTCGACAGAACAAGATTTAAATCCCACGGACAAAGCGGGGATTTAACTGGAGGTTTAATACGTAAGACCCCTTGAAGGAAGGTCTTAACCAGCGAGTGGGTGGCCAGTGGCCGCTGAAACCACACTGACAGGGCAGAAATCTGTCCTTTGATTGTGCTTAATGCCAATCCTTTATCCACTCCTAGCTGGAGAAAACTTAAAACTCTATCTATGGTGAACTTGCGAGGAAGCCATAGCTTGGACTCGCACCAGCCTATATAGGCCTTCCAGACCCTGTGATAAATCACCCTAGAGACCGGTTTCCTGGCTCTGATTAGGGTAGAGATTACTTTCTGAGACAGACCTCTACCCCTGAGAATCAAGGATTCAGCTTCCAGGCCGTCAAATTTAGATGCCGTAAGGCAGGGTGGAGGATCGGACCTTGCGATAGCAGGTCTGGCCTTAGAGGCAGAGTCCAAGGGTTTCCCACTACCATCCTTAGGATTAGTGAGTACCAAGCCCTTCTGGGCCATGCTGGAGCTACCAGGATAACTGGTATGTGCTCCACCCGGATCCTGCGCAGCAGGCGGGGGGTAGTAACTGGAGCGGGGGAAACGCATAAAGAAGCTTGAACTGATGCCAAGGGCAAACCAGAGCATCGGTTCCGCAGGCCATCGGATCCCTTGAGCGGGACATGAACCTGTCTAGCTTCTTGTTGAGTCTCGATGCCATGATATCCACGTCCGGCACTCCCCATCTTTGGCAGAGTGCTTGAAAGACTTGTGGATGCAGAGACCATTCCCCCGGCCATAGAGTCTGGCGGCTTAAGAAGTCCGCCTGAAAGTTGTCCACTCCGGGAATGAATATTGCCGATATGCAGGGCACATGAGCCTCTGCCCATAGGAGAATCAAGCTCACTTCTCTCTGAGCGGCCTGACTCCTGGTCCCCCCTTGGTGATTTATGTATGCCACTGCCGTGGCATTGTCTGATTGAATTCTCACCGGGAGCCCCTGCAATTTCGACGTCCAAGCCCTGAGGGCTAGTCGAACAGCTCTGAGCTCCAAGATGTTGATGGGTAAAAGCTTCTCTGGCTTTGCCCAAATACCTTGGCGAGTGGAACCATCCACAATCGCTCCCCAGCCCGTCAGGCTGGCGTCTGTGGTCACTATCTTCCAAGCCACTGGGCTGAAAGATTTTCCCTTCAGTAGATTCTGAGGGTCTAACCACCAACACAGACTTTGCCGGACTCTTGATGAGAGAGGCAACGGGATATCCAAGGCCTGTGGCCTTCTGCTCCATGCTGACAGGATGGCTGCCTGCAGGATGCGAGTGTGGCTCTGGGCGTATGGCACCGCCTCGAAAGTAGCCACCATCTTGCCTAGTAATCTCATACATAGGCGAATAGTCGGTTCTTTCTTGCTTAGAACCAGTAGGATTAATTCCTTGATGGCTTTGACCTTCCTCAGAGGTAGGAACACCCCTTGTTGTTCCGTGTCTAATCTCATGCCGAGATATTCCAACTGCCTTGTGGGCTGGAATGCTGACTTTTCTCGATTTAGGACCCAGCCGAACCTCTCGAGGTATTGGACCGTGAGGGCCACTGCTCGTTCCAAGCCGGGAGACGAGTGGTCTATGACTAGGAGGTCGTCCAGGTATGCTAGGATCGTGACCCCTTGGATCCTTAGCTTGGCTAGGATTGGAGCTAGAACCTTCGTGAACACCCGGGGGGCCGTAGCCAACCCGAAGGGAAGCGCCACGAATTGGAAATGACGCGAAGCCACCATAAAGCGTAGATATCTTTGATGTGGCTGATAAATTGGAACATGAAGGTAGGCATCCTTTATGTCTATGGACGCCATGAAGTCGTCTTTTTGGAGTGTGGCAGCTGCTGACCGCACGGATTCCATCCGAAATGAGCGGACTTTTAAGTATGCATTTACCATCTTTAGGTCCAAAATTGGCCTGACATCTCCATTGGGCTTTAGGATGATGAATAGGTTGGAGTAGAAACCCAGCCCCTGTTCCAGGACTGGTACCTCTACTATTACTTCCTGGGAAAGTAGATGATCTAGAGCCGACCTTAATGCGGCTCTTTTCTCCAGATCGTTTGGAATCCTCGACTCCTGGAAATGAGGAGGAGGAAACCTTAGGAATTCTAGCTTGTAGCCTGTGGCCACGGAAGACCGTACCCACTCGTCGGGAATGCTGGCTTCCCAAATCTCCGAAAAGAGTCGCAGCCTTCCCCCCACCTTCGTGGGTGGGGGCGCCCCTTCATGAGGTAGACTTGGGGGCTGGTTTTGCTGGCTTGCGAAACCACTGCCTCTTGCCCCTAACAGCCTGTCCTCGTGATCTGCTGTTGAAGCCGAAGTTTGTTCTTGCAGGAGGCCGTCGATACTGCTTGGCATTAGAGGGCCCCTGCCCAGGGGAGGACTGTCGTTTAAACGCAGGTCCCTGAACCCTCTTCTTAGTTGGCAAGAGAGTACTCTTGCCGCTTGAAATGGTCTGAATGTATTTACCTAAGTCCTCTCCGAAGAGCCGTCCTCCATGGAAGGGAAACCCTGCCAGGAGCTTCTTGCATGGGGGCTCAGCCTCCCAGCTTTTTAACCATAAGAGTCTTCTCATATGGATAAGGGATAATGATAAACGTGACGCTTGTTGGATAGAATCCTTGATTGCGTCTACCGTAAAACATATGGCCTTAGGGACATCCGAAAATTCTTCTGCCTGCTCGGCAGGAATAAGTTCAAGCATTTGCTTAAATTGATCCGATAAAGCTTGAGCGACTCCAATCGCAGCCACGGCTGGCTGTACTACTGCCCCTGCAGAAGTGAAGGAGTTCTTAAGTAGGGCTTCCAAGCGTCTATCAACTGGATCTTTGAAAACCTGTACGTTTTCTACAGGACATGTTAACGATTTGTTAACACATGAGATGGCTGCGTCTACTGCAGGAGAAGCCCATCTCTTGGAAAACTTTTCTTCCATAGGATATAAGACAGAAAATTTCTTAGGTGGAAAGAAAACCTTGTCTGGTTTGTTCCACTCTTGGAACAAGACTTCCTCCAATAGAGGATGGATCGGAAACACAGCACTGCTTTGAGGCGCCCTCAGTGAGCCCAAAGCTGAAACCGTCGATACCTGGAGATCTGGTACAGGCAGGTTGAATGCCTTATGGACCAAGTCCGTCAAGCCCTGAATCCACCAGCTCTCCCTCAGGGAGACTGCCCCAGACTCCTCTGTATCCGGATCTTCGATCCCTGAACCTACTTGGTCTCTGTCCAAGAGGTCCAATTCCCCAGAGGAAAGGACCTCCTCTTCCGAGGGTCCGCGCACGGGTGACGGAGATCTATTCCGCTTACTACCCCGCATGGCTGCGGCTATCATTTCTCCCATGCTTCTCCGCATCTCATTTAAAGAGGCGAGTAACACCTCCTCCGTGACCACCTTAGGGTTGGGTTGACTCGCGTCAGCTCTAGCCCCAGACCCCGATGGCCCAAAGGCTCCCTGTGGGGAAAGCAGCGGCATAGCTCTATCCGAGACCTCAGATTCTGCGGGGGAATCCCCACCTTTTGTACCCTCTGATCTTGATGCCATGGTACAATACCGAGGTACACCTGCTACTTATTGGTACCTGGGACTTATAATAGTTAAATGCCCAAACACCTGTTTGGGGAATAAAAAATGTTTCCTCTACCCTAGATGACACTTTTTTTTTTTTTTTTTTTTTTTTCAAAGAAAAACTTTTCTTCTTTTTTTTTTTTTTTTTTTTTCAATCTAGGCAAGAAAAAACATTCTATCCCCCTGAGTAGTATTGCCAAAGAAAAGACTATGAGATGGAAAAGAAAACCAGCCTATTCCTAGGCTAAACCACAATCTTCTGAAGACTGTAGTATTCTTTCTGGCCACTGTGTGTCCTCAGCGCCCCGTGCTTCACTCCAGTCCTTCCTCCCTTAAGCCAGAGAAATGAATGAGCTGTGGCATCTAAGGAAGGGCCGCCCCTTCCTTTAAACCACTGACCCGCCCTTCCCCCCCAGCTAAAACGGCGCCAAATGCGTCTATAACACGTGCACGCGCACCGCGCGCGCGCCCGCCGACGGGGGGGGGGGGGTTGGGAGGAAGGGCCTCTCTGTTCCTGCAGCCGCAGGCCTGGAACACACGAGGAGGTCAGCGTTTTGCCTGCCTTGCAGGCATGAGGGAGAGGACTGGATAGAGCATCGCCTGGAGGCTTGCAGGTAAGCATAGCTCTCTGACACACATATACACTTGTACATAAAAGGCCCCACTCACAGCTTTTCCAACACTACCAGGGAGGTCACTTTTTATGGGGAAATATAACATATAGAGCCATCCTATCTTCATGATATGTGACTGGTTTGCCAGATGCAATGCATAACCTTAGGCATGTCCCCTGTGACCTCCCAGAAAAAAACTTGCTAAGAGCCAAGCCCCGCAGGTTTTTCCCCTTACTTACCTGCTCCATGCCGCAGGACTTTGCCAAGCAAGAGGTCCAATCTTCCCCCATCTCCGTGGGGATGTCTAGACCTTCAGGCCCTGGGAACCTTCTTCTTCCATGAAGGATCCACTGTCCTGGGCCCATACAGCACCCTGGCAAACAGAAAACATTAGGCGCCCCAAAGGTTTTCTAAGTTCTGGGCCCAGGGTCCAGCTCTCTTAAAAAGAAAGCATTATGGGCTATACCCCAAGGGTTTGGGGTCCGGTTACTGACCACTTTAGCGCGCAGGCTTTTTTGGACAGAACCGGTAGCTCACCTAATCCCAAGGATGCGGAGGCAAGCTAAACCATGACTAACACCTAAGACACTGGCGTAAAAACTGAGGTACTCCTCCTATGGGAGGGGGTTATATAGGGAGGGGCATTTCCTGTTTGAAGATTGCCAGTGTCTACACCTGAAGGTACTCCATATAACCCATATAGTAATGAATGCCGCTCTGTGTCCCGTGATGTAACGATAAAGAAAAAGCATTGATGTGAACATGTTCCATAGGAACCTATGTTAAAAAATTTCCCTGCTTTTCTGCAAAATGCACCAAAAAACGCATTAATGTGAATGGAGTCTTAGTCCGTAGGGTTCAAAATTGAGTTGGCCCCGCCCTTTGCAGCTATAACAACTTCAACTCTTCTGGGAAGGCTGTCCACAAGGTTTAGGAGTGTGTCTATGGGAATGTTTGACCATTCTTCCAGAAGTGCATTTGTGAGGTCAGGCACTGATGTGGATGAGGAGGCCTGGCTCGCAGTCTCCAATTAATTATTACTGAAGGTGTTCCATCGGGTTGAGGTCAGGACTCTGTGCAGGACAGTCAAGTTCCTCCACCCCAAACTCACTTATCCGACACAAGGCCGGTGTTTTTTTTTTTTGTCAGCACATACCTGTTAATCCCGATTTTCGCCTCACGGTGATCCCGCGGGAGTGGGCGTTCCCAAGCACTGCCTGTGATTGACAGGCTTCCGAATGGCGCATACTGCGCGTCACAGGTTGCCGGAAAAACCCGAACGTCGGTGCGGCTCTATACGGCGCCTGCGCACCGACGTTCGGGTTCTGTCGGCAACCTGTGACGCGCAGTATGCGCCATTCGGAAGCCTGTCAATCACAGGCAGTGCTTGGGAACGCCCACTCCCGCGGGATCGCCGTGAGGTGAAAATCGGGATTAACAGGTATGTGCTGACAAAAAAAAAAAACACCGGCCTTGTGTCGGTAGGATGGCGCGACTTTGTGTAGTGTCAAAAAATGTTTTAAAGGGTGAACCTCCGCTTTAAACAAAACAAAAAAAAAAAACTTTCTAACCAAAACTCTACCAGTGTATGGCCAGCAGAGATTGATGGTTCCAGCAATAAAAGGTCTCGATTTTTACTTTGAGTAACGGGTGAGATGACATTGACGTCATGGCGTTCCATTATGTAGGACTTGGTCTTGTACTACCAGCTTTCTCAGAATGAGCTTCTATTGTTTGCTACACAAAGACAGCAGCAAATCCAATGAATAATACAGAGAGCTCCAGGGTGTCCTGCAGATCAGGTGACCTGATAACCGAAATGTAAAACCTCAGGTGGTCAGGTGACCTTTATGTTCTGCAAAGTGAAGGAGATGGCTTTTTGCTTCACTGTTCCTCCATGGTTGTGAATGGCGGCACTTGGGTGTCTCACCTCTGGGTGCACCGATTTCCTCCAAAACCCCATTTATATACTGTATTTAGCCAAGACTGCCTCTAGTATGTATACAGCCAAGTGGATGGCGAGTGCATATACATTACACCGACGCCCCTCCCTGCCTGGAGTTTGCGTGTTCTCCCTGTACTCCGGCTTCCTCTAACACTCCAAAGACTTTGTTAATTAGCTCCTGTTAAATTTGCCCTAGTATGTATATGTATAGAGCAAGTTAGACCCCTCTCACACTGAGGAGTTTTTCAGGCGGTACAGTGCTAAAAATAGCGCTGCTATACCGCCTGAAAAACTCCTTCACTGCATACTCAATGTTAAAGCCTGAGGGCCTTCACCCTGAGGCGATGCACTGGCGGGAGAGAAAAAAAAAATCTCCTGTCAGCAGCATCTTTGGAGCGGTGAGAGGAGCGGCATGTATACCGCTCCTTTCCATTTAAAAGGATGGGAAACCGCGGCAATACCGCCCACAATGCGCCTCTGCAGAGGCGCATTGCAGGCGGTATAAACCGTTTATCGGCCGCTAGCGGGGGTTAATACCGCACCGCTAGCGGCCGATTCCCGCGGCAATCCCGGCGGTATATCGCCACTATTTTTAGCGGCGCTAAACCGCCACCGCGGCTCCCGCTCCAATGTGAAAGGGGCCTTAGGTACCTTAGATTGCTTGAAAGCTCCATTAGGGCAGGGACTGATGTAAATGTGCAATGTAATGTATATGTAAAGCACTGCGTAAAATTTATGGCAAAAAACAAAAGAACAAAAGCTGGACAGCCGCACTCCAAAATTTTCTTTAAAAGAGATGTCTTTATTTTCAACTGTGCATACAGTCACTGCAAGCCCACAAAAAAAAGTATGGCCAACGTTTCGCACTGGCGTCAGTACTTAGTCATGGCTAAGCACTGACGCCAGTGCGAAACATTGGCCATACTGATTTTTGTTCTTTTGTTTTTTGCCATTACCGCATTGCCAGCACCCTGGTGGTTCAACAACCCCTGATCATCACGAGGCTCACCTGGAGCGGTGAGAATTCTGTCTGTGCGTAAAATTTATGGCGCTATACACAGTGCAAATAAATATGTGAAAAGTGTGGCGTGCATTTGTATTCAGTCCCCTTTACTCTGATACCCCCAACTAAAATCTAGTAGAACTAAATCGCCTTCAAAAGTCACCCAATTAGTAAATAGAGGCCACTTATGTGCAGTATAAAATACAGCTGTTCTGTGAAGCCCTTAGAGGTTTGTTAGAGAACTTTAGTGAACAAACAGCATCAAGGAATACACCAGACAGGTCAGGAATGAAGTTGTGAAATTTTTTAAATCAGGGTTAGGTTATAAGAAAAATATCCCAAGCTTTGAACATCTCACAGAGCACTGTTCAATCCATCATCTGAAAATGGAAAGAGTATGGCACAACTGCAAACCTACAAAGACATGGCCGTCCACCTAAACCGACAGGCCGGGTAAGGAGAGCATTCATCAGAGAAGCAGCCTAGCAGCCCATGGGAACTGGAGGAGCTGCAGAGATCCACAGCTCAGGTGGGAGAATCTGTCCACAGGAAAACTATTAGTCGGTGATTTCCACACATCTTCCCTTTGCAGAAAAGTGGCAAGAAGAAAGTCACAAGAAGTCCCATTTTCAGTTTGTAAGAAACATGGGGGGCACAGCAAACATGTGGAAGAAGGCGCTCTGGTCAGATGAGGCCAAAATTGAACGTTTTGGCCTAAAAGCAAAAAAATAAACACACATCACCCAAAATACACACCATCCCCACCGTGAAACATGGTGGTGGCAGCATCATGCTCTGGGGAGGCTTTTCATCAGCAGGGACAGGGAAGCTGGTCAGAGTTGATGGGAAGATGGATGAAGCCAAATACAGGCCAATCTTAGAAGAAAAACCTGTTTGAGTCTGCAAAATACTTGCCCTTCTGGTAGGTGAACCTCCTTCTCAGTCTCAACAACCCTAAACATACAGTGAGGGAAAAAAAAAAAAAAAAAAAGTATTTGATCCCCTGCTGATTCTGTACGTTTTGCCCACTGACAAAGAAATGATCAGTCTATAAATGGTAGATTTTAAACGCAGTGACGGAACAAAAAATATCCAGAAAAAAAAAAACGCATTTCAAAAAAAGTTATGATTGGTTTTGATCCCCTATCAGCAAGATAGTTGTCCCAGTTGTCTTCTATACAGGTAACAAGCTAAGATTAGGAGCACTTCTAAAAAGGGAGTGCTTCTAATCTCAGCTTGTTAGCTGTAAAAAGGCACCTTTCCACAGAAGCAATGAATCAGATTCCAATCTCTCCACCATGGCCAAGACCAAAGAGCTGTCCAAGGATGTCGGGGACAAGATTGTAGACCTACACAAGGCCGGAATGGGCTACAAGACCATCGCCAAGAAGCTTGGTGAGAGGGTGACAACATTTGGTGTGATGTTTCACCAATGGAAGAAACACAAAATAACTGTCATTCTCCCTCAGTCTGGGGCTCCATGGAAGATCTCACCTCGTGGAGTTTCAATGATCATGAGAACGGTGAGGAATCAGCCCAGAACTACACGGGAGAATCTTGTCAATGATCTCAAGGCAGCTGGGACCACAGTCACCAAGAAAACAATTGGTAACACACTACACCGCAAAGGACTAAAATCCTGCAGATCCCACAAGGTCCCCCTGCTCAAGAAAGCACATGTACAGCCCGTCTGAAGTTTGCTAATGAACATCTGAATGATTCAGAGGAGAACTGCGTGAAAGTGTTGTGGTCAGAGGAGACCAAAATCAAGCTCTTTGGCATCAACTCAACTCGCCGTGTTTGGAGGAGGAGGAATGCCGACCATGACCAAGAACATTGAGGTGGAAACATAATTCATTGGGGGAGTTTCTCTGCTAAGGGGACGGGACAACTTCAGTGCATCAAAGGGACAATGGACAGGGGCCATGTACCATCAAATCTTGGGTGAGAACCTCCTTCCCTCAGCCAGGGCATTGAAAATGGGTATTCCAGCATGACAATGACCCAAAAAACACGGCCAAGGCAACGTGGCTCAAGAAGAAGCACATTAAGGTCCTGGAGTGGCCTAGCCAATCTTCAGACCCTAATCCCATAGAAAATATGTGGAGGGAGCTGAAGGTTCAAGTTATCAAATGTCAGCTTTGAAACCTTAATGGGTCACTAAAAGGAAAAAAAAAAAAAATGTTTGCCTAAAATGAATGTCTGCAAGGTAGACAGACAGAATAGTGTAATGATTCTGTTAAACAAGTAAATACCTATTAAATTCCTTCATCTATATCACCTCCGGCATTCTAGTTTCTGTTCGCTCATTCACTTCCTGGTTTGCGGCGCTCGTTCATGTAAGAACTACATTTCCCAGTATGAATTGCGGCACGCCCAGTAAGTCACACCTCCTTGAAGTCTAACATATAGAGATCGTCCTGCTGCACAGATGTAGTTCCCAGGAGGGGGCGAGCACGTCACTGACCACCGCAGTAAACCCTCCCATCACGGTGGTGAGTAAAATCAGACAAGCAGGAAGTGAACAGAACAGAGAAGAAATAGAGCAACTTCTGAGCAAAAACGAACAATGAGGAAGTGAAAAGAGGAATGTCTGCAGGTAAAGGATGCTTATTATGAAAAAAAAAAATGTTTTCCTTTACAACCCCTTTAATGACTTGGAGAGAATCTACAAAGTAGAGTGGGGCAAAATCCCTCCTGAGATGTGTGCAAACCTGGTATCCAACTACAAGAAACGTCTGACCTCTGATTGCCAACAAGGGTTTTGCCACCAAGTACTGTGAAGGGGTCAAATACTTATTTCATACATTAAAATGCAAATCAATTTATAACATTTTTGAAATGTGTTTTTTTATTATTATTATTATTATTATTATTCCATCTCCCACTGTTAAAATAAACCTACCAATAAAATTAGACTGATTACTTGTCAGTGGGCAAACATACAAAAGCAGCAGGGGATCAAATTCACTCTCTCCCCCCCACTGTACAGCCAGAGCTGCAATTAAATGGTTTAGAACTTTAGATCAAAAGACTTGAGACTGGGGCGGAGCAGGACAACGACCCTAAACATACAGCCAGAGCTACAATGGAATGGTTTAAAGCAGGGGTATGCAATTAGCGGACCTCCAGCTGTTGCGAAACTACAATTCCCATCATGCCTCTGGGTGTCATGCTTGTGGCTGTCAGTCTTGCTATGCCTCATGGGACTTGTAGTTCTGCAACAGCTGGAGGTCCGCTAATTGAATATCCCTGGTTTAGAGCAAAGCATATTCATGCGTCCAGACCTAAAGCCAATTGAAAATCTGTGGTAAGACTTGAAAAATTGCTGTTCACAGACGCTCTCCATCCAATCTGACAGAACTTGAGATATTTTGCAAAGAAGAATGGGAAATAAATGACACTCTAGATCAGGGGTCTTCAAACCACGGCCCTCCATTTGTTCAGGAACTACAATTCCCATCATGCCTAGTCATGTCTGTGAATGTCAGAGTTTTACAATGCCTCATGGGATGTGTAGTTCCACAACAGCTGGAGGGCCGTAGTTTGAGGATCCCTGCTCTAGATGTGCAAAGCTGGTAGAGACATCCCCAAAAAGACTTGCAGCTGTAATTGCAGTGAAAGGAGGTTCTACAAAAGTATTGCCTCCGGGGGGCGCCATACAAATTACTTTTTTTTTTAAAGCATACATTTTCTTTACACTTCACAAGTATGTGTTAGTCTGCCACATAAATGTATTTTATGGTTTTGGCTGTAACATGATAAAAGCATAGAAAGATTTCCAGGGGTATGACAACTTTTTCAAGGCAAAAAAAAATAAAAATAAATTTAAAATACATTACACACACACACACACACACACCCCAAAAAAACAAAACACCAAACACACACAAAGCAATAATATTAATAAAAACAATTTTGGGCAAAAATAAACACATTAATGCATGGACTACATGCAGCCGGCTAAAGCTATACAAGCCATAACATGGAGCCGGCTATCCTGTGCCAGTACCCATCCAGGCACTGAAGGAGTAAACACACAGTCTGTTATCAGTCGGCAGACGGCGAGCAGCCGCATACAGAACATGCGCACACTCAGGGTGGAGGACCAGGTCTGGACATGAAGATTACACACAACACACGCCTACTTTCCCTGGAAGCAGAACGTCACCGCAGCAGCGATTTTTTAAATCCCCAAAACAGACAGGACACGGATGTACAAGCTACAGGTGTGAATAGGATTCTCCAAAACGAGGACCGTTCAACTTCCAGCAACCAATCAGATTATAGGTCGTAAAAAAAAAAAAAGAGCCAAAGTCCAAACCCAGAAGAAAGGTCACAACATACCAGTACGTCACCCAGCCTGCAGCTGCCATCCACTGGCAGTACAACTACTGGGGGCAGGTGGCAAGCAGTTATATTGAGTTTTACAAGGTGAGGGTTTACAATCACTTTATTTGGAGAGAAAGAAGAAAAAGAAAGAAAGAAAAAGAAAGAAAAAAGAAAAAGAAAGAAAGAAAAAGAAAGAAAGAAAAAGATAGAAAGAAAAAGATAGAAAGAAAGAAAGAAAAGAAAAATAAAAGAGCCCACTAAGATAGCAAATGGTTGATTTCCCCCTCTTCAGGGTGGGTGTTGGTCACTTTTGTAAATCACGGAGGCGCCCCCTCCCCCACCCAGTTGTGCTCGGTCACAAAAGTAGAACCAATGTCAGAGGAAGACCAGCATTCCAGTGAAGTCATTTACAAAGCAAGAAAAGGAAGAAGATTGGCCAGATTTGTCGGAAGGTTGAGGGCTCCATTTCTTTCGGAGAGTTTTAGTACAATAGAAATTAGAACACTCATCCGAAGACGACTCGAGGCTTCTGGGATAGTGATGATTCAGCCTCTGGGTCACGGATCCAAGACACCCCGGTGATCCGCATAATGACTCAATCTTCAGTCCTCCTCCCTCCGGAGTCACAGCATCCTGATCTCATTAACAATGCAAATGTCAGTGTGGCTCCTTCATTACCAACACAATAAAGTGACTACACAACGAGAGATGCGAAACTCCCTCCAGAGTTGGTGGAGGACGATATGGATGTTCCAAGCGAGAGCACGGATCCCCCCAGCATATATATATATATATATATATATATATATATATATATATATATATATATATATATATATATATTAAAAAAAAAATTTAACGGTATGTTGCCAGCTATTAAAATTAGGGTTGCACCGAAAAAAAACGGTGGCTGATACATATCGGCCGAAAACAGCTTTTTTTGGCGACATGCCGAAACAGCTTAAAAATTGCCGATATGGGCATCGGGTGCCCGTAAAAATGATGGCCGCTGGGCTGTCACGGCTCCGTCCTCTGCCTATGGTGAGTGTCGCTGCCAAAGTGTCCCTCCTGACTTAATATTATTATTGTTATTATTGCCAGCATTTTTGGGGCTACATTTGGCAGTTTGGTCCAACCCATGCCACCCTCTTAAGGCCAATGAGTACAGGCAGATGTTTACCCATCATGCAACGCAATCAGGAAGGAGCCTAATCAGTCCTAACCTCCTTATGAGACAACGACCCCAAACCCACCCACACAAAATAAATGATCTGCTGTGAGAAGAGCAACAGGGAATCGTGCAACAGATGGTGAGGACCCCCCACAGAGCCTGGACCTCACCAAGCCGTAACCCCCCCCCCCCCCACCCATGTACACGGGACGCTGCTAAAACGTACGTTCAGAGGCAGTTGGACACTTTTTTCATCTGTCCCTGAACAATGTGACCATGTACACAGTCTCGTTTATTGCCTTTTTTTTTTTAGGCGGTTGCGTTTAACAATTTATTTGAAAGCAAAAAAATATGGGTTTAGACGCTAAACGCAGGACCCACGTATCTTTTATTTTTTGGGTGCTTTTCGGTTGTAAAAGTGTCCTGTGTATATGGAGCCTTAAAAGAATAGTTCATCACACTGAATTTTTCATTTCTAGGAGGGTTTTTATTAATAACAGAAATTATACAATAATTTTATGTATTCATATACCATCCCTGACCGGCACCAGAAACTGGCACTTTAATACAACAGGGGCAACGCCATAACCACCATCTTCTATACAAATATCAGATTTATTTTTCCCCTATACGATATTATAGGAATTTCTCAGGAGACATTTTATTAATATTCTGTACGCGGTTTTTGTTTTAGAGCACACTGCTGCGGTACGAATTTAGCACAAATTTGATCCAATTGTAGTGCGAATTTTCATTGCAAATTGTTTGTGTGTTCTTGCGATTCTACTGCAAATACTGCAGTCTATGGCGCCAAAGTCGCATCGCACACGGATCAAACTCGCACAGGACCTCTTTTTTTTTTTTAAACACGCAGATTAGATTCGCAACGCATTGATGTGAGCGGCACTCATGGAAAACTAGGTTATCAAAATGACTTGTGAGTTTGAGCGATTGCAAAGGATTACATTTGCAATAGAATTCACAGCAGTGTGAAACGGCCCTTACAGATATACCGCCCAATAGTGCTGCACCGAAATTAAAATTTTGGTGTCAAAACCGAAAATCCAGGAGGCACTTAAAAAGTGGCTGAAACATAAAAAAAAAAAAAAAAAAAATTGTAAATTTTAATACACATTTTTATAAAATAATTGTATTCGAATTCGCTTTTTACTTAAAGCAGAAGTAAAGTTTGCTATATTTTGGGTTTTTTAAGGCCCCCCAGGTGAGTTATGTCATGATGTATTGGTATGCACAGCATAATCGTATATTATGGCAGACTTACCTGCCCAAAAAAATTGCATCATACAAAAAAGGGTTAAGGGGGGGCACCCTCAACTCTAAGGTTGGTGCTGCTATAGAGACCAATATATAGGGGCTGCAACTAACGATTATTTTCATAAATCGATTAGTTGGCTGATTGTTTTGATTAATAACTTTGCAATTAGCATTTTTAACCTTTTTTTTTTCCCAATTTGTTGGCAGATTAAAAACACAAATTGCTGCAAAAAAACGCATTATATGCTTTTCTGCAGCTTCTCCATTGAAGTATATTGAACCAAAAAACGAAATGGCACCGTGTCCCATAGGAAACCATGTAAAAAGAACTGTACAGTAGTGTGTTTCTGCAAAAAGCTAAAAAAAGAAAAAAAAAAAAAAAAAAAGAAGAAGTGTGACCCAGGCCCGAGATGTTTAGTAACATAAAATGGGATTAAAAAGAAATAAAAAAATATTGTACAAAAAGAGCAAATAATCGCCATTGTAAAAGATACATTTTTTTTACTGTGGGACTGTGAAATATCTACAGTAGCGATTTGCTCTTTTTGTATCATAAAGGGATAATTTTAGTTATTATGTTACTGGCCGATTAATCGATTATGAAAATAGTAATCGATTCGTTGTTTCGGCCCTACTAATATACAAATGGAACCACAGAGAAAAGCGCAAACACAAAAAAATAAAAAATGGTTGCTTTCAAATCACATTTAGGCCGGATTCACACTTGTGCGTTGCGAATTCCAGCTCCGTTATCTCTGCAGAGAGATAAGAGAACTGTTCAGCAGATCATCTCAGTTTTAGCTGCGAATTTGGAGACCTGGGAGAGGGGAGGGGGAGGGGGGGGAAGTGTATTGAGGAGAATGAGAGAAATCCTGAAGAGAAATGAACACATCTGCGACTCAGATGCGTCCCCATAGAAGATAATGGGCCTGAATTCGCACCGCAATGCCTAGAAAATGCATAAGTTTTTTCGGCAATGCGCAGTGCGAATGCATCGCACATATGTGAACCAGCCTTATTGAACACAATGAGCCAGATTCACGCCGACGTATCTCGAGATACGCTGCGTAAGTCAAAATGTGCGCCGTCGTATCTATGCGCCTTATTCTCAAGACTAGATACGCCTGAATTCTGGCCTCATCCGACCGACGTAAGTCTCCTACGCCGTCGGATCTCGGGCACATATTTACACTGGTCGATGGGGCGCTTCCATAGATTTACGCGTCGAATATGTAAATGAGTTACATACGCCGATTCACAAACGTACTTGCGCCCGTCGCAGTAAGCTACGCCGTTTACGTAAGTTGTATGTCCAGCGTACAGTTATCCCTCATAAAGCAGGGGTAAGTCATGTTGGGGTATGGACGTTGGAACAGCCGTCGGATTTTACGTAAGTTGTACGTGAATGGGGCTGGGCGTCGGTTACGTTCACATTGAGCCGTCGTATCTTAGGGAGTATATGCGACTTGATTCTGAGCATACGCCGTTCGGTCGGCCCTTCATTTACATGGGGTCACGGTTAATTTAAATGTAGAATGCCCACTACCTGCCTACTTTGAATTAGGCGGGCTTACGTCCAACCAAATTACGCTACGCCGGCGCAACGTACGGGGCAAGTGCTTTGTGAATACTGCTCTTGCCTCTCAGAGTTCCGTTGGCGTAGCGCATATGAGATGCGCTACGCCGGAAACAAAGATGCGCCGAGCTACCTAAATCTAGCTCAATGTATTTAGAAATGTTCTGCGAATTGAATGCGGTTTAAGCCGCACTCAATTCGCATAGGTGTGAATCCGGCCTTACTACTTTATCTTAACCACTCAATTTACTTTAAGCCTGAAGGCTCCACTGCTGGTTTCCCTTAGTTGGAATGGCGGCACCTGCATCCGATCTGATGGACGGATCAGCCTTGGGAGGTTGGGTTTCTACCTCCTGACTTTTTTTTCAAAAAAGTTTTTGGCAGCCATCCCCCCCCCCCCCTTTTCGGAACAACGCTGAAAGTACTATTTTCGGCGGCCGAAATTTCAGCGCATTTCTACTGCCCAGTATAAAACAAGGCTGGCTACAACCAATTATTATAGTTATAAAACTGCACACTAATCCAAATGTTGCGAGTACACCAATAAAAACGTCACAGGCACCAATGAAACAATGGCAACCATTTTAAATGTTAACTAGAGCATAAAAATGGCATTTACATAATGTGACCCGAGTGTCACCAGGGCAGCCAGCTGGTGGCAGGGAAGCAGACAGAGGCTGGTGACCCAGAATGTCTTATTTAGGTGATCTGTCATCACATTCTACAGATTGTTGGAAGTGAAAAACATTTTTATGCCTTTATTTTTTATAACAAACAAATAGTAGAAGAGAAAAATTGTAGTAAAGTAGAACTATAGGCAAAACTTTTTTTTTTCTTCCCCATTTTAAATACAATCTGGGAGGGCAACATCCTCTGTCAGATTTTTTATTGCCATCTGTGTCCCATTGTGGAGATTTCCCATCACTTCCTGTCCCATAGCCAAAACAGGAAGCGAGAAGAAATCCCTGCAAATTAAGGGAAATCCTTGGGGACCCCCCAGGTCACCATAACTACGTTACTTTAACTGACAATTTCGTGGTTGTGCAACACTGTACCCATATAAAATGCATGTTCTTTTTTTTCATTGTGTTTTTTTTTTTTACTAGTAATGGCGGCGATCAGCGCATAGCATAGCAGGACTGTGATATTGTGGCGGACAATCGGACACTGACACTTTTTGGGGACCAGTGCTAAAAATATGCACGGTCACTGTACCAATGACACTGGCTGGGAAGGGGTTAACATAAGGGGCGATCAAAGGGTGTGCCTAGCCAGCGTTTTTTGTACAGTGTGGGAGGTGTATTTAGTTGGGGGAAAGGCATTGATCCATGTCCCTGCTTTGCAGAGATTCAGGGTCCAAGCCTTCTCTCCTGTAAAAAAATAAAAAAAATATATATATATATATATATATATATATATCTCCAATTAAATGTTAGTGCAGGGTTTGACAAATTTGCTTGGAATCTAGGAGCCAGGTAAAAAAAGTTAGGAGCCAGGAAACGCGCCCCGTCTCGCCAAGCTTGCGCGCAGAAGCGAACACATACGCGAGTAGCGCCCGCATATGTAAACGGTATTCAAACCACACATGTGAGGTATTGCCGCGATCGTTAGAGCGAGAGCAATAATTCTAGACCTCCTCTGTAACTCAAAACATGCATCCTGTAGATTTTTTTTAAACGCTGCCTATGGAGATTTTAAAGGGTAAAAGTTTGTCGCCATTCCACGAGCGGATGCAATTTTGAAGCGTGACATGTTGGGTATCAATTTACTTGGCGTAACATTATCTTTCACAATATATAAAAAAAAAAAATTGGGCTAACTTTACTGTTGTCTTATTTTTTAATTAAACAAAAAAGTGTATTTTTTTTCCCAAAAAAAAGTGCGCTTGTAAGGCCGCTGCGCAAATACGACGTGACCGAAAGTATTGCAACGATTGCCATTTTATTCTCTAGGGTGTTAGAATAAAAAAAATATATATAATGTTTGGGGGTTCTAATTAGAGGGAAGGAGATGGCAGTAAAAAATAACATATTAGAACTTGTAGGCCGCAAAGCCGCGGCCTCAATTACCGGCGGGCGCCAGGTCACAATTTCTTGTGGCAATTGCAACCTGGCGCCCGGATATTGTCGAGCCCTGGCCTAGCCAGTGTTTTTTGTACAGTGTGGGAGGTGCTTTTGGTAGGGGGAAAGGCATTGATCCATGTCCCTGCTTTGCAGAGATTCAGGGTCCAAGACTACTCTCCTGACACACACACACACACACACACACACACACACACACAATAAGAGGACCGTGTGAAAGCTCCAATTAAATGTTAGTGTTCAGGTTAGATCGGTTTTAAATCCCTAAAACCAGTTGAGGGCCACAAGGAAGGAGTCGGATACACGGGACTTCTTTGAGTTTGTTAGATTAGGCCTCTAATCCTCCATAGAACAAAACATGACTCAACACTGACCAATGAGGGAAGGAAAATGTTTGTTAGAGGTGGAAAGCCATCATAGAGGGATGGTGGGACTTCCTCGTTCATACCCATCAGATCATCCCTGGTGTGTCAGAGAAGGTCATTAATGGGAAGAGCTATTTTTACCTACAAACAGATTAAAAATTAATGAAATGAAAACAGCAAGAGGAAATAAAAAAAATAAAAATAATAATGGATGAAGTGTACATCAGTTTTTCACATCTGCCAGCTAGAGTCCTTGAGGTGAAAGTTCACCTTTACAGGAAAAAAAAAAAAAAAAATCTGAACTTACACTGGACCCCCTTCCCCACCACACCTTGTCCCACAGAACCTGATCATCCGCACTGACATCAGATCACCGCTTTACCGGTCCAGGGATTTGAAATCCCCGCGGCTTTCCCCCATCGCCGACAGGAGGCGCTACACATGCGACAGCGCCGACCAATCAGGACGCCCACTAACACACAGCTCCTTTCTCTATCTGCAACGTAGAGAGCGTCCCGACTCTTCTGTAGTCCAAGGGAGGGGGCGAGCACGACACTCCACACCAGGGAGAAAGCCTTGCATTACTGTGTGGAGTTACAGACAGAAGAACAGGGAGTGAGGATTTCTCACAAGAAATAAAGACATTTAAAAGAAAAATGAAAGGATGAGGTAAGTGAAGGAGGACTGCACTGAGGTAAAGGAAGCCATTTAGAAAAAAAAAAAGTTAATGCATCCTATGGTGAAAAAACATCCGATGGTACCGTTTCCCCCCCCCCCCCCTTCGAAAGTCCCGGGCGCGTCCATGTGATCTTCTTTGGTTACCAGCCTGGCCGTTGATTGGCTAGGCGGATTGATAGCAGCGCAGCCACTGGCTGGCACCGGGAGAGCCGGGCCGAGTGATACAGTCGGCAGGTATTGCCGCCGCTGTATCACGGGAGCACACTCGCAAAAGCTTTCTACAATGCAAGCTCGCATGAAGGTAGAACGTTTTTGTGAGGAGGAGCCGAGACAGCCGCCGAGGGACCCCAGAAGACAGGGTTAGGGGACACTCTGTGCAAAACTAGCTGTTTTTTAAAGTGAAAGATGACGTTACGCCGCGAGAATCGTGATCCATCTTCTAAGAAAAAAAATAAATAAATTGCGATTCTCATTTTAGCCAGAAGCGTGCAGCTCTAGACTGAAGTGATGCATTAAAAGCTGACCAATTTTCATTAAATTGTGCAATGATATGACATAATCAAAAGTCTAAACTCTGCCTGCCCTTTCTATGCCATGTAAGGACAAGAGAAAACTCTAGACCACATCATTGATTGCACAGGCGGTAGGAAATGGAACGGCAAACCTGTGCCGTCAATGAGACGTAACTGCAGCCAGATCAATAGACATCTAGAAGATCATTTTAGAAAGAGCGGAGCAGTTGGTTATGGCACAACACCAGGAGACATTCCACTACCAGAACATGGGGCCTGCAACTACGGCCAGGTGACAAGGGAGAGGCCGTGTAGTAGAGCCGGGTTACCTCACCTTGTACAATGCAATGACACAGGGCTTCGCCCCATACAACATCCTATTATATACTCCACCCAAGTTGGTTCAGATCCAAAAATATATCTACATACAGACAAGAGCCTTGAAACCGGTCACACAGCCCTTGGCCAAATTTAGCATTCATGTCACATTGGGATTAAGGATGAGCTCCGGCGTGTTCGCATAGAACACGTGCAGAGCCCGCCAGGAAGTCGGCACCCGCGCTGCACTAATCACAGCCAGGCAGACATTGTCCGATGATTAGCGCGGGTGCCGACTTCCTGGCGGGCTCTGCACGTGTTCTAGGCGAACACGCAGGAACTCATCCTTAATTGGGATATATTAAAAAAAAAAAAAGAACACGCTAAAGCTTTTCTAATATACAAAAAAACAATGCTGCAAACCTAAAACCAAAAATGTGCCGACTGCTTTAAAAAATGTTGAGCCGCTGGTTGGAGAATTCAAACCAACGGCATGAGATGAAAGAAGAGAAGGTTCCATGTTATTTGAGCTACGCAGAGTCTACATCGCCCCTTCCCTATCCAGTCCTGCTGCACCCCTCACAATTCAGCTTCACTGCTTGACAGACCACCAGTGGAGCTCAGCAAAAACAAGAATGGAGGGAAAAACCAACAAAAATCCATCTCATTAGGTCAAGAGTCCACTGCATGACTAAAGCTTTACAAGACGATTGTACAATCTCCTCTACCAAATGTAAAGCAGAAGGCCCAACCCAAATACAAGATTGAAGGGGGGGAGGGTGGACACAAAGATAAAAAAGGTGGGAAAAGATCTGAAATGATTTAACTGCTTGATGCCCACCCACCCTCAGTGCAGCTCTCGTTCTGGGTGGACGTCATGATGCCGCGCACAGGGCCGCACTGTGTTGCTAGGGGACAGCGTGACCCCGATCTCTGGCTCTTAAATCATGTGTCCAATCACAGCCAGTCACATGTAAAACACGCAAATGGCGGTAATCGGCTCTCATCGCCTCACACTGACAGAGCCTGTGGCGAGGAGAGCCGATCAGCGGCATCTCCTCACAGGGGACATCGAGACATGTAATCAGGGCATTGATCAGTGCCCGGTTACAATAAAGCACCACCAGTTCCAACAATCTGATGCCAGTCAGTGTTGCCCATCATTGCCACCCATCAGTGCGGCATATTAGTGCCACCTTTCCTGACATTTTTAGTCGCATTCCTACAGCAAAAGCCATGGTCCGCAGAGAGCTTCCAAAGCATCGGAGGGATCTCATTGTTAATAAATAATACCGTATTTATCGGCGTATACCGCGCACTTTTTTGCCCTGAAAATCAGGGCAAAATCGTGGGTGCGCGGTATACGCCGATACCCGCGCCGACATATACCGAGCGCAGTACAGTCTCGGCTCCTTCCGCGCTCACGTCCTGGACGTCAGCGCGAGAGTTGCCGAGCATTGCCGACAATACACGAGTGTACTGCGCTCTGTATATGTCGGCGCAGTATTCAAACTCGGCGCAGGAAATGAGCGGGGAGGACGCCGCAGAAGGACGCCGGACCCGACGAAGAGGACACCCGAAGCTGCAGACGGACGCCAGACCCGACGAGGCCGTCGCACAAGACACCAAAACTAAGTACAAAAAAAACTTTTTTCCACAGGAATCCGCTGCAACTTCAGGGGTGCGCGCTATACCCCAATAAATACGGTAATCATCCACAGGATTTATATAGCGACAACAGTTTACACAGCGCTTTACACTTGAGGGTAGACAGTACAATTACAATACACTAGGAATCAGAGGGCCCTGCTCCTTAGAGATTGTTAAAAGGCATCAGTCAGGAGAAGGGTACAAAGGAATTTCCAAGGCATTAGACAATGGAACAGTGAAGATAGGCATCATCAAGTGGAGATCTACAGCAACATTAAAGGATCTGCAGGAATATCTGGCAAGTACTGGCTGTGTGGTACATGTTACAACAATCTCCCATATTCTTCATATGTCTGGGCTATTCCATAGAGTGGCAAGATGGAAAAAGGAAAAAAAAAAAAAAAACACACACACACACATCCTAGGTGTCCATGCACACCTAGGCCATTATCAGCGTTTTATAGCAGGGAGTTTTCTGTCTAGAAACCTCCCCCCATAACTAGTGGATTTTAACCACTTCAGGCCTATAGCAGAATGACGGCCGGGCGGTGGTTCAGTTATCCTGACTGGGCGTCATGACATCCAGCAGGATAACAGCCGCCACGTGCCCGTAGAGGCGCACAACGCAGCGGTCGCTGGTGCGGCGTCAGTCTGACACACCGATCTCGGTAAAGAGCCTCTGATGGAGGCTCTTTACCATGTGATCAGCCGTGTCCAATCACGGCTGATCAGGATGTAAACAGGAAAAGCCGTTGATCGCGTCTGACAGCTAATGCTACTGGCGTTTTAATAACGTCCAGTGTGCACGAGGCCCAATCCCCAAAGTTCTCTGAATTGTGTGTTTTTTGGCTGTTAATGGGAAAAAAAAAATGGACGTTACTTACCGGTAACGGTGTTTCTATGAACCTTCCAGGACGGCACCCGAGAGATGATGGCTCCTCCCCACAGGAAACACAATCACTTAACAATTTAAAAGTCCCCACCCTTCCCCTTGATCCTCAGTATGAATTAGAGTAGTCCTGAACTGGTTCACAAGGGACATTGTTCCGTATAGGTACTTACCACCTAGCGTTTAGCTTATCTTTTCCCTCCACATAGGGCGGGAAGTAGGCCTGCCGTCCTGGAAGGTTCATAGAAACACCGTTACCGGTAAGTAACGTCCATTTTCTCTCATCACCTTCCAGGACGGCACCCGAGAGGATAGACGAGTAACCAACAGGCCTACTTTAGGGTGGGACCCTTGCCTGCAAGGTCTTTTGCTAGATGTCAGAATCTGATTTTATTTCACCACTTCCACTTCCTAGTGTGTGATGAGGGTATCCTAGCTGGATCATGAAAATGACCTGCAGGTCTGCTCCACCTATGCTCTTGTCTCCTCTTTGGATGCAGAGTCTAGGTGGCACGTGCTCTTAAAGAAAAAAATTCTGAGAGCTTGAGTATTCTTTAGGATAGAAAGGTTGGCTGCGCCAATATTCTGGCCATCGTGGTTGATAGTGTCTGCAAAGCTGCATAAGACCATCCAAAGTTTAGTCAGAGATTTGTTCTGTGAAACAAAGACCTACTTTGATCAACCCAGAAAAAAAGAAAAAAACAACATGTGGTTTTAAGCCACTAGTCTGTACAGGAGAATGGTTTAGAAAGAAACAGGGTCTCCCGACGTACAATCCTTGTGGGTCCCCCTTTTTTGTTTGCCAAAGTCCTGGTGAAACAAGGAAATAAACCCACTCAAGGATACTAGATTAAGGGAAGTCTATTCCCTTCACTCAAATGACTGGACAGGTATGTGACCAAGCAGGGCGTTTGGTGTGCTCCTGCACTCCCTTCAGTCCACCTGTCCACCTCCATTCATTGGAATGCATGTGACTTTATAGCGAGGACACTTATTGGTCAGTGTCTGGACCACAGGATACCTTGGCGTGGCTCGTTCGTGCGTCCGCTAATACGCGTGGACAGACTCCTGTCTCCAACGTACACTGCTAGACCGGACAAAAACAGCTGCTCTGCAAGCCGGTTGACAAGCAAGTCCCATCCTGGTCATTCCCCATTTCTGGGTTCCTTCCCATCTGAATACCGACATGTCAGATGTGAGATTGTTCTATATACCCTAGGCTCCTTATAACCCTGCGAGTCGATCATTAAACTACGCAGAAAGGAGCCTGTTACGAAATTGCGAGTAACCACTGCATTCATTGGTATATAACAGAAAAGAACAAAGGTGTCGGGGAAAGAAAACTTTTCACCGCCCCCCGCGTATAATATGCAGATACATTTTACCCTATAATCTCAGGGTAAACCCATGAGTGCCACACGCCAACAGAATACAGTATTCTGTAAAAATCCAGTGTTTGAGGTCATGATCCACTCCACGCACCAAGGAGTGTTAAGTTAAGCAGATCCCTACCACAAGGGACCAATGCCATAGTAGGAGTAAAAGATGAATATTGGTTATTCATATCCAGTTCGTCCGAGGGGGTGACATGAAGGACATACACTGAGCTATAAAGCTCGGATCGCATCGGGAGAACCAGTCAGAAAGAATCCTGATGCTGAATTTTTTAGGCAAACAGCCCCTAACAGCGTAACCCCTTTCCTACTAAAAAGAACCTACTAGGTGATTTTATGACCTCCTTCCAGTGTCCTATAACCCTACTGGGTTCAGGTCTAGGGAATGTCCCTGGCATGCCTAGAAGTAAAGGCCCGCAATCAGAAATCCTGTTCCTTCCATGTGAATGGAAAATAAGGTCTGAAATAAAGTGACCGAAATGAAGTGACCAAAATGTCCCAGATATACAGGTCCTAGATCTTGTATTTCCGAAGGACAGCAAGCTCAGACTCAATATGGAAAGACAGATAGACACCCCCAGCCTCCACTGCTGTGTTTTCTGATATACAGACACCTGTAGGATAGAGAAGACACAACCAACCTTAGGTGTGTATTTCTCATATGTAGTAAGATACCATATAACCTAAGCCCAGAGAAAGGACAGAAGCTCCAAGTGTGAGCTTCTGATGCTTAATAGGTTTATAGGTCCTGTATCCAACAGAGAGGCCACTAGCCAATCTGGAGTTTTTTTTTTTTTTTTTTTTGAGTAATAAACAACGCAGAGGACACAGACACCTTCTACTGCTGTGTTTTATTTATGTGCAGCGACCCAAGGTAATAGATTCGGGACAGAAGGACAAGAACCACTATAGTGTTGTCTATTCCTGACTGACTGCAGTACGGTCTTCCAATCAACAGAAAATAATACTAGCACCTATAGTATATCTCTGATGATCATAGAAAAAAACAAACAGTCGCATGGCCAGTATGACCAAAAGGACATATGCGGCCTCAACCGTGTATTG
Source organism: Rana temporaria (assembly GCF_905171775.1). Lineage (NCBI taxonomy): Eukaryota > Metazoa > Chordata > Amphibia > Anura > Ranidae > Rana > Rana temporaria. Next base: position 35,418,983 of record NC_053490.1, read on the forward strand.
CTGGTGTTATACTCCCTGCAGTCATAACTAGCAGAGAGTGGTATTAGCATACTTCAGATAAACAATAGGGTATAGGACAAGGGACCGAAATGTTACAGACAGTAACATTGTGTATTCCAACACCCACAGTCATATACCTGATAGAAACGTCACTAGCAAGAACACTCAATGCTGTGCGTTTCTGGATAGTAACAGTATACCGTCATGAACCCACAATACCAGTTGTGCATTATTTTGATTAGAAAAAAAAAACTTGGAAAGTTTATATGACCAACAGCATGTTGTCAGCAACCCAATGTGTTACTTAATGCAACCTTGTCGGGTCATCTAATCAACAGAAATGTCACTAGCAAAAAAGGACCCTTAAAGCAGTGCATATCTGAATTTATAAATATCCTTAACAATAATACAATGCTATGCGTTTCTAATCAGCAAAATTGCATAGTCATATAACCAGCAGAAGTGTCGCTATCAGTAACTCAGCATCATGCGTTTCTGATAAGTAATAGTGTACCAACATGTAACCTCCAGAAATTTTTACCAACAGTAACTCAGTGTGGTATGTTTCTGAATAACCATAGTGTGCGGTTTATATAATAGAGGTGTCACCGACAAATCAATGTCATGCTTCTCTGATAAGCAATAATATACATTCCTGTATCCGACAGAAATTACACCGACAGTAACTCAATGTGGTATATTTCTGAATAACCATAGTGTGCGGTTTATATAATAGAGGTGTCACCGACAAATCAATGTCATGCTTCTCTGATAAGCAATAATATACATTCCTGTATCCGACAGAAATTACACCGACAGTAACTCAATGTGGTATATTTCTGAATGACCATAGTGTGCGAATATACCATAGAGGCGTCACCACCATTCAGTGTTATGCGTTTGATAAGGAACAGAGTACCGTTATCTAATCAATTTTAGGCATTTCTGGTGAGTCATAAGATATCCCTTGATCATCAGTCTACATATATACACACACACAAATATATATATATATACATACACACACATATATCTCAGAAATGACCCAAGATAAACCCATGTTGTGCATTTCTGATGTGTGGACAGACCAACGCTCTATCCTAGCATAACCTGAGTTTCAGATATTGATCCTTCATCCCAGTGAAGGAACATGGTAGTTCCAAATACTGGAAATCCGAGGTGTGTGACTATACCATAATAGTGGTAGCTGCTATTCTGCTATTGCAAAGGTCTGAGTAGGTGTAGCTGGTCCACACACAGGTGGGAGCTAGTCCAAGCCTTTAAGGTCTTAACGAGCACAGACTCAGAAATCAATTAGGTCTCTCATGAAGAGGTGACCATAGTCTCAGGCTGGAGGCAATCAGACACCTGTATGGCTGATTTTCATAGTTTTAACACAGGGGTTTGTACCAGAGAAACTCCCAATTAAGGGTTGCAGGCTAGCATTTTATGCTTCTCACACCACCTAAATGGTTTGTTGCCTGAGCCACCTTTAGGGTGGGACCCTTGCCATAGTGTGCGGTTTAGATTAACTCTAACACACTGACAGATATACCAGCAGTGTAAGGAGGAAGTGATCGGTTGGAACTTGGGAGATATTGTAACCAATAAACAACCCCCACAAGGGTAATAAACCCACTAGTATGCCCCCTGTTGGGCCTATCCTAAGAGTTTAGGAGGTCAGTTTTTTGGCTAAAAAACCTAACTGCACCCTTGTGATCTGCCTGTCAGATTCATGGCAGGCTGGCCCTAACTGGATTGAGCCTTGCTCAGCCCCCTTTTATGAGATTATTCTAGGGATTTTATAATCTCCTCAGAGGCCTGTAATTGCCTGCAGGAGTCCAACCAGACCCTCTAGGGTGAATGGCTCCTGTTTAGCTTGGCTTACCATATCCTCCCTGTCCTCCTTAAGCTTCCTCTACCTGGACTAGAGGGAATGACTGTGAGGGCGGGGGAAGGGCACTAGGTTCCGTTCGGACGAGGCCTTCTTGGGAGGATATGTCTTCTCTAGGGATAAGCTCCTCTATGTCAGACCTTAAGTTACGGACTGCCTGGCGGCTTCATGGAAAGTTTTTCCTTTCTCTGCCAAGTTATGAGGAGCTATGCCCTGTAGCGGTAGGAGACTGTTTATTTGGGGTCTCCTGGGATCCGCTGGGGGGTTTTTGCAAGACAAGAGATATACATATATGCATAATATTACTTTGTCCTCCCCCAGGACTGCAGGTTTGTACTGGGGAGGTGAAAGGGTGAGAAGTAAAAACCAGTCCTGTGCTGGCTGGCTGGCCCCAGAGACTCAGACCCTGAAGACCAGGACTCTCACTCCCTTTCCTCCTCCCTTTCCAAGGGGGAATGTACTCACTGCGCCCCGACCTGGATCTGCCTGCAGTCACATTTGCCTTCATCTCCTCCTGTCCATGAGGAGGTTTGGCTGGGTCCCCGGCTGTCGGTACCTCTTGTAAGGGCTATCCGCAAGCCGACCCTTCCACCGCCATGCTTCTCTCCGGCGTCCCTTCCGGGTTGCGCTGTGAGGCAAAAGCCCACCTTCACTCAGAGAGGCTTGGAGCGCCATGTTTCCAAAAGTAGGAAGCAGTACCCGGGAAGAGAGAGCTCTTCAAATGGCGGCGTTTCTTCTGCACCCTAGCGATGGCAAGCCTCCCCGCAGCTCAGAGCGCTGGTGCACGCCTGGGGCGACCTGTGAGTTAGACCCGAAGGCCTACAGGTTAGTTCAGCCCTCCCCGGCCTCCCTAAGACCTGTCTCAACAGGGGTACCTTCGACCCTCCCCGGTCTCTAGGTTTTCAAACAAAACAAACGTGACGATGTGTTCGGAGAAACACAATCAATACTGAGGATCAAGGGGAAGGGTGGGGACTTTTAAATTGTTAAGTGATTGTGTTTCCTGTGGGGAGGAGCCATCATCTCTCGGGTGCCGTCCTGGAAGGTGATGAGAGAAAAATATGATTTCTGGTGGGGAGAAAACCCCCGATCTTGGGTTTCTCAAGCTGGCCATACACAGAGGGGATAACAATTGATCAGTTGAGAATGTAAAAGCCAATCTTCAAACAATAGTCAAAAGTAACGATCAGGAACAAAAGAGACAAAAAAGGAGAAGGGTGAGTGCATTATGGGTAATGACATAGCCCATAGCCTCCAGGAAAGTTTATGTTAAGCTCTCAGAGTTTACACCAACACAACATTCTTTACGGGAAATGCCAAGTTCTCTATAACATTCTGTACATATTGTCCAGGAAAGCCAAGCATCATGTTTTTCTAATGAAATACTGTGCCATGTACACCATCTCATTCCATTTCTGTGTGAGGAGTCGTTACGTCTCAGTGGGTGCCTCTCTGGCTGGAGGAGACGATTTTCCTAATGTGAAAACACTTATGCCGCGTACACATGATCATTTTTCGGCATGAAAAAAAACGTTTTTCAAAAATGTCATTTAAAATGATCGTGTGTGGGCTTCACATTATTTTTCAAGTTCTGAAAAAAAATAAAATAAAAAAATTTTTCCCGAACATGCATTTTTTAACGTCGTTTTTCGGGTTGTAAAAAATGTTGGTGTGTGGGCTAAAACGACGTAAAAAACCCGCGCATGCTCAGAAGCAAGTTATGAGACGGGAGCGCTCGTTCTGGTAAAACTACCGTTCATAATGGAGTAAGCACATTCATCACGCTGCAACAGACAGAAAAGCACAAATCGACTTTTACTAACAAGGAATTAGCTAAAGCAGCCCAAAGGTGAATGAAACTTCCCCTTTATAGTGCCGTCGTACGTGCTGTGCGTCACCGCGCTTTGCTAGATAATTTTTTAAAAACCATGGTGTGTAGACAACATCGTTTTAATGATAAAAGTTGGGAAAACTTCATGACTAGATTCAGGTAGGGGCGCGCAATGTTACGGCGGCGCAGCGTATCCTATTTACGCTACGCCGCCGTAAATCAGAGAGGCGAGTGCTGTATTCACAAAGCACTTGCCTCCTAAGTTACGGCGGCGTAGCGTAAATGGGGCCGGCGTAAGCGCGCCTAATTCAAATGAGCATGAGGGGGGCGTGTTTTGTAATGTAAATGGGTGGTGACCCGACGTGATTGACGTTCTTTTACGAACGGCGCATGCGCCGTCCGTGTACATATCCCAGTGTGCATTGCTCCAAAGTATGCCGCAAGGACGTATTGGTTTCGACGTGAACGTAAATTACATCCAGCCCTATTCGCGAACGACTTACGCAAACGTTGTAAAAAATTCAAAATTCAACGCGGGAACGACATCCATACTTAACATTGCGTACGCCTCATAGAAGCAGGAGCAACGTTACGTCGGAAAAGCCTTACGCAAAAAAATTCCGCCGGGCGCACGTACGTTTGTGAATCGACGTATCTAGGTCATTTGCATATTCTACGCTGAAATCTACGGAAGCGCCCCTAGCGGCCAGCGTAAAATTGCACACAATTAAACGCCGGCGTATTCAAGTTACGTCGGCGGAGGAAGCCTATTTTTTAAACGTATCTGCCTTTGAGAATTGGCGTAAAGATACGACGGCGCAGATTTTAAATTACGGTGGCGTATCTGGGGATACGCCGCCGTATCTTGTTGCTAAATCTAGCCCTACGTTTTTTTTCCCCCATGCTGAAAAATTATCGTGTGTACGCGGCATTAGAGGCGCCGAACAGTAAAGCTGGACATACACCGGCAGAATTTCACTTAAACATTTAGAAAAATAATTAAGAACTTGACAAAATGCTATAAAAAAAAAAAAAAAAACGTATTTTTGAAAAAATGTCACTTGAGTGCCATGTAACTTTTACATTCGATTTTGGGAGGACACGCACACAAGTACAAATCTTTCCTGAATACAGACCACATACAGTTATGCCGCGTACACACAATCGGAAATTCCGACAAACGTCCGATGTGAGCTTTTGGATGGAAATGCCGACCGTATTCATGCTCCATCGGAATTTCGCTGGTCGGAATTTCCACCAACAAAAGACAAAGCAGGTTCTCTATTTTTCCTACGGAAAAAAAGTTCCCGTCGGAAAATACGCTCGTCTGTATGCAATTTCAATGCGCAAAAAAACCTGCATGCTCAAGAATCAAGCAGAAGAGCCGAACTGCCTATTGAACTTCATTGATCTCGGCTCGTCGTACGTCTTGCACATCACTGCGTTCTTGACGGTCGGAATTGCCGACAAGATTTGTGTGACCGTGTGTGCGCAACATAAGTTTGAGCCAACATTCCATTGGAAAAAAAAAAAAGTTTTCTTGTCGGAATTTCCGATCGTGTGTACGCGCCATTAGAATGCAATTCGTTCCAGTGAAATTTTCCATTCTTCCACTTCAATCTTGACTGTAGTGGCATGATAAAAAAAAAAAAAAATTGATCATCCAGTTGACCCATCACCCATTAGAAAATGCAATAAAATGTTCCAAAATGAGATCCTACCGATGTGAGGCCCCATTTAGAAAGAAGAGTAGAGATCTCATCACTGACTCAGGAATTCTGGAGAGTTGGAGCTTCTCTGGTTACAGCATCACAGCAGGAGAATTCTGATGGGAGGGAGGGGGACCTCCTGATCAGTGGAGCCTCCATGTGACCTGAATGGGGTAGGAGAGACTCTGAAAGCCAACACCATATACTACAAGTGGGGAGGGTCAGGGCACTGAAACTGCAATCTGTTGCTAATGTAACCATCTTTTTGGCACCATAGATTTTAATGGAAACACTCAAAACACAGGTTTACACCAGTCCCATTTAAAAATCTATGGTGCCCAAAACACGATGAGCTCATGCTAAAGTGAATGAGAGCTAACAAAACAAAAAAGTTCTGTCCCCCCCCCCCCCCCCCCCACCATTAATGGCATTCTTCCCCTAGAAAATTTGGCAACGTTATCCATTAAAAACTGGGTCAGTGTAGAAGGTTGCCCTCATGCAAGTGTGGCCAGTGTAGAAGGTTGCCCTCATGCAAGGGTGGCCAGTGTAGAAGGTTGCCCTCATGCAAGGGTGGCCAGTGTAGAAGGTTGCCCTCATGCAAGGGTGGCCAGTGTAGAAGGTTGCCCTCATGCAAGGGTGGCCAGTGTAGGAGAGGAGTAGAAGATTGCCCTCATGCAAGGGTGGCCAGTGTAGGAGAGGAGTAGAAGATTGCCCTCATGCAAGGGTGGCCAGTGTAGGAGAGGAGTAGAAGATTGCCCTCATGCAAGGGTGGCCAGTGTAGAAGGTTGCCCTCATGCAAGGGTGGCCAGTGTAGGAGTAGAAGGTTGCCCTCATGCAAGGGTGGCCAGTGTAGGAGGTTGCCCTCATGCAAGGGTGGCCGGTGTAGAAGGTTGCCCTCATGCAAGGGTGGCCGGTGTAGAAGGTTGCCCTCATGCAAGGGTGGCCGGTGTAGAAGGTTGCCCTCATGCAAGGGTGGCCGGTGTAGGAGTAGAAGGTTGCCCTCATGCAAGGGTGGCCGGTGTAGGAGTAGAAGGTTGCCCTCATGCAAGGGTGGCCGGTGTAGAAGGTTGCCCTCATGCAAGAGTGGCCAGTGTAGAAGGTTGCCCTCATGCAAGGGTGGCCGGTGTAGAAGGTTGCCCTCATGCAAGGGTGGCCGGTGTAGAAGGTCGCCCTTTGCAACAGTTGTCACTGTAAGTCCCCCTATGCAATGGTGGTCAGTGTAGGTGTGTAGAAGGTCCCCCTATGCAATGGTGGTCGATGTAGGTGTAGAAGGTCCCACCTACATTAATGGTCAGTATAGGTGTAAAATGCCCCCCTACAACCCTGGTGGTTAGTGTAGGTAGGAGATTTGTCATTATAAATAGCTATGGTTCTGGCCAGCTCAGTAGATTGATTCAATTTGCTTCAGCAGGGGGGGGGGGGGGTTTCATTCTGTTTTTGTTTTTTTGCCTTTCTCTGGATCAATTGTAATTATATGGAGGTTTTCTATGTGTGCGTTTTTTCCCCACTGTTGGTTGAACTGGTGTCTTTTTTCAACCAGATTAACTAATTGCCCACTAGTCAGACCTAAAATCCTCGGGAGGAACCCTAGTTGAGAAACATTGGTCTAATCTGATCTCTGCATACTTTTAGTAAAAGATTATAAAATGCCCCCCATCCAGCCATTTGGTGACCTGGGGCCAATCACCTGTTCTGGACACAAATGCGCATACTGGTCACAAAGGAACCTTCCAGGAGGTCAGACTCCATTCAGCAACAACAGTCTCCATCCTGAACACATAGCACAGAAGACCATCTCCGCAGATAATGGATCTGCAACAGGTTATAGTGAAGGTGACCACCCTGCCCGCCCAGGATCACCCCGACACAATGACCTGAAGTTTCTGGTGGGCTTTGTCTTGAAGCTCCACTGCTTTGCTGTTCCCGGGCTGCACCAAGTATTAATCTTGTTTCACAAGTCGAATACCTTGCTACCACCACAAATGGCTATTGTTCCGCCTGCTGGTTCGAATGTCTTGTATAAAAACATATGGTTTGGTGGACCGAACCAAAGCATGGGGGGGGGGGCAGGAATTCTACACATTCCACATCAGGGGAGCAGTGCATCGTTTAACAAATGGGTCCGTGTGAAAGGCAACATTCTTGCGTCAGAGATTTTTCCTTATGAAGTGAATGCTTGTCAACCAATGTGGCTAAATTATGTGTCAATGTAACACTTCCAGGCATTTACTACTTCTCACAGAGATGGTGCCAGCTTTGATCAGGCATCACCCAGGGTCACCACCTACTTCCTGAAATGATGCCCGCTCTGAGAGGACAATCCCATATATCCGAGTGCCTGTGCAGTTTTTAGTTGCATTCACAAATGTGCGACACAGATCAGCGCCTCATCTTGCGACAGAATACAAAAATTACAATGTTGAAGTCTGATCATTGGAGGGGGGTGGGGTGGGAGAGGAGACTATGAAAATGCTTTCTCTGGCCTGCAGCAGACTGATGATCGCAGCCTAGGAGAAGTCTTTGGACTGGTGCTCATAAAACTGATTTTTAATAGGTAGCATTTTCTAGAAAATTATACCATCCATGAAAAGCTACTGGTATATTAAAGTGGAAATCCATGCTAAAACTAAAATAGCTGCATCTATAGCCACCAGCATTTCTAACACTAACCCTGTAAAGAAAAAAAAAAAAAAAAAATTATATATATAATCTATCCCCGGTTTCCCTAAAAATAAGACCTAGTGTTTGTCTAGAACAGTGGTCTCCAAACTGTGGGGGTCCAAATGCAGCCCTTTGATCTTTTCCGGCCCTTGGTGTACCAATCCCCCCCCCTCCCGACAGGGCGTAATTCTCCCCCCCCCCCCAATGACACCAACCACAACTCCCCCCCCCCCAATGACACCAACGATGGGGAGCTAATCCTTCCACCGACAAAAAAAAATGGGGCATTGTTTATTCCCACCGACGTCAGACCCTCTTCTACTGCCAATGGCCAAAAGTTTGCCCCCCCCTTAAGTCTGAAATACAATAACCGGCCCCTTTGTTTAGAAAGTTTGGAGACCCCCCCTGGTCTAAAACTAACTTTTTCATGAATTCAAACTATATTATTCCAAAAAATCAACTTTATTAAGAAAATACAAATTGAAGAGCAAAATGGGGGGAAGGTTAAAACCACTGTTGGGTAATTTTCCAACTGTGTTCCGATAGGGAGCCTTCCCTTGATTTCCTGTCCTGCAGGCTCTACAGGAAGTGAAGGGACATCTTTACAATGTAAGGGAAGTTCCCAGTTAGTCGACACTAGTTTCTATGAGCAACTTAAAATTTTGGACCCTTACTTGCATTCTGGGGACCAATTAGAGAGGGCGATTCTCCCTAATGGGGATAGCAATGAAAACCAAGAGGTTCTACCCCCCCCCCCCCCAATCCAATTCCAAAATATACTTTAAAACAGACCCCAGTGCAACAGACAGACCCGGAAAGGGCAAACAATTGGCGAGCCAGCCGGGAGAACGTTCCAACTAGCAAACAATATCACAATTGTATTATCAGTATGGAAAGTTCTAAAAAAAAAAAAAAAAAAAAAAAAAAAAAAAAAACTCTACTTTTAAAAGTGCATAAAAAAATAAAAAAAGTTTTGAAATCCATAAGCAGAATTATTATTGTACTGTTAGGCCCCTTTCACATTGAGGCGTTTTTCATGCGGTACAGCGCTAAAAATAGCGATGCTATACCGCATGAAAAAACCTGCCCTGTAGTGTTCAATGTGAAAGCCCGAAGGCTTTCACATTGAAGCGGTGCGCTAGCAGGAGCGCTCCAAAAGTCCTGCTAGCCGCATCTTCACTGCGGTATAGGAGCGGTGTGTTCACCGCGCCTTCCCATTGAAACCAATGAGAAAGCGCGGTAATACCGCCCGCAACGTGGGCGGTATTAACCCTTTTTCGGCCGCTAGCAGGGGTTAAAACCTCACCGCTAGAGCCCGAATATCGTGGTAAATACGACGGTATAGCCGCGCTACAAATAACGCGGCTATACCGTCACCGCGGCTCCACGCTGCAATGTGAAAGAGGTCTAATAAGCAAAATGCAACATGAAACATCTAGAAATATTAAAATCTGAATCACAGGCTGGTCACGGTTTACATCCAGGAGCAACTTGATCAGAGATACACCATAAAGAAGGATGAGTAGCCATAGCAACCGCACTGTACTGGTCTGACACTAGTAGTAATATGTATTCTGATTGGTTGCTATGGGTTATGGCACTTTTTTTCTTTGCACTAGATCAGCAGCTCTCTGTACACCCGACCACCAATGATCTACACATCCAATCAGGAAAAAATAAAGTGGTCCTAAAGGGCAGGATTTGCAAAATGGGGCACAGGTAAGTATAATGGGGGGGGGGGGGAAGCAGCATTGCAGAAGCATTTGTACACATACATACATAATATCACACCTTGGGGGCACTCAGCTGGGGGAGCCAGAGGGTCGCCCTGAGAAGGAGGAGGATCAGGGATGCTCTGTGCAAAAACCAACTACACAGAGCAGGTAAGTACAACTTGGTTGTTACATTTACAAAATAAAAAGGGATCCTTTACAATCATGAAGAGGCATTGGGAACAGCTGGGCTCATAAATATCCAGAACATACACTGAGGAGAATGAGCAATGTATACAACACTCCCCAACAGATGTGTACAAGATCACCACCCGAGGATTCCCAGGACTCTGACATCATCACCCCAAATCCTGGCAGGAGCGCCCCATACAACCCAACGTCAGTGTACAGTCCCCGAGCGCCCCATACAACCCAACGTCAGTGTACAGTCCCCGAGCGCCCCATACAACCCAACGTCAGTGTACAGTCCCCGAGCGCCCCATACAACCCAACGTCAGTGTACAGTCCCCGAGCGCCCCATACAACCCAACGTCAGTGTACAGTCCCCGAGCGCCCCATACAACCCAACGTCAGTGTACAGTCCCCGAGCGCCCCATACAACCCAACGTCAGTGTACAGTCCCCGAGCGCCCCATACAACCCAACGTCAGTGTACAGTCCCCGAGCGCCCCATACAACCCAACGTCAGTGTACAGTCACTGTGTACATCTGGGGTGTAAAAGATTGCAAATTCCCACAGAAACCAGACACCGGCTATGGGCAGATGCCCACAGTGGCTCAGCTCAGAGCAGATGCCCACAGCAGCCAGAGAGCGGCTCAGCTCAAATGCCCACAGCTGCTCAGTGCAGATGCTCACAGCAACCAAATAGAGGCTCAGCGCACATGCCCACAGCGGCTCGGCTCAGGTGCCCACAGCAACCACCTCAGGGCAGATGCCCACAGCAACCAGCTTAGATGCCCACAGCAACCAGACACTGGTTTAGCGCAGATGCCCTCAGAAACCGGCTCGGGGGAGATGCCCACAGCAGCCAGACAGCGGCTCAGCTCAAATGCCTACAGCTGCTCAGTGCAGATGCTCACAGCAACCAAATAGTGGCTCAGCGCACATGCCCACAGCGGCTCGGGTGCCCACAGCAACCAGACACCGGTTTAGCACAAATGCCCACAGCAGCCAGACACCGGCTCGGGGCAGATGCCCACAGCAGCCAGACACCGGCTCGGGGCATATGCCCACAGCAACCAGACACCGGTTTAGCACAGATGCCCACAGCAGCCAGACACCGGTTTAGCACAGATGCCCACAGCAGCCGGCTCGGGGGCAGATGCCCACACCAGACAGATATCAGTGTAATGACAGGCAGATTGTGATTGTTTATCCTGTACACAGATCAGAGACCCCCCAGGAGAAGCTCTGCAGAGCGTGCCAATGTCACACAGATCACCCCTCATCTCTGCAGAGAATCACAGCCACCCCCACACTGCAGAGCATCACCTGTGTTCCTACATGCTGCATATTACTGGGACCTCCAAGACTTTTTGTGATCTTTTGCTGATCATCATCAATAACCATCTTTGTTCCCCCCCCCTTTCCTGCAGATTATCACAAATGTGTCCCCCCACCAAGTGTCTGCTTGCTGCAGAGCATCACCCCCACCAATCAATGTGCCCCTTTCCTGCAGATCATCTCTCATCACAAGTCTTGTCCCCTGTCTGCAGACCTTTGAAACCTGACCCCCCAGCTGTGCAGACCCCCCCCCCCCCATGGGTGCCCCTAATACTATCCCTCCCCTTTCTACTCACCCCATGCAGAGCATCACTTCCTCACCATCACCTTTGTAGTTTCCTGCCCCGCAGAGCATCTCACCCAACACTCAGTATAACTTTTCTCACACAGATTATCCCTCCACCCCCCAGCTGTCCTGGCAGCTCCGGTAGAACCCCATCCAGCGGGGATCAGTGTCCGGTCCCCGGTGTTCTCTCTTACCTGTACAGCGCCGATCACACGGAGCTCCTCCGCCGGTACAATGTGATGTGTGCGCAGCGCTCAGCTCTCTATATCCCGCACACCTCCGCCCCGCCCCCTCACCGCAGTACCCGCCGGGGACATCTAGTGGCCGCACTGGGGCACAGCACGCTCCCTCCACTCATCATAATGCTGAAGATATGGGACATCCGTCTGGTGTCATACCGGCTTCCAATCAGAGCCCAGCACCAGACTCCCTTTGGCGGGTGTTACTGACAAAACATGAAATATTTACTGACGGAGCACATTTTTTTGTTAACTGATAACCTGAAAAATGTCACAACTATTAAAGGCTAAGACAATTATTACTATTTTTTACATTTTTATGTTTTTAATTATTTTTTACAATATTATTTTTTCACCATTTTTATTTCTTAATGATTTTTTTTTTACCATTTAATTGTTTCTGTATTTTTTACAATATTATTTTTTATTTTTTTAAATATTTTTTTATATTTATTTTTTTATTGTTTGTTTTACAATTTTATAATTTTAATACGTTTTTTACAATATATATATATATATATATATATATATATATATATATATATATATATATATATATATATATATATATATATACAATTTATATTATTTAAATTATTTGTTACAATATTTTCTTTATTCATTTTTACAACTTAAAATTTTTTTAATTATTTTTTTACAATATTATTTTTTTTGTATTTTTTTTACCATTTAATTTTTTTGATATTTTTTACAATATTATTTTTCATTATTTTTAAATATTTTTAAATAATTTTTTATATATTATTTTTTTATTGTTTGTTTTACAATTTTATCATTTTAATAAGTTTTTTACAATATATATATATATATATATATATATATATATATATATATATATATATATATATATATATATATATATATTTACAATTTCTATTATTTTAATTTTTTTACAATATTTTATTTATTTATTTTTACAACTTTAAATTTTATTTTACAATATTATTTAATATTATTTTCTACAGTTTTTTTTATTACCTTTTACAACATTATTTTTCATTATTTTTTTTACAATTTCTTTATTATATTTTACAATAACATTTTGGATTATTTTTTACAATTTTTATTTAAAAATATTTTTTACAATATTATATATTTTTTTTCTATTATTATTTAAATTTTAAATATTTTTCCTAAATCAAATTTTATTGTATACAAGGGATAAGGTACATAAAGAGAACAGATCATGTGATACATAAACTCCAAAACAATGCATTGGTATAATAAATCAAGATTGACGTCAGCATGTATACAATATATCTAAACAGGGTATATAAAAAAAAAAGAACATTTAAACATTGTGGGGTACCATGTCCATAGGAATGATGTCAGGTAAGAGAGTAGTTAGGTCTAGACAGGAGTTATGGCAGCTGGCAGGTAAGAGAGTAGTTGAACCTAATATGGAGTCATGGCAGGTGGAAGGTAAGAGAGTAGTCAAGTCCAGACAGAGGGACATGGTAGGTGGCAGAGAAGAAAGTAGTCGAGTCCAGTCAGGAGTCATGGCAGGTGGCAGGTAAGAGAGTAGTTGGTTCTAGACAAAAGTCATGGCAGGTATAAGAATAGTTGGGTCCAGATAGGAGTCATGGCAGCTGGCAGGTAAGAAAGTAGTCAAATCTAATATGGAGTCATGGCAGGTGGCAGAGAAGAGAGTAGTCGAGTGCAGACAGGAGTCATGGCAGGTGGCAGAGAAGAGAGTAGTCGAGTGCAGACAGGAGTCATGGCAGGTGGCAGAGAAGAGAGTAGTCGAGTGCAGACAGGAGTCATGGCAGGTGACAGAGAAGAAACTAGTCGGGTCTAGACAGGAGTTATGGCAGCTGGCAGGTAAGAGAGTAGTTGGATCTAATATGGAGTCATGGCAGGTAAGAGAGTAGTTGGTTCTAGACAGGAGTCATGGCAGGTGGCAGGTATAAGAATAGTCGGGTCTAGATAGGGGTCATGGCAGGTGGCAGGTATAAGAATAGTCGGGTCTAGAAAGGGGTCATTGCAGGTGGCAGGTAAGAGAGTAGTCGGATCCAATATGGAGTCGTGGCAGGTAAGAGAGTAGTTGGTTCTAGACAGGAGTCATGGCAGGTAAGAGAACAGTCAGGTACAGACAGAGGTCATGGCAGAGGGCAGGTAAGAGAGTAGTCAGGTACAGACAGAGGTCATGGTAGGTAAGAGAGTAGTCAGGTACAGACAGAGGTCATGGCAGAGGGCAAGTAAGAGAGTAGTCAGGTACAGACAGAGGTCATGGCAGAGGGCAGGTAAGAGAGTAGTCAGGTACAGACAGAGGTCATGGCAGAGGGCAGGTAGGAGAGTAGTCAGGTACAGACAGAGGGCAGGTAAGAGAGTAGTCAGGTACAGACAGAGGTGATGGCAGAGGGCAGGTAGGAGAGTAGTCAGGTACAGACAGAGGTCATGGCAGGTAAGAGAGTAGTCAGGTACAGACAGAGGTCATGGCAGGTAAGAGAGTAGTCAGGTACAGACAGAGGTCATGGCAGAGGGCAGTTAAGAGAGTAGTCAGGTACAGACAGAGGTCATGGCAGAGGGCAGGTAAGAGAGTAGCCAGGTACAGACAGAGGTCATGGCAGAGGGCAGGTAAGAGAGTAGTCAGGTACAGACAGAGGTCATGGCAGAGGGCAGGTAAGAGAGTGGTCAGGTACAGACAGAGGTCATGGCAGAGGGCAGGTAGGAGAGTAGTCAGGTACAAACAGAGGTCATGGCAGAGGGCAGGTAAGAGAGTAGTCAGGTACAGACAGAGGTCATGGCAGAGGGCAGTTAAGAGAGTAGTCAGGTACAGACAGAGGTCATGGCAGAGGGCAGGTAAGAGAGTAGTCAGGTACAGACAGAGGTCATGGCAGAGGGCAGGTAAGAGAGTGGTCAGGTACAGACAGAGGTCATGGCAGAGGTCAGGTAGGAGAGTAGTCAGGTACAGACAGAGGTCATGGCAGAGGGCAGGTAAGAGAGTAGTCAGGTACAGACAGAGGTCATGGCAGAGGACAGGTAGGAGAGTAGTCAGGTACAGACAGAGGTCATGGCAGGTAAGAGAGTAGTCAGGTACAGACAGAGGTCATGGCAGAGGGCAGGTAAGAGAGTAGTCAGGTACAGACAGAGGTCATGGCAGAGGGCAGGTAAGAGAGTAGTCAGGTACAGACAGAGGTCATGGCAGAGGACAGGTAGGAGAGTAGTCAGGTACAGACAGAGGTCATGGCAGGTAAGAGAGTAGTCAGGTACAGACAGAGGTCATGGCAGAGGGCAGGTAAGAGAGTAGTCAGGTACAGACAGAGGTCATGGCAGAGGGCAGGTAGGAGAGTAGTCAGGTACAGACAGAGGTCATGGCAGAGGGCAGGTAGGAGAGTAGTCAGGTACAGACAGAGGTCATGGCAGAGGGCAGGTAGATCTGGTAGTGGAGGTCCTAGGAATCCTGGAAGACCCTGCAGGGATCCTGTAAGAAATCTTGGAAGACCCAGCAGGGTTCTTGTGAGAACTGTAAGAGGCTCATTACAGTGCATTACTGCACACATGTTAACGCACATTACGTCACATATTCGTTAAGCAAAGCGCCACAATGGACATTATATGTGTTGGTGGAACATTGTTGTGTGCTGTGTGTTGGACCCTACTGTACAATGTGTTGAGATGCCAATCATAATGAATGGCACCTCATCTTATGGCACATAGAGCAAGTGCATTGTGAATGGGCCCCTCTGTGACCTTGTTGTCACATCCTGTGAGGGGAAAATACAGGGTCACTTTAACACTTTTCTAAGTCTATTTATTTGTATTTCTCTAATAATTTGTTTATCGCTATAATTCTGTTTTTCCAACCTTTCCTGACTCATCGTCCTGAGACTGAGGTGATAACACCTTCGGTGGTCACAAACATATAAAAACAGGCTCCAGCCACTGACCACATTCCAAGCTCCCCAAAAATATTTTCTCTTCCAGTTTCCCGCCTGTTTTTCTGCATTGTGCCCAGGGATTATATTGTGTTATGTTGATATGAAGAAGAAATGACAAATCTATTGTGCAGACAGGTGGTGGTGAATGAACCGGAGAAAACATATCATTATCTCTGTACTGTTACGGGGAGGCTGTTATGTATACAGAATTACAGATGTATTATTATTATGCAGGGAGGAGACCAGTAGAAACTCGGTAATATTTAAAAAAATCGCTCCATCGGAAGCCTATATTTCAGCTTGTGGTGGATGTCGGAGACGTAAACCACCTTCTATTTCTCGGAGACTGTTGATGAGATTCTGGTTCTACACACTTGGGCCCAGATCTACGAAGAACTTACGGCAGCGTATATCTATTGATACGCCGCGTAAGTTATACGATTGTATTCACAAAACAAGAAACGCCTCAATGTGGGCTAGATCCAACTGACGTACGTCTTAGTACGCCGTCGGATCATAGGTGCATATTTACGCTGGCCGCTAGGTGGCGCTTCCGTTGATTTACACGTAGAGTATGCAAATTAGCTAGATACGCCGATTCTCAGAACGTACGTCCGCCCGGCGCATTTTTTTACGTCGTTTGCGTAAGGCTTTTTCCGGCGTATAGTTACCCCTGCTCTATGAGGCGTACGCATTGTTAAGTATGGACGTCAGGCCAGCGTAGAATTTTCCGTCGTTTGCGTAAAACGCTCGCGAATAGGGCTTTGCGTAAATTACGTTTACGTCGTCTAGGCATTGAGCGGGCGTAATTTAATTCGAAAATTCGACGTGATACTGAGCATGCGCACACATGCGATGTTCGAAAAAAGCGTCATTTACGTGGGGTCATGCTTAGTTTACATAAAACACGCCCCCCTGTTCCTCATTTGATTTAGGCGCGCTTACGCCGGAACATTTACGATACGCCGCCGTAACTTTAGACGCAAGTGCTTTGTGAATACAGCACTTGCCTCTCAAAGTTGCTGCGGCGTAGCGTAACTACGATACGCTACGCCCGCTAAATTTTACGCCTATCTTCCCAAGCCGCACAAGGACCATGATCTTTGCGAATCCTACAGACCAATATCGCTAATTAATGTCGACGCAAAGATCCTTGCTAAATTACTGGCTAAACGTCTGAATCCAAAGATTGCGTCCGTAATTCATCAAGACCAGACGGGTTTTATACCTGAGAGGTCGATAGCAATTAACCTGCGACGGCTTTTCACTATTTTACAGTCTGTGGGATCCACGCCGGATACTAGAGTGGTGGTGTCCCTGGACACGCATAAAGCGTTTGACTCCATAGAATGGTCTTACCTCATAGCGGTCCTTGGGCGGTTGGGGTTCGGCCCCAGATTTACAAAGTGGGTCCAAATATTGTACGCTGCCCCACGGGCTAGGCTTAGGGTTAATAATGCCATCACGGATTCCTTCCCAATTGCTAGGGGCACACGGCAGGGGTGCCCGTTGTCACCCCTGTTGTTTGCTCTGGCAATAGAGCCACTGGCTGCACAGCTGAGAGAGGATGTGAATGTCAGGGGCTGTAGGATCAATGAGTTAGAAGAAAAGACATCCCTCTACGCTGACGATATGCTTCTGTATCTGGCAGAGGCAGAGGGATCGCTGACCACCGCTCTGGGCTTAATATCAGACTTTGGAAACTTCTCAGGTTTTAAGGTGAACTGGAATAAATCTATTGTGTTTCCCTTTAGCTCTGATGGACTCCTGCGGTTGCCCCCGGATGTCCCTCTTAGGCCCCATACACACGAGAGGATTTATCTGCGGATACGGTCCTCTCGAGGATTTTGATCCGATGGAGTGTACTCACCATCGGATCGAAATCCGCGCCGAAATCCCATCGCGATGACGTGTCGCGCCGTCGCCGCGATGATGACGCGGCGACGTGCGCGACGCTGTCATATAAGGAATTCCACGCATGCGTCGAATCATTACGACGCATGCGGGGGATTGATTCGGACGGATTGATCCAGTGAGTCTGTACAGACCAGCCGGGATGGATTCAAGCGGATAGATTTGAAAGCATGTCTTCAAATTTTTATCCGCTGGAAATCCATCCCAGGGGATAAAAATCCGCGGAAACAGATCCGCTGGATCGTACACACCAGGGGATCTATCCGCTGGAGCCGGTCAGCGGATCAATTCCAGCGGATGGATCCTCTCGTGTGTATGGGGCCTTAGAGTAGTGTCTAAGGCCCCGTACACACGACCGAGTTTCTCGGCAGAATTCAGCCAGAAACTCGGTCGGAGCTGCATTCTGCCAAGAAACCCGGCCGTGTGTACACTTTCGGCCGAGGAAGCCGACGAGGACCTCGGCGAGGAAATAGAGAACATGTTCTCTATTTCCTCGTTGTTCAATGGGAAATTTCAGCTCGCCGAGGTCCTCGGCGGCTTCACAAGGAACTCGACGGACAAAACGATGTGTTTTGCCCGTCGAGTTCCTCGGACGTGTGTACGGGGCCTAAGTTTCGTTATCTGGGAGTGGATGTCCAGCTACCGATAGGGACCTATATGTGCAATAACCTGACCCCTATGAAGGCCCGCTTGAAGGAAAGTCTGATAGCATGGGCTAAATTACCATTGGGCCTCCTCGGGAGAATTAACATCTTCAAGATGATCTATTTACCTAGGTTTCTTTACTTATTCTGGCATGCCCCAATCTATATCCCTAAAAAATGGTTTGCAAAAATCAATACGATGCTAACATCCTTTCTCTGGGGCCTTAAGCCCGCAAGGGTGTCCCTGGAAACGCTCCATTTGCTGATAAGGGAGTGGGGACTGGCCCTGCCGAATCTGTATTGTTATTACCTTGCAGCCCAGTTAACACACGTGCACTGGTGGGGGTTCCCGAACTTATGTATTGCATCGGTGGCCACTCAGGCGGCCCTGGTCCACTCGTTTGAAGGACTGATTAATGTGCTATACAGTATAGAAATGGCCCATATCCACTGGGAGGGGGGGAAATACTGAAAATGTTGTATAAAATATACCATATATGCAATAAAAGGGTGGGGGGCTCTAGTCTTGAGGCATCCCCCAATGCCCCTCTGTGGCACAACCCCCAACTAAAAGAGATAGTCAAGGTACCGGATGGGGCGCGCTGGGCGACGTATGGAGTCAAGTATGCCCATCAGCTGTTCAGGAATGGGGTGTTTAGAAGTTTTGTAGATCTGAAAACTGAGTACGGGGTCCCTAACACTTTCTTTTTTAGATACCTTCAGCTGCGGCATGCTGTAACGGCTCAGTACGGTGGGGGGGTGGTGGCGCTCTCCCCCTCCAAAATGGAAAAATTGCTCACTGACGGGGATCACTCGCAATTGATCTCTAGGTACTATTTTATGCTGCTGACGTCCTCCTCTCCTAGAATGGAGAGGGTTAGGGCGCAGTGGCAAGCGAACATACCATCCCTTACTGAGGAATCCTGGTCTGAGGCCCTTGAATCACTGGTACCATCGATGATCTCAGCTAGAGACAAGCTAACGCAATTTAATTACTTACAGAGAGTATACTACACTCCCAAACGGTTACACAACATGGGTAGAGGGGAGTCATCTGAGTGCCCCCGCTGCCAGGCGGCGGAGGGCAACTTTTTCCATATGGTGTGGCAGTGTCCTCGAGTGGAGGGGTTTTGGAAGGAGATATTATTTCTGGAGGCTAACTTGGAACTACCTAATATATATTCCCCAGCTAGGTGCCTGTTAGGTGACCTGGAAGAGGAGGAATTATCTGTATCAAAGAAAACACTATTGAGAATACTCTTCTGCTATGCTAAAAAGGCCCTGGCCATTAACTGGCGAAAACCATCTCCCCCATCTCTGCAGGGTTGGTTGAAACTGGTGAATAATGCACTGCCAATGTACAAACTGACTTACGCAGCTCGGGGTTGCCCAAAAAAATTCGAGAAGGTGTGGGCGGGATGGATTGAGAAGGTCTCGGGAGACGTAGAGGTGTAATGGAGATGTTGGGCATGCTGAAGATAACGATGGTTAAGGTGGGAACATGATGATCTGACCAGGGCTGAATTGAAATGTGTTAAAGCGGGGGTTCACCCTTAGAGGGCACTTTTTCCCCTTAGATTCCTGCTCGTTTTCTCTAGGGGAATCGGCAATTTGTTTTAAAATATGTGCCGTACTTACCCGTTTACGAGATGCATCCTCTCCGCCGCTTCTGGGTATGGGCTTCGGGAATGGGCGTTCCTTCTTGATTGACAGTCTTCCGAGAGGCTTCCGACGGTCGCATCCATCGCGTCACGATTTTCCGAAAGAAGCCGAACGTCGGTGCGCAGGCGCAGTATACAGCCGCACCGACGTTCGGCTTCTTTCGGCTACGAGTGACGCGATGGATGCGACCATCGGAAGCCTCTCGGAAGACTGTCAATCAAGAAGGAACGCCCGCTCCCGAAGACCCATACCCGGAAGCGACGGAAGAAGATGCAGCTCGAAAACGGGTAAGTAATGCTCATATTTTAATACAACTAGCCGATTCCCCTAGACCGAACGAGCAGGAATCTAAGGGGAGAAAATTTTTTTTTTTAGAAATGGGTGAACTCCCGCTTTAAGTACTAGGAGGCACAGGGGGGAAACTCCCTTTCGGGGTTTTTCTCCCCCCCCCCCCTTTTATATATTTTTTTTTTTTCTCCTCTCCTTTTGTTCTGTTGTTGGGATTATGTTGTAAGAAAACGGGAAAAGGGTAAGATTGCTATACTTGTCGGATTTTATGTATGTGTTGTATTGTCATGGCTTTGAACTTGACTGTAAAAAACAAAAAAATTTCTGACCCATGGGATATGAAAATGTGTACTGTACTATGATGTTTTGTTATGCTTTGAACATGTACAATAAAATTTACACTTTAAAAAAAATAATTTTACGCCTATCTACGTGGATCTGGCCCCTGATGTGCCCGTTATGAGGAGTATCCTCTAAACCTGCTTTTTTTTAATATTATTATTGCATATGAAATAATGTAATCTGATATATTTATCATTGTACTAACTGCTGCTTTCAGTACTTGCTATATATACTTTTACGTTGGCAGAATGGCACGGCTGCGCAAAGTAACGTATATGTACATTACTTTGAATTTCGTGTGCACGCGCCCCTGCCGCAAGCTCCGTGACCGTGCCCGTGGGACCCGCAGACTCGATGCCCGCCAGTGTCCCGCGATCAGGTCACAGAGCAACAGAACAGGGGGATGCCTGTGTAAACAAGGCTTTTCCCCGTTCTGCCTAGTGACAGGACACTGATCGTCTGCTCCCTCTCATCGGGAGCAGTGATCAGTGTCGTGTCACAATAAGCCCCGCCCCCATACAGTTAGAATCACTCCCTAGGACACACTTAACCCCTTCCTAGCCCCCTAGTGGTTAACCCCTTCCCTGCCAGTCACATTTAGGCCGGGTTCACACTGGTGCGACAAATGCTCCGACATTGGGAGCTCATGTCACATGACGTGTGAAAATCAATGTTTCCCTATGAGAGCCGTCTTAACTGGTACGACACAAGTCGGTCCGACTTTGAAAATGCTCCCTGTGATACTTTGGTCCGACTTTTATCCTACTTCAGCCCATGGAATATCATTGAAGTCAGATCAAAGTCGGAACGCCGTCTTGCATGCTCGACTTTGGCATGCGACTTGCGCTCTGCTGATCTTGAGGGGGAACTCCACAAATTTTAAACAAAAAACTGGCATGGGTTCCCCTTCAAAGGCAATCCAGGCCCTTCGGCGTAGGGGGTTCCCCTTAAAACCCATACCAGACCGAAGGGCCCGGTATGCGCTTGGAGGGGGAACCCATGCCGGTTTTTTATTTAAAATTTGGAGTAGAGTTTCCCCTCAAGATTCATACCATACACAGTGCCTGGTATTGGTGGGGATCCGAGTCGGATCCCCGTTCATTGAAAGTCGGACGTATGTCGGCTTCAAGTCGCAGGGCAAAGTCGGATCCAAAGTAGAAGAAGGAGAGATGGCCGCTCCAGGTGGAGACCTTGGCAATAATCCACCCCACAGAGATCCCAGGTGCAGGCAATGCAATCAGCAAGGCAGGAATAACAAGGATATATTTCTGGACAGCCGCACTCTTGAACAATAGTTGCCTTTATTTAAAATAGGAACAGCACTACAAGTCACAGCACTCGAACCTCGGACAGCTGACGCGTTTCACACTATATCTAGCGTTTAGTCGGATCCAAATTAGTACGACTGTCAGGTCACACCAGTGTGAACCAAGCCTTATACAGTAATCAGTGCATTTTTATAGCACTGATCGCTGTATAAATGTGAATGGTCCCAAAATAGCATCAAAAATGTCCGATGTGTCCGCCATAATGTCGCAGTCATGATAAAAATCACTGGTTGCCGCCATTACTAGTATAAAAAAATATATTAATAAAAATGCCATAAATCTATCCCCTATTTTGTAGACGCTATGGGCCAGATTCTCAAAGAAGCGCCTATCTTTAGGCGGGCGTAGCGTATCTCAGATACACTACGCCGCCATAACTTAGAGCGGCAGGTCCCGTATTCAGAAAGAACTTGCACTCTAAGTTACGGTGGCGTAGTGTAAATGGACCAGCGTAAGCCCACGTAATTCAAACTAGGCTGGTAGGGGGTGTGTTGTATGTAAATGATTTGTGACCCCACGTAAATGACGCGCTTAACGAACGGCGCATGCGCGCGCATGCTCAGTATCACGTCGAATTTTCAAAGTAAATTACGCCCGCTCAATGCTTAGTCGACGTGAACGTAACCTACGCCCAGCCCCATTCACGACGTAAAATACGACGCTGTTCGGACGTTTCCGATGTCCATACCTAACATGACTTACCCCTGCTTTATGAGGGGTAACTTTATGCCGGTCAGACGCCTTACGTACACGACGTATCTTGATACGCCAGGCGCACGTACGTTCGTGAATCGGCGTATATAGCTCATTTGCATATTCGACGTGGAAATATACGGAAGCGCCCCTAGCGGCCAGCGTAAATATGCACCCCAAGATACGATGGTGTAGGAGACTTACGCCGCTCGTATCTAGGCAAAATTCATGCGTAACTGATTCTAAGAATCAGGCGCATAGATACGACGGCGCACATTCGGACTTACGACGGCGTACGCCGTCATAAGTCCTTTGTGAATCTGGGCCTATAACTTTTGCACAAACCAATCAATAAACGCTTATTGCGATTTCATTTTACCAAAAATATGTAGAAGAATACGTATCGGCCTAAACTGAAGAAAACATTTTTTTTTATATGTTTTTTATTTATTATAGCAAAAAGTAAAAAATATTGCTTTTTTTCAAAATTGTCGCTCTATTTTTGTTTATAGCGCAAAGAATAAAAACCGCAGAGGTGATCAAATACCACCAAAAGAAAGCTCTATTTGTGGGAAGAAAAGGACGTCAATTTTGTTTATGAGCCACGTCGCACGACCGCGCAATTGTCAGTTAAAGCAACGCAGTGCCGAATAACAAAAAGTGACCAGGTCCTTTGGCAGCCAAATCCGCTGGGGCTGAAGTGGTTAATGTCTGGTGGTTGAGTACGATTGTATGTATAGACATGAGTCTACCACAGAATCACCAAGGATATTAGTTATCATTATATATTAATAAAGTAGAGCTGAAGGCAAAAATGTTTGGATAGAGTAAGGATCGGGGGGGATAATAACTTAATTTTTTTGCCATCTGTATCTCATTGGGGAGATTTCACTTCACTTCCTGTTCCATAGCTAAAACAGGAAGTGAGGCAAATCCTTGGTGGTCACCAGAGCTTGTGTCCTCATTGGAAGACTTATCCCGCGTACACATGTCCATTTTTAATGGTCTAGAAAAAACTATGGGCCAGATCCACATAGAAATGGATCGGCGCAGCGTATCAGAGATACGCTACGCCGCCGTAACTTTTCCGGCTTTGGTTCGAATCCTGAAAGATTGCGCGCCGAAAGTTACGGCGGCGTAGTGTATTTCTGGCGGCGGAATTCAAATCAGCGATTAGGGGGCGTGATTCATTTAAATGAAGCGCGTCCCTGCGCCGATTGAACTGCGCATGCTCAGTTTCAAAATTTCCTGCTGTGCTTTGTGGGAAATGACACCGCAACAACGTCATTTTTTGAACTTAGACGTGACTTACATCCATCCCTATTCACGGACGACTTACGCAAAAAAAAAAAAATTTAAATTTCGACGCGGGAACGACGGCCATACTTAACATGGCAAGTCTATCTATACGCCGCAAAATACCAGTTTTAACTATACGCCGGGAAAAGCCGACTAGAGACGACGTAAGAGAATGCGACGGCCGCGCGTATGTTCGTGGATCGTCGGAAAAAGCTAATTTGCATACCCGACGCGGAAAATGATGCGAACTCCACCCAGCGGACGCCGAAGTATTGCATCTATGATCCGAAGGCGTACGAAGCCGTACGCCTGTCGGATCGAACCCAGATGCCGTAGTATCTTGGTTTGAGGATTCAAACTAAAGATACGACGCGGGTAATTTGAAAGTACGCCGGCGTATATCAGTAGGTAGATACGCCGGCGTTCTCTCTCTCTGGATCTGGCCCTATGTTTTTTTCAACCTGATTCCTGTCAAGCCTGCCTTGCCTACACACGATCGTGAAAAAAAATGTTGGAGAAAAGCGCGGTGACGTACAACACGTACAACGGCACTATAAAGGGGAAGTTCCATTCAGATGGCGCCACCCTTTGGGGCTACTTTTGCTGATTTCGTGTTAGTAAAAGTTTGGTGAGAGATGATTCGCGCTTTTCAGTCTGTTACAGCGGGGACGAATGTGCTATCTCTATTACGAACACTACTTTTACCAGAACGATCGCTCCCGTCTTATAACTTGCTTCTAAAGCATGCACGTTTTTTTAATGTCGTTAAAGCCTTTCAATACGTGAAAAATGATGCGAAAAAATAGAGCATGTTCTAAATTTTTAATGCCCATTTTTCACGTCATGGGAAATGCTCTTCAGCCCACACACGATCGCTTTTAAAGCGGAGGTTCACCCTAAAACAATTATATACCATTCCATCCAGCATACTGCCGACATCTACAGTATGCTGTTTTTTTTTTTTGCGCTGTACATACCGTTTAATCGTTCTTTTTCTTTTCAGACTCCCGTGGGTAATAGGCGTTCCTATGAAGAGGCGTAGATGATTGACGTGCGGCTAAGGCGCGTCACGCGTTCTGAAAATAGCCGGACTGGGACTCGGCTCTATACGGCGCCTGCGCACAGACTAGGAGCTGACTGCGCAGGCGCCGTATATAGCCCAGTTTGGCTATTTTCGGAACGCGTGACGCGCCTTAGCCGCACGTCAATCATCTACGCCTCTTCATAGGAACGCCTATTCCCCGCGGGAGTCTGAAAAGAAAAAGAACGATTAAACGGTATGTACAGCGCAAAAAAAAACCCAGCATACTGTAGATGTCGGCAGTATGCTGGATGCATGCATGCTCCAAATTTCGCCGCAAATCGTCAATGCTTTAGATGTGAACGTAACTTACGTACAGCGCTATTCGCGAACGACTTACGCAAACGACGTAAAAATTTCAAAATTCGACGCGGGAACGACGTCCATACTTAACATTGCGTACGCCTCATATAGCAGGAGTAACCTTATGCCTAACGTAAACGACGTAAAAAAATGCGCCGGGCGTACGTACGTTTGTGAATCGGCGTATCTACCTAATTAGCATATTCCTTGCGTAAATCGACGGAAGCGCCACCTAGCGGCCAGCGTAAAATTGCAACTAAGATACGACGGCGTAAGAGACTTACGCCGGTCGGATCTTAGTCAAATCTATGCGTAACTGATTCTAAGAATCAGGCGCATAGATACCACACCGCACACTCAGAGATACGACGGCGTATCTGGAGATACGCCGTCGTATCTCGTACCTGAATCTAGCCCAAAGTTTTGTCTTCTGTTACGCCGCATACACATGACCGTTTTTTGGGTTCTAAAAAGTGACGTTTCTCTTTTTTATGTCATTAAAAACGATCGTGTGTGGGCTCCAGAGCATTTTTCGGGTTCTAAAAAACGGGCAAAAAAAATTCATACACGCTCTATTTTTTCACAACGTGTTTAACGTTGTCGTTTTTAAGGTTGAAAAAAAATGGTCGTGTGTGGGCTTTAACGACATGAAAAACCCGCACATGCCCAGAAGCAAGTTATGAGACGGGAGCGCTCGTTCTGGTAAAACTACCATTCGTAATGGAGTAAGCACATTCATCACGCTGTAACAGACAGAAAAGCGCGAATCGTCTTTTACCAACACAAAATCAGCTAAAGCAGCCCAAAGGGTGGCGCCATCCGAATGGAACTTCCCCTTTATAGTGCGGTCGTACGTGTTGTAGGTCACCGCGCTTTGCTAGAGCATTTATTTTTTTCACGATCGTTTGTAGGCAAGGCCATTTTAATGATCGGGTTTAAAAAAAAATAGTTTTTTTCTAGACCCTTGAAGTGGAGGTTCACCGGTAATATGCTCTTTTTACCCTTAGATGTATGCTTATTTAGTCTAGGGGACTCGGCTAGTTGTTTTAAAATCCGAGCATTACTTACCGTTGTAGAGAGCGATCTTCTCCGCCACTTCCGGGTATGGGCTGCGGGACTGGGCGTTCCTATTTGATTGACAGTCTTCCGAAAGGCTTCCGACGGTCGCATCCATCGCGTCACGATTTTCCGAAAGTAGCCAAACGTCGGTGCGCAGTATAGAGCCGCACCGACGTTCGGCTACTCGTGACGCGATGGATGCGACCGTCGGAAGCCTGTCGGAAGACTGTCAATCAAGAAGGAACGCCCAGTTCCGAAGACCCATACCCGGAAGCGGCGGAGAAGATCGCTCTCTACAACGGTAAGTAATGCTCGGATTTTAAAACAACTAGCCGATTCCCCTAGACCAAATGAGCCTCAATCTAAGGGTATCAAAGGTTAAAAAAACATTTATGGGAGAACCCCCTCTTTAAAAACTTCGGCCAGATTCACAAAAGAGATAGGACGGCGTATCTCCTGATACGCCGTCGTATCTCCTGATACGCCGTCGTATCTCTGAGATACGATTGTCGTATCTATGCGCCTAATTCATAAAATCAGGTTACACATAGATAGCCCTAAGATCCGACAGGTGTAAGTGACTTACACCGTCGGATCTTAGGCTGCAATTCTAGGCCGGCCGCTAGGTGGCGATTCCATTGCGGTCGGCGTAGAATATGCAAATGACTAGTTACGCCGATTCACGAACGTCCGCTTTGCCCGTCGCTCTAAATTTACGTAGTTTCCGCAGAGATACTTCGCGTAAAACTAAGCATGCCCTCTAGGTGGTCTAACCAATGTTAAGTATGGCCGTCGTTCCCGGGTCGAATTTTTAAATTTCACATAGTTTGCGTAAGTCGTCCGTGAATGGCGCTGGACGCCATTTACGTTAACGTCGAAACCAATGACGTCCTTGCGACGTCATTTAGCGCAATGCACGTCGGGAAATTTTAGGGACGGAGCATGCGCAGTACGTTCGGCGCGGGAACGCGTCTAATTTAAATGGTCCCCGCCCCATTTGAATTAGGAGGGGTTGCGCCGGGCGGATTTACACTACGCCGCCGCAAGTTTACAGGTAAGTGCTTTGTGAATCAGGCACTTACGCTGTAAACTTGCGGCGGTGTAACGTAAATGGGATACGTTACGCCGCCGCAGCGTAGCCCATTTCTACGTGAATCTGGCCTTTCATTTTTTAGAACCCGAAAAACGGTTGTGTGTACGCGGCATTATACTTATAACCACTTCATCACCTCTTATGGACCAAACCATTTTTACATTACAGCTAG
The DNA here is from genome assembly GCF_905171775.1 of Rana temporaria. Classification (NCBI taxonomy): domain Eukaryota; kingdom Metazoa; phylum Chordata; class Amphibia; order Anura; family Ranidae; genus Rana; species Rana temporaria. Next base: position 35,446,619 of record NC_053490.1, read on the forward strand.
GGGACTATTGACTTTTAACATTACTTATCCTACTTACATTAATTGACATACAGTATAAACGTATAGTATACAGCAATAGAAGATGTTACCTGCACTCTGTAATGTCTGGGTGCATCACACAGTAAACTTGTATCCAGCACACCAAACAGTTTACACTCCACTGGACTTAAAATAGGCACAAATAGCATAAGAGGTTATTAATAGCACCAACATCGATACTATTAAAACCCCCTAATGCTATTTTTGTCAAGTCCTGTAGAGCGTTCACTGTTTTGTCTCATATTACCAAAAGTATTGGGACGCCTGCCTTTACACGCACATGAACTTTAATGACATCCCAGCAGGGGCGGACTGACCATTGGGACTTTCGGGCACTGCCCGAGGGCCCTATGCCACTAGGGGGCCCCATCAGGGTTGCCATGCTCAATAAAACCAGGGACAGTATGTAAAAATCTGTGTTTTTTTTACATCTGTCCCTGATATGTCTGAAACCGACATGCTTTTGATGTGAAAATCCAGAGATTTTAACTGCCCTGCCTCTGCACTGCCTCCTGGCATGGTGGCCATCTGTAAGCCCGGGGGCCCCATAATCTTCTATTGCCCGGGGGCCCCATAGTCTTCTATTGCCCGGAGGCCCCATGAGTTGTCAGTCCGCCCCTGCATCCCAGTCTTAGTCCGTAGGGTTCAATATTGAGTTGGCCCACCCTTTGCAGCTATAACAGCTTCAACTCTTCTGGGAAGGCTGTCCACAAGGTTTAGGAGTGTGTCTATGGCAATGTTTGACCATTCTTCCAGAAGTGCATTTGTGAGGTCAGGCACTGATGTTGGACGAGAAGGCCTGGCTCACAGTCTCCGCTATACTTCATCCCAAAAGGTGTGTAGTATCCTTTAGCATGGGCGTCCGCTGAACTTTTTTCAGGGAGGGGCGATTCGGCAGCAGCGATACACAGTCGCATTTAACCCTTTCTTCAAACGCTAGCGGGGGTTAAAAGCACCGCGCTAGCGCCCGAATATCGCAGCTAAAACGATGGTAAAGCGACGATTTTTTGCGCCGCTTTACCGATAATACGGCCAGCCGGCAGTGTGAAATAGCTCTAGAGATAATTCAGCTTCACTCCATGCCCATATAAATATAGCCTAGAGAATGTACAGACCCCCCTTCAGCACAGACCCCTCTATTCAGCACAGATGGACCCCCCTTCAGCACACAACCCCCATTCTACACAAACCCCTCCATTCCGCACAGATGGACCCCCCCTTCAGCACAGACCCCCCCTTCAGCACAGACCCCTCCATTCAGCACAGATGGACCCCCTCTTCAGCACAGACCCCCCATTCTGCACAAACCCCTCCATTCAGCACAGATGGACCCCCCCCTTCAGCACAGACCCCCCATTCCGCACAGACCCCTCCATTCATCACAGACCCCCCTTCAGCAAAGATGGACCCCCTTTAAGCACAGACCCCCCCTTCAGCACAGATGAACCCCCCCTTCAGCACATACCCCCCCTCCCTTCAATACAGACCCCAATTTCAGCACAGATGGACCCCCCCATTCAGCACAAACCCCCCTTCAGCACAGACAGACCCCCCCTCCCCCATCCCATTCAGTACCTCAGATTAGCCATCAGCGCTGCACAGGCACAGCAGGTTTCCTGGAGGGGGAGGCGGATTCACTCTGCTGGCTGTGCCTGTGTGACATCTGGCCCGGGACCGCTCAGACAGCCCGCGGCCGCAAAACTCTTCAACACCTTCTCGATTTTCAAAGGGGGGTCAATTGCCCCCCTTGCCCTATGGAGCGGACGCCCATGCCCTTTAGCGTGTTAGAAGTGTAAAGAGTTTTTTTGTTGTGTAGGTATGTTTCCAGGCTTAGCTGCCAAGCCAAGCTTGTGTGTTTCCTGATATAGTATAACAGAAAAGCAGCGTTTTAAGGTGAGAGAATCAATTATACAAACAAATACAAAATTTATTGATACATAAACAGTATCAAACTACTTATACCAGGGGTGTCCAAACTTTTTTCAAAGAGGGCCAGATTTCATGAAGTGAACATGCTTGAGGGCCGACCATTTTGCCTGACATTCTTTAACCACTTGGGATCCGCGCTATGGACGAAAGACGTCCACAGCGTGGCTCTCAAGTGGAGAGTTGACGTCTTTGGACGTCCTCTTGTTTACATTCCCCGTGCGCGCTGCTGGGGGCGCGCAGCGGGAAAACAACATGCCCGGCGCATCGGTGGGAAGCCGATGCGTGTGCCTGGCGGCCGCGATGTCCGCCAGGTACCCGCGATCGGTGGTAACAGCAGGGACGTGGAGCTCTGTGTGTAAACACAGAGCTCCACGTCCTGTCAGGGAGAGAGAAGACCGATGCTGTGTCCCTTGTACATAGAGACACAGCATCGGTCACCTCCCCCAGTCAGTCCCCCTCCCCCTACAGTTAGAACACACCCAGGATACACATTTAACCCCTTCCTCACCCCCTAGTGTTAACCCCTTCACTGCCAGTCACATTTATACAGTAATTAGTGCATTTTTATATGTGAATGGTCCCAAAATTGTGTCAAAAGTGTCCGATACGTCCGCCGCAATATCGCAGGCCTGACAAAAAAAACGCAGATCGCCGCCATTACTAGTAAAAATTAAAAAAAATCATAAATCTATCCCCTATTTAGTAGGCGCTATAACTTTTGCGCAAACCAATCAATATATGCTTATTGCGATTTTTTTAAACAAAAATATGTAGAAGAATACATATCGGCCTAAGGCTGCTTTCACATTGCAGCGTGGAGCCGCGGTGACGGTATAGCCGCGCTATTTGTAGCGCGGCTATACCGTCGTATTTACCGCGATATTTGGGCGCTAGCGGTTTTAACCCCCGCTAGCGGCCGAAAAAGGGTTAATACCACCCGCGTTGCGGGCGGTATTACCGCGCTTTCCCATTGATTTCAATGGGAAGGCGCGGTATAGGAGCGGTGAACACCCCGCTCCTATACCGCGGTAAAGATGCGGCTAGCAGGACTTTTGGTGCGCTCCTGCTAGCGCACCGCTTCAATGTGAAAGCCTTCGGGCTTTCACATTGAACACTGCAGGGCATGATTTTTCATGCAGTATAGCAGCGCTATTTTTAGCGCTGTACCGCATGAAAAACGCCCCAGTGTGCAAGGGGCCTAAACCGAGGGAATTTTTTTTTTTTTTTTATTTGGATATTATTATATCAAAAAGTAAAAAATATTGTGTTTTTTTTCAAAAATTTTTATGTTTATAGCGCAAAAAATAAAAATCGCAGAGATGATCAAATACCACCAAAAGAAAGCTCTCTTTATGGGAAAAAAATAATAAAAATATAATTTGGGTACAGTGTTGTATGACCGCGCAATTGTCATTCAAAATGCGTCAGCGCTGAAAGCTGAAAATTGGTCTGGGCACGAAGGGGGTGTAAGTGCCCAGTAATGAAGTGGTTAAACCATTAAAACTTGTGGCTGTGTGTGGTGAAGCGATGAGCTTAGGCGTATTATTTGGATATACCGTATTTATCGGCTTATAAAATCTTACATTTTAAATAAAGAACTGTGAAGCAAAATAAGGGTCAGTGCCCATTAATGCAGCCTAATCAGTGCCCATCTGCAGCCTCACACGTGCCATGAATGCAGCACTCACCATATTGCCATGAATGCAGCACCCACTCCATTGCCATGAATGCAGCACCCACTCCATTGCCATGAATGCCACACTCCATTGCCATTAATGCAGCAACCACTGTATTGCCATTAGGGCCGCCATCAGGGGGGTACAGGCAGTACACCTGTAAGGGGCCCGGAGGTCCCCAGGGGCCTGGATGGCAACCCCCTTTAAAAAAAACAATTATTTTTTAATTTTTTTTAGGGGTCCGGAGGCCCCCAGATGGCAACCCCCCTTTTTTATTTTATAAAGAAAAAAATATATATATTTTTAATATATTCTTATTTTATTTTTTAATAAAGGGCCAATTTTTTTTCCAGAGGCCTGGAGGTCCCCAGGGGCCCGGAGATCCCCAGGGCCCCGGATGACAACCCCCCCCCCCCCCCCCTTTTTAAAAAAAAATTATCTTTTTTTAATATATTTTTTTTATTTATATTATATTATATATATATTTTATTATTATTATTAAAGGGCCCAGAGGTCCCCAGGGCCCCGGATGGCAACCCCCCTTTTTTATATATATATATTTTTTGTATATTATTTTCTTTTTTATATATATATATATATATATATATATATATATATATATAATTTTTATTAAAGGGCTCAGAGGTCCCCAGGGCCCCATGTGGCAAACCCCCCTTTTTTTTTTATAAATGTTTATTTTTTTATGTTTGTTTATATATATTTTTTATTTATTAAAGGGGCCAGAGGTCCACAGGGCCCTGGATGGCAACCCCCTTTTTTTTATTTTTTTATGTTTATTTATTTATTTTATATATATTTTTTTTATTAAAGGGTCCAGAGGTTTTTTTTTTATTATTATTATTAAAGGGCCCAGAGGTCCCGGATGGCAACCCCCCTTTTTTTGTAATTTCTTTAAAAAAAAAAATTATATATATATATATATATATATATTTTTTTTTTTTATTAAAGGGCCCAGAGGTCCCCAGATGGCTACACCCCTTTTTTTATATATGTTTTTCTTTATTTCTTCTTTTTTTTTTGTAAAGGGCCCCCGCTTCTCAATACGCGGCCCTGGTGGTGTGTGTGTAGTGGGTCTGGGACAAAGGCTGGTTTTTGGGGATTTGCTCAGGACATTTTCAGATCAGGACATTGAACTGATTTCCGGGAATGTCCCGGGCAAATCGGGACTGTTGGCCACTATGGTACTTTACTGGTACTATCTGATGTGAAATTGTGTTGGATTCAACTTTTGTCCTATTGAAGATTTAAGCTGCCTGTGGTTGGTGCCAAGTCAGCAGGTAAGCATACTGTCTGGACAGATGGGTTCTATGGAAGTACATCAATGCATAAGGTGGTATTTTTACAGAACATTGAATTGGGGAAGAGAAGGTGCCTTCAGAGAGCTGGTAATATCCTGAATAGTGCCCACCCTGTGAATGCCTTCTGTACAGTTTTTCCCTCTAGCCGGCAATTTAGGGGTATTTCCTCTCTTACCACCAGGCTGCAAAACAGCTAGGGCCAGATTCAGATAGGAGATACGACGGCGTATCTCCTGATACGCCGTCGTATCTCCAAGGCCGGCCGGTCGTATCTATGCGCCTGATTCATAGAATCAGTTACGCATAGATATCCCTAAGATCCGACAGGTGTAAGTGACTTACACCGTCGGATCTTAGGCTGCAATTCCAGGCCGGCCGCTAGGTGGCGCTTCCGTGTCTTTTACGCGTCGAATATGCTAATGAGCATTTACGCCGATTCAGAAACGAACGACCGCCCGGCGATTTTTTTATACGTCGTTTGCGTTCGGTTTTTTCCAACGGAAAGTTACCCCTGCTATAGCAGGGGTAAGTGCGGCGTATCCTATGTTAAGTATGACCGTCGTTCCCGTGCCGAGTTTTGAATTTTTTACGTCCTTGCGACGTCATTTGGAGCAATGCACGCTGGGAAAATTTCCGGACGGCGCATGCGCTGTTCGATCGGCGCGGGGACGCGCGTGATTTGAATATTACACTCCCCCTAGCCACGGAATTTGAATTCCGCCGGGGGATTTACCATACGCCGCCGCAAGTTTTGAGGTAAGTGCTTTCTGAATTAAGCACTCGCCTCAAAAACTTGCGGCGGCGGATCGTAAATCAGATAGGTTACGCGGATCTAAAGATCCGCGTAACCTATCTGAATCCGGCCCCTTCTTTCCGCAGTCCATACGTTTTTTGAATGCTAGAGGCTTTTTAGGGTAAATGAAATGCGCTGTATGCATTTTTTTTAATGCAATGTATGTGTTGTTTTTATGAAGATAATGTCCATGTGAGGTATGCAATGTCTTTTATGCAAGGTGGCTGAATCTGCATTTCATTTTATGGTTTTTATTATTAAAGGATAATAAATTATTCCGATTCTGATTTTTGAAACCGAACGTGCTGGCTGTAATACGCCCCCTGTGGTGAGGGTATTCTTAGATGGTGGTGTCATTTAAAAATGGACTTTAACCATTTGCCGACCAAGTCGTCCAGTTCTGGGAGGCCGTCGTCTGTGTTCGGACACTGCCAAACACAGATTGATGTAAAGAGCCAATCAGCGGTTCTTTACCACGTGATCAGCTGTGTCCAATTACAGCCGATTACGATGTCAACAGAAACTGGTTACCGGCTCTCTTCACCACTCCTTCTCATGCTGTCAGCGCGTGGAGGAGAGGAGAAAAGAGCCGATAATCGACTTCTGTAAAAAAGCTGCCAATCTGTGCCCACCACTGCTGCCAATCTGTACCCACCACTGTCTCCTCATTGATGTCACCTATCAGTACCCATCAGTGTTGCCTACCAGTACCCATCTACCCATCAGTGCCCCCTATCAGTGCAGCCTCATCAGTGTCTCTTCATCAGTGGCCACCTCATCAGTGCAGGACATTAGTGTCCATTAGTGCAGCCTATTAGTGACCATCAGTGCAGCCTATCACTGCTGCGTCATCAGTGCACATCAGTGAAACAGAAATATTAACCGTTTTCAAAATTTTAAAACAAACTATGAAAAAAAAAATTCACCATTTTCAGTCTTTGTTTATTTAGCAAAAAAACAAACAAACAAAAAAACTCAGTAGTGATTAAATACCACCAAAAAAAACTATATTTGTGTAAAAAATATAAATAAAATCATAATAGTGTAGCATGACTGCGCAGTTGTCATTCAAGGCGCGACAGCGCTGAAAGCTGAAAACTGGCTTGAGTAGGAAGTGGTATAAGTGGCCAGTGGGCAAGTGGTTAAAGCTAAACTTACCTTTTCTTCAACGGTCCCCACCCCTTTGCCAGCAGTCCCAGAAAGGTAACCCCTGTGTATCGCTCTTCATTTACATTTTTAAACTCTTTACTTCTTGTAATGTATAAGAATAAACAACTCAAAACACAACTTGTACGATTCAACACAAGTGAACTTTATTTACAAAGAATCCACAGTGACAAAAATAAAAAGACAAGTACTGGAGTAATATGGCAGTCATAGCAACTCACGCGGTACACCGAGAGGACGCGAACCATCCCTCGAAGGTGCTGGAGTGGTTACAACTTCCATGTGAGGGTGGGGGGGGGGGGGAGGGACTTCAGACAAGTTATATAAAAATATGCCATCAAAATTATTTGGACAATCAGACGCTGAGAACACTATTTACAGAAAATAGGCAATATACTGTATGTTTCCTATTTACAATACATTAGGGTTAATTCATATTTTTTACTTTTCCACAAAAAAAAAAAAAAAAGGAATAAAGATAGTTTTATATCTTCTGTAACCCCTTAAGTGCTGGAGGGAGCTAGATACAGTGCAATATGTAGCAGCACTAGCAGGAATCAGTGGGGAACGGCCATTTTGTCCTGCAGCACTAAAGGGAGTTAGTGAACAGTTCGGGGGCCGGCTTGATGCCTTCAGGCATTCGAGACGGACCACGAGAAAATGCGATTGCATTATTTTGTGGTAAAATGCCCTTTTATATGTGCGAGTAGTGGCTCTAAAAAGTAGTGGTCTAAGTGCTGGGGTGCGGACCAAGCTGTGTGTGGGAACAGAAGTCTCATGACTAGGCCTGAAAGCCCTGCGACTCCGCGGGAACAATCCTGCATGCTTACATTTAGCTATAATAAATATTTTTTTAATGGAGACCAATGGCGGCCCAACTTCAGAAGCATTTAGAAATGGCGACCGCAAAGGTCTGCAACGATCTTCCACAATGGTTTTGCCATTTATGATCAATCAGCAATGTGGTGGAAATTGACCTCCTCGGTGTCACTTTCTGTCCAACCCAGTTCAGAACATTTGGCCATGGAAGTTTGGGAAACGGGAGTGGCGGATTGCGGAAGGTCCTTCAGAAAATGTATGGTTTTCCAATTTGAAAGCCTCAAAAAATTGGCACGTGTATAGGGTGCATGAGGATGGGTGATCACCAATTACGACGCATGCAGAGGGGCTTGTGGGTGCTTCTGCCTATTGCATGGTGTGTAAAAGTGTCCGTCGCAGCTCGCCTCTTTTGGGTGGAGCGGTCATGGATACTTTGCTGCGTGCTGCATTGTGGATAAGTATTATGCCCCGTACACACCATCACTTTATGTGATGAAAAAAAATGACATTTTCTGTGAAGTAAAAAATGACGTTTTTGAAACTTCAATTTTCAAAGACGAAGTTGCCTACACACCATCGTTTTTCTCACAATGTTCTAGCAAAGCGAGGTTACGTTCACCACGTTTTTCCATTGAAGCTCGCTTCATAAGTAGCTTCTGGGCATGCGCGGATGAAAAAACGTCGTTTTAAACGACGTTTTTGCTACACACGGTCAATTTCTGTGAAGTAAAAGTTGACGTTTTGAAAAACGACACATAAAATTGAAGCATGCTTCAATTTTTTTTGGTCGTTTTTTAGAAGACATAAAACGACGTTTTCCCCCACACACGGTCAATTAAAGTGACGTTTTTAAAAACGTCATTTTTTTTCATCACATAAAGTGATGGTGCGTACGCGGCATTAGATTTAGGCCCCCTCAAAAAGGCCATATAAGGGGGACTTGCAGTGTCTCATAGCTATGAGTAAACCATGTTCAGGGCTCACTCATGATGTACCGTGCGTATTGCAGGGAATCACCCACGTTGCCACATTACGGATTATACGCGTGACACATGGACCCAAGCGTAAAAAAAGCAAAAAACTAAAAATATATAATGAAAAAAAAATAACGCCTGACCTGTCCCTCAGCGCACTGCAACATGGAAAATATCTGTGTTGCCTTGAAGTACATTAGAAAAAAAAAAATTCAGGGGTGTCCATTTTATTTTATGGGGGACACGTTTAGGGCTCACACCATGCAACACACACCAACGTGTCAAAAAAATAAATGTGCAACAAAATGAACAAGCTCTCAAAAGGAAACTGTCAAAGCAGAAAAGAAGGAGCTGCCATTGGCCAATTTCGTTTGGCAGGGCATGTCCTGTAAGAATCACTGACCTGGGACAAGTATGAAGATGACCTCCCATTACCTCAGAATGTAATGGAGTCAGGATGAAAGTGACAGCTCCAGGAACACGCACGGTCAAAGACAAGTCAGCAATGGCAGTGTGTGTATATCCAACCCTGGCAGGTTCCCTTTAACTGGTTTTCAGAATATGGTTAGCCTTTTGCTAACCAGAACATCCAGATCATCTGAGTTTGTGGCATGCTGGTTATTGTGGTCCCACTTCCCTTATCACAGTCAGGATTGATACACCTCACACTTCAAAACACCAGAGGAGCCACAAGTCCCAGCACACCCACCCAGCAAAGGCCGGCTGACACTGAGCTCCAGTACCAAATAACATTTTTTATATGGTGAAAGGATTTACAATACAATACCAAAAATATATTTTTGGAAAAAAAATAAAACATTCTCTTCTATTTTTTTTTTTACTTGCAACATCCAGAAACCCCAAATATCCCTCTTTAGTAACGCGGCCGTGTGAAAATATATGGATTTGGGGTTAAACATACATGTACAATCGGTACTAAAGGAAAATTTACCTCAGGCACTGGGTGGCAGCCATTTTGTCACAGGCCCCAGCGGCAGCCAAGCTCCCACTTTAGAGGAAACAAACTTCTAATGAGAAATATTAAAGGAAAAAATACCAGTTTTCAGCATTTGACACTCAATTCATGTTATGCCAGTCATCTACAATAACATATACCATGCGTTCTTTTCACTCGCTCTGCGCCCATTTTCTCTATACAACGTCAATATCCACAGTCAGGTCTCCACTCTTCTCTTTTGCTTTCAATTCTTGGTCATCCTGTTCTAAAACTTGGAACACAAAACTTGTATACCCAACATGACTACAACCGCTCTGGTGGATACCAATCACTTCGTAGAAGGAACGCACATTACTAATGCCTGCGCTCACACAGGCTCTGAAAGTGGGCAGTGCTCCGGCTTTACTAGATCTACCTCACAGTGGAAGAGATTTACTAAAACTGGTGCACACAGAATCTGTTGCAGCTGTACAGCAACCAACTTCTAACTTCAGCTTGTTCAAGTAAGGCCAGGTTCACATATATGCAAATTGGATCCAAGTTTCTCCACATCCAATTCGCATGACAGGCAAGTGTGACCGTTTCTCAATGGATCTGGTTCACACAGGTCCAGGGTACCCGCAGTCTACATTCAGAAAGGGCCCTGTGCGTAAGTTAGCCTTTAAAAGAGAAGTATGGGGTTGGGGGTTATTGCACTTACCTAGGTGGCTGGAGCATTGGTCCGATGCAGCATCTGTCCCCCGGCATCTCTGCACCGAGAACCAATCGATTGGAGAACCGAGGCATCGGCGGTGTTCGAGCAGAGAGTTGCTGCCTGTCAATCAGCAGCTCTCCTTTCTGCTCCTCCACCGGAGAGCGGAGCTGTGGAGGGGAGTGAGCGGCCGTCTCAGCGGCTCACTGAGAAGCTGAGACGGTTATCAGTCCAGGCACCTGGCGGATCCCATTGTTGGGATGACGCGGCGCCTGGACTGATATTGGTGACGTCAGCAGAGAGTGGACTTCAGACCGCTCTCTGCTGAAAACGGGTCACAGGAGTGCAAAACAAATGACACTCCTGTGATACAGAGGAGAAGCCCAGTCTAACAAGCTCAGGCTGGACTTCTCCTTTAAGCTAGAAGCTGATTGGTTACTATGCACAGTTGCACCATTTTTTTAACCAGTTTTAGTACATTTCCCCCAGTGATTGTAAGATTCTACACTGTGGATGTTGGTTTCTGGACAGAGATTGATAGTGAAGTTTTATTTTAAAACTTAGCCACACCATGTCCATCAATCGGCATTGTTCACAACGTTCTCAACGTGTCCTGTTCACACAAACTTTAACACATAACACGATATAATGTGTTAAACAGAGCGCCAAGGTGGAAAGGATTAAAAACAATATATAATGGAGCCCCAGGGTATCTAGAATTGCAGTCAAGTATCAAATCACTTGCAGATTCTTTCTCATACATAACTTCAACATATACACAACGTAAACGTACACTGCCATTGTTATACAGAATCAAGATGGGAAGGCCATTCACAATTCAAATCTTGGCAGGAACCAGCCGAGATTCAAACCGTGTGTGGGCAGGCTGAATGTTTGAACTGGCCGAGATTCAAACCGTGTGTGGGCAGGCTGAATCGGCCGAGATTTAAACCGTGTGTGGGCAGGCTGAATGTTTGAATCGGCGGTCATTTGAACCGTGTGTGGGCAGGCTGAATGTTTGAACCGGCCGAGATTCAAACCGTGTGTGGGCAGGCTGAATGTTTGAACCGGCCGAGATTCAAACCGTGTGTGGGCAGGCTGAATGTTTGAACCGGCTGTGATTCGAACCGTGTGTGGGCAGGCTGAATGTTTGAACCGGCCGAGATTCGAACCGTGTGTGGGCAGGCTGAATGTTTGAACCGGCCGAGATTCGAACCGTGTGTGGGCAGGCTGAATGTTTGAACCGGCTGTGATTCGAACCGTGTGTGGGCAGGCTGAATGTTTGAACCGGCTGTGATTCGAACCGTGTGTGGGCAGGCTGAATGTTTGAACCGGCCGAGATTCGAACCGTGTATGGGCAGGCTGAATGTTTGAACCGGCCGAGATTCGAACCGTGTGTGGGTAGGCTGAATGTTTGAACCGGCTGTAATTCAAACCGTGTGTGGGCAGGCTGAATGTTTGAACCGGCTGTGATTCGAACCTTGTGTGGGCAGGCTGAATGTTTGAACCGGCCGAGATTCAAACCGTGTGTGGGCAGGCTGAATGTTTGAACCGGCTGTGATTCTAAACCGTGTGAAGGCAGGCTGAATGTACCAAGTTGATTGATCGATCAACTTGGGTACAACAGGCATGAAGGGTTTTACCTGTGATTATCGCTAGTGGCTGCTATAGCCGCTAGTGATAATCACTGTCTTCTCCCGGCGGGGACAGCTCCCCCCCCACCCCGGGATGAGACAGAGACCTGGCAGGAAACATCAGCACGCCCTGTGTTGATGTGGGGAAATCAAGCAAATTTATTTTCTGCAACCCGTGGTTACAGGAAATAAATTGTCTCCGTGTGTGGCCGGCCTAAAGCCCCGTACACACGATCGGATTTTCCAACGGGAATTGTGTGATGCCAGGATGTTGTCTTGTGTGATGCCAGGATGTTGTCGGATAATCCGACCATTTGTACGCTCCATCTGAGAAAACTGTTGTCAGATTTTCCGATAACAAATGTGGGATAGCATGCTTTAAAATTTTCTGACAACAAAATGTGTGATGTCGGATTATCCGATCGTGTGTACACGCATGCTCAGAAGCAATGCTCACCATAACACAACATTAGCAGAAGTTGCCCAAAGGGTGGCGCTAAAGAGCTGAAAAAACACATTGTTTTGTGTTGGCTGGCCAACAATTCTTTGCCGTTTGTATGCAATACAAGTTCACGGACAACGCCATTCAAACAAAAGTCCTACGATTTGGCTGCAGAAAATCCGATCGCGTGTACGAGGCTTTAGGTTTGCAATGCAGGATGTGAGACTAACCAGCCCTTCCTACAGAAACCAATAGAATTCCAGCTTTGCTAGCGTATGGCTCAATGTGACAGCCCATTACGCACATTAATGTCTTAGGACCACAGGATTTGCCTCGGCTTCCTGTCCTGGTGAGATTCGGTGTCTCAGAGGGAGAAACCTCCCCGTCGGGGGCACTGCAATAAAAGTCTGGCAGAGGATCAAACCCTTCCACATTTTATATGAGATTATAAAAACTTTTGGCTGGAGCTAGGTTGAGGTCTACCATATTTTTTTCTATATCACTATAAAAGGTTTTGTATTGAGAAAGCACTAATGACGTATTCCAGGGCAATATAAAAAAAAAAAATCACTGTTGCTGGAATAAATATTTTTGACTGAGAAACGCAGAAGAAAACTGGAGAGTAAAAGACGGAACGAAGCTTGTAGAAGTCAATACGTAATATTTGTCACTAAAGCTTCAAGCCATAGAACAGTATGTTTTGTCCCCAGAAAAGTAACAGGGGGAAAATCTTCCAATGGGGGCGCTAGTTCTGGTGACCCCCAAAGAATTTGCTTAATTTGCAGAAATTTCCTCTCCTGTTTTGACTGTGGGACAGGAAAAGAAGAAAACTCTCCCCAAAGGGACACAGATTACAACCTTCCCTTAGTTCTACTTTACACAGAAAAGCTCAGCTCAACTAGAACGTTTTGACCATAGACAACAGTGCCACCTTGTGTCAGCTCTTGGGTACTGAAGGGTAAGCATCAGGAAATATGTCATTAAAGTGGCAGTAAACTCTCCGGGCCAGATTCAGAAAGAATCGCCTATCTTTAGACGGGCGTAGCGTATCTCAGATACACTACGCCGCCGTAACTTAGAGCGGCAGGTCCCGTATTCAGAAAGAACTTGCGCTCTAAGTTACGGCGGCGTAGTGTAAATGGGCCGGAGTAAGCCCACCTAATTCAAACTAGGCTGGTAGTGGGCGTGTTGTATGTAAATGATTCGTGACCCCACGTAAATGACGCGCTTTACGAACGGCGCAGTATCACGCCGAATTTTCTCCGTAAATTACGCCCGCTCAATGCTTAGTCGACGTGAACGTAACCTACGCCCAGCCCCATTCACGGACGACTTACGCAAACGACGTAAAACGTGTAAAATTCTACGCTGTTCCGAAGTCCATACTTAACATTGGCTGCGCCTCATATAGCAGGGGTAACTTTACGTCGGTGAGACGCCTTACGTAAACAACGTATATTGATACGCCGAGCGCAACTACGTTCGTGAATCGGCGTATCTTGCATATTTTTTTATTGGAACGCCGAATGCTTCCAGCGTAACTATGAGCCCACGATACGCCGGCGTAGGCAAGTTACGTCGGACGGCTGAAGCCATGTTTTCAGGCGTATCTAGCTTTGTGAATCGGTGTAAAGATGCGACGGCGCACATTTGAAATTACGGCGGCGTATCTGGAGATACGCCGCCGTATCTCCTTTCTGAATCTGGCCCTCTGTTTGTATTTTTACCCTATAGGTGTGCTTATAATAAAGCTGACCTGTAGATAAAATAAATATCTCCTAAATGTGCACCGCTTAGGAGTAATTCCAGCCAACAGCAGCTGGTGACGTCACCGGCGCATGCGCTCCGAAGGAATGGCATACCTGTGCCGATCTTTCAGAGCTGTGTGTGCTGGCTGAGACTCGCGCAGGAGTTTCGCCATGGCTGCACGGCCAATCAAGCAGCCGCAGCTGGCAAACCCGGAGGGAAGACCGGGTGAAGATGGAATCCTCAACAGCAGTGATAGTGGCTTCATTTTAAGGAAAGCCCTTCACAATGTGCTAGTATGCGGTGCATACTAGCACATTATGCCTTTGCCTTGCAAGGGCTTTCCTTTTCTTTTTTATTTTAAAGAATTTACCACCGCTTTAAATGGAACCGATTTCTGCTTGAATAAAGAGTAACAGAAGTGCCAAAATACCTTTCTGGAGAAAATACTGCTCCAGGTGACCCCCTTAGTACCAGCCACTTGACCAAAAGTAGATGATCCCTACTGAAAAATAGGATTCTTCCTATCAGCAGACATGCGACTTGCTTGGGATTACATTAGGGGCACTGTAGGGAAGCTTGGGCTTAAAGTAGCTGTAAACCTCAGACATGACATATAAACAAAGCACATCGCTCTATAGTGTGTACTTGTCTCACTCCAGAGCACTCAGTGTCATTTCTGTCTGCTGCTTCCTTCCTCTATCAGCATGAATCGCTTCTGACAAGTTTTCCTGACACCAAGAGGAAAATGGTGACAGGGGAGGTATCTCCAGCTGATTGACAGCCTCAGCTCCTGTGTGAAGGGGGTGTGTCCATTCCCTCCAATCAGCTCTCCTCACTGAGCTCTGCAGAGTGTAACGTCAGCTCTCCACCCCTTTTTTTCCTGACAGCTCAGTCAAGCTTTAAAATTTAGCACTTTTGCGGATCTGTTTATCCTAATAACAATTAGGCCGCGTACACACGGTCGGACAAAACCGATGAGAATGGACCGAGGTTCATTTTCATCGGACCAAACCGACCATGTGTATAGCCCATCGGTCTGTTGGCCTTCGGTCCAAAATTTTAAAACATGCTTCAAAATCGAACCGATGGACCGCTGCCCGATCGGTCCAAACCGATGGTTAGTACAGAAAGCATCGGTTCAAAACCCGCGCATGCTCAGAATCAAGTCGACGCATGCTTGGAAGCATTGAACTTTGTTTTATTTAGCACGTCGTGTGTTTGATGTCACCGCGTTCTGACCCGATCGGTTTTTGGAACAATGGTGTGTACACACATCAGGCCACTTCATCGGTGAACCGATGGAAATGGCCCGTCGGACCATTCTCATCGGTTTGGAACGACCGTGTGTACGCGGCCTTATGGTTTTATATCTACTTTTTGACCCTCATCTGAATTCTCTACTCTTTAGAGCTATGTTTTATTAATGTTACATAAGATTTGTATAGATTACTATTGTGTACTCTTTTTTGTATGCCATTTTGCTTTTTGTACCACCATTTTGTACCAAATAAAAAAGTTTGTAAAAAAAAAAAAAAAAAATGTATCACTTTGAAGGTCTGCAGATAAACATGTAAAACTTATGTAGGAGGATTTGTTTCATATCTGGGTATCACCTGAGGCCAGTCACTTTAAGAAAAGGATTTTAGAGCTTCCATTACTCTATGCTTATCCACAGCAAGACTTTACTCGTAGCCATTTAAGAAGAGGCCCTCCTTAAATGCATAATAGTAATATCTGCTACACAAGCGATTCTGTAAGTCGATATTAAAAATGACCATCATTTTGCAGCACATATGATTTCCTAAAAGCAGTAAGAATGTAAAGTGCACAGGATTGCCCCGTACACCTTTCTTCCTATTGGCGTGTCTGGTTCACTGCTTTCTCAAGGGGGCTTGCACAGAACTGGAACTAAAATGTAAGGCATCCCCTGCACCGTCCTTCTGCTGTAGGAAACCCTTCACCTCTGTGGATATCCACATCTGGAAGAATGCTGAAATTCAGGTTTCCCTGCATCTGGGCTGATCAGAAGATAGCAGAACTTTCAGCAAACACCTATCTCAGCGCCCAGGGAACAGAGGCGTCCTTCTGCGCTCTCACAGCCGTGTCCATAGAATTACAAAGTGGTTTCAGAGTGTCAGTGGAGTGCTTCTTTAAAGGCCTCTTATGGTGAGGAACCACTTTAATTAGGACATAAATGGAATTCCATAAAAAAAAAAAATACTACTAAAAAGGTCATATACTTTGTCTCTACCACCCCCATGATAGAGATCAATGATCCGCAGGATTCAGTTTCCTCACACACACACACACACACACACGCACACTAAAAAAAAAAATTAAAAAACTTCAAAACACAAGTTTTCACTTGACAATAAATAAGAACATCTTTAAAAAAATAATGGCCGGCGGACCAGGCAACACTTAAAAGTCTGTCTTCTTTTTTTTTTTTTTAAGCCACAGAACTGATGTGGGCAGCCGGACCCTGCGAACACGGAAGTTTATTGGCTGATCGAGTCCCGAGGGTCTCGGTTGCTTTTTGACGCTCTTATGAAATGCGCATGGAGAAAGCCGTGACGGACAGCAGTCGTAGGCGATTCTGAGTCACTGCTCGCTCGCCAGTGGTTAATACCTTTGAAGATGCAGAAGCCGAGTGGCTGATTGTAATTCCCGGATAGATAAAGATCTCTTGTTCATAGTTGGAGGCACGTTTATTGTACTGCGATTTCCATACCGCCATCTTGCGAAGGACTTTGGCAATGTAATAAAATGACCCTGCTCCTGTACACAGTACATCCATCCCTTCCTGGACAAGCAGCTCCTCCGAATGACCCTCCCCGGTGGTGACTTCAGAACCTGGCGGCATTGAAGGTAGTGAATGGAGGTGTGCGGGTTAGATGCTCGGGACAAGCCGGCGGATGAGCTGAAGGTGTGATGGGAAGCAGCAAAACAGATGAGGGTCCGGTGCGTAACATTGGCCTTGTGCGGCCTTCAGACCCTCCAGAGTAGCAGGTGGTTGGTGCTGTCGTCTCTGCCCACAGTCTCACTGCTGTTGGTGAGTCGGAAGTCCTCGTAGCCGTCGCCTCCACTGATGACCAAGAGTTTGGATTTAGTTCGGTGCCTGGAGGAGTCCCTCTTCTCTGCGTCACACGCTTGCTCGTTACCTGCTGAGAAATAGAAGAAAATAAAACACTTACTTGCTGTTGTAATATGTATAAACCATAAGCTATTTTATCTTAAGATATATTCGGAATGTTAGAGTAAGGCTATTTCTTATCGGTTTCTCACTTACATAGACTTCATCTTGTGGTAAGGCCGAAGTCTCAGAATATATTTCCTGTTCTAACTGTAACGTGCGTCATTGAGATGGAAACAGGAACATGCATTATCAGGGTGGAAACAGGTGTTTTGCTAAAGATGTCTTGTGTCTTTTTCCTGATAACATACGTACTTCATATAGTAGCTCCCTCATAAGCCCCCCACCTTTTCTTTAGAATTGCATATAAACCCTGTATTTGTGCTAAATAAACCAGACAACTGTTGAAACACTTAGCAACTGTTTACGTGCGTTTTCAATGGGTGACTCTCAGATCTGACAGGTCACTGACAATTATCCTGCATTACCTAAGAGTACACCTGGGTGGTTATATTACCTGTTCCTCTTCACTCGCATGTATATGAACTGTTTTACCTGCCAGAGAATTTGGAATCCTCATTCTGGTATTTTCCTCCCATTCCCCCCTTCTTTTTCCTTTTCAGTTTTGAATGTACCAGTACTTTAAAATTGTATTTATTGTTAAATGTTATACAATGTTGTAATTTCTATTCCTAAAATGAATAAAATATTTATAAAAAAATAAATAAAAATAAAATTAAAACTTACTCGCATGTGTAGGAACGGTTTTACCTGCCGAAGAACTTGGAATCCTCATTCTGGTATTTACCTCCCACCCACCCCCCCTTCCCTTTTAGTTTTGAATGTTATTTTATTTATATGTACCGGTACTTTTAAATGTTATTTATTATATAAATTGTATACAATGTTGTAATTTCTATTCCTAAAATTACTAAAATATTTATACATTTTTTTATTTTATTTCAGACAGTCTTTATATGCAGGCACTCCCAAGCCAGGTCCTGGACCCCTCTGCAGACTACACAGCAGTTAGGCAATACAGCTTGGTCCAGGACACTCCCCCTGTCATTATGTACATTAGAAATGTGTGATAAGTTTCGTTATGAATCCAAAGTCAGACAACGTTTTTCGTCATTTAGAAATTCGGATGTATGTATCCGAATTTCCAAATCACAATAGTAATGAATTTCAATGAATCCAAAATAAATCATCTTATCCAAATTCTAAATGAATTTGAATGAGAATTAAAAAAAAAAATATTGCAATAAATACAGTTAGTACATAATAAATACAGTATAAAAGTCTGAAGCTCCGTGACCGCAGGACCCGATCGTCGGTGGAGTCCCGCGATCGGTCACAGGAGCTGAAGAACGGGGAGAGGTGTGTGTAAACACACCTTCCCCGTTCTTCACTGTGGCGCTGTCATTGATCGTCTGTTCCCTGTTATAGGGAAAGGCGATCAATGACATCACATGTCCAGCCCCGCCCCTCAACAGTTAGAAACACATATGAGGTCACACTTAACCCCTTCAGCGCCCCCTAGTGGTTAACTCCCAAACTGCAACTGTAATTTTTACAGTAAACAATGCATTTTTATAGCAATTTTTGCTGTGAAAATGACAATGGTCCCAAAAATGTGTAAAAATTGTCCGATGTGTCCGCCATAATGTCGTAGTCACGAAAAAAAAAAATCGCTGATAGCCGCCATTAGTAGTAGAAAAAATAAATAAATAATAAAAATGCAATAAAACTATCCCCTATTTTGTAAACGCTATAAATTTTGCGCAAACCAATCGATAAGCGCTTATTGCGATTTTTTTACCAAAAATAGGTAGAAGAATACGTATCGGCCTAAACTAAGAATTTTTTTTTTTTTTATATATTTTTGGGGGATATTTATTACAGCAAAAAGTAAAAAATATTGCATTTTTTTCAAAATTGTCCCTCTATTTTTGATTATAGCGCAAAAAATAAAAACCGCAGGAGGTGATCAAATACCACCAAAAGAAAGCTCTATTTGTGGGAAAAAAAGGACGCCAATTTTGTTTGGGAGCCACGTCGCACGACCACGCAATTGTCAGTTAAAGCGACGCAGTGGCGAATCGCAAAAAGGGGCCTGGTCCTTTACCTGCATATTGGTCCGGGTCTTAAGTGGCTAATGTACAGTACAGAAGAAGGTAAGGGGCTTTGCAATCTATATGTAACAGGCCTGGGGGCACATCCATCATTGCCCACATGGGCACGCACGTCCACTGCCACCAAATGGCCTATTTAAACCTGAACTCGGCTATCTGTTCTTTCCTGTATGGTCTTCAGCCTTGTTCCGGTGATCCAGGTCTTGATGCTCAACCTTGATCCTGTTATTAACCCAGCTTCCTCGCTGATCTTGCTCTAGGATTACCCTTGCCTGCTCATGTTTGTTGTCTGTCGTCAAATCGACCATGCCTCTGCCTAGTGACTCTGCCCATCTGCTTGCTCCTGACTCTGATACTGCTTACGTCCTGGTGTCCTTCCTTTTGGCTGTCACTTAACTAGGTGTGGGACCTGACTCCATCATCAACTAAACTTGCTCATCAGATACCAGTGCTTCCAAGTTCCTTCTAACAGTATCTACACCTTGGTACTTGTGGCCTTCCTTTGCCCCTGAAGTCCCTGTCTCAACATCCAGGGGTGCTCAGATGCAAATTGTGCAAGAGGCCACCCTGGTCATCTCAGGCTCTGCATACAGTTAAGTGACATCCCCCAATGGGACACAATTGCAAGAAAAAAACATGTCAGCGGTTTTAACCCTTCACATCTATCTAAAATGGAAAAAATAAATACATTTTGGCTTTAATTATACTTTGATACACTCGACTTGTGCTGTACTGTCACTCTCTGCACAAAGCAATCTGACATGACAGCAGAGGGCACTGAACAGTCAATGGAAGAACTCACCCTGCTCTCCAGGTACGGGGAAGTAAACATCAAAACCATCGGGCAGTTCCACAGAGGTAAGGAACCGGACGTGTCCAGTGTGACCCTGTGATAGACCCACCGGACAGAGCGGACCCTTCAGGGAGGTGGAGCCAGAAGCGATGGAGAGGATCAGAACCACTCCGGCGCTGGTCCCGATCCACAAGAGATCCTTGCAAGCGAGCAACGCCGTGATGCGTAAACAAGCCGATTTGTGCTGGCGAATGATGGCGTCAGACCCTGAAGATACATACAACATGCATGAAAACCTGAAGTGATTACAGGCTTAGTTCACAAAAAGTTAGCACATAAAATACTTTTTTTTTTTTGGCAATTTCATTGTAATTTTTGTTTACTATTATTATTATAGTTAAAAATGTACAGACCAATAACAATGAAAAATGTTTATATACTCAGCAGATGAGGCAAAACCATTGTAGGGGAGCAAGTTCCAGTACAATCAAAATTTAAAGGCTATAAAAGAAAGTGTAAGAAAATCATACAGTGCATCCGGAAAGTATTCACAGCGCTTCACTTTTTCCACATTTTGTGTTATAGTCTTATTCCAAAATTGATTAAATTCATCTCAAAATTCTGCGAACAATACCCCATAATGACAACGTGAAAGAAGTTTGTTTAAAATCTTTGCAAATTTATTAAAAATAAAAACCGAAAAAAACACATGTACAGAAGTATTCACAGCCTTAAGGCCTCATTTCCACTGGCGTTTTTACAGCCACGTTTCTGAGCGTTTTTTACAGCTTAAAAACGCCTGTCCATGTTTATTTTGTAAAAAAAAAAAAAAAAATTTTTTGTGAGCTGCAGCTTTAAAAATGCAGCGGTCGCGTTTTTGAGAGTTTTTTAACGTCTGGCGTTTTTACAGCTCTACTCTGGAGCTTCAGAACGCCCTGGTCCCGCGTTTTTTTTACAGCTCAAAAACGTCTATGCCACTTGCAGCTCAAAAACGCCTATGTGGGAATGAAGCCATAGAATAACATGGACAGGCGTTTTTAAGCTGTAAAAAACGCTCAGAAACGTGGCTGTAAAAACGCCAGTGGAAATGAGGCCTTACCATGACACTCAAAATTGAGCTCAGGTGCGTCCTGTTTTCACCAATCATCCTTGAGATGTTTCTACAGCTTGATTGGAGTCCACCTGTGGTAAATTCAGTTGATTGGACATGATTTGGAAAAGCACACACCTGTCTATATAAAGGTCCCACAGGTAACAGTGCATTTCAGAGCACAAACCAAGCCATGCAGTCCAAGGAGTTGTCTGTAGACCTCTGAGACAGGATTGTATTGAGATCTGGGGAAGGGTACAGAAACATTTCTACAGCATTGAAGGTCCCAATGAGCACAGTGGCTTCCATTATTCGAGAGAGGAGAACCTTCCAGAAGAACAACCATCTCAGCAGCACTCCACCAATCAGGCCTGTATGGTAGAGTGGCCAGATGAAAACCTCTTCTCAGTAAAAAGACACATGACAGCCCGCCTGGAGGCAACTGAAGAACTCTCCACCATGAGAAACAAAATTCTCTGGTCTGATGAAACAAACTCTTTGGCCTGAATAGCAAGCGTCATGTCTGGAGGAAACCAGGCACCGCTCATCACCTATAAAACAAGAGGTGCAATCAGCGCAAAAATAAGTGATCAAAATAAATTAAATTAAATAATGTGAAAGACCCTTGATTAGAGGGAATTGGGTGATAATCAACACCAGATAATTATCATGTGAAAAATGAAAAACTTAATATTCTACAGGAATGCTAGCTGTACACGAAATAGGACATTCACGAAATCCAAAAAGGTATGTATAGACAGAAAACAGTGCAGCGCAAACCAATAATAAATTAAAGTGAACTAAAAATTGCAAAAATTTATATAAGCGGACCGCCCTTGCTGAGGAAGTGTTTTTCACGCAACGCGTCCAGGGGGTCAGGAGCCATCATACGTCACTCGGCGCTGCGTCCCAGGAACTCTTTCATCTGCCCATTTATTGTTTACACGCCTGTTTGAACCGTGGAAATTGTGAGTAGCCTGTATACCTTTTAAATTAAAAGTTTTATGATTCAGCGGAGGCTCTTAGATTGTGTCTTTCTCTCCATATGTTCCTGACCATTAATGTGGCTGCATAATGAGGATTCGATTACAACAACAGCTTCCTGTGTTTTATATGCTTTCATGGCCATTTGGTAAAACAGTGGTCTTATAACAAGGTGAGAGTACCCAATCACACTGGTGGAGGAACACATTTTAGTTTTGGGTGTCCATCTGTCTATTTCACATGGTGAAGATCTCTAAAGTTTTGATCGCTGGATCTGCTCTTTAATGTGGATTTTTCTATTGTGGATTTCTTTACAGTGGACTTTCTCATCTCATATGGACTTGTGCACTTATATCAATTTTTGCAATTTTTAGTTCACTTTAATTTATTATTGGTTTGCGCTGCACTGTTTTCTGTCTATACATACCGCTCATCACCTGGCTAATACCATCCCTACAGTGAAGCATCATGCTGTGGAGATGTTTTTCAGCAGGAACTGGGAGACTAGTCAGGATCAAGGGAAAGATGAATGAAGCAATGTATAGAGAAATCCTTGATGAAAACCTGTTCCAGAGAGCTTTGGACCTCAGACTGGGGAAAAGGCTCATCTTCCAACAGGACAACGACCCTAAGCACACAGCCAAGATATCAAAGTAGTGGCTACGGGACAACTCTGTGAATGTCCTTGAGTGGCCCAGACTTGAACCCGATTAAACATCTCTGGAGAGATCTGAAAATGGCTGTGCACCGACACTTCCCATCCAACCTGATGGAGCCTGAGAGGTCCTGAAGAAAAGAATGGGAGAAACTGCCAAGCTTGTAGCATCATACTCAAAAAGACTTAAGGTAATTGGGGCCAAAAGGTGCTTCAACAAAGTATTCGGCAAAGGCTGTAAGGCTCCCGCGTATACCGCACACCCCTAAAGTTCCCCCGAATCCTGTGGAAAAAAAGTTTTTTTTGTACTTACAGTTTTGGTGTCTTGCGCGGCGTCCATAGGCGGCCTCGTCGGGTCCGGCGTCCGTCTGCGGCTTCGGGTGTCCTCTTCGTCGGGTCCGGCGTCCGTCTGCGGATTCGGGTGTCCTCTTCGTCGGGTCCGGCGTCCGTCTGCGGCATCCTCGCCGCTCGTTTCCCGCGCCGAGTTTGAATACTGCGCCGACATATACTGAGCGCAGTACACTCGTGTATCGTCGGGCAGGCTCGGCAACTCTCGCG